>NC_064624.1:164368274-165685446 GCF_023898315.1 Schistocerca nitens | reverse complement strand
GAATGTCAACATTTACCGGTTTAAGTCAGAAATAAGGGTGTTTAGCAAATATTTCGGACATACACTAAGGGACTACGTGAAAGTCGACAGTCACCGGTGAAAGTCGACATTCTCCAGATTTCGGTGTTTCACTGTAACAGCACCACCACCAGATATCCGGCAATTGCTTCCGAAGTCTGTCGAAAGCATGCTACGATTGCCCTCGCATTTACTACTTGACAGTAGTGTGAGTTGGCTGTTGCAACTACCAATGAAGAGAACAACATTCAGCTCAGTCTCCAAATTGTCATTAACGTTGATATTACCAAGATAGAAATAACGCTAATGACCGCAAACACTTTGCTCGATAACCATGAAAGAATAATACATACTTGGAACAGAAAAAAATGGTTTAAATGGCTCTGAGCACTATGGGACTTAACATCTGAGGTCATCAGTCCCGTAGAACTTAGAACTACTTAAACCTAACCTACGGACATCACACACATCCATGCCCTAGGCAGGATTCGAACCTGCGACCGTAGCAGTCGCGCGGTTACGGAATGAAGTGCCCAGAACCGCTTGCCAAACGCGGCCGGCCTTGGAACAGAGTTTTCGAACCAGATTTTAAACTGTAAGCAATATCCTGGTACAGACGCACAGAGACGATAATTTATTGGGTACCGACTGCAGTTTACAATTACGCAAAGTGACAGTAAACGGAAGTAGACTAAGGACGTGGAACCTGAATAAGTTAAGGCGCAGAGTTTTTCGTTAATGTTACAGGCAACGGCTGATTGAAACAGAGGAAGGAATCGATTACAATACGAATACATATCTTCATTGAGAGAAGAAGTGGTGAATACAGCGGAGAACGTTAATCGGAAAAAGGTACAGTTGAAATCTTTGGATGAAACACGAATGTTTAATTTAATAGACAAAAAAATATAAAAACGTAGCAAATAAAGTAGACCATGCGGAACAGAGATGTCTAAAAATTCGCTGACAGAGTCGAAAATCGCAATAGCGATTTTGCACTTGGAAAACTTGGGAGCCGACATTGAACAAAAAAAAAACTGCCGAAAGCTCATTTGGGTACCCAGAACTAAGCAAATAAGATAAGGATATATGGTGGAAGGAATATGTAGAGAGGAGAGGGGGAGGGGCTATACCAACTGATATGAACGCTATGTTAGATTCCTGTAAAATGTCTGAACATGAGAGAGAATACTGACCCTACCACTTAGCTAATTAGATAGACTGAAGAAAGGCAAACCTGTGTTTATAGCATTTGCATATTTAGAGACAGGTTTTGACAAAATTAACTGAAAGACACTCTTTGAAGCTCCGGAGGTATCCGTGGTAAAAAACAGGGACGCAAGATTATCTACAGCTTGTAAAGAAACCAAACTCTAATGACTTTGAAGGGAAGCAGTTATTGAGAAAGCAGGAGTAGAAAGGATACAAAGTGCACACTGTCAGTAGCAAGAAAAGCGTTTCTGAAAAAGAACATTTGTCCACATCGAATACATTGTAATGGTCGAGTGGTATTTCATAATGGTGTTTGTGTGGAGCGTAGCCTCTTTCAGCTATGTAAGTGAAACATGGACGATGAACAGTTCTGTCAAGAAGACAACGGACGCTTTCTAAACGAGATAATAAATAAGAATGCTGAAGATTAGATACGAAGATCGTATAACTAAAGAAGAGTTACTGAATTAAATAGAGGAGGAAGAGGAAATTATGGTAAAACTTGTCTACAAGAGGAGTTGGTTGACAGGGCATATTATGAAGCATCAAGGAATCGTCAGTTTGGTAATGGAGGCTTAATTGTAGGGAAAGACCAAGACTTGCCAATGGTAAGCAGATTAGAATGGATGTTGTTGTTGTTGTGGTCTTCAGTCCTGAGACTGGTTTGATGCAGCTCTCCATGCTACTCTATCCTGTGCAAGCTTCTTCATCTCCCAGTACCTACTGCAACCTACATCCTTCTGAATCTGCTTAGTGTATTCATCTCTTGGTCTCCCTCTACGATTTTTACCCTCCACGCTGCCCTCCAATGCTAAATTTGTGATTCCTTGATGCCTCAAAACATGTCCTACCAACCGATCCCTTCTTCTAGTCAAGTTGTGCCACAAACTTCTCTTCTCCCCAATCCTATTCAATACCTCCTCATTAGTTACATGATCTACCCACCTTATCTTCAGCATTCTTCTGTAGCACCACATTTCGAAAGCTTCTATTCTCTTCTTATCCAAACTAGTTATCGTCCATGTCTCACTTCCATACATGGCTACACTCCATACAAATACTTTCAGAAACGATTTCCTGACACCTAAATCTATACTCGATGTTAACAAATTTCTCTTCTTCAGAAACGATTTCCTTGCCATTGCCAGTCTACATTTTATATCCTCTCTACTTCGACCATCATCGGTTATTTTACTCCCTAAAAAGCAAAACTCCTTTACTACTTTAAGTGTCTCATTTCCTAATCTAATTCCCTCAGCATCACCCGACTTAATTTGACTACATTCCATTATCCTCGTTTTGCTTTTGTTGATGTTCATCTTATATCCTCCTTTCAAGACACTGTCCATTCCGTTCAACTGCTCTTCCAAGTCCTTTGCTGTCTCTGACAGAATTACAATGTCATCGGCGAACCTCAAAGTTTTTACTTCTTCTCCATGAATTTTAATACCTACTCCGAATTTTTCTTTTGTTTCCTTTACTGCTTGCTAAATATACAGATTGAATAACATCGGGGAGAGGCTACGACCCTGTCTCACTCCTTTCCCAACCACTGCTTCCCTTTCATGCCCCTCGACTCTTATAACTGCCATCTGGTTTCTGTACAAATTGTAAATAGCCTTTCGCTCTCTGTATTTTACCCCTGCCACCTTCAGAATTTGAAAGAGAGTATTCCAGTCAACATTGTCAAAAGCTTTCTCTAAGTCTACAAATGCTAGAAACGTAGGTTTGCCTTTTCTTAATCTTTGTTCCAAGATAAGTCATAAAGTCAGTATTGCCTCACGTGTTCCAACATTTCTACGGAATCCAAACTGATCTTCCCCGAGGTCGGATTCTACCAGTTTTTCCATTCGTCTGTAAAGAATTCGCGTTAGTATTTTGCAACTGTGACTTATTAAACTGATAGTTCGGTAATTTTCACATCTGTCAACACCTGCTTTCTTTGGGATTGGAATTATTATATTCTTCTTGAAGTCTGAGGGTATTTCGCCTGTTTCATACATCTTGCTCACCAGATGGTAGAGTTTTGTCATCACTGGCTCTCCCGAGGCCATCAGTAGTTCTAATGGAATGTTGTCTACTCCCGGGGCCTTGGTTCGACTCAGGTCTTTCAGTGCTCTGTCAAACTCTTCACGCAGTATCTTATCTCCCATTTCGTCTTCATCTACATCCTCTTCCATTTCCATAATATTGTCCTCAAGTATATCACCCTTGTATAAACCCTCTATATACTCCTTCCACCTTTCTGCCTTCCCTTCTTTGCTTAGAACTGGGTTGCCATCTGAGCTCTTGATATTCATACAAGTGGTTCTCTTCTCTCCAAAGGTCTCTAATTTTCCTGTAGGCAGTATCTATCGGGAATGGATGTAGGATGAAGTAATTACGTGGCGATGAAGAGGCCTGCAGAGGATAGACTACTGTGGAACACTATCAACACACAGACGAATTATTAATGAAGCCCAACAGCAAATAACATCACTTTTCATTACGTACGTCAGTTGCGTATTTATTGCCAGAATATTTGTTTAATGTAGCCTCTAGCACATATACTTGTGATTTACTCGTGCATAGATGTCTATTAGTTTCTGCAAACAGGCTTATGTTAGGGAAAAGTTACGACTTGAACGCAGTTTTCTTATGGCGACTGTCACCAAATGATGAAGGTTATTACAGGGTGTATACATGCACAAGGAAAAAAAATTCCCGGGTTTTCCGGTAAAAAATAAACTTTCTCCTGGGTGAAAATACACTTTTTCCGTGTTAAGTGACATACTATTCCTCGAAACTGTTAAACTTGTCAATCCTTTGAATGGTTGTGGTTTTATACACCGGCGTAGAATTTCCCGGCACTTTAGGAAACGAAATTCAGGGAAAAAAACACTTATTGTAAAGATGGCAGCAACATGTACACTGTATATTTTCGTGTTACGAAAGTATCAACTCGAATGCCACCAAACACCGCATGTTACTCTCTGAAGCATTGAAATCGAGATTGCGATGCGCTTTTCAAAGCCGGTCATAGCTCATGTCACGTGATCTCGCCAGTCGATGTAGTGGATATTCAGAGCACAGGACATGATGTAGGCAGCCAACAGGAACATTACTGTCAAGTAGCGCGAACACACAAACACGAAACGTTCATGGTTTAAATTAACATACATAGTGTTGCTACAAGAAAAGGAAAGCTTTCACATATTAGTGCCGAAGATTAATAAACTGCAAGAGAAGTTAAAACTTTTACATATAATGTTTATTTTCTTTTTTTCCGTTTTCTTTTTTTTGCGCGTGTCAGTTTTAAGATACACTACACAAACGGGCCAATAAAATTTGTCTGGTCTTCTGGGCTCGAAATTATTCTAAATGGTCGTTGATTTTTAAATGAGATCAAATGCTCCGTGATTCTCGCACATACATCATCTTGCGTAAAAGGAAATTTACTATGAAGTAACGCTTTTCAAACAATCATTCACATTACTTTCCCGCGACCCGTTAGATATAGGATCGTTCCAGCAGTTGCCAGAGAGCGACAGGTAAGAGGCGTCACCGCGCTTGCACAGCTACGACGACGCAGGAAGCCCGAATGTTCGTATGTGTAAAACATTGAAAGATCTTACATTATGTCATAAAAGAAAAAAGGCATTAGAGAATACTCCAAGAGCATGGGAATTTCGTGCACCATACTGAAATGCATAATTCGGCTTAAAGTGCACATTTGCATGTCCTGATTCGGATGAAAATTTTTTGGAGTACCGGTACTGTATTATCTCATGTTTGGTTCTTTATTATGGCATAATGCCAAACGTGCTAGAAGATGAAAATGTGCACTTGAAATTCAGCGAACAGTTAAAACTAGCTAATAATGTGGAAATAAACACTTCGTTTCAAATAAGTCAACTCTCTCTGCGAAAAAGGTTAATAAAGCCAAATTTCTTTAGCAAACCGACAAAAGTAACTTCATTGTTCTGCAAGGCGATTAATGGTTGACTGTCAGAAAGGTGAAAACAAAGTAGTCTGAAAGTAATAACAAATTTTAGCCTTCCGTAATTATGTGACTATTTTATTTCACTTGATAGCTCCCGGGCACAGAAAAAATCCGTTTTGTTTTTATTTGATGCGAGAGCAATAGACGAAGAGGGAACAGCAAAATCACTAAAACGTAAACATGAGCCACGTGGAGACTACCCACCTCTCCACCACAACTCAAGACTGCTCTGTGCATAGCCCCCGTATCTACGATATTTCCGAACCAAGGTAATAAAAGAGTTTTTTTCATATTTTCAAAAAGTATGTTCATTTTGTAGCGCACATCCTTCTGAAGGGTCTGATCCATAAAACACACGTGTTCGATGAAATGTGAGCCATGTTATTTGGTCAGAAGTGTGCCAAAGTGCAATGCCACGCCTCTTCACATAGCATTTTTCCATCGTTCGTCACAGTATTTCGCTCTGTGAAATTCAAACGTGGAATACTGTGTAATGGAAGCCATCAAACTATATTCAAGACAGTCGAAATTAAAATTTCCTGCGCTGTCTCACCTGCCCCTCCTAAAAAAACTCTGAATTAATATTGGATGGTATTATTTGTAATCCGAAGAACAAGAACTCTCTACAAAATTTGCACGTGGAGGGTAAAAATCGTAGAGGGAGACCAAGAGATGAATACACTAAGCAGATTCAGAAGGATGTAGGTTGCAGTAGGTACTGGGAGATGAAGCTTGCACAGGATAGAGTAGCATGGAGAGCTGCATCAAACCAGTCTCAGGACTGAAGACCACAACAACATTGCTTATTAGCTAACAACTTGCTGTTTTGTGACAAAATTATATATAGGATACATAAAACCAGGAAATACAAGAGACAAGCAAGACAGTACACATTTCTTCAACCCATAAGTCCTAGCATTTTTCTCCCTACTCTTGCTACAGTTTTACATGGCGTGCTTTGTTTTCTGGGAAAGAATCTATTACCTCATCAAAGTTCGTCAAACGTTTTGCTACGTGAGAATACGACATGTCGCTGTCTAGTACTGAAAAAGCTGTTAATACAAATAGTAACCAAGACTGGTGTGGTTTCTCGATCAGATTACGCGTATTTTGTCACTGTCTGCTAGACGAAATAGGCCTGCATAATATTGCAGCAGTTTTTACACACACCAAATAAACAGTATGTTTTGGCATTTTTTATAACACCACGTAATATAATTCACAAAGTACCAATATCAAATTCGTTATTAGGCCACCTACAAGCAAAACGTTTTTGCGTTAGGAAACAGTTACACATTTCAATCACACTCTCTAGCTTCTCAAGCAGGAGATCGAAAAGTAGTAGTACGAAACTTGATATAAATTTGGAATCGTCATATTTTTCCGTAATATGTGTGATGTCCCCGTTTCTTCTCCTTCCTCGTCCGAACAAACACTCATTTTTTAACTATTCCTGCCAGCGTCAAAAATTATTCTCCGGTTAACTCCACTAACCCTACCGCAATCACCGGTTTAGTTATCCCACGTTTATTCTCCGGTTAGGCGTTTATTTCGTGTTCGTACAACGCGTTTTCCGCGCTGATACCAGAATACAGCTTTAGCGGCTGCTATCCGGGGACTGTGCGACTGGACCTTACTAGTCTAACGGTCTGGCCAAAACTTTCCTGTCAAAATTTCCTTTTCATGGATCCACCAAGAAGATAATAAGTAATCTTTCTTACCTCGTATTCCTGTTACTCGTTTATTTCCACTCTGGCAGTCTCAGCCTATGGATTTCGCTAGTAATTGTAACAACGCTTATCATTCGCAATCCTAGTCAACCATATAAACAGCGATTCGCATTCACCCGTTCGGCTTTGTTCCGCTCAGCTTGTGTAGCCCTGTCCCCTTTTGTCTGCAGGAAAGTTTATTTCTAGATGCGACGGGGATTCCCCTGGCATACACATCACGTACACTACGCACGCATACAAAAATTCAACTTATGATTCATTCAGAAATCGACTTATAATTTGTTCAAAAATGTTCAAAATCCTACAGTGATGCGTTTCAAAATCATATGAAGACTCAATGGACCAACGTGCGCTGGATGCTAGCCGCTTTGAGAAACGGAGAAACGATGTCTTTTTCGTTCAAGAATACGAATTTTACCCCCCCCCCCCCCTGAAATTGCTGCCCGGGAGAGATACCGCGGTTTGCCACTCGTCCCCTAGACCCGGGGCTGTTAGGCTAGGCGCAAATTGAGACGCGTATAGCGCGTGTGGCGCGACGCAGCGCAGCGCGTGTTTTTGTAACATCACAGGTTCCAATGGGTCCGCGGAAACTGCGACGCAACGCGACTGGGACGCGACACGCGCCTGCGCCAGGTCGCGCGGCGTTGTGGTTGAGGCACAGTTTCTCGCGCCGCGCGTCGCGCATGCCTCGCTAGCACCGTGGGAAATTTGAGGCGGGGAGCGGAAAAGTAGCCCGGCCATATGATCACATCGGAACGGCGCATATGAGCAGTGGTAATATTGCCCATTCGATAAATTTTGCCTTACTGTGTACTGAATTTTATTGCCTTTGGGTAGTGTTTCGTTTTTCGCCATTTAAACGCTCCAGCTTTCTTCGTTACCACGTTATACTTTTCCGTTATTTATATGTGCACAGTTTTGTTTTGTTTTCCTTCTGTCAAGAAAAATGTGTACTTCAGTAACTGATGAGCCATTGGCCGTTGGAATTGCACCATATGCCTCCACGATGTTTTCAGATCGCAAGAAGGGACAGAGGGTAGTGAATAAGGAAGCAAGGAATTTATAAAATCATGTGATTAAGAATCAAGGCAGGAAAGTAAAGCAAGGTTATCTTCTCGCTGCCTAGTAAGCTAGCGTATCTGTACGATCTGTTACAAAAATTTTGAAAGGGATAATCTCCACAGGTGTGATCCCTTTGTGCTTCTGGTAAAAGGCATCCAAGATCTGAAGTATAGAAGTTTCACTGTGATTAATCTGATATGGATGTAATAATGTAATACGACACACTGTACTACATGGTTCAAATGGCTCTGAGCACTATGGGACTCAACTGCTGTGGTTATCAGTCCCCTAGAACTTAGAACTACTTAAACCTAACTAACCTAAGGACATCACACACATCCATGCCCGAGGCAGGATTCGAACCTGCAACCGTGGCAGTCCCGCGGTTCCAGACTGCAGCGCCTAGAACCGCACGGCCACCGCGGCCGCCTGTACCACATGCATGTGAACAACATATTTCCACTGCAAGCTAGAAACAGTCTAAAAGCAGTCACAAATAACAATGTTTTAATTGGTTCGCCGTGATGAGAAAAAGCATTTCAATTGTTGCATGGACATTATCAGCAGTAATAAACTAAGTATACAACAAGAGGCTACACAAACAAAGAAAATGGTCGGTATTATTACGAAAGTAGGAATATCCTAAAAGAGTGTTATGATTAGATACATTTAATTTGTTGAAATGTGCTGCTGACAAAGGCAGATCTACTTTCATGACAATGTTTTTCGAACTCCATCTCACAAGGCACACATGGCTAGCTTGTGCATTCGTGTCGCGGGCATTATCCTTCGCTGCTGAAAATACACTGACCATTGTGTTGTGCGACAAAGCAATTGTTTATTTTTCTCAATAACAACTATTTTATTCGCGATCACGCATTGTCAGTTTGGCAAGCCGTAGGTGAGTAAACAGTATCTGGCATGTGCCTATCATTTCGCTTGAAGGAACGCTCGTCATTATTTTAATACTGCTCATATCAAGAGAAGGAATAACATCCTTTGCTATGTTTCCATTCCAGTCGCTCAGTGTTAAAAATACGATGGGTTACGGGGATTCCACCAAAATTCCAACAGAATCGCCAATCTGTTTTTGTGTGAGTTGTTAACCTTTTCTCATTCGAAGAAGCATAACCATTTATGAGGAAAGGCCACATTTCTCTTCGTGACTGGTTTAATTGTATTTCCTTTGTCACAATGTAATTTGCCAAACTCATCTCACAGCAGCTATTGAGACAGAATTCCGAAACGGAGGGCCTCATTAAACAAGTAATTGGCAATCACAGAGCAACAATAGCTTACAAAAAACCTCATAGTATCGGTTTGCAGTAACATAAAAGAAGAGGAGGAGGAGGAGGAGATTAGTGTTTAACGTCCCGTCGACAACGAGGTCATTAGAGACGGAGCGCAAGCTCGGGTGAGGGAAGGATGGGGAAGGAAAAGCGGCCGTGCGCTTTCAAAGGAACCATCCCGGCATTTGCCTGAAGCGATTTAGGGAAATCACGGAAAACCTAAATCAGGATGGCCGGAGACGGGATTGAACCGTCGTCCTCCCGAATGCGAGTCCAGTGTGCTAACCACTGCGCCACCTCGCTCGGTCATAAAAGAAGAAATTTCATGTTTATTTTCATACTAGGAAGCTCTTGTTTCGCTAGCTGTCGATAACTCTTAAAAATTACAGTCACTGGAGTGAAATAAATAAAAAAAGAAGTATAAGTAGTGATATATCGCCATAGATAAGAAAGTTCCGTGTGTTTAATAATTGGCAAAACACACTCCTCCTTGTGTGCTATCATTCGCCAAACTTTCGTTTCGATGTCTCGAGCGGTTTAGGAAATAAGAGAGATGTTGCGAGTATTTCATTCTCGCTGGCGTGAGATCGGTGGCAGATAGAGATCTTCTCCCAAGTTTAAACAAAAATTCAGCATGATAGCTAAATTTCATACGCAGCAACATATGGTGTAATACGCACCAAACGGAAAATCATAGCGACCCCTAAGTTTCGTTACAAACTTTTTGAGTTTTGCGTAATGCCTTACTAAAATGTGTACATTACAATAAGAATGGTCATTAGCGAGGTGATGGGCACTTCGTCTCGAAGCTGACATATAACGCTACAAGTAAGGCAAAAATCATATTTCGGAGAATAGTTTCCGTAAAATCGTTTGAGAAAGATAAGAGGTTGCGCTCGCTTTGGTTCAGTCAGCGCAGAGCGTCGCCAGTCGGCGCGTGCGAGGTACGGTGTACGCGTCGCAATATGCGGTGCACCCGCGCGACTCGTGCGGCAGGTGCGTGTCGCGCTGTACTGTCGTGCCCGTCACACGTGCTATACGCTTCTCAATTTGCGCCTAGCCTTACGCATGCGTGAATGTGCCAGCTTAGGCCCGTCAGTGAAATTTTTCCGGGCAGCACCTGGCTGCTTGCTGCTATTGCTCATACAACTAACTGCCACACTTCTGTGACCAGAAACGGGAGAAGGTACTACTCATACGCGACTCAACTGCTCAAAAGAATCTAATGTAAGCAGTTGTGACGTCACGCTCATCGGTGGCAATTTGTCGTCATGAGGTCTTCCTAAAGCCCTTCACACATTTTGCTATTGGCAGACGCTTGTATGAGCACTGTTTTTATGTTGTACATGGCGCATTTCCTTCGCAACTCAAGTGTTATTTTCGTTTTTCATTCTCTCGTTCACGTTTTATTGCTGCAGTATTATTCTGCAGTAGCGAGATACAGCGAAAGCCTTTGTTAGAGCGTTGGTTCTTACCAATCTAAGTTGTAAAAATTTAACTGAAAACTAAAACAATGAAAAATTCCCGGAATTCTAAAATACTTCCTCGTTTTCTCCCGGATGAAAAAATTCCCCCATTTTTCCCATTTTGGCCACTCTGCAATTTTTAGCATTCTCGATAAGACATGTATTCCTTCATGAAACAAACAATGAATGGTTACGTATTATCCATGACTTTAGAATGCACTGGCAGTACACAGACATTTTTTCTTATTGTTTATTTTTTTGTTTACACGTCAAGCTCCGTAGCGCCAAATTGAGGAGCAAATCTCCAAGGTCATGGAGCCTGTCAGTACATGAAATTACAACATAAAAGTGATGACAAAAATATGTTAACGAACGCGAAAAAGTCAATCCATAAAGCCAATGAACAATACAACAACAATCACCTTAATTTTTCAAGGAAATCTTCGACAGAATAGAAGGACTTGACCCATGAGGAAACACTTGAATTTCGATTTGAAAGCACGTGATGTACTACTAAGATTTTTGAATTCGAGCGGTAGCTTATTGAAAATGGATGCAGCAGGATACTGCACACCTTCCTCCACAAGAGTTAAGGAAGTCCGATCCAAATGCAGGTTTGATTTCAACAGAGTATGAACTGAGTGAAAGCTGCGACATAAGCACATATTCACGTTAATTTTTTTTTCTTTACAATTTTAATATTCTTTGCGCTATTTGGTGTGGAGCACAAGTAGTCTTCTATTACTAGCGGTGGATATTTTACCAAAAATTGATTCAGAGTCGTAACTACTGTGTGTTCAATTTTATGTCTCTGATTTGTTTATCTACACGTTGCCAACCTAACGATGTATATGCTGAAACTGAAGTCTGTTCCCTTGGTGTGTGTGTGTGTGTGTGTGTGTGTGTGTGTAGTTAGGGTGCGTTGTAGGACGTTGAATGTGAATGTAGTATCTGCCAGAGCGTAGTTTTCATGTTCAGCTGATTTTCGATTTTTCGTTTAAATATTTTTGGAAGGGTTCATGTAAGAGTAGGGACAATGGGGTTGGGCGTTTGTATTCTGATAATCATCATCCTTTGAAATGTTTTTCTACTATTGTATCTATTAATGCAAGTAGTGAATTACTCTTTCTTACATGAACTCCTCCACAAAACACTTAAACCAAAACTGAAATCAGCTGAACACCAAACTTTTCAACCACTCTGACAATTATTGCATTCACTTCCAACTTTCTGTAACTCTCACTGAACAGAAGTAAACAAACAGTTTTCAGCATATAATTCGTTGGGTTGGCAGCATGTACATAAACGAAAGAGGAGGAGACATGAATTGAACACACTGTAGTTACGACCTTAAATTACAGCTTTTGGTAAAATGTCAACAGCTACTGACAGGAGAAAAAAAGAGTGAACACAAAAATGTGTTGACCAGGTGAGAAGAAACGCAGATTTGCGCCAAAAACTATTTAACTGTAAGCAATTACCTTTTCACACAAAAATACGATTTACTTTTATAACCTACAATCGGCACATATAAAAACAAACTGAATCATTCAACATTCCACCAAAGATGCCTTAAAGCAAAGGGCAAAACGCGTCTTGAGCAAATAAAGTACACTGCAGCAAGAAAAAAGGATTCATTACTTATCAAAGGAAACGATCAACAGCTGTAGATACTTGGCAAATTACATCTTATGACATACCATCAAATGAGTTTCTGTTTAACTTCTGTACGTCAATCTAGAGTATTGTAAATATTAAAGTGTTCCATGTCACTGTAATTCTCATTTCACTTGTTATGAAATGCCGTTTAAAAAATTAAATCGATCCATGCTGAAGAACTGTATTACCTTCACATCTCGATAGGTAAATAAATTTTGGATATTTATCATGCAACCAAATATTGGACTCGTTAGAAGTTATCTTTCCATTTCTTGAACCGTTTAGGAAATCTGGGGCCGATAAGAGCCACGTGGTTGACGAGGAGCAGGGCGAAGCGTGTGCCGCATGGCGGGCGGCCCGCCGACGAACCACTGAGTATCTCGAGAACGCTGATAGCTACCGCTCTGCTCTCAACTTTAAAAACAATTTCGGCATGTTGACTATATTTCATACGCAATAATGTATTACCTGAGATGAACTATAGGCAAAGCCCACGCAATGGATTTTCACCTCTGAAAGCTCATTAAAAATTCGTCTAATGGTTTACGTAAATACGATGGAGCACGTAACCACGACGAATAACGAAAAGAAATTCAGTTCTTTATCGACAAAAGGCATCAGGCCGTAAGACGCAGAAGAATAATAAAATTTTTTCACCCAACCTTTTCCTTTAAATCGGATGGTAAGTGTTTCGTACCTGCCGCCGCGTCTATGCCAGAGCGCTTCGGCGAAAGTTCGTGTGGCCCGGGGTTGTGAGACTGACGTCACGCTCAACGCGTTCTGTGATTGGCGGCGCGGCACCGGGTCGTGTGCAAAGAGCGACGCACGTGGCAACCGAGGCCCGGCCCCGTGGTTTTTGGTGGAAAAGGGCCTTAGTTTCTGCACATGCGCAACTGGCGTGACGTTTAATTCCCTACCGGCCAAATACATAGGGTTTGATGAACAATGTGCGCGGTTCGCGGCGTGCACTGCTAGCCCTTACCACTCAATTACCTGCTACGTCAATGCCACCACTTGGTAGCAGCCGGCAGCATACACCACAGACACACACTATACATAGTAAAATCAGATCCGACATCAGCGTATGTAATACTGAGAGGAAAAAAAAACTTATTTTCTGTGATTCTGAACGAGATGTTATAGAATTTATCGTACAGTAATAAATTTGTGGGGCTGAGAACCGTGAAGCACCTAATCGTCGATTGTTACACAGTAGCATTTATTCATGCTTCTGAAATCTGTTGGGTCAGTTTATCTGTACTGTAGGGCCACATTGTACTTATATCTGAACACTCACTGAGAGCTGTCACTGGTTTCTCTGATATTCACTTAAATATAGGGGGTCGAAGACTGAGTGCTCTTGGTCGTTACAGCTCTTAGCGCCTCACTTGTCTTCTAGTTAAGTCACCTTGTCGGCAAATGGTACCAACTGAATTTAATCATTTACGCAAACGGCTGTTTATGTCTGGAGTTGGCTGTCTACTGTGAAGAAATCGGCTTTCCAGTGGAGTAGCAACATGAACTCTATTGAACGTGTATTAAGTGCTAACAGAAAAGAAAATTACCTGTAAAACTTGGCCGCAAAGAATTTACGGCACTCAAGACGAAATCCGTTGTCACAGGAAATGACGAAATCAAGCGTGACTACAAGCCAACAGGGAAGTGTATAATAACCGTAAGTTTTTAAGTGGATGCAACGTAACAACGCCCGATTTTCGGCCCAGAAATTTATTAGTTAACTAACAACACATGAATTAGGAACCTTGCCGAAAAAATACAAAACCACGAAAAGTTACACAAAAAACGCGAAACGGAGGGTAGTGGAAGCTCAAACATTATTCCGTTCTTACCATAAACTACTTAATTATGGACAGAACAACAAAATCAACAAAACCATTTCTTCCTCTTTGCAGAGAAGTGATGCCTATTATTACTATTATTATTATGATGGACAGCTGCTGATTAATGTTGATGAGCATAGCTGTTAGACAGCAGACGTTATTAATTTCGAGCACTATTTTCCGTTCGTTCCACATTATTCTAATGGAAGCTTTCAGCGATCAGATGACTAGCATTACGGCAAATAACAAGCAGCGAATTATTAAACACTCGACAGTAAAATTTAACACTATTCGCCATTCGTTTGTTCGCAACAATTCTATTTTGAAATTAAAGTACGACAATGGATTAGGAGTAGGTCTGCCGTGAGTTAGGCGACAAGCCAGACAAAAGCGTGCAGAACAACACCCACAGCTCCCTGAAATTCCAGCACAGGCCAGCTGCCCGCCTTACCTTCCTTCCTCTGGTACTCTCGCGGAGAAGAGGTGCTCTGACGGCGCACCGCTCTCCGTACGGCTGCTGCGTCACAACTGGGCCGCACCAACAGCCGGGGCGCGCGGCTGCCCCCACCCAGCTCTGACGTCACGGGGCGGCGTTGCCAGCTCGCGCGGCAGGCGAGGGAACGGCTGCAGCAGGGCCAGCGGGGCGTCTACGTCGGTGTCGGCACTGCCGGGCCGCCTGCCTCCCCCCCGCCACAGTCCGTTTATCTCGTACCGCGCTATACAGCTGGCAGCACACACCCCCTTCGCATGGCGTTCCAAAAACCGACTTTCTTATATCGACTTCCCGATACCGCTTCTGGGTGGCTATATAAAGCCTTAAAAATCGATTTTTGGAAACCGCTTCTAGTTGCCTGTTTTCCAATTCCGCAATCGATTTTCGCTTCCATGTAAACGCATCCGGTTTTGAAGCGTGCTTGGGCTGGGAGGTTTCTTCTTATTTTTAAAAACTTTCAGGTAATACGGACGGAGTGGCTTTTTGTACTGTGAAGGACAAGTAGAAATATTAGACCAACTATTTACACCTCGTCTACGTGCATAGGAACAGCTGTTTCACAGACTGAATCAGATACCGTAACAGCTCTTATCCTGGTGCCGTATTTAACTGGGCAGCAAATGCGTTTCAGGCCTTAACATGTAACCACGAGACCGAAAAGCAGTTTGCGAAATTCGGTTTTCGTCTTTCCGACGAGGTGTCGCATGTAGAAGCCATTTTAAGGCATGTACACACTAGGACCTAGGCTAGCGTCAGCAGAAGCCCCGTCTTTAATGGGAATGGCCATTTTTTCGTTCTGTGTCCCGTTGACTATCCAATGGGATGCCAAATGCCCCGGCTTTTTCGTAATCAGAAGTGACATTTTGTTTCATTTTCTGCTTTTAATTATTTCTACGTCAATTTCGCATGACAGACATGTTTCTTTTTTAACATTTTCGTGAGTCTTGCTTTGCCTAGAATTCAAAGATGGAATACAGAAGCTGTATTTTGGTCACAGGATGAGGAGAGGTGTGAACAGAAGATTTCCGGTCATCACGCTCGGTGAAAGTGACTCAAGCGTGAGTTTCGCGATTCGTATCCATCATTTACTACTGCAGAAATAGCGGACGGATGTAACAAGTTTTCGTTAAAGAACGTTACAGGGCTATCAACGTGCAATTCTACTTGCAGTTACGAACTAGCTATTCACTGGTAGATGACATACATTTGCAGTGGATGCGATCGACACGATGTCTTCGGACTGTGTGAGAGAACAACGAGAAGCAGGCGGCAGTTCCAACACTGGATTCGGCAAACTTGCTTCAGTGCGCTCCATTCTCTGTTGTGCGTTGTGTGAAACTAACTCGTGGCCTTTAATATGGGGAAACCATGGAAGACGAGTTCGCTTTTTTGAAGGAAACCACGACCATGCGAAGGTAAAATGTGTGCTGCGTCGTTCAGTTTTTTCCACTGAACAAACATGGAGGGCTTGCCGATATAACGCATCACACGAAGACAATGAAGCACCTGTTGGCAGTTTCTTCGGGAAATGACAGAAGTAACTTACTTTGTTAGTACGAATGAATTACAAAGAGGCGAAGAGAAAAGCACCGTTATCGCAAAACATATACGTACTTACACGTATTTTCCGTTAAAGCACTGCATGGCTCTTGTCATCCGAGACCTGTTTCAGAAGAAACATGTTCTAGGTCAAAATGCGAGTCCATCTCAGTGAACGTTTTATGGCCTTACGCAGTGCGTTGAGTCAGGATTTGAAGATGCAAAGTATCTGCCTGTGATGGCTGATGATGCATCAAATGACAAAACCTGGAAGCTGGTACCTATTCTAGCTGGATAATTCATCCGTGCAGAACGTTGGTCAGTGCAACGTAATCTCTCTTATGAGCAATGGCGGAGAAACGGTAGCATTATTAGCTAACTGTAGTCTGGGTATTTAAAAAAAAATATATACTTTACGAGATTGTCGCATTTTGTGCATATAATTGTAATTTCAACGTTGGTAGGCACAAGATGGCAGGAACAAACAATGTTTATTGCAAACTGAACAGCGTTCTCGAGATGAGCACTGAAGGCATCCGTTGTGCTGTCCACGTGGCACAGAGCGGAGGTCGAGTGCAGAAATTCTCCCCACTCACACAGAAACAACAGCGAATTAAATTTTTCCAGTATTTTCACATTTACACTCAGCGTGTGGAGAAACTGAAATCCTTCTGTGATTTCGTTGATACTGGATACAAACAAGTTCTACGAAGTATTAACACTAGATGGTTGTCATTGTTGCCGGGAGTTGCAAGAGTTATTGATCTGTATAAACCTCTGAAATCTTATTTTCTGTCTCAGGATAGGTGTCTTACATTGGAGCAAATTTTGTGAGAACCCACGGACACGTCTTTGGCTTCATTTCACACAAAGCTAATGAAAATCTTTTCAGATTCAATCCAAAAGTTTGAAACAACCACGATTTCAGTTACACATTCAGCTGAAGAGGTAGAGCTGCTTAAAGAAAAAAAATCGGTGACAGGAAATTGGTTAACTTCAAACTTCAGTTAGTTTTTCGATTTTAATTAACTTGGTAAAGGAAGGCATTTTCAGTCCGGTACGAGCCAGCTGTCAATTTGTTTTATGACACTTTTGTGACTTATTTAGAGAAGGGAAGTAGTGTGTTTCATCCTCTGAAATAGTTTCATTGGGTAACACTGAAAATTTCCGTTTCTTGGGCTTAACTTTTAAATTGTCTGAAATTCTTAAGACAGTAGACTGATGTGCAACATTTCAGTTGAGACAGGATGCCTGAACAAAACTGTATCCCAGAAACTTGAGGAATGGGAAAAAGCTAATTTGCAAACACTTGAAAGATGGCGTGATGTATTCCATACACTTTAAAGTACAGGTACTTCATGAAAAATATAGAGACGCATGTGAGGTTTGCTCGTGCTTTACCAGGCACAAATGCTGTTGTGGAAAGAGCATTTTCAACTGTGAATTCCTTTTGGATTGTTAAGAAAAACCGTTTTACGACAAACTATTGAAGCAATTGTAATAGTTTAGACTCGTTATGAAGATCTCACCTGCAAGGATTTCTGCAATCTGCTACTAACCTAGTCAAAGCTTTCGAAAGCTGTTAGGTATTCTGTTAAGTACCAAGTTACTAGCAGTGCACGCCGTACAGTAGCTGAACTGTTTGCTTCTTTTTGATGTCTGCATTATCGTTCATTTGTCAGAAATCGTTCTATCATCTTCTCAGTATTTTCAATTGTAATCATTTTCTGGAAAAACAATGAATCATGAAATGAAGCAGTGGCGTTACTATCATGTTTTGAAGTGCATTGTTAGAATGTGTCTTTTTATGTGTATGAAGTTTAGTTTTTATGTATGTTAGTAAAGCAATGCAGTCATATATGCAGAATAGTTTCTTTTTGTCCAGTGTCCCGTTTTTTATCGCAATTTCCGCAAATACCACGTTTCCTCATGTCGGAAATGAGGCCGAGAACTGTTCAGTGTGTGCAGACGGCAACTCCGGCCGGCCTCGCCTGCAGCTGGGTCTGCTGGCGGGAACACCAAAGCGCCGCCGTCTGGCTGCCGCCGGGTCCCCACTGCCGGTGCTCCGGTGTTGATCGGCTCAGCAGCGACTAGCCGTGTGTCTGGAACGGCTGTGGAAGTTTTCGACGATGGCCACCGGTCGCACTAAGTATGTTTTGTTGCCCGGTTTCGGTCTTTTAGTGAACCAGACTGCCATGAGAAGCTCTGGTATTTACAGTATCAAATACATTAGCTGGCCGTTATTCTACGACCATCATAAGAGTAAACCAGATGTAAACATTACACTGTGTATTGTTCCGTTTTTGCTGGAATCTCACCGAGTCGCGTTTGACGAGGAGCGGCAGCCGTGCTGACTGCAGTGCAGTAAGGATACGTTTTGCGCTGTGCGTTACCCGTACGTCGGCTGAGCGGTAATAAGGGACCACAGCTTTACCGGCGGATCTTGTCCAACTAAGCTGCCGTGATTTGAACCCTGCAGTTAAATCGTAAGAAGGGACGAGGAGACAATATACGTAGCTTAGAATGTCATTTAATTTTTGAAGAGAATGAAGTAATGTTCGGCACTATTCCAGCAATACCGCTCGCTTCTTGGCGGACCGAACAGAATGCGTAACATTCTCTCGTTCTTAGCTAACATAGTGTTGTAATTAAAAAGAAGAGTGATGAAAATTCTAACTCAAACACCGGAAAATAGATCTGCGTCAGATACGTGTAATGCAAAAGCGTATTGCATAGATCCAGTACGGGAAGGTCAAGTGCTGTTCGGGAAACGCCACTACGTGCCGGTAACGTTGGAAGCGAAGGTAAGAGCATAGGCAGTCACAAGGCTGGAACACCCTCGCCTGGTATAAAATATTCTGTATACCCGTATATCGTATGTTTTCATATCTATGTAAAGGTTTCACAAGGCCATTGAGTCATATTTGAAGAACAATCTTTGTAAGAGAAACGGCGAGATCGGAATCTTACGATGACGGCCTGGAAGGAATAAGACTAAATAAAAAAGTATGAGAAGAAATTATCCTGGTAAGGCACCTAGCCAAGAATCGCTCTGAAAGATGCGATGAATGTGGAAGTATGGCTTCTGGGTGAAAGTGGCCGTCGTGAGTACTCGTGACAGGTTTATTGCAAATTGTTGTGTTTACATTCGTTATGCTGACGTAATTTTTTTTATTTAAATATTATGTACCTCGTAATGGAATGTTTTAGTGTGTTTCAGGAATATGTCCACCGGAACCACGTTCCAGGTACGGAGCGCCTGCTCCCCCTCAATCCGTGCCGCTGGCTCCGCTGCCGCTCTCTCGTGGCGACACATCTGCCGCGCAGTTAGCGTTCCGAAAAATTTAGTCAGTCGTCTTTCTTGCTACAAGAAGACGACAGCCACATTTTATGTCTGTCCGACGAGACGTCGTGGCCCAGAGCCAAGATTCGAACTGGACCCTCGCCTTCTCCGTCAAATTTACTTCCAGGCTGGGCTGTCCGGCCGCGCTTCGCGACACAGACGGCTCTCCAGGGCTCCACCGAGTCTCTCCAGGCGGCCTGACCAGCCGCTCCGCTCTGCCCTCTCTGACTCTCCACACACTTACACCGTTTCAAAATCAGTCTTCGGAAATCAGTTTCCTGATGAAGTACGACTCAGTACTAAACAACACTGCAAAAAATAGAATTTGAAGATTCCCGAGCGCCATTAAGCAATACTGGTTTTTTATTTACTAATAACGCCAAGAGGCGGACCTTCGAAATTAAAAGTTTGTAGTAAACTGAAAAATTACTTACATTCAAATGAAGAAACTATAAATTCTTTATTTGTGTGGCCATAGTGTCAATAGTTGCTTCATAATTCTCGAGTGTATTTTTGTTCTGTCGTTGCAACTACAAAAATACGTGAGTTTTTCACTGGACACGTTTCGCTTTACTAAGGTACAGCTGATAATGTTTTTCGTCAACAAAGCGAAACGCGTCTGCTGAAAAAAGTCACGCATTTTTGTAGTTGCAACGACAGAACAAAAATACCCTCAAGAAGAAACTGTAGTGTACATCAACAGTACTACTCAAATGTCCAGCAATCAGGTTTTACTTCATTTAAAGTTTGCAAACTCGCACTTTTTGTACCGGATTTTAACTTCTTGTGATTACGCGTGTTTTCATCCGATTAGAAATCAAAAATAAAAATTTTCTATTTTAGTTAATTAAAACGCCAAACTGATTATAAAATATAAGCTACGTAATGCAGAATGTAGCTAGTGAGAACTGCATTAGAGTTTACACTAGTTTAAGATTACAACGGTACGTTCTCACATCCAGGCATTTTGATTTGAAATGCTCACAATGTTTTGTACTTAAAAGCCGTGCGAACCCTTGAACGCCGATATTTTCGGGTGTAATTCGAAGTGTGTCGTACTACTGTAGTAAACAGAGCTCTGAACGCTGCACTTGGATTTTTATTTTTTTTTTAATTTTTGAAGGAAGTTAGTCACACGATTACCCTCGCAGTGTGTCCCACTATTTCGCGTGAATCGGTGCGAGGTTCACCTTTCAGTTAGCGCACTTCATCACGAAGGATAATTTAAAGTTTTCTTCAACCCGAAGGGAGTTTCAGAAGAAACAGTCTGTGTGAGCTACACGGCAGCCGCCAGATGTAACGCTATCGAAATTTCAGCAGACCTGTTACCAGTGGACGTGGAAAATATAGTTACGAAACTTTATTCGTACTTCACCCTTCTTTTCCTGATGATGCTTTGTATAAAAACGGCAATTCTGAAAAAGTTTGTCAACTCTAGAAAGTTCATCGCCGGTGAAACGAACCCATTTGCTTCTGAAAGAACTCCCAGTAACTATTCAAACTACTTTAAGAATGTCCTAATACTGGTGAAAAAGAGGATTCTACTGTGATCCGATGCCAAACTTCAATGTCTCGGCTTCAAAGAATGTCATTTCACTATCGTCAGATGAGTTCCACTCATCTACCACTAACAGACTGCCTCAGTTTGCACGTGTAGCTGTAAATACGTCAGTATCATCCGGTGGACGCAATGAATACAAATGCCAATGTTCTTTGACGACATATGTAATCCCAAGTACGGGCATTACAGAGACACTTGGGTGAGAAAAAACGGCAGGAGTTTTGTAAGTGGAAAGTACAGTTAAGGAAACGCTCGGTATTTTAGACACAGAACCTGCACAGAAGCCTTAGGCGAATGATAAATACATACAGGCAGACCACTTTAAATCTAATCATTAAAAATTTTAGGAATCCAAAGTATTCGCGAGTTGAAACGAGAAACAAAATTAGATAACTGGGACAGAGAAAATGGGAGCTCAACTTGGAATCGACCAAATTACAGGTAGGAACAACTGTGGATGAATAGCCGGCTCAAGAAAGTGCAGAAGAAATCTACAGCAGAATTCCTGCGTCTGTGATAAATGAAAATTAAGATGCACTGGTATAAAAAAAGAAAAGAAAATGAGAACGAGAATGGTCCGAAACTACGAAAGACGCTATGACAATACAATCCATCTTCTACACCAGTATCTTCATCTACATCCATACTCTGCAAACCACCGTGGCAGAGAGTACGTCCCACAACACCAGATGTCAAAATTTCTTCCTGTTCCATTCACGTATGGAGCGCAGGAAGAATGACTGAATGCCTTTGTACGTGTAGCAACTATTCTAATCTTATCCTCACGATCTCTACGTGAGCGATACGTAGGGGGTTGTAGTATATTCCTAGCATCACCATCTAAAGCAGCTTTCTGAAACTTTGTTAACAGACTTTCCGGGATAGTTTGGGTCTGCCTTTGAGAGTCTGGAAGTTCAGTTCATTGCGTAACTGTCACACTGCCACGGGCCAAACAAATCCATAACAATTCGTGCTGCCCTTCTGTGTATACGTTCAGTGTCCCTTGTTAGTCCTATTTGGTACGGGTCCCACACACTTTAGCAATTTTCTAGAACCGATAGTACGAGTGGTTTGTAAGCAAACTCCTTCGCACACAGACTGCTCTCCACCAGTATTCTACCAGTAAACGGCAGTCTGTCACCTGCTTTACCCACAAATTCCATTCCATACCAGGTACTTTTTATGTGTCGGCCGATTCCGACAGTGACTCGATGATATAGTCGTAGAATACTATTTTTTCGTTTTCTGGAGGCACAGTTTTACATTTATGAACACTTAAATCAAGTTGCCGTCTTTCCACCGCTACGAAATCTTATCAAGATCTGACTGAATATTTATGCAGCTTCTTTCAGACAATACATCTTGGATGACTGGATCATCTGAAAGAAGTCTGAGGTTACTATTAATATTTCGTCTTCCGCAGAGATAGCGATGTGGTCTGACCTTGCAGCTGTGTTAAGGGCAACCTACAGTTCACAGGAGTTTCTGCAAACATGGCGTCATTCTGACGACAGAAGTTTTGCATTCGTGTAGATCGGGCTGTGGATATGGGAGAGATTAAATTGTTGGCAAGAATTAGCTCCGAAACATATTGAAGAAGTTGTGCCAACTTTTTTGGTAATATGCCTTCATCAACACGAAAAGTGAGACCTCTTACTGATTCACAAGCCGGAAGTATCTGCAGCTAGTCAGCAGAGAATCCAGTAAGGCGCTCATTAAAGTGTCTCGATAAAATAAGTTTATTTTTAAAAGCTCTGAAAGCTAGTGTGAGTAGTTGGCCTGTGATCAGAAAGGGCGGGCAGCCATTCTAACAGACGAAGTAAACCATCAGCTCACTTACCTTGTGTCCAATGAGTAAAGCCTTTCCGAAACCTCAACACAGCTAGCATATAGGAAACACGCCACTATCGGTAACGTTTGTTGTAATAAAATGACGAAATGCGTAACATTGGTGGTTGAAGATGTACTGTAATCGTAAACGTTTATCCGGGAAAGAAGTGGCCTAAAAAAAAATAGCCCGTAAATTGTCTTTTTTACACTTTACATCTGGCTACATTTTATATATGGCTCAGACTACGTTACCTTTTTGTTCTGTTGCAGGAGTGTCAGTTATATGCTTTTTATTTTGAATGGCGCAATTTGCTTTGCCGGATGATCAACGTGTGAATATTTATTAGCATTTGCAATGCAAGTTTGCAATGACAACCCAGAACACACACACACACACACACACACACACACACACACACACACACAGAGAGAGAGAGAGAGAGAGAGAGAGAGAACTACTATATGTACACATTATCGAATATTTAAGAACATACTGCAATTAACTCAATAAAGAAATCCCAGAAACTTTACAAACGTGAAGGTGAGAAAATATCTTTTAGATGGTAGGACGCGAAATCACCTCCGTAGCCACCCTCTGCTCTGTGACTCAACGCTTACAACCGCTGCCTCACAATCAACCGCTCGAAGATCAGCCCCCGCACCGTAACCTGAATGCAATGAAGGCCTTAGCAGCCGATACGTCCTTATATGACGTCTGATTATAACACATCAGAAAGAAAGTGTCCTGTTTTAAAAAATCTTCCATGTACAGTTGCCCTGAAACGGTGTGGTTTCATAATACGGAATTTAGGACCTCATATTCAGTAGCAGCCATGACAAATGACAACTTTTTTCATGCATAAATAATTATAACAGTTACGTGCAGATGTCAACTCACGGAGTAACAGTGTGATAAGTTTCTTTTTTAACCATTCTTGACGGCCCACATAAAGTCTGGTCTTCCGCCATTTCCTTTGTTTGTCTCCAGAGGAACACTTTTTTTTTTTTTTTTTTTTTGTTTTGTTTAAGGGCGCTCAACTGCTGAGGTCATTAGCACCCAGTCACTGTTATGAGAGCACATGGAATCTGGTAAAACTCAAGGGGATGGGGGGACACCAGAAGGACCTGACAAATATGCAGATAAAATAAGGAAAAAGTTTAAATGTCTTTGGACAAGCCAGTTAAAGTTATAAAACGCAGAATACGAGCAGCTGCTCGAGCGTCATCAGCTAAAACATCCGGTAAAGTAGATGGCAGGGACAGGACAACACGAAATTGACTAAAACGGGGACACGACAATAAAACATGGCGCACTGTTAATGCCTGACCACAAGGGCACTGCGGGGCTGGGTCACCGGAGAGCAGGTAGCGGTGGCTAAACCGGCAATGCCCGATCCGCAACCTGGTCAGAAGGACCTCCTCGCGCCGAGATGGTCGGGAGGATGTTGTCCAAGGAGTTGGGAGCGGATTTACTGCCCGGAGCTTGTTTCCTTGGAGGGATGACCAAGCATCCCACCACAACGACACAAGCCTCTTACATACTTCCCCACGAACGTCAGATGACGGGACACAATGAGAGGCTGGCCGAGGCAGGAGGACTGCAGCCTTGGCTGCAGCATCCGCAGCCTCATTCCCAGGCACTCCTACATGGCTGGGAACCCACAGAAAGCTGACAGAACCACCATTATCAGCGAAAGAATGGAGGGACTGCTGTATCCGTTGAATCAAGGGATGGACCGGATAGGGAGCTCCAAGGCTCTGAAGAGCACTGAGTGAGTCAGAGCAGAGTACATACGATGAATGGCGGTGGCGGCGGGCATACTGAACGGCCTGATGGAGAGCAAAAAGCTCGGCCGTAAAGCTGGAACATTGGTCGAGGAGCCGGTATTTAACCAGAGGAACACAGCCGACCAAGCGAGCAGAACCGTTGTTCCAGCTCCTGGAGACACTGTCCAATGCTGGTACTGCATGCCTGGACTGCACACTTGCGAAGGGCGTTTCAGTTTTCCAATACCTATGTAACCTAAAATGCATCACGGAGTTTCGTGGTGTGCAATTTAATAAATAATGACTCCGAAATGCACCACTTACGCTTCGCGGAAACTGAATGTAACCTTGCGTCTACTGCGACTGCTGTTTCCCACCAAACAGAAAACGATACAACTGAAGTCATGAGAAAAGTTACTGACGTCTAACTTTAAATGACGGGAAAATTCTCCGTACAACTTCGTATGCATTACGTAGCTAAAAATGAAATTTCCATCCCGATGACAAATTTATTACTGTCTTCATTTGCATACTGACGAGTGAACCATCATTTGAATTCTGGGTTCCGAATAACACTTTACAGGTTTGCATCAGTAGATCACATGATCAGAAACACCTAAAGAGTGAATAGTAAAGATATTGTTTTCCGACGCAGACTGAATGCACATTTAACAGCACATGACGATTCTTGCTGCACGAATTTCGTGAAAGGAAAAACGGACCAGTACTCTACGAGATGTGTCCACACTAGGAATAAGAAAATACCGCACCTGTTGCTACCACTGCCGATCTTGTTTGACCGACGACGAAAACGCCGGATAAACCACTCACCAAAACGCAGTATGCGTAAAATACGTGTAGTAACAAGGACTATTTAGTTTGTTTCCATCACAGCACATTCATACACTTCACCAAATCACAAACTGCCCTTTCAGTCTCAGCTGCAGAATAATGTCAGCACACCCTACCTTCCAAGCAACAATGTGGGAGGGAAACAAAGGTCAGTGTTGTGTTCTGCCTCTGTACTGGGAGTAGAGAGAGTCCCGTGAAACAACGGCACAGGTCAAAGCCAGTGTGTGGCATCGCTAGGACACTCTGTGGGGAGTCTTGTTTTACGGTACGTGGTTGTGCCCTAGCAGTTTAAGATTTTAATTTGGAAGGCATGATATATACGGCAAAGTGCGTTGAATATATTGCAAATCTGGACATCGGACTATAGTCCGTTCATCACAATAAACTTCATCTAAACATTACACTATGTACTCTTCCGCGTTTGCTGGAACCTCATTGGATTTAGTTTCAGGTGGAGCGGAAACCAAGCGGTCACAAGTGCAATCAAGTACGATGATGAGGGTTCGTTTCATGCTGTGCGTATCGACTTGTGCTGTAATACGGGGCAACAGCTTTACCGGCGCATTTAGCTCTGACAGCGCTGGCCGGGAAGTGATCCAGCTAACGTACACTGAAGTGAGCAGTGGCAGTTCAGGCGTAGAAAGAGACGAGCAGAGGACAACACAGCTGTGGATGTTAATTTTTAAACAGAAGGAAATAATATATGGTAAAACTCGGGTGATTTCTCCTTAGGTGACCGGACGGAAAATATAACATGCCATCGATATTAGCGAACATAGTATTGTAATTAAAAGCAGGAGTCATGAAAATTCGTTACTAACGTGGGTAATTTTTCTACATGAGCTGTGTGTGGCGTAAAAGCGCAATGTAGTAAAATACTAAGCCACTGAAGGTATCTGAGTCAGTTGTCTGGTAATCTCTGAACTCCTTCCACATCGGACACCGCTAAACACACTTCAGTACAGCTACGTTGATAACGAGTCTATCAGAGACAGAGATATGTCCACATTTGCTCCTCCTCCTCTTTCGTGGCGTGCTGTTCTGCAGTTCGCCATCATTTGGCAGCGACGTGTCACAAAGCTTCGCGCATTAGTTGCAGTACGTTTGACAGCGTAATGTCTTGTTATTCCTCGTGACAAATCCCTTAACTCTGCTCCATATCAATTCTGTCGGGTTCAGACTGCAGTGTCACGACCACAACTCTAAAAATAATCCATTTGTACAGCGTGCTCGACGGCGTCAAAATTGTCTTCCATCTTTCTGCGACATTTATCACTCTGGCTGATGTTAGATCATATCTGTCCTATAAAACAATGGGCATATGCGAAAAGCGTACTTGACTTTACAATTTTTCTCCAAGAAACTTATTTATATAACGTTTTATCTTCAACCATCTTTTACCATCTTTTATAAAATATCGGTAATTGAGAATTTATACTTGCAATGAAAACCAGAAATTTTCGTGTGATGTGTAATTGTGAACTACAAGATCTGCATTTTTCTTAAAATTGGTGACTCATGAATTAATTGCCATATATGGCGCAAAACCATATCAACCAAAACCACTAAAAACAAACGCAAAATATAACTATTTACAACAGCAAATAAAAATTCTGCTTGATGCTTTCCTACGAGTGTCTCCATTCCTTCCAAGCTATTTATGTAAGTGTAGAGAAGATATGGCTCAAATTCACAGATACAGTATCGACAGCAATAGATTCATACCGTCTAAGTTAAGAGACGGGACTGATCCACCATGGTACACAAAACACGTCAGATCACTGTTGCATAAGCAACGAAAAACGCATGCCAAATTCAGAAGAACGCAAAATCTCGAGAACTGCCTAAGATTCACGGAAGCTCGAAATAGTGCGGACGTCAGTGCTAGATGCTTTTAATAGTATCCACAATGACGCATTGTCTCAAAATATGGTAGAAAACCCAAAGAGGTTCTGGTCGTATGTAAAGTAAACCAGTGGCAAAAAACAGTCAACACCGCCACTGCGCGATAGCGATGGAGAAGTTACCGATGGTGGTTCCACTGAAGCGGAGTTACTAAACACAGTTTTCCGTAATTCCTTCACGAAAGTAAATATTCCAGAATTCGAAACCAGAACAGTTGTTAGCGTGAGTGACAAAAGTAGATAGGTATTGCGAAACAACTCAAATCACTTTACTAAGGCAAGTCTTCAGGTCCAGATGATATAGCAATCAGGTTCCTTTCAGAGTATGCAGACAGCACCGCCTTTCTTATGAATCATATACAACCGCTCACTTGACGAAGGGTCTGCTCCTGAAGACTGGAAAGTAGCACAGGTCACACCAATATTCAAGAAAGGAAATAGGAGTAACCCATTTAATTACAGACCCGTATCACTGACCTCAATTTGCAGGAGGATTTTGGAGCACATACTGTACTGTAACATTATGAATCACTTTGAAGAAAATGACTTATTGATACATAACCAACACGGCTTCAGAAAATATCCTTTATTCCCATGAAGTAATGAGTGCTGCCGACAAGGGATCTCAGATCGATTCCATATTCCTAGATTTCCAGAAGGCTTTTGATACCGTTCCTCACAAGTGACTATTAATCAAATTGCGTGCATATGGAGTATCGTCTCAGTTGTGAGATTGGATTCGTGATTTCCTCTCCGAGAGAGGTCACAGTTCGTGGCGATAGACGGTAAATCATAGAGTAGAACAGAAGTGATATCAGGCGATCCGCAAGGAAGTGTCATAGGCCCTCTGCTGTTCCTGATTTACCTACATGATCTAGGAGATATATGAGCAGCCCCCTTACATTGTTTGCAGATGACGCTGTAATTTACAGTCTAGTAAAGTCATCAGACGATCAATTCCAACTACAAAATGACCTAGAGAGAATTTCTGTATGCTGCGAAAAGTGGCAATTGGCACTAAACAAAAGAAAAGTGGGAGGTCATCCACATGGGTACTAAAAGAAATCCGAGTAATTTTGGGTATACGATAAATCGCACAAATCTTAGGGCTGTCAATTCGACTAAATACCTAGGAATTACAATTACGAGCAACTTAAATTGGAATGACCTCATAGATAATATTGTGGGGAAGGCGAAACAAGACTGCGCTTTGTTGGCAGGACACTAAAGAGACAGCCTACATCACCCTTGTCCATCTTCTGCTGGAATATTGCTGCGCGGTATGGGATCCTTACCAGGTAGGATTGACGGAGGACATCGAAAAAGTTCAAGGAAGGGCAGCTCATTTCGTGTTATCGCGAAATAGGGGTGAGAGTGTAACTGATATGATACGCGAGTTGGGGTGAGAGTCAGTGAATCGAAGGCAGTCTTGATTGAGGAGAGATCTATTTACGAAATTTCAATCTTCAACTTTCTCTCCCGAATGTGTAAATATTTTGTCGACACCCAACTACGTAGGAAGAAATGATCATGATATTAAAATAAGAGAAATCAGAGCTCGAACGGAAAGATATATGTCTTCCTTTTTCCCACGCGCCATTCGAGAGTGGAATGGTAGATTAGTAGTAGTATGAAAATGGTTCGATGAACCCTCTGCCCAGCACTTGAGTGTGAATTGCAGAGTAACCATATAGATGTATATGTAGATGTGATGAGTTTCATATTTAAATGCTTTAGGTATTCAAACCAAACAAAGAAAATAACGCACCACGTGGAGCGTAGAACCACCGCCTGCCGGCACACACGATGGTCAGTCTACGACCCTGTCTATCACGCCACGCATATAGTCAATACCTCCCTTATTTCTGATACATAGTCCTACTCGAAAAAGTCAAAAGCTGATTATTGTCTGTAATCTTGTGAAGAACATTAACTACTTGTTTCTCGCCATTAACGGTGTTCCACGCGCGTGTTTCACTACGAAGCAGGAAGCAGTGTCGTCCATTTTCGCGGTACGTATCAACAGCGAGACAACCAGAGCACAAGTACTGGTTACAGGGACTGCTACAGTACACAATTTTTAAGATAAAAGTTACGTAGGTAAAGTACGATTAAGATAGACGTTGATGGCTGTTAATACGTCAGAATGTCTGAAACGTTCTTCCACAATGACATACTATTGAGCTATCGAACACTTAAGTTGGACCTACTTCCAAGAGCGGAGCACCACCAGTTTAAGAGAGCTGCGGCTGCTGACCAGTCACCGCGCTTGCGTTTGTTTACATCTGGTTTGCTCTTATGATTAAGTACATGCTACATACGAACCTCTTATTCCACACCAACCTACACCTCTTGCTGTGCTACGGAGTACTGGAAGCTTGTTCCCAACAAATAAGTAGGATTCTCAGCCACATATGAATTTTTCCAGATGGACTGAAATACGCTGTTGTTCAACAACGGCATAAAAAAGGGGATAGGTCTGATGCTAACAACTACCACCCAGTCTTAGTTCTGACATCTTTATCCAAAATTCTTGAAAAAGTCATGTATTCAGGAGCAGAATCTCTCCTCTGTAAAAATGGCGTACTAATTAAATGTCAATTTGGTTCTCAGAAAGACTTTTCAACAGAAAATGCTATATATGTGCTTTCACTGATCAAATATTAAATGCACTGAATAACCGAACTTCATCCATTGGAATATTTTGTGACCTCTCAAAGGCTTTTGATGGTGTGAATCGTGAATTTCTTCTAGACAAGCTTAAGTATTGTGGCATGAGTGGGACAGTGCACAAATGGTTTAATTCATATTTAACTGGAAGAAGGCTGAAATTAACAGTACAAATAGTCTGCGAAAACCAGCAGTCCTTTAACTGGGGAGCTATCAAGAACGGTGTCCCACAGAGTTCAGTCTGTTTCCTTATTGGTCTTAATATACATTAATGACTCGCCACTCTATATTCATGAAGATGCAAAGCTAGTTCTTTTTGCTAATGATACAAGTACAGTAATCACACTCAAGGAAATTGTAAATAATGTCTTTCACAAAATTACTAAGTGGTTCTCTGCAAGTGGACACTTATTAAATTTTGAGAAAAAACAGTGAATATAATTCTGTGCAGTAAGTGGCATAACACTGATAAATATAGGCTATGAACGCAAGTCTGTTGCTAAGGCAGGGTATTCAAAATTTCTGGATGTGTACACTGATGAGAAATTGAATTTGAAGAAACATCGATGATCTGCTGAAATAGTTAGGTTGAGCTACTTACGCTACTGCAGTTATTGCAAAATATTGGTGATGAACATCATCAAATTAGCCTACTATGCCTATTTTCATTCACTGCTTACACATGGCATCGTATTTGGGGGCAATTCGTCACTAAGAGGAAAAGTATTCATAGCATCAGCCTAACAGCTGGAGCCCACCGAAGATCACCTGGTCGACATTTATTTAATGAACTTCAGATATTCACAGTACCTTCGATGTACATATATTCATTTATGAAATTTGTCATTAATGACCCACCCCAGTTCAATAGTAACAGCGAAGTGCATAGCTACAACACTAGAAGAAACCATTATCTTCACTACTCTGGATTAAATCTCACTTTGTCACAAAAAGGTGCGAATTATGCTGCCACAAAAGTATTTGGTCATTTGCCAAATAGCATTAAAAATCCGGCAGATATCTAAACAACATTTAAAAGAAAAGAAAATTATGGAAATACGGAAGCGTCCGATCCTGCCCGTCTGCTTTGACCCATGACGTCACGAATATGGCGGAAACGACCATAAACGATTCCAATTTGGCGCATATAAAGCCGCTATGTACACATTGTGAGGACGAAAATACATCGAAAAACAAAACACACAAACACTTTCCACAAGAAGCCTAATGACACTAACGGGACAAGTGCGGGAAATGGGGTGTTGTGGGTGGGGTGAAAACTAAATATAAACTAATTTAGACACCCACCCCCATACAAAAACACAAAAAGAAAAAACCGACATCAGAAAACTCCCCAAATACCACTAAACAGTATCATCTGGAATCGGACACTTCCCTTGTTCTGTATAGCTCAACAGCAGCTCCCGATCCCATAAATTAAGATCAAACACTTCCCTTGGCCTATATAGCTCAAAAACATCTGATACCAACGTACACAGCCACACATCGGGATCGAACACTTCCCTTGACCTGCGCACTTAATTTTATCCGTCATATCCATTCCTGAACAAAAACAATCGATTAATTTTACTAAAATTACCACACGACGTACAGCGAACACTAAATTAACCTTCACACAAAATCGTTAACTCACTGAAACGAATTCCACTACAAACACAGCTGACACACTAACAATTCTGGATAATGAGAAAGCAAAATGAGCCCATTACACCACACGAACGAAAACCCTGAACATACCACCAGAGAGCACAACAAACCACAACACGACGACATCTACAAACACGCCAGACTCAAACCAAACTCCGCGCCGCCATTACGTCACACACGACAACACCCTTACGCTTCTGTCGAAGCTCCTGAATGACAGCTCCTACTGAATAGATGAATCTTTAGACATGAAGTATTAACTATAAAAATATTTACTATTTTGTGTAAAGAAAACTTAGCCCTTCTTTGTGAAAGTTTGTCTACAAACACCTGCATTGCCATTTTTCATTTACTTACACAAAAGACGATGAAACACTTTATACTGTAGGCACCTACAGATGTAACAATGCGTTCTTCTTAAAGCCGCAACAGTTGAATAATTCTTTATTTGTCCTAATAAAGTATTACTCAGCAGCACCCGTTTGGTTTGACAAGAACATGTATGTGAATCTTCAGTGTCTCCCAACTTATTTTTTGATGGAACAGTCCACAGGTGAACTGCCTGTTCGTAGTGTCCAGCGTGCACGCTATGAACCGAAAGTACAGCTATGGACTGTTCCATCAAGAATATATATAATAGTTGAGTTCTGCAGTGAGATTTGTAGCTGATACTCTGTATTTTGATATCGTTCTGAGCAATGACAAACACTTGTCAGAAAAGATTCTTAGGATGGCTGGTTTTACTGCCAAAGTGTTTGAGTGCTGGTCCTTTACGGGGGACACTGCTTCACACGTCCAGATACCCCCTTAGCAGAAAACCGACTACTTTTTTGGTAAGTGTACGGCACAGTCACTGCCTGGAGATGAACGATTATTAACAGAAGTGAAGACTAAGCCCCCAACGCCGGGAATTTTGACAACATTTCTAGCAAGAGGATTAATTTTAGGTCAACGTAAGAATTCATTCATTTCTGCACTTACACATATAGAACAAAGACGAAATGGAGGGTAACATTATCTGTCTTACTGACTACCCAACAGACTACCTTGTCACCAAAAACATTTCTCCAGGAAAGTGAAACTATAGAAATTAAATGGAACAGCGTTCTGTACTAAAGCACATTTGCGTGGCTTAACGTGCTGACGATTGCTAATGCAGGACTGAGGGAAAGACGCGAACAGATTAGTTGTACTAAATTCGGCAGTTTTCGTGGAGTCGACTGCTTCGGGAAATACCGGATTCAGTGCTCCACTATGGAACTGTCAAAATGCGTCTCGCTTGGTTTGATTTCAAGCCATTAGGAGTAGGGTCAGACTGTCCCAAGGTCTACGCAGTATCCTGACGTAAAGTAATTGTTTAATTCCTCTATAGTCGAAGTTGCCATAGCACCTTATCTACTTGCACAAGCAGTGTTCCATCATTCTGTTCTGTTATTCCTAACAAGCAGAATAATCCTTTTATGGATCACATGTGTACAAATACGAACCTACATTTCGGGAAAAAGAATTCAACAAAATGGCGCGAATACGAGTAGAAATCTCGTCCGAGCCTATGCTTTTCACTCATGCCTAAAGTCCGTAGAACAGCAGAATTAATAGGAATGTCGGTAGGACTTTAAAATAACAAGATTTGTAATACGAAACTCTTTAGTATTTTGAGAGCGTAATAAACGAACGCGGTTTGCTTCATACGCGATAGTCTCCATAGTGAACGTAAATGAAACCTTACAGCTACCGTGACTTTGCAGAAACAAACCAAAAGAAAACAAAGAAAACAATTCAATACTGTGGGAACGCATGAAAACAGTCGTCCTTACCTTATTAAGGGTGTGGGTGTAGCAGAAGAAATTCTCGGCGCAGAAACAGCAGCACTAAATCCCAACACAGAACGTCACACTGGACACGTCTCGCTACAAATGCGACAGACGCCTGGGCTGTGGCACGCAGTCAGTGCTGCCAACGGGTGCGAGGCCGGCAGGTACCAACTGCAGTCTGCTACGGGGGCCTCACACAGGGGGCAGCGCTTCCAGGGACCCCGCGCAGAACATGCGAATGTAATACGAAGACTGTCGCCCTAATTTTGTTATTGCTGATAAATTCAAAAAAATAAAGTAATTAAATTTCATCATTTTTTCACTTGCTATTGGCTTTGCTTCATAGATAAGACAGACTCTTCGGTTAATTTGGCGCAGCGTACAAACCATGCTTACAGGTGTATGAAAATCTAGAATTTTCCAAATCTATAAAAACTCTGGTAAAAACTGAGATAATTGACAATAAAATTAGATTTTTTATCTAAACATAAAGTTTAAAATGTAACAGCTTACTCATTTTTTCATAAATTAAGTAAACTCTAGAGCTTCATACAGCTATAAGTATGGTTTGTATGCTGTGCCAAATTCATAGTAGAATCTCTCTTACTTATGAAGAAAAGTATACCTATAGCAACAAATGCAGCCAATAGTGGGTGAAAAATGTTGAAACTCCACATGTAAAAAGAAAATTATTTTGTTATGTTTTTGAACTTCCACTGCTATGAGTGTGATTTCTGAATAAAATGTCCTGTGGTGCCTCTCCTGCTACAAGTTGGGCCGTTTGACGTCCTACCCCCTGTTTGACGTCCTACCCCCTTAAAGACAGCACAGCTGTTCATGTGCCCAGTATGTGCGGCGTTCCTTGTAAATGTGGCATCATTTACATACGTCAGACAATTCACAGATGCAGAGCGTTGTACTGAGCATAAGATATTAAACAAAGGGAGCTTGTCAAGTTGACCATAACTGAACTTTACTTGGAAAACGGACATGAACTACAGTTCGATAACACGAGAGTCCTAGCTCACGCGTCAACATACTGGGATTCCGTTATAAAAGAGACGAATGAGATTAGCCGGCGAGGTGGCCGAGCGGTTCTAGGCGCTTCAGTCTGGAGCCGCGCGACCGCTACGGTCGCAGGTTCGAATCCTGCCTCCGGCATGGAAGTGTGTGATGTCCTTAGGTTAGTTAGGTTTAAGTAGTTCTCAGTTCTAGGGGACTGATGACGTTAGAAGTTAAGTCCTATAGTGCTCAGAGCCATTTGAACCATTTTTTGAATGAGATTAGAGTGGACAGCAACAGTTTTAAAAGAGACGAGGGGAACACAGTTGTCAGGGCGTGAGGGCGGCCATTGTACGTTGAAAGGAAACAACGGTGGACGCTCGACGTTTTCAGAGAGACGGGAGCGGCAGCTTCAAACGTGGCGCCGGCCCCTCGTTCCAGATGACGTCACTCGGTCCCGCGGCGGGCCAGCGCCGCTACACTATGTGACCAAAAGTATCCGGACACCCCCAAATCATACGTTTCTCATGTTAGGTGCAGTGTGCTGCTACCTACTGCCAGCTACTCCATATCAGCGGAACTCACGAACTTCGAATATGGTCAGGTGATAGATGTCACTTGTGTCATACGTCTGCACGCGAGATTTCCACTCTCCTAAACATCCCAAAGTCCAATGTTTTCCAACGCAAAGGGACGCCTACAGCACAAAAGCGTACAGGCCGACCTCGTCTGTTGACTGACAGAGACCACGGACAGTTGAAGAGGGTCGTGATGTGTAATAGGCAGACATCTGTCCAGACAGTCACACAGGAATTCCAAACTGCATCAGGATGCACTGCAAGTATTATGACAGTTAGGTCAGAGGTGATAAAACTTGGATTTCACGGTCGAGCGGCTACTCACAAGCCACACATCACGCCGGTAAATGCCAAACGACGCCTCGCTTGGTGCGAGGAGCGTAAACATATGATGATTGATCAGTGGAAAAACGTTGTGTGGAGTAACGAATCACAGTACATAATCTGGCAATCTGATGGCAGGGAGTGGGTATGGCGAATGCCCGGTAAACATCATTTGTCAGAGTGTGCAGTGCCAACAGTAAAATTCGGAGGCGGTGGTGTTACGGTGTGATCGGGCTTTTCATGGCGGGAGGGGAGGCTTGCACCCCTTGTTGCTTTGCGTGGTACTCTCACAGCATAGGCCTGCACTGATGATTTAAGCACCTCTTTACTTCTCACTGTTGAAGAGCAATTCGGGGATGGCGATTGCACCTTTCACCACCATCGAGCACCTGTTCATAATGCGCGGTCTGTGGCGCAGTGATTTACGATGGTAACATTCGTGCAATGGTCTAGCCTACATGGAGTCCTGAACTAAATCCTATACAACACCTTTGGGATGTTGTGGATCGCTGACGTCGTTCCAGGCCTCACCGACCGACGTCACTACCTTTCCTCAGCGCAGAACTCCGTGAAGAATGGGCTGCATTCCGCAAGAAACCTTCCAGCAGCTGATTGAACGTATGCCTGCGAGACTGGAAGCTGTCATCAAGGCTAAGGGTGGGCCAACACCATTTTGAATTCCAGTATTAGCGATGGCTAGTGCCAAGAACTTCTAAGTCATTTTCAGCCAGGTATCTTGATACTTTTGATCACATAATCTAGTTAACCGCCTCTTAACAGCCAATCACACAGAGCTGCGGAATTACCAATAGAAATGTCCATCACAGAAAAGTAACTCAGCGACTCAGAAACTATTGGATTAGAGCAGGCGGTTTCTTGCACTGGAAACGATGATACAACCAGCTGTTAATTAAGTACTGCTCAAACAAAATGTAGAATGACAATGAGACTGCATGGTAGCCTAAAAATGACTGATGAAAACCAGTTAGCAGTTCATTACCATAGCACCAGCACCGGTGGTAGACATCCAAACAGTTGTCTGTACGTTGTCAGTTTGGATGCTCCATACTCAAGGGGCTGATTTCATGTATCAGGGTTTGACTTGCAATTGCAGACAAGTACATGTGATTTTGACCACTACCAGTATCCCCTGTTTTTCTGTTTCTTTTTTTTAACGAAGCACTACCTGTATTATTATTGAGCTTATAGAAAACAGGAGATTATACAAAAATGCAACTGATGAACAAAGAAAAGCTGAATACAGAAGACTAAGGAATTTAGTTAATAGAGAATCTAGGAAAGCAAAAGAAAATTTGAACCTGGCAGATTAAAACTGTGTGCCACACCGAGACTCGAACTCGGGACCTATGCCTTTCACGGGCAAGTGCTCTACCATCTGAGCTACCCAAGCAGGGCTCACGCCCCGTCCTCACAGCTTTACTTCTGCCAGTACCTCGTCTCCTACCTTCCAAACTTTACAGAAGCTCTCCTGCGAACCTTGCAGAACTAGCACTCCTGAAAGAAAGGATATTGCGGAGACATGGCTTAGCCACAGCCTGGGGGACGTTTCTGGAATGAAATTTTCACTCTACAGAAATGTGCAGGGAAGTGGAAGAAAATATGAAACACGGAAGAAACTGATTTAGCCTATAGAAAGGCAAATCAGTTTTTTAACAAACGTAAAACAACACTCTTAGGCACAATAGAAAATAAAGAGGGGAAATTGCTGTTTGGTGAAGACTTAGTGAAGAGATGGAAAGAATACATAGAGAAGTTGTACACAGGAACACCTCTTTCCGAGGAAGTAATGGGAAGAGAAGAGCAAGAAGACGAAGGTGACAAGGGAGAAGACATTCTGCAAGAAGAATTTTACAGAGCCCTAAAAGAACTACGAGACATCAAAACAACGGGTATTGATGACATCCCTGCAGAACTAATAAAGAACGTTGGTGACAGCACGAAAATGATGCTGCTTAAACTTATTAGGTCCATCTATAACACAGGAAAGATACCGACAGACTTCCAGAAATGTATCATTGTTCCTATTGAAACGGAACTTGTTGTACCGTTCCAATGTTTTATTAAATTGCTAGCACGCAGAAATTATTTGCAAGAGTTTCTTCCCTTGCAGGTAATACCTCAGCTGGTGTCCAAAAGGAGAGAATGGACTAAACAGTGTTATTTATTGAATTTTTTTATGTTGTGTACCACGTTTCCCATTTTCTTTTCCTTAGTGCGGCCTGGACGGTATAAATGAGTGAATTTGTGAACTAGCAGAAAGCTTTAGGCACAGATTGTAACACTGCACGAATGGTCGTCCTGGCTTAGGGTAGTACCAACCCCCCAAGCGTGAACAAGTTTAGCAGAGACCAAGTTTGCAGGTCAGGGCAAAGATGACACGTGGGCGCACGTACTGGCTCTGTCAGGTTGACACGCCATCCACACCACGTTTGTAAGCGGAACGGTTAGGCGAATTCGGTTGGAAGAGCACTTGTTCCTGGGTCGTGGTGCGGGACAGACATGGAGACGCAGCTCTCGTTTTGGTAATGTTAACATAGGTATTAGATTGTCTGAAATCTGCTCTGTAATGAAGTCCAGATGTTGAAATCAGGTGCGAATTTACCACCGAACCCCATAAGGGAATGGATTTTCTTAATTTACTCGAATTTCAGTAGGCCTTGCGGTAGTTCAGGCAATGCACCATGTGCCTTAAGCTCACGGTCACGTTACTGCTCTGTGCTTAACGGAAATTCACTCATTCAATGTATTTTAATCTGCTCTTCCATTTACAGTAATATTTTTGGGATTTTTATTTATTTTCAATGTGTTTTCTTTGTGAATTGGTTTCGCGTCACGTGGTCGGTTGGAGCAATCGCCGCATTGATAAATTGTAGTTTCGGTCTGAAAATATATTGTACACGATGAATAATCATACGATAGTGAGCGAGTGTAAAATAGGGAGGGATAATCGTGTGTGTCCATATTTTTCTGGGTTTCTGTTGGCTACTGAAACTTGGCCATGTGGGTTGAACTGCGTTGCAGTGATGTTTCTTGTGCACCCCCATAACGATCTGATTTGTTGGCGATGTTGTGCGTTAAGTAAAATACTCGTGCCACTAGGAAAAGTATCGGATTTTAATGCCCACTGATTTGATAAAGATTTGGGAAATACTCTTCCACCCTGACCTAGTTTTGCTTCTATTGTCTTTGCGGAACTTGTTCTGAGTAATCTATAGTAACTGTGTTGTGTCGATTCCCTAAGGTCTCGACACAATGAGTGGCTAGGTGCACGCGAAACTAACGCAGACGGGCGTAAATTCTGAAACAGGAGACTGGATGAAAAACTTATAAAGAAAAGAACGTATTGGGTAGATTACTTAACTTTTAATGATGTTCTTCTTGTTGAAATACATCTCTTGCATAGTAGTAAGCAATTAGCAATGATACACATGGCGCCTTGCTAGGTAGTAGCGATGGACTAGCTGAAGGCTATTTAATCTGTCTCTCGGCAAATGAGAGGAAGACTTGATACGTCTTGTCGCAAGCTATGTCGTCCGTACAACTGGGGCGAGGTCAAGTCCGTGTCTTGTGACCTGCCCTGTGGTGGCGCTACGTTTGCGATTACATAGTGGCGACACGCGGGTCCGACATGTACTACAGGACCGCGGCCGATTTAAGTTACCACCTAGCAAGTGTGGTGTCTAGCGGTGACACCACAAACTGAATGTAATAACCGAGGGTTTAGGTATAATTGTGCGGTTGTATAGAATTACATTGAAGCCAGGTCTACGCTCATCTGTCCCATTTCATAATTACGTGGCGAAACTGAAGCATATTAACTAGAGACCGGTTTTGATGATGTACATATCAAGAGAAACCCGACTAGTTGTTGAAATACCATCAAATGGCTCTGAGCACTATGGGACTCAACTGCTGTGGTCATAAGTCCCCCTAGAACTTAGAACTACTTAAACCTAACTAACCTAAGGACAGCACACAACACCCAGCCATCACGAGGCAGAGAAAATCCCTGACCCCGCCGGGAATCGAACCCGGGAACCCGGGCGTGGGAAGCGAGAACGCTACCGCACGACCACGAGATGCGGGCTGAAATATCCTCGGTATTGCATAAATATCAATTAATCTCTACCCTCGACTGATTATGTACTCCGTTCATCATAAAGAATAGGTGGCAGTCAGTACCACAGTCGAATTGTGGGTCATGAAAGCAAATAAAAGCTATATACTGCCTATTAAGCCCTGTATAGGTGCCTTCTGTAGTGGTTAAAAATATAAAAAAATGCGTTATCCGTTGCGTTCCAGTTTTTACCGGTTCATTAAAACCTTCCGCTAGAAATTATTAATACCCAGCAATGACTCGCAGGGGCCAGTAATTTCGTGGACCACACGAACTTAAGAAACCATTTACTACAGATGGTAGCTTGCTGGAGCGGTAGGACATGTCAAAGCGACGGTAATCTACCTATGTAGGTAGACTTTTACCACCACCAGTACTAGAAGGTTATGTTGCACGTGGCGACCCCGCCTGGATATCGAGTCACAGGTCCCTTTGATCAGTAATTAGGTTGCATTAAATTAACAAAATTGAATGAAATAATAATTTTTTTTCTTGTATAGTGGAGCACAATTCTGCTTGTGCTGAATAGAGCGTTGCTTCTATCTATGTTGTGTTCTGCTGATTTTGTTGTCTCTTGGGCTATAGTTGAATTTACGGGTGTTTTGGTACATGAGATCGGTTAATTAGGTATTTCTGGGTTATTTTATTGTACGTTGTATAGTGTGTAGGGGACAGTGATTAAAACCGTAAACATAGGTAATGTCAGATTATTACTAGAGTGCGCGCGAGAAGCATAGCAGAGATGGATACGTTGCACGACGAAAAAGGTGGTGTGTGCAGCAGGCAGGGATTGCCGGCTGGTGCGGAGTACCAAACCGGGGCGAGCTGACCGCGGGCCACGGACGAACAGTGGAGCCTAGCGCGTTTGTAACGGGACTCGGGCCCCAGGCAGGTAGTGCGGAGGCGACCTTGGAAGCCGCCAGCACGAGTGAGGGTGCGACTCAGGAATGTGCATCCGAGCCAACTTTCACAGCACAGGCTAGCGCGGGAAATACGGGCCACGAGAACCCACTGCTAGCAAGTGTTTTGCAATTCGTGAAGCAGCAAGCCGATGATCAGAAGAGGGTAAATAAGGCGTTAGAAGACTCAAATAAGACATTACTGGACTCAAACAAGGCGTTGGCGTTATAATATAATTTGACCTTACAAATTAATAACTCAAATAAGGCATTACGCGAGGAACTAACAAGAAAATTAGACGAACAGATAGGCGCAATTAATAGCCGCTTCGACGAACAAGAACGCAAGCTAGCGTACCAACAGGAACGCCTAGAAGCGTTAGAAACCCGAGTCGAAACAGCCACTGCTGGAAACCAGGCACTAGCTGACTCCATGTTAGATACAGTCTGTGCAAACCGAAGTCAGCGAGGCCACAAGCAGACTCGAAAACCGGGTCACAGTGCTTGAAAGTGATCTGTCCCTGCGAGAAAGAGTGCTTCCTTCCGAGTCGCAAGTTAGAGAAGTATAGGAGAGCGTCTGCACGGAACAGAGAGAAGTGGTTGCTCGTATGAGCGAACAGGTGGCCGCTCACGGTGAGCAGCTAACGGCGCAAGCAGACGAGATTGATAAGGTCATCAATCAGGTAGGCGTCCTGACGAGTGCGGTAGAGGAAATCGCGCTGAATAAAGGAACGGACTCGGATAGGACACGGCCAGTACCTGTCGCGGAATCCGCAGAAATTCAGTGACTTCTGCAGTTTAAAAGGGTGCAGGCGGATATTAACAAATGCAATCGGGATATGATAGCTGACCTGCATAATAAGCTGCAGGAAAATGAAAGCGCCAACGGCAGTAATTCTGTTAGTAATGCGGCTAGGGGAGCAGAAAGTTCCAGCAGTGAACGTAGACGTAGAGCAGAAGAGGAATACCGTGATTTTGAAGGGAGACTCGGTAATTTAAAGCGTAATCCGGAGCCGCCTACTCGCACGACTGATGATGGTATGAATTTTGATACTGATGAGGAAGAATGCAGGAGACACTTTGTCTCAGTGCAATCTTATTTTCTTTTCCCCGACCCGACCCACGACGTAGCGCCCTCGATGCGGCTCAATGAATTTGAACACTCGCTGCCTCGCTCCTGGGGAGATGTGCTAAGAATAAAATTCTCGTCCAGTCACCTGCGAGGTGAAGCGGCTAACCGAATGCAAATAATGCTTAAGGACTGTCGAACGTTCGAGGACTTTAAGGCGGCTTTCCTCAGCGAGTTCTGGTCTCGGAGCATGCAAGAGCGGGTGAAATTGGGCAACTTAACGCGAGAGAACCACGTTTACAGTACGTTCAGACACCCGGAAGATTACTACAAAGACATGGTCAAGAGCAATCAGTTCCTTGATGCACTGTATAATCCTAAGGAACTCAATAGAATCTGTCTTACTAAACTCCCGAGCAAACTGCGGGAAGAGGTATGGACGTAGTTAGTGGCTTTCAGAACCTGCTGCAAGAGTTGGGTACTGAAAGAAATGTAAGTGAGCAGCAAAACGCCGTTAGGTTTGAAGGAAACCGCGACGAGAATGTCGGGCGAAGGCGCAACCAGAGTTGGAGACCTCAGTTTCCCGGTAATAATAATCACGGTCGTGGACATGACAGGCGTGGGCGTGCCTCTTGGAGCCCGCGACAACGCAGCAGAGGCTGGGGACGCTCTAGGGAAGAGCGGTTCCACCGTAACGAGCAGAATTCGTGGCACGCAGCAGGCGGGAGGTCAGAGGAGCCACGTAATTCCCGCGGTGATACGGAACGCGGAGACGGAGAAGCGTGACAAGAGGTGACAGGGGCTGACACCATTGTCATGCCGAGTGGTGAAGTTCACCATGTCAATGCAATGTGCTTGGAGTACGAGGACATACGGGACGTATTGCTGGAGGAGACAGTGGTAGTAAACTCGGTTAAGTGCCCTACGATCAGCATTACAATTAATGGGCCTGTAGTTCCTTGTCTACTAGTCTCGGGAAGTGAGGCATCGGTGATGAGGGAGGATGTTTCCACGCGATTACAGAAAACAAGAGTAAGGGGTGCCGTAGGGAACAAAAGTGTAGAAACGAAAGAGCAGGCGTGTATCGACTTTACTTGTCAGTCGTGCGAACTTACGGCCGCGTTCCTGATTGTGCCATTACTTGCGGTTGAGGCAGTGCTGGGACTTGACTTTTTGAAACATTATAAGGCCGTGCTCGACTTTAAGAGGATGTACGTCCATCGTAGCGGTCATAAAACAAAAATGGCAGTTGGTTTCGATGAAGGTCGGGTAGCAGAAGGAGACGGGTGTGCGTCCCTCGGTATGTGTGTGATCGGCGAGGATGGTGGCGCCGAGGTGTGCCTGTGAGCAGACTGACGCGAAAACGGCCGGGGAGGTAATCCACGAGAAAACGCGTCATTTAGGATCGACTGAATTGCGGGAACAGCTACGCGAGATTCTCACAATGTACCAAACCGTGTTTGCAGATTCACCTGGCCCTATCGAAAATTTCGAGTATGAATTTAAAGTGAAGCCCCATACGCCGTTTGCAGCGAAAACATATCCGATACCTACTGTTCACTGCGCGGCTGTGGAACAGGAAATCAGGACTGTGCTGCAGCAGGCCATAATAGAGCCGGCAATAAGTTCTTACAATAGTCCTATACACATTGTGGCGAAGAAGAACGGGTCGATCCGTCTAGTTCTGGATTCCAGGCAGATTAATAATATTATTGAGACGGAAACCGATCGGCCAGACATGCTCCACACCCTGCTCCAGAAATTTCATGGGGTACGTGTACTTACGTCAATCGATTTGCGAAAAAGCTACTGGCAAGTAAAATTGGCGAAAGGATGTAGGAAATACACGGCATTTCTCTGCTTTGGCAGATCTTACCAGTTCCGACGGCTTCCGTTCGGGTTGAGTGTCTCTTCTGCCGCTTTTAGACGCGCATTGGACACGGTTTTACCAGAGGCGCTCCGTAAAAGAAATACTTGCTACATCGATGATGTGTTAATCGCGGAAGAGTCGTGGGAAGAACATCACAGAGTGCTCTCGTCATTACTGGAAGCTCTGAGAAATAGAAATGTCAGTGTCAACATGGCCAAGTCTGAATTCGGAAGAAAGGAAATTCACTTCCTGGGCCATAAAGTCTCATCAGAAGGCAACCGTCCTGACCCCGAGAAATTGCGAGCAATTAGGGAATACGCGAGACCACGGACAAAGCGCAGGTTACGCGCCTTCCTTGGGTTAGTCAACTTCTACAAACGTTTTATTAAGATAGAAAGTGTTACTACCCCAAGAGTGTGCCAACTAACAGGCAAAAGAACAACCTGGAATTGGGACAGTAAGGCACAAGAGGAGTTCTATGCCCTGAAAGGGGCATTGTTAAATGCGCCTATCCTGATTCACCCCGACTTGGGGAAGGAATTTTGTACGTCGTCCGATAGCTCGCGTGTTGGCATAGCCGTTACCGTTTCCCAAGAGGCAAACCGGGACGGAAATATTGTCCCGCAAACGGTGGCTTTCGCAAGTCGCGTTTTAAACCAAGCCGAGAGAAACTACACGGTGACCGAACTAGGGGCCTTAGCGATTGTATGGGGGTTCACTGAGTTTCGGTAGTACCTGTTTGGGCGAACTACTAAGGTGTATTCGGACCACAAGGCTTTGCAGTTTCTCATGACGGCGAAGCTTAAGCACAACCGCCTATTGCGCTGGGCCCTGTATCTTCAAGAATTTTCATTCAAAATTTTCCATATTCCTGACCCGCACAACTTGGTATCTGATGCCTTATCGCGAGGTCTGATTGGACTGACGCAAGGGAAAGATGACGAATTCAAGGAGAATTGGTTCGATGTAATGCACATGAGCCCAGTGACATTTGAAAACTATTTAAGAGCGGCGCTGAGTAGCATGACAAGAGAGCAAGACAGCGATGAGGTGTGGGGCGAAATTAAGACTCAGCTGCAGGACGGTAGCGCCGGAGAGTGGCGTCGGTTTTACGCGCTAAGGAAGGGCGTGTTGTTTTTCAGAAGGGAAATCGACAGTGATAAATGGCTGGTCTGTGTGCCGGGAGAAATAATAAATAAATTAATGTGGTATACACATCTCAGTTACGGCCACTTCGGGGCGCGGAAGTGCTTTATGCAGCTTCAGCATGGAGCGTAGAATCAAACGGGTATTGAGAACGTGTAAGTCTGCCAGAGAGCAAAGCACTCGACCCAGTGTTGCCGAGCACCCTTACACCCCATAATAGCGAGTCGGCTAAAGGAATTAGGGGCGGTGGACCTGTTTGGGCCGGTCCCGCAGTCTAATCAGGGTTATAGATATGTTCTGGTTGCGGTGAAGTTAGTCTCCAAGTTTGTGACATTTACCCCATTACGCTCTGCGACCGGAAAAACAGTCGTGTCTGCTCTTAAGAGGCATTTCCTAAGAGAGGTAGGAAGAGTGGAGAAACTAATTTCGGATAATGGTCCACAATTCCGGTCGAGATGTTGGCTAAACACTCTGAGGCAGAAAGGGATAAAGCCGGTGTTCATTTCCCGCTATTTTCCCGCCGGAAATCCCGCAGAAAGGCTGACAAAGGAAGTAGTAAAACTGTGCAGAGCCTACTGCCACAATAAGCTCCGTCAGTGGGACCAACATCTGGCAGACTTCCAGGGAATCCTGAGCGAAATTCCACATGGGACGACGAAGCTCAGTCCTACACTGGTCCTGAAGAATCAGTCACCTCCCAACAGAATTAGGGAACTGGTTGATTGGCCACCAGAAAGGCGACAACGACACAGAGCAGTAGTAGAGTTAGCAATTGCAAATATCAGGAAGGAGGCGTTAAGTAGAAAAAGGCGACAAAAGGGACGCGTTAGACAATTAGTACTGGAAATTGGTGATAAGATTCTCATGAGGACTCATAGATTGTCCAAAAGACACCGGCATGTTAGCAGTAAGTTTTTCAACGTGTATTCAGGACCCTTTAGGGTGAGACGTGTCGCACAGCAGAGCGCCATTGACATCGAAACTGTCAGGTCTCGTAAGCCAAGAGGCTTGCACCACATATCCAACGTCAAAAAATGTATAGTGTAAGAACAAGGGACAGGAGGGTCATCCTTTACAGGCAACCATTTAGTTCAGTATAATCATAGTACTCCACAACATCTTGGGCAATGGATTTGGTACTCTTCTTGCTGTCCTTGCCTGGTCATAGGCTAGAAGCTAAGTGTATAAAAAGAGGGTCGAAGGAAGAGTGGGGGTTGTTTGGGGAAGGACACCAGACAGCGTGGTCATCGGTCTCATCGGATTAGGGAAGGACGGGGAAGGAAGTCGGCCGTGCCCTTTGAAAGGAACCATCCCGGCATTTGCCTGGAGCGATTTAGGGAAATCACGGAAAACCTAAATCAGGATGGCCGGACGCGGGATTGAACCGTCGTCCTCCCGAATGCGAGTCCAGTGTCTAACCACTGCCCCACCTCGCTCGGTGTCGAAGGAAGATATTCGTACGCTATGGTGGTGATTTGCTCTGGAGAAGCGAGGATCACTCGGAAGGGAAACGAGAAGTAGTTACGCTGGGAAAGATAAACCTTTGCAAAGTATATTGATGGGGAAACGCGCCATAGATGCGCTTATGTGGTAGTAATGGCTCGCGCCGAGGTAGCAATGGGACCAGTTGTCGGTTGCAAAAGGCACCGAATTTTTTTGTGTGGTTGTGGTATTTGTGTTTTAGTGTTGTGCGGAGACACAGCGCTATGAAGTGTTACCGACTTACGCGGTGATGACTTTGAGAGACCCCGAGAGCGAGCTGAACTTGGTAAGGAGTATGTGACACACCGTAGCAAGAATAATCAGACGGAGGCAAGTTAAGGTTCCTGGAGGTAAACCATCCAGAGGAATGAAGGCAGTACTGAATCGAGAGGAAGCCCCAGAGAGGTAACAGGAGGGAGTACCGGTTGCAGTCATAAATGACATCTGCTTGACGTAAGATGATGACACCCTAGATATAAGATGTAAAGTGTGCCCTTAGATTTATAACTGTTAGTAGTGGTATGCGGTTTCTGTGCTTGAATGTTTGTTCCCAGGGAATAAACAGCCCTAAAAGGGACCAGATGCTGATAAGAATGGCCTCAGATGAAATTGCGAGTAAAGAGGACTGATGTGATGAACCAAAGTTGTTGGTGTAATGTTCTGTGAGTCTTTTCCAAGTAAAAAAACAGCCGTAACTTGTTCTTGGCGGACTGAACTTGACAAAACAGAGAGGAAACATTTGAGTCAGGTAAAGTATGAAACTGTAACGAGAGGTAATAACTCCAGGTGGTATCGTTCCAATGAACTTCTATTCTGTGTTTTTCTTGTGATGTGTAACTAGCTACTCAGTGTTTGATGGTGTGCTAAACTGGTCATACCTAATGGATGAGCAGTTACGTCGCCTGTGTTGGCTTTGCCTGTGTGTTAAAGGAACAAAAAAAAAAACGTTGGGATAATGCGTCTAGCTATCTGTCAGTACTGCTAACGATCTCTCATAATAGTAGATTAGTAAATTTTGATGGTGAAAGGAATATCTAAAAAGTTGTGGTGACATATGAATGTCTGCAGTAATACTCGAGTAGTTTGGAAATGCGAGCATGCAAGAAGGAAGGAAGATAGAGAGGTAGATCGTGGTGGTGGTGTAGTGGTTTACATAACAATCCCCAAAACCCAAGATACCTGCCCTTCTCCACAATCGAGACAGAAGCGTTGCTCCTTTATGGGCACTCAAATATGATTGGTATCTAAGGAAGTAGCCATAAGAATTTAACAGTTGTCAGAGAGAAGTAAATCACCTGTAACCAAAAAATAGGCTAGCAATTTTTATAAAACGTCTTCCGCACACTAACGCCTTTTGGAGACGCATTTTTTTCCTGTGTTGTAATTATTATTCACGAATCGAGAAACCTGTATTTGAACTCAGTTACTGTAAATTGCCAAACAGATTAGCGTAAGATTTCAGAGAGGTCTGTGTACAAACAAAATGTAATATGTAGAGGTTAAGAATTATTTTGTATTGGTAACTATTTGCCATCCATTGTAAAGCCCTGGTGAAACCTGTAAATAATTAAGTTTTGTGTACTGTAGGTTAATTGAGAAATGTACTTGGTGTAATCAAGTGAGGAGATAATGACCACTAACAATTAAGAGAATGACAATTGTTCTGTCTGAATGTTGCAAGGCGATTGCCAGAGAAGGGCGGCTTACGGAGTCCAAGTGGCAAGGACATTGGAGAACCTGTCCCGGTGCTACAGCCGAGCGCGGAAGGGCGCGCACGCACGGGCCAGGCGCTATGAACGGAGCCTTGCACCCCCCCCCCCCCCCCCCCCCCCTGCCACAACACTTGGTAGAGCTGGGGCGTGGCTCGTCGTCCACAGCCCACAGCGGCCCTGTGCTGACGTACCACTCTCCGCTGCTGACACGCGCCGACGGCCTCGGGCGGTTACCTGCGGGGATTCACGACCAGCCGGAGCGGCTAAGCCTTTAACTACTAAAGAGGCCCTGATGTTATCGCTCCGGCGCATCTTGTCAGGCGGCGACTCGCATGCCGTTACGACGGGATGCAAGAGGCGGCGGTCGTAATGACTTTAGCAGAAGCCATTAGCGTGACCGAACTTGTTAGGTGAAGTAGGTTGCTGTTTGGTTTGTTTCCAGAGCCAAGAGATGATGGGGTACAGACTGAAGGCTCCTAGTCTCATAAGTAGTGACTATGGACACGGAAATTAGGGAGAACCCGTGAAAGACTGGCAATATAAAGACAGCGGATTTCGGACTTAGGGCATAAACTTGCCGATATTTAATTAGATCCTGATGAACTACACTAGCAGTTTTACTGATCCATGATAGGTTTCGGACTCGAAGAGGACATAACCTCGCCGATATTTGACTAAGTAGATGGTATCACGATGAACTTCACTAGCACTTTTCGTGATCCGTGATAGGTTTTGACGTAAAGAGGACTTGGACCCACCGATATTTAATTAAGAAAAGTGTGTCGTGATGAACTTAACTTGCATTTTCAGTGATCCATGACGTTGAGGTGTAGACACCGCTAGCAGTGCCTGCTGAGAGAGCTACGAACTGTTCGCCACCGAAAGTTAAGACAATAAACGCTAGTAAACCTGCCACGCAATAATTTAGCGGTTGAATGAGGACAGTAGGAAAACTTCAAGCCATAAAGGGACACAAACGTTCAGAACGATTGTATGACAGGTGATTTACGTGGGCTTACGGGAACTGCTGTACCTTTAGTCCAGCCCATTCCACTAGTCATGATGCTTGCAGGACAACAAAGGCAACCGCTTTAACAGTGTGTTCACTGCCAACGGACGACTAGCTTGCCATCAGAATTTCGCAGAAGACAATTGATCTGGGCGCAATAAAACTTAAGGAGACAGCGTGTGAGGAATGAGAGTCGGCAGAGTGTAATAGGCTACCCCCCAAGCTACTTTGGAAGAAAGCCCTGCCCGACGATAACCCTAGATTGTTTGCGTGTGACTTAACAGTGCCGCATTGACTACTGAAGTGTAGGAAGTGCCAGTGATAACCGACTTAACCAGGGAGCTAGCCCCTTCTTTGAAGTGTTTCTGTATCATGCCACTCTAACCTCAAGAGAGAATCTTGTATCTTATTCATGTGAATATGTTGAGTAAGATGTATAAAGTGTTACTTGTCCTAGGTTAGTCGTGTCATTGGTGTATCCTTCTTTGATGACTTCGTAGCAGATTCTGAGCAGAGAGGAAAAGGAGAGGACCATTGGCTTTAACATAAAGTATTATCTCTAAAGTCATAAGTATAGTAAGATGCATGTCGTTAGTCTGTCATCTACCAGCCTGAAACTGGGGATGTAAGATCGGGTAAATTTTCTGACCCAAAGCAAGTTGTACGCCTAATGAGTTAATCAGAACCTAGGTCGACAATGTTTCTCCACGTCCTGTCTGGCCAGAATTAAGTGTGTGTCATGACAAGGCGGCCATAAGCCTCGGTGTAGCAGGGATAAGATACTTGATTTTAACTGGTCCTAAGACATGTGTAATGGGATATTGTTTTGTGAGCTACTTGTGCCTATATAATTGTTCAGAACATTGCTTTCATGGGCCACGTAGCTTTATTGAAATCAATAATGAGGATACTTTATTAAGGGATTAGTTATAGGCTAGCAGACTCAATAACTAATGAAACTGAAATTAGAGTTTTTATTAGAGTTTCTGATAAGATGAATAATAGAAAATGTTTTGTAGCCCCTGAAGGCGATATATTTTTATTAAGTGATTGTTTATTCATTTTTGATCTGTTGTTAAACAGTAACTGCCACCCTTGCTATAAATGTTTCATCTCACAGTGTCTTGACGTAACTAAGAATGTTTCCTTCATGTGTATTTATTTGTATCTGTAATTACGTGAATATTTACTCATTTTAATATTTAGAACAGAACTTCTGTGTTGCCTGTTGAGAACCATTAACTGCCCCCCTTGTTACGAGTGTTCCAGTTCACAGGGTGTTAAAACAATTAAGTGTGTTTCCATAATGTGTACCCATCTGTATTGTACAATTGTGATTAATTGCTTAAGGTGATATCATTACTAAAACTTTCAAGGATGCTCTGAATATTTGTTGCAATAATTCATTGTGTTTGCATAATACATACCCATCTGTATTTTATAATTGAGATTAATTACCTGAGATGATGTCACTTATAGAACATTCACAATGCTCAGAACATTTGTTGCAATTGTCACTGCGTCAATGATATTATTTTGTGCGGTCTTGGCAGACTAACTGTCAAATGTTGTACTTTGAACAGTGCCTAGCATAGCACGTTAATATATATATATATATATATATATATATATATATATATATATATATATATATATATATATATAACGGATTGGTGCAGCGTGGAGATTAGGGTCTCCTCCCCGTGGCATCAATTGAAAAATGTTCTGGACTGTCGTTCCATCGGAAAGACAGCCCGAAGTCGATTTCCTTCGAAGATACCCGAGTGTGATGAAACGGAACTTGTTGTACCGTTCCAATGTTTTATTAAATTGCTAGCACGCAGAAATTATTAGCAAGAGTTTCTTCTCTTGCAGGTACTACCTCAGCTGGTGTCCAAAAGGAGATAATGGACTAAACAGGGTTATTTACTGAATTTTTTTCTGTTATGTACCACATTTCCCATTTTCCTTTCCTTTGTGCGGCCTGGACAGTATAAATGAGTGAGTGTGTGAACTAGCAGAAAGCCTTAGGCACAGATTGTAACACTGCATGAATGGTCGTTCTGGGGTGGGGTAGTACCAACCCCTCAAGCGTGAACAAGTTTAGCAGAGACCAAGTTTGCAGGTCAGGGCAAAGATGACACGTAGGCGCGCGTACTGGCTCTGTCAGGTTGACGCGCCATCCACACCACGTTTGTAAGCGGAACGGTTAGGCGAATTCGGTTGGAAGAGCACTTGTTCCTGGGTCGTGGTGCGGGACAGACATGGAGACGCAGCTCTCGTTTTGGTAATGTTAACATAGGTATTAGATTGTCTGAAATCTGCTCTGTAATGAAGTCCAGATGTTGAAATCAGGTGCGAGATTACCACTGAACACCATAAGGGAATGGATTTTCTTAATTTACTCGAATTTCAGTAGATCTTGCGTCAGTGGCTTGTTCAGGGAACGCACCATGTGCCTTAAGCTCACGGTCACGTTACTGCCCTGTGCTTAACGGAAATTCACTCATTCGATGTATTTTAATCTGCTCTTCCATTTACAGTAATATTTTTGGGATTTTTATTTATTTTCCATATGTTTTCTTTGTGAATTGGTTTCGCGCCACGTGGTCGGTTGGAGCAACCGCCGCATTGATAAATTGTAGTTTCGGTCTGAAAATATATTGTACACGATGAATAATCGTACGATAGTGAGCGAGTGTAAAATAGGGAAGGAATAATCGTGTGTGTTCATATTTTTCTGGGTTTCTGTTGGCTGCTGAAACTTGGCCATGTGGGTTGAACTGCGTTGCAGTGATGTTTCTTGTGCACCCCCATAACGATCTGATTTGTTGGCGATGTTGTGCGTTAAGTAAAATACTCGTGCCACTAGGAAAAGTATCGGATTTTAATGCCCACTGATTTGATAAAAATTTCCGAAATACTCTTCCACCCTGACCTAGTTTTGCTTGTATTGTCTTTGCGGAACTTGTTCTGAGTAATCTGTAGCAACTGTATGTAGTAACCGAGGGTTTAGGTATAATTGTGCGGTTGTATAAAATTACATTGAAGCCAGGTCTGCGCTCATCTGTCCCATTTCATAATTACGTGGCGAAACTGAAGCATGTTAACTAGAGACCGGTTTTGATGATGTACATATCAAGAGAAACACCACTAGTTGTTGAAATACCATCGGTATTGCATAAATATCAATTAATCTCTACCCTCGACTGATTATTTACTCCGTCCATCATAAAGAATAGGTGGCAGTCAGTACCACAGTCGAATTCTGGGTCATGAAAGCAAATAAAAGCTGTATAATGCCTCGGGGAAGATCAGTTTGGATTCCGTAGAAATACTGGAACACGTGAGGTAATACTGACCTTACGACTTATCTTAGAAGAAAGATTAAGGAAAGGCAAACCTACGTTTCTAGCATTTGTAGACTTAGAGAAAGCTTTTGACAATGTTGACTGGAATACTCTCTTTCAAATTCTAAAGGTGGCAGGGGTAAAATACAGGAAGCGAAAGGCTATTTACAATTTGTACAAAAACCAGATGGCAGTTATAAGAGTCGAGGGACATGAAAGGGAAGCAGTGGTTGGGAAGGGAGTAAGACAGGGTTGTAGCCTCTCCCCGATGTTATTCAATCTGTATATAGAGCAAGCAGTAAAGGAAACAAAAGAAAAATTCGGAGTAGGTATTAAAATTCATGGAGAAGAAATAAAAACTTTGAGGTTCGCCGATGACATTGTAATTCTGTCAGAGACAGCAAAGGACTTGGAAGAGCAGTTGAACGGAATGGATGGTGTCTTGAAGGGAGGATATAAGATGAACATCAACAAAAGCAAAACGAGGTTAATGGAATGTAGTCGAATTAAGTCGGGTGATGTTGAGGGTATTAGATTAGGAAATGAGACACTTAAAGTAGTAAAGGAGTTTTGCTATTTGGGGAGCAAAATAACTGATGATGGTCGAAGTAGAGAGGATATAAAATGTAGACTGGCAATGGCAAGGAAAGCGTTTCTGAAGAAGAGAAATTTGTTAACATCGAGTATAGATTTAAGTGTCAGGAAGTCATTTCTGAAAGTATTTGTATGGAGTGTAGCCATGTATGGAAGTGAAACATGGACGGTAAATAGTTTGGACAAGAAGAGAATAGAAGCTTTCGAAATGTGGTGCTACAGAAGAATGCTGAAGATTAGATGGGTAGATCACATAACTAATGAGGAGGTACTGAATAGGATTGGGGAGAAGAGGAGTTTGTGGCACAACTTGACCAGAAGAAGGGATCGGTTGGTAGGACATGTTCTGAGGCATCAAGGGATCACCAATTTAGTATTGGAGGGCAGCGTGGAGGGTAAAAATCTTAGAGGGAGACCAAGAGATGAATACACTATGCAGATTCAGAAGGATGTAGGTTGCAGTAGGTACTGGGAGATGAAGAAGCTTGCACAGGATAGAGTAGCATGGAGAGCTGCATCAAACCAGTCTCAGGACTGAAGACCACAACAACAACAATGCCTATTACGCCCTGTATAGGTGCCTTCTGTAGTGGTTCAAAAAATGCGTTATCCGTTGCGTTCAAATTTCTACCGGTCCGTTAAAACCTTCCGCTAGAAATTATTAATACCCAGCAATAACTCGCAGGGGCCAGTAATTTCGTGGACCACACGAACTTAAGAAACCATTTACTACAGACGGTAGCTTGCAGGAGCGGTAGGACATGTCAAAGCGACGGTAATCTACCTACTTAGGTGGACTTATACAACCACCAGTACTGGAAGATTACGTTGCAATTTGTACATACTTGTGTATTACTCGTACGTAAACTCATACTGGCCATTACTATGTACTTGGTTTTCATTTTAGCAATCCACTATCACGAATAAAGCGATGCATAAAAATGAATAAACATACACATGAATGAAGAAACATGAAAAGATGTACATAGAAACACATATGTGCTCATTAGAGAGCCGTCTTCCCACTGGAAATTCATTTTATTGAATAACTTTGCTTGTAAAAAGAAAAATAGGTACCTTTGGTTTCAATAGTATGAACAATTTATAGTGCCTAAAACTGAAAAACTATATGCTTTCGTAACATGAAATTCCCCCCCCCCCCCCCCCTGAACCATGGACCTTGCCGTTAGTAGGGAGGCTTGCGTGCCTCAGCGATACAGATGGCCGTACCGTAGGTACAACCACAACAGAGGGGTATCTGTTGAGAGGCCAGACAAACGTGTGGTTCCTGAAGAGGGGCAGCAGCATTTTCAGTAGTTGCAGGAGCAACAGTCTGGATGATTGACTGATCTGGCCTTGTAACAATAACCAAAACGGCCTTGCTGTGCTGGTACTGTGAATGGTTGAAAGCAAGGGGAAACTACGACCGTAATTTTTCCCGAGGGCATGCAGCTTTACTGTATGATTAAATGATGATGGCGTCCTCTTGGGTAAAATATTCCGGAGGTAAAATAGTCCCCCATTCGGATCTCCGGGCGGGGACTACTCAAGAGGATGTCGTTATCAGGAGAAAGAAAACTGGCGTTCTATGATCGGAGCGTGAAATGTCAGATCCCTTAATCGGGCAGGTAGGTTAGAAAATTTAAAAAGGGAAATGGATAGGTTAAAGTTAGATATAGTGGGAATTAGTGAAGTTCGGTGGCAGGAGGAACAAGACTTCTGGTCAGGTGACTACAGGGTTATAAATACAAAATCAAATAGGGGTAATGCAGGAGTAGGTTTAATAATGAATAGGAAAATAGGAATGCAGGTAAGCTACTACAAACAGCATAGTGAACGCATTATTGTGGCCAAGATAGATACGAAGCCCACACCTACTACAGTAGTACAAGTTTATATGCCTACTAGCTCTGCAGATGACGAAGAAATTGAACAAATGTATGATGAAATAAAAGAAATTATTCAGATAGTGAAGGGAGACGAAAATTTAATAGTCATGGGTGACTGGCATTCGAGTGTAGGAAAAGGGAGAGAAGGAAACGTAGTAGGTGAATATGGATTGGGGCTATGAAATGAAAGAGGAAGCCACCTCGTAGAATTTTGCACAGAGCACCACTTAATCATAGCTAACACTTGGTTTAAGAATCATGAAAGAAGATTGTATACATGGAAGAACCCTGGAGATACTAAAAGGTATCAGATAAATTGTATAATGGTAAGACAGAGATTTAGGAACCAGGTTTTAAATTGTAAGACATTTCCAGGGGCAGATGTGGACTCTGACCACAATCTATTGGTTATGACCTGTAGATTAAAACTGAAGAAATTGCAAAAAGATGGGAATTTAAGGAGATGGGACCTGGATAAAATGAAAGAACCAGAGGTTGTACAGAGTTTCAGGGAGAGCATAAGAGAACAATTGACAGGAATGGGGGAAAGAAATACAGTAGAAGAAGAATGGGTACCTTTGAGGGATGAAGTAGTGAAGGCAGCAGAGGATCAAGTAGGTAAAAAGACGAGGGCTAGTAGAAAGCCTTGGGTAACAGAAGAAATATTGAATTTAATTGATGAAAGGAGAAAATATAAAAATGCAGTAAATGAAGCAGGCAAAAAGGAATACAAACGTCTCAAAAATGAGATCGACAGGAAGTGCAAAATGGCTAAGCAGGGATGGCTAGAGCACAAATGTAAGCATGTAGAGGCTTATCTCACTAGGGGTAAGATAGATACTGCCTACAGGAAAATTAAAGAGACCTTTGGAGATAAGAGAACCACTTGTATGAACATCAAGAGCTCAGATGGAAACCCAGTTCTAAGCAAAGAAGGGAAAGCAGAAAGGTGGAAGGAGTATATAGAGAGTCTATACAAGGACATTGTACATGAGGACAATGTTATGGAAATGGAAGAGAATGTAGATGAAGATGAAATGGGAGATACGATACTGCGTGAAGAGTTTGACAGAGCACTGAAAGACCTGAGTCGAAACAAGGCCCCCGGAGTAGACAACATTCCATTAGAACTACTGACGGCCTTGGGAGAGCCAGTCCTGACTAAACTCTACCATCTGGTCAGCAAGATGTATGAAACAGGCGAAATACTCTCAGACTTCAAGAAGAATATAATAATTCCAATCCCAAAGAAAGCAGGAGTTGACAGATGTGAAAATTACCGAACAATCAGTTTAATAAGCCACAGCTGCAAAGTACTAACACGAATTCTTTACAGACGAATGGAAAAACTAGTAGAAGCGGACCTCGGGGAAGATCAGTTTGGATTCCATAGAAATACTGGACCACGTGAGGCAATACTGACCTTACAACTTACCTTAGAAGAAAGATTATGGAAAGGCAAACGTACGTTTCTAGCATTTGTAGACTTAGAGAAAGCTTTTGACAATGTTGACTGGAATACTCTCTTTCAAATTCTAAAGGTGGCAGGGGTAAAATACAGGAAGCGAAAGGCTATTTACAATTTGTACAGAAACCAGATGGCAGTTATAAGAGTCGAGGGGCATGAAAGGGAAGCAGTGGTTGGGAAGGGAGTGAGACAGGGTTGTAGCCTCTCCCCGATGTTATTCAATCTGTATATAGAGCAAGCAGTAAAGGAAACAAAAGAAAAATTCGGAGTGGGTATTAAAATCCATGGAGAAGAAATAAAAACTTTGAGGTTCGCCGATGACATTGTAATTCTGTCAGAGACAGCAAAGGACTTGGAAGAGCAGTTGAACGGAATGGACAGTGTCTTGAAAGGAGGATATAAGAAGAACATCAACAAAAGCAAAACGAGGATAATGGAATGGAGTCGAATTAAGTCGGGTGATGCTGAGGGAATTAGATTAGGAAATGGGACACTTAAAGTAGTAAAGGAGTTTTGCTACTTGGGGAGCATAATAACTGATGATGGTTGAAGTAGAGAGGATATAAAATGTAGACTGGCAATGGCAAGGAAAGCGTTTCTGAAGAAGAGACATTTGCTAACATCGAGTATACATTTAAGTGTCAGGAAGTCGTTTCTGAAAGTATTTGTATGGAGTGTAGCCACGTATGGAAGTGAAACATGTACGATAACTAGTTTGTACAAGAAGAGAATAGAAGCTTTTGAAATGTGGTGCTACAGACGAATGCTGAAGATTAGATGGGTAGATCAAATAACTAATGAGGAAGTATTGAATAGGATTGGGGAGAAGAGAAGTTTGTGGCACAACTTGACCAGAAGAAGGTATCGGTTGGTAGGACATGTTCTGAGGCATCAAGGGATCACCAATTTATTATTGGAGGGCAGCGTGGAGGGTAAAAATCGTAGAGGGAGACCAAGAGATGAATACACTATGCAGATTCAGATGGATGTAGATTGCAGTAGGTACTGGGAGATGAAGCAGCTTGCACAGGATAGAGTAGCATGGAGAGCTGCATCAAACCAGTCTCAGGACTGAAGACCACAACAACAACAACAACAACAACAACAACAACATGAAATTTCATGTTCTACAACTTTGATTACGTTTTCCATTTGGAGTAGGCATTTTTGAGTTACAGGAGTTGGGGACCATTTTTTAGACAAGTTGCTAATAATGAACGAACTTTGACAACTTACTGGAGCCAGATGGCTACACCGATATTGGCATTTACGTAATAATTCGATGCAAAATTTAATGCTCCTTCATTTTGCTAGTAGTGACATTCAGAGTAGGATGCATTGTGACCGAGTAATAGGTGAAAACCCGAGAAAAGTACCCAAATTTTGTGGTTTTCTGTCCACAAAAATTGTCCTGAGGGTTTTGGATTCTACATGTTCTCAACTACACTCCTGGAAATTGAAATAAGAACACCGTGAATTCATTGTCCGAGGAAGGGGAAACTTTATTGACACATTCCTGGGGTCAGATACATCACATGATCACACTGACAGAACCACAGGCACATAGACACAGGCAACAGAGCATACACAATGTCGGCACTAGTACAGTGTATATCCACCTTTCGCAGCAATGCAGGCTGCTATTCTCCCATGGAGACGATCGTAGAGATGCTGGATGTAGTCCTGTGGAACGGCTTGCCATGCCATTTCCACCTGGCGCCTCAGTTCGACCAGCGTTCGTGCTGGACGTGCAGACCGCGTGAGACGACGCTTCATCCAGTCCCAAACATGCTCAATGGGGGACAGATCCGGAGATCTTGCTGGCCAGGGTAGTTGACTTACACCTTCTAGAGCACGTTGGGTGGCACGGGATACATGCGGACGTGCATTGTCCTGTTGGAAAAGCAAGTTCCCTTGCCGGTCTAGGAATGGTAGAACGATGGGTTCGATGACGGTTTGGATGTACTGTGCACTATTCAGTGTCCCCTCGACGATCACCAGTGGTGTACGGCCAGTGTAGGAGATTGCTCCCCACACCATGATGCCGGGTGTTGGCCCTGTGTGCCTCGGTCGTATGCAGTCCTGATTGTGGCGCTCACCTGCACGGCGCCAAACACGCATACGACCATCATTGGCACCAAGGCAGAAGCGACTCTCATCGCTGAAGACGACACGTCTCCATTCGTCCCTCCATTCACGCCTGTCGCGACACCACTGGAGGCGGGCTGCACGATGTTGGGGCGTGAGCGGAAGACGGCCTAACGGTGTGCGGGACCGTAGCCCAGCTTCATGGAGACGGTTGCGAATGGTCCTCGCCGATACCCCAGGAGCAACAGTGTCCCTAATTTGCTGGGAAGTGGCGGTGCGGTCCCCTACGGCACTGCGTAGGATCCTACGGTCTTGGCGTGCATCCGTGCGTCGCTGCGGTCCGGTCCCAGGTCGACGGGCACGTGCACCTTCCGCCGACCACTGGCGACAACATCGATGTACTGTGGAGACCTCACGCCCCACGTGTTGAGCAATTCGGCGGTACGTCCACCCGGCCTCCCGCATGCCCACTATACGCCCTCGCTCAAAGTCCGTCAACTGCACATACGGTTCACGTCCACGCTGTCGCGGCATGCTACCAGTGTTAAAGACTGCGATGGAGCTACGTATGCCACGGCAAACTGGCTGACACTGACGGCGGCGGTGCACAAATGCTGCGCAGCTAGCGCCATTCGACGGCCAACACCGCTGTTCCTGGTGTGTCCGCTGTGCCGTGCGTGTGATCATTGCTTGTACAGCCCTCTCGCAGTGTCCGGAGCAAGTATGGTGGGTCTGACACACCGGTGTCAATGTGTTCTATTTTCCATTTCCAGGAGTGTATATGCAAAAGATGAAAAAAATGAAATATTCTATCTCAGCTTTTGCAAGCAAACAAACCCATTACGGACTAATACAGTTGAAATTGCAGCAGAATAATGAAAAATTGGATTATTAAGCTTCAACTAAGTGCAAGTCAGGTCAATAGTTTGTGAAACAGCCGAGTCTCAGTATAGAAATTATCTTGTAAATTCTTTACATGTACTGTTACAAAACCTACAGCAGTTCTCATTTCACAAAACATGTATGGTGCTCAATTATTACATTATTTCATTCAAAAAGCCTGGAGTCGTTTGAATATCGAGGCAGACATTAATTTTACATATTAATCATATGCCAAAACACTCTCATGCTATCATTTGCCAAAATCTTGTTTCGATATCTCAGACCATTAATGACGTACGAGGAAATTTTGAATATGTCGTTCTAGTTTTTCACTGACACACGAGTTCGTGATGGAGCGCTTTACATACTTTCTATTATCTCGAGTTTGGAAACAGACAGCGATATACTTCCAAGTTTAAAGAATGATTCAATATATTATCTACATTTAATACACAGCAACATGTAATCTGACATGAACCAAACATAGATTCATAGCGGTACTTATTTTTCACTGCAAACTAAGAATTTCTTGAATAGTTTACCTACTAGCGAAATATCACAATAAATATAACCATTAACGAAATGCTAGATGGTCCATCATGAAGCTGGCGAATTAAGCTATAAGATGCGCGAGAATGAGCATTTACTACCGAATAGTTTCTTTAAAATCGTTTCAGAAAGATCGCAGATTGGCCGGCTTGAGCGGCAGTTAAGCGAGCCTGCCTGGTTCTGCGCCGAGTAGGTCTGTACTGGCATTACACTGTGGTCACCTGCAAACCCGCCCAGCACACACTGGAAAACTGCACTTCCCTCCACTCGCTCTGTAGTGAAGTGTCGAGAGGCGCCACTTATTATAAACGCACTTAAACTTCAGGTTCCTATAGTGTAAATTTACCACAGTTTTTAGTGATTAAATTTTCGTAAACGTAATAATTAAACAAAAGCGATATTTTGCCAACAAACTTTGTTTTAGACAAATTGTTACAGGAAATCAGTCCTTGTACTGATTGTTTTGTATTCTACATATAGAAAGAAATAAACAAGCATTTAGCGGTATAAATCATGTGTTTGGTGAAGAATCGTGTCTGTATGGTCATCACAACCCACTGTATCATATTAAAGTCGTCGGCAAACGTTTAGTTCTGAGTAATTAAGTGTATAACATTATATCTGTACTTTAGATTTCTATATGTAGAGCCATAATTGCTGAAAGGTCGCGTTTGATTTGATTTCATCTTTTGGTATATTTCATCATGCCAGGAAGGAGAAACTGCCAAGAGTAGGTGAGAGTGCTCGATTACAAAATGAGTAAAAAATGATTTACTGGTTTAAGTCTTACTTCTGTCTAGATGAAAGTGTCTCTAACATTACTGTATCAGTTGAGTGAATTACTTCCTTCATCGACAGCCGCTTGTCGAAATAAGCTGCCCCATTCTCACGAAGTTCCAGAATTCCTGCAGATGTGCGTCAGTTCCTTCATCAATAGGGAATACATGACATCACCTTCCTCCATTTTTCCCAGCCTGGTTTGAATCCAACAATATCTGGCTTGTGCTCTTCATTATACTCCCCTAATCCTAAGAGTGACAAACACTGCCTGTGCAGTAGCCCGAAAAACAACTGCATCCTCCATGTGCATAATGCTGTAACAGTGCAGTTCAGACAAACATATTCTTGTGATGCAATATGTCATAACTTAAAACTAACAGTTTAGCCCATAATTCAGAACAGAAATAATATAGTTCAATGATAGTTACATAAGAGAACAACAATTACTTAATAAATAATAATAACAAGAAATGCAAACAATTACTTAATAAATAGAAACTTCGAGGCCTCAGACATTTTTAATTTGAACGAACACCTTTACAAGAAATCAGACAGCCCACCTCAAGATTTGCACATAATTACCATCTAGTGTGAGTGCCTGGACTTACACTAGGACTATTCTGTCTGCATCATGTAATTAAGTGACATTAACCAATGTGAAGTTCCAAACACGCACGCTTGGGGCTCTGCTGCATAGGCTTAGTACTAAATATTAGGTACATCATGTAATACAGGCTTAAAACCATACCACCTACAAGCGACGACTTCAAGCGACTACAAGTGGAAGACTGTTTTTGACAGTGTTGGTTTTCAGTGATGAAGCCACATTTTGTGTGTCTCAAAAGGTGAATCATCCAAACGACATTATAGAAGAATATCTTGGCTCACCTAACATTAGCGTCTTTTGAGCCATGTCCTCTTCAAAAGTTTACAGACTACTTTTCTTCCCGGAGAAAACTGTGACTGGTTTCGTGTACCTACACACACTGCAGCTGTGGCTTATGCCAGAAGTACAGCAAGCAAGTGAAGAGTTCATTTTGCAACTAGACTATGCTCCACCTTACTTTCTTTCAGACATTTATGGTTATCTCGATGCCGAACTGCCTCAGCGTCAAAATGCACATGGTTCCCATCGTGACCCTCTTCTCCAGTGGCCCCCAGGGTCACCTCTCTTAGCTTAATTTAATTTATCCTTATGGGGTTAAGTCAAAGATCACCACATTCCTGCTTCCATTGCCACTTAATTTGGAAGAGTTGAAAGGAAGGACTAATGTGGTCCCTGACAATGTAAAACTGCCTTGGACAGAGAAACGGCCTTGGACAGATTTAGAAGCATAGAGAACATAACATTATGGCATAACATAGAAAATTCAGTTTCCAGTTCTTCAGAAGGATGAGAAATGCACTCAACTCTTCCTAAGACTGACACGAAAGAACGTGAGAAACCGATTTAAAAAATGGATTGGGCTTGTATGCTGGACAGTGATAAAAATTTCTCTGTATTCCTATCTGATAGTAAATACATAGCAGATGATGTGTATATCTGACACTGAAAAATTTCACTTGAGTACTAGTCACGAGCAGCATGACACCAGTAAATGATGTACTCGAGGACTAGACAACCTTAGGGTACTGCTAATTATTTTGAGCAGCTCGAGCTAATATGAAAGACTAACATATTTTTATTCTTTCATTTTTCTAAAGTGCGTTTGCGGAGAAAGACGTGTTCCCCTGAGTGGCATGTGGCAGAGACCAAGTGAACTAGTTGTGACATGTTTACCACAAGCAGCCAGAGATGCTAAACAGATCTGCGAATTTCGAGTCAAAAGGTTCCAACATGTCCTTCACTCTTTACGTAAATGTAAACAGTGGCATAAATGTGCACTTTTGCTAAACGTTATGGATTTTAACAACTGAGAAGCATCAAAAGAGTGCTGTGTAGACAAGTTTCACAAGGTGCATTTTAGCTGTGTATGTTTTTACTTGCAACAATTCTGTTTGTAATGAACTTTTTGTCAAACCTGTGTGGAATGTGCAATCCGATCTCCACTCAAATGTGAATATCACATGAATGATGAATGCACAATGGAACATGATGTAGACCCGAACAAGTTTTTAATGATCTGACAGTGACAAACTTAGCTGTTGAAACTGGTAAATAAAAAACAGTTTAGATCGAAATCTTGCCTATAGACTATTTCTTTTAAGTACGTAGAGATCTATGATTCTCATTTCCCATTATAAGAAACTTCAGAGAAGTAATGCGCCAGTTTAAGCTTAGGGAACAGATGTATAATGAGCAGGTTGCTGGAAATATGGGGTGAAGTATCACAAAAGTGCCATCAGGAAACAAATTTTGTGAACAAACAAAACAAAAAATTTTTACACCTGTTTGATATGTATTTACGATAACTCGCTGTAGTACCTTTTCAACATAAGGAAACTTTAGAAAGTGGAGTCTTCTTAATTGAAATTAGCAAATTAGAATAAAAAGTGACTTATGAACTTTTGTCATAGACTTTCTTCTACCAGTATAAAGCTTACAGTAAACGCACAATTTAAGAAAACACACAGACTCGGAGAGGAACAAAGCACAAACTGAGTGTAACTTTACCTTCTGGACAGTTAAATATTCATCTAATGCACTTTGCACATTTCCTTAACACAATTATTTTCTTTCAACATTCTAACGTTTTCTGTCATTGTTAGCACTTTTTTAAAAGAGGACATTTAACCATTTGTCTTCTTATTTTTTTTCCTGAGGATCGCAGTTCCTTGTGACTTTTCAATGTAAATACGTACATTACTTGTAACAATTATTAACAAAAGATTTACATGAAGTAATTGTATTTTGAATGCTATTAATCGCTTCCTGAAGCAAAATTAAATCAATCCAATAATTACCAACTGATGAAACTGTTTCTGTTATGCCACTTGCTGTGGCGTCACTTTGGTTGCAAGTCACTCCTGCACCCCACATCAGTTAAATAAGAGCAAATATTGAAGTTACTCTATAACGAATTTGGAATTATTCTTCGTGCAAGTGCACTTAAATACACTCTAATACAATTCAATTGCATTGTTAAAAACTACACTTAATCTCTGTAATCTCATTCATTTCCTATATTAAAGAGTATACTTAATCTGAAGTTATACTGTCACCAGAAACCTCCTTACTTCCTTCCTCAAATCCATTAGGTCAGTGTCTAACGCTTTGTACTCTGTAATGGAGACATAGGGCATCTGTGTACACTCATATTTAAATCGCCATCACCTGGTGGCGAGTGTGCCACAGAGAATTGCACTCTTTGTGGAAACAATAAGGCCACTGACCAACAATTAGGATATACATTAAAACAAGAAGTGCACTTTCTTGCAAGCATAATTACATAAGCATTACAATCCAAAACTTTTCACTGTGTGATATTTTTTGAATCTCTTCAGGGTGGTCTGTTTCCCCTATCATTTTACTCGAATTGTTCACAGATGAATCACTGTCATTATATAGACTATTGTCATGGAAATCGTTGTTGTTCTAGTTTTCACTTTAAGATTTCTGTAAAAGCTCAACAATCTCTACCTCAGAAAGGAATGTATATGAAGAACTAGCCATTTCACACCTACTTACCTGAACATGGTAATTACAACTTTTCTCTCAACATTATGGATATAGTTCGACATTGAGTTGACACAGACTTCCTTCAATGGGAAGCAATCCGGTTCGAGAATGGCGCATGTAAGAGCTATGAAAAGCAATATTTGGAATATCGAGCGCCACTGGCCATTGGAGTGGGAAGGATTGAGAGCATTGAAGCTGCCAAACCTAAAATCCGAATATACTGCCAGTTCTGTATTTAGTTTAACCATTTGTAGAAATGAGTGCGCTAATGTGCAACTACAAATCACATTCCATTAATTATACAATAATACTTACTTACTCAGACAGAAATCTTAACTGTGCATCGTATAATGGAACATCATAAACAGTATAAATTAACAATGACGTGTCCACAACTGCAGTGGTCAAACGTTTCATTGCTAGCAACCCCAATGTAGAAAGTTAATATTATATTGCTTTTAAAATACACACCATATAGTCACAGTCAGGGCACATGCTGTTTGGAATAAAAGCACCCATGATGTTGTCAAAGTTACTTGGTACTCACCAATAATGAAATCATGCTCCACATCTCTATTTCTTTTTTTTTGCTTAAGTACGGTAACATTATTATTGTGATCAAACTTTCACAACTATCTCTCTGCATTTCAAAGAATATGTAGGATATTTTTCTAAATGTACATAAAATTAACTAGTACTTTCCTTAAGTAGGCTATAATATAACTTATTTGCAACTATACAGTTGCAACATAATGTTTAGAAATCAGTCTTTATAAGTGCCAGTTGGACTGGCAGACACACCACTTCCTGTGGCTGTAGCACAACAAACAGTACTAAAACCGACACTTTCTGTAGAGATCTTTGGTATGGTGTAAAACTGAATCTGCATATTGTCCTAATACACTGGTATAAATATCAAAGCTACCAATACTGCATACTAGCTTCAGAATCACTGAAACCATAATGGCAATTGCTCGATTTACTTCTGACACTAATTAGTGTGGGTGAAGGAAAGTAGTGACAAATAGTTAAAACGACTTTGTCTTTTATGACATAGTTAAAAGTGGCTTCACTTAAGTGATGCCACAGTAATCGGGGTGCTACAATTTCTGTATAGTTACAAAGTTTTCTATATAGCATCAGTGTCAACTGAAATTATTTAGCCAGGTATTATGTAATAGTACAGAGTGTGGCATTCGAATTGATTGAGTCAAGAATTAATTACACATGAAAGAATATGCAAAGAATACCAAAACAGATTTCAGACAGGAATGAAATGGAAATTACAAATTCACCATTAAAAGTATTACCATTCAACCATGAAAACTGTTTTATAAATCATTTCTGAACTACAAAAACAAATTTTGAGTACTTCTTGAATCATGTATCAAGCTCCCTTTACAGATGAGGAACACAAATTTTGGATCCAAACCCAGTTTGTCTGAAACTGCAGGTGATAGATACTGGCATGTCAGCGTTATAGTGCATCTATAGTGTCCTCAAAAATACAGTTTTAGGGTACTTATATGAGATGAAGGATGCTGTTTACAGACGTAGTAATCATAATAAAATTTCTATCTGTGAACCAATTTCGAATAACAAGAACAAATGTTGCATAGTTGTAGAGCTGCATATTGGACACTATTTAAAAATCAGATACTCATATTAAAGATGCATTATAAGTTCGAGTGAAACTGCAAATGACACTTCGATATTTCACATGTGGCATTTACCTGTCATCTCCCCAATATTTATATCATGTCCCCAAATACAAATTTTTTAATTCCGGTATGTTCTGTTGGATGCTGTTTACTATGACCAGAAGACACATTTGAAAGCTAATATTTTTTCATCCTTGCACCCAATGTCAGTTAAAAATGACAAAACACTAATGTTACTCTATAATAAATGTTGGAGTTATGCTTTGATTAAGAGCACTATAATATAATGGAACATTGAATATCCATGTTACTGTATTAAAAGCTAGAGTCAAGTTGAAAGTATATTGCCATCAGTAACCTTTGTTACTTCCTTTCTGAAATTCACTGGATAGACGCTCAAATGTATGTCGCCAGTACTATGATCTGAATACATTTTCCAATATTGCATTGATTTTCAACATTTGTAGAATTCAATGAGCTGCAGTAAAACTACAAATCACCTTCCACTGATTACTCAATTACACATGTTTACACACAACCAGAACCTACCCATGTACCAGAGAGCACGGATACATTTCCACCACATATATTAACCCTTTGTGCTCATATCTGCTATCTCTAAAACTTTGACTATGAACAGCTTCGAAAGTAGGAAATTTATATATGCTTCTATTGAAATAATTTAACTAAAAACACACAGACCATGTTGTAAGAATTTCTGCGTACTCACCTTGTACCCAACCTACAGAATGATACGACACTTCATATCTTCTTGTTGTCACACCGGCTAAGTAGAGTGATAACAGTATTTCTACCCAACTTTCGCAAATTATCACAACATATTTTAAAGAAAATACAGATTGTTTTTCTAACACAAAGAACAAACAAACACCATCCAAACAGGCTTTGAAGGTTCAATAGTACTGACTGGCCGCCGTATCATCCTCAATCCTTAGGCATCGTCAGATGCGGAAATGGAGGGGCATGTGGTGAATACATCATTCTCCCAGCCATTGTCAATTTCCGTGAGCAGCTTTTGTAAACACACATAAAATAAAATAACAGGTTTCTAAAGTATAATTTTTTTCATGTAGTGCCAAACATTTTCAGAAAACAATCTTTTTAGGTGCCAGATAAATCTGTATACACGCCACTCTTCTGAGATTTTAACAATTTCTTATGTCCATTGATTTAGACATAGTGATTAATTCTTATTTTAGCTTTTGGCACAACTAAATGACAACTGTAGACAGTTCCTGTGTACCTACATCTACATCTATGCTCTGTAAATCAGCCTGAAGTCAGTGGCACAGGGTATGTCCAAATACCAGTTATTAGTGTTTCTTCCCATTTCATTCCCATGGATCATGGGAGGCATGACTGTTTGAACGCCTCTGCATGTGCTGTAGTTATTGTAATCTTGCCCTCAGTATATCTATGTGAGCGATGCATAAGGGGTTGTAATATATTCACAGAGTCATCATTCAAAGTCGGTTCATGACACTTTGTTAGTAGCCTTTCTCAGGATAGTTTATGTCTATCTTCAAATTGTGCAGTTCAGCTTCTTCAGTATTTCTGTGAAACTCTCACAAAGATCAAACAAACCTGTGACCATTTCTGCTGCCGTTTTCTGTGTACTTTCAATATCGCCTGTTAGTCCTATCTGGTATGGGTCCCACACACTTGACCAATATGCTAGAACCAATCACATGACTGATTTGTAACCAATTTCCTTTGTAGACTGATTGCACTTCCCCAGTATTCTACCAATAAACTGTAGTCTACCCTCTGGTTTCCCAACGACTAAGCCATCTCATATCGCTACAAAGTGTTACACCCAGGTATTTTAATGGTTTGCCTATTCTAACTGTGACTCATTGGTATTATACTCATAGGATATTACGCTTTTTCATGTTGAAGTGCACAGTTTTATGTTTCTGATCATTTAAAGCAAGTCGTCAGTTATTACATGCCTTTGAAATCTTATGACGATCTGACTGAAAATTTACACAGCTTCTTTCAGGCAGTACTTCATTATGGATAACTGCATCATCTGCAAAAAGTCTGAAGTTACTGTTAATATTGTCTGCAAGGTCATTAATATACGCTATGAACAGCAAGATCCTAACACACTTCCCTGGGGCACATGTGAAGTTATTACTACATGTAACGACGACTCTCCTCCAAATAACACGCTGCACGCTCCCTACCAAAAATTCCTCAATCCAGTTGCAAAATTCAATTAATACCCCATACAAACGTACTTTTGATAACAAGCACAGGTGCGGTACTGAGTCAGATGCTTTTCGAAAATCAATAAATACTGCATCTACCTGACTGCCTTGATTCAAAGATTTTAGTATGTCATGTGAGAAAAGAATGAGTTGGGTTTCACATGACTGATATTTTGGGAATCGTTGCTGGCTGGCATGGAGGAGGTAATTCTGTTCGAGACACCTCATCCTGTTTGAGCTCAAAATATGTTCTAAGATTCTACAACAAATCGATGTCAAGGATACTGGAGACTGTAAATTTGTGGTTCACTTCTACCACCATCTTATCGATGGGTGTGTCCTGTGCTTTCTTCCAACTATTAAGCACCATGTTTTGTTTGAGGCATCTGCAACAGATTTTAGTTAGAAGTGGGGCTAACTCAGCTGTAAATTCGGTATAGAATCTGGCAGGGATTCCATTGGGCCCTCGAGCTTTATTCAAGTATAACTACTTCAGTTGTTTATCAGCACCACTGACACTAGTACTTATTCCCTCATCTTTCCAGTGCTATGAGGAGTAAATTGGGGCATTTCTCCTTGGTTTTTCTTTGCAATGGAAAATCTGAAAACAAAGTTAAGCATTTCAGAATTTGCTTTGCTACTCTCTGTTTCAGTTCCTGTTTCATTCACTAGGGACTGGACACTACCTTTTGTGCCACTAACAGCCTTTACACACCACCAGAATTGCTTTGGGTTTTGTGAAATATAATTTGACAACAATGCCTGGTAATTACTGCCCATCAGTACGTGAGGTCTGCCTGGTCTGGGTTCAGCTATGTTTATTCCTTCACAGCTCCACTTCAGAGTCACAGCATCGATATTCGACGTGGGCAGCTGACAGAACACTTGACAATGTTCTGCTACGGCAGCCATTGAAAGCCTCACGCATTGATCTCATGACAGACAAATGCGTTTTATTCAGCAATTCTCTAGCTACAGCTCCATGCTTTGTTTTACATCTATTACACAGTAGTCTCTGTTTGTTTAGCAGTTTCTTTACAGTAACTGTATACTGTAGAGAGTCCCTCCTATTATGAACTGTTCTATTGGGTACATATCTATCCAGTGCATGCTCAGCTATTCTTTTAAACTTGGGCCAGCGTTCCTCTACATGCTGCTGCCCTGTGCTTAAACTTTCATTCCTCATTGAGATATGACACAACTAATTTTTTTATCTACTTTACTGAACACACACACACACACACACACACACACACAGATATATATATATATATATATATATATATATATATATATATATATGCTTGTTTCAGTTATTCTTTCTACTTTGTTAGTACTCTGTTAAGCTGAATAGTGCATATCACAGTCACAATACTAGAAGGAAACATGATATCCACTATGAACAGCTAAATCTAAGTATGGGGCAGAAAGGAGACCATTTCAGTTGCTGTAAGATTATTAATGCCCTCCCTTCAAGAATTAAGTGTTTGGTAGATGACGATCTCTTGTTCAAAAAACCTTAAGGCAGTTCCTATTGCAAGGATCATTTTATACAATAGAAGAGTCATTGAACTACAGTGTTTAACATTTCTTGTATTGTAAATTGCAAATGTATGCCCAAATTTGTATTTGTAATACCAAATATTTTTTATTGCAAACATATATTTTGTAATATCTATTTCTCTGTAACACTTATTATTTTGTAATCTTTATCTGTCTCTAAAATGTATTTTTTGTAGTGGGACTTAAGTTACTGTTTACTGTTTTTGTTTTGTAATCTCTGTCTATCTCTAAAATGTATTTTTTGTAGTGGGACCTAAGTTACTGTTTGCTGTTTTTGTTTTGTTTTGTGTATTACCATAAATTCTGGCCAAAAGCTCATAAAATTGACTCATTCCATGTCCTGTGATAGTGTCACAACATGGATCATTGGAACAACAGATAAATTAAAAAATAATAATAAATAAAAAAAGTCATTGCTGTCACAACCATATCATGTTCACTGATGTGGACATCCTCAAAGAGGTCAGGTCTGTTTGTTGTTGCCATTAGAAACAATATATATTTATCATGAGAGAGGTTCCTAACTGTCTGTTCTAGGTAGTTTTCAGAGAAGCCATTTAGTAATGTCTCACAGGGTGTCTTACCACACCCATAACTAACAAAACTGTAATTTTCCCAATTGATTGTTGAATTACTAAAGTTCCCCCAATGAGTACAGTATGATTTGGAAACTTTCGTTCAAGTGAAACATTCTCACATGCAGCTTCAATTGCCATCATGGTGGCTTTGAGTTTTTTGTCTATTGCAACGAATTTCTCGTTAGCCTATTCGTTCGATATACTCTTAAATTTTCCACAGAAATCTCACTGCCATTATTTTCAGGCTCAGCCATCTATAATTTAAGCAACCTTTATGTCTAAAGTTCTGTATTTTTGGTGATGGTTCTTGTACTGAGAGGTGGCATGAGCCCCCTCTCATATTTCTATCTTACGATTTTCCTCTCTAATCGCATGCGGTGAAAAGTTGCTATTCCTTCACACACGGACTTCCCACGCAGCGTCTCTCGTCACCCAGGTGGTCCGGTGACAGGCGGGCTCTGCGGATCTCGAGAGGGTTAAGCCGACGGGTGTGAGACAGTCGAGAGAATGCTTTCCAGACGCCGACATTGTCAAAAGACACGCCCGGAGGGGCCTGAAGTAGCGGCTGGGCTAGAGGTTCCGTTACTTCGCAGAAACTTAGCGAAAACACTTTCTGGCGGGCTACCAGCGAGGCGTGGGAATGACTTGTGAACCCAGGCAGTTGTGGCGGGAAAATTCCCGTGCTTTCTGCAAAATTGTAACTGTGATTGGCTTGCTCAGGGCATAGCTCCGTGACGTAGCAAAATCAGCGCAGAAATTGGCGCCAAGAATCTCCATTGGTGGAATGGTAGTGCTCCGGCAATGGAGTGGAATTTTCCGCCGGTTTTCGAGTTGATGATTGGAACGTTTAACCACGGCCACTGTCATGGGGGCGGGAATGTTCTGTGTTTGGCCTGTACGGGTGCTCAGGGTAGTCGGCTCTCACCTTTCGGTCGAGGACGTCGAAGCAACCAGCCATCGCCTCCGGTACGCCAGATCGTGTTCTGGCAGTTAAGAAGACAGTTTGGTAATGTATGTCCGCAGCACTGGCAGATAGGGATTTTCCTAGGTGATAATCACAGCTCAGCAGAGCGCGCCTGTTCGTCTTTTTATAACTTTGTTCTGTCTTGAGTAGCAGCAATTAATGTTGGGTTAGCTGTGTGTCTCTCTAAAGATTTGAGTGGCAAGGAATTGGCTCCACATACCACTTTGTCATAATCCCCACAATCTAGTTTAGGGACAACTTCACCTTCACAGCGTTTGTTTGAGTATCCAATTTGAGCCAATTTGATGTATTATAAATGTTTCATGTGTTTTTGTTTATTATTTTGTGTTTAGTCTTAATAAATCATATTGTTATTTTGGCCAGAACTTTCATTCTGTTAATCGGTAGAGCAACCCATCATTTCTCACTACGTTAATGAAACCTTCCTTTATTTAACTTATTTATCAAATTAAATTATTGCCGGTGCCAAACTCTTTTCTACTCCACTTGCAGGGTTGATTACAGTCAGTTCGCGTATATTTTTTAATCCATGTGCAACAGCAAAAGTCGGAGTTAGAATAGGGGGGGGGGGTCTTAGAGCATCATTTACATATGTAGATTCTAGAATTTAGTGTTAAATACACTGCTTGCCCCGGCACCTCGCATAAAATGGCGACCCTTAGCCTCGGATCTTTCCTGTGAATCGCTGATAAGCAAGTATTATTAGTAGTAGGGACACTCAGAATTTTTTTTGCTTAATTTTTTATTGATTAATACCCAAGTTTTTTTTTCTGGTAGTTCCGCGTTTAGTTTTAAGTACTGGCGCATGATTACAGTTTTTGTTTTCAGTGTATATATTCTTTTGTTCATTGTTTTTGTGTTCCTTTGATGGTGTGTCCGTATCACATCACACTTTGTCGGGTTTGTGTGCAGTTTCTGTACCACAACAAATCGTGCGTATAATTACAGCGTTGGAGAGGCGTTGTTGAAATTTTATGTCCATGTGTAAAAATATATGAAGTAGATTAATTTTATTGTGCATTTTAGATAAATTTGTTTTTCATGAATGATAACGAGAAGTAAGGCACGACTATTATCGAGCGAAGCTAAAACAATAGAGGATAGCTTAATGGATAAGGGGCAGTTTACTGACGGGGATAGGTTCGGAGATGAGATGGGCACATTTTTAGCAGGACAGGACGCCAGGGTCATTGATGAGGAAGGTGATTTGGACGCGATCTCGGAGCAGCGTTGCGGCCGTGATTATGATAGTGAAGTAGAGGATGAAACAGAGACAGGCACACAGGTCGAGACGGTAGGAGAAGTTTATAATCAAACGAACGAGAGCAGACAGGGGCTAGCTCGGCCACGTCAGAGCTCTAGCGCCCAGGTGTCGAGAGTTACATCTACCACGTTTGAAGAGGGTCAAAAAGATGACGTAAACCCAATACTGAGCTTCCTACGATCAATGAAAGAAGAAGATGAGAAACAGCGTAAGAAGGACACTCAGACTATAATTTCGCATATAGGGGAAATTCGTGGGGAATTACTAACAATAAAGAAAGAATGTGGAGAAGCAAAACAAATGTCAATGGCTGCACAAAAAGTAGCAGGCCTGGCCAAAACGGCAGCAATAGGGGCAATGAAAGTCGCGGAAGCAACTTCTAAACTCGCAGGGCGCTTGCGACGTACAACACAATCCCACTCAAAATCCCTAGCATTCTTAAAAACCCAAGGTAATATCGCGGTTGCGAACACCACGAAACGAATGGAAGAAGTAGAGAGTCGGATAGCAAAATTAGAGCAAAACGGGCACACGAGAACTGCGCGTTCGGATACCAATGATGGAATACACAGAATCGTGTCTCCGAGGAAAAGCCCGCCGTGCTCTAGCCCAATGACCGAGTGCGGAACTAACAATGCACACGCAGAAACAGCAAGTAATAGCTCCAATAATTGTAGCCCACTTAGGAGAGTGAATTCTGAGTGCCACTTCCACTGTGATACAGAGGTAGCACATCACAGTTATCAGCAAGATAGATCAGGACACTCAGCAGACGTGCAAGTATCGGAAACGAGTGACAACACCAGTGCGAGGATCGGACAGGATTTTGATCACAATCACTTCCTGTCGATACTAAAATTCCAAAAGTTCAGAGATAATGGAGGGTCGATGCATCCGAAGAGCTGGGTGATGCAGTTTACAAATTCATTACCGGCATCATGGCCAACCCAGGCAAAATTAGAATTCATGTGTGGACACATCGAAGGCCAAGCCGCGGAAAAGATGTGGGGTGTGGCAGTGACGTGTCGGACTTATCAGGAATTTGTTGGTGCATTCCTGCGGACCTACTGGTCAAAGGAAACGCAAGACAAGATTAAAGAGGAAATAATTTGTCCTGAACTGGAAGTGTCCGGGCATAGGAGTGCAACCAAATTTCTTGATGATTTACTCAAGAAGAATCAATTTTTAGATAGTCCATATAGCAACGGAGAAATCATTAAATTTTGCTTTTCCAAATTGCCAGTTAGGTACCAACAGACACTTGTCGGGAAGTGTGGATCTGACATAGAAGCATTCAAGAGTCTATTGCGCGAACTCGAAGTAGTCTTTGATAAACAAGACGCAAAGGACAGGAAGAAGGGGCAAAGTAACAAATACCACGGGCCAGGAAGGGAAGACGACAACAGACCGCATAATCGCACTGGTCAGTTAGGAAACCAGGGTTACGGAAGTCAAGGTTACGCTATTCAAGGTTATGGAAACCAAAGACACGGAAACCAGAAAGTCAGGGAGCAGGGTCAATCTAGACAAGGAATCTGGGATAGGAGGAATAACGAACGGCAAAGCGACCGTAATTGGAGAGAGCGAAACCAAGGACAACAGTGGAACCAGGAGGTTGAAACTAGACCCGCAAATCCTAATGCACGTCAGAGGAGGGGGAGCTTAACAAGGGATTGACGCCAGACTAGTGCGAACACAGGCCGCCGGAATTTCGCACGTAATCTCGGACCTGGCCAACTACGGATGATACATTACGAAGATTTATCAGAAATCCTGCTCGAGGAACATAAAGCAACTCCTCGACAAGATCGGCAGCCTCTTATCACAGTAGCAATAGCTGAAAAGAGTATGAATGCGATAATAGATAGTGGAAGCTACATAACAGCAATATCTGAGGCAGCATACAAGAGGTGCTCTCAGGAGATGGACTGGCCTGTCCTATCGGTTAAGAAAACCAAAATAAAAGGGGCATTAGCGGGTAAATGTACGGAGGTCACCCAACAAACAAGACTGGACTTCTCCTGCCAAGGACACAAAATAGAGTCTAACTTCTGGATCGTGCCAAATCTGGCGATCGACATGATAGTAGGAACGGACTTCCTAAATGAACATGAAGCGATAGTTGATCTAGGACGAGGTGAAGTGGTTTTGAGGAAAGGGAATCCCGTCCACATTAAGTTCGACGACCAGCTGATCCCAGCTCAACTACCGTCTAACTGTGTTCGGATAAACTATGCGTGTCTGAAAGACAGAAAGGAAGAACAGGTCGACGTTGCGGGTAGGGGAGAGGACACGGATGAGAATGAAGTCGGAATAATGGGAGAAATAAAGGAGAAAATAGGAGAAAAAGTGGAAGCAATAAAGAATATAAGGTGCGACCACCGCAAAGAACTTCATAAATTACTAGTAGAACATGCGGAGGTCTTCCTTCCCAAGACAGGATCAATAAAGAACTTCCAATATGAATTTCGTGTACGTCCGCACAACCAGTTTCGTGTGCCACCCTATCCAATCCCCTTGGCTTATCGACAGAAAGTAGCAGCTGAAATTACGCGAATGCTGAGTGAAGGAATAATAGAACCTACGGCTTCAGCCTATAATAACCCGTTAAGAGTAGTCGAGAAGGCAGATGGTAGTATTCGTTTAGTCTTGGACTCGCGACAAATTAATACCATAATAGAACCCGAAACAGACAGACCGGAACGATTAGAGGAACTCTTACAAAACTTTCATGGAATATCAATCTTCTCATCAGCTGATCTAAAATCGAGTTTCTGGCGGATCGAGCTCCATCCAAATTGGAGACAGTACACAGCCTTTTTAGCATTTGGAAGATGTTACCGGTTTCGTCGTCTACCATTTGGTTTGAACGTTTCATCTGCCGCATTCATTCGGGGCTGGACGGCATACTAAGCGATAATTTGAAACGTCATGTCACCAGCTATGTGGACGATTTGCTGATCGCGGAGAAATCTTGGGGAGAGCACAATGCGGTCCTCGGTGAACTCCTTGTGACATTCAAGGAAACGGAGTGACTATCAATATTGAAAAATCGAATTTTGGGACGTCCTCTGTCAAATTTCTGGGACATATCATCACGGGTGAGGGCATTGCGCCAAATCCCGAAAAGATCGAAGCGATTGAAAAGTTTCCCATTCCTACGACAAAGAAGCAGTTAAGGGGGTTCTTGGGGATCATAAATTTTTACAACCGCTTTATACATGTCAAAACTCAGAGCAGTCCTAGGTTGCATCAACTTACAGGAAAGAAGATTCCTCGGGAATGGGATGAGGCCGCCGAATCCGAATGGAAAGCATTAAAATTCGCATTATTACAAGCACCCATCCTACCACACCCTAATTTAGCAGAAGAGCTTTGCATAGTAACGGACAGTTCATACTCCGGTCTGGGTGTCATGGTGTTCCAAGACTATGTACATGAAGGAAACAGGGTGTGGAAGACAATTGCGTTTGGTAGCAGAGTACTAGCCAAGAGTGAGAGGAATTACTCAGTAACCGAGTTAGAGGCGCTGGCTATTGTATGGGCGTTTGAAAAATTCAGATACCTTCTGTTTGGTCGCAAGACGAGGGTCTACACAGACCACAAGGCACTCGAGTTCTTGATGACTGCAAAGCTTAATCACAGGCGACTCATTAGGTGGGCATCATATCTGCAGCAGTACAACTTTTCGATAGAATATATCCCCGACAGTCAGAACATTATTGCAGACGCCTTATCACGGTCACCGATCGGATTTGAGCACAACATGGAAGATCTGGAGGAAAATCACTACTGCCTTTTCTATATGCAGAAAGTAGCCTTTGAAAATTTTATTACCTGTAGTATGCAGGACATCAAGAAGGAGCAAGACAAGGACCCTGCCCTAGTGTTATTGAAATAGAAATGGATAGACAGAAGACACGCCACCATCAGGCAGTTCTACCTCTTGCGGAAAGGCATAATTTTCCACCGAAATTATGCCAATGAGAGAGAGCTACGAACTGTTCGCCACCGAAAGTTAAGGCAATAAACACTAGTAAACCTGCCACGCAATAATTTAGCGGTTGAATGAGGACAGTAGGAAAACTTCAAGCCATAAAGGGACACAAACGTTCAGAACGATTGTATGACAGGTGATTTAAGTGGGCTTACGGGAACTGCTGTACCTTTAGTCCAGCCCATTCCACTAGTCATGGTGCTTGCAGGACAACAAAGGCAACCGCTTTAACAGTGTGTTCACTGCCAACGGATGACTAGCTTGCCATCAGAATTTCGCAGAAGACAATGGCGCTGGACGCAATAAAACTTAAGGAGACAGCGTGTGAGGAATGAGAGTCGGCTGAGTGTAATAGGCTACCCCCCAAGTAAAGTAAATTGGGGGGGAGAAAGCCCTGCCCGACGATAACCCTAGATTGTGTGCGTGTGACTTAACAGTGGCGTGTGACTACTTAAGTGTAGGAAGTGCCAGTGATAACCGACCTAACCAGAGAGGAGCTAGCCCCTTCTTTCAAGTGTTTCTGTATCATGCCACTCAAGAGAGAATCTTGTATCTTATTCATGTGAATATGTTGGGTGAGATGTATAAAGTGTTACTTGTCCTAGGTTAGTCGTGTCATTGGTGTATCCTTCTTTGATGACTTTGTAGCAGATTCTGAGCAGAGAGGAAAAGGAGAGGACCATTGGCTTTAACATAAAGTATTATCTCTAAAGTTAGAAGTATAGTAAGATGCATGTCGTTAGTCTGTCACCTACCAGCCTGAAACTGGGGATGTAAGATCGGGTAAATTTTCTGACCCAAAGCAAGATGTACGCCTAATGAGTTAATCAGAACCTAGGTCGACAATGTTTCTCCACGTCCTGTCTGGCCAGAATTAAGTGTGTGTCATGACAAGGCGGCCATAAGCCTCGGTGTAGCAGGGATAAGGTACTTGATTTTAACTGGTCCTAAGACATGTGTAATGGGATATTGTTTTGTGAGCTACTTGTGCCTATATAATTGTTCAGAACATTGCTTTCATGGCCCACGTAGCTTTATTGAAATCAATAATGAGGATACTTTATTAAGGGATTAGTTATAGGCTAGCAGACTCGATAACTAATGAAACTGAAATTAGAGTTTTTATTAGAGTTTCTGATAAGACTAATAATAGAAAATGTTTTGTAGCCCCTGAAGGCGATATATTTTTATTAAGTGATTGTTTATTCATTTTTGATGTGTTGTTAAACAGTAACTGCCACCCTTGCTATAATGTTTCATCTCACAGTGTCTTGACGTAACTAAGAATGTTTCCTTCATGTGTATTTATTTGTATCTGTAATTACGTGAATATTTACTCATTTTAATATTTAGAACAGAACTTCTGTGATGCCTGTTGAGAACCATTAACTGCCCCCCTTGTTACGAGTGTTCCAGTTCACAGGGTGTTAAAACAATTAAGTGTGTTTCCATAATGTGTACCCATCTGTATTGTACAATTGTGATTAATTACTTAAGGTGATATCATTACTAAAACTTTCAAGGATGCTCTGAATATTTGTTGCAATAATTCATTGTGTTTGCATAATACATACCCATCTGTATTTTATAATTGAGATTAATTACCTGAGATGATGTCACTTATAGAACATTCACAATGCTCAGAACATTTGTTGCAATTGTCACTGCGTCAATGATATTATTTTGTGCGGTCTTGGCAGACTAACTGTCAAATGTTGTACTTTGAACAGTGCCTAGCATAGCACGTTAAAAAAAAAAAAAAAAAAAAAATATATATATATATATATATATATATATATATATATATATATATATATATAACGGATTGGTGCAGCGTGGAGATTAGGGTCTCCTCCCCGTGGCATCAATTGAAAAATGTTCTGGACTGTCGTTCCATCGGAAAGACAGCCCGAAGTCGATTTCCTTCGAAGATACCCGAGTGTGATGAAACGGAACTTGTTGTACCGTTCCAATGTTTTATTAAATTGCTAGCACGCAGAAATTATTAGCAAGAGTTTCTTCTCTTGCAGGTACTACCTCAGCTGGTGTCCAAAAGGAGAGAATGGACTAAACAGGGTTATTTACTGAATTTTTTTCTGTTATGTACCACATTTCCCATTTTCCTTTCCTTTGTGCGGCCTGGACGGTATAAATGAGTGAGTGTGTGAACTAGCAGAAAGCTTTAGGCACAGATTGTAACACTGCATGAATGGTCGTTCTGGGGTGGGGTAGTACCAACCCCTCAAGCGTGAACAAGTTTAGCAGAGACCAAGTTTGCAGGTCAGGGCCAAGATGACACGCAGGCGCGCGTATTGGCTCTGTCAGGTTGGCGCGCCACCCCCACCACGTTTGTAAGCGGAACGGTTAGGCGAATTCGGTTGGAAGAGCACTTGTTCCTGGGTCGTGGTGCGGGACAGACATGCAGACGCAGCTCTCGTTTTGGTAATGTTAACATAGGTACTAGATTGTCTGAAATCTGCTGTGTAATGAAGCCCGGATGTTGAAATCAGGTGCGAGATTACCACTGAACCCCATAAGGGAATGGATTTTCTTAATTTACTCGAATTTCAGTAGACCTTGCGTCAGTACCTTGTTCAGGCAACGCACCATGTGCCTTAAGCTCACTGTCACGTTATTGCTCTGTACTTAACGGAAATTCACTCATTCAATGTATTTTAATCTGCTCTTCCATTTACAGTAATATTGTGTTTTTTTTTAATTATTTTCCATATGTTTTCTTTGTGAACTTGCTTTCACGCCACGTGGTCGGTTGGAGCAACCGCCGCATTGATAAATTGTAATTTCGGTCTGAAAATATATTGTACACGATGAATAATCATACGATAGTGAGCGAGTGTAAAATAGGAAGGAATAATCGTGTGTGTCCATATTTTTCTGGGTTTCTGTTGGCTACTGAAACTTGGCCATGTGGGTTGAACAGCATTGCAGTGATGTTTCTTGTGCACCCCCATAACGATTTGATTTGTTGGCGATGTTGTGCGTTAAGTAAAATACACGTGCCACTAGGAAAAGTATCGGATGTTAATGCCCACTGATTTGATAAAAATTTGCGAAATACTCTTCCACCCTGACCTAGTTTTGCTTGTAGTGTCTATGCGGAACTTGTTCTGAGTAATCTATAGCAACTGAATGAAATAACCGAGGGATTAGGTATGATTGTGCGGTTGTATAGAATTACATTGTAGGCAGGTCTGCGCTCCTCTGTCCCATTCCATAATGACGTGGCGAAACTGAACCATGTTAGCTAGAGACCGGTTATGATGATGTACATTGCAAGAGAAACACGAATAGTTGTTGAAATACCATCGGTACTTAATAAATATCAATTAATCTCTACCCTCGACTGATTATTTACTCCATCCATCATAAAGAATAGGTGGCAGTCAGTACCACAGTCGAATTCTGGGTCATGAAAGCAAATAAAAGCTGTATAATGCCTCGGGGAAGATCAGTTTGGATTCCGTAGAAATACTGGAACACGTGAGGCAATACTGACCTTACGACTTATCTTAGAAGAAAGATTAAGGAAAGGCAAACCTACGTTTCTAGCATTTGTAGACTTAGAGAAAGCTTTTGACAATGTTGACTGGAATACTCTCTTTCAAATTATAAAGGTGGCAGGGGTAAAATACAAGGAGCGAAAGGTTATTTACAATTTGTACAGAAACCAGATTGCAGTTATAAGAGTCGAGGGACATGAAAGGGAAGCAGTGGTTGGGAAGGGAGTAAGACAGGGTTGTAGCCTCTCCCCGATGTTATTCAATCTGTATATAGAGCAAGCAGTAAAGGAAACAAAAGAAAAATTCGGAGTAGGTATTAAAATCCATGGAGAAGAAATAAAAACTTTGAGGTTCGCCGATGACATTGTAATTCTGTCAGAGACAGCAAAGGACTTGGAAGAGCAGTTGAACGGAATGGATGGTGTCTTGAAGGGAGGATATAAGATGAACATCAACAAAAGCAAAACGAGGATAATGGAATGTAGTCGAATTAAGTCGGGTGATGTTGAGGGTATTAGATTAGGAAATGAGACACTTAAAGTAGTAAAGGAGTTTTGCTATTTGGGGAGCAAAATAACTGATGATGGTCGAAGTAGAGAGGATATAAAATGTAGACTGGCAATGGCAAGGAAAGCGTTTCTGAAGAAGAGAAATTTGTTAACATCGAGTATAGATTTAAGTGTCAGGAAGTCATTTCTGAAAGTATTTGTATGGAGTGTAGCCATGTATGGAAGTGAAACATGGACGGTAAATAGTTTGGACAAGAAGAGAATAGAAGCTTTCGAAATGTGGTGCTACAGAATAATGCTGAAGATTAGATGGGTAGATCACATAACTAATGAGGAGGTACTGAATAGGATTGGGGAGAAGAGGAGTTTGTGGCACAACTTGACCAGAAGAAGGGATCGGTTGGTAGGACATGTTCTGAGGCATCAAGGGATCACCAATTTAGTATTGGAGGGCAGCGTGGAGGGTAAAAATCGTAGAGGGAGACCAAGAGATGAATACACTATGCAGATTCAGAAGGATGTAGGTTGCAGTAGGTACTGGGAGATGAAGAAGCTTGCACAGGATAGAGTAGCATGGAGAGCTGCATCAAACCAGTCTCAGGACTGAAGACCACAACAACAACAATGCCTATTACGCCCTGTATAGGTGCCTTCTGTAGTGGTTCAAAAAATGCGTTATCCGTTGCGTTCAAATTTCTACCGGTCCGTTAAAACCTTCCGCTAGAAATTATTAATACCCAGCAATAACTCGCAGGGGCCAGTAATTTCGTGGACCACACGAACTTAAGAAACCATTTACTACAGACGGTAGCTTGCAGGAGCGGTAGGACATGTCAAAGCGACGGTAATCTACCTACTTAGGTGGACTTATACAACCACCAGTACTGGAAGATTACGTTGCAATTTGTACATACTTGTGTATTACTCGTACGTAAACTCATACTGGCCATTACTATGTACTTGGTTTTCATTTTAGCAATCCACTATCACGAATAAAGCGATGCATAAAAATGAATAAACATACACATGAATGAAGAAACATGAAAAGATGTACATAGAAACACATATGTGCTCATTAGAGAGCCGTCTTCCCACTGGAAATTCATTTTATTGAATAACTTTGCTTGTAAAAAGAAAAATAGGTACCTTTGGTTTCAATAGTATGAACAATTTATAGTGCCTAAAACTGAAAAACTATATGCTTTCGTAACATGAAATTCCCCCCCCCCCCCTGAACCATGGACCTTGCCGTTAGTAGGGAGGCTTGCGTGCCTCAGCGATACAGATGGCCGTACCGTAGGTGCAATCACAACGGAGGGGTATCTGTTGAGAGGCCAGACAAACGTGTGGTTCCTGAAGAGGGGCAGCAGCATTTTCAGTAGTTGCAGGAGCAACAGTCTGGATGATTGACTGATCTGGCCTTGTAACAATAACCAAAACGGCCTTGCTGTGCTGGTAATGTGAATGGTTGAAAGCAAGGGGAAACTACGGCCGTAATTTTTCCCGAGGGCATGCAGCTTTACTGTATGATTAAATGATGATGGCGTCCTCTTGGGTAAAATATTCCGGAGGTAAAATAGTCCCCCATTCGGATCTCCGGGCGGGGACTACTCAAGTGATGTCGTTATCAGGAGAAAGAAAACTGGCGTTCTATGATCGGAGCGTGAAATGTCAGATCCCTTAATCGGGCAGGTAGGTTAGAAAATTTAAAAAGGGAAATGGATAGGTTAAAGTTAGATATAGTGGGAATTAGTGAAGTTCGGTGGCAGGAGGAACAAGACTTCTGGTCAGGTGACTACAGGGTTATAAATACAAAATCAAATAGGGGTAATGCAGGAGTAGGTTTAATAATGAATAGGAATGCAGGTAAGCTACTACAAACAGCATAGTGAACGCATTATTGTGGCCAAGATAGATACGAAGCCCACATCTACTACAGTAGTACAAGTTTATATGCCTACTAGCTCTGCAGATGACGAAGAAATTGAACAAATGTATGATGAAATAAAAGAAATTATTCAGATAGTGAAGGGAGACGAAAATTTAATAGTCATGGGTGACTGGCATTCGAGTGTAGGAAAAGGGAGAGAAGGAAACGTAGTAGGTGAATATGGATTGGGGCTATGAAATGAAAGAGGAAGCCACCTCGTAGAATTTTGCACAGCGCACCACTTAATCATAGCTAACACTTGGTTTAAGAATCATGAAAGAAGATTGTATACATGGAAGAACCCTGGAGATACTAAAAGGTATCAGATAGATTGTATAATGGTAAGACAGAGATTTAGGAACCAGGTTTTAAATTGTAAGACATTTCCAGGGGCAGATGTGGACTCTGACCACAATCTATTGGTTATGACCTGTAGATTAAAACTGAAGAAATTGCAAAAAGATGGGAATTTAAGGAGATGGGACCTGGATAAAATGAAAGAACCAGAGGTTGTACAGAGTTTCAGGGAGAGCATAAGAGAACAATTGACAGGAATGGGGGAAAGAAATACAGTAGAAGAAGAATGGGTACCTTTGAGGGATGAAGTAGTGAAGGCAGCAGAGGATCAAGTAGGTAAAAAGACGAGGGCTAGTAGAAAGCCTTGGGTAACAGAAGAAATATTGAATTTAATTGATGAAAGGAGAAAATATAAAAATGCAGTAAATGAAGCAGGCAAAAAGGAATACAAACGTCTCAAAAATGTGATCGACAGGAAGTGCAAAATGGCTAAGCAGGGATGGCTAGAGCACAAATGTAAGCATGTAGAGGCTTATCTCACTAGGGGTAAGATAGATACTGCCTACAGGAAAATTAAAGAGACCTTTGGAGATAAGAGAACCACTTGTATGAACATCAAGAGCTCAGATGGAAACCCAGTTCTAAGCAAAGAAGGGAAAGCAGAAAGGTGGAAGGAGTATATAGAGAGTCTATACAAGGACATTGCACTTGAGGACAATATTATGGAAATGGAAGAGGATGTAGATGAAGATGAAATGGGAGATACGATACTGCGTGAAGAGTTTGACAGAGCACTGAAAGACCTGAGTCGAAACAAGGCCCCCGGAGTAGACAACATTCCATTAGAACTACTGACGGCCTTGGGAGAGACAGTCCTGACTAAACTCTACCATCTGGTGAGCAAGATGTATGAAACAGGCGAAATACCGTCAGACTTCAAGAAGAATATAATAATTCCAATCCCAAAGAAAGCAGGTGTTGACAGATGTGAAAATTACCGAACAATCAGTTTAATAAGCCACAGCTGCAAAGTACTAACACGAATTCTTTACAGACGAATGGAAAAACTAGTAGAAGCCGACCTCGGGGAAGATCAGTTTGGATTCCATAGAAATACTGGAACACGTGAGGCAATACTGACCTTACAACTTACCTTAGAAGAAAGATTATGGAAAGGCAAACGTACGTTTCTAGCATTTGTAGACTTAGAGAAAGCTTTTGACAATGTTGACTGGAATACTCTCTTTCAAATTCTAAAGGTGGCAGGGGTAAAATACAGGAAGCGAAAGGCTATTTACAATTTGTACAGAAACCAGATGGCAGTTATAAGAGTCGAGGGGCATGAAAGGGAAGCAGTGGTTGGGAAGGGAGTGAGACAGGGTTGTAGCCTCTCCCCGATGTTATTCAATCTGTATATAGAGCAAGCAGTAAAGGAAACAAAAGAAAAATTCGGAGTGGGTATTAAAATCCATGGAGAAGAAATAAAAACTTTGAGGTTCGCCGATGACATTGTAATTCTGTCAGAGACAGCAAAGGACTTGGAAGAGCAGTTGAACGGAATGGACAGTGTCTTGAAAGGAGGATATAAGATGAACATCAACAAAAGCAAAACGAGGATAATGGAATGGAGTCGAATTAAGTCGGGTGATGCTGAGGGAATTAGATTAGGAAATGGGACACTTAAAGTAATAAAGGAGTTTTGCTACTTGGGGAGCATAATAACTGATGATGGTCGAAGTAGAGAGGATATAAAATGTAGACTGGCAATGGCAAGGAAATCGTTTCTGAAGAAGAGACATTTGCTAACATCGAGTATAGATTTAAGTGTCAGGAAGTCGTTTCTGAAAGTATTTGTATGGAGTGTAGCCATGTATGGAAGTGAAACATGTACGATAACTAGTTTGTACAAGAAGAGAATAGAAGCTTTTGAAATGTGGTGCTACAGACGAATGCTAAAGATTAGATGGGTAGATCAAATAACTAATGAGGAAGTATTGAATAGGATTGGGGAGAAGAGAAGTTTGTGGCACAACTTGACCAGAAGAAGGTATCGGTTGGTAGGACATGTTCTGAGGCATCAAGGGATCACCAATTTATTATTGGAGGGCAGCGTGGAGGGTAAAAATCGTAGAGGGAGACCAAGAGATGAATACACTAAGCAGATTGAGAAGGATGTAGGTTGCAGTAGGTACTGGGAGATGAAGCAGCTTGCACAGGATAGAGTAGCATGGAGAGCTGCATCAAACCAGTCTCAGGACTGAAGACCACAACAACAACAACAACAACATGAAATTTCATGTTCTACAACTTTGATTACGTTATCCATTTGGAGTAGGCATTTTTGAGTTACAGGAGTTGAAGACCATTTTTTAGACAAGTTGCTAATAATGAACGAACTTTGACAACTTACTGGAGCCAGATGGCTACACCGATATTGGCATTTACGTAATAATTCGATGCAAAATTTAATGCTCCTTCATTTTGCTAGTAGTGACATTCAGAGTAGGATGCATTGTGACCGAGTAATAGGTGAAAACCCGAGAAAAGTACCCAAATTTTGTGGTTTTCTGTCCACAAAAATTGTCCTGAGGGTTTTGGATTCTACATGTTCTCAACTACACTCCTGGAAATTGAAATAAGAACACCGTGAATTCATTGTCCCAGGAAGGGGAAACTTTATTGACACATTCCTGGGGTCAGATACATCACATGATCACACTGACAGAACCACAGGCACATAGACACAGGCAACAGAGCATGCACAATGTCGGCACTAGTACAGTGTATATCCACCTTTCGCAGCAATGCAGGCTGCTATTCTCCCATGGAGACGATCGTAGAGATGCTGGATGTAGTCCTGTGGAACGGCTTGCCATGCCATTTCCACCTGGCGCCTCAGTTCGACCAGCGTTCGTGCTGGACGTGCAGACCGCGTGAGACGACGCTTCATCCAGTCCCAAACATGCTCAATGGGGGACAGATCCGGAGATCTTGCTGGCCAGGGTAGTTGACTTACACCTTCTAGAGCACGTTGGGTGGCACGGGATACATGCGGACGTGCATTGTCCTGTTGGAAAAGCAAGTTCCCTTGCCGGTCTAGGAATGGTAGAACGATGGGTTCGATGACGGTTTGGATGTACTGTGCACTATTCAGTGTCCCCTCGACGATCACCAGTGGTGTACGGCCAGTGTAGGAGATTCCTCCCCACACCATGATGCCGGGTGTTGGCCCTGTGTGCCTCGGTCGTATGCAGTCCTGATTGTGGCGCTCACCTGCACGGCGCCGAACACGCATACGACCATCATTGGCACCAAGGCAGAAGCGACTCTCATCGCTGAAGACGACACGTCTCCATTCGTCCCTCCATTCACGCCTGTCGCGACACCACTGGAGGCGGGCTGCACGGTGTTGGGGCGTGAGCGGAAGACGGCCTAACGGTGTGCGGGACCGTAGCCCAGCTTCACGGAGACGGTTGCGAATGGTCCTCGCCGATACCCCAGGAGCAACAGTGTCCCTAATTTGCTGGGAAGTGGCGGTGCGGTCCCCTACGGCACTGCGTAGGATCCTACGGTCTTGGCGTGCATCCGTGCGTCGCTGCGGTCCGGTCCCAGGTCGACGGGCACGTGCACCTTCCGCCGACCACTGGCGACAACATCGATGTACTGTGGAGACCTCACGCCCCACGTGTTGAGCAATTCGGCGGTACGTCCACCCGGCCTCCCGCATGCCCACTATACGCCCTCGCTCAAAGTCCGTCAACTGCACACACGGTTCACGTCCACGCTGTCGCGGCATGCTACCAGTGTTAAAGGCTGCGATGGAGCTCCGTATGCCACGGCAAACTGGCTGACACTGACGGCGGCGGTGCACAAATGCTGCGCAGCTAGCGCCATTCGACGGCCAACACCGCGGTTCCTGGTGTGTCCGCTGTGCCGTGCGTGTGATCATTGCTTGTACAGCCCTCTCGCAGTGTCCGGAGCAAGTATGGTGGGTCTGACACACCGGTGTCAATGTGTTCTTTTTTCCATTTCCAGGAGTGTATATGCAAAAGATGAAAAAAATAAAATATTCTATCTCAGCTTTTGCAAGCAAACAAACCCATTACGGACTAATACAGTTGAAATTGCAGCAGAATAATGAAAAGTTGGATTATTAAGCTTCAACTAAGTGCAAGTCAGGTCAATAGTTTGTGAAACAGCCGAGTCTCAGTATAGAAATTATCTTGTAAATTCTTTACATGTACTGTTACAAAACCTACAGCAGTTCTCATTTCACAAAACATGTATGGTGCCCAATTATTACAGTATTTCATTCAAAAAGCCTGGAGTCGTTTGAATATCGAGGCAGACATTGAATTTTACATATTAATCATATGCCAAAACACTCTCATGCTATCATTTGCCAAAATCTTGTTTCGATATCTCAGACCATTAATGACGTACGAGGAAATTTTGAATATGTCGTTCTAGTTTTTCACTGACACACGAGTTCGTGATGGAGCGCTTTACATACTTTCTATTATCTCGAGATTGGAAACAGACAGCGGTATACTTCCAAGTTTAAAGAATGATTCAATATATTATCTACATTTAATACACAGCAACATGTAATCTGACATGAACCAAACATAGATTCATAGCGGTACCTATTTTTCACTGCAAACTAAGAATTTCTTGAATAGTTTACCTACTAGCGAAATATCACAATAAATATAACCATTAACGAAATGCTAGATGGTCCATCATGAAGCTGGCGAATTAAGCTATAAGATGCGCGAGAATGAGCATTTACTACCGAATAGTTTCTTTAAAATCGTTTCAGAAAAATCGCAGATTGGCCGGCTTGAGCGGCAGTTAAGCGAGCCTGCCTGGTTCTGCCCCGAGTAGGTCTGTACTGGCATTACACTGTGGTCACCTGCAAACCCGCCCAGCACACACTGGCAAGCTGCTCTTCCCTCCACTCGCTCTGTAGTGAAGTGTCGAGAGTCGCCACTTATTTTAAACGCACTTAAACTTCAGGTTCCCATAGTGTAAATTTACCACAGTTTTTAGTGATTAAATTTTCGTAAACGTAATAATTAAACAAAAGCGATATTTTGCCAACAAACTTTTCTTTAGACAAATTGTTACAGGAAATCAGTCCTTGTACTGATTGTTTTGTATTCTACATACAGAAAGAAATAAACAAGCATTTAGCGGTATAAATCATGTTTGGTGAAGAATCGTGTCTGTATGATCATCACAACCCACTGTATCATATTAAAGTCGTCGGCAAACGTTTAGTTCTGAGTAATTAAGTGTACAACATTATATCTGTACTTTAGATTTCTATATGTAGAGCCATAATTGCTGAAAGGTCGCGTTTGATTTGATTTCATCTTTTGGTATATTTCATCATGCCAGGAAGGAGAAACTGCCAAGAGTAGGTGAGAGTGCTCGATTACAAAATGAGTAAAAAATGATTTACTGGTTTAAGTCTTACTTCTGTTTAGATGAAAGTGTCTCTAACATTACTGTATCAGTTGAGTGAATTACTTCCTTCATCGACAGCCGCTTGTCGAAATAAGCCGCCCCATTCTCACGAAGTTCCAGAATTCCTGCAGATGTGCGTCAGTTCCATCATCAATATGGAATACATGCCATCACCTTCCTCCCTTTTTCCCGGCCTGGTTTGAACCCAACAATATCTGGCTTGTGCTCTTCATTATACTCCCCTACTCCTAAGAGTGACCAACACTGCCTGTCCAGTAGCCCGAAAAACAACTGCATCCTCCATGTGCATAATGCTGTAACAGTGCAGTTCAGACAAACATATTCTTGTGATGCAATATGTCATAACTTAAAACTAACAGTTTAGCCCATAATTCAGAACAGAAATAATATAGTTCAATGATAGTTACATAAGAGAACAACAATTACTTAATAAATAATAATAACAAGAAATGCAAACAATTACTTAATAAATAGAAACTTCGAGGCCTCAGACATTTTTAATTTGAACGAACACCTTTACAAGAAATCAGACAGCCCACCTCAAGATTTGCACATAATTACCATCTAGTGTGAGTGCCTGGACTTACACTAGGACTATTCTGTCTGCATCATGTAATTAAGTGACATTAACCAATGTGAAGTTCCAAACACGCACGCTTGGGGCTCTGCTGCATAGGCTTAGTACTAAATATTAGGTACATCATGTAATACAGGCTTAAAACCATACCACCTACAAGCGACAACTTCAAGCGACTACAAGCGGAAGACTGTTTTTGACAGTGTTGGTTTTCAGTGATGAAGCCACATTTTGTGTGTCTCAAAAGGTGAATCATCCAAACGACATTATAGAAGAATATCTTGGCTCACCTAACATTAGCGTCTTTTGAGCCATGTCCTCTTCAAAAGTTTACAGACTACTTTTCTTCCCGGAGAAAACTGTGACTGGTTTCGTGTACCTACACACACTGCAGCTGTGGCTTATGCCAGAAGTACAGCAAGCAAGTGAAGAGTTCATTTTGCAACTAGACTATGCTCCACCTTACTTTCTTTCAGACATTTATGGTTATCTCGATGCCGAACTGCCTCAGCGTCAAAATGCACATGGTTCCCATCGTGACCCTCTTCTCCAGTGGCCCCCAGGGTCACCTCTCTTAGCTTAATTTGATTTATCCTTATGGGGTTAAGTCAAAGATCACCACATTCCTGCTTCCATTGCCACTTAATTTGGAAGAGTTGAAAGGAAGGACTAATGTGGTCCCTGACAATGTAAAACTGCCTTGGACAGAGAAACGGCCTTGGACAGATTTAGAAGCATAGAGAACATAACATTATGGCATAACATAGAAAATTCAGTTTCCAGTTCTTCAGAAGGATGAGAAATGCACTCAACTCTTCCTAAGACTGACACGAAAGAACGTGAGAAACCGATTTAAAAAATGGATTGGGCTTGTATGCTGGACAGTGATAAAAATTTCTCTGTATTCCTATCTGATAGTAAATACATAGCAGATGATGTGTATATCTGACACTGAAAAATTTCACTTGAGTACTAGTCACGAGCAGCATGACACCAGTAAATGATGTACTCGAGGACTAGACAACCTTAGGGTACTGCTAATTATTTTGAGCAGCTCGAGCTAATATGAAAGACTAACATATTTTTATTCTTTCATTTTTCTAAAGTGCGTTTGCGGAGAAAGACGTGTTCCCCTGAGTGGCATGTGGCAGAGACCAAGTGAACTAGTTGTGACATGTTTACCACAAGCAGCCAGAGATGCTAAACAGATCTGCGAATTTCGAGTCAAAAGGTTCCAACATGTCCTTCACTCTTTACGTAAATGTAAACAGTGGCATAAATGTGCACTTTTGCTAAACGTTATGGATTTTAACAACTGAGAAGCATCAAAAGAGTGCTGTGTAGACAAGTTTCACAAGGTGCATTTTAGCTGTGTATGTTTTTACTTGCAACAATTCTGTTTGTAATGAACTTTTTGTCAAACCTGTGTGGAATGTGCAATCCGATCTCCACTCAAATGTGAATATCACATGAATGATGAATGCACAATGGAACATGATGTAGACCCGAACAAGTTTTTAATGATCTGACAGTGACAAACTTAGCTGTTGAAACTGGTAAATAAAAAACAGTTTAGATCGAAATCTTGCCTATAGACTATTTCTTTTAAGTACGTAGAGATCTATGATTCTCATTTCCCATTATAAGAAACTTCAGAGAAGTAATGCGCCAGTTTAAGCTTAGGGAACAGATGTATAATGAGCAGGTTGCTGGAAATATGGGGTGAAGTATCACAAAAGTGCCATCAGGAAACAAATTTTGTGAACAAACAAAACAAAAAATTTTTACACCTGTTTGATATGTATTTACGATAACTCGCTGTAGTACCTTTTCAACATAAGGAAACTTTAGAAAGTGGAGTCTTCTTAATTGAAATTAGCAAATTAGAATAAAAAGTGACTTATGAACTTTTGTCATAGACTTTCTTCTACCAGTATAAAGCTTACAGTAAACGCACAATTTAAGAAAACACACAGACTCGGAGAGGAACAAAGCACAAACTGAGTGTAACTTTACCTTCTGGACAGTTAAATATTCATCTAATGCACTTTGCACATTTCCTTAACACAATTATTTTCTTTCAACATTCTAACGTTTTCTGTCATTGTTAGCACTTTTTTAAAAGAGGACATTTAACCATTTGTCTTCTTATTTTTTTTCCTGAGGATCGCAGTTCCTTGTGACTTTTCAATGTAAATACGTACATTACTTGTAACAATTATTAACAAAAGATTTACATGAAGTAATTGTATTTTGAATGCTATTAATCGCTTCCTGAAGCAAAATTAAATCAATCCAATAATTACCAACTGATGAAACTGTTTCTGTTATGCCACTTGCTGTGGCGTCACTTTGGTTGCAAGTCACTCCTGCACCCCACATCAGTTAAATAAGAGCAAATATTGAAGTTACTCTATAACGAATTTGGAATTATTCTTCGTGCAAGTGCACTTAAATACACTCTAATACAATTCAATTGCATTGTTAAAAACTACACTTAATCTCTGTAATCTCATTCATTTCCTATATTAAAGAGTATACTTAATCTGAAGTTATACTGTCACCAGAAACCTCCTTACTTCCTTCCTCAAATCCATTAGGTCAGTGTCTAACGCTTTGTACTCTGTAATGGAGACATAGGGCATCTGTGTACACTCATATTTAAATCGCCATCACCTGGTGGCGAGTGTGCCACAGAGAATTGCACTCTTTGTGGAAACAATAAGGCCACTGACCAACAATTAGGATATACATTAAAACAAGAAGTGCACTTTCTTGCAAGCATAATTACATAAGCATTACAATCCAAAACTTTTCACTGTGTGATATTTTTTGAATCTCTTCAGGGTGGTCTGTTTCCCCTATCATTTTACTCGAATTGTTCACAGATGAATCACTGTCATTATATAGACTATTGTCATGGAAATCGTTGTTGTTCTAGTTTTCACTTTAAGATTTCTGTAAAAGCTCAACAATCTCTACCTCAGAAAGGAATGTATATGAAGAACTAGCCATTTCACACCTACTTACCTGAACATGGTAATTACAACTTTTCTCTCAACATTATGGATATAGTTCGACATTGAGTTGACACAGACTTCCTTCAATGGGAAGCAATCCGGTTCGAGAATGGCGCATGTAAGAGCTATGAAAAGCAATATTTGGAATATCGAGCGCCACTGGCCATTGGAGTGGGAAGGATTGAGAGCATTGAAGCTGCCAAACCTAAAATCCGAATATACTGCCAGTTCTGTATTTAGTTTAACCATTTGTAGAAATGAGTGCGCTAATGTGCAACTACAAATCACATTCCATTAATTATACAATAATACTTACTTACTCAGACAGAAATCTTAACTGTGCATCGTATAATGGAACATCATAAACAGTATAAATTAACAATGACGTGTCCACAACTGCAGTGGTCAAACGTTTCATTGCTAGCAACCCCAATGTAGAAAGTTAATATTATATTGCTTTTAAAATACACACCATATAGTCACAGTCAGGGCACATGCTGTTTGGAATAAAAGCACCCATGATGTTGTCAAAGTTACTTGGTACTCACCAATAATGAAATCATGCTCCACATCTCTATTTCTTTTTTTTTGCTTAAGTACGGTAACATTATTATTGTGATCAAACTTTCACAACTATCTCTCTGCATTTCAAAGAATATGTAGGATATTTTTCTAAATGTACATAAAATTAACTAGTACTTTCCTTAAGTAGGCTATAATATAACTTATTTGCAACTATACAGTTGCAACATAATGTTTAGAAATCAGTCTTTATAAGTGCCAGTTGGACTGGCAGACACACCACTTCCTGTGGCTGTAGCACAACAAACAGTACTAAAACCGACACTTTCTGTAGAGATCTTTGGTATGGTGTAAAACTGAATCTGCATATTGTCCTAATACACTGGTATAAATATCAAAGCTACCAATACTGCATACTAGCTTCAGAATCACTGAAACCATAATGGCAATTGCTCGATTTACTTCTGACACTAATTAGTGTGGGTGAAGGAAAGTAGTGACAAATAGTTAAAACGACTTTGTCTTTTATGACATAGTTAAAAGTGGCTTCACTTAAGTGATGCCACAGTAATCGGGGTGCTACAATTTCTGTATAGTTACAAAGTTTTCTATATAGCATCAGTGTCAACTGAAATTATTTAGCCAGGTATTATGTAATAGTACAGAGTGTGGCATTCGAATTGATTGAGTCAAGAATTAATTACACATGAAAGAATATGCAAAGAATACCAAAACAGATTTCAGACAGGAATGAAATGGAAATTACAAATTCACCATTAAAAGTATTACCATTCAACCATGAAAACTGTTTTATAAATCATTTCTGAACTACAAAAACAAATTTTGAGTACTTCTTGAATCATGTATCAAGCTCCCTTTACAGATGAGGAACACAAATTTTGGATCCAAACCCAGTTTGTCTGAAACTGCAGGTGATAGATACTGGCATGTCAGCGTTATAGTGCATCTATAGTGTCCTCAAAAATACAGTTTTAGGGTACTTATATGAGATGAAGGATGCTGTTTACAGACGTAGTAATCATAATAAAATTTCTATCTGTGAACCAATTTCGAATAACAAGAACAAATGTTGCATAGTTGTAGAGCTGCATATTGGACACTATTTAAAAATCAGATACTCATATTAAAGATGCATTATAAGTTCGAGTGAAACTGCAAATGACACTTCGATATTTCACATGTGGCATTTACCTGTCATCTCCCCAATATTTATATCATGTCCCCAAATACAAATTTTTTAATTCCGGTATGTTCTGTTGGATGCTGTTTACTATGACCAGAAGACACATTTGAAAGCTAATATTTTTTCATCCTTGCACCCAATGTCAGTTAAAAATGACAAAACACTAATGTTACTCTATAATAAATGTTGGAGTTATGCTTTGATTAAGAGCACTATAATATAATGGAACATTGAATATCCATGTTACTGTATTAAAAGCTAGAGTCAAGTTGAAAGTATATTGCCATCAGTAACCTTTGTTACTTCCTTTCTGAAATTCACTGGATAGACGCTCAAATGTATGTCGCCAGTACTATGATCTGAATACATTTTCCAATATTGCATTGATTTTCAACATTTGTAGAATTCAATGAGCTGCAGTAAAACTACAAATCACCTTCCACTGATTACTCAATTACACATGTTTACACACAACCAGAACCTACCCATGTACCAGAGAGCACGGATACATTTCCACCACATATATTAACCCTTTGTGCTCATATCTGCTATCTCTAAAACTTTGACTATGAACAGCTTCGAAAGTAGGAAATTTATATATGCTTCTATTGAAATAATTTAACTAAAAACACACAGACCATGTTGTAAGAATTTCTGCGTACTCACCTTGTACCCAACCTACAGAATGATACGACACTTCATATCTTCTTGTTGTCACACCGGCTAAGTAGAGTGATAACAGTATTTCTACCCAACTTTCGCAAATTATCACAACATATTTTAAAGAAAATACAGATTGTTTTTCTAACACAAAGAACAAACAAACACCATCCAAACAGGCTTTGAAGGTTCAATAGTACTGACTGGCCGCCGTATCATCCTCAATCCTTAGGCATCGTCAGATGCGGAAATGGAGGGGCATGTGGTGAATACATCATTCTCCCAGCCATTGTCAATTTCCGTGAGCAGCTTTTGTAAACACACATAAAATAAAATAACAGGTTTCTAAAGTATAATTTTTTTCATGTAGTGCCAAACATTTTCAGAAAACAATCTTTTTAGGTGCCAGATAAATCTGTACACACGCCACTCTTCTGAGATTTTAACAATTTCTTATGTCCATTGATTTAGACATAGTGATTAATTCTTATTTTAGCTTTTGGCACAACTAAATGACAACTGTAGACAGTTCCTGTGTACCTACATCTACATCTATGCTCTGTAAATCAGCCTGAAGTCAGTGGCACAGGGTATGTCCAAATACCAGTTATTAGTGTTTCTTCCCATTTCATTCCCATGGATCATGGGAGGCATGACTGTTTGAACGCCTCTGCATGTGCTGTAGTTATTGTAATCTTGCCCTCAGTATATCTATGTGAGCGATGCATAAGGGGTTGTAATATATTCAGAGTCATCATTCAAAGTCGGTTCATGACACTTTGTTAGTAGCCTTTCTCAGGATAGTTTATGTCTATCTTCAAATTGTGCAGTTCAGCTTCTTCAGTATTTCTGTGAAACTCTCACAAAGATCAAACAAACCTGTGACCATTTCTGCTGCCGTTTTCTGTGTACTTTCAATATCGCCTGTTAGTCCTATCTGGTATGGGTCCCACACACTTGACCAATATGCTAGAACCAATCACATGACTGATTTGTAACCAATTTCCTTTGTAGACTGATTGCACTTCCCCAGTATTCTACCAATAAACTGTAGTCTACCCTCTGGTTTCCCAACGACTAAGCCATCTCATATCGCTACAAAGTGTTACACCCAGGTATTTTAATGGTTTGCCTATTCTAACTGTGACTCATTGGTATTATACTCATAGGATATTACGCTTTTTCATGTTGAAGTGCACAGTTTTATGTTTCTGATCATTTAAAGCAAGTCGTCAGTTATTACATGCCTTTGAAATCTTATGACGATCTGACTGAAAATTTACACAGCTTCTTTCAGGCAGTACTTCATTATGGATAACTGCATCATCTGCAAAAAGTCTGAAGTTACTGTTAATATTGTCTGCAAGGTCATTAATATACGCTATGAACAGCAAGATCCTAACACACTTCCCTGGGGCACATGTGAAGTTATTACTACATGTAACGACGACTCTCCTCCAAATAACACGCTGCACGCTCCCTACCAAAAATTCCTCAATCCAGTTGCAAAATTCAATTAATACCCCATACAAACGTACTTTTGATAACAAGCACAGGTGCGGTACTGAGTCAGATGCTTTTCGAAAATCAATAAATACTGCATCTACCTGACTGCCTTGATTCAAAGATTTTAGTATGTCATGTGAGAAAAGAATGAGTTGGGTTTCACATGACTGATATTTTGGGAATCGTTGCTGGCTGGCATGGAGGAGGTAATTCTGTTCGAGACACCTCATCCTGTTTGAGCTCAAAATATGTTCTAAGATTCTACAACAAATCGATGTCAAGGATACTGGAGACTGTAAATTTGTGGTTCACTTCTACCACCATCTTATCGATGGGTGTGTCCTGTGCTTTCTTCCAACTATTAAGCACCATGTTTTGTTTGAGGCATCTGCAACAGATTTTAGTTAGAAGTGGGGCTAACTCAGCTGTAAATTCGGTATAGAATCTGGCAGGGATTCCATTGGGCCCTCGAGCTTTATTCAAGTATAACTACTTCAGTTGTTTATCAGCACCACTGACACTAGTACTTATTCCCTCATCTTTCCAGTGCTATGAGGAGTAAATTGGGGCATTTCTCCTTGGTTTTTCTTTGCAATGGAAAATCTGAAAACAAAGTTAAGCATTTCAGAATTTGCTTTGCTACTCTCTGTTTCAGTTCCTGTTTCATTCACTAGGGACTGGACACTACCTTTTGTGCCACTAACAGCCTTTACACACCACCAGAATTGCTTTGGGTTTTGTGAAATATAATTTGACAACAATGCCTGGTAATTACTGCCCATCAGTACGTGAGGTCTGCCTGGTCTGGGTTCAGCTATGTTTATTCCTTCACAGCTCCACTTCAGAGTCACAGCATCGATATTCGACGTGGGCAGCTGACAGAACACTTGACAATGTTCTGCTACGGCAGCCATTGAAAGCCTCACACATTGATCTCATGACAGACAAATGCGTTTTATTCAGCAATTCTCTAGCTACAGCTCCATGCTTTGTTTTACATCTATTACACAGTAGTCTCTGTTTGTTTAGCAGTTTCTTTACAGTAACTGTATACTGTAGAGAGTCCCTCCTATTATGAACTGTTCTATTGGGTACATATCTATCCAGTGCATGCTCAGCTATTCTTTTAAACTTGGGCCAGCGTTCCTCTACATGCTGCTGCCCTGTGCTTAAACTTTCATTCCTCATTGAGATATGACACAACTAATTTTTTTATCTACTTTACTGAACACACACACACACACACACACACACACACAGATATATATATATATATATATATATATATATATATATATATATATGCTTGTTTCAGTTATTCTTTCTACTTTGTTAGTACTCTGTTAAGCTGAATAGTGCATATCACAGTCACAATACTAGAAGGAAACATGATATCCACTATGAACAGCTAAATCTAAGTATGGGGCAGAAAGGAGACCATTTCAGTTGCTGTAAGATTATTAATGCCCTCCCTTCAAGAATTAAGTGTTTGGTAGATGACGATCTCTTGTTCAAAAAACCTTAAGGCAGTTCCTATTGCAAGGATCATTTTATACAATAGAAGAGTCATTGAACTACAGTGTTTAACATTTCTTGTATTGTAAATTGCAAATGTATGCCCAAATTTGTATTTGTAATACCAAATATTTTTTATTGCAAACATATATTTTGTAATATCTATTTCTCTGTAACACTTATTATTTTGTAATCTTTATCTGTCTCTAAAATGTATTTTTTGTAGTGGGACTTAAGTTACTGTTTACTGTTTTTGTTTTGTAATCTCTGTCTATCTCTAAAATGTATTTTTTGTAGTGGGACCTAAGTTACTGTTTGCTGTTTTTGTTTTGTTTTGTGTATTACCATAAATTCTGGCCAAAAGCTCATAAAATTGACTCATTCCATGTCCTGTGATAGTGTCACAACATGGATCATTGGAACAACAGATAAATTAAAAAATAATAATAAATAAAAAAAGTCATTGCTGTCACAACCATATCATGTTCACTGATGTGGACATCCTCAAAGAGGTCAGGTCTGTTTGTTGTTGCCATTAGAAACAATATATATTTATCATGAGAGAGGTTCCTAACTGTCTGTTCTAGGTAGTTTTCAGAGAAGCCATTTAGTAATGTCTCACAGGGTGTCTTACCACACCCATAACTAACAAAACTGTAATTTTCCCAATTGATTGTTGAATTACTAAAGTTCCCCCAATGAGTACAGTATGATTTGGAAACTTTCGTTCAAGTGAAACATTCTCACATGCAGCTTCAATTGCCATCATGGTGGCTTTGAGTTTTTTGTCTATTGCAACGAATTTCTCGTTAGCCTATTCGTTCGATATACTCTTAAATTTTCCACAGAAATCTCACTGCCATTATTTTCAGGCTCAGCCATCTATAATTTAAGCAACCATTATGTCTAAAGTTCTGTATTTTTGGTGATGGTTCTTGTACTGAGAGGTGGCATGAGCCCCCTCTCATATTTCTATCTTACGATTTTCCTCTCTAATCGCATGCGGTGAAAAGTTGCTATTCCTTCACACGCGGACTTCCCACGCAGCGTCTCTCGTCACCCAGGTGGTCCGGTGACAGGCGGGCTCTGCGGATCTCGAGAGGGTTAAGCCGACGGGTGTGAGACAGTCGAGAGAATGCTTTCCAGACGCCGACATTGTCAAAAGACACGCCTGGAGGGGCCTGAAGTAGCGGCTGGGCTAGAGGTTCCGTTACTTCGCAGAAACTTAGCGAAAACACTTTCTGGCGGGCTACCAGCGAGGCGTGGGAATGACTTGTGAACCCAGGCAGTTGTGGCGGGAAAATTCCCGTGCTTTCTGCAAAATTGTAACTGTGATTGGCTTGCTCAGGGCATAGCTCCGTGACGTAGCAAAATCAGCGCAGAAATTGGCGCCAAGAATCTCCATTGGTGGAATGGTAGTGCTCCGGCAATGGAGTGGAATTTTCCGCCGGTTTTCGAGTTGATGATTGGAACGTTTAACCACGGCCACTGTCATGGGGGCGGGAATGTTCTGTGTTTGGCCTGTACGGGTGCTCAGGGTAGTCGGCTCTCACCTTTCGGTCGAGGACGTCGAAGCAACCAGCCATCGCCTCCGGTACGCCAGATCGTGTTCTGGCAGTTAAGAAGACAGTTTGGTAATGTATGTCCGCAGCACTGGCAGATAGGGATTTTCCTAGGTGATAATCACAGCTCAGCAGAGCGCGCCTGTTCGTCTTTTTATAACTTTGTTCTGTCTTGAGTAGCAGCAATTAATGTTGGGTTAGCTGTGTGTCTCTCTAAAGATTTGAGTGGCAAGGAATTGGCTCCACATACCACTTCGTCATAATCCCCACAATCTAGTTTAGGGACAACTTCACCTTCACAGCGTTTGTTTGAGTATCCAATTTGAGCCAATTTGATGTATTATAAATGTTTCATGTGTTTTTGTTTATTATTTTGTGTTTAGTCTTAATAAATCATATTGTTATTTTGGCCAGAACTTTCATTCTGTTAATCGGTAGAGCAACCCATCATTTCTCACTACGTTAATGAAACCTTCCTTTATTTAACTTATTTATCAAATTAAATTATTGCCAGTGCCAAACTCTTTTCTACTCCACTTGCAGGGTTGATTACAGTCAGTTCGCGTATATTTTTTAATCCATGTGCAACAGCAAAAGTCGGAGTTAGAATAGGGGGGGGGGGGTCTTAGAGCATCATTTACATATGTAGATTCTAGAATTTAGTGTTAAATACACTGCTTGCCCCGGCACCTCGCATAAAATGGCGACCCTTAGCCTCGGATCTTTCCTGTGAATCGCTGATAAGCAAGTATTATTAGTAGTAGGGACACTCAGAATTTTTTTTGCTTAATTTTTTATTGATTAATACCCAAGTTTTTTTTCTGGTAGTTCCGCGTTTAGTTTTAAGTACTGGCGCATGATTACAGTTTTTGTTTTCAGTGTATATATTCTTTTGTTCATTGTTTTTGTGTTCCTTTGATGGTGTGTCCGTATCACATCACACTTTGTCGGGTTTGTGTGCAGTTTCTGTACCACAACAAATCGTGCGTATAATTACAGCGTTGGAGAGGCGTTGTTGAAATTTTATGTCCATGTGTAAAAATATATGAAGTAGATTAATTTTATTGTGCATTTTAGATAAATTTGTTTTTCATGAATGATAACGAGAAGTAAGGCACGACTATTATCGAGCGAAGCTAAAACAATAGAGGATAGCTTAATGGATAAGGGGCAGTTTACTGACGGGGATAGGTTCGGAGATGAGATGGGCACATTTTTAGCAGGACAGGACGCCAGGGTCATTGATGAGGAAGGTGATTTGGACGCGATCTCGGAGCAGCGTTGCGGCCGTGATTATGATAGTGAAGTAGAGGATGAAACAGAGACAGGCACACAGGTCGAGACGGTAGGAGAAGTTTATAATCAAACGAACGAGAGCAGACAGGGGCTAGCTCGGCCACGTCAGAGCTCTAGCGCCCAGGTGTCGAGAGTTACATCTACCACGTTTGAAGAGGGTCAAAAAGATGACGTAAACCCAATACTGAGCTTCCTACGATCAATGAAAGAAGAAGATGAGAAACAGCGTAAGAAGGACACTCAGACTATAATTTCGCATATAGGGGAAATTCGTGGGGAATTACTAACAATAAAGAAAGAATGTGGAGAAGCAAAACAAATGTCAATGGCTGCACAAAAAGTAGCAGGCCTGGCCAAAACGGCAGCAATAGGGGCAATGAAAGTCGCGGAAGCAACTTCTAAACTCGCAGGGCGCTTGCGACGTACAACACAATCCCACTCAAAATCCCTAGCATTCTTAAAAACCCAAGGTAATATCGCGGTTGCGAACACCACGAAACGAATGGAAGAAGTAGAGAGTCGGATAGCAAAATTAGAGCAAAACGGGCACACGAGAACTGCGCGTTCGGATACCAATGATGGAATACACAGAATCGTGTCTCCGAGGAAAAGCCCGCCGTGCTCTAGCCCAATGACCGAGTGCGGAACTAACAATGCACACGCAGAAACAGCAAGTAATAGCTCCAATAATTGTAGCCCACTTAGGAGAGTGAATTCTGAGTGCCACTTCCACTGTGATACAGAGGTAGCACATCACAGTTATCAGCAAGATAGATCAGGACACTCAGCAGACGTGCAAGTATCGGAAACGAGTGACAACACCAGTGCGAGGATCGGACAGGATTTTGATCACAATCACTTCCTGTCGATACTAAAATTCCAAAAGTTCAGAGATAATGGAGGGTCGATGCATCCGAAGAGCTGGGTGATGCAGTTTACAAATTCATTACCGGCATCATGGCCAACCCAGGCAAAATTAGAATTCATGTGTGGACACATCGAAGGCCAAGCCGCGGAAAAGATGTGGGGTGTGGCAGTGACGTGTCGGACTTATCAGGAATTTGTTGGTGCATTCCTGCGGACCTACTGGTCAAAGGAAACGCAAGACAAGATTAAAGAGGAAATAATTTGTCCTGAACTGGAAGTGTCCGGGCATAGGAGTGCAACCAAATTTCTTGATGATTTACTCAAGAAGAATCAATTTTTAGATAGTCCATATAGCAACGGAGAAATCATTAAATTTTGCTTTTCCAAATTGCCAGTTAGGTACCAACAGACACTTGTCGGGAAGTGTGGATCTGACATAGAAGCATTCAAGAGTCTATTGCGCGAACTCGAAGTAGTCTTTGATAAACAAGACGCAAAGGACAGGAAGAAGGGGCAAAGTAACAAATACCACGGGCCAGGAAGGGAAGACGACAACAGACCGCATAATCGCACTGGTCAGTTAGGAAACCAGGGTTACGGAAGTCAAGGTTACGCTATTCAAGGTTATGGAAACCAAAGACACGGAAACCAGAAAGTCAGGGAGCAGGGTCAATCTAGACAAGGAATCTGGGATAGGAGGAATAACGAACGGCAAAGCGACCGTAATTGGAGAGAGCGAAACCAAGGACAACAGTGGAACCAGGAGGTTGAAACTAGACCCGCAAATCCTAATGCACGTCAGAGGAGGGGGAGCTTAACAAGGGATTGACGCCAGACTAGTGCGAACACAGGCCGCCGGAATTTCGCACGTAATCTCGGACCTGGCCAACTACGGATGATACATTACGAAGATTTATCAGAAATCCTGCTCGAGGAACATAAAGCAACTCCTCGACAAGATCGGCAGCCTCTTATCACAGTAGCAATAGCTGAAAAGAGTATGAATGCGATAATAGATAGTGGAAGCTACATAACAGCAATATCTGAGGCAGCATACAAGAGGTGCTCTCAGGAGATGGACTGGCCTGTCCTATCGGTTAAGAAAACCAAAATAAAAGGGGCATTAGCGGGTAAATGTACGGAGGTCACCCAACAAACAAGACTGGACTTCTCCTGCCAAGGACACAAAATAGAGTCTAACTTCTGGATCGTGCCAAATCTGGCGATCGACATGATAGTAGGAACGGACTTCCTAAATGAACATGAAGCGATAGTTGATCTAGGACGAGGTGAAGTGGTTTTGAGGAAAGGGAATCCCGTCCACATTAAGTTCGACGACCAGCTGATCCCAGCTCAACTACCGTCTAACTGTGTTCGGATAAACTATGCGTGTCTGAAAGACAGAAAGGAAGAACAGGTCGACGTTGCGGGTAGGGGAGAGGACACGGATGAGAATGAAGTCGGAATAATGGGAGAAATAAAGGAGAAAATAGGAGAAAAAGTGGAAGCAATAAAGAATATAAGGTGCGACCACCGCAAAGAACTTCATAAATTACTAGTAGAACATGCGGAGGTCTTCCTTCCCAAGACAGGATCAATAAAGAACTTCCAATATGAATTTCGTGTACGTCCGCACAACCAGTTTCGTGTGCCACCCTATCCAATCCCCTTGGCTTATCGACAGAAAGTAGCAGCTGAAATTACGCGAATGCTGAGTGAAGGAATAATAGAACCTACGGCTTCAGCCTATAATAACCCGTTAAGAGTAGTCGAGAAGGCAGATGGTAGTATTCGTTTAGTCTTGGACTCGCGACAAATTAATACCATAATAGAACCCGAAACAGACAGACCGGAACGATTAGAGGAACTCTTACAAAACTTTCATGGAATATCAATCTTCTCATCAGCTGATCTAAAATCGAGTTTCTGGCGGATCGAGCTCCATCCAAATTGGAGACAGTACACAGCCTTTTTAGCATTTGGAAGATGTTACCGGTTTCGTCGTCTACCATTTGGTTTGAACGTTTCATCTGCCGCATTCATTCGGGGCTGGACGGCATACTAAGCGATAATTTGAAACGTCATGTCACCAGCTATGTGGACGATTTGCTGATCGCGGAGAAATCTTGGGGAGAGCACAATGCGGTCCTCGGTGAACTCCTTGCGACATTCAAGGAAACGGAGTGACTATCAATATTGAAAAATCGAATTTTGGGACGTCCTCTGTCAAATTTCTGGGACATATCATCACGGGTGAGGGCATTGCGCCAAATCCCGAAAAGATCGAAGCGATTGAAAAGTTTCCCATTCCTACGACAAAGAAGCAGTTAAGGGGGTTCTTGGGGATCATAAATTTTTACAACCGCTTTATACATGTCAAAACTCAGAGCAGTCCTAGGTTGCATCAACTTACAGGAAAGAAGATTCCTCGGGAATGGGATGAGGCCGCCGAATCCGAATGGAAAGCATTAAAATTCGCATTATTACAAGCACCCATCCTATCACACCCTAATTTAGCAGAAGAGCTTTGCATAGTAACGGACAGTTCATACTCCGGTCTGGGTGTCATGGTGTTCCAAGACTATGTACATGAAGGAAACAGGGTGTGGAAGACAATTGCGTTTGGTAGCAGAGTACTAGCCAAGAGTGAGAGGAATTACTCAGTAACCGAGTTAGAGGCGCTGGCTATTGTATGGGCGTTTGAAAAATTCAGATACCTTCTGTTTGGTCGCAAGACGAGGGTCTACACAGACCACAAGGCACTCGAGTTCTTGATGACTGCAAAGCTTAATCACAGGCGACTCATTAGGTGGGCATCATATCTGCAGCAGTACAACTTTTCGATAGAATATATCCCCGACAGTCAGAACATTATTGCAGACGCCTTATCACGGTCACCGATCGGATTTGAGCACAACATGGAAGATCTGGAGGAAAATCACTACTGCCTTTTCTATATGCAGAAAGTAGCCTTTGAAAATTTTATTACCTGTAGTATGCAGGACATCAAGAAGGAGCAAGACAAGGACCCTGCCCTAGTGTTATTGAAATAGAAATGGATAGACAGAAGACACGCCACCATCAGGCAGTTCTACCTCTTGCGGAAAGGCATAATTTTCCACCGAAATTATGCCAATGACACTGAATGGGGGGTATGCATCCCTGAACACCTAATAAACAAGGTTATATGGCATACTCACCTCAGCTATGGACACTTCGGACCACGCAAGTGCAATCTCAAGCTAAGGACCATGTGTTACTTTCGAAACATGGAGCGTCGAATTCGGAGGGTACTGTCGGTGTGTAAAGATTGCCAAAAGGCTAAGCACACCACTGTGAGCATGCAGGCACCATTATACCCAATCGTACCGACCAAATTAAGACAATTAGCAGCAACAGATTTGATGGGACCTTTGCCAAGAACAAGAAGAGGATATACTCACGTATTAGTGTTTGTTGAACTAACGTCCAAATACGTTACCTTTACGCCACTGAAGAGGGCGACAGGACGAACTGTATCACGAGCCCTAATCCGGGATTTCCTACCACAGGTTGGTCATGTGAGTAAAATTATTTCTGATAACGGGCCACAGTTTAAGTCAAAAACATGGAAGGAGACGTTGCGTGGATGTAAAATTGATCCCATTTTTATATCTTCACACCATCCGAGCTCGAATGCTGCAGAACGGGTTATTAAGGAACTCGGAAACTTGTGCCGGTTGTACTGTAACAAACAGCACACGACATGGGACGTTTTCCTTAAAGACTTCCAGGAGGTGATCAATGAGGCACCCCATGGGATAACAAGATTGGCACCCATTACAGTACTGAAAAACCGGATTCCTAAGGACTTGATAACCGAGGTCGTAAACTTCCCACCAAGGGCGCGAACGCAGCACCAAGCCATAGTGGATTTGGCTCTCAAGAGGATACGGGCTGCAGCAGAGGTCAGGAAGAGACGTGCCGACAGGGGAGCTCGTCTACGACACTTCCAAATTGGACAAAAGGTGCTCGTGAAGTCTTTCCGACTTTCGAACAAACAAAAAATGAAATGCCAAAAATTCTATTCTGTTTACAACGGCCCGTACTGTATAAGGAGAGCAGCTCACCACAATGCTTATGAATTGGAGACGCTGAAAGGAAAGAAGTCCATAGGACTCCACCACATCTCTCACATAAAGGAGTTCGTGGAATATTAGTAGTGTAAGTGGTGTACATAGTAGAATGGGCAAATACATGAACCTTGCTATAGTAGTAGTGTAAGTGGTGTACATAGTAGAATAGGCAAATATATGAACCTTTCTTCAGGGAACGATAATCGTTGCATTAATAGATTAAGATTGCTAAAGTATTAACACGCTGCGTTGTCTTGCATAAGAATTTACTGCTGCTATCCTCTTTTTGTTTATGTTCGGGATCTCATCTGTCGTTGCGATAAGAGGGACTACCTTTCCATGAGCAATGTTTTTGTCCTTTCCTATCTGGTGTCCATGTTAAGGGATAAAGATGAGTGACGAGACGTCGCACAAACGGGCGCATACAAGAACGTGCTCTTAGAAGCGTTCTGAGAAGTCGTGATACGCTCAATAGCGGCCACAACCAGTTCGTGAAACGTTCATACCAATGCTTGCAGGCACGCGTCAGTGCACGGCAAGATTGTGGTATATTGCGTGATTTCGAGGATGAATATGGGCAGTATAGTTTTTTTTGCAGAGCTGCGCCAGCATCGTTGTCTTGCAAGTCGGGGTGATCCTGTGAGCGTTTGACTCCAATGGTGCCCTAGACGAGAGAAATGCGAGCATAAAGCCTACCATGCCAATGTGCCGGTTGGGGATTTAGCGTGCTGCTTGTGACTGTCACAGATGAATAACCAAGGAATTATACTTGGAAATTCGTGACATACTGTGTAGCTGGTGTGTGGTGGGCGACGGAATCCTCAACAGGAACCAGTCCTGGCTTGGTCATAATACATTGCCTCTGGAAAGGTGTGCTTTGATCGCGAATAGTGCATAACATAGAAAAAGAAGTTGCAACTATAAATTTATTGTCTTGTATAGCCATGGCTAACCCAGTCTCTGGAGTTTCAGTGAGGCGTAATGAAAACTCGGAGGTCATGTCGTACGGCGCGCACATCACTGTCGTCAATAGCGGCGAGCAGCGAGACATCTCAACGTAACAGGAATTATGTAAGAGTATTGTATAAGGTAAACAAATAAATAAATAAATAAATAAATAAAAAAGTACGATATACTAGGATAAGTTAAACTGTAGGATTTAATAATAACTAGATTAATATTGTGGGGGTTTTTCTACCACAAGTGTTTGGCGCGCGCCTGTTGGGATGCTATTTTTCAGGTCACCAAACCACAGACCCGAGATGGAGGGACGACGGGCGAGCGAAAGTAGAATAGTTGCATGTTCTTTATAGCACAGTAAAACTTCGACCTGCATAATAACATAATTTATTCAAAAGACATAGAATGTAGATCGTTGGCAAATGGTAGTTAATTCTTGAGCATGTCTACTGTCGATCTACAGGGTGTTTCAAAAATGACCGGTATATTTGAAACGGCAATAAAAACTAAACGAGCAGCGATAGAAATACACCGTTTGTTGCAATATGCTTGGGACAACAGTACATTTTCAGGCAGACAAACTTTCGAAATTACAGTAGTTACAATTTTCAACAACAGATGGCACTGCCGTCTGGGAAACTCTATAGTACGATATTTTCCACATATCCACCATGCGTAGCAATAATATGGCGTAGTCTCTGAATGAAATTACCCGAAACCTTTGACAACGTGTCTGGCGGAATGGCTTCACATGCAGATGCGATGTACTGCTTCAGCTGTTCAATTGTTTCTGGATTCTGGCGGTACACCTAGTCTTTCAAGTGTCCCCACAGAAAGAAGTCACAGGGGTTCATGTCTGGCGAATAGGGAGGCCAATCCACGCCGCCTCCTGTATGTTTCGGATAGCCCAAAGCAATCACACGATCATCGAAATATTCATTCAGGAAATTAAAGACGTCGGCCGTGCGATGTGGCCGGGCACCATCTTGCATAAACCACGAGGTGTTCGCAGTGTCGTCTAAGGCAGTTTGTACCGCCACAAATTCACGAAGAATGTCCAGATAGCGTGATGTTTCGGATCTGAAAAATGGGCCAATGATTCCTTTGGAAGAAATGGCGGCCCAGACCTGTACTTTTTGAGGATTCAGGGGCGATGGGACTGCAACGTGGGGCTTTTCGGTTCCCCATATGCGCCAGTTCTGTTTATTGACGAAGCCGTCCAGGTAAAAATAAGCTTCGTCAGTAAACCAAATGCTGCCCACATGCATATCGCTGTCATCAATCCTGTGCACTATATCGTTAGTGAATGTCTCTCGTGCAGCAATGGTAGCGGCGCTGAGGGGTTCCCGCGTTTGAATTTTGTATGGATAGAGGTGTAAACTCTGGCGCACGAGACGATACGTGGACGTTGGCGTCATTTGGACCGCAGCTGCAACACGGCGAACGGAAACCCGAGGCCGCTATTGGATCACCTGCTGCACTAGCTGCGCGTTGCCCTCTGTGGTTGCCGTACGCGGTCGCCCTACCTTTCCAGCACGTTCATCCGTCACGTTCCCAGTCCGTTGAAATTTTTCAAACAGATCCTTTATTGTATCGCTTTTCGGTCCTTTGGTTACATTAAACCTCTGTTGAAAACTTCGTCTTGTTGCAACAACACTGTGTTCTAGGCGGTGGAATTCCAACACCAGAAAAATCCTCTGTTCTAAGGAATAAACCATGTTGTCTACAGCACACTTGCACGTTGTGAACAGCACACGCTTACAGCAGAAAGACGACGTACAGAATGGCGCACCCACAGACTGCGTTGTCGTCTATATCTTTCACATCACTTGCAGCGCCATCTGTTGTTGAAAATTGTAACTACTGTAATTTCGAAAGTTTGTCCGCCTGAAAATGTACTGTTGTCCCAAGCATATTGCAACAAACGGTGTATTTCTATCGCTGCTCATTTAGTTTTTATTGCCGTTTCAAATATACCGGTCATTTTTTAAACACCCTGTATATAATTAATAGTAATATTAGTGCGGGCCCGCACATTTAGCTGTTCATCCAGTATAGCATCACACACCATGTACAGTAGTGAGACCCATCTCTACACAAATATCAAGATAAATTATTTCCATATCTAGATTACATACACCACGATTTTGTTATAATGATAGCCATAGATTAATAACTATAAAAGTAAAATAAGAGTGTCTGAAATGACAGACCATCAATGTGTCATTATGTAAATTTATTATAACATAGAAGGTCATGGGGAAAAGTTAGGCATAAGATTTTTGTAAGAATTGTGCAGATGACGGGGATCGTGGCAATGCAGAGGCCAGCCGGAGCAAAAACAAGAGGTCATCGGCTACCTGCAAGAAGAGAGCGTCAGCGCGCCACCTGACGTGAAGAGCGCGAGAGCATCCGGTCCTACAAGCTGACAGCCACCAGGCCGTATACCTGAGGGATTAGGCGGCAGACAGCCCTCGCCAGGCCACAAGCGGAAGTGAGGCTGGCCGTTGACACTGACATGTGACCCACACGCGACAGCCTGCTAGCTCTCCGGACGCGGCAGCCGTTTGGAGGGATTCCCTGCGGCAGACCACGTTGTCGTGAGTACACGAAGAAGATCACATATCGTGTCAGAACCTGCGCCTCATGTGCCTCAGGACAGAAAGGGACGCTCTATACTCACCTGTTTGGGTTTTTACAACTCACTAGCATTGGCTGATCTGCATACGCAAAACAGTATCGTGCCACACTAACAAATGAATGGTCTCATTTCTAACTTCTCCTCTCTATTAGAAAGCAGTTTTAGCAATCGTCGCTCCTAGTTCAATCCTGTATGGATGACCTCACACACTTGTGGAGTCACTCCACGTGCCATCATCCCTCGTCGAACTGCAATATTGGGAAGCGTAAAGTACTGTCCAGCGATAGAAGAGACCTAGACTAGTGATGAATCCCAACAAGTAGACCTCAGAGACAATTGATCGACGTGAGGAGAGCCTATCACTGTGTCTTCCTACCGTAATGCCGTGATCATATGCGTGGGTCTTGGTGCAATCTCAACAGTGTACTGCAGATGCTCCAGCACACCCTATTGCCGTTGCAACAATGTAGCAACAACACCCAACGTTTAGCCCTATGTGATGTCAGTACTGTGATATTTGTGAAGTGCTTCGAATATTTCTATCAATGTGATTTAGTGCCTCATTCTCAGCACAGTCGTGAACTTTGTGCAATGTGCACGCACAACTTGATGCCCCATGAACCTTGTTTTTTTTCTTAAATTTCTTTCTCTTATGTTGTTTTTGTAATGTATGTTATACCTTGTATGTGTTTGTGTTTTACACTGTAATTCTTATTACAAATTACTGTATTGTTCTCCACACCATGTTTTTTTTGTATTTTGTATTTATTGTTGTGTGTATGCAAACAGTGTGCCTGAAGTCCCCATAAACTGAAGCAGATACCACCACTGTCATTGTGAATGGACCATCAGTTCAGGGAACATTTTGTAAAGGTTATTCTTGCTGCAGGGAGACAGAATGAATCGGAGGTTGTAACTAGATTCTGAAAGCTCACAAAGAGATTGCTAACTTAAATAGTATCATGTGTGAGTGAGTTCGGGTTAGTTTCATGATTCAAATTGTTGTAAAATCTTGGGCATTTAATTGTGGAGCACTCCAACTCTGATTGCAAAGAACAAACTGCTCCATATTTGGCTCACATGCCCGGGCCATATTTAGAGCGTGAATGTCTGTGTGAATTGGTGTTTGGAAGGGGCTCCCTGGGTATGGATGTGTGATGTGAGTGTTAGTGTTCCATATTAAGAAGGTGAAGTTGGCTACATCATAAATAATCCTCCCTCTATGAGCTGCATTTTTCGGTTGCAGTGTTTTTTTATAGAGTGTGGCATGTGGAGTCAGTTTGTAAGATCGTTCTTGGGCGATTGACTTACTACCTTGCTCCTAAGTGAGCCAACCGCTCACCAATTACAATCTAAAATGGCGTAGGGGCTATGAGAGGTGGCATGAGCCCCCTCTCATATTTCTATCTTACGATTTTCCTCTCTAATCGCATGCGGTGAAAAGTTGCTATTCCTTCACACGCGGACTTCCCACGCAGCGTCTCTCGTCACCCTGGTGGTACGGTGACAGGCGGGCTCTGCGGATCTCGAGAGGGTTAAGCCGACGGGTGTGAGGCAGTCGAGAGAATGCTTTCCAGACGCCGACATTGTCAAAAGACACGCCCGGAGGGGCCTGAAGTAGCGGCTGGGCTAGAGGTTCCGTTACTTCGCAGAAACTTAGCGAAAACACTTTCTGGCGGGCTACCAGCGAGGCATGGGAATGACTTGTGTACCCAGGCATTTGTGGCGGGAAAAACCCGCGCTTTCTGCAAAATAGTAACTGTGATTGGCTTGCTCAGGGCATAGCTCCGTGACGTAGCAAAATCAGCACAGAAATTGGCGCCAAGAATCTCCATTGGTGGAATGGTAGTGCTCCGGCAATGGAGTGGAATTTTCCGCCGGTTTTCGAGTTGCTGATTGGAACGTTTAACCACGGCCACTGTCGTGAGGGCGGGAATGTTGTGTGTTCGGCCTGTATGGGTGCTCTGAGGAGTCGGCACTCGACTTTCGGTCGAGGACGTCGAAGCAACCAGCCATCGCCTCCGGTACGCCAGATCGTGTTCTGGCAGTTAAGAAGACAGTTTGGTAATGTATGTCCGCAGCACCGGCAGATAGGGATTTTCCTAGGTGATAATCAGAGCTCAGCAGAGCGCGCCTGTTCGTCTTTTTATAACTTTGTTCTGTCTTGAGTAGCAGCAATTAATGTTGGGTTAGCTGTGTGTCTCTCTTAAGATTTGAGTGGCAAGGAATTGGCTCCACATACCACTTCGTCATAATCCCCACAATCTAGTTTAGGGACAACTTCACCTTCACAGCGTTTGTTTGAGTATCCAATTTGAGCCAATTTGATGTATTATAAATGTTTCATGTGTTTTTGTTTATTATTTTGTGTTTAGTCTTAATAAATCATATTGTTATTTTGGCCAGAACTTTCATTCTGTTAATCGGTAGAGCAACCCATCATTTCTCACTACGTTAATGAAACCTTCCTTTATTTAACTTATTTATCAAATTAAATTATTGCAGGTGCCAAACTCTTTTCTACTCCACTTGCAGGGTTGATTACAGTCAGTTCGCGTATATTTTTTAATCCATGTGCAACAGCAAAAGTCGGAGTTAGAATAGGGGGGGCTTAGAGCATCATTTACATATGTAGATTCTAGAATTTAGTGTTAAATACACTGCTTGCCCCGGCACCTCGCAGTACTTACAGAAAAAGAACGTTCCCTACAGCTAAGGATCTGTAATAATGCTGCTAACAACAGGTCTTTAAACGGTTTTGTTACTCCAGAACGCGCATCACACACAAGACAAATTTATGAAATGGAAACCAAATTACAGCGATGGTGCTTTGAAATTCAGTCAAAAGGGCGCAGCCAAATGACGCAATTCACTGGTGGGAATGGTAAGTGGAGTCACAAAGTAGAATGGAGTTGAACTTTATGTCGCAAGATAAATGTTGCTTAATTTTTGTCATTTAACTGAAAACTGTGTCTTTACTCATTTAACTGTGGTGTCACTCCAGTATTCCATCAACCGGGGTGTCATATTAATTGCACATGTGCACTGGGCTTAGATCATGAAGGAAGATTTACTACAAACTATTTCACATACAGCACTATTAACTTAAGAAAACTCTCAGACATGCACTTTTGTTCATGTTGATATGCTCTGAAGTTAGGGATGAGGGATTCTCTGAATGCTAAAATTGTATAAAGCATTGCTTTATTTAAATTTGTTTAAAATCTGGTAGATGGTTCGTTAAGACAGTATTAAGCTGACATATCATACATTCCACATTACACTTCAAGCCATGAGAGTCTCTGTTTTCGTTAGTAGTATTATTTTTAAAATTTAGTAAGTACAGCATATATTTTTCGCAATATTGTTTTAGTTGAAGCTTTGTTATATAGCCGATTGGGTGAACAATGTTTTTTTTTAATTTTTTAATTTGTGTGACCATAGTATCCATAAATACTGTAGAATTATTTGTAGGTTTCGAACCATACTTGCAACTATGAAAATATTAATAAAAAACACATAGTTTCCCGTACGACTTTCATGAAACAGCGAGGTGGCGCAGTTATAGCACAATGAACTCGCATTCCGGAGGACCACGGTTCAAACGCGAGTCCCGGCTTCCTGATTGGGTTTTCAGTGACTTCCCTAAATCGCTTCACGCAAATGCCAGGACAGTTCTTTTGAAACGGCACGGCCGACTTCCTTCAGCAACGGGACCGATGACCTCACTGTTTGGTCCCCTCCCCCAAATTAACCAACAAACGACTTTTAATTTTTTTCCTAGCAGATATGCAGCTCTGATTCCAAGAATGTTAGAACGACCTCCGTGGTAGGTTCTTTCTTCCGCATTGATTGACTTTGACCACAGCAGCTGATGACTGTAGAGTTTACTAGTTCGTGTCATGCGTTTGTATGGTATTGTGTTGCGTTTTCTGTGTAATATGTAAGTGATTTGATGGTGGAGACAGGAAATCACAGAAAGACACATATTGAGTGTGGTACTAAGTCAATACTTAATTTTTATTATCGTTACAGCTAACTGCCTCGAATGAAGTAGTTTGCCAATACCTTGTAATGATGCTATAGTAACTGTTCGTACAATTATTATATTAGTTTAATTTCATTTATTGGGCACATTTGAACGATAACTTTGTTCCACATTTAATTCTTGTATCATCCTTGGCGCCTCTGGTTATGGTTTGAGATAGCCTTAGAATTTCGTAAGTAATTATTTCAGGTTATGTGTATCAGAACCAAACACTTGTTATTTTCAGTGAGCTTGTGTTTCCGCATTGCGAGCAGGAGGTGACTAGTGTTTAGACAAACATATTAGCGCACATTACGTACCTGTGCTGTTCGACAATTACGAAGAATACCAGATCGAGGCGTGGGTATGTAATGTGCTTGCTGTTTTCGCTCTGTCCGATAAAATTGCTAAATGTTTGCCGTGATTTAGCAAAAGAACCGCCAGATATTTTGATGTGTTGTCTGTAATTACCGGAAAAGTGTCTATATGCTGTGGTGCTTAGAGAAAGTGAAGGTCAATGTGAAATACTTTGTGATTGACGAAAAAAGACCCTCATGAAGTTCACACGCCCGCTGCATTCATATTGTTATATTTACTTGTGCGTGCGAAGTTCGGTGACAATATTTGTTAAGGAAGGAAAAGGGACAGTAAGAGTTCACTGTAATCTGATCTGTAGTTCGCCCGGGTTGTAGCGCAAACAGTTGTACTGCCGATACATCAGATTCGTTAGCATACGTTAATACAGAGTATCAGGGATTGGTTATGGTGGTATGAAAGAGAATGCTGTAGAGGGAATTCATTGTGTTGAGTTTTCCATGGATTTTCAATGTGCCTATGTGCTCCATAGTTCAGTAAATAGTGTTAGCTGCTGTTTGTAGTAATCTGCCCGTTTCAATCTATGGAAGGATATGGGAAATGTAATTAACTCTGTAAGGCCTAATGGGTATGTGTAGTTGCAACCGACAAAAGCATCCGAAAACCACAGAACATTGTCATGGGTACGCTTATGAGAAAGTAATTTCACTAAGTCTTGTTAGAGGAATTTAATCGTTGTTAAATCTTGACAGTAAAGAATCATTTATTTTTCTATGCAACGTGCAGGCAGCAGTGTGTGTTTTTTAGTGACTGGGTAAAGATTGCAGTATTGCTCTATATTGACTTGATAACGTTGAATATAGATGACTGTATAAGGAAAACAGTTGTTAAAAATACATACTAAACTGACTGAAAGAGAAGAAAGTTCTGTCTGTATGGGTGGAATTTCATGTTCTGCTTTTCTGAATACCATGAGCAAATATGGGTTTATAGATTGATTGAAAATGCAGCCAGTATGATTGAGAAATAATTCATTCCTGTTATTGCATATGATGTTAAGAACATAATTATAAACCTCTTACATTATTCTATATATTAAGGAATTTGCAGGATACATTGACAGGCTTTGATATAGTTAGACTCATTTTAATCTTTTATTCTTCATATGTAAAATTGTCTACAGTAAATAGATTTGTCTGGTAAATTCACTTTATCTTAGTTGCTTCACATGACACTTAGAAATTTATGTGGAAAAAGAAAGATAAGTCAGCTACCATAATCAGAATAAGACTGATTACCACAAGCAAATGCTACTAAGTACCAGCAGTAACTGAAAGTCATTTGTTTCCATTGTGTTGGGGTTATTGTTTTCTCTCAAATTGAGTTATGTTTTCCATTAATGACAGTGAGGCTTCAGAGTCCTTATAACCAGCAAGTTGTAAATCAGTTCTTTTTATCAGGTTCTTTGTTCCTCAGTCAGTTTCAAATTTTTAATATTCAATGACTCGTTTGCTGCAGCCAGGAAATGCTGCCTGTGCACTATGTTGAATAGTAACAATTTAAACATCACTTTTGCTTTCTTGTTTTTCAGTGGATTAGGAGAGCACTCATGGACTCCAAGGGAACTAGTTGGCTGAAAAAAGAGAAGATTGAAGTATATGCTGAACAAGGCTCCTTGGTAAATACCTTCTTGTATTTTTTACCATTGTTTCATTAATTTCTCTGTGCAATGTGGTGTGTAAACAAGCAGATTACCTTCCCTGTTGTTTGTCAGATGAAATATTTGGTACTGGCTGTTGGTTTTGATTCTTGACCAAATGAAGTTGTGACTGTTGGCTGTGCAACATATTTGCAATGGATTGGTGTCTTGTAGTATATGATGCTGCTCTCTAATATTTAATATGTTTCAAAATTGCCGCAGCTTATTGTTAGTGTGATGTTGGCATCCCAGTAGTCAATGATCACATGTTTGCTGTCTACTAGGAAATTGTCAAATGTTATTGAGTTGTGACGTTAGCAATCACTTATTACAAATTAATTTTCTGCTTTGAGATTTAGTTCAGTGTGTTGTTAATGTCTAGATTTGTTCCTTTTTTAGAAAGAGGTATTATTAATGGATATGATAAAGTAATATACGAGTGGACTCCACTTGCTAGAGTGCAGATGATTTAGCTACTACTGTAGATCAGTTGTATGGTTTGCTGGACGAATTGATCATATGCTATATTTGTGCTCAATTTTTAAGTTGACCAGAGTTGCTTTTTCAGACAAGAGGGATATATATGTGGATTTATTGCAAAGATAATATTTGGCAGTCTATTCGTCATGGTGCCTGATGGAGAAATCTGAACTCATGACCTACAATATTTCTTTCCTGGTGTATAATTTTTGCTATTGTTCATCTAATTGGTTTTATACCCTCAAAGTTATTGTTAGCAATATTACCGTTCTTGATCTGTTTTTTTGTCAGTAGATATTCAGAATCAATTAAATATAGGGAAGTGGTAGGGGACCAAGAGTTGTTGTTGAAATCCTTTGAGGAGCTTAAATACTATTGAATGAAAGAGCAGTTGGTAGTGTAATGTACAACCCTAAAAAGGAAATGGTGGTAATGCTGAAACTAAAAGGAAAAAGGATTGTTACAGTTTTAACTACAGAATGTTGGAATGTTTGCAGTGCACTTTAACCAGTAGATCTTCACATTACCACTCTAAATATTTAGTATCAAATAAATTACTTAAATGTTAATATAATCACAGAGTTAAACTGTGTGGGCTCAAGAATGACACATCTGTAACATACAACATATGCTTACAGGTTTGGTGATCATAAAAGAAGTAATTATAGCAGAATGTCACTGTCAGCTTCAGGCAAATTAAAAATGCTGAAGTTACTGTTAGAGCTCACTCCTTGATTCAGTTTTTCTGAGATTAGCCGGATTTTCAATTTTCTAGTGTGTGGCCATCAACATTTTAGGGAAAATTCACTCCTCATCAAGCTGGTTTTGAAAATATATCCTTCATTTCTTTCTTCATCAAAGCACTGCAATTTGTTTTATGTAGCTAGATCAAAACACTCCTGTGACACTGTAAAGATGTCATTTGCTCTGAGTCATTCATCTTGAGAGTTTCTCTAGAAGCAGTGAAAACACAAATGTACTCACGCTAGACAATGTCATGTTATAAAAGTAGCTTTGTCAGGTTTTTGTTAGTGTCAGCTGCCAAAGTCTGTGTCAGGTAGGACCTTCCTCCCCCTCCCCCCCCCTCCCCAAAAGAAGAAAACCTTTGTGCTTCGAATTTCTCACTTACCTTTCTTTCTATGAACTTGGTGTGTGTAGTGTCGTGCTCATATTCAGGTTGTTCATTCTTCTAGTGGTATTGTAGTTCATGCATTGATATCAAAATGTCAGCAGTTGGTAAAGGCAAGTAGTTGTAGATATAGCACACATGCCTTTGCTGTACCAATCTTCTTATCACTTCTTTTTGGAAGAACTACGGAAGTGAGGACTATATTGCACCTTCATATCATGTTACATTTGTATTGTAAATGTATCTGTTTTTCCATTAGCTCAAAGCTGTGTAACTGAGCAATTGCTGTTCAAGCTTTTCATGTGAGGTTGTATCTGAACTGGTCCAATGGTGACAAGCAAAACTCAGTTGCCTCAGTTGTGTTTTCCAAAGAACAGAGAAATTAAAATCAAACACGGGAAATGTCAGGATAGAGTAATGATATACAAAGCATGCGTTCCAACTCAACACATTGAGGAGACCTTAGGTTGCAGGTAGGTAGAATGAATTGATTGCTAAATATTTAAGCTTTTGGACAAAGTAATTCATATGAAATACAGAGCAACACTAGGCCATGAACACATCTAATGTGAGTAGAAATCTGTTGGAGTGAGAGGTAAAGAGGTGCTGTGGGGTGGGAAGTGAGGGATACCAGGGCAGGGGTGGAGGTGATGCTGTGCTGCCTGTGGTATTGGTCAAGGACATGGGGGGACAGAATAGGGATGCTAGGTGCAGTGTTGGGAGGCTGTGTGGGGTATGGGGGGGGGGGTGGAGTTGTGGGATAGGTGTGTGCAGTGCTAGAATGAGAGCAGGGTAGGGAATAGGTGGGGTGGAGCATACAGACTAGTGAATGTTGTGGGTTATGGGGATGACTGATATGTTGTACGAAGAGTTTCCATTTGCACAATTTAGAAAAGCTTGTTATGTGTGTGTGTTTTTTTAAATGTGCTCCCAAAGATGGAATCTTTGCTCATCTTCAACCTACCCTGCCACAAAAGACACCAATCATTTCCTTCACTGAGCTCCACAGTTCCTGCTCCTTTACCATTTCGCACCCTGCTCATCATTGTCAGTGCTATCACCCTCTATGATTACATCCCTCAACACCCATGGCTTTCTGTTACTGAACAGTACCTTTCCCAGTGTCTGACTCTCTCCTAACCTACAGCCCCTTCCTGGTCGCCATGACCAACTAGATTCTCACCCACAATTCTCCATTGAAGGCACCGCCTACAAACAAATCTACAGCACATCAAAGGGCATTTGTATGGCACCATGTTCTGCCAGTTCATTCATATGCCACCTAGAGGATTCCTTTCTAGCCACCCAGAATCACAAACCCTTCACCAGATCAAGATTCGTTGATGGCATTTTTATGATCTTATTGGTTTCTTTATTGAACCTGATCTGATTAGGTCCATCAGGCCCTCTATTAAATTGGACCACGGTTTCACAAATACTGTACCCTTTTTGTATCATATTTTCCTGAAACTAATTTTTAATATGACAAATAGTATTACAATGATTTGGGTGTCTCAATTAGCAATGTCAGTGAATAATACTATGAACTAAAAGTTAAGACTGGCAGTACTTCTACTACTGCAGTTGATACCACTAGTGGTGCTAGTAGTGGTGGTATGAAAGAATTTGAAGGAGTGCAAGGTAGGTTTTATTCTGATACAGTGTGTTATGGGGAAAGGAAATGTAAGGAGACTCCACCAGCTAAGAATATTGGGAAACAATGTGGTTGCAAGGAATATACTAAGGGTCACTCTGAGGCCTGCACAGCCTAAAATTTCCTTTCGAGCGTTATCCCAGAAACAGATCTCCCATGCTTTGTCTTGTCAGTCACAAATACAGAAGTGTCCAATTCCACCCATATTCTTTGATCCATGACGTCACAAATATGGCAGAAGCAACCATACACTAAGACTCCAATATGGCGCCTATGACATCATTACGTAAACATGACCACTAACATGAAAATACAATTAAAAACCCACACACACACACACACACACACACACACACACACACACAGTGCACTGTGCATTTATTATTTTCCATTTCTCAGTTTCTCTCCTCCCCTTCCCCTCCCACAGTATAGCTTCCCAAAACTGCCGTTAGCAGCCCATACTGTCTCTGCCACATCCTTGCATGGTGTCACAGAGAACACATTATCTTCCCCCCACCCCTCCTCCCACCTTTACATTGTTCTCCCTCACTCCCTGCCCCGTGCCGCCTCATACCTCACAACCAACCCTAACAGATTGTTGCTCATGCCAAAAGCAGATGGTCAGTCTCAGTTCTTGGAGACAGTGGCTGTGTGTGTGTGTGTGTGTGTGTGTGTGTGTGTGTGTGTGTGTTTCTATTTCAGAAGAAGGGCTTTGTCCAGAATCTCAATTTTTAACACTCTTTCATTGTACATGTCTGTGAGTCAGTATAGAAAGTAAACGTGACAAATATGTTGATGGGAAAGTGAACTGGGAAAAACACAACAACCAAATCTGGAAGAAAAGCCCTCAAGATTGTTGTACCTTATGTGTAAACTGAGAGTAGTGTTTGGTTGTAACACGCTCTGTATGTCATATTTTGGTTCCTTTGTCAGATACATGTTTATTCCGCTGATATCAGTGGCATAAAAAAATCTGTGGAATATGCTAGGCAGAACATATAGTGGTGCCTGTATTTGTTTACCAGGCTAAGAATACTAATAGTTTTTGATATCTCTATGACTGTGCTGTTGGCATCAGGAAGAATGGTAAGGAACGTGTTGCCAGGACACAGTTTACAAACAAGATAGTGTAAGTAATGCAAACATCCACATCCCAAGGCATGGGCTAGCAAGAACAGGAAACTCTCACAAAGTGAATGACCTCAAAAGTTTTATTTATTATTCCCTCCCTGCTTCATCCACATCATTTTAAAATTTCAAAATAAAACTGTGTGATTGGCTATTAGAAAATCCATGTTACAGTTAGTTGTATGGTGTGGGTATTGTTGATTTCAATATTAAAGATTCTGGTTTTACCCACTGATTTCACTACACAATTGTTTTTTTATATGATGAAGCGCATTTCGTATAAAATAGTTACGATAAGTATATAAAGATTATGGGAGTAGTAAATATGATTCAAAGTAGCAGCATAGGAAACATAAGTGCAAGGTGCTAATAAATTTTCAAATTTCTTGTCACTGATCATTCATATAACTTTTAGATCACTACCATTGAAATGCACTTTACTGTCACTGAGAAGGCCACTCTGAAAAGAATGAGTCATTTATTCTTTGGAAGTGTCATAGGCTTAAAGTATGTGATAATTTTTTGTAATATATCTAAAATTGTCTTCTTAAAAGAACTCCTGGCAGATTTTTTAAATGGATGAGCAAGTGAACCAACAGGTAATTCTAGAATTTGTGGGACTGTATGAAATTAAGCAGTTTTATGTTATGGCTCAATTTTGGTGAATATAATATAGATTGGCTTTATGCACTTGGCCATGCTAGACTACCCTCCACAAACCTCTTAATCTCTGATGACTGTCACCTCCTACATCCATTTGAACTTGCTTCTTGTCTTCAAGCTCTAATCTTCTTACCCTCACATATCCCTCCATTACCAACTTGACTATCCCTAAAAGCCTCAGAATTTGTGCTATTAACAGGTTCCTTGTGTTAGTGAAATTGGTCCCTATGTTCCTCCCTCATTTGTTGTTTCGTTTACCCATCAAATCTTCAGCATTCTTCTGTAGCACATTTCAGATGCTTCCATTCTCATCTTGTCTGAATTGCCTATCATTTATGTTTGGCTTCCATACAGGGCTGCACTGCAAATATCTTCAGAAAAGACTTCCTAACACTTAAATTTATATTAGATGTGAACAGTCCTCTTTATTAGGCACATGTTCATTGATATTGCTAGTCTTCACTTTATTTCTTTCTTACTTCGGCCATTGTCAGTTACTTTGATGCCCAAATAGCAAAAGTTGTCGACTACTTTTAGTGTCTCATTTTGTAGTCGAAACTCAACATTGCCTGATTTATTTCAGCTAGATTCCATTGCTTTTATTGATGTTTGTCATACAATCTCCTTCAGTGATGATATCCAATTTTACTCTTCAGAGTTTTACCTCCCACACATCCCTCCATTGACAGTTTCACGATGCCTGTTTTGTTTGATAGAATTACATTGTCATTGGTAAACACACAGTTTGCTTTACTTTCTTCCAAATTTCCTTCGTGTCTTCATCGTACAGAGTGCATATAAGATGCAGGCTACAAGCCTGTCTCATTTCCTACTCAATGCTTCCCTTTCATGTCTGTAAAGTCTTACAACTGGTGTCTGGTTTCTGTGAAAGTTGCAAACGAACTTTTGCTTCCTGTCTATTTATTCTGCTGCTGCCCAAATTCCAAAGGGTGCAGTCAACTCCACATTCTCAAAAGCATTTCAGTAAATCTGCAAAAGCTGTAAACACAATTTTGTTTTCATTTAACTCATCTTCTAAGGTAAGCCATAGTATCAGTATTGCCTTGTGTTACATGTTTCTGGTACCCAAAGTGATCTTATGTAAGGTTAACCCTCTAAAAGCTTTTCCATTCTTGCAAGCATGTCATATTAATCTGATAATATTCACACGTGTTAGCACCTGCCTTTCTTCAAATTTGAATTATTACATTCTGGTTGATGTATGACTGTACGTCAACTATCTCATATCTTGCACAAAAGTGGAATAATTTTGTCATGGATGGCTTTCTCATGTATCCCAATAATTCTGAGGGAATGTCATCAACTGCAATGGCCTTGTTACTACTTCGCTCTTTCAGTGCTGTATCAAATTCTGGTCATATATTTCCAGTCTTGTCTACAACTATTTCCTTTCCCCTTTCTTGCGCAAGTTTGTTCCCCTTTGCCTTACAACCATTCTTGTTTAGCCATATTACATGTTCTGTCAACATCATTCCAGTAATGTCTGTATTCCCTTTTGTCTGCTTAAATAGCTACATGTTTGTATTTTCTCTTCTCATCAATTAAATTCAGTATCTCATGCGTTGTGAAGGTACTCCTACTAGGCCTTACTTTTTACCTATGTTTCCTCCTGCCTTCACTGTTTCATCTCAAAGCTGCCTATTCATCACCCATTGTATACTTACCCTCTATTTATCACTTGTTGCCTAATGCTCATTTTCAAACCATCAATGAGTTTTGGTTCATGCAAGTTTATCCAACTCCCATGTACTTAAATTCTACTTTTACCATTTCTTCAACATCACTCTGCAGTTAATAAAAACAGCTCTAGCCAGAGTCCACATCTAGCACTGGAAATGTTTTGTAGTTTACATTCCTGTTTCGAAATCTTTGTTTTTGACATAACATAACCTGTTTGAAACCTTTTGGTTTCTCCATGTTATTCCACATACACAAGCTTCTTTCATGATACTTGCAAAAAGTGTTTGCAGTGACTAATTCATGCAATGTGCAAAATTCTACCAGACGGCTTCCCCCTTTCAGTCATTTGTGCCATTGGATGTTCTCTTAACTATTTTACATCCTGTTCCTACTATTGAATTTCATTACCTTCTAGAATTGGCTGTCATCTTCCTTAGCTATTGAATAATTACTCATCAAACTTTTTCCTACTCCATTCTTCTGCTGGTCTGGTTGCCATACAAATATCTACCACTGTTGTATTTTCTTCATGCCTATTTCAGCTATGGTAATTCAGTGAAATTGCTGTTGACAATAGCTTACTCATGTGCCTATTTTCTTGCTCATTACTAGGGCTCTCCCTGCATGACCCCTATTTGATTTTTTGTTGATAAACCTGTACTGGCCTGACCAGAAGTCCTGTCCTTTCTGCCACTGCACTTCAGTTTGTACTAAAACTGAATACAACCTATCCATTTTTCCTATTTAAAGTCTCTAACCTTCCTAGGCTGTTGTTGTTGTTGTCTTCAGTCCAGAGACTGGTTTCGTGCAACTCTCCATACTACCCTATCCTGTGCAAGTTTCTTCATCTCAAAGTATGTACTGCAGTCTACGTCGTTCTGAATCTGCTTAGTGTATTCATCTCTTGGTCTCCCTCTTTGACTTTTACCCTCCACACTGCCCTCCTATACTAAATTGGGGATCCATTGATGCCTCAGAACATGTCCTACCAACCGATCCCTTCTTCTAGTCAAGTTGTGCCATAAATTCATAATCTCCCCAATTCTATTCAGTACATCCTCTACATGATCTACCCATCTAATCTTCAGCAGCACGACATTTCAAAAGCGCGCGCGCGCACACACACACACACACACACACACACACACACACACACACACACGCGCATGTACGTCCAGAGAGCTGAGACCACACTGCGAAGCTGTGGTGTCAGCTCTCTGAGACTGCGATCATGTGAGTGTGCGAGCGTGCGTGCGAGGGTGCACGTGTCTACTGCTGACAAAGGCCTTAATGGCCGAAAGCCTTAATTGTGTGAATATTTTTATTGTGCCTATCGCGACTCAGCATCTCTGCTATATGGTGAGTAGCAACTTTCCTTCTCTGGTATTGTTACATTCCATCCTGGATTTTCCATTGTTTGATGTTTGCGTCTATTCTCTTCTTGTTTAAACTGTTTGTCGTCCATGTTGTCCACTTCCATACAAGACTGCACTCCATACGAATACTTTCAGAAAAGACTTCCCGACACTTAAATCTATAGTCAATGTTAACAAATTTGTCTTCTCAAGAAAAGCATTACTTGCCATTGCCACCCTACATTTTATATCCTGTCTACTTTGACTATCATCAGTTATTTTGCTCCCCAAATAGGAAAACTCATGTACTACTTTGTGTCTCATTTCCTAATCTTAATCCCTCAGCATCACTGATTTAATTTGACTACATTCCATTATCCTTATTTTGCTTTTGTTGATGTTCATCTTATATTCTCCTTTCAATACACTGTTCCTTCTGTTCAACTGTTCTTCCAGGTACTTCACTGTCTCTGTCAGAATTACAATGTCATCGGCGAACCTCAAAGTTTTTATTTCTTCTCCATGGATTTCAATTTCTGCTTCAAATTTTTCTTTTGTTTTCTGAACTGCTTGCTCAGTATACAGATTCAATACCATCAGGGATAGGCTACAACCCTGTCTCACTCCCTTCCCAACCGCTCTTTCCCTTTCATGCCCTTTGACTCTTATAACTGCCATCTGGTTTCTGTACAAATTGTAAATAGCCTTTTGCTCCCTGTATTTTACCCCTGCCACCTTTAGCATTTGAAAGAGAGTATTCCAGTCAACATTGTCAAAAGCTTTCCCTAAGTCTACAAATGCTAGAAACGTGTGCCTTTCCTTAATCTTTCTTCTAAGATAATTCGTAAGGTCAGTATTGCCTCACGTGTTCCAACATTTCTGCGGAATCCAAACTGATTTTTCCGAAGGTCAGTTTCTACCGGTTTTTCCATTCATCTGTCATGTATTCATGTTAGTATTTTGCAGCCATGACTTACCAAACTGATAGTTCGGTAATTTTCATGTCTGTCAACACCTTTCTTTGGGATTGCAATTAGTATATTCTTCTTGAAGTCTGGGGGTATTTCACCTATCGCTTACATCCTACTCACCACATGGTAGAGTTCTGTCAGGTCTGGCTCTTCGAAGGCTATCAGTAGTTCTAATGGAATGTTGTATACTTGCAGGGCCTTGTTTTGACTCGGGTCTTTCATGGCTTTGTCAAACTTGTCACACAGTATCATTTCTCCCATTTCATCTTCATCTACATCCTGCTCTATTTCCGTATATTGCCCTCCAGTACATTGCCCTTCTATAGACACTCCATATAATCCTTCCACATTTCTGCTTTCTCCTCTTTGCTTAGAACTGGTTTTCCGGCTGAGCTTTTGATATTCATCCAAGTGCTTCTCTTTTCTCTAAAGGTCTCTTTAATTTTCTTGTAGGCAGTATCTATCTTATCCCCAATTGATACATACTTACCCTACTAAGGTATGTAATACTCCACACTTAGACATACAGAGTGCCTGTCCTGCTTTTCCTGATAACATCCTACTTAGTAGCCTCTACCTGTAGATCTGAATGGGGGATTATTTTACCTCCAGAATATTTTGCCTAAGATAATTTTGTACAGTAGAGCTGCATGCTCTTGAGAAGAAAAAAACATAGCTGCAGTTTCCCTTTACTTTCATCCACTTGCAGTATTGGCACAGGAAGTTGGTTAATGCTACAAGGCCAGGTCAGTTGATCATACAGACAATTGCTCTTGCAACTGGTGAAAAGGCTTTTGCCTCTCTTGAGGTACCATGTGTTAGCTTGATTTCTCCTCAGATAATACTTATTCGTGTTTGGACCTAACTGTTTTCAGTATCGTTGACATGCCAGCAACCCTACCTTGGCAGTGTCCATTGTTCATTTGGGGTGGGGGCTGTGCACTATTGTTTAAAGTGCTGTCTTGGAGCAGAAGAAATAGTCTTAGCATGTATATTTGTAGAATTACTTCTTTATCTGTATGAACACAAATAACAATTCTGTGAGACTGCATTGGTACATATACAAACCCACAGGTGAAAACTGTTGCTATGTCTCAGATTTGAGGCTGTAACTCCTGGTTTCAGGATCAGTTACTTTAACAATTACCCTAACCAAGCATGCCTCCAGGGCTGCCAAGGGTTGTCACTTGCGTGTCCTCATAGATTTTCATCTTAGGTTCAGGATTTTAAGGTCCGCGACCAGCCAATAATTTTGTAAAGCAGTATGACACAGTTCTCCATAGAAGTAGAAACAAGAAATGCATTTGGCAGTTGGGTGATTTGTGAGTGCTGGTAAGTATAAAAAAATTTATTATATAGTTGTCTGTAGCTGAGTGCATAGGATAAGTGTAAAAATCATAAAATTGGTGGTTCAGATAACACTAATTGCTACCGGTTCTTTTAGTTTTATTTACATCGCATATGTAAAATGAATGTTAATTTTATATTGTACTGAATCATACTTTATTAAAATTATTTTTAATTAAAAGTTACATAAAAATGCAAGTATTGTTGAAAAATTACAATTTGGTACAAAAATGGAGAGCATCAAATTGAAAATAAAGAAATCTCGCAGAAATGTATCAAAATTTTTGTTTTAATATGTCGAATGTTGGAAAAAATGTAAGTTTTACTAAACCATTACAATTCAGTATTTGTTAAATTTGAGAGTTGTTAGTAGATATGGAAGTTTTCAAAAATTAGTAGTTCCGACTAGAAGATTCGAACCAGCAGCTTTTTCATTAAGGCACTTTTGTGCTATAGTCTCAATTACCAGCAATTGTTAATAATTAGGAAATATTTTTTAGTTGACAGCACTCAGAAATCTTCTGATCATCAAAGTCAAATTTTTGTAGTTGTTTAGTAACTGCATAGTGCTGGTTTAGGAAATTGATGTTCCAGCACTAAACTACAAATACTCTAAATCTGAAGGAAGTTGAAGAGGATGATTTGCAAGATACCATTTTCAGTCAAGTTCTTATTATTGCAGGGATGTGTCCATAATGGTTAAGGTGACAGCCCATAAAATGCAAGAAATCCAGGTTTAACTCATCAGTGCAGCCAAAATAAATTTTTACATCTGTTATTTCATAGACAATTCTTTAATATTAGGCAGTCATTGGATCAAATTGTGAATGTTTCTGATCAGCATAATTTATCTGGTATTCAAAATTGTATTGGCTGACTGCATTGCAGCAGAATTGAGTGAATAGAGCAACTGATTTTAATTAATCAATGACTGTAGGATCCATTTTTATTCTTGCAGAGGAACTGTTTTCTTTCCAAATTCATATAGGAGAACAAAATTATCTGCTGTTCAGGTCTTTAGCTCCAAACATGTTTCCTGTGCCTCTTATTAGAAACTGAAATGACCTGTGCATTTTTCTATTCCCATGAAAAGCCACTGTTCCATAAAGTAACACTTAAATTGCCAGAGTTGTTCTGCAAGATCCACTTGTTTTATTTAATCTGATGGCTGCCACTTCAGGTCTAGTGGTCTACTGTGTAGAAAAAGTTTGGTTTTTCCTTCTCCCTCCTGTCCCCACCTTAGTCAATTATGTATATGTCATTTTAGTATCCATGCTGCAGCCAAAAATGTGAAATGTATTTTTATGTTCTTTAGGGGAGAAACTTTCTAAGACAAAGCATTGTAATTATGACTTTTCTGTTACTGTCATCCGTTTTGCTACCACATGCATCATTGTCAACTTGCATTTGTAGAGTTGTCTTTGATCCTGATCGCTTTTCTAACGTTTTTGTTCAGAAGTTCTGGAGTTTTCGTATTTTGTTTCATGTTTCGCAAGATATGATCTTGCTTATAAATTAATGGAAGACGTCTTATATAGGCTGTCTTGGTGGTTCTCATATGTTCAACTTCTGGTTGGCCATGGGGATTCAGGGGATTTAGCTTCATTTGAATTTGCTGTACAGATCTCTGTTGTCATGTAACTATGTAATGTCGTTAACGTTTGTAGGTCCTCACCGTATTCCACAACATTCCCCATACTGGGTGTATTGGCTGTTGCATCATGTTTGATCACCTTACCAGGTTTGTTAGAAGTATGTTCCTATCTTTCAGAATTTGTTTTTAACAATAGCAATCTGTGATGCTTCAGTAGTCCAGTGCTCATGTTCCAATCTCTGTATTCAGAGAATTTATTATTTTGGGCATGTTTATTGCTAACAGAATAAATATTTTCCTGTTGTGTGTGTTTTCTAAACAGTTACACAGGCTAATGTTTTGGAAAACATGTTTTGTAGATTTTCACAGGAATTTTTGTTCTCACAGCTGCGCTAATGTCATAGGATGTGATTTTGAGATGAATGAGTTCAGATTGTCCTCTGGAAATTTAGATCTAAGTTTTCCATGGATTCTCTGCATTTCTTCAAGGAAATGGATGGACAGCTCCTGATAAAATGGCATGGCTCAAGTTGTCTATATTTGCTCAACCTCATGTCATGTTGTACTTTATTGATGTAATTTTCCTCCACATCTTTCTCCCCATCTAAAGGCATGCATCTTCAGTTATGTAGCTGAGAAGTATATATATCCTGTCACTACAGTATGATAGAGAAATTAGATTGTATACAATATTTATCCAACTATATCTTAAGCATTAATCTACTATGATGGATGGATGTTGAAACTCAAATGTTCTTTTTTTTTCCCACATCACATTTGACACTTTAGAATTATTTTTTTCCTCACATTTGGTACTTATCTGCATGCAGATTTAAAATTTCAGTAACATGCAATGAGATAAATGCAGATTTATCTCGTTGTACAGTACTGAGTTTTCAAGATAATAAATGTATGACTGCCTGTGTTCTGTGGTGCATTTTTCTAATGGGTCCTCTGTATGGAATATCAGATTTTGTAGCTAATCATTTCTAGTTTTCCTTCCAGTATTGTGTGTGTAATGCAACTGTTAGTTAATGAAACTCTGGACCTTGTCTTGAATGCTTACATACTTTTCTAAGAGTACGAGGATTGCTTCTTGAATGGGTGTGAGGCTACAAATTCAAGTGTTTTGGGTTCAGTCCCAAGCATCATCTGTCACTTTTTCTATGTGGAAAATGACAGTTTCCATTCCAGTGTGAAGCTCTAGGTCTTCATGTAACTTACTGTCAGTGAGTTCAGAAGTTGGAGGAAGCCAGTGGCATACCACATCCAGTAAGACAATGCCTAATAGAGCACTAAGATGTTAATAACTACTTCTACTTCTACATCCATACTCCGCAATCCACCTGATGGTGTGTGGCGGAGGGTACTTTGAGTACCTCTATCAGTTCTTCTTTCTATTCGAGTCTCGTGTTGTTCGTGGAAAGAAAGATAGTCGGTATGCCTCTGTGTGGGCTCTAATCTCTCTAATATTATCCTCATGGTCTCTTCACGAGATATACATAGGAGGAAGCAACTTCTGCTTGACTCCTCCTGAAGATATGTTCTCGAAACATCAACAAAAGCCCGTACCGAGCTACTGAGCATTTCTCTTGCAGAGTCTTCCACTGAAGTTTATCTATCATCTCCGTAATGCTTGCGCGATTACTAAATGATTTTGTAATGAAGCGTGCTGCTCTCCGTTGGATCTTCTCTATCTCTTCTATCAACCCTATCTGGTACGGATCCCATGCCGGTGAGCAGTATTCAAGCAGTGGGTGAACAAATGTGTTGTAACCTACTTACTTTGTTTTCAGACTGCATTTCCTTAGGATTATTCCAATGAATCTGTCTGGCATCTGCTTTACCGACGATCAATTTTATCTGGTTATTCCATTTTAAATCACTCCTAATGCCTACTCATAGATAATTTATGGAATTAACTGCTTCCAGTTGCTGACCTGCTATATTGTAGCTAAATGATAAAGGATCTTCTATGTATTCGCAGCACATTTCACTTGCCTACATTGAGATTCGACTGCCATTCCATGCATCAATTCGTTGCAGATCCTCCTGCATTTCAGTAAAATTTTCCATTGTTACAACCTCTCGATATACTACAGCATCATCCGCAAAAAGCCTCAGTGATCTTCCCATGTTATCCACAAGGTCATTTACGTATATTGTGAATAGCAACGGTCCTACAACACACCCCTGTGGCACTCCTGAAATCGCTCTTACTTCGGAAGACTTCTCTCCATTGAGAATGACGTGATGCGTTCTGTTATCTAGGAACTCTTCAATCCAATCGCACAACTACCTCCAAGTTGTTGAAAGCTTCACTTTTACATTGGGTTTGCATTAGTTTTTGTGACATTTGAGATGTATTTTCCTGAGTACCAAAATTAGGTGACCCACACTTAGATCTGCATTTACCTGCTTATTGTCTTTACGGGTGGTTTTATAATCTAAAAAATGGGTTCTGCATATAACCTGCTACTTGTTTAGTTCCTTCTTGACCATAGTGCCCTCATGGGCTTTGCAGAGGTACCCTATCATCTTCCACTGAATAACACAGGTCAGAAAATAGGGAGCTGAGATCATCATAAAATCAAAAAATATTGTTATTGGAGCCTTCACTGTGGCACAGGCAGAGGAGAGAGAGAGAAGTTCCAACTTAGTGTCAAACCCAAGTGATCATAAATAGTGATTGACACAGGAATATAAACATTGTTCTCAGTAAAGAAAAGAATTATAGCTTGTGAGTGGAGTTCTACAAAATGGACATGAAATTTTGTGGTGCAACAAAATTGCTTCATAGGTAGGGATTTGGTGATTAGCCAACCAAACTCACAGGAACATAATTTAGTTGCAGATGATAACCTATCAGTACGTAGAAAAATAGAGTATCATACATAAACTAGAAATATAGAAAAATTAGTTAATAGTGAAAAGACATACATTGTTATGAGATCTTGAAACATGTAGCTGAATAAAAGTACTCACTGATGATGGCAGAAAAATGCTGAATCATTTTTGGGCATTTATAAACAAAAAGTTTCCATAACAGGTGGATCAGAAATTCCAGTAATTGTACTATAAATTACTCAGACGCACCTTTGGAATACCACATCTCAGATGGAACTTTGGCGAACACAAGATGTTGACATGTGTCTTATGCCCTGTACTTTTATACTCAAAACATTATTTTATTTTTCTAATCTTGTTACATAAATAACTCCGAGTTGCTAGTATCATTTGTTGGAAAGATGATGTAGGGATATGCATCAACTTCTCCACAGTGGTATGTGTCACCACATTTCTTCATAGTGGTGTGTATCACTACACAAGGCTGCTGTGTGTCTCACTCTTCTGACACTGAATTTCACAGTGAAGAGCAACCCCTCACTGCTTGGTTGGATGCTGCAGTGAGGCATTCTTCAGGCCCAAATAAGCGAGTTGCATTGGTTTGGGTGTCCAATCAACAGTACTCTGCACATCATGCAGCCAGTACCCTCCCTTTCCTTTTGACTGAAGACAAACCAGCAAAGTCAAGAACACTGGAAAGCTTATGAGCCTGTGGCATCTTGACTGGAACCAGGGGCTTCTGTCATTCCTTAGTCCTTGCCATGGAGACCTGATAAGTGCAGGTATTTTAGATGGACATGTTACCTTGAAATAGCTTTTATGTGCCCCCATTAATAACATAGTTCCTCAAGTCAACAAATCCTGTGGCTAGGTTCATTAGCTAAACTTCACAAACAGTGCTCCATGTACTGCACTAGTTTATGGTGGAAAGTAGATATTTCTATCATGTCTCTGGATTGGTTTGTTGGCAGCCAATGGGGGGATATTACATCATAGACAATGCACAGCTGTTAACCATCTCAGTCCTGCCATTAACATACAAACTAATCGTTTTGTGGATGGCCTTTACTTCACAGCATGCTTTTGATACATGTTGACAATTCTGTTAATGTAATATAATCGTATATGTGTGTATACAGAACACATGTGCAACTTTGATTTTGAAATTTTATTAATTTTATCTAAATATGTCTGCTTGTGTCTGTATATGTGTGGATGGATATGTGTGTGTGTGTGCGCGAGTGTATACCCGTCCTTTTTTCCCCCTAAGGTAAGTCTTTCCGCTCCCAGGATTGGAATGACTCCTTACCCTCTCCCTTAAAACCCACATCCTTTCGTCTTTCCCTCTCCTTCCCTCTTTCCTGATGAGGCAACAGTTTGTTGCGAAAGCTTGAATTTTGTGTGTATGTTTGTGTTTGTTTGTGTGTCTGTCGACCTGCCAGCACTTTCATTTGGTAAGTCACATCATCTTTATTTTTAGATATATTAATTTTATCTGATATACAATCCTGGTTTTGGTGAGTGGTATTGTCTGCATAGTCATATCTTCATGTTCTTCTGCTGCTTACAAGAGGTTCTTGTATTGGGGTGTAGAGCAGTGTTTCACTGCCTCTCTTCAATTACTATTAACAGCTTTCTCTCAGAGATGGATCTATGTTGTGACAGACTTGATATATAGCCTTCTCTGAGGTTTAGGTTAGCCTCAAAACTGACACTTTTCCCTTATTTCCTGTTTTTGTCCACAGTCCTGCTGGATACAAATCAATATCGGAAAGAAGAGTGCAAAAATAATTGATGAAAACCCAGTGTTACATTAAGTGTTACATGTTTTTTTGTTTGGCCACTGCAAACAGGCTTTTTCCCTGAACATTCACTTTGATCCCACTCTAACATCTGATATGTCAAGGTAGTTCTTAGATTAAACACAGTGTTTGTCTCTCCATTGAATTAAAAATGTCATTGGCTACATAAATCGGCTTTTCAGCCATCATAACTTCCCATTACAGCCTGCAACAGGTGTTACCAATATACACTTACGGGTTGGAGAGGGGATGGCCCATGAAAAAGTTGTACCAGCTTATCTTGGATGGTCATATTTTCCTCCAGGGTTGCAGATGCATAACTTCATTTCCTGTCTGAGGTGTTTTTTAACTTTATAAATAAAAAGAACTTTGCAAAGAACTTATGTGGCTTCCATGTGCAAAATAGTAGTGAGATGCATTTTAACTAGCTTGCTGCATCAGTGTTTCCACATTCACACTGGGCAAAACCAAAGTACCATCTTCAAACTTGTAGCTGTCAAGACATGTACTTGACGCAGTCATCTACATGGTGCCATGACTCGCCCCACACTTCTGTCAACAGTAGTTTCCTTATTGTGGTGGTTTGTGACATTATTCCATGGTGTCAAAAGACCCCTGTGTCATAATTATAATATGTCATATGAACCAAATTACGTTTCATGTAATTGAAAGTTCTGCTGTCAGCCGATTGTAATGGATACATTCAAATGCCCAAATGATATTTGGAGTTTCTCATAAATGGCCAGTTCTGTTTTCTTGCAGACTCTATTTGTAATATATTGATTGAAATAGGCTGAAAGGGGGCAGGAAGGACTGGAACCATCCAAAAATAAAATTAACGTAAATTCCAAAATAAAAATCAAGAAATGCTATTGTGGTGTCAAGTGATTCAATGTGAATTCCATTTGAACAAGTCATAGTTCTGACTTCCAATAAATATTAGTAATATCAGGTCCAATGTCTAAAAAGGAAACAAAAAGTGAATATTTGCATTACACAGTAAAAATAAGTTAAATAGCAGGGTAGAGGAATAGAATTTAAAGCTAATCAAATACTATAACAGAAAGCTTAGGTTACATAAAACTAACTTTTGTTTTGTAAAATTTTATTTTTTTACTTTATAAAGGAGTTGATATCTGAACCAGTATTTCTCATGTAATGAGAGAGCCTGCAGTTGATCTTGGACTTATGAAAAGAGTGGAGAGCTCAATAGAATTGTATTACAAGCTTGAAGCCATTGACCACATCACACTTCACCAAGCATTTTGCAGGCAATTGACCAGTTTTTCCTACTCCTGCACACTTCAAACACGAAAGGTTCTCTATTTGGCTTCATTCATACAGCACACAGTTCAGTTTAGTAATGTTACTGGAGTTTCTCAAGTCATGCAATTGCAAATATCATAATAATAATTCATGTTGGCACCTACATAAACACTGTGAGTAATCAACATCTTCCATTCATTAGCAAATACAGTGCATTTCTGTGCAGATAAATTTATTCAATTCCTCACAATAATGAGTAAATATTGCAGTAAAACAGTAGAAATTCTAAGATTTGTCACATAGCATGATTTGCTTAATGATACCCAGAAATGTCTGCCTGCTTACGCAAATCCTGACATGCTCAGTGCCTTGCATCAATGCTGGTGACTGGGACCATCCCTGGCAGAGTTGCCTCAAATCAAATTACAATGGTGGCACACTATTTAAATGTTCAAATAATGAATGAAATGGGATGACAGTGGTACTGGTGAAAAGGAGAAAATTACCATGGTATTTTACATGGCGTGTGTAATTTTTTCCATGAAATGAAATGGTATTGCATTAGTGCAATTTTCTTTGAGCCAACTACCCACAATAACAAGTCTCCCTTGCAAAATGAGCAAAATTCTAGTTGAGAAAAATAATATCGTGTGTGTGTGTGTGTGTGTGTGTGTGTGTGTGTGTGTGTGTGTGTGTGTGTGTGATAGGAGTAGCTGCTTGGCAAGGATGAAATAATTTGTTGCTTGGTTGATGTCTGATGTGTGTATCTCCAAATTAAACAGAGTCTTAATTTCAAATGTATGGGTCAATTGGAATGAAAGTAAATCTAATTTAACGTGACACATTTTCTTGTTACCTAATGCCAGTAAGTGAATACATGTTACCAATAGGTTTTTAGCCCCACATGTTGTGTAACCACCAATCAAGTGCAAGGGACAGAAGCTTTGAATATGCCATTCTTTCTTTTTTTCAGTTTCCTGAAGATCCGCTAAAGATTGTAATGACTAGTCTCCATATAAAGCAAGACTTAGAACTGAAACAGGAGGATGGCATTGAGCGTGACGTAAGTTTTCACATCATCAGTGATGTATTGTGCATGAAGTACTGTATGAATATCATGAAATGCATTGGGTGCAGTATATTTCAGTGATCATAAATGATGATACATTAAAACCTAGGATATTAGCACTCCTCCAGAATGTTTATAGAATTTCAATTGGCTGTAGGTATATTCTGTTGTGTAATGGTATTTGAATGAAACTTGTAGGAAACATAAGTTTATTAACTGTAACCCATGGTAATTTTATTGTACATGTAAATAATTAATGCCTCAAATTCGTTCTTGGAACAAATGCACCAAAGATGACTTCCTTGCAGCAGCTGTCAATTTATATGTCTCTGTCAGAGTTCTATAATAGAAAGGATGTAAGATGTAAGAGGTAAAGCAATCAACTGTAAGCAGTATGTTATCAGATAAGTATTGTGTTTGTCATACTATTTCTTTTCGCTGAAGTATTTAATGAAAAACAAAGTGCATTACTGGAATTGTGTTTGCTCTGTGTAAAGACAATAGGTTTGCCCAGTATGTATGGCATAAATTTACAGTGTAATGGAACATTGCTTATCCCAAACTGCTTGCAAAGAGAAAACGTGATAGCAAGAATTTTTGTAAACAGCATTAAATTTAGTACATTATGCTGATAGTCTGTGAAATTCCATATTAGTGTGATTAACTATCACCATAGTGTACTAAATTTAATGCTGACGAAGGTTTGTCAGATCTCCAGCCACATGGTAGCATTGATATCATGCGATGTTTCAGGAAGTCATATTACCCATCTTCTGGGGTAGTGTCGAGATTTGTGGGGAGTGGGCTATTTATATGTGCCAGCACCCCCCTCCACTAGACCTCGGGTGGCTGCAGTGGTGGGGATGGTGGCCGCATTCGGTTATCGGTGTAAGCATTGTGTCTGTGTCCACAGTGGAGGTTATTGACGGTCGTGCTCCCGATGGATTGCCACTATCGCAGGGTTCCATGGTGCGCTGAGTTGCTATCCATCATATCTGTTGACCAGATTGTCGTGAATCCTTATTTATATGGCCCATGGCCACACCATCGATCTGTTCGAAGAATTCCTCATGGCACTGAAAGTAGGTGGTTGTTAGTGCTTGTTTGAAGAGCCTGACTGTTTGTGGGTCAAAGTGCCGGGCTAAAACTGCCAAGGAGTGTTGAAGGGGCTCTTTTGTGAAAAGCGACGTCACATTGAAGCTCACGAGTAGGTCCTCCATTTGTAGTCATATGTCCCTGAGTATTTTTACGAATTTGGCTGAGTTTCTCACATGGTGGCTGCAGTCACCCACAAGGGGTTTGAGCAGTGTTTCTAGACATTTAGCAAGTCCGTAACAGTGAGAGTTGATGGAGTCTACAATTGGTCCAGAGGTACCCCTTCCTTATGGATCTTAGGGAGTCCATAGAGGCTTGGTATTGCTGGTGCTCTGGGGTACAGGTGCTTCTTCATTGGCTCAGGTAAGTCAGATTTCTTAAGCAGAGGTATCGTCTTTCTACTTATCGTCGGGGTTGGATCGGTCTTCAGCCTCTTGCAGGCCTCATCTTGTTGCAGCAGGTTTTCTGCTGGTATTCGGCAGTGCTTAATAGCACTGTAGCATTCCCTTTGTCTGCTGGTAGGATCGTTATTTCATGGTCATCTCTAAGGGACCAAAGAGCTGCTCGTTCTTCCGCAGATGTTATTTTTAGGCAATTGAAATCTGTCGATTATTCTGGAAGTTTCCCACCTGACTTCCTCTGCTTCCTCCTTGGGAAGCCCTTGTACTGATTCTTCCACACCACTGATAATGTCTCATTTCGAGTTTGTTCTGGGGATGGGGGCAAAATTCAGTCCTTTCTTGAGGACTGCGATTGTGGCAGCAGCCAGTACTTTTCCAGTCAAATTGACCATGGCTCTGGTGTCATTCATCTCCTTTTTTGTCAAAAACATTGCAAGATATCAATGCTACCACCCGGCTGGAGACCCAAGAAACCTTCATCAACAGTTTATGCCGGGAAAGCCTACAGTTAAATTTAATGCTATTTACAAAAATTTGTAGTACTTAGTAGAAATCTATTTTTTGTAATGGTATCCAGCTCTGTGGACTAAGTTCAGTTGTGGTGAGTATTAGAATTTTTACTGGGTAGATGTGATTGGAAAATGAAAAAGAACAGAACTCTCACATTTCAGATGTGGGATTACAGAATGCTGCTGAAAATTAAGTGAACTTAGAGGGAATATGGAGTCCTCTGCAGAACAGTCAAGGAAAGAAATGTACGGAAAATGCTGACGAAAAGAAGGGACAGGATGATAGGATAAGTATTAAGACATCAGGTAGTGAACTAGTCAGATGTGTTTCCTTCTCACTTAGGGAAAAATGCTACTATTACACATATCATATAGGAACTTCAAATGGAGTGTAGTTAATCTTGTTATGTAGTCAATTGTGGAACCTCATCAAGCACTGGCAACTCTAAACTAGTAGATAAAGAAGTGCTTTTTTGATGGGTATGTCTTGCAAAATAATTGTGGCAACAAAATAGGAGGCATTAGAGCTAATATAGATGCTTCCTGGCAGTTGTTCTCCCCAAACACCACCTTCAAATAGAATAGGAAATGGTAAAGTAATGGATGTAGCGGTATCAGAAGTACCCTCTGGTATGCACCATTAGGTGACTAGTTTAGTGTAGATGTAGGTGTACAAAGAATCAGATATTAATAGGCAGGGATATGGACTATAATCACACATTCATGATGACACATTTGGGAGAGATTATGAGAGAATAAGGAACCCATTTCTTAAAGATCACAGTACTGCGAGTGTATTGAAAAACATCGTTGTTGGTGTCCAAGGGCATTCAACATAATACTTGAGAAATTAACAGTGATATATTGAATGGGAGAATGACTCCTTACCCTCTCCCTTAAAACCCACATCCTTTCGTCTTTCCCTCTCCTTCCCTCTTTCCTGATGAGGCAACAGTTTGTTGCGAAAGCTTGAATTTTGTGTGTATGTTTGTGTTTGTTTGTGTGTCTGTCGACCTGCCAGCACTTTCATTTGGTAAGTCACATCATCTTTATTTTTAGATATATTAATTTTATCTGATATACAATCCTGGTTTTGGTGAGTGGTATTGTCTGCATAGTCATATCTTCATGTTCTTCTGCTGCTTACAAGAGGTTCTTGTATTGGGGTGTAGAGCAGTGTTTCACTGCCTCTCTTCAATTACTATTAACAGCTTTCTCTCAGAGATGGATCTATGTTGTGACAGACTTGATATATAGCCTTCTCTGAGGTTTAGGTTAGCCTCAAAACTGACACTTTTCCCTTATTTCCTGTTTTTGTCCACAGTCCTGCTGGATACAAATCAATATCGGAAAGAAGAGTGCAAAAATAATTGATGAAAACCCAGTGTTACATTAAGTGTTACATGTTTTTTTGTTTGGCCACTGCAAACAGGCTTTTTCCCTGAACATTCACTTTGATCCCACTCTAACATCTGATATGTCAAGGTAGTTCTTAGATTAAACACAGTGTTTGTCTCTCCATTGAATTAAAAATGTCATTGGCTACATAAATCGGCTTTTCAGCCATCATAACTTCCCATTACAGCCTGCAACAGGTGTTACCAATATACACTTACGGGTTGGAGAGGGGATGGCCCATGAAAAAGTTGTACCAGCTTATCTTGGATGGTCATATTTTCCTCCAGGGTTGCAGATGCATAACTTCATTTCCTGTCTGAGGTGTTTTTTAACTTTATAAATAAAAAGAACTTTGCAAAGAACTTATGTGGCTTCCATGTGCAAAATAGTAGTGAGATGCATTTTAACTAGCTTGCTGCATCAGTGTTTCCACATTCACACTGGGCAAAACCAAAGTACCATCTTCAAACTTGTAGCTGTCAAGACATGTACTTGACGCAGTCATCTACATGGTGCCATGACTCGCCCCACACTTCTGTCAACAGTAGTTTCCTTATTGTGGTGGTTTGTGACATTATTCCATGGTGTCAAAAGACCCCTGTGTCATAATTATAATATGTCATATGAACCAAATTACGTTTCATGTAATTGAAAGTTCTGCTGTCAGCCGATTGTAATGGATACATTCAAATGCCCAAATGATATTTGGAGTTTCTCATAAATGGCCAGTTCTGTTTTCTTGCAGACTCTATTTGTAATATATTGATTGAAATAGGCTGAAAGGGGGCAGGAAGGACTGGAACCATCCAAAAATAAAATTAACGTAAATTCCAAAATAAAAATCAAGAAATGCTATTGTGGTGTCAAGTGATTCAATGTGAATTCCATTTGAACAAGTCATAGTTCTGACTTCCAATAAATATTAGTAATATCAGGTCCAATGTCTAAAAAGGAAACAAAAAGTGAATATTTGCATTACACAGTAAAAATAAGTTAAATAGCAGGGTAGAGGAATAGAATTTAAAGCTAATCAAATACTATAACAGAAAGCTTAGGTTACATAAAACTAACTTTTGTTTTGTAAAATTTTATTTTTTTACTTTATAAAGGAGTTGATATCTGAACCAGTATTTCTCATGTAATGAGAGAGCCTGCAGTTGATCTTGGACTTATGAAAAGAGTGGAGAGCTCAATAGAATTGTATTACAAGCTTGAAGCCATTGACCACATCACACTTCACCAAGCATTTTGCAGGCAATTGACCAGTTTTTCCTACTCCTGCACACTTCAAACACGAAAGGTTCTCTATTTGGCTTCATTCATACAGCACACAGTTCAGTTTAGTAATGTTACTGGAGTTTCTCAAGTCATGCAATTGCAAATATCATAATAATAATTCATGTTGGCACCTACATAAACACTGTGAGTAATCAACATCTTCCATTCATTAGCAAATACAGTGCATTTCTGTGCAGATAAATTTATTCAATTCCTCACAATAATGAGTAAATATTGCAGTAAAACAGTAAAAATTCTAAGATTTGTCACATAGCATGATTTGCTTAATGATACCCAGAAATGTCTGCCTGCTTACGCAAATCCTGACATGCTCAGTGCCTTGCATCAATGCTGGTGACTGGGACCATCCCTGGCAGAGTTGCCTCAAATCAAATTACAATGGTGGCACACTATTTAAATGTTCAAATAATGAATGAAATGGGATGACAGTGGTACTGGTGAAAAGGAGAAAATTACCATGGTATTTTACATGGCGTGTGTAATTTTTTCCATGAAATGAAATGGTATTGCATTAGTGCAATTTTCTTTGAGCCAACTACCCACAATAACAAGTCTCCCTTGCAAAATGAGCAAAATTCTAGTTGAGAAAAATAATATCGTGTGTGTGTGTGTGTGTGTGTGTGTGTGTGTGTGTGTGTGTGTGTGTGTGTGTGTGTGTGATAGGAGTAGCTGCTTGGCAAGGATGAAATAATTTGTTGCTTGGTTGATGTCTGATGTGTGTATCTCCAAATTAAACAGTGTGTTAATTTCAACTGTATGGGTCAATTAGAATGAAAGTAAATCTAATTTAACGTGACACATTTTCTTGTTACCTAATGCCAGTAAGTGAATACATGTTACCAATAGGTTTTTAGCCCCACATGTTGTGTAACCACCAATCAAGTGCAAGGGACAGAAGCTTTGAATATGCCATTCTTTCTTTTTTTCAGTTTCCTGAAGATCCACTAAAGATTGTAATGACTAGTCTCCATATAAAGCAAGACTTAGAACTGAAACAGGAGGATGGCATTGAGCGTGACGTAAGTTTTCACATCATCAGTGATGTATTGTGCATGAAGTACTGTATGAATATCATGAAATGCATTGGGTGCAGTATATTTCAGTGATCATAAATGATGATACATTAAAACCTAGGATATTAGCACTCCTCCAGAATGTTTATAGAATTTCAATTGGCTGTAGGTATATTCTGTTGTGTAATGGTATTTGAATGAAACTTGTAGGAAACATAAGTTTATTAACTGTAACCCATGGTAATTTTATTGTACATGTAAATAATTAATGCCTCAAATTCGTTCTTGGAACAAATGCACCAAAGATGACTTCCTTGCAGCAGCTGTCAATTTATATGTCTCTGTCAGAGTTCTATAATAGAAAGGATGTAAGATGTAAGAGGTAAAGCAATCAACTGTAAGCAGTATGTTATCAGATAAGTATTGTGTTTGTCATACTATTTCTTTTCGCTGAAGTATTTAATGAAAAACAAAGTGCATTACTGGAATTGTGTTTGCTCTGTGTAAAGACAATAGGTTTGCCCAGTATGTATGGCATAAATTTACAGTGTAATGGAACATTGCTTATCCCAAACTGCTTGCAAAGAGAAAACGTGATAGCAAGAATTTTTGTAAACAGCATTAAATTTAGTACATTATGCTGATAGTCTGTGAAATTCCATATTAGTGTGATTAACTATCACCATAGTGTACTAAATTTAATGCTGACGAAGGTTTGTCAGATCTCCAGCCACATGGTAGCATTGATATCATGCGATGTTTCAGGAAGTCATATTACCCATCTTCTGGGGTAGTGTCGAGATTTGTGGGGAGTGGGCTATTTATATGTGCCAGCACCCCCCTCCACTAGACCTCGGGTGGCTGCAGTGGTGGGGATGGTGGCCGCATTCGGTTATCGGTGTAAGCATTGTGTCTGTGTCCACAGTGGAGGTTATTGACGGTCGTGCTCCCGATGGATTGCCACTATCGCAGGGTTCCATGGTGCGCTGAGTTGCTATCCATCATATCTGTTGACCAGATTGTCGTGAATCCTTATTTATATGGCCCATGGCCACACCATCGATCTGTTCGAAGAATTCCTCATGGCACTGAAAGTAGGTGGTTGTTAGTGCTTGTTTGAAGAGCCTGACTGTTTGTGGGTCAAAGTGCCGGGCTAAAACTGCCAAGGAGTGTTGAAGGGGCTCTTTTGTGAAAAGCGACGTCACATTGAAGCTCACGAGTAGGTCCTCCATTTGTAGTCATATGTCCCTGAGTATTTTTACGAATTTGGCTGAGTTTCTCACATGGTGGCTGCAGTCACCCACAAGGGGTTTGAGCAGTGTTTCTAGACATTTAGCAAGTCCGTAACAGTGAGAGTTGATGGAGTCTACAATTGGTCCAGAGGTACCCCTTCCTTATGGATCTTAGGGAGTCCATAGAGGCTTGGTATTGCTGGTGCTCTGGGGTACAGGTGCTTCTTCATTGGCTCAGGTAAGTCAGATTTCTTAAGCAGAGGTATCGTCTTTCTACTTATCGTCGGGGTTGGATCGGTCTTCAGCCTCTTGCAGGCCTCATCTTGTTGCAGCAGGTTTTCTGCTGGTATTCGGCAGTGCTTAATAGCACTGTAGCATTCCCTTTGTCTGCTGGTAGGATCGTTATTTCATGGTCATCTCTAAGGGACCAAAGAGCTGCTCGTTCTTCCGCAGATGTTATTTTTAGGCAATTGAAATCTGTCGATTATTCTGGAAGTTTCCCACCTGACTTCCTCTGCTTCCTCCTTGGGAAGCCCTTGTACTGATTCTTCCACACCACTGATAATGTCTCATTTCGAGTTTGTTCTGGGGATGGGGGCAAAATTCAGTCCTTTCTTGAGGACTGCGATTGTGGCAGCAGCCAGTACTTTTCCAGTCAAATTGACCATGGCTCTGGTGTCATTCATCTCCTTTTTTGTCAAAAACATTGCAAGATATCAATGCTACCACCCGGCTGGAGACCCAAGAAACCTTCATCAACAGTTTATGCCGGGAAAGCCTACAGTTAAATTTAATGCTATTTACAAAAATTTGTAGTACTTAGTAGAAATCTATTTTTTGTAATGGTATCCAGCTCTGTGGACTAAGTTCAGTTGTGGTGAGTATTAGAATTTTTACTGGGTAGATGTGATTGGAAAATGAAAAAGAACAGAACTCTCACATTTCAGATGTGGGATTACAGAATGCTGCTGAAAATTAAGTGAACTTAGAGGGAATATGGAGTCCTCTGCAGAACAGTCAAGGAAAGAAATGTACGGAAAATGCTGACGAAAAGAAGGGACAGGATGATAGGATAAGTATTAAGACATCAGGTAGTGAACTAGTCAGATGTGTTTCCTTCTCACTTAGGGAAAAATGCTACTATTACACATATCATATAGGAACTTCAAATGGAGTGTAGTTAATCTTGTTATGTAGTCAATTGTGGAACCTCATCAAGCACTGGCAACTCTAAACTAGTAGATAAAGAAGTGCTTTTTTGATGGGTATGTCTTGCAAAATAATTGTGGCAACAAAATAGGAGGCATTAGAGCTAATATAGATGCTTCCTGGCAGTTGTTCTCCCCAAACACCACCTTCAAATAGAATAGGAAATGGTAAAGTAATGGATGTAGCGGTATCAGAAGTACCCTCTGGTATGCACCATTAGGTGACTAGTTTAGTGTAGATGTAGGTGTACAAAGAATCAGATATTAATAGGCAGGGATATGGACTATAATCACACATTTATGATGACACATTTGGGAGAGATTATGAGAGAATAAGGAACCCATTTCTTAAAGATCACAGTACTGCGAGTGTATTGAAAAACATCGTTGTTGGTGTCCAAGGGCATTCAACATAATACTTGAGAAATTAACAGTGATATATTGAATGGGAGAATCTGTGTTTGGCACAGTCATGGCAAATTCCAGAGCTAAAAAGGTTGTCTGTAGCATGTATGAAAGTTGGTCTGTAGAGCATTATCCGAGGAAACAGATGTGGTGGTTCTTCCTTCCGGAGTAATGCAGTGTGTGCCACTTCATACTGAAATTGGTGTTTGCCACCATTGAGAACTGTTGACACATGGGTACAAGCGACAGCTGAATGTAAAGCCCTATAGCATTAGTACATCAGTAACTTTGAAATTGTGAAAATGATTGTGTAAAATCACAATCTCCAGTAAAATTAAAACTGAGGCATGTGATGTATAATCTCCTCACAATTACTTTGGGATTGACACTAGAGCAGGAACACATGGAGATGCAAAACGAAGTTGCTTCATTCTTCCTTGACTGTTTGCATGATCTGACATTTCATTGAACACACTCAAATTTCCCCCCAGGGGGTCCAGAACTCTTTTGTGGACACGTGCGTAGCGAGCACGGGACCCCGAGCTAATGTGGCCCTCCTTCCTTTCCGGGCTGCATACCTTCCCTTTCCGCATCCTTCCCCATCCCCCATCTTCGCCCCCCCCCCCTCACCTCTGGCTCTTTCCTTCCTTTTCTCCCCCTCTGGGGGAATGGTTTGTGCCTACGTCCGGAGACGGACGCTTGTAAATGTACCACATTCTTCGCCTTCCTTACTTGTAAGTCTTCATCCTTCCTTTGTCCTTCTCTTTTCCTTACCTCTTCTCTCTACCTTTTTCTCCGCTGCGGCGTTTGTGACCTCTTCTTTCCTTTCCCTTTCTCTTTCTTCCTCCCCGTGCGTGTCTGAAGGCCGACCCACGCACTTCCATGCGTAGCCGGTGACGGGGTAACGCGTAATTCCCCGCCCCGGGTAGACAGGTAGGACACGTACGTACCCCCTGGTAACGGCCAGGCCCAGGGAGGGGTGATTACCCTAGCTGATACCTTCCGAAAGTGCAGATTGGTCCCTCCGTCCGTTTGTCGGGAGGTGTGACCTGAGGTGTGAACAATCACCTAAGGCGGGAGTGCCCTCAGAGAGGGCCCCCACAAGGGAGGAGTGCGCCATCGGAGACGCCGGTAATCATGGGGGATTCTTCCGCAATGGTTTCCTCACCTTCCACTATGTCTGCTCACAAACGTAAGTTCACTGAGTCTCAACCACAGTCAGTTCTTCCATCGTTGCCACAGTTCCTTGTTGTTTCTCGGTCTGATGAAGGTCACGACTTCTCCACGGTCAACCCTTTCATTATTCAGAAAGGTGTCGACGCAATTGCAGGTCCTGTAAAGTCTTGTTCCAGATTACGGAATGGCACCCTGTTGCTAGAAACACACAGTGCCCTCCAGGCACAAAAATTGCTGCGTACCTCACTACTACACACTTTCCCTGTCCGGGTGGAACCGCACCGTACCTTAAATTCCTCGCGTGGGGTCATTTATACACGCTCCCTCGATGGACTGTCTGACGAAGAAATTCAGCACTACCTGTCAGACCAGGGCATAACGGCTGTTCATAGGGTTATGAAAAGGGTTGACACGAAGATCATTCCAACCCGCACTGTGTTTTTGACATTTGACAAAGTGCAACTCCCATCGAAAATCAAAGCAGGCTATGAGATAATTTCCGTTCGTCCTTACGTCCCAAACCCTACGCGTTGCTATCGGTGCCAGCGCTTCAATCACACCAGCCAGTCCTGTTCTAATCCGGCCAAATGTGTTACGTGTGGCAGGGATGCCCATGAGGGTGCTTGTCCACCTCCATCCCCTCGCTGCATCAACTGTATGGGTGACCACGCTGCATCCTCTAGAGATTGCCAAGTTTTTAAAGACGAAAAGCTCATCCAGGAAATACGAGTGAAGGAAAAGGTGTCGACCTTTGCTGCTCGAAAGTTGTTCGCCAGTCGACAGCCCACCGTGCCTCAGACAGCCAAATACAGCACTGTCCTTGCTTCTCCTCGGCCAACAAAGGAGGCGGCCACGCAAACTTGCGACCTCACCTTTAGTGCCACGGTCGTCCGATCGGCCAGCGCAAAGATCGCCCGTTCAACTTCACCACTTTCGCCTGCCCACTCTATGGCTCACTCTTCGTCGGGTTCTGCTAAATCTCGAGCCCAAAAGTCCGACACCAAGTCTTCGAAGAAAGAGCATACTCGTGAAGAGTTTTTACGTACGGCAACTTCACCACCATCGGTTCCTCCTTCCTCTAAACCTCATACTTCCAAGAAGGCTACAAAGAAACCCAGTTCCTCTCCTTCTCTGCCAAGGCGTGTCCCATCCACAGCGCCACCTGGCGGAAATCGCCCTCGGCCGTCTTCTGTGTCGCCGAGGCGCACCGCTGGTGGCAGGAGCTGCTCCTGCCCAACCTATGGATCAGGATCTTCTGCCTTCGGCTGAATGCCATTCCATGCTGTCGGTCGCAAGCTCTGAGCAGTCGTTGAGTTGACAGCACCCTTGGTCACATTCCTCCATTTTCTGTTCACCCTATGTCCATTATCCACTGGAATATCCGCGGCATTCGAGCCAATCGGGATGAATTGTCGATCCTCTTACGCTCCTACTCGCCGGTCATCTTCTGTCTTCAGGAAACAAAGCTGCATCCTAATGACCGCTTTGTTCTCCCTCATTTTCAGTCCGTCCGATATGACCTCCCCTCTGTGGAAGGCACTCCAGCCCATGGAGGACTCATGATTCTTCTCCATGATACTCTCCATTATCATCCAATCCCCTTAGACAGTTCCTTCCAAGCTGTCGCCGTCCGTCTTTCCCTTTCTGGATACACGTTCTCTCTTTGTACTGTATACATTCCATCGTCCACACCAATGGCACGAGCTGATCTCCTTCATCTTCTTGGTCAGCTTCCACCCCCCTATTTGCTGGTTGGGGACTTCAATGCCCACCACCCGCTTTGGGGATCTCCACATCCTTGTCCACGTGGCTCCCTATTGCTAGACATCTTCCACCAAGCGGATCTAGTTTGCCTCAACACTGGGGTCCCCACGTTTTTGTCTGCCTCCACGACAAATTTCTCTCATTTGGACCTTGCGATCGGTACTGTTCCGCTAGCTTGGCGCTTCGAATGGTTCGCACTTGATGATACACACTCGAGTGACCACTTTCCATGTGTCCTTAGGCTGCAGCCTCAACTGCCATATATGCGCCCGCGACGCTGGAAGTTTGCCCAAGCCGATTGGACACTTTTTTCGTCTCTAGCGACATTCGATGACCGTCGCTTTCCCAGCGTTGACGATGAGGTCACACATATTACCGACGTTATTCTTACAGCTGCGGAAAGTTCAATACCACGCACCTCCGAATTGCCCCGGCGCCCCCCAGTTCCTTGGTGGAACGAGGCATGCCGTGACGCAATCCGTGAGCGGCGACGTGCTCTTCGCATTTTCCGTCACCATCCTACTTTGGCAAACTGTATCCGCTATAAGCAACTCCGTGCGCGATGCCGTCGCGTCATCCGCGATAGCAAGAAGGCAAGCTGGCAATTCTTTATTAGCTCCTTTAACACCTTCACTCCCTCCTCGGAAGTTTGGAGTCGGCTTCGACGGTTCTCAGGCGCGCCTAGTTTCTCCCCGGTCTCTGGGCTCACTGTCGCGCATGATACCTTAGTGGACCCTGTCGCAATTTCTAACTCATTGGGTCAGCACTTTGCTGAGATTTCGAGCTCTTCAAATTACCCGCCAGCGTTTCTCCCGAAGAAACGTGCAGCGGAAGTGCGACCTCTTGCTTTCTCCTCTCAAAATCGCGAAAGCTACAATACTGTTTTCTCCATGCGGGAACTCCAACATGCCCTCTCTTCTTCTCGCTCCTCCGCCCCTGGATCAGATGGTATCCATGTCCAAATGTTGCTGCATTTATCAACCCATAGTCTGCGTTACCTCCTTCGCCTTTATAATCGCATTTGGACCGACAGTACCTTTCCCAGACGATGGCGGGAAGCTATCGTCGTTCCCATTCCGAAACCTGGAAAGGACAAACATCTCCCCTCTAGCTATCGCCCCATTTCTCTCACGAGTAGTGTCTGTAAGATTTTGGAGCGTATGGTGAATTACCGTTTAGCTTGGTGGCTGGAATCACGCAGTCTTTTAACACCTGCCCAATGCGGATTCCGAAAGCATCGCTCTGCAGTTGACCATCTTGTTGCTCTCTCCACTTATATCATGAACAATTTTCTCCGGAAACGCCAAACGGTAGCAATATTTTTTGATCTGGAGAGAGCATACGATACCTGTTGGAGGACAGGCATCCTCCGCACACTGTTCTCTTGGGGCTTTCGAGGCCGGCTGCCCCTTTTTCTTCGCGAATTTATGGCAGAGCGAACATTTAGGGTGCGGGTGAACACTACTCTCTCCCGTACTTTCTCTCAAGAAAACGGGGTACCCCAGGGCTCCGTGCTGAGTGTTGTACTGTTTGCCATCGCTATAAATCCAATTATGGATTGTCTCCTTCCTGACGTCTCGGGCTCCCTCTTTGTGGACGATTTTGCGATCTACTACAGCTCTCAACGGACCAGCCTTGTTGAACGACGTCTTCAAGGATGTCTCGATCGCCTCCACTCTTGGAGCCTCGAAACCGGCTTCCGTTTTTCTCCCAGTAAGACCGTTTGTATTAATTTTTGGCGACGTAAGGAGTTTCTTCCGCACTCCTTACATCTAGGTCCTGTCAACCTTCCGTTTTCAGACGTCACTAAATTCTTGGGTCTTATGTTTGACAGAAAACTGTGCTGGTCCTCCCACGTTTCCTATCTTTCGGCTCGCTGTCTGCGAACACTCAACACCCTCCGTGTCCTGAATGGTACCTCCTGGGGAGCGGACCGAGTGGTCCTTCTCCGCCTCTATCGCGCCTTAGTGCGCTCGAAACTCGACTATGGAAGCATAGTCTACTCCTCTGCTCGGCCGTCTATTCTTCGGCGTCTCGACTCTATCCACCACCGTGGATTACGTTTAGCATCTGGAGCTTTTCACACTAGCCCTGTGGAAAGCCTTTATGCTGAGACTGCTGAACCTCCGCTGTCCAATCGGCGAGCGGTCCTTCTGAGCCGTTATGCTAGCCATCTGTCTTCCATGCCTGCTAATCCAGCCCATGACCCTTTTTTCGACGCCTCCTTTGATGTAGGGTATGCAGGCCGCTCCTCCTCCCTACTACCCCCGGGAGTCCGCTTCCGTCAACTGCTCCATTCTCTTTCCTTCCGCTTTCCTAAAACCTTCTTGACAACTTGGGGTACAGCACCGCCTTGGCTGCGTCCCCGGATCTGTCTGCTCCGTGATCTTTGTCAATTTCCCAAGGATGGTACACCTTCACTTGTTTATCGTCGGGCATTTGCTGCTCTATGTGCACAAATGACAGACGCCACATTTATTTACACCGACGGCTCGAAAACATCGTTGGGTGTAGGGAGTGCCTATATTGTTGGCGACGCCCCAAATCACTTTCGGCTTCCCGACCAGTGTTCGGTTTATACTGCGGAGCTTTTCGCTGTACTCCAGGCTGTCCACTACATCCGCCGCCATCAGCGGATACAGTACGTAATCTGCTCAGATTCTCTCAGCTCTCTCCTCAATCTCCAAGCTCTTTACCCTGTGCACCCTCTGGTCCACCGGATTCAGGACTGTCTGCGCTTGCTCCACCTGGGGGGCGTCTCGGTGGCGTTCCTCTGGCTCCCGGGACACGCTGGTATCTGTGGGAATGAGGCGGCTGATATAGCAGCCAAGGCTGCAGTTTCTCTTCCTCGGCCAGCTATTCAGTCGCTTCCCTTCACCGATCTACGGAGCGGTTTATGTCGCAAAGTTGCTCATTTATGGCATGCGCATTGGTCAACACTTCCCCGCAATAAATTGCGGGAAGTGAAAGCCCTTCCTTGCGCTTGGACCTCTTCCTCCCGAACGCGTCGTCGGGAGGAGGTCATTTTAGCTAGACTCCGGATAGGGCACTGTCTTTTTAGCCATCGACATCTTTTAAGCGGCGATCCTCCCCCACTCTGTCCCCACTGCTCTCAGCTGTGGACGGTACGACACCTTTTAATTGAATGCCCCTATTTTAATCCATTACGCTCCCGTCTACAGCTATCGCCTGATCTATCGTCGATTTTAGCAGATGACACGCGCTCAGCCGACCGCGTTCTCCAGTTTATTAGTGACAGTGAAATGACGTCAGTCATTTGAAGTTTTATCGGGGACCATCAACCCCTCTCTGTAGTGGAATTTTAAGCCTTGTTTCTGCTTTTAGTGTCCAATTTTTTGAGTTTCGTTCCCATTTTTGCTGTTTTCAATTTTCAGTTTTTATTCTTTCCTCAGTCACGGACCGGGCGCTAATGACCATAGCAGTTTTGCGCCCTAAAACCAAAATAAAAAAAAAATAAAAAACACTCAAATTTGCATACTAATCAGTGTACAAAGGTGGAAGTGGATCAATAGATTCTGGACGAGTTTCACTACATTCTCATTTGAGATGTGTTTGTGGCAATAAATTTTTAATTTTATATGCAAAATATTTTCAAAAATGTATTGTTCAATGTTCCTGAAAATTTGACTTACAGGGAAACTTTGTTACTGAGTTTAAATGACCAAATTGTGTTAACAAAGTATTTAGAATATATCTTATTTTCAACAGCTCCAAACTCTGTCAGAGATGTCTAACATAAGATTAATTTAAATTAAACATTGTGTTATGCTCTGCTCATGTGATAAGGTATCAGTCATCTGTTTAGTTGAAACACAGCACAGCATTTACGGTTAACATGACATTACATTTTCTGATCAAACATTACAAATCTTTGTAGCAAGAAAGTTACCCATTTTGTAGAGGTATGGAAATTTAAGTATGAAAGTAAGAAGAGTAGTGATAACATCATTCACTACCTTCCAATTGCAACTATTATGATGGAAACAATGAAGATCTTGTTAGTGTCATTAGTGCTGAATTCCTGAGGTGCACGTCATTTGACTGTAGTTGCCAGTAACAGCATTCTTAGTAACAATTAAAATTTATGAAAATACAATCTGCTCTGCAGGTAAATACACCACACATTCCCTGGTAATTTTCCTAACAGCTTCATTACTGAGTTCCCCAACTGTGGACAGTGTACCTTTTTTACTTGTTTCATCACTGTTTTGCAACATAATTGTCAATTTAGGTCATTATCAATTCTGTTGGGTTGAAGTGCCAGTGAGAACTTGTCAGCCTAATTATTTTATGCCTGTATGTTTTTGTCAACCTGTCAGTTTTTGTATGTGGGCAACTGTGGTTTATGGAGAGGTATTGGATTTATATGCTCCATCTTTTTAAATGTTTCACTTACTTCCACTTAAAGATGCTGAAGCCCATAAGTTCCTCCTTTTATTTTAGCATAAGGTTCTTGTCAACAACAGAACATTTGGGAGCACTATCAACAACAGATGTTGATGATGTAGGCAGATTATGCACAAACCATTTATCTCAACTGATTTTGGTTTTATATAGCAATGCCTTGAACAAGAGTGATATCGATATATCCACTGAATAACATTTGCTGAAGTTGATTTTAACATTCTTAAGCACTGCACACTCCATAACTGATAACAGTAATGACAGGTAAAATTTCAATCCTATAAGTGTACAAAATGAACACAAACAGAAACTCATAGTGCAGTGAGCGATTCCATAGGACACCAAGCTGCCTAAAACTGAACTGTACTACACTTGCATAGTATATTGGCAGTGTGGTGAAGGTTTATCCCTTGGGATAGACTGAATGTATGATCTGCAGTCTTTGAATGTGTCCACACTATTTCATATCTAGCTGCCAGTCCTAAAGTAATTCTGTATAGAGTTTAATTAAATTAACCTGTTGCTTTCTAGAACCAGGTCCTTGATTGTGACACAGGCAGGCAATGCAAAACAAATTTTGCAGGCTGAAAATCTTGGACATTATCTTGGGTCCAGTGCAAGACACTACTGATGATTGGAGAGGAGGAGAAGTCAAAAGAATACATTGTCCAGTAATGGGTGTCAAATGCTTGAACTCATTTGAGCTAAAGCTGTGAGTGTGAGAACAAGATAAGTGGATAAATGCGGGCAACAAGAGGCAGGTGGAGGCTGAAGACGAGTGATAAATGGTGTGTGGATGGGAGAAGCACAACATCGCAACTCGAGGCAAATTTCTAGGTCGCCAGATGATGGTCAGGGTCAGTAAGTGCTGTGCTGTGAAGTATACAGTGTAGGAGAGAGCTGTCAGTGTCTCTGGAAAGAGCACAGTGAAATGTACCACAAGGTGGAATCATGGGAATGTGAGTTAGAAAAGCTGATCAGCGAATTATGTCTTCGAATGGACAGATTTGCACATGCTGTATTAATTCGAATATTCTTTGTTATTTTCTTGAAGGTCTGTTGGGAGTATTTTGCCACAGAGATTGTATCAGTGAGGATCCCAGACTAAGTTTGGGGTGGGATGATCTGGATAACATTTCCCGCATTCACATCACTAATATTGCATGTAGAATGAGAAAAGTCACTGGCTAATTGAAATAATCATAGATCGTGAATTTTCTACAGATAAGCAGTATATTAGTAACCAGCTGAGTTCGTGGTATTGCCTGGGTAGGTATATATTACAATCTGTTAGTCCATCTTCTCCTCCTTTGTCACTCTTCTGTCTCCTCCTCACCCTCCATTTTCCCATCTTCTCACCCACTCTCTCTGCCTGTCTCGTCCTTGCCCTTTCTCTCTGCCCCTCAGCTTCCCCTCAAGGTGTGCAGTACACCTATGAGCTCCCTTGCAGGCAGAATGACATACCTGTCTACTTAGTGTCATGTAGCCATAGTACTTCAACTACCACCTTGAAAAATGTTAGTCAGCAATGTGAAACACATACCAAGCAGCAGTAGGAATCAACTATTTCTTATGACTAGACACAGCCATGTTCCGGTTAAAGTTGTGCTCAATACTATGGGCTGGTGGAAACTTGTTAACAAAATTAAATTTTTTTGTTGATGAGAAAGCAATGACATTGCCGAGGCAAAGGATGAAAGAATACACAAAACAAATATTAAATGTCCAATTTTCTGTTTGCAAGTTGCGGCAAGAAGTATGTAATTCTGAGATGAGTAGAATTAGAATATCTATGCCAGTGGAAAAGCAGCAACATGTACACAGTATAAATGCCTGGGAAATGTGATAAATGTGTTGTATGTCGGAAATTCTGCGAGTTTATGAACAATGCAAAAAAGTACCAACTTTGCTAGAGGTTAACAGCTTATGTTGAAGGGAAATGGACTGCATAGCTAGCAGACAGTCCGACAAGGGGATAGGAAAACAGACTGAGGCTGCTGTTACTTAAAGTGCTGGGTATCCCACCCAAAAACCATTTGTCATGGTGGCATCTGTTCCACATATATCAACAAATATAAATCTCTCTAAAAGATCACACCTCGTTTAGTAGAGCAGATGAGGTTTGTGCTTTACATCCTACTACACAATGAATTTTCCTTCTCTATTCCTCTACACTTCCTGCACTGTCACACTGGATGACAGCTTCAGTGCATGTCGTGATAGGAAAATCAGTAAGATACTTTTGTTGCACCATGAACGTTATATGTACAGCTTGCCACTGGTGCATTTAATTTGCAATAAATTTAAGAAACAACTTACTAGGGACATTATGCGTCATTTGTTTTTTATATTAATTTTACAGCTGTTAACCAGTATAAGATTTAAATTCAGCTTTCTTAACCCTTATTTTCAGTCATATGCCAACACATGCTGTCACCAACAAATATCCCCCTGTGGGTCCGCGGTAAGAATAGGCCCGAGGTATTCCTACCTGTCGTAAGAGGCGACTAAAAGGAGTTTCAACCGTTTTGTCCTTCAATGTGATGGTCCCCATTGGGGTTTGACCTCCATTTTTAAAATTCTACAGAAGTACGAGCCTTTTGGGGAAGGGCATCTTACGTGGTGTATCACTGGTCCTCAGTGCACTGAGACCTTGACACTCATCATCGTAACGGCGTTGTAACTGCACCCACTGTTCATCAATTTCAGCCTAAACACCTGATGGGTTGCATAGGTTATGCCCGTAGTGCATCCGCATCTGCACCTTTGATCATGATGGACTTTCCATGGCACTCGAAATCCAGCACGGTAGCCAGCCCCTTGTGGTGGGGTAGTCATGTACCCTCTAGGTTGTAGCCCCCTGACAACACAGGGATCGTACTGCCGATACCTGAGCTGCACCCTCTCCCCGTAAGCCAAGGAGTAGATGCCCGTATACCTGGGGCATCAGGACTCCCAGCAATGGTCATCCTGCCAGGTGGCCCTTGCTGAGGCTGGGTGGCGCCTGTGGGGAGAGCCCCTGGTCAGAGTGGGTGGTATCGGGGCGGACGTTTTGCAGATGAAGCGTCAACATGCATCAGGTCGCTCTGCGGCCGCGTCTTCTAAGAAGAAAGGTTCTGTCTCCATCTCTGGTTCTGGTCCTTCTGCCTTTCCCCCTTGGCCACTCCCTGGGAGGAAGGACAGGACCGCCAGCTTGGGGCGAAATACTTCCCCCACTATTTAGTCTGTCCTCGGACCGATGGGGGACGTTTGCCACCTTCAAGCCCATGTTCTTTGTACAGCATATCGAGGATATCTTCGGAGAAATCGAGGCTCTTAGTAAAATGCGTTCGGGGTCTATTCTCACAAATACCACCTCCGCTACACAGTTGATGGCGCTCCAGGCATGCGACCATCTAGGGGACATCCCAGTGTCCATTGTCCCACATCTGGCGCTCAATAGGACGCAGGGGATTTTGAGATGAATGAGTTCAGATTGTCCTCTGGAAATTTAGATCTACGTTTTCCATGGATTCTCTGCATTTCTTCAAGGAAATGGATGGACAGCTCCTGATAAAATGGCATGGCTCATGTTGTCTATATTTGCTCAACCTCATGTCATGTTGTACTTTATTGATGTAATTTTCCTCCACATCTTTCTCCCCATCTAAAGGCATGCATCTTCAGTTATGTAGCTGAGAAGTATATATATCCTGTCACTACAGTATGATAGAGAAATTCGATTGTATACAATATTTATCCAACTATATCTTAAGCATTAATCTACTATGATGGATGGATGTTGAAACTCAAATGTTCTTTTTTTTTCCCACATCACATTTGACACTTTAGAATTATTTTTTTCCTCACATTTGGTACTTATCTGCATGCAGATTTAAAATTTCAGTAACATGCAATGAGATAAATGCAGATTTATCTCGTTGTACAGTACTGAGTTTTCAAGATAATAAATGTATGACTGCCTGTGTTCTGTGGTGCATTTTTCTAATGGGTCCTCTGTATGGAATATCAGATTTTGTAGCTAATCATTTCTAGTTTTCCTTCCAGTATTGTGAAGGCAGCAGACAATCAAGTAGGTAAAAAGACGAGGGCTAATAGAAATCCTTGGGTAACAGAAGAAATATTGAATTTAATTGATGAAAGGAGAAAATATAAAAATGCAGTAAATGAAGCAGGCAAAAAGGAATACAAACGTCTCAAAAATGAGACCGACAGGAAGTGCAAAATGGCTAAGCAGGGATGGCTAGAGGACAAATGTAAGGATGTAGAGGCTTGTCTCACTAGGGGTAAGATAGATACTGCCTACAGGAAAATTAAAGAGACCTTTGGAGATAAGAGAACGACTTGTATGAATATCAAGAGCTCAGATGGAAACCCAGTTCTAAGCAAAGAAGGGAAGGCAGAAAGGTGGAAGGAGTATATAGAGGGTTTATACAAGGGTGATGTACTTGAGGACAATATTATGGAAATGGAAGAGGATGTAGATGAAGACGAAATGGGAGATAAGGTACTGCGTGAAGAGTTTGACAGAGCACTGAAAGACCTGAGTCGAAACAAGGCCCCGGGAGTAGACAACATTCCACTAGAACTACTGATGGCTTCGGGAGAGCCAGTCATGACAAAACTCTACCATCTGGTGAGCACGATGTATGAGACAGGCGAAATACCCTCAGACTTCAAGAAGAATATAATAATTCCAATCCCAAAGAAAGCAGGTGTTGACAGGTGTGAAAATTACTGAACTATCAGTTTAATAAGTCACAGCTGCAAAATACTAACGCGAATTCTTTACAGACGAATGGAAAAACTGGTAGAAGCTGACCTCGGGGAAGATCAGTTTGGATTCCGTAGGAATGTAGGAACACGTGAGGCAATACTGACCTTACGACTTATCTTGGAAGAAAGATTAAGAAAAGGCAAACCTACATTTCTAGCATTTGTAGACTTAGAGAAAGGTTTTGACAATGTTGACTGGAATACTCTCTTTCAAATTCTGAAGGTGGCAGGGGTAAAATACAGGGAGCGAAAGGCTATTTACAATTTGTACAGAAACCAGATGGCAGTTATAAGAGTCGAGGGGCATGAAAGGGAAGCAGTGGTTGGGAAAGGAGTGAGACAGGGTTGTAGCCTCTCCCCGATGTTATTCAATCTGTATATTGAGCAAGCAGTAAAGGAAACAAAAGAAAAATTCGGAGTAGGTATTAAAATCCATGGAGAAGAAATAAAAACTTTGAGGTTCGCCGATGACATTGTAATTCTGTCAGAGACAGCAAAGGACTTGGAAGAGCTGTTGAACGGAATGGACAGTGTCTTGAAAGGAGGATATAAGATGAACATCAACAAAAGCAAAACGAGGATAATGGAATGTAGTCAAATTAAGTCGGGTGATGCTGAGGGAATTAGACTAGGAAATGAGACACTTAAAGTAGTAAAAGAGTTTTGCTATTTAGGGAGTAAAATAACCGATGATGGTCGAAGTAGAGAGGATATAAAATGTAGACTGGCAATGGCAAGGAAAGCGTTTCTCAAGAAGAGAAATTTGTTAACATCGAGTATAGATTTAGGTGTCCGGAAGTCGTTTCTGAAAGTATTTGTATGGAGTGTGGCCATGTATGGAAGTGAGACATGGACGATAACTAGTTTGGACAAGAAGAGAATAGAAGCTTTCGAAATGTGGTGCTACAGAAGAATGCTGAAGATAAGGTGGGTAGATCACGTAACTAATGAGGAGGTATTGAATAGGATTGGAGAGAAGAGAAGTTTGTGGCACAACTTGACTAGAAGAAGGGATCGGTTGGTAGGACATGTTTTGAGGCATCAAGGGATCACAAATTTAGCATTGGAGGGTAGCGTGGAGGGTAAAAATCGTAGAGGGAGACCAAGAGATCAATACACTAAGCAGATTCAGAAGGATGTAGGTTGCAGTAGGTACTGGGAGATGAAGAAGCTTGCACAGGATAGAGTAGCATGGAGAGCTGCATCAAACCAGTCTCAGGACTGAAGACCACAACAACAACAATTATGTGTGTAATGCAACTGTTAGTTAATGAAACTCTGGACCTTGTCTTGAATGCTTACATACTTTTCTAAGAGTACGAGGATTGCTTCTTGAATGGGTGTGAGGCTACAAATTCAAGTGTTTTGGGTTCAGTCCCAAGCATCATCTGTCACTTTTTCTATGTGGAAAATGACAGTTTCCATTCCAGTGTGAAGCTCTAGGTCTTCATGTAATGTACTGTCAGTGAGTTGAGAAGTTGGAGGAAGCCAGTGGCATACCACATCCAGTAAGACAATGCCTAATAGAGCACTAAGATGTTAATAACTACTTCTACTTCTACATCCATACTCCGCAATCCACCTGATGGTGTGTGGCGGAGGGTACTTTGAGTACCTCTATCAGTTCTTCTTTCTATTCGAGTCTCGTGTTGTTCGTGGAAAGAAAGATAGTCGGTATGCCTCTGTGTGGGCTCTAATCTCTCTAATATTATCCTCATGGTTTCTTCACGAGATATACATAGGAGGAAGCAACTTCTGCTTGACTCCTCCTGAAGATATGTTCTCGAAACATCAACAAAAGCCCGTACCGAGCTACTGAGCATTTCTCTTGCAGAGTCTTCCACTGAAGTTTATCTATCATCTCTGTAATGCTTGCGCGATTACTAAATGATTCTGTAATGAAGCATGCTGCTCTCCGTTGGATCTTCTCTATCTCTTCTATCAACCCTATCTGGTACTGATCCCACGCCGGTGAGCAGTATTCAAGCAGTGGGTGAACAAGTGTGTTGTAACCTACTTACTTTGTTTTCAGACTGCATTTCCTTAGGATTCTTCCAATGAATCTGTCTGGCATCTGCTTTACCGACGATCAATTTTATCTGGTTATTCCATTTTAAATCACTCCTAATGCCTACTCATAGATAATTTATGGAATTAACTGCTTCCAGTTGCTGACCTGCTATATTGTAGCTAAATGATAAAGGATCTTCTATGTATTCGCAGCACATTTCACTTGCCTACATTGAGATTCGACTGCCATTCCATGCATCAATTCGTTGCAGATCCTCCTGCATTTCAGTAAAATTTTCCATTGTTACAACCTCTCGATATACTACAGCATCATCCGCAAAAAGCCTCAGTGATCTTCCCATGTTATCCACAAGGTCATTTATGTATATTGTGAATAGCAATGGTCCTACAACACACCCCTGTGGCACTCCTGAAATCGCTCTTACTTCGGAAGACTTCTCTCCATTGAGAATGACGTGATGCGTTCTGTTATCTAGGAACTCTTCAATCCAATCGCACAACTACCTCCAAGTTGTTGAAAGCTTCACTTTTACATTGGGTTTGCATTAGTTTTTGTGACATTTGAGATGTATTTTCCTGAGTACCAAAATTAGGTGACCCACACTTAGATCTGCATTTACCTGCTTATTGTCTTTACGGGTGGTTTTATAATCTAAAAAATGGGTTCTGCATATAACCTGCTACTTGTTTAGTTCCTTCTTGACCATAGTGCCCTCATGGGCTTTGCAGAGGTACCCTATCATCTTCCACTGAATAACACAGGTCAGAAAATAGGGAGCTGAGATCATCATAAAATCAAAAAATATTGTTATTGGAGCCTTCACTGTGGCACAGGCAGAGGAGAGAGAGAGAAGTTCCAACTTAGTGTCAAACCCAAGTGATCATAAATAGTGATTGACACAGGAATATAAACATTGTTCTCAGTAAAGAAAAGAATTATAGCTTGTGAGTGGAGTTCTACAAAATGGACATGAAATTTTGTGGTGCAACAAAATTGCTTCATAGGTAGGGATTTGGTGATTAGCCAACCAAACTCACAGGAACATAATTTAGTTGCAGATGATAACCTATCAGTACGTAGAAAAATAGAGTATCATACATAAACTAGAAATATAGAAAAATTAGTTAATAGTGAAAAGACATACATTGTTATGAGATCTTGAAACATGTAGCTGAATAAAAGTACTCACTGATGATGGCAGAAAAATGCTGAATCATTTTTGGGCATTTATAAACAAAAAGTTTCCATAACAGGTGGATCAGAAATTCCAGTAATTGTACTATAAATTACTCAGACGCACCTTTGGAATACCACATCTCAGATGGAACTTTGGCGAACACAAGATGTTGACATGTGTCTTATGCCCTGTACTTTTATACTCAAAACATTATTTTATTTTTCTAATCTTGTTACATAAATAACTCCGAGTTGCTAGTATCATTTGTTGGAAAGATGATGTAGGGATATGCATCAACTTCTCCACAGTGGTATGTGTCACCACATTTCTTCATAGTGGTGTGTATCACTACACAAGGCTGCTGTGTGTCTCACTCTTCTGACACTGAATTTCACAGTGAAGAGCAACCCCTCACTGCTTGGTTGGATGCTGCAGTGAGGCATTCTTCAGGCCCAAATAAGCGAGTTGCATTGGTTTGGGTGTCCAATCAACAGTACTCTGCACATCATGCAGCCAGTACCCTCCCTTTCCTTTTGACTGAAGACAAACCAGCAAAGTCAAGAACACTGGAAAGCTTATGAGCCTGTGGCATCTTGACTGGAACCAGGGGCTTCTGTCATTCCTTAGTCCTTGCCATGGAGACCTGATAAGTGCAGGTATTTTAGATGGACATGTTACCTTGAAATAGCTTTTATGTGCCCCCATTAATAACATAGTTCCTCAAGTCAACAAATCCTGTGGCTAGGTTCATTAGCTAAACTTCACAAACAGTGCTCCATGTACTGCACTAGTTTATGGTGGAAAGTAGATATTTCTATCATGTCTCTGGATTGGTTTGTTGGCAGCCAATGGGGGGATATTACATCATAGACAATGCACAGCTGTTAACCATCTCAGTCCTGCCATTAACATACAAACTAATCGTTTTGTGGATGGCCTTTACTTCACAGCATGCTTTTGATACATGTTGACAATTCTGTTAATGTAATATAATCGTATATGTGTGTATACAGAACACATGTGCAACTTTGATTTTGAAATTTTATTAATTTTATCTAAATATGTCTGCTTGTGTCTGTATATGTGTGGATGGATATGTGTGTGTGTGTGCGCGAGTGTATACCCGTCCTTTTTTCCCCCTAAGGTAAGTCTTTCCGCTCCCAGGATTGGAATGACTCCTTACCCTCTCCCTTAAAACCCACATCCTTTCGTCTTTCCCTCTCCTTCCCTCTTTCCTGATGAGGCAACAGTTTGTTGCGAAAGCTTGAATTTTGTGTGTATGTTTGTGTTTGTTTGTGTGTCTGTCGACCTGCCAGCACTTTCATTTGGTAAGTCACATCATCTTTATTTTTAGATATATTAATTTTATCTGATATACAATCCTGGTTTTGGTGAGTGGTATTGTCTGCATAGTCATATCTTCATGTTCTTCTGCTGCTTACAAGAGGTTCTTGTATTGGGGTGTAGAGCAGTGTTTCACTGCCTCTCTTCAATTACTATTAACAGCTTTCTCTCAGAGATGGATCTATGTTGTGACAGACTTGATATATAGCCTTCTCTGAGGTTTAGGTTAGCCTCAAAACTGACACTTTTCCCTTATTTCCTGTTTTTGTCCACAGTCCTGCTGGATACAAATCAATATCGGAAAGAAGAGTGCAAAAATAATTGATGAAAACCCAGTGTTACATTAAGTGTTACATGTTTTTTTGTTTGGCCACTGCAAACAGGCTTTTTCCCTGAACATTCACTTTGATCCCACTCTAACATCTGATATGTCAAGGTAGTTCTTAGATTAAACACAGTGTTTGTCTCTCCATTGAATTAAAAATGTCATTGGCTACATAAATCGGCTTTTCAGCCATCATAACTTCCCATTACAGCCTGCAACAGGTGTTACCAATATACACTTACGGGTTGGAGAGGGGATGGCCCATGAAAAAGTTGTACCAGCTTATCTTGGATGGTCATATTTTCCTCCAGGGTTGCAGATGCATAACTTCATTTCCTGTCTGAGGTGTTTTTTAACTTTATAAATAAAAAGAACTTTGCAAAGAACTTATGTGGCTTCCATGTGCAAAATAGTAGTGAGATGCATTTTAACTAGCTTGCTGCATCAGTGTTTCCACATTCACACTGGGCAAAACCAAAGTACCATCTTCAAACTTGTAGCTGTCAAGACATGTACTTGACGCAGTCATCTACATGGTGCCATGACTCGCCCCACACTTCTGTCAACAGTAGTTTCCTTATTGTGGTGGTTTGTGACATTATTCCATGGTGTCAAAAGACCCCTGTGTCATAATTATAATATGTCATATGAACCAAATTACGTTTCATGTAATTGAAAGTTCTGCTGTCAGCCGATTGTAATGGATACATTCAAATGCCCAAATGATATTTGGAGTTTCTCATAAATGGCCAGTTCTGTTTTCTTGCAGACTCTATTTGTAATATATTGATTGAAATAGGCTGAAAGGGGGCAGGAAGGACTGGAACCATCCAAAAATAAAATTAACGTAAATTCCAAAATAAAAATCAAGAAATGCTATTGTGGTGTCAAGTGATTCAATGTGAATTCCATTTGAACAAGTCATAGTTCTGACTTCCAATAAATATTAGTAATATCAGGTCCAATGTCTAAAAAGGAAACAAAAAGTGAATATTTGCATTACACAGTAAAAATAAGTTAAATAGCAGGGTAGAGGAATAGAATTTAAAGCTAATCAAATACTATAACAGAAAGCTTAGGTTACATAAAACTAACTTTTGTTTTGTAAAATTTTATTTTTTTACTTTATAAAGGAGTTGATATCTGAACCAGTATTTCTCATGTAATGAGAGAGCCTGCAGTTGATCTTGGACTTATGAAAAGAGTGGAGAGCTCAATAGAATTGTATTACAAGCTTGAAGCCATTGACCACATCACACTTCACCAAGCATTTTGCAGGCAATTGACCAGTTTTTCCTACTCCTGCACACTTCAAACACGAAAGGTTCTCTATTTGGCTTCATTCATACAGCACACAGTTCAGTTTAGTAATGTTACTGGAGTTTCTCAAGTCATGCAATTGCAAATATCATAATAATAATTCATGTTGGCACCTACATAAACACTGTGAGTAATCAACATCTTCCATTCATTAGCAAATACAGTGCATTTCTGTGCAGATAAATTTATTCAATTCCTCACAATAATGAGTAAATATTGCAGTAAAACAGTAAAAATTCTAAGATTTGTCACATAGCATGATTTGCTTAATGATACCCAGAAATGTCTGCCTGCTTACGCAAATCCTGACATGCTCAGTGCCTTGCATCAATGCTGGTGACTGGGACCATCCCTGGCAGAGTTGCCTCAAATCAAATTACAATGGTGGCACACTATTTAAATGTTCAAATAATGAATGAAATGGGATGACAGTGGTACTGGTGAAAAGGAGAAAATTACCATGGTATTTTACATGGCGTGTGTAATTTTTTCCATGAAATGAAATGGTATTGCATTAGTGCAATTTTCTTTGAGCCAACTACCCACAATAACAAGTCTCCCTTGCAAAATGAGCAAAATTCTAGTTGAGAAAAATAATATTGTGTGTGTGTGTGTGTGTGTGTGTGTGTGTGTGTGTGTGTGTGTGTGATAGGAGTAGCTGCTTGGCAAGGATGAAATAATTTGTTGCTTGGTTGATGTCTGATGTGTGTATCTCCAAATTAAACAGAGTCTTAATTTCAAATGTATGGGTCAATTGGAATGAAAGTAAATCTAATTTAACGTGACACATTTTCTTGTTACCTAATGCCAGTAAGTGAATACATGTTACCAATAGGTTTTTAGCCCCACATGTTGTGTAACCACCAATCAAGTGCAAGGGACAGAAGCTTTGAATATGCCATTCTTTCTTTTTTTCAGTTTCCTGAAGATCCGCTAAAGATTGTAATGACTAGTCTCCATATAAAGCAAGACTTAGAACTGAAACAGGAGGATGGCATTGAGCGTGACGTAAGTTTTCACATCATCAGTGATGTATTGTGCATGAAGTACTGTATGAATATCATGAAATGCATTGGGTGCAGTATATTTCAGTGATCATAAATGATGATACATTAAAACCTAGGATATTAGCACTCCTCCAGAATGTTTATAGAATTTCAATTGGCTGTAGGTATATTCTGTTGTGTAATGGTATTTGAATGAAACTTGTAGGAAACATAAGTTTATTAACTGTAACCCATGGTAATTTTATTGTACATGTAAATAATTAATGCCTCAAATTCGTTCTTGGAACAAATGCACCAAAGATGACTTCCTTGCAGCAGCTGTCAATTTATATGTCTCTGTCAGAGTTCTATAATAGAAAGGATGTAAGATGTAAGAGGTAAAGCAATCAACTGTAAGCAGTATGTTATCAGATAAGTATTGTGTTTGTCATACTATTTCTTTTCGCTGAAGTATTTAATGAAAAACAAAGTGCATTACTGGAATTGTGTTTGCTCTGTGTAAAGACAATAGGTTTGCCCAGTATGTATGGCATAAATTTACAGTGTAATGGAACATTGCTTATCCCAAACTGCTTGCAAAGAGAAAACGTGATAGCAAGAATTTTTGTAAACAGCATTAAATTTAGTACATTATGCTGATAGTCTGTGAAATTCCATATTAGTGTGATTAACTATCACCATAGTGTACTAAATTTAATGCTGACGAAGGTTTGTCAGATCTCCAGCCACATGGTAGCATTGATATCATGCGATGTTTCAGGAAGTCATATTACCCATCTTCTGGGGTAGTGTCGAGATTTGTGGGGAGTGGGCTATTTATATGTGCCAGCACCCCCCTCCACTAGACCTCGGGTGGCTGCAGTGGTGGGGATGGTGGCCGCATTCGGTTATCGGTGTAAGCATTGTGTCTGTGTCCACAGTGGAGGTTATTGACGGTCGTGCTCCCGATGGATTGCCACTATCGCAGGGTTCCATGGTGCGCTGAGTTGCTATCCATCATATCTGTTGACCAGATTGTCGTGAATCCTTATTTATATGGCCCATGGCCACACCATCGATCTGTTCGAAGAATTCCTCATGGCACTGAAAGTAGGTGGTTGTTAGTGCTTGTTTGAAGAGCCTGACTGTTTGTGGGTCAAAGTGCCGGGCTAAAACTGCCAAGGAGTGTTGAAGGGGCTCTTTTGTGAAAAGCGACGTCACATTGAAGCTCACGAGTAGGTCCTCCATTTGTAGTCATATGTCCCTGAGTATTTTTACGAATTTGGCTGAGTTTCTCACATGGTGGCTGCAGTCACCCACAAGGGGTTTGAGCAGTGTTTCTAGACATTTAGCAAGTCCGTAACAGTGAGAGTTGATGGAGTCTACAATTGGTCCAGAGGTACCCCTTCCTTATGGATCTTAGGGAGTCCATAGAGGCTTGGTATTGCTGGTGCTCTGGGGTACAGGTGCTTCTTCATTGGCTCAGGTAAGTCAGATTTCTTAAGCAGAGGTATCGTCTTTCTACTTATCGTCGGGGTTGGATCGGTCTTCAGCCTCTTGCAGGCCTCATCTTGTTGCAGCAGGTTTTCTGCTGGTATTCGGCAGTGCTTAATAGCACTGTAGCATTCCCTTTGTCTGCTGGTAGGATCGTTATTTCATGGTCATCTCTAAGGGACCAAAGAGCTGCTCGTTCTTCCGCAGATGTTATTTTTAGGCAATTGAAATCTGTCGATTATTCTGGAAGTTTCCCACCTGACTTCCTCTGCTTCCTCCTTGGGAAGCCCTTGTACTGATTCTTCCACACCACTGATAATGTCTCATTTCAAGTTTGTTCTGGGGATGGGGGCAAAATTCAGTCCTTTCTTGAGGACTGCGATTGTGGCAGCAGCCAGTACTTTTCCAGTCAAATTGACCATGGCTCTGGTGTCATTCATCTCCTTTTTTGTCAAAAACATTGCAAGATATCAATGCTACCACCCGGCTGGAGACCCAAGAAACCTTCATCAACAGTTTATGCCGGGAAAGCCTACAGTTAAATTTAATGCTATTTACAAAAATTTGTAGTACTTAGTAGAAATCTATTTTTTGTAATGGTATCCAGCTCTGTGGACTAAGTTCAGTTGTGGTGAGTATTAGAATTTTTACTGGGTAGATGTGATTGGAAAATGAAAAAGAACAGAACTCTCACATTTCAGATGTGGGATTACAGAATGCTGCTGAAAATTAAGTGAACTTAGAGGGAATATGGAGTCCTCTGCAGAACAGTCAAGGAAAGAAATGTACGGAAAATGCTGACGAAAAGAAGGGACAGGATGATAGGATAAGTATTAAGACATCAGGTAGTGAACTAGTCAGATGTGTTTCCTTCTCACTTAGGGAAAAATGCTACTATTACACATATCATATAGGAACTTCAAATGGAGTGTAGTTAATCTTGTTATGTAGTCAATTGTGGAACCTCATCAAGCACTGGCAACTCTAAACTAGTAGATAAAGAAGTGCTTTTTTGATGGGTATGTCTTGCAAAATAATTGTGGCAACAAAATAGGAGGCATTAGAGCTAATATAGATGCTTCCTGGCAGTTGTTCTCCCCAAACACCACCTTCAAATAGAATAGGAAATGGTAAAGTAATGGATGTAGCGGTATCAGAAGTACCCTCTGGTATGCACCATTAGGTGACTAGTTTAGTGTAGATGTAGGTGTACAAAGAATCAGATATTAATAGGCAGGGATATGGACTATAATCACACATTTATGATGACACATTTGGGAGAGATTATGAGAGAATAAGGAACCCATTTCTTAAAGATCACAGTACTGCGAGTGTATTGAAAAACATCGTTGTTGGTGTCCAAGGGCATTCAACATAATACTTGAGAAATTAACAGTGATATATTGAATGGGAGAATCTGTGTTTGGCACAGTCATGGCAAATTCCAGAGCTAAAAAGGTTGTCTGTAGCATGTATGAAAGTTGGTCTGTAGAGCATTATCCGAGGAAACAGATGTGGTGGTTCTTCCTTCCGGAGTAATGCAGTGTGTGCCACTTCATACTGAAATTGGTGTTTGCCACCATTGAGAACTGTTGACACATGGGTACAAGCGACAGCTGAATGTAAAGCCCTATAGCATTAGTACATCAGTAACTTTGAAATTGTGAAAATGATTGTGTAAAATCACAATCTCCAGTAAAATTAAAACTGAGGCATGTGATGTATAATCTCCTCACAATTACTTTGGGATTGACACTAGAGCAGGAACACATGGAGATGCAAAACGAAGTTGCTTCATTCTTCCTTGACTGTTTGCATGATCTGACATTTCATTGAACACACTCAAATTTGCATACTAACCAGTGTACAAAGGTGGAAGTGGATCAATAGATTCTGGACGAGTTTCACTACATTCTCATTTGAGATGTGTTTGTGGCAATAAATTTTTAATTTTATATGCAAAATATTTTCAAAAATGTATTGTTCAATGTTCCTGAAAATTTGACTTACAGGGAAACTTTGTTACTGAGTTTAAATGACCAAATTGTGTTAACAAAGTATTTAGAATATATCTTATTTTCAACAGCTCCAAACTCTGTCAGAGATGTCTAACATAAGATTAATTTAAATTAAACATTGTGTTATGCTCTGCTCATGTGATAAGGTATCAGTCATCTGTTTAGTTGAAACACAGCACAGCATTTACGGTTAACATGACATTACATTTTCTGATCAAACATTACAAATCTTTGTAGCAAGAAAGTTACCCATTTTGTAGAGGTATGGAAATTTAAGTATGAAAGTAAGAAGAGTAGTGATAACATCATTCACTACCTTCCAATTGCAACTATTATGATGGAAACAATGAAGATCTTGTTAGTGTCATTAGTGCTGAATTCCTGAGGTGCACGTCATTTGACTGTAGTTGCCAGTAACAGCATTCTTAGTAACAATTAAAATTTATGAAAATACAATCTGCTCTGCAGGTAAATACACCACACATTCCCTGGTAATTTTCCTAACAGCTTCATTACTGAGTTCCCCAACTGTGGACAGTGTACCTTTTTTACTTGTTTCATCACTGTTTTGCAACATAATTGTCAATTTAGGTCATTATCAATTCTGTTGGGTTGAAGTGCCAGTGAGAACTTGTCAGCCTAATTATTTTATGCCTGTATGTTTTTGTCAACCTGTCAGTTTTTGTATGTGGGCAACTGTGGTTTATGGAGAGGTATTGGATTTATATGCTCCATCTTTTTAAATGTTTCACTTACTTCCACTTAAAGATGCTGAAGCCCATAAGTTCCTCCTTTTATTTTAGCATAAGGTTCTTGTCAACAACAGAACATTTGGGAGCACTATCAACAACAGATGTTGATGATGTAGGCAGATTATGCACAAACCATTTATCTCAACTGATTTTGGTTTTATATAGCAATGCCTTGAACAAGAGTGATATCGATATATCCACTGAATAACATTTGCTGAAGTTGATTTTAACATTCTTAAGCACTGCACACTCCATAACTGATAACAGTAATGACAGGTAAAATTTCAATCCTATAAGTGTACAAAATGAACACAAACAGAAACTCATAGTGCAGTGAGCGATTCCATAGGACACCAAGCTGCCTAAAACTGAACTGTACTACACTTGCATAGTATATTGGCAGTGTGGTGAAGGTTTATCCCTTGGGATAGACTGAATGTATGATCTGCAGTCTTTGAATGTGTCCACACTATTTCATATCTAGCTGCCAGTCCTAAAGTAATTCTGTATAGAGTTTAATTAAATTAACCTGTTGCTTTCTAGAACCAGGTCCTTGATTGTGACACAGGCAGGCAATGCAAAACAAATTTTGCAGGCTGAAAATCTTGGACATTATCTTGGGTCCAGTGCAAGACACTACTGATGATTGGAGAGGAGGAGAAGTCAAAAGAATACATTGTCCAGTAATGGGTGTCAAATGCTTGAACTCATTTGAGCTAAAGCTGTGAGTGTGAGAACAAGATAAGTGGATAAATGCGGGCAACAAGAGGCAGGTGGAGGCTGAAGACGAGTGATAAATGGTGTGTGGATGGGAGAAGCACAACATCGCAACTCGAGGCAAATTTCTAGGTCGCCAGATGATGGTCAGGGTCAGTAAGTGCTGTGCTGTGAAGTATACAGTGTAGGAGAGAGCTGTCAGTGTCTCTGGAAAGAGCACAGTGAAATGTACCACAAGGTGGAATCATGGGAATGTGAGTTAGAAAAGCTGATCAGCGAATTATGTCTTCGAATGGACAGATTTGCACATGCTGTATTAATTCGAATATTCTTTGTTATTTTCTTGAAGGTCTGTTGGGAGTATTTTGCCACAGAGATTGTATCAGTGAGGATCCCAGACTAAGTTTGGGGTGGGATGATCTGGATAACATTTCCCGCATTCACATCACTAATATTGCATGTAGAATGAGAAAAGTCACTGGCTAATTGAAATAATCATAGATCGTGAATTTTCTACAGATAAGCAGTATATTAGTAACCAGCTGAGTTCGTGGTATTGCCTGGGTAGGTATATATTACAATCTGTTAGTCCATCTTCTCCTCCTTTGTCACTCTTCTGTCTCCTCCTCACCCTCCATTTTCCCATCTTCTCACCCACTCTCTCTGCCTGTCTCGTCCTTGCCCTTTCTCTCTGCCCCTCAGCTTCCCCTCAAGGTGTGCAGTACACCTATGAGCTCCCTTGCAGGCAGAATGACATACCTGTCTACTTAGTGTCATGTAGCCATAGTACTTCAACTACCACCTTGAAAAATGTTAGTCAGCAATGTGAAACACATACCAAGCAGCAGTAGGAATCAACTATTTCTTATGACTAGACACAGCCATGTTCCGGTTAAAGTTGTGCTCAATACTATGGGCTGGTGGAAACTTGTTAACAAAATTAAATTTTTTTGTTGATGAGAAAGCAATGACATTGCCGAGGCAAAGGATGAAAGAATACACAAAACAAATATTAAATGTCCAATTTTCTGTTTGCAAGTTGCGGCAAGAAGTATGTAATACTGAGATGAGTAGAATTAGAATATCTATGCCAGTGGAAAAGCAGCAACATGTACACAGTATAAATGCCTGGGAAATGTGATAAATGTGTTGTATGTCGGAAATTCTGCGAGTTTATGAACAATGCAAAAAAGTACCAACTTTGCTAGAGGTTAACAGCTTATGTTGAAGGGAAATGGACTGCATAGCTAGCAGACAGTCCGACAAGGGGATAGGAAAACAGACTGAGGCTGCTGTTACTTAAAGTGCTGGGTATCCCACCCAAAAACCATTTGTCATGGTGGCATCTGTTCCACATATATCAACAAATATAAATCTCTCTAAAAGATCACACCTCGTTTAGTAGAGCAGATGAGGTTTGTGCTTTACATCCTACTACACAATGAATTTTCCTTCTCTATTCCTCTACACTTCCTGCACTGTCACACTGGATGACAGCTTCAGTGCATGTCGTGATAGGAAAATCAGTAAGATACTTTTGTTGCACCATGAACGTTATATGTACAGCTTGCCACTGGTGCATTTAATTTGCAATAAATTTAAGAAACAACTTACTAGGGACATTATGCGTCATTTGTTTTTTATATTAATTTTACAGCCGTTAACCAGTATAAGATTTAAATTCAGCTTTCTTAACCCTTATTTTCAGTCATATGCCAACACATGCTGTCACCAACAAATATCCCCCTGTGGGTCCGCGGTAAGAATAGGCCCGAGGTATTCCTACCTGTCGTAAGAGGCGACTAAAAGGAGTTTCAACCGTTTTGTCCTTCAATGTGATGGTCCCCATTGGGGTTTGACCTCCATTTTTAAAATTCTACAGAAGTACGAGCCTTTTGGGGAAGGGCATCTTACGTGGTGTATCACTGGTCCTCAGTGCACTGAGACCTTGACACTCATCATCGTAACGGCGTTGTAACTGCACCCACTGTTCATCAATTTCAGCCTAAACACCTGATGGGTTGCATAGGTTATGCCCGTAGTGCATCCGCATCTGCACCTTTGATCATGATGGACTTTCCATGGCACTCGAAATCCAGCACGGTAGCCAGCCCCTTGTGGTGGGGTAGTCATGTACCCTCTAGGTTGTAGCCCCCTGACAACACAGGGATCGTACTGCCGATACCTGAGCTGCACCCTCTCCCCGTAAGCCAAGGAGTAGATGCCCGTATACCTGGGGCATCAGGACTCCCAGCAATGGTCATCCTGCCAGGTGGCCCTTGCTGAGGCTGGGTGGCGCCTGTGGGGAGAGCCCCTGGTCAGAGTGGGTGGTATCGGGGCGGACGTTTTGCAGATGAAGCGTCAACATGCATCAGGTCGCTCTGCGGCCGCGTCTTCTAAGAAGAAAGGTTCTGTCTCCATCTCTGGTTCTGGTCCTTCTGCCTTTCCCCCTTGGCCACTCCCTGGGAGGAAGGACAGGACCGCCAGCTTGGGGCGAAATACTTCCCCCACTATTTAGTCTGTCCTCGGACCGATGGGGGACGTTCGCCACCTTCAAGCCCATGTTCTTTGTACAGCATATCGAGGATATCTTCGGAGAAATCGAGGCTCTTAGTAAAATGCGTTCGGGGTCTATTCTCACAAATACCACCTCCGCTACACAGTTGATGGCGCTCCAGGCATGCGACCATCTAGGGGACATCCCAGTGTCCATTGTCCCACATCTGGCGCTCAATAGGACGCAGGGGATTTTGAGATGAATGAGTTCAGATTGTCCTCTGGAAATTTAGATCTACGTTTTCCATGGATTCTCTGCATTTCTTCAAGGAAATGGATGGACAGCTCCTGATAAAATGGCATGGCTCATGTTGTCTATATTTGCTCAACCTCATGTCATGTTGTACTTTATTGATGTAATTTTCTTCCACATCTTTCTCCCCATCTAAAGGCATGCATCTTCAGTTATGTAGCTGAGAAGTATATATATCCTGTCACTACAGTATGATAGAGAAATTCGATTGTATACAATATTTATCCAACTATATCTTAAGCATTAATCTACTATGATGGATGGATGTTGAAACTCAAATGTTCTTTTTTTTTCCCACATCACATTTGACACTTTAGAATTATTTTTTTCCTCACATTTGGTACTTATCTGCATGCAGATTTAAAATTTCAGTAACATGCAATGAGATAAATGCAGATTTATCTCGTTGTACAGTACTGAGTTTTCAAGATAATAAATGTATGACTGCCTGTGTTCTGTGGTGCATTTTTCTAATGGGTCCTCTGTATGGAATATCAGATTTTGTAGCTAATCATTTCTAGTTTTCCTTCCAGTATTGTGAAGGCAGCAGACAATCAAGTAGGTAAAAAGACGAGGGCTAATAGAAATCCTTGGGTAACAGAAGAAATATTGAATTTAATTGATGAAAGGAGAAAATATAAAAATGCAGTAAATGAAGCAGGCAAAAAGGAATACAAACGTCTCAAAAATGAGACCGACAGGAAGTGCAAAATGGCTAAGCAGGGATGGCTAGAGGACAAATGTAAGGATGTAGAGGCTTGTCTCACTAGGGGTAAGATAGATACTGCCTACAGGAAAATTAAAGAGACCTTTGGAGATAAGAGAACGACTTGTATGAATATCAAGAGCTCAGATGGAAACCCAGTTCTAAGCAAAGAAGGGAAGGCAGAAAGGTGGAAGGAGTATATAGAGGGTTTATACAAGGGTGATGTACTTGAGGACAATATTATGGAAATGGAAGAGGATGTAGATGAAGACGAAATGGGAGATAAGGTACTGCGTGAAGAGTTTGACAGAGCACTGAAAGACCTGAGTCGAAACAAGGCCCCGGGAGTAGACAACATTCCACTAGAACTACTGATGGCTTCGGGAGAGCCAGTCATGACAAAACTCTACCATCTGGTGAGCACGATGTATGAGACAGGCGAAATACCCTCAGACTTCAAGAAGAATATAATAATTCCAATCCCAAAGAAAGCAGGTGTTGACAGATGTGAAAATTACTGAACTATCAGTTTAATAAGTCACAGCTGCAAAATACTAACGCGAATTCTTTACAGACGAATGGAAAAACTGGTAGAAGCTGACCTCGGGGAAGATCAGTTTGGATTCCGTAGGAATGTAGGAACACGTGAGGCAATACTGACCTTACGACTTATCTTGGAAGAAAGATTAAGAAAAGGCAAACCTACATTTCTAGCATTTGTAGACTTAGAGAAAGGTTTTGACAATGTTGACTGGAATACTCTCTTTCAAATTCTGAAGGTGGCAGGGGTAAAATACAGGGAGCGAAAGGCTATTTACAATTTGTACAGAAACCAGATGGCAGTTATAAGAGTCGAGGGGCATGAAAGGGAAGCAGTGGTTGGGAAAGGAGTGAGACAGGGTTGTAGCCTCTCCCCGATGTTATTCAATCTGTATATTGAGCAAGCAGTAAAGGAAACAAAAGAAAAATTCGGAGTAGGTATTAAAATCCATGGAGAAGAAATAAAAACTTTGAGGTTCGCCGATGACATTGTAATTCTGTCAGAGACAGCAAAGGACTTGGAAGAGCTGTTGAACGGAATGGACAGTGTCTTGAAAGGAGGATATAAGATGAACATCAACAAAAGCAAAACGAGGATAATGGAATGTAGTCAAATTAAGTCGGGTGATGCTGAGGGAATTAGACTAGGAAATGAGACACTTAAAGTAGTAAAAGAGTTTTGCTATTTAGGGAGTAAAATAACCGATGATGGTCGAAGTAGAGAGGATATAAAATGTAGACTGGCAATGGCAAGGAAAGCGTTTCTCAAGAAGAGAAATTTGTTAACATCGAGTATAGATTTAAGTGTCAGGAAGTCGTTTCTGAAAGTATTTGTATGGAGTGTGGCCATGTATGGAAGTGAGACATGGACGATAACTAGTTTGGACAAGAAGAGAATAGAAGCTTTCGAAATGTGGTGCTACAGAAGAATGCTGAAGATAAGGTGGGTAGATCACGTAACTAATGAGGAGGTATTGAATAGGATTGGAGAGAAGAGAAGTTTGTGGCACAACTTGACTAGAAGAAGGGATCGGTTGGTAGGACATGTTTTGAGGCATCAAGGGATCACAAATTTAGCATTGGAGGGTAGCGTGGAGGGTAAAAATCGTAGAGGGAGACCAAGAGATCAATACACTAAGCAGATTCAGAAGGATGTAGGTTGCAGTAGGTACTGGGAGATGAAGAAGCTTGCACAGGATAGAGTAGCATGGAGAGCTGCATCAAACCAGTCTCAGGACTGAAGACCACAACAACAACAATTATGTGTGTAATGCAACTGTTAGTTAATGAAACTCTGGACCTTGTCTTGAATGCTTACATACTTTTCTAAGAGTACGAGGATTGCTTCTTGAATGGGTGTGAGGCTACAAATTCAAGTGTTTTGGGTTCAGTCCCAAGCATCATCTGTCACTTTTTCTATGTGGAAAATGACAGTTTCCATTCCAGTGTGAAGCTCTAGGTCTTCATGTAATGTACTGTCAGTGAGTTGAGAAGTTGGAGGAAGCCAGTGGCATACCACATCCAGTAAGACAATGCCTAATAGAGCACTAAGATGTTAATAACTACTTCTACTTCTACATCCATACTCCGCAATCCACCTGATGGTGTGTGGCGGAGGGTACTTTGAGTACCTCTATCAGTTCTTCTTTCTATTCGAGTCTCGTGTTGTTCGTGGAAAGAAAGATAGTCGGTATGCCTCTGTGTGGGCTCTAATCTCTCTAATATTATCCTCATGGTTTCTTCACGAGATATACATAGGAGGAAGCAACTTCTGCTTGACTCCTCCTGAAGATATGTTCTCGAAACATCAACAAAAGCCCGTACCGAGCTACTGAGCATTTCTCTTGCAGAGTCTTCCACTGAAGTTTATCTATCATCTCTGTAATGCTTGCGCGATTACTAAATGATTCTGTAATGAAGCATGCTGCTCTCCGTTGGATCTTCTCTATCTCTTCTATCAACCCTATCTGGTACTGATCCCACGCCGGTGAGCAGTATTCAAGCAGTGGGTGAACAAGTGTGTTGTAACCTACTTACTTTGTTTTCAGACTGCATTTCCTTAGGATTCTTCCAATGAATCTGTCTGGCATCTGCTTTACCGACGATCAATTTTATCTGGTTATTCCATTTTAAATCACTCCTAATGCCTACTCATAGATAATTTATGGAATTAACTGCTTCCAGTTGCTGACCTGCTATATTGTAGCTAAATGATAAAGGATCTTCTATGTATTCGCAGCACATTTCACTTGCCTACATTGAGATTCGACTGCCATTCCATGCATCAATTCGTTGCAGATCCTCCTGCATTTCAGTAAAATTTTCCATTGTTACAACCTCTCGATATACTACAGCATCATCCGCAAAAAGCCTCAGTGATCTTCCCATGTTATCCACAAGGTCATTTATGTATATTGTGAATAGCAATGGTCCTACAACACACCCCTGTGGCACTCCTGAAATCGCTCTTACTTCGGAAGACTTCTCTCCATTGAGAATGACGTGATGCGTTCTGTTATCTAGGAACTCTTCAATCCAATCGCACAACTACCTCCAAGTTGTTGAAAGCTTCACTTTTACATTGGGTTTGCATTAGTTTTTGTGACATTTGAGATGTATTTTCCTGAGTACCAAAATTAGGTGACCCACACTTAGATCTGCATTTACCTGCTTATTGTCTTTACGGGTGGTTTTATAATCTAAAAAATGGGTTCTGCATATAACCTGCTACTTGTTTAGTTCCTTCTTGACCATAGTGCCCTCATGGGCTTTGCAGAGGTACCCTATCATCTTCCACTGAATAACACAGGTCAGAAAATAGGGAGCTGAGATCATCATAAAATCAAAAAATATTGTTATTGGAGCCTTCACTGTGGCACAGGCAGAGGAGAGAGAGAGAAGTTCCAACTTAGTGTCAAACCCAAGTGATCATAAATAGTGATTGACACAGGAATATAAACATTGTTCTCAGTAAAGAAAAGAATTATAGCTTGTGAGTGGAGTTCTACAAAATGGACATGAAATTTTGTGGTGCAACAAAATTGCTTCATAGGTAGGGATTTGGTGATTAGCCAACCAAACTCACAGGAACATAATTTAGTTGCAGATGATAACCTATCAGTACGTAGAAAAATAGAGTATCATACATAAACTAGAAATATAGAAAAATTAGTTAATAGTGAAAAGACATACATTGTTATGAGATCTTGAAACATGTAGCTGAATAAAAGTACTCACTGATGATGGCAGAAAAATGCTGAATCATTTTTGGGCATTTATAAACAAAAAGTTTCCATAACAGGTGGATCAGAAATTCCAGTAATTGTACTATAAATTACTCAGACGCACCTTTGGAATACCACATCTCAGATGGAACTTTGGCGAACACAAGATGTTGACATGCGTCTTATGCCCTGTACTTTTATACTCAAAACATTATTTTATTTTTCTAATCTTGTTACATAAATAACTCCGAGTTGCTAGTATCATTTGTTGGAAAGATGATGTAGGGATATGCATCAACTTCTCCACAGTGGTATGTGTCACCACATTTCTTCATAGTGGTGTGTATCACTACACAAGGCTGCTGTGTGTCTCACTCTTCTGACACTGAATTTCACAGTGAAGAGCAACCCCTCACTGCTTGGTTGGATGCTGCAGTGAGGCATTCTTCAGGCCCAAATAAGCGAGTTGCATTGGTTTGGGTGTCCAATCAACAGTACTCTGCACATCATGCAGCCAGTACCCTCCCTTTCCTTTTGACTGAAGACAAACCAGCAAAGTCAAGAACACTGGAAAGCTTATGAGCCTGTGGCATCTTGACTGGAACCAGGGGCTTCTGTCATTCCTTAGTCCTTGCCATGGAGACCTGATAAGTGCAGGTATTTTAGATGGACATGTTACCTTGAAATAGCTTTTATGTGCCCCCATTAATAACATAGTTCCTCAAGTCAACAAATCCTGTGGCTAGGTTCATTAGCTAAACTTCACAAACAGTGCTCCATGTACTGCACTAGTTTATGGTGGAAAGTAGATATTTCTATCATGTCTCTGGATTGGTTTGTTGGCAGCCAATGGGGGGATATTACATCATAGACAATGCACAGCTGTTAACCATCTCAGTCCTGCCATTAACATACAAACTAATCGTTTTGTGGATGGCCTTTACTTCACAGCATGCTTTTGATACATGTTGACAATTCTGTTAATGTAATATAATCGTATATGTGTGTATACAGAACACATGTGCAACTTTGATTTTGAAATTTTATTAATTTTATCTAAATATGTCTGCTTGTGTCTGTATATGTGTGGATGGATATGTGTGTGTGTGTGCGCGAGTGTATACCCGTCCTTTTTTCCCCCTAAGGTAAGTCTTTCCGCTCCCAGGATTGGAATGACTCCTTACCCTCTCCCTTAAAACCCACATCCTTTCGTCTTTCCCTCTCCTTCCCTCTTTCCTGATGAGGCAACAGTTTGTTGCGAAAGCTTGAATTTTGTGTGTATGTTTGTGTTTGTTTGTGTGTCTGTCGACCTGCCAGCACTTTCATTTGGTAAGTCACATCATCTTTATTTTTAGATATATTAATTTTATCTGATATACAATCCTGGTTTTGGTGAGTGGTATTGTCTGCATAGTCATATCTTCATGTTCTTCTGCTGCTTACAAGAGGTTCTTGTATTGGGGTGTAGAGCAGTGTTTCACTGCCTCTCTTCAATTACTATTAACAGCTTTCTCTCAGAGATGGATCTATGTTGTGACAGACTTGATATATAGCCTTCTCTGAGGTTTAGGTTAGCCTCAAAACTGACACTTTTCCCTTATTTCCTGTTTTTGTCCACAGTCCTGCTGGATACAAATCAATATCGGAAAGAAGAGTGCAAAAATAATTGATGAAAACCCAGTGTTACATTAAGTGTTACATGTTTTTTTGTTTGGCCACTGCAAACAGGCTTTTTCCCTGAACATTCACTTTGATCCCACTCTAACATCTGATATGTCAAGGTAGTTCTTAGATTAAACACAGTGTTTGTCTCTCCATTGAATTAAAAATGTCATTGGCTACATAAATCGGCTTTTCAGCCATCATAACTTCCCATTACAGCCTGCAACAGGTGTTACCAATATACACTTACGGGTTGGAGAGGGGATGGCCCATGAAAAAGTTGTACCAGCTTATCTTGGATGGTCATATTTTCCTCCAGGGTTGCAGATGCATAACTTCATTTCCTGTCTGAGGTGTTTTTTAACTTTATAAATAAAAAGAACTTTGCAAAGAACTTATGTGGCTTCCATGTGCAAAATAGTAGTGAGATGCATTTTAACTAGCTTGCTGCATCAGTGTTTCCACATTCACACTGGGCAAAACCAAAGTACCATCTTCAAACTTGTAGCTGTCAAGACATGTACTTGACGCAGTCATCTACATGGTGCCATGACTCGCCCCACACTTCTGTCAACAGTAGTTTCCTTATTGTGGTGGTTTGTGACATTATTCCATGGTGTCAAAAGACCCCTGTGTCATAATTATAATATGTCATATGAACCAAATTACGTTTCATGTAATTGAAAGTTCTGCTGTCAGCCGATTGTAATGGATACATTCAAATGCCCAAATGATATTTGGAGTTTCTCATAAATGGCCAGTTCTGTTTTCTTGCAGACTCTATTTGTAATATATTGATTGAAATAGGCTGAAAGGGGGCAGGAAGGACTGGAACCATCCAAAAATAAAATTAACGTAAATTCCAAAATAAAAATCAAGAAATGCTATTGTGGTGTCAAGTGATTCAATGTGAATTCCATTTGAACAAGTCATAGTTCTGACTTCCAATAAATATTAGTAATATCAGGTCCAATGTCTAAAAAGGAAACAAAAAGTGAATATTTGCATTACACAGTAAAAATAAGTTAAATAGCAGGGTAGAGGAATAGAATTTAAAGCTAATCAAATACTATAACAGAAAGCTTAGGTTACATAAAACTAACTTTTGTTTTGTAAAATTTTATTTTTTTACTTTATAAAGGAGTTGATATCTGAACCAGTATTTCTCATGTAATGAGAGAGCCTGCAGTTGATCTTGGACTTATGAAAAGAGTGGAGAGCTCAATAGAATTGTATTACAAGCTTGAAGCCATTGACCACATCACACTTCACCAAGCATTTTGCAGGCAATTGACCAGTTTTTCCTACTCCTGCACACTTCAAACACGAAAGGTTCTCTATTTGGCTTCATTCATACAGCACACAGTTCAGTTTAGTAATGTTACTGGAGTTTCTCAAGTCATGCAATTGCAAATATCATAATAATAATTCATGTTGGCACCTACATAAACACTGTGAGTAATCAACATCTTCCATTCATTAGCAAATACAGTGCATTTCTGTGCAGATAAATTTATTCAATTCCTCACAATAATGAGTAAATATTGCAGTAAAACAGTAAAAATTCTAAGATTTGTCACATAGCATGATTTGCTTAATGATACCCAGAAATGTCTGCCTGCTTACGCAAATCCTGACATGCTCAGTGCCTTGCATCAATGCTGGTGACTGGGACCATCCCTGGCAGAGTTGCCTCAAATCAAATTACAATGGTGGCACACTATTTAAATGTTCAAATAATGAATGAAATGGGATGACAGTGGTACTGGTGAAAAGGAGAAAATTACCATGGTATTTTACATGGCGTGTGTAATTTTTTCCATGAAATGAAATGGTATTGCATTAGTGCAATTTTCTTTGAGCCAACTACCCACAATAACAAGTCTCCCTTGCAAAATGAGCAAAATTCTAGTTGAGAAAAATAATATCGTGTGTGTGTGTGTGTGTGTGTGTGTGTGTGTGTGTGTGTGTGTGTGATAGGAGTAGCTGCTTGGCAAGGATGAAATAATTTGTTGCTTGGTTGATGTCTGATGTGTGTATCTCCAAATTAAACAGAGTCTTAATTTCAAATGTATGGGTCAATTGGAATGAAAGTAAATCTAATTTAACGTGACACATTTTCTTGTTACCTAATGCCAGTAAGTGAATACATGTTACCAATAGGTTTTTAGCCCCACATGTTGTGTAACCACCAATCAAGTGCAAGGGACAGAAGCTTTGAATATGCCATTCTTTCTTTTTTTCAGTTTCCTGAAGATCCGCTAAAGATTGTAATGACTAGTCTCCATATAAAGCAAGACTTAGAACTGAAACAGGAGGATGGCATTGAGCGTGACGTAAGTTTTCACATCATCAGTGATGTATTGTGCATGAAGTACTGTATGAATATCATGAAATGCATTGGGTGCAGTATATTTCAGTGATCATAAATGATGATACATTAAAACCTAGGATATTAGCACTCCTCCAGAATGTTTATAGAATTTCAATTGGCTGTAGGTATATTCTGTTGTGTAATGGTATTTGAATGAAACTTGTAGGAAACATAAGTTTATTAACTGTAACCCATGGTAATTTTATTGTACATGTAAATAATTAATGCCTCAAATTCGTTCTTGGAACAAATGCACCAAAGATGACTTCCTTGCAGCAGCTGTCAATTTATATGTCTCTGTCAGAGTTCTATAATAGAAAGGATGTAAGATGTAAGAGGTAAAGCAATCAACTGTAAGCAGTATGTTATCAGATAAGTATTGTGTTTGTCATACTATTTCTTTTCGCTGAAGTATTTAATGAAAAACAAAGTGCATTACTGGAATTGTGTTTGCTCTGTGTAAAGACAATAGGTTTGCCCAGTATGTATGGCATAAATTTACAGTGTAATGGAACATTGCTTATCCCAAACTGCTTGCAAAGAGAAAACGTGATAGCAAGAATTTTTGTAAACAGCATTAAATTTAGTACATTATGCTGATAGTCTGTGAAATTCCATATTAGTGTGATTAACTATCACCATAGTGTACTAAATTTAATGCTGACGAAGGTTTGTCAGATCTCCAGCCACATGGTAGCATTGATATCATGCGATGTTTCAGGAAGTCATATTACCCATCTTCTGGGGTAGTGTCGAGATTTGTGGGGAGTGGGCTATTTATATGTGCCAGCACCCCCCTCCACTAGACCTCGGGTGGCTGCAGTGGTGGGGATGGTGGCCGCATTCGGTTATCGGTGTAAGCATTGTGTCTGTGTCCACAGTGGAGGTTATTGACGGTCGTGCTCCCGATGGATTGCCACTATCGCAGGGTTCCATGGTGCGCTGAGTTGCTATCCATCATATCTGTTGACCAGATTGTCGTGAATCCTTATTTATATGGCCCATGGCCACACCATCGATCTGTTCGAAGAATTCCTCATGGCACTGAAAGTAGGTGGTTGTTAGTGCTTGTTTGAAGAGCCTGACTGTTTGTGGGTCAAAGTGCCGGGCTAAAACTGCCAAGGAGTGTTGAAGGGGCTCTTTTGTGAAAAGCGACGTCACATTGAAGCTCACGAGTAGGTCCTCCATTTGTAGTCATATGTCCCTGAGTATTTTTACGAATTTGGCTGAGTTTCTCACATGGTGGCTGCAGTCACCCACAAGGGGTTTGAGCAGTGTTTCTAGACATTTAGCAAGTCCGTAACAGTGAGAGTTGATGGAGTCTACAATTGGTCCAGAGGTACCCCTTCCTTATGGATCTTAGGGAGTCCATAGAGGCTTGGTATTGCTGGTGCTCTGGGGTACAGGTGCTTCTTCATTGGCTCAGGTAAGTCAGATTTCTTAAGCAGAGGTATCGTCTTTCTACTTATCGTCGGGGTTGGATCGGTCTTCAGCCTCTTGCAGGCCTCATCTTGTTGCAGCAGGTTTTCTGCTGGTATTCGGCAGTGCTTAATAGCACTGTAGCATTCCCTTTGTCTGCTGGTAGGATCGTTATTTCATGGTCATCTCTAAGGGACCAAAGAGCTGCTCGTTCTTCCGCAGATGTTATTTTTAGGCAATTGAAATCTGTCGATTATTCTGGAAGTTTCCCACCTGACTTCCTCTGCTTCCTCCTTGGGAAGCCCTTGTACTGATTCTTCCACACCACTGATAATGTCTCATTTCAAGTTTGTTCTGGGGATGGGGGCAAAATTCAGTCCTTTCTTGAGGACTGCGATTGTGGCAGCAGCCAGTACTTTTCCAGTCAAATTGACCATGGCTCTGGTGTCATTCATCTCCTTTTTTGTCAAAAACATTGCAAGATATCAATGCTACCACCCGGCTGGAGACCCAAGAAACCTTCATCAACAGTTTATGCCGGGAAAGCCTACAGTTAAATTTAATGCTATTTACAAAAATTTGTAGTACTTAGTAGAAATCTATTTTTTGTAATGGTATCCAGCTCTGTGGACTAAGTTCAGTTGTGGTGAGTATTAGAATTTTTACTGGGTAGATGTGATTGGAAAATGAAAAAGAACAGAACTCTCACATTTCAGATGTGGGATTACAGAATGCTGCTGAAAATTAAGTGAACTTAGAGGGAATATGGAGTCCTCTGCAGAACAGTCAAGGAAAGAAATGTACGGAAAATGCTGACGAAAAGAAGGGACAGGATGATAGGATAAGTATTAAGACATCAGGTAGTGAACTAGTCAGATGTGTTTCCTTCTCACTTAGGGAAAAATGCTACTATTACACATATCATATAGGAACTTCAAATGGAGTGTAGTTAATCTTGTTATGTAGTCAATTGTGGAACCTCATCAAGCACTGGCAACTCTAAACTAGTAGATAAAGAAGTGCTTTTTTGATGGGTATGTCTTGCAAAATAATTGTGGCAACAAAATAGGAGGCATTAGAGCTAATATAGATGCTTCCTGGCAGTTGTTCTCCCCAAACACCACCTTCAAATAGAATAGGAAATGGTAAAGTAATGGATGTAGCGGTATCAGAAGTACCCTCTGGTATGCACCATTAGGTGACTAGTTTAGTGTAGATGTAGGTGTACAAAGAATCAGATATTAATAGGCAGGGATATGGACTATAATCACACATTTATGATGACACATTTGGGAGAGATTATGAGAGAATAAGGAACCCATTTCTTAAAGATCACAGTACTGCGAGTGTATTGAAAAACATCGTTGTTGGTGTCCAAGGGCATTCAACATAATACTTGAGAAATTAACAGTGATATATTGAATGGGAGAATCTGTGTTTGGCACAGTCATGGCAAATTCCAGAGCTAAAAAGGTTGTCTGTAGCATGTATGAAAGTTGGTCTGTAGAGCATTATCCGAGGAAACAGATGTGGTGGTTCTTCCTTCCGGAGTAATGCAGTGTGTGCCACTTCATACTGAAATTGGTGTTTGCCACCATTGAGAACTGTTGACACATGGGTACAAGCGACAGCTGAATGTAAAGCCCTATAGCATTAGTACATCAGTAACTTTGAAATTGTGAAAATGATTGTGTAAAATCACAATCTCCAGTAAAATTAAAACTGAGGCATGTGATGTATAATCTCCTCACAATTACTTTGGGATTGACACTAGAGCAGGAACACATGGAGATGCAAAACGAAGTTGCTTCATTCTTCCTTGACTGTTTGCATGATCTGACATTTCATTGAACACACTCAAATTTGCATACTAACCAGTGTACAAAGGTGGAAGTGGATCAATAGATTCTGGACGAGTTTCACTACATTCTCATTTGAGATGTGTTTGTGGCAATAAATTTTTAATTTTATATGCAAAATATTTTCAAAAATGTATTGTTCAATGTTCCTGAAAATTTGACTTACAGGGAAACTTTGTTACTGAGTTTAAATGACCAAATTGTGTTAACAAAGTATTTAGAATATATCTTATTTTCAACAGCTCCAAACTCTGTCAGAGATGTCTAACATAAGATTAATTTAAATTAAACATTGTGTTATGCTCTGCTCATGTGATAAGGTATCAGTCATCTGTTTAGTTGAAACACAGCACAGCATTTACGGTTAACATGACATTACATTTTCTGATCAAACATTACAAATCTTTGTAGCAAGAAAGTTACCCATTTTGTAGAGGTATGGAAATTTAAGTATGAAAGTAAGAAGAGTAGTGATAACATCATTCACTACCTTCCAATTGCAACTATTATGATGGAAACAATGAAGATCTTGTTAGTGTCATTAGTGCTGAATTCCTGAGGTGCACGTCATTTGACTGTAGTTGCCAGTAACAGCATTCTTAGTAACAATTAAAATTTATGAAAATACAATCTGCTCTGCAGGTAAATACACCACACATTCCCTGGTAATTTTCCTAACAGCTTCATTACTGAGTTCCCCAACTGTGGACAGTGTACCTTTTTTACTTGTTTCATCACTGTTTTGCAACATAATTGTCAATTTAGGTCATTATCAATTCTGTTGGGTTGAAGTGCCAGTGAGAACTTGTCAGCCTAATTATTTTATGCCTGTATGTTTTTGTCAACCTGTCAGTTTTTGTATGTGGGCAACTGTGGTTTATGGAGAGGTATTGGATTTATATGCTCCATCTTTTTAAATGTTTCACTTACTTCCACTTAAAGATGCTGAAGCCCATAAGTTCCTCCTTTTATTTTAGCATAAGGTTCTTGTCAACAACAGAACATTTGGGAGCACTATCAACAACAGATGTTGATGATGTAGGCAGATTATGCACAAACCATTTATCTCAACTGATTTTGGTTTTATATAGCAATGCCTTGAACAAGAGTGATATCGATATATCCACTGAATAACATTTGCTGAAGTTGATTTTAACATTCTTAAGCACTGCACACTCCATAACTGATAACAGTAATGACAGGTAAAATTTCAATCCTATAAGTGTACAAAATGAACACAAACAGAAACTCATAGTGCAGTGAGCGATTCCATAGGACACCAAGCTGCCTAAAACTGAACTGTACTACACTTGCATAGTATATTGGCAGTGTGGTGAAGGTTTATCCCTTGGGATAGACTGAATGTATGATCTGCAGTCTTTGAATGTGTCCACACTATTTCATATCTAGCTGCCAGTCCTAAAGTAATTCTGTATAGAGTTTAATTAAATTAACCTGTTGCTTTCTAGAACCAGGTCCTTGATTGTGACACAGGCAGGCAATGCAAAACAAATTTTGCAGGCTGAAAATCTTGGACATTATCTTGGGTCCAGTGCAAGACACTACTGATGATTGGAGAGGAGGAGAAGTCAAAAGAATACATTGTCCAGTAATGGGTGTCAAATGCTTGAACTCATTTGAGCTAAAGCTGTGAGTGTGAGAACAAGATAAGTGGATAAATGCGGGCAACAAGAGGCAGGTGGAGGCTGAAGACGAGTGATAAATGGTGTGTGGATGGGAGAAGCACAACATCGCAACTCGAGGCAAATTTCTAGGTCGCCAGATGATGGTCAGGGTCAGTAAGTGCTGTGCTGTGAAGTATACAGTGTAGGAGAGAGCTGTCAGTGTCTCTGGAAAGAGCACAGTGAAATGTACCACAAGGTGGAATCATGGGAATGTGAGTTAGAAAAGCTGATCAGCGAATTATGTCTTCGAATGGACAGATTTGCACATGCTGTATTAATTCGAATATTCTTTGTTATTTTCTTGAAGGTCTGTTGGGAGTATTTTGCCACAGAGATTGTATCAGTGAGGATCCCAGACTAAGTTTGGGGTGGGATGATCTGGATAACATTTCCCGCATTCACATCACTAATATTGCATGTAGAATGAGAAAAGTCACTGGCTAATTGAAATAATCATAGATCGTGAATTTTCTACAGATAAGCAGTATATTAGTAACCAGCTGAGTTCGTGGTATTGCCTGGGTAGGTATATATTACAATCTGTTAGTCCATCTTCTCCTCCTTTGTCACTCTTCTGTCTCCTCCTCACCCTCCATTTTCCCATCTTCTCACCCACTCTCTCTGCCTGTCTCGTCCTTGCCCTTTCTCTCTGCCCCTCAGCTTCCCCTCAAGGTGTGCAGTACACCTATGAGCTCCCTTGCAGGCAGAATGACATACCTGTCTACTTAGTGTCATGTAGCCATAGTACTTCAACTACCACCTTGAAAAATGTTAGTCAGCAATGTGAAACACATACCAAGCAGCAGTAGGAATCAACTATTTCTTATGACTAGACACAGCCATGTTCCGGTTAAAGTTGTGCTCAATACTATGGGCTGGTGGAAACTTGTTAACAAAATTAAATTTTTTTGTTGATGAGAAAGCAATGACATTGCCGAGGCAAAGGATGAAAGAATACACAAAACAAATATTAAATGTCCAATTTTCTGTTTGCAAGTTGCGGCAAGAAGTATGTAATACTGAGATGAGTAGAATTAGAATATCTATGCCAGTGGAAAAGCAGCAACATGTACACAGTATAAATGCCTGGGAAATGTGATAAATGTGTTGTATGTCGGAAATTCTGCGAGTTTATGAACAATGCAAAAAAGTACCAACTTTGCTAGAGGTTAACAGCTTATGTTGAAGGGAAATGGACTGCATAGCTAGCAGACAGTCCGACAAGGGGATAGGAAAACAGACTGAGGCTGCTGTTACTTAAAGTGCTGGGTATCCCACCCAAAAACCATTTGTCATGGTGGCATCTGTTCCACATATATCAACAAATATAAATCTCTCTAAAAGATCACACCTCGTTTAGTAGAGCAGATGAGGTTTGTGCTTTACATCCTACTACACAATGAATTTTCCTTCTCTATTCCTCTACACTTCCTGCACTGTCACACTGGATGACAGCTTCAGTGCATGTCGTGATAGGAAAATCAGTAAGATACTTTTGTTGCACCATGAACGTTATATGTACAGCTTGCCACTGGTGCATTTAATTTGCAATAAATTTAAGAAACAACTTACTAGGGACATTATGCGTCATTTGTTTTTTATATTAATTTTACAGCCGTTAACCAGTATAAGATTTAAATTCAGCTTTCTTAACCCTTATTTTCAGTCATATGCCAACACATGCTGTCACCAACAAATATCCCCCTGTGGGTCCGCGGTAAGAATAGGCCCGAGGTATTCCTACCTGTCGTAAGAGGCGACTAAAAGGAGTTTCAACCGTTTTGTCCTTCAATGTGATGGTCCCCATTGGGGTTTGACCTCCATTTTTAAAATTCTACAGAAGTACGAGCCTTTTGGGGAAGGGCATCTTACGTGGTGTATCACTGGTCCTCAGTGCACTGAGACCTTGACACTCATCATCGTAACGGCGTTGTAACTGCACCCACTGTTCATCAATTTCAGCCTAAACACCTGATGGGTTGCATAGGTTATGCCCATAGTGCATCCGCATCTGCACCTTTGATCATGATGGACTTTCCATGGCACTCGAAATCCAGCACGGTAGCCAGCCCCTTGTGGTGGGGTAGTCATGTACCCTCTAGGTTGTAGCCCCCTGACAACACAGGGATCGTACTGCCGATACCTGAGCTGCACCCTCTCCCCGTAAGCCAAGGAGTAGATGCCCGTATACCTGGGGCATCAGGACTCCCAGCAATGGTCATCCTGCCAGGTGGCCCTTGCTGAGGCTGGGTGGCGCCTGTGGGGAGAGCCCCTGGTCAGAGTGGTTGGTATCGGGGCGGACGTTTTGCAGATGAAGCGTCAACATGCATCAGGTCGCTCTGCGGCCGCGTCTTCTAAGAAGAAAGGTTCTGTCTCCATCTCTGGTTCTGGTCCTTCTGCCTTTCCCCCTTGGCCACTCCCTGGGGGGAAGGACAGGACCGCCGGCTTGGGGCGAAATACTTCCCCCACTATTTAGTCTGTCATCGGACCGATGGGGGACGTTCGCCACCTTCAAGCCCATGTTCTTTGTACAGCATATCGAGGATATCTTCGGAGAAATCGAGGCTCTTAGTAAAATGCGTTCGGGGTCCATTCTCACAAATACCACCTCCGCTACACAGTTGATGGCGCTCCAGGCATGCGACCATCTAGGGGACATCCCAGTGTCCATTGTCCCACATCTGGCGCTCAATAGGACGCAGGGGATTATTTTACATCGGGACCTCCTGCTGCAATCTGATGAGCTCAGGGCCAACCTGGTGTGCCGTGGCGTGCGTTTTGTCCGGCGAGTCCAGCACGGCCCCAAAGATCATAGCGTCGACACTGGGGCCTTTATCCTCGCATTCGAGGGCGATGATCTCACGGAGAAGGTAAAGGTGATGCGCTACTAGTGCGACGTGCGACCTTACATCCCACCTCCTATGCGATACTTTCGATGTTTGCATTTCGGGCATATGTCGTCAAGGTGCGAAGCTGAACCATTTTGTGGCGATTGTGGACGTTCTCTTTGTGAGGGACATACATGCACCCCATCACCTCGGTGCGTCAATTGTCCTGACCTCCACTTGCCTAGTTCTTTTGACTGCCCTGTCTATCAGAAGGAGAAGAAGATACAAAAATTGAAATCCTTGGACTGTCTATCTTATTCTGAGGAAAGGAAGAAATATGACCGCCTCCATCCCGTGATGTTGGCAACGTCGTTTGCTTCGGTCGTGTCCACTCCTTCCGCAGTATTGAGGATCCTGTCCCCACTCCCTCACCCCATCCAGGGTCTCTTCCTCTGCCTCCCAAATCCCTCCCTTCCAAATCCTTCTTCGTGGCCCCTGCCCCCTCTGACCCAGGGGCCACCCCCCCTTTTCCTCCTCCTCCTCTGCCGCCTGAGAAGCAATCCTCTTCTCAGGCATCCATCAGGGCAATGTTACGGACCCCAGCTTCTAACCCCCCAGGGGGGTCCACAACTTTTTTGTGGATACGTGCATGGCAAGCACATCGCCCTGAGCTACTGCAGCCTTCTTTCTCTCCGGGGCTTCATTTCGTTCCCCTTCCCCTCCTTTCCCCTTTCCCCTCGCCCTCTCTCTCTCTCTCTCTCTCTCTCTCTCTCTCTCTCTCTCTCTCTCTCTCTCTCTCGGTGTCCTTGCTTATGTTGGCCCCCGCTATCCTCCTGGTTTTGTTGGTTTTACAATTCGGCTTTGTTGCATAATCATCTCCTTCTTTTGGCATTCCCAGCTTCCCCTCTGGGGTTTGACCTCCATTACAAAATTTATCCTCCGTAGTGTGTGCCATTTGGGGAAGAGCACCTTACCTAGTGTCTGACGTGCGCCCTCCTAGTAAATTACATTTTTTCTTTCACGTCCTTGTATGATGCTAGGGTGCATAGCCAGCACAGTAGCCAGCCCGTGTGGTGGGGTCACTATGTACCCTTTTGGTTGAGCCCCCTGAACACACAGGGATCACTTCTGATACCTGAGCTGTGACCACCTCATGCATGCCTTAGAGTGGTTGCTCGTCATTCTGGAGCATTGGAACTCCCGGCAATGGCTGCCATGCCAGACGGCCCTTGCTGTGGCTGTCTGATGCCCGCGAGGAGAGCCCCTGATCGGAGTGGGTGGTATCAGGGCGGACGCTACGCAAATAAAACGCATACGGGTCCAGAACTCTGGCCGTTCTTCTGCGGTCGTCTCTCTGCATGGAACTGATTAAAGTGCTGCTTCTCTTGCCCCTTCGGCCTTCCCTTCCATGGCTACCCCCTGGGAAGAGGGTCAGGCCCATTGGCTAGGGGTGAAACCTTTCCCCTGTTATCTAGTTTGCACCAGGACTGATGGAGATACTTTCACCAATACCAAACCTTTATTATTTGTGGAACACATTGAAGACAAGTTTGGAGAAGTGGACTCCCTGAGCAAGATGCGGGTGGGTTCTTACCGCTGTTCACAGGCCCGTCTGTGTGGTGACTGTGAACATCCACTCCATGAGGGGAGTTCCTGTGTTCCCCCTCCTGTGTGTGTAAATTATCATGTCAGTCATTCTCCATGTTCACCAAATTGCCCAGTACATAAGAAAGAAAAAAAGATACAGGAATATAAGTCCCTCGATCGTTTAACGTACACAGAGGCCCGTAAGAAGTATACACGTCTTCACCCTGTGTCCATGACATCTAGTTACGCTTTGGTTACATCTTCACCCATTCCTCCCCCTTCCTTATCCCCATCCCAGACCTCCCCCCTCCTATGCGGCTCCCACACCTTCTCCTCTGGGCACTGCTCCCCCTCCCCAGCCAGAGAAGTGTCCCACTTACTCGGCGTCTGCCAGTCGAGGGCGCCTCTCCCAGGATGCCCCTTCCCGGCACCTTCCAGGCCAAAGGTCTGCTGCCACGTGACGACCACGAGAGCCGCGGTCTGTCGGTCCCCAGGTCGAAATCTGGTCGGACCCCTGCGGGCTTCTGGTGGCGTTTGTACGTTGGTCCGTACAGACATTGCTAGCACGTGGATTCCTCTTCAAACTACATTGGAAGCGGTTGCTGTTAGTCCACCTAGACTCTGTGGTCACGGTTTGCAATCTTTATCTCCCTCCTGACAGGGTTCTTACACCTGCTGCCTTAACTGCCCTTCTTCAGCAACTTCCTCCTCCCTTCCTCCTCCTTGGGGTTTTAATGCTTACCACCCCTTGTGGGGCAGTGCCTTTCTATCTAGACGAGGTCTTCTCATAGACTAGTTTATGGCAGCCCACCACTTGTGCCTTCTTAATGATGGCTCCCCTACTCATTTCAGTGCCGGTCGTGGTACGTTTTCTGCCATTGATCTTTCTCTTTCTTCTCCCTCTCTCCTCCCTTCATTACACAGGTCGCCACACGACGACCTTCGTGATAGTGTCCATTTCCTGTTGATTATCTCACTCCCTTCCCACTCCCCGATGGACAGGTTACCTCATTGGTTGATTTTACCATTGACAACATGACTGCCCTTTTACGTTTTTCGCCTTTTCCCTTTATTGTTCTGACTTTCCTGAGATGTCACATTAGCGGAATGGACCACATTTGAAACAAGGGACTCATGACCTTGCTGTTTGGCCCCTTAAACCCCAGACAACCAACCAACCAACCAACCCAGCTTCCTAGGTCCGGCGTTCGAAAAAGGACCCCAAGCGTGAGGACTTTCTTAGAGGTCAGCCCCCACAGCCCACCATCCCTGTAACTCATTGGTCTTCCAAGAAGGCCTTAAAGAAGTCTTTATCCCCCTCTCCACCCCGGCGAGTATCGTCTGATGCTCCATCCGACAGTCGCTGCTCCCGACCGTCCTCAGTTTTGCTGGGACGCTCTGCTGCCAGGCACTCCGCAGGCCTGTCGCCAGCGGACAATGCTGCCTCTCCTGTCCAACCCAGGAATGTGGCCGCAGCTGGTGATGACTCGATGGAACAGGATCCGCCTCTCGACGGTTGTAGCGATGTTCCCTCGAAACCTGGCCCTTCGCGGCAGTCAAGGTGACTAGTTCTTCCTCCTTTCTCTGACTCGCGATGGCTCTATTACATTGGAGCATAAGAGGTATTCGATCTAATCGGGAGGAATTACAACTGCTCCTCCATCTGCACTCTCTGCTTGTCATTGGTCTCCAGGAAACGAAGTTACGCCCAACTGCTCGTATTGCTTTTACCCACTGTACCTCCGAGTGATCTGACCTAACCCCTGTGGACGGTATTCCAGCTCATGGTGGGGCCATGTTGCTCGTTCGGGACGATGTCTATTACCATCCCATCCCATTGACCACCCCACTAGAAGCAATAGCTGTCCGTATTACTCTTTCTGCCTTTACTTTTTCTGTTGGTACTGTCTACACTCCATCGTCCTCCGCAGTTAGTCAGGCTGACATGATGCACCTGTTTGCTCAGCTTCCTCCGTCGTTTTTATTGGTTGGCGACTTCAATGCCCATCATCCCCTTTGGGGTTCTCCTGCATCCTGTCAGAGAGCTCCCTCTTGGTGGATGTTTTCAACCATCTCAATCTTGTCTGCCTCAATACTGGCGCCCCGACTTTCATCTTGGACTCTACTCATACCTACTCCCACTTGGACCTCTTGATCTGTTCTACCAATCTTGCCCATCGGTTCGAGTGGTATGTCCTATCTGACACCTATTCGAGCCATCATATCCCCTTTGTCGTTCGTCTCCTGCACCACACCCCATCCCCACATCCCTCGAGCTGGAACATACCGATAGCTGACTGGGGACTTTACTCCTCCCTGGCGACCTTTCTGGACCAAGATTTTCTCAGCTGTGACAGTCAGGTCGAATACCTCACAGCTGTTATCATCAATGCTGCCAAACGTTCCATTCCTCGTACCTCCTCTTCTTCACGTCTAGTTTGTCCCCTGGCGGATTGAGGCTTTCAGAGACGCTATCCGTGCTCGACGACGTGCTTTACGCACCTTTCGCCGCCATCCTACGCTGGCGAATTGTATTAATTACAAACGGCTCCGAGCGCAATGTCGTCGAGTCATCAAAGACAGCAAAAAAACTTGTTGGGCCTCTTTCACAAGCTCCTTTAACAGTTTTACTCCCTCTTCTGTCTGGGGTGGCCTGCGCCGGCTGTCAGGCCTCGATACCTGGCCTGCCTTCAGGTAATGAGGTACTTGTGGACCCTGTGGATGTCTCCAACGCCTTCGGCCGCTTTTTCAAGCTCCTCCCATTACCACCCTGCCTTCCTTCCCAGAAAAGAGGCTCAGCGACCTTCCTTCCACTCGCTGAATCTGGAAGATGATAATGCCCCCTTTACCATGCGGGAACTCGAACGTGCACTTGCACTGTCCCGGTTCCCTGCTCCAGGGCTAGATGCATTCACGTTCAGATGCTGACACAACTTTCTCCAACAGGTTAAATGCTTTATTCTTCATACCTATAATCGCGTCTGGACCGAAGGTCAGGTCCCCACGCGTTGGCCCCCCAGGGGGTCCAGAACTCTTTTGTGGATACGTGCGTGGCGAGCACGGGGCCCCAAGCCATTGCAGCCTTCTTTCTCTCCCGGGCTGCATTTCCTTTCCCTTCCCCTCCTTTCCCGTCCATGCTCCTTTCCCCACGCCCTCTCCTCTCCCTCTATTGGTGTCCTTGCTTATCTTGGCCCCCGCTATCCTCCTGGTTCTGTTGGTTTTACACTCCGGCTTTGTTGCGTAATTATCTCCTCCTTTTGGCATTCCTTGGTCCCCCTCTGGGGTTTGACCTCCATTCCAAAATTTCTCTTCCGTAGTGTGAGCCATTTGGGGAAGAGCACCTTACCTAGTGTCTCCGACGTGCGCCCTCCTAGTACATTCCACCTTTTCTTTCACGTCGTTGTCTGATGCTAGGGTGCATAGCCAGCACGGTAGACAGCCCATGTGGTGGGGTCGCTATGTACCCTTTTGGTTGAGCCCCCTGAACACACAGGGATCACACTTCTGATACCTGAGCTGTGACCACCTCATGCATGCCTTGGCGTGGTTGCTCGTCATCCTGGAGCATCGGAACTCCCGGCAATGGCCGCCGTGCCAGACGGCCCTTGCTGTGGCTGGGTGGCGCCCGTGAGGAGAGCCCCTGATCGGAGTGGGTGGTATCAGGGCGGACGCTACGCAAATAAAACGCATACGGGTCCAAAACTCTGGCCGTTCTTCTGCGGCTGTCTCTCTGCGTGGTACTGATTCCTCAAGTGCTGCTTCTCTTGCCCCTTCGGCCTTCCCTTCCATGGCTACCCCCTGGGAAGAGGGTCAGGCCCGTCGTCTAGGGGCAAAACCTTTCCCCCGTTATCTAGTTTGCACCAGGCCTGATGGAGATACTTTCACCAGTGTCAAACCTTTATTCTTTGTGGAACACATTGAAGACAAGTTTGGCGAAGTGGACTCCCTGAGCAAGATGCGGTCGGGTTCGTTGCTGATTAAAACTACTTCAGCTGCCCAATCTGCGGCCCTTCGTGCCTGTACCCATCTTGGCACAATTCCTGTGTCTATTACCCCTCACCAGTCTCTAAATATGGTACAAGGTGTGATTTTTCACAGGGACCTCATCCTTCAAACTGATGAGGAACTTCGGGACAATCTCGGACGGCAGGGTGTTCACTTTGTTCGGCGTGTTCAGAAGGGTCCTAAAGATAATCGTATTGATACTGGTGCCTTTATCCTGGCCTTTGAAGGGGATACCCTTCCTGAGAAAGTTAAGATTATGGTCTATTGCTGTGATGTGAAGCCGTACATCCCACCTCCTATGCGGTGTTTTAAGTGCTTGCGTTTTGGCCACATGTCTTCTCGCTGTTCCCAGGACCCTCTCTGTGGTGACTGTGGACGTCCACTCCATGAGGGGAGTCCCTGTGTTCCCCCTCCTGTATGTGTAAATTGTCATGGTAGTCATTCTCCACGTTGACCAGATTGCCCAGTATATAAGAAAGAAAAAAAGATACAGGAGTATAAGTCTCTCGATCGTTTAAGCTACACAGAGGCCCGTAAGAAATATGCACAACTGCACCCTGTGTCCATGACATCTAGTTACGCCTTGGTTACATCTTCACCCCTTCCTCCCCCTTCCTTAACCCCATCCCGGACCCCACTCCTCCCCCCCTCCCCTGCAGACCCACACCTTCTCCTCTGGGTGCTGCTCCCCCTCCCCAGCCGGAGAAGTGTCCCACTCCTTCGGCGTCTGCCTCCTCTCCCGGGATGCCCCTTCCCGGCACCTTCCAGGTGAAAGGTCTGCTGCCGCGCGGCGACCGCGAGAGCCGCGGTCTGTCGGCCCCCAGGTCGCCCGGTCTCTTTCTGTTCCTGATCTTGCTGCAGCTGGCTCCTTTATACCACACAGCCCTCCTCGATCTCAGCCTGAAAAGAAGAAGAAACATAAGTCCCGGGACAAAGAGCCTCTGGTGTCACAGGAGGTCCCTTCCCCGACTTCACAACCGGATTCTGACCTGTCGTTCATGGATGTCGCCCCCTCCTTGTCAGTGACGGGTGGGGACCCGGCAGTATGACTGGATTTAGCGTGTTCAGCCCTCATTTAAACCATCGTTCTGTGGTTCTCCAATGGAATTGTAATGGCTACTATCGTCACCTTCTGGAATTGAAATCCCTTCTTTCGTCCTACTCTGCAGCTTGTGTGGTTCTCCAGGAATCTCATTTTACTGATGCTCACTCACCGACCCTCCGTGGGTTCCGTGTTTTCTGTCGAAATCGGGTCGGACCCTTGCAGGCTTCTGGTGGCGTTTGTACGTTGGTCCGTACCGACATTGCTAGCACGTGGATTCCTCTCCAAACTACATTGGAAGTGGTTGCTGTTAGGGTCCACTTAGACTCTGCAGTCACAGTTTGCAATCTTTATCTCCCTCCTGACAGGGGTCTTACACCTGCTGCCTTAACCACCCTTCTTCAGCAACTTCCTCCTCCCTTCCTCCTCCTTGGGGATTTTAATGCTCATCATCCTTTGTGGGGCAGTGCCTTTCCATCTAGACGAGGTCTTCTTATAGACCAATTTATTGCAGACCACGACCTGTGCCTTCTTAATGATGGCTCCCCTACTCATTTCAGTGCCGGTCATGGTACCTTTTCTGCCATTGATCTTTCTCTTTCTTCTCCCTCTCTCCTCCCTTCATTACACTGGTCGCCACACGATGACCTTTGTGATAGTGACCATTTCCCGTTGATTATCACACTCCCTTCCCGTTCCCCGATGGACAGGTTACCTCGTTGGTCTTTCCACCGCGCCGATTGGCCTCTATACACTGCACAGGTCGAGTTTTCTCCCTCTTTGTCGGGTTGTATTGATGACGTCCTACATGACGTGTCTGACGCGATTGTTCGCGCTGCTAACCTTGCTGTCCCGCGCTCATCTGGACCATTTCGTCGCCGGCAAGTCCCGTGGTGGAGTACGGCCATTGCCATTGCCATCCATGATCGCCGTCGAGCTTTGCAACACTTTAAGAGGCACCCATCTGTAGCCAGCCTTACTACCTTTAAACGCCTTCGCGCTAAAGCCCGTTATTTAATCAAACAGAGCAAGCGGATATGTTGGGAACGATTCGTTTCTTCCCTTGGTTCCACTGTCCCTCTGTCACGGGTATGGGCTACACTTCGCTCTCTCCAAGGTTGCCATCGGCAGTCCACCCTCCCAGGCCTTCACCTCCCAGATGGCATTTGTACGGACCCATTAGTTCTCGCAGAACATCTTGTGACCCATTTTGCAGTGGCATCAGCGTCAGCCTCCTATCCAGCTGCTTTCCTTCATCAAAAACAGCAGGCTGAAGCTCTCACCTTATGTTTCACCACTTGTGAGTCAGAATCTTACAACGAACCTTTTACTGAATGGGAATTTCTTTCTGCTCTATCTTCTTCTCATGATACGGCCCCTGGCCCAGATTCCATTCATAACCAACTGCTTCAACATCAGTGCTCCACAACGGCAACATCTTCTTCGGGTGTTTAACCGTATCTGGCTCCAGGGTGACTTCCCTTCTCAGTGGAGGGATAGCATTGTGGTTCCTGTCCTTAAGCCTGGTAAGAACCCCCTATCTGTTGACAGCTATCGGCCAATTAGTTTGACCAATGTTGTTTGTAAGTTACTTGAACGGATGGTAGCCCGTCGGCTCACTTGGGTCCTCGAATCTCGGGATCTATTGTCCCCTTACCAGTGTGGCTTTCGAGAGGGACGATCTCCAATCGATCATTTACTTCGCTTGGAATCCGCAGTTCGGCAGGCTTTTTCCCAGTGCCGCCATTTGGTTGCAGTGTTTTTTGACCTTCGCAAGGCCTATGACACGGCCTGGCGCCATCACATCTTACTAACCCTTCATCAGTGGGGTCTTCGGGGCCCACTCCCGATTTTTATCCGCCAGTTCCTGATCCATCGGTCATTCAGAGTTAGAGTTGGTTCTGCTTTTAGTTCTCCACGGACCCAGGAGACGGGCATCCCACAGGGTTTTGTCTTGAGTGTCCTTCTTTTCCTCATTGCTATCGATGGACTTGTGGCCTCTGTCGGTCCCTTAGTCGCCCCTGCCCTGTATGTGGATGATTTCTGCATTTGGGTTAGGTCCTCCTCGATGGCATCTGCAGAACGGCAACTCCAGGTGGCTATACGGCGTGCCTCTGCATGGACCCTCTCACACGGGTTTCAGTTCTCTCCTTTAAAATCGCGGGTGGTCCACTTCTGTCGCCGTACTACGGTCCACCCTGATCCAGAGCTCTATCTCGCTGTACAACGATTGCCAGTGGTTCCACAGTTTCGTTTCCTGGGTCTTCTTTTCGACAACAAGCTCACTTGGCTGCCCCATATCAGACTCCTGAAGGTAGGATGTTTCCGTAAACTCAATGTCCTTCGCTTCCTTGCCCACTCCTCTTGGGGTGCGGACCGTTCCCTCCTCCTCCGTCTTTATCGTTCTCTAGTTCTGTCTCGTTTGGACTATGGTTGTCAAGTTTATGGTTCAGCTGCTCCTTCCACACTGCACATGCTGGATCCAGTCCACCATCGTGGTATCCGTTTGGCCACTGGTGCCTTCCCTACTAGCCCTGTTAATAGTCTCCTGGTTGAAGCTGGGATCCCCCCCCCTTTCTGTTCGGCGGTCCCAGCTTCTGGTGTCTTATGCCCTCACTATCCGTTCTTCTCCCACTCATCCTTCCTATTCTATCCTGTTCCCAGACCAAGGACGTCGCCCACCCGACTCCCGCCCTCGGGCGGGTTTACCGGTTGGGCTGCACCTTGCGTCTCTTTCCCGTGATTTTCAGCTTCCTTCTTTGTCCTGTCTTCCTCGCCCCCTCCCCTCCACCCCTCCTTGGTTAGTTCCTCGGCCTCGAATTCGGATGGATCTCTGCCGCGGTCCGAAAGATTCCATCCCCCCGGTGGTGTTCCGTTCCTTTTTCCGCCAAATTTTATGGGAGTTTCGGGATGCTGTTGTTTTTTACACTGATGGCTCTAAATCTGCTGATCATGTTGGGTATGCCTTCATGTCCTCTGTTGGAACGGAAAATCATCTGCTGCCACCTACATGTGGGGTGTTTACTGCGGAATTGATGGCAATTTCCCGGGCCCTTACCTTTATTAAACAATCCCGACACAACCGCGTTTTGTTATGTACGGACTCGATGAGTGGCCTTCTTGCTATTGACCAGTGTTTTTCGCGCCATCCCTTGGTCTCTGCCATCCATGACCATCTCGCTGATATTCACCGTGCTGCTTGTTCCATTGAATTCCTATGGGTCCCTGGCCATGTGGGTATCCCGGGTAATGAGCTCGCTGATCGTTTGGCTGGGGGAGCAGTTACTTACCCCCCGTTTTCTGTAACCCCTCCTGCAGCGGATTTACGGCTTCACATCAAATCCCACTTCGCACAGTCATGGGCCAATTCTTGGGAGGCTACTCCACTGTCTAATAAACTTCGTGCAATGAAGGTGACACCAGGCCCATGGCGTTCTTCCTTTCGCCTCTCCCGAAAGGACTCGACCACACTGTGTCGTCTTTGCATTCTCCATACCAGGCTGACCCATGGTTTTCTTTTGCGTGCTGAGCCACCCCCGCTATGTGGTTGTGGAGCCTTCCAGTCAGTGGCCCACATTTTGGTTGAATGCCCCCTTTTGGCTCTGCGTGCTAAGTACAGACTCCCCCACACTTTACCTTTGATGTTGGCTGACGATTCCCGGATGGTCTCTCTGGTTCTCGGTTTCCTCCGGGAGAGTGGTTTTTACAAAATTGTTAAGGCTTTCGTGGCCACTTGTTGACAAACTGCCTATTGGCTTCTGTCTCGGGTTCTTCGGCCGACGTTCATCTAATGATTTTTCTGACGTTTCGCCAGCACGAGTGGCTGGCATTGTCAAAGCTTCACCCTCCATTGCCGGTGGTGAACTGGAGGCGAGCTCGCGGCCGCAGACTATATGTACCTGGCGCGCCAACGTCCGAGGGCTTCTCCGCGGTCATTTCCGGTGCGGTTCTCCTCTTGCTACCTGCGACGGTCGTTCGCTGCAGTACGGGAAGCCAGGATCCGTTTACCTTAAGGCTTTCCTCTTTCTTGTTGAAACTGTTCGCGTGTTTTTGGATTTCTACAGCTTCTCTGAACAAGCGCGTGTGATAGTGCTTCTCTACAGCCAGAACTTCCGTGTCGGCGAATTTTATTACGTGGTCGGTCTCATTCAGTGCGTGCTCTGCCACGGCCGATTTCTCCACCTGCCCCAACCTGCAATGTCGCTTATGCTCTTTGATCCTGGTGTTAATGGATCGTCCAGTCATTCCGACATAAACTTTTCCGCATGTGCAAGGTATACGGTATATTCCCGACATTGCAAGTGGGTCTCTTTTCTCCTTCGCCGATCTAAGACACTCTTTGATCTTCCTTGTCGGTTTGAAAATCGTCTTTACGCCGTGTTTGCGCAATATACGGCCGATTCTGTCCGTCACTCTGGGAATGTATGGCAGAAAGGCCGTACCCGACATTTCTTTTTCTGGTTCCTTACATCGCCGAGTGTTTAGCTCTGTTACACTTCTAATGTAATTTGTGGAGTACCCATTGCTCCTCAGAACAGTTTCCAGGTGTTGCATTTCTCGTTTGAGGTGTTGAGGCTCACATATTCGTCCTGCTCTCGTTACGAGCGTACTAATCATGCCTCTTTTCTGGCTCGGGTGGTGGTTTGACAGTTTGTGCAGGTATCGGTCCTTGTGTGTCGGTTTTCGATACACGCTGTGTCCCAGGTTTTCGCCGTCCCTTGTGACCAGCACATCTAGAAATGGCAGTTTCCTGTCCTTTTCTACCTCCATGGTAAATGTTATGTTGGCATGGAGGCTGTTCAAGTGTCTCAGGAATTCACCGAGCTGTTCTTCACCATGGCTCCACACCACGAAAGTATCATCGACGTACCTGTACCACACCTTAGGTTTGCAAGTCGCCGAGTCCAGTGCCTGTGCTTCGAATTGTTCCATGAAGAAGTTGGCCACCACTGGACTGAGAGGACTACCCATGGCGACGCCTTCCAGCTGTTCGTAGAAATCGCCATTCCACGTGAAATAGCTCGTGGTGAGACATGCATGGAAGAGCTTTTTGATGTCTTGCGGGAACATGGAACCGATGTGCTCCAGAGCGTCGCTGAGTGGCACTTTCGTAAATAACGAAACAACATCAAAACTGACCAGGATGTCGTTTGGCGCAAGTTTCAGTTTCTTCAGCTTCTCAATGAAATGTCCTGAGTCCTTAATGTATGTGTCGGTCTTTCCCACGTGTGGCTGGAGCAGAGAGGCCAAGTGTTTCGCCAGTTTATACGTTGGTGAGCCAGGAGCGCTAACGATCGGTCTCAGTGGAACGTTGTTCTTATGGATCTTGGGTAATCCATACAGCCGAGGTGGTAGGGCTTCTGTGTTGCGCAGGTTTCTCTGTATGTCCGCCGGCAGAGAAGACGCCTTGATTAATCGATTCGTATTCCGAGTGATACGCTGCGTCGGATCTGCGCTTAGTTTTCGGTACGTCGTCGGATCTAATAGGTCTCGGATCTTTTGCTCATAATCTTCGGTCTTCATTACGACGGTCGCATTCCCCTTATCGGCAGGCAGTACCAATATACTCTTGTCGGCGTTGAGATTCTTAATGGCTTGTACCTCTTCTTTCTTCAGGTTGCAAGTTGGTGGTTTTGCTCGGCGCAGTATCCTGGCTGTTTCAGTGCGTATTTCCTCTGCCCTTTCACAAGGAAGGGTCCGAATGGCTGCTTCGGTGTTGGCAATGATGTCCTCCATAGGTATAGTTCTCGGGATGATAGCGAAATTCCCTCCTTTTTGAAGGACTGACACTTCCTCTTCGGTCAATTGTCGTTCAGTGAGGTTGACCACTGTGTGTGACATGTCGGGAATCGCCTTGTCGGTCTGCTTCCGGCATCTTTCAAACTTTTTCTTTTGCCGCTCGGTGCAGCGCTCGAGTTCGTTCTGCATGCTCCTGTGAGTGATGCTGTCGATCTTGTCCCAGTCGTCTCGATGCATTCTGCTACTTAGTTGATAGAAAATGTCCAGAAGTTCCTGATCCGTTCTTGCCAAGTCTCTCCGTGTTGTATGTATTCGCTCACGAAGAAAAGCCCAAGCACATCGGATCTACGACAGAATGGAACGAGCTTTTCTTCGTGAGCGAATACATACAACACGGAGAGACTTGGCAAGAACGGATCAGGAACTTCTGGACATTTTCTATCAACTAAGTAGCAGAATGCATCGAGACGACTGGGACAAGATCGACAGCATCACTCACAGGAGCATGCAGAACGAACTCGAGCGCTGCACCGAGCGGCAAAAGAAAAAGTTTGAAAGATGCCGGAAGCAGACCGACAAGGCGATTCCCGACATGTCACACACAGTGGTCAACCTCACTGAACGACAATTGACCGAAGAGGAAGTGTCAGTCCTTCAAAAAGGAGGGAATTTCGCTATCATCCCGAGAACTATACCTATGGAGGACATCATTGCCAACACCGAAGCAGCCATTCGGACCCTTCCTTGTGAAAGGGCAGAGGAAATACGCACTGAAACAGCCAGGATACTGCGCCGAGCAAAACCACCAACTTGCAACCTGAAGAAAGAAGAGGTACAAGCCATTAAGAATCTCAACGCCGACAAGAGTATATTGGTACTGCCTGCCGATAAGGGGAATGCGACCGTCGTAATGAAGACCGAAGATTATGAGCAAAAGATCCGAGACCTATTAGATCCGACGACGTACCGAAAACTAAGCGCAGATCCGACGCAGCGTATCACTCGGAATACGAATCGATTAATCAAGGCGTCTTCTCTGCCGGCGGACATACAGAGAAACCTGCGCAACACAGAAGCCCTACCACCTCGGCTGTATGGATTACCCAAGATCCATAAGAACAACGTTCCACTGAGACCGATCGTTAGCGCTCCTGGCTCACCAACGTATAAACTGGCGAAACACTTGGCCTCTCTGCTCCAGCCACACGTGGGAAAGACCGACACATACATTAAGGACTCAGGACATTTCATTGAGAAGCTGAAGAAACTGAAACTTGCGCCAAACGACATCCTGGTCAGTTTTGATGTTGTTTCGTTATTTACGAAAGTGCCACTCAGCGACGCTCTGGAGCACATCGGTTCCATGTTCCCGCAAGACATCAAAAAGCTCTTCCATGCATGTCTCACCACGAGCTATTTCACGTGGAATGGCGATTTCTACGAACAGCTGGAAGGCGTCGCCATGGGTAGTCCTCTCAGTCCAGTGGTGGCCAACTTCTTCATGGAACAATTCGAAGCACAGGCACTGGACTCGGCGACTTGCAAACCTAAGGTGTGGTACAGGTACGTCGATGATACTTTCGTGGTGTGGAGCCATGGTGAAGAACAGCTCGGTGAATTCCTGAGACACTTGAACAGCCTCCATGCCAACATAACATTTACCATGGAGGTAGAAAAGGACAGGAAACTGCCATTTCTAGATGTGCTGGTCACAAGGGACGGCGAAAACCTGAGACACAGCGTGTATCGAAAACCGACACACACGGACCGATACCTGCACAAACTGTCAAACCACCACCCGAGCCAGAAAAGAGGCATGATTAGTACGCTCGTAACGAGAGCAGGACGAATATGTGAGCCTCAACACCTCAAACGAGAAATGCAACACCTGGAAACTGTTCTGAGGAGCAATGGGTACTCCACAAATTACATTAGAAGTGTAACAGAGCTAAACACTCGGCGATGTAAGGAACCAGAAAAAGAAATGTCGGGTACGGCCTTTCTGCCATACATTCCCAGAGTGACGGACAGAATCGGCCGTATATTGCGCAAACACGGCGTAAAGACGATTTTCAAACCGACAAGGAAGATCAAAGAGTGTCTTAGATCGGCGAAGGAGAAAAGAGACCCACTTGCAATGTCGGGAATATACCGTATACCTTGCACATGCGGAAAAGTTTATGTCGGAATGACTGGACGATCCATTAACACCAGGATCAAAGAGCATAAGCGACATTGCAGGTTGGGGCAGGTGGAGAAATCGGCCGTGGCAGAGCACGCACTGAATGAGACCGACCACGTAATAAAATTCGCCGACACGGAAGTTCTGGCTGTAGAGAAGCACTATCACACGCGCTTGTTCAGAGAAGCTGTAGAAATCCAAAAACACGCGAACAGTTTCAACAAGAAAGAGGAAAGCCTTAAGGTAAACGGATCCTGGCTTCCCGTGCTGCAGCGAACGACCGTCGCAGGTAGCAAGAGGAGAACCGCACCGGAAATGACCGCGGAGAAGCCCTCGGACGTTGGCGCGCCAGGTACATATAGTCTGCGGCCGCGAGCTCGCCTCCAGTTCACCACCGGCAATGGAGGGTGAAGCTTTGACAATGCCAGCCACTCGTGCTGGCGAAACGTCAGAAAAATCATTAGATGAACGTCGGCCGAAGAACCCGAGACAGAAGCCAATAGGCAGTTTGTCAGAGTGGTTTTTATTCTCAGGTTTAAGGTTTTTAATCTCTCTCTGGTGTTGGGGCAGGGCGGTGAGTGTTTGGGTGTCTCCCACTGTAGGCAGTGTTCAGAGATTCCCGATTCACCTCCCTGACCGGAATCCTCTTTTCTTCCCCTTTTACTCTGTTTTTAACCTTTTTTTAAGGCTTGGCTAGTCTTTCTATTCCCATACGTACTTTCTGCATTATAGCAGTTGTACCTTTTAAGTCACAGGTGGTCTTGCCTATGCTGCTTCAGCATAGTGTTGGGTTCGTTCTCTTGCTGACTTCCCTCATTTGTTTTTTACCAATGACAACGTGACTGCCCTTTTACGTTTTTCCCTTTTTCCGTTTTATTGTTCTGACTTTTCTGAGATGTCCCGTTAGCAGAATGGAGTGTATTTGAAACAAGGGACTGATGACCTTGCTGTTTGGTCACTTAAACCTCAAACAACCAACCAACCAACCAACCAACCCACGCGTTGGTGTGAGGCCGTCGTTGTTCCTGTACCCAAACCCGGGAAGGATAGACACCTTCCTTCAAGTTACTGCCCCATTTCTCTTACAAGCTGTCTCTGTAAGGTGATGGAGCGATGGTTAATGCTCGGTTAGTTTGGATTCTTGAATCTCGACGGCTACTTACTAATGTTCAATGCGGCATTCGTCGACACCGCTCTGCTGTTGACCACCTTGTGACATTGTCGACATTCATCATGAACAACTTTTTGCGAAAGTGCCAAACAGTAGCTGTGTTCTTCGATTTGGAGAAGGCTTATGATACCTGTTGCGGAGGAGGTATCCTCCGCACTATGCACAGGTGGGGCCTACGTGGTCGCCTGCCCCCTTTTTTTTAATTCATTTGTAACAGATAGAATGTTCAGGGTACGTGTGGGTTCCGTATTGTCCGACGTCTTCCTCCAGGAGAATGGAGTGCCTCAGGGCTCCGTTTTGAGCGTAGCCCTTTTAGCCATAGCGATCAATCTCGTTATGGATTGCATTCCACCTTACGTCTGCGGCTCTCTTTTCGTCGATGACTTTGTGATCTACTGCAGTGCCCAGAGAACATGCCTCCTGGAGTGCTGGTTTCAGCGTTGTCTTGACAGCCTATACTCATGGAGTGTGGCTAATGGCTTCCAGTTCTCTGAAGAGAAGACGGTTTGCATCAACTTTTGGCGATATAATGCATTCCCTCCACCATTCTTACATCTCAGTCCCATTTTTATCCCCTTCATGGAGACAACGGAGTTTTTAGGGCTCACAGTGGACAGGAAACTTTGTTGGTCGCCACACGTCTCTTATTTGGCAGCCCGTTGTACACGTTCTCTTAATGTCCTCAGTGTTCTTAGTGGTTCATCTTGGGGAGCGGATCGCACTGTCCTGCTTCGCTTATATTGGTCCATAGTCCGATCAAAGCTGGATTATGGGAGCCTCATCTACTCATCTGCTCGGTCATCCCTCTTACGACGTCTCAACTCCATCCATCATCGGGGGTTATGTCTTGCAACCGGAGCATTCTATACCAGTCCTGTTGAGAGTCTTTATGCTGAAGCTGCTGAATTACCATTGGCCTACCGGCGCGACGTCCTGCTTTGTCGGTATGCCTGCCAGCTGTTGTCAATGCTCGACGACCCCTCTTATCAGTCCTCCTTCGACGATTCTCTCGACCGTCAGTATGGGTTGTATGTGTCTGCCCTGCTGCCCCCTGGAGTCCGCTTTCGTCCCCTGCTTCAACAATTGGATTCTGCCCTCCCTACCACCTTCAGAGAAGGTGAGAGCCCGACACCACCTTGGCTCCAGTCTCCGGTTCATATTTCTCGACCTCAGCTCGCTCCTGAAGAAGGGTACTCCCTCCAGCTGCAGTGTATTGCTCACGGTTTGTCGAACTTAGAGCGCGACTCGCCAATAACACCTTTATTTACACTGATGGCGCCAAAACTGACGATGGTGTCGGATGTGCCTTTGTCATTGGGGACATCCCTTTTAAATACTGGCTCCTCGACCAGTGTTCCAGCTTTACAGCCGAGCTTTTTGCTCTCTCTCATGCCGTTCAGTATATCTGCCACCACCGCCATTCTCCGTATGTACTCTGCTCTGATTCACTCAGTGCTCTTCAGAGCCTTGGAGCTCCATATCCAGTCCATCCCTTGGTGCAATGGATCCAGCAATCCCTCCATTCTTTTGCTGATGATGGCTCTCCTGTTAGCTTTATGTGGTTTCCAGGCCATGTAGGAGTGCCTGGGAATGAGGCTGCTGATGCTGCGGCCAAGGCTGCAGTCCTCCTGCCTCGGCCAGCCTCCCTTTGTGTCCCATCGTCTGACATTAGTGGGGTTGTTTGTAAGAGGTTTGTGTCATTATGGTGGGATATTTGGTTGTCCCTTCAAGAAAATAAGCTCTGGGCCATAAAACCGTTCCCAACAGCTTGGACAACCTCCTCCTGACCATCTCGGCGAGAGGAGGTCATTTTGGCCAGGTTGCGGATTGGGCATTGCCGGTTTGGCCGCCGCTATGTGCTATCCGGTGATCCCGCCCCACAGTGCCCTTGTGGTAATGCATTGACAGTGCGCCATGTTTTATTGTCGTGTCCCCATTTTAATCAATCTCGTATTGTTCTGTCTCTGCCCTCTAGCCTACAGGAAATTTTAGCTAATGACGCTCGAGCAGCTCCTCGTGTTCTTCGTTTTATTACTTTCACAGACTTTTCCAAAGACATCTAACTCTTTTAATTATTTTATCTGCGTCTTTGTAAGAACTTTCTTGTGTCTCCCCCCCTTGAGTTTTACCAGATTATATGTGCACTTAAATTTGTGACGGGGCACTAATGACCTCAGTAGGTCAGCGTCCTAAAACTCCACAAAAAAACCAACAGATATATAAAAGTAAGTATGAAAGTAGCATCACACGTATGAGCTGTGTAGTCCCGTCGTGATACTACAGCACTCTTACCAATGTTAATGCATTTACTGTTCTAATAGGTGGTAGGTAATTTCATCTCATGTGGTTACCATACATGAAGTTGCTGTACAACAGCTCAACAGGGTGAACAGCTTTACTGTAAGATAGTTGGCAGCTTAAGATACGTTACCACTATTCTTCAGCCCCAATATGATGTACATCCTCCACTTCTGAGGAAATTTGTTCACTGAATGAAATTTGTTTTTACACTACACCTGTGTGAACAAATTATCATGCATGAACAAGGCAACACAATTTCCAAACATACATATCAAACAGATTTTTATGAAAATGAGGCATATTACTGAAGTGGCAAGTGGCTTATTTTGACAAAGCATGGATTCATGTATATTGTTCTATGATTAAGTACTGCCAGACCAATCTTGTCTAAAGAACATTGCCACAGTGCCTGTCTACATTTTTTTGCAGTGATTGACATGCAGATGTCTAGGGTGTTGCATGCTTTGCTTTTTACAGATACCACAGTTTTCACTGTTACGTCCACACAATTCAGTTTCTAAAGCATAAATGTGGCAGTACTGTGGAATAGTCCATGACAGAACTACATCTCTCCTTTTCTCAAGGTACAAGTGCTGTAGGCACAGTACCTGAGCAGTTGGCACAGTACCTGAGCAGTTGGTTGCATACAAATGAGTACAGAATATGGCACTGTTTCCAGGCGACTGACATTGAACTGAGGATGGTAGTATTTCCAAAATGCATTGCAACTGTGGCTTTGATCTGCAGTGTGCTGCAGACAAATAATAATTGAATATGACAGTACACAGTAAGTGGACCAAACATTGAATGTAAGATTACAGTTATTGGTAGACGTGTCATTATCTGTTGGAGATTAAACAAGATCTTGGGTTTTAGACATGAACCGCATTTAGGGCAGATACGCATTGTCACAAAGAGTATGCTTCCACAGGCAGAAATCACTGTAAAGGTGACCTCAAATGTTCGATAAACTGGGACCTAGAAACGAGCTATGTGGGGTGATCAACATACTACTGTGAGTCAGATGAGCAACAGTTTGAATTTGAAGGCAGCAGGGCCTATTGCTATGAGAAATGTACGGAGACAATTGCAATGCATAAGACTTGGCACCTAACCACATCCAATGCGTAACCATGACTCCTAGGCTACTCAGCATATATGAAGATTCCCATTTTGTAAAATTTGTAACAAAGTTGTTCTTGTTAGTGTTCAGTGTGCAATAATTGCCTTTCCAATATTGTTTGTGTTGCTGCTATCTGGTGCATGTACATACCCACGATTAATCTACGTTCTGTTTATACATCTGTATCTGTACTCTGCTACATGTGAGTGGCAGTCTTTAAAGAAGTTGGTTCAATAATTATTTTTTGCTTTGTTTGCCGGTACATGTCTGCCTTGCTGGTACCCTTTTTATTTTCCAAATCACAGTAGGCTGTTTATGACGTAAAAAGAAAAATTATGGAAAACCTTTAGTGTAGAGTGATTCATTTCGGGCAGCAGCAGGAACGGTTGAGCTGTGTCCAGCTTATCTAGATGACTGACTTAGCTGTGTGGATTGGCTCCCATAGTGGGGAGCTACTCCCCCCCCCCCCACACCCCTTGGTTCTCGCCACTCTGGTAGGTTTGTGCTTCACTATGATAGGGCCCCAGACTTTGCAGCATCTTTTCCCTTTGGTGCTGCCTGTCTGTCCTCTTGGTATTCTTTTTCCGCTCCCTTGGGGAACAAGTCTGGGGTGTTTCTGCACTGTCCGTAGCTGACATACAAAAAATCTCACACTGTTTTTCGTTCCCTTTTCCTTTCTTCATTCACCTTCTCCTGTCCTTCCTCCACTTTGGCGTTTGAGACTCCTATTCTTCTTCTTCCCAGTGTGCTCCTGATGGCCGGCCCATCTGTGTGACATGTAACAGGTAACAGGTGACTAGGGAATGCATAATTCCCAGCCCTGGTTCAACAGATAGGGTTCAGAGATACAAGGCAGGCCCATGGAGGGGAGATTGCCCGAGCTGCTACCTTTCCGAATTGCTAGTTGGTCTCCCTATCAGGTGTTTGGGAGGTGTGACCTGAGGTGTAAACAATCACCTAAGGCGATTGTGCCCCCCCTTGTGGCCTCCAGTTGAAAGGATCATGCCATTGGAGACACTTGCTGTCATTGGGGAGGGGGGGGGGGAGAATTTCCTAACAGTGAGTCAATCATCTTCACAATCAATGTCTGTTGTTGTGGTCTTCAGTCCAGAGACTGGTTTTGTGCAGCTCTCTATGCTAATCTATCCTGTGCAAGTTTTTTCATCTCCCAGTACCTAATGCACCCTACATCCTATTCACCTCTTGGTCTCCCTCTATGATTTTTACCCACCACGCTGCCCTCAAATACTAAATCGCTGATCCCTTGATGCCTCAGAACATGTCCTACCCACTGATCTCTTCTTCTAGTCAAGTTGTGCCACAAATTTCTCTTCTACCCATTTCTATTCAGTACCTCCTCATTAGCTATGTTATCTACCCATCTTCATTCACCATTCTTCTGTAGCACCACAGTTCAGAAGTTTCTATTCCCTTCTTGTCTACATTGTTTATTGTCGATGTTTCACTTCCATACATGGCTACATTCCATACAAATTCATCAGAAAGGACTTCCTGACACTTAAATCTATACTTGATGTTAGCAAATTTCTCTTCTTCAGAAATGCTTTCCTTGCCATTGCGACCCTACATCTTATATTCTCCCTGCTTCGACCATCATAAGTTATTTTCCTCCCCAAATTGCAAAACTCACCTACTACTTTGAGTGTCTCATTTACTAACCTAATTCCTTCAGCATCACCTGATTTAATTCGACTACATTCCATTATCCTCTTTTTGCTTTTGTTGATATTCATCTTATATCCTCCTTTCAAGACACTGTCCATTCCGTTCAGTTGCTCTTCCAGTTCCTTTTCTGTCTCTGACAGAATTACAATGTCATCGGCAAACATCAAAGTTTTCGTTTCTTCTCCATGGATTTTAATTCCTACTCCAAATTTTTCTGTTTCCTTTCCTGCTTGCTTAATATGCAGATTGAATAACATCAGGGATAGGCTGCAACCCTTTCTGTCTCCCTTCCCAACCACTGCTCCCCTTTCATGCCACTCGACTCTTATAACTGCAATCTTGTTTCTGTACAAATTGTAAATAGCTTCATTCCTTGTATTTGACCCCTGCCACCTTCAAAATTTGAAAGACAGTATTGGAGTCAACATTGTCAAAAGTTGTCTCTAAGTCTACATACGCTACAAATGTATGTTCACCTTTCATAAGTCTATCTTCTAAGTTCAGTGAACCCTCTGCCAGGCACTTAAGTGATTTGTGGAGTATCCATGTAGGTGCAGGTGATGTAGATGTAGATACGTCATAGGGTCAGTATTGCCTCACGTGTTCCAACATTTCTACAGAATCCAAACTGATCTTCCCCGAGGTCAGCTTCTTCCAGTTTTTCCATTCATCTGTGAAGAATTCATGTTAGTATTTTGCAGCTGTGACTTATTAAACTGACAACTTGGTAATTTTCACATCTGTCAACTGGTTTCTTTGGGTTTGGAATTATTGTATTCTTCTTGAAGTCTGAGGGTATTTCGCCTGTCTGCCATGCTATCAGTAGTTCTAATGGAATGTTGTCTACTCTTTGTGGTTTCACTTACTGAATATGGTCAGTCCTTCACAGCAGTAAGTTTGTTTGTAATTCATAAGGGTGTTGATGCAATTGCCAGCCCTGTGACATCCTGCTCTCATTTACAGAATGGCACTTTGCTTTTGGAAATGGCTTCTGATTCTCAAGCATGATGGCTTGCTGCTGTGCTTCTCGATGACACCCTATTTGTGTTGAGGCCCATAGAACTCTACTCTTTCTGTGGTGGTGTTTACCACCACCTGGATGGTCTGACCGAGGTCGAAATCCAGACATACCGCTCTGACGAGGGTGCCATTGCTGTCCATCGGATGGTGAAAAAGGCAGATGCATCTGTAGTGTGCGTGCACACTCTCTCTCTCTCTCTCTCTCTCTCTCTCTCTCTCTCTCTCTCTCTCTCGCCTTTGATAGAGTGGTGCTTCTATCAAAGATCAAAGTAGGCTATGAAGTTATCAAAGTCCAACCATGTATTCTGAATCTGATTTTCTGCTACCGGTGTCATCGTTTCAATGAGACTAAAATGTCTTTTTGACACCCGGCCAAATGTGTAACCTGTGGTGGGGATGCACACAAGGGCAATTGTTCACTTCCTCCCCACTGTATCAACAGCAATGGCCACCATGCTGCTCCTCTTGAGATAGCCCCATGTATCTCGATATCTCGATGAGTGGGGTGTCCAGGAAATCCAGGTAATGAAAAAGTTCCTCACCTGGTTGCTCGAAAGTTACTGGCTAGTCGCAAAACCTGCCTTCTACTGTCTGGTACTTAGAGTACCGTTCTTGCTAAATCTCACTTCATGCAGACATGAGACCTTAAACTCAACTCTGAGGTTGTGAAATTGTGCAGTGCCATGGTAGCATGGCTATTCCCTCTTCCAGCTGTGCAACAGGCTATCAAACTCTGACCATATGGGGTGAAGTCACTAGTTATACAGGGTGTCTGAAAAGTCTTTCCCTGATTACATAAATTGATAACTCAGGCTAGAAGTAAGATACAAATATGAAACTGGTGTCTAATTGTTTACAAACTCAGTTTTTTTCACACATCAGTAAACTTCCACATGAGCACCCTTGGTAGCATGTAGCACATCTAGGCGATATTCAATTTCCGTCCACTCATTAGCCAACATCACTGGAGGGATCGATTCAACGACTGTGGTTGTCCATTGCCGCAGGGTTTCAAGATCTGGTACACGTGTTCGATAGACATCGGGGTGATACTGAAGCAGCTGAGGAACAGCATACAGTTGCAGCATGTCCAGATACAATGCAGATGTGATGGTAGCCTTGGCGAAGAAGATTGGCCTGATAATTCGATCGTGCAATAGCACGCACCAAACATTCACCTTTCGACTACCTCTGGTGCACTCCATGACCTTGTCGGGGGGGTTGTGAACCCCTAATGCGCACATTATGGCGATTCACTACTCCACTGACAAGGTCGCTTTGTCAGAAAAGGCAATTCGTCTGAGATAACCATCATCGTCCTCAATACGTGATAGCATTTAGACTGCAAAGTCATATCGATGTGTACTGTCATTGGGCAACAAGGCCTGAACAATTTGCAATTTGTATGCACGAAACAATAAACGTTTGTGTAAAATGTCATGGAGAGAGCTTTTTGGCATCTGTAATTCACGTGAGGCCCTGCACACCGATTTCTTCAGACTTCACAGAAAAGACTGCCTTACAGCTTCCACCCTGTCTGCTGAGGTCGACCAGACCTCGAAAGGTCAGCTACCGATCCTGTGTTCTTGAACTTCTCATACTTCTCATACCAGGCTTTAATCCTCTTGACATCAGGTGGATTCCTTCCAAATGTTGCCTGGAAGTGTTTCTGCACTGTGGTTGTTGATCATGTCCCATGGTACTACTGGACACACTGTGCCTTCTCCTGATTGGTTAACATGGCTTCTTGGGCACTGCACCTCATCCACTACTTTCATACTGCGAACCTAAAACAGAAAAAAACTTTGACAGTTGTAAACAATTCGACACAAGTTTTGTATTTGTATCCTACTTGTAGCCTGAGTTATCAATTTATGTAATCAGGGAAAGACTTTTCGGACACCCTGTACAACTGACAGGCCAAAAAGGAGAGCAGGAATACTCCCATGAAGAATTCGTATGTGTCTCCTGCCAGCCGCCACCTGAGTCTTCATCTGCTAGCCGGAAAGGTCTGAAGAAGTCCAAGAAAGGCAAATGGTCTTCTCCTTTGCCAATTCAAAGATCCTCTTTGGTGGTTTCACCACGTGATACCTTGGCCTGGCTGGCCTTCCTGTGGCTGGTGTGCACTACAAATCATTCCTCTGTATTGAACTCTGCAAGCTGGCTGCACAACAAAGACGACACATCTGTAGACTAAATGGAACAAGATTGACCTGGCTCTGTGCCGTGTAGCAGTGAGTCTTGACAGGATGGCACTCGGCAGCCTTGGAGGTGACATACATCATTTCCTTATCATGACTCCTCGAATGGATGTTAGTGGCCTTCAATCCAACAAAGAAAATTTATGGCTGCTTTTAGAATTGAAGCATCCACTTGCACCCATCCCTCAGGAAACAAAATTGTGTCCTCATAACTGCATTGATATGTTGCATTTCTTCCTGGTCTGTTTTGACCTTCCCCCCAAGGTTGGCATTCCATCTATTGGGGGAGTCATGCTGCTCATACTGGATGATGTTCATAGTAAACTCATCTCCCTGACTACCTGTCTTCAAGCTGTTCGTTTGCCTTTTCCTTCCTCATTCGACCTCCCTTTGCACCACTTACATCCCTCCATCATTCAATGTCACCAGAGAGGACTCTCTCAGCTTCTTGGGCAACTACCTCACCCATTTCTGTTGCTCAGTGACTAATTGCACACCATCCCTTCTGGACCCTCCCCTCCCCTGGAAGTCCGGTGGCTAGAATAGGCATGAGGTATGCCTATCTATCATAAGAGGTGTGTAAAAGGAGTCACTCACGTTGTGGCCTTTGTGATGGTCCCCTGACTGGTTTTGACCATCTTTCTAAATTTTCCCAAAGAGCGAGCCAATTGGGGAAGGGCGCCTTATATGGTGCATCGTGTCCATCGTGCATTGAGATCTTTAGTCCACTTTCTCATCATCGATTGCAGTCCCGCCCATTCTCCATATCTAAGGTGAGGACACCTTCCTGGGTGCATTTTCCACCATGCACTATGCAGCGTCACTTTCTGTGCCGATGATGACCATGGACTTCCCTGCACCTCATATATAGCACGGTATCCCGTCTGTTGTGGTGGGGCTGCCATGTACCCTGTTGGTTGCAGCATCCCCTGACAACACAGGGTTTGCTCTGCTGATGTCTGCGCCATTAACTCCCCACATATGCCATGGAGTAGATGCCCATCTCTCTGGGGCATCGGGACTCCCAGCAATGGCCATCCTGCCTGGTGATCCTTGCTGAGGTTGGGTGGCACCTGTGGGGAGGGCGCCTGGTCAGAGTGGGTGGCATAAGGGCAGATGACACACGATGAAGTATAGTATATCATCTCTTGTTGGTGGTCTGCCACCAGCAGTCTCTAAGTGGGCAAAGTCTAACTTCATTGCTAAGAAATATGAGCCCAAATCGTCCCCCTCCCTGGTCACACCATGGGAAGAACACCAGGCTAAGGATGGCTGTGAAGCTTTTTCGCCCCAGTACCTCGTGTGTACCAGAGTTCATGGGGAATCTTTGATGTCCATGAAGCCTCAGTTTTTTGTGGATCATTTCACAGGCATTACTCCCTTGTGACAAGTTGGGGGATGTTTCTGTTCCCATTACCCCCCATAAGAACTTAAATCTGTTCCAGGGTATTATATTCCACAGGGACCTAGTTTTGCTGTCTGACGACGAGCTGCATGCCAGTTTAGAATGGCAAGGTGTTCATTTCATCTGCCACATTTATTGGGGTCTTGATGAATAATCAGGTTGCCACCAGTGCCTTCGTCTTGGCCTTTGAGGGGTGACACATTGCCCGAGAAGGTGAAGGTGATGGTCTACCGCTGTGACGTCAAGCCATATATCCCTCCCCGAATGAGGTGCTTTAAGTGCTTGAAGTGGCCACATGTCTGCCTGCTGTACTTCCAGCGTCAAATGTCAAGATTATGGATGTCCATCACCTCGCAATAATCGATGTGCCCAGCCTCCCATGTGTGTCAACTGTGGAGACCATCATTCACCTCGATCACTAGACTGCAGGATCTTAAAGAAAGGGAGGAAATTCATGGAAAATAAGACCCTGGACCAACTGACCTAAACTGAAGCTAAGAGGAAATTTGAGCACCTGCATCCCTTGGCTATGACATCTTACGCAGCCACTATGAGAACGGTTGTCACCTCTTGGAACCAGAAGACTACACATGCCCCCTTGATGGTGCGGGGTGCTTCCTGCCCTGTTGCTCCCGCACCATCTACTATGGGAGCGACACCCTCCCTCCCAACAATCGGGGATATCGATACCCACTTCTGAGCTGGAGAAGTGTAAGTCTTCTTTGGCTCCTCTTGCTAGGAAGGGGTCCATTGGGTCACTGCCTTCTCAGGTTTCTGCTAGTGGGAAAGATGACACCCACCAGTGGCGGAAGAGCCCAAAAGCATTTGGTCATAGTGCTTCACGCTCATCCTCAGTCCCAGAGACTGTATCAGTGAAGTTCTCCCAGTCAGGGAACCCAGTGAGAGAAATAAAAAAAGGTCCCCAAGACCAGGGGAATTGTGGTGGAACCCAAACCACCACTACCTATAAGCTCTTCATCTGCAGATAAGGTGGAGATTCTGGTGTCCGCTGAGGACCTAGATCTCGCCAGACCATCAGACACAATTGATATGGACTGCTCAGGCAAAAAGTCGGTGGCAACAGGTGACCCTGAGGCGTAAACTGCCTCACTGAATGTTCCATGCCTTCCCAGTCGCACAATGACATCATCCTGCAGTGGAATTTCTGCATTTTTTTTCCACTGCCTGACTGAGCTACAGCAACTGTTCAGCTTTACACCTGCTTTCTGCATTGACCTCCAGGAAACGTGGTTCCTGGCAAAGCAGACCCCAGCCCTCCGTGGCTGTAAGGGATACTACAGGAACCATAGTGACTATAATAGTGTGTCAGTTGGAGTTTGTGTCTGTGTCCTGAACTCAGTATACAGTGAACGTGTGCCCCTTCCAACCCATCTTGAAGCTGTGGCTGTCAGGATAGGGCTGACACAGGAAATAACTATATGCAATATATATCTTCCTCCAGATAGTGCAGAATCCCTGAATGTATTAACTACACTGAGTAATCAACTCCCAAACCCTTCCTACTTTTGGGACATTTTAACTCCCGTAACCTCATGTGGGGTTGCACTGTGCTAATTGGCTGAGGCAGAGATGTCGAAACGTTACTGTCTCAGTTCGAACTTTGCCTCTTAAATACTGGGGCAGCCACACATTTCAATGTGGCTCATGGTAGTTACTCGGCGATTGATTTATCAATTGGCAGCCCAGGACTTCTATCAACTGGAGAGCACATGACTACCGGTGCGGTAGTGACCAGTTCCCCATCTTCCTGCCGCTGCTCCGGTGTCAGGCCCATGGACGCCTGCCCAGACGGGCTTTAAACAAGGTGGACTGGGAAACTTTCACCTCTGCTGTCACCATCGAATCTTCCCCACACGGCAACATCGATGTGATGGTTGAACAGGTGACTACAACAATCGTTTCTGTGGCAGAAAACATGATCCCTCGCTCTTCAGGGTGCCCCAGCGAAAGGCAGTCCCTTAGTGACCGAGCGAGGTGGCGCAGTGGTTAGCACACTGGACTCGCATTCGGGAGGACGACGGTTCAATCCCGTCTCCGGCCATCCTGATTTAGGTTTTCCGTGATTTCCCTAAATCGTTTCGGGCAAGTGCCGGGATGGTTCCTTTGAAAGGGCACGGCCGATTTTCTTCCCAATCCTTCCCTAACCCGAGCTTGCGCTCCATCTCTAATGACCTCGTTGTCGACGGGACGTTAAACACTAACCACCACCAAGTCCCTTAGTGGTCGCCGGAAGTCACTGAAGCAATTGAGAAGTGTTGGCTACCTCTTCAGCGGCGTAAGTGGCACCCTTCCCTGGAGCACCTCATAGCCTTTAAATGGCTTCTTGGCCACGTTAACCAACTTAACAAACGACAGAAGCAGGAATGTTTGGTAAGATATGTCTTGACCATTGGGTGCGATACGCCACTTTCCCAAGTCTGGGCAAAGATGAGATATGTCTCGCGAGTAACTGACGCCAAGTATTCCCGTTGTTAACATAAATTTTGTGTTATCTACCAACACAAAAGTGATTGCCATGCACTTTGCTGAGCACTATGCTCGGGCCTCTGTATCAGAGAACTACCTAACAGGCTTTCGCACTCTCAAATGGCTGCTGGAAGGACAAGTCCTCTCGTTCACTACACTCCAAAGTGAATTCTGTAACGCACCATTTACAGAGTGCGAGATCCTCAGTGCCTTCCACATCACCCTGACACAGCTACTGGACCAGATCAGATTCACAGTCAGATGATTAAACATCTCTCATCTGACTAAAAGCGTCATCTCCTTGTCTTCAACAGAATCTGGTGCGATGGCATCTTTATATTGCAATGGTGGGAGAGCACTATCATTCCAGTGCTCAAACCCAGTAAAAACCCACTTGACGTGGATAGCTGTCGCCCCATCAGCCTCACCAACGTTATTTGTATGCTGCTGGAATGTATGGTGTGTCGGCAGTTGGGTTGGGTCCTGGAGTCAAGTGGCCTACTGGTTTCATGTCAGGGCGGCTTCCACTAGGGTCGCTCTACCACTGATAATCTTGTCCCTCGAGTCTACTATCCAAACAGACTCGTCCAGATGCCAATACCTGGTTGTCAACTTTATTGATTTGCGAAAAGCATATGACACAACCTGGCGACATCATATCTTTGCCACATTATACGAGTGGGGTTTCCAAGGCATGCTCTCGATTTTGATCCAGAATTTCCTGTCACTTCGCACTTTCCGTGTCCAAGTTGGTGCCTGCCATAGTTCGCTCCATATCTAGGAGAATGGGGTCCCACAGGGCTCTGTATTGAGTCTCCCTTTGTTTTTAGTGGGTATTAATGGTCTAGCAGCAGCTGTAGGGTCGTCCGTCTCACTTTCTCTGTATTCAGACGACTTCCGCATTTCGTACTGCTCCACCAGTACTGGTGTGGCTGAACAGCACCTACAGGGAGCCATTCACAAGGTGCAGTCATGGGCTCTAGCCCACAGTTTCCAGTTTTTGGCCGCTAAGTCATGTGTCATGCACTTCTGTCGGCGTCGTACCCTTCATCCAGAACCAGAACTTTACCTCCATGACGATCCAATAACTGTAGTGGAGACATATCGATTCTTAGGACTGGTTTTCAACACCTGATTGACTTGGCATCATCACCTTTGTCAGCTTAAGGGGAAGTGCTGGCAGCACTCCAGTGCTGTCCACTGCCTGATCAACACCAACTGGGGTGCTCATAGCTCTATGCTGCTGCTGCTCTACAGAGCCCTCTTCCAATCCCACCCTGACTATGGGGGTCTGGTTTATGGTTCGGCGGCATGTGCAGTGTTGCGTTTACTTGACCCGGTGCTCCACTGTGGCCTACGCCTAGCGACAGGAGCTTTTAGGACGAGTCCAGTGACCAATGCCCTTGTGGAGGCCAGAGTACCTCCATTTCAGATTAAGCATGCACAACTGCTGGCCAGTTACGTTGCACACATTAGTAGTTCTCCTGCACATCTGAATCAGTGTCTCCTTTTCCCACCTATGGCAGTTCATCTCCCACATCGGTGGCCCAGTTCAGGGCTATTGATTGCGGTTTGTGTGCGGTCCATTCTCCCTGAACAGGAATCCTTCCCTTTACCAACTCTACTTATGGTCTGTTCACATACACCTCCATGGTGTACACCTCAGCCGCAGCTTTGGCTGGACCTTTCACATGGCCCTAAGGACTGTTAACCCTGCAGATTTCTGCTGTCACTACTCAGTTATTGACATGTTCCGGGGCTCTGAAGTGGTTTACACCAATGGCTCGATGGCTGATGGTCGTGTTGGCTTTGTCTACGTTCATGGCGGCCATATTGTGAACAGCATTCTTTACCCAATGGCTGCAGTGTATTCTCTGCAGAGCTGGTGGCCATTTCTCGTGCTCTTCAGTATCTCTGTTCATGCCCTGGAGAGTCATTCCTTTTATGTACTAACTCCTTGAGCACTCTGAAAACTATCGACCAGTGCTACCCTCGTCATCCATTGGTAGCATCTATCCAGGATTCCATCTATGCGCACGAATGGTCCATTCGTTCAGTGGTCTTTATCTAGACCCCTGGTCATGTCAGAATCCCAGGAAATGAACTTAGTGACAGGCTGGCCAAACAGGCTACACGGAAACCACTTCTGCAGCTTGGCATCCCTGCAACTGACCTGCGTTCTTTATTATGTTGCGAGGTTTTTCAGCTTTGGGAGACGGAATGACAAAATCTCAGTATGCACAACAAACGGCGAACTATTAAGGGGACCATGAATGTGCGGAAGTCCTCGATGAGGGCCCCTCACAGGGACTCAGTGGTTCTCTGCTGGCTCCACATCGGCCATGCCTGGGCAGCTCACCGCTACACCATGCGCTGTGAAGACCCACCTCAGTGTCGGTGTGGCGCCTGGTTGACAGTGGCCCATATTCTTCTGCTTTGTCCTCCTTTGGCTGCCCTGTGTCTTCATCTTCAGTTGCCGGACTTATCATTGATTTTAACAGATGACACCTCATCAGCAGATTTGGTTTTACATTTCATCCATGAGGGTGGGTTTTATCATTCGATCTGAGTTTTAGCGCATGTCCTTTGTCTGTCCTCCACCATAGTGCTATTTAGGGTGGAGGTTTCAATGTGTTGCAGAGTGGCTGGCTTTTCGTTTTTATTTTTGTGGTCAGCCAGCCACTGTAATCTGCGTCCTTGCTTTACTAGCTTCTGACTGTTTCTTGCATCTGTTTTCTTGTCCTCTTTTGTTACTTTTAGTGTTCATTGCCTTTCCTTCATTCTTGTGGTCTTTCCTTTCTTTCTGTTTTGTTTTACGTCTTATTCTCACACATGTGGCATTGTCTTGTTACAAACAAGGGACTGATGACCTCATAGTTTTGTCACTTTCCCCATCTTCTAAACCAGCCAATCCTGAGCACATCTGTTCATGCCCTGGGAGTTATTTCTTCTGTGTACTGACTCCTTGAGCAGCCTACAATCTGTTGACCAGTGCTACCCTCACCACCATTCCATCTATGCCCTGGAATGGTCCAGTCATTCAGTGGTGTTTGTCTGGAACCCAGGTCATATCATAATCCCTGGCAACGAACTTGCAGACAGGCTGGCCGAACAGGCTACGTGTAAACCTTTTATGGAGATGGGCTTCTCTGCAACTGAACTGCATTCAATACTATGCCGCAAGGTTTTACAGCTTTGGGAGATGAAATGCCATAACGTCAGCATGCACAACAAACTGCGTGCCATTAAGGAGAATTCAAATGTGTGGCAGTCCTCCATGCAGGCCTCTCACAGGGACTCTGTAGTTTTTTCAGCTCCACATAGGCCATACTTGAGTGATACATGCCTACATCTTGTGCTGTGATGACCCACCTCAGTGTCAGTGCAGCCTCCAGCTGGCAGTGGCCCATATCTTGGTGAGCTGTTCTCCTTTGGGTGCCCTGTGACGGACTATTCAGTTACGACTCATTGCCATTAATTATAGCGGACACCTCATTGACCAATTTAGTTGTAAATTTTATACATGACTGTGGGTTTTATCATTCTATATAAGTATTAGTGCATGTCCTTTGTGCCTTTGTCTTCTCCACTGTAATGCTTTTATGGTGGATGTGTGGTGTCACCGCCAGACACCACACTTGCTAGGTGGTAGCTTAAATCGGCCGCGGTCCATTAGTACATGTCAGACCCGCGTGTCGCCACTGTGTGATCGCAGACCGAGCGCCACCACACGGCAGGTCTCGAGAGACGTACGAGAACTCGCCCCAGTTGTACGACGACGTTGCTAGCGACTATACGGACGAAGCCTTTGCTCTCATTTGCCGAGAGACAGAATAGCCTTCAGCTAAGTTCATGTCTACGACCTAGCAAGGCGCCATTAGCCTTAGATAGCTTGTATCTAAAGAGCCTCACTTGTATCGCCACAATCTCCAGATGTCTCATCAAGAACGATGTATACAAAGGAAGGATTAAAAGTTAAGTAGTCCAGAAGTTACGTATTTTCTTTATAGCATTCATTAAGTCTCCTGTTTCAGACCTCACTCCATCCTTCGTGAGTTAGCGCGTGCATCTTGGCCGCCTCTTTCAATTAGTGTGCGTAGTGTTGGCAAGTCTGCCGACACTACAGGATGTTTTAATGTGTCAAAGAATGGCTGCCTTTTCCTTTTTATTATCGTGGTCTGGCAGCCAGTCATTTACTCTCTTGTTTCTACCCGTTCTACCCGTTTCTTGCTTCTCTGTGGTTTTCTTTTCCTGCTTCGTCCATAGTAGTGTTGGTTGTCCTACTGTAGTTATTTTGGTTCTTCCTTTCTCCTGCCATTGTGCTGTATGCCTCCTTTGTTTCCTTCTTTCCATTGTGTAATTCTTTTACCAATGACCTCGCAGTTTGGTCCCTTCCCCCCCCCCCTCTTTTAAACCAACCATCCCTTTTGGTGTTCTCCCAGAAATTGTCAGAGAGGTGCCCACTTGGCTGACTGTAACCAACTTAACCTCTTCTATCTTAACACCGGCGCACCCATATTCCTTTGACTCCTCACACACCTGTTCCCATTTGGACATATACTTCTGCATTGCCCAGCTTGCCCATGGTCTCTAGCGGTCCATTCCTTCTGACACCTACTTGAGCGACCATTTCTTCTGTGCTATCCATATGCTGACTCCTACCCCACCTGCATTCACACCCAAATGGCAGCTTACTAAGGCTGACTGGGGGCTTTACTCCTCCCTGGTGGCCTTCGACGAACAAGATTTCCCCAGTTCTGATGATGACCAGGTTGAATATCTCACAAACATTATCTTACTCCTGCAGAATGCTCCATTCCTCACGCTTCTCCTTCACCACGCCATGTCCAGTCTCTTGGTGGACAGAGGCATGTCACAATGCAATTAGCATTTAGAGATGTACTCTACACGTTTTCAACCACCATCCTACGAAGGCATCCTACAGCGATACATGCACAGTGTCGTCGTATTTTTCGGAATAGCAAAAAAGCTTGTTGGATTTCATTTACAAGTTCTTTTAATAGTTCCACTCCCACTGTCAGGTGGACCAACCTCTGACGGCTCTCTGCGGCCAAGATCCATTCTCCAGTTTCTGATCTGACTGTAGCAGATGAGGCTATTGTGGACTCTACTGTGATCTTGTATCGCCTTGGGCCATCATTTTGCGGAAATTTCGAGCTTTTCTCACTGTCGCTCTCCTTTCCTTCACCAGAAACGAGCAGAGGCAGCCCGGGCAATAGCCTACTCTTCTGAAAATTGAGTGTGCTACAATGCCGCCTGTACTATGGAGGTGTGAGTTCATGCTCTCACTTCATCCCGATCCTCCACCTCAGGGTCAGATCTGTTCACATTCAGATGTTGTAGCACCTTGTCTTGCAAGCAAACACTTTCTGCTTAATATGTACAACTGCATCTGGGCAGAGGACACGTTTCCCAGGCAGTGCTGTGAAGTCAGTCATACCCATTCCTAAGCCTGGTAAGGACAATCACCTTCCTTCTAGCTACCACCTCATCTTTCTCACCAGCTGTGTTTGCAAGGTGATGTAACATATGATTCATGGCTGGCTGGTATGGTGGCTAGTCTCCTGCAGTTTGCTTATGACTGCACAGTATGGATTTCGAGTGTGCCATTCTGCAGTTAACCATCTCGTCATTTTGCCCACCAATGTCACGAATGGTTTTCTGCAGAAATCCCAGGATGTGGCTGTCTTTCTCAGTTTGGCGAAAGCCTACGTCGCATGCCGGAGGACTGTTATCATCTGCATTCTCTACATGTGGGGCTTCCGTGGCCACCTGCCCGATTTCCGTGAAGAATTTTTAAAAGACAGTTTTCAAGGTATGTGTGGGTTCTGCCTTGTGGGACACCTTTATCCAGGAAAATGGTGTGCCTCAGGGTTCCGTCCTGAGCATCGCCCTCCTTGCTATTGCCATTAACCCTATAATGGCCTTTCTCCCTCCAGCTCTCTTTTTGTTGATTTTTCCATCCATTGCATTTATCACGGTCCTGTTTCATTGAGTAGCATATTCAGCGATATCTCTATCGTCTTTTCCCATGGGGCTTCGACAGTGGCTTTCGCTTTTCCGCTCACAGAACAGTTGGTATGAATTTCTGGCATGCAGCTGATTTCTTCCACTGCATTTACATCTTGGCCTTGTTGCTCATCTGTTCATTGAAACGGTGAAATACCAGGGTCTCTTGCTCAGTAGGAAAGATTCTTGGTCCTCCCATGTCTCACCTGCAGCCCACTGTATGCGATCCCTCTGTTCCGCATGTCCTCAATGGTACACCACCATCCTCGGTTTGTACTGATTCGGCTCTTGCTCCAGCAGCTTAACTTCACACTACCTGCAACTTTCCTGGTGGGTGTGAACCCTTGACAATCTTGGATTCGTGTGGCGGCCCACGTTCACCTTGGTCTTCATTTGCTTCCTAGGGACACTACTCCAGCCTTGCTCTATTTCATTCAGTTTCATGACATTGATATGGAACGTCATGATAGTACCTTTGTGTATGCTGACGTTTCTCAGACTGACCATGGAGTCGGTATGACTTCATCATTGGCGATGTTTTTCAGAATCGGCTTCCAGGACAGTGCTCAGTAGCTACAACAGAGCTCCATGCCCTGTATCAACGCTGGAGTACATATGGTGACACAGCCTTTACAATTATCATCTGCTCACTCTGTCAGTGCCCTTCAGAGCCTCTGTGCACCGTACACCGCCCATCCCATCATGCAATGGGTCCAGGAAAACTGTCCCTTGCACACTCTCGATGGAGCCACTTTGATGTTTAAGTGGGTTCCTGTTCATGTCGGTATGACAGGAAACATGTCTGCTGATGCTGCTGCCAAGGCTGCATTCCTCATACCTCAGCCCACTAGTTCTTACATTCCCTCTGATCTGTGTGTTGCTGTCTGGCAGGAGGTGGTGTCACTTCAGCATTGTCACACGTCCTCCTTTCATGGGACTAAGCTCCAGGTTTTTAAGCATCGCCTTGGACAACCTCCTCTCGACCCACCTGCCGCAAAGAGGTAATTTTAACTATGTTGTGTATTGGGCGCTGCTTTTTTAGCCATCAGCATTTGATAAGTGGCGCTCCCCCACCACTTTGTGCACATTCCGCCCAACTTGTAATTGTCTGCCATTTGCTGAGAGAAAGCCCTTTTTATGTACCTGCTTGGATTTGCTGTCAGAGTTATTGGCCATTTTTTCCTTAGTGAATGACGTGCTGGCTGTCGACTGCATTATACTTTTTATTCATCATAGCAATATGGCAAAGGCCATTTAATTTTTAGTTATGTACCTCTGTTTCTCTATATTGTATTTTGTAGACATTTCTATATGTATCCGTTTTTAGCTTTCTTCTCTTCAGTCGATTGGGATTGATATGTGGTAATTTTTATCTCCTCTTTTTCTCCATGTTTCACAGTTTTTACATGGGCGCGTATGAACCTTGTTTTTACGCCCTGTAACGAAATACTAGCAAATGTGCTTGTGAACAACAAAACTTTTATTTCACAACTTTATATTTTTGGCTACTGATTAAGTACATGTACACATGTACACTGTGTGATCAAAAATATCCTGAGACCCCCAAAACATACATTTCTCATATTAGGTGCATTGTGCTGCCAGGTACTCCATAACAGTGACCTCAGTAGTCATTAGACATCGTGAGAGAGCGGAATGGGGTGCTCAGCAGAACTCGTGGACTTCGAACTTCGTCAGGTGATAGTGTCACTTGTGTCATACATCTTTACATGAGATTTCCACACACAGCTTGAGGCTGCTGCCAAGGGGTGTCATTGTGGGGGATCGAACGTGGGGTTGCAAGGGATGTCGAGCATGTCCCACATGTCCTCTGATTGGTCCACTGCTGTGCCTGCCCCAGGTACTATGAAGTTGACCCCTCACCCGTACTCGAGTGGGAGATCATTCCAAAGTCTGGCAGGCAGCAAAAAACTTTCCGAGGAGCCGATTGTAGCGCCTCCCTGGTTCGTTTCACAAACAGGTTTTGGGCATTATCTGTGGCTGATGATGTCTCTGAGCTGGACGCTGTTGTCCATCCTGTTCCAGAGGAAGCTTCTCAGTTCGCAAGGTCTGGACATTCACAGAGGGCAGGTTTGCTGGTAGTTGGGAGCTCCAACGTTAGGTGCATAATGGGGCCCCTTAGGAACATGGCTGCCAAGGAGGGGAAGGAAGCCAGTGTGCATTCCAGGGGGAGTCATTCCGGATGTGGGAAGGGTGCTTCTGGATGCTATGAAGAGTACAGGGTGCAGCCAACTGCTCATGTTGGTACCAATGACATTTGTCTCTTTGGATCGGAGCAGATTCTGTCTGGTTTCAGGCGGCTAGCGGAAATGGTGAAGACTGTGTGTCTTGCTTTCGATATTAAGGCGGAGCTCACCATCCACATCGTTGTCGACGGAACCGACTATGGTCCTTTGGTGCAGAACCGAGTGGAGGGTCTGAAACAGAGGCTCAGGCGGTTCTGTGACTGTACGCTGCAGATTCCTTGACTTGCACCATCGGGTGTTGGGTTTCCGCGTTCCGCTTAATAGGTCAGGAGTCCAGTACACACAGGAAGGGGCTGCACGGGTATTAGGGGTGTGTGGAAAGGACTGGGCGGTTTTTTAGGTTAGAGGGTATCAGGGAACCATAGAAGGGACGTCCATCTAAAAGTGGGCAGGTAAAACAAAGTGAGGTAGTTGTAGAAACGATTGGTATTGTAGTTGTAAATTGTCGTAGCTGTGTTGGGAAAAAACCAGAGCTCCAAGCCCTAATAGAAACCATAGTTGTAGGTAGAGAGAGCTGGCTAAAGCCGGAAATAAGTCAGCCGAAATTTTTTCAAATGATGCAACAGTGTCGAGGAAGGATAGATTAAATACAGTTGGTGGTGGAGTATTTATTGCTATCAGAGGTAGTTTACCTTGTAGCGAAATAGAAGTAGATTTTTTCATGTGAAATAGTGTGGGTAGAGGTTATACCTGACAATCGGACTAAACTATCAATTGGGTCGTTTTGCCGACCCTCGACTTGGAAGATATAGGTATTGGGTAGTTAAAAGAAAACTTGAGTCTCATTTCTAATAAGTACCCCGTTCATAAAATTATAGTCGGTAGTGACTTTAGTGTACCCTCAATATGCTGGAAAAATCATATGTTTAAAGCCATTGGCAGGCATCAAACTTCACCCGAAATTGTACTGAAGACATTCTCAGAAAATTATTTTGAACAATTAATTCATCAGCCCACTCGAAGCGTAAATGGTTGGGAAAGCATACTTGACCGTTAGCAACAAATAATCGTCGACAAATAGTGAGTATTGTGTCGAATACAGGAATTAGCGACCACAAGGCAGTTGCTGCTAGGCTGAATACCATAACACTTACAACCATCAAAAAGAAACGCAAAGTATATCTATTTAAAAAAGCTGATAAAAATAATCTTAACACGTTTTTAAGAGACAGTTCACTCCTTCCGATCTGATCATGTAAGTGTAGAAAAGTTGTGAAATGTTTTCAAAGAGATAGTATCAACAGCAATTGAGAGATATATACCACATAAATTAATAAGTGATGGTACTGATCCCCCATGGTACACAAAACATGTCAGATAGTTGTTGCAGAAGCAGTGAATAAAGCATGCCAAATTAAAAAGAACGCAAAATCACTAAGATTGGCAAAGTTTTACAAAAGTTCGATATATGGCGCATACTTCAATGTGAGATGCTTTTAATAATTTCCACAACTAAATTCTGTCTCGAAATCTGGCAGAGAACCCAAAGAGATTCTGGTCATACATAAAGCAGACTAGTGGCAAGATGCAATCAATACCTTCATTGCGCAATAACAACGGTAAAGTCACTGATGACAGTGCCACTAAAGCAGACTTACTAAACACGGTTTTCCGAAACTCCTTCACCAAAGAAGACGAAGTAAATTTTCCTGAATTCCAATCAAGAACAATTGCCCATATGAGAAACATAGTAGATATCCTCGGTGTAGCAAAACAGCTTAAATCACTTAATAAAGACAAGGCCTCTGGTCCTGATTGCATACCAGTCAGGTTCCTCCCAGAGTATGCTGATAAAATAGCTCCATATTTAGCAACTATATACAACTGCTTGCTGACAGAAATCTGTACCTAAAGACTGGAAAATCGCTAAAGTCACACCAATACCGAAATAGGGAAGTAGGAGTAATCCGTTGAATTACAGTCCTATATCACTAATGTTGATTTGCAGTAGGGTTTTGGAACATATACTGTATTCAGACACTATGAAGTACCTCGAAGAAAACGGTTTATTGACACACAGCACAGTTTCAGAAAATATCGTTCTTGTGAAACACAACTAGCTCTTTATACTCGTGAAGTAATAAGTGCTATCGACAGGGGATGTCAAATTGATTCCATATTTTCAGATTTCTATAAGGCTTTCGACATCGTTCCTCACAAGGGTCTTCTAACCAAACTGCATGCCTACAGAGTATCGCCTCAGTTGTGCGACTGGATTCGTGATATCCTGTCAGAAAAGTCACAGTTCGTAGTAATAGATGGAAAGTCATTGGCGTTCCCCAAGGAAGTTACAGCACTCTATTGTTCCTGATCTATATTAATGACATAGGAGGCAATCTGGGTAGCCGTCTTAGATTGTTTGCAGATAATGCTGTCATTTACCGTCTTGTTAAGTCATCAGATGATCAAAACAACTTGCAAAATGATTTAGGTAAGATATTTGTATGGTGCGAAAAGTCGCAATTGACCCTGAAGAATGAAAAGTGTGAATTTATTCACAGAAATAAGCTAAATTTCGATTATGCGATAAGTCACACAAATCTGAAGGCTGTAAATTCAACTAAATACTTAAGGATTACAATTACCACTAACCTACATTGGAACGAACACATAGATAATATTGTGGGTAGAGCAAACCAGAGACTGTGATTCATTGGCGGAACACTTAGAAGGTACAACAGGTCTACTAAAGAGACTGCTTACACCACGCTTGTCCACCCTTTTCTGGAGTATTGCTGTGCAGTATGGGATCTGCATCAGGTGGGACTGACGGATGACATAGAAAAAGTACAAAGAAGGGCAGCTCGTTCTGTATTATCGCAAAATGGAAGAGATAGTGCCACAGACATGATATGCGAATTGGAGTGGCAGTCATTAAAACAAAGGCGTTTCTCGTTGCGACGGGATATTCTCATGAAATTTCAATAACCAGTTTTCTTCTCCAATTTCGAAATTCTGTTGGCACCCACCTACATAGGGAGAAATGATCATGACGATATAATAAGAGAAATGAGGGCTTGCACAGAAAAATTTAAGTGCTCGTTTTTTCCGCGTGCCATTCGAGAATAGAACGGTAGATAGACAGCTTGAAGGTGGTTCATTGGACCCTCTGCCAGGCACTTCATTGTGAATAGCAGAGTAATCATGTAGATGTAGATAAGCCACATATCATGCCAGTGAATGCCAAACGCCACCTCGCATGGTGTAAGGAGCGTAAACATCGGACGATTGAACAGTAGAAAAACGTTGTGTGGAGTGACGACTCACGGTACGGCGATCCGATAGGGGGGTGGGGGGGGTGTACAACGAATGCCCAGTGAATGTCATCTGCCAGTGTGTGTAGTGCCAACAGTAGCATTCGGAGGTGGTAGTGTTGTGTTGTGGTCGTGTTTTTCATGGAGGGTGCTTGCACCACTTGTTTTACGTGCCACTATCACAGCACAGACCTACATCGATGATTTAAGCACCTTCTTGCTTCCCACTGTTGAAGATCAATTCGGGAATGACGATTTCATCTTTCGACACGATCGAGCACCTGTTCGTAATGCACGGCCTTTGGCGGAGTGGTTACACAACAGTAACATCCCTGTAATGGACTGGCCTGCACAGAGCCCTGACCAGAATCCGGGTGGTTTTCGAACACAGACTATGAGCCAGGCACCACCAATCGACATTGATACCTCTCCTCAGTGCAGCACTCCATGAAGAATGAGCTGCCATTCCCCAAGAAACATTCCAGCACCTGATTGAACGTATGCCTACGGGAGTGGAAGGTGTTATCATGGCTAAGGGTAAGTGAACACCATATTGAATTCCAGCATTATTGATGGAGAGCGCCATGAACTTGTAAGTCGTTTTCAGCAAGGTCTCTGGATACTTCTGATCACATAGTGTATCTTTACTTTTGTTTTGATGCCATGCAGCTGGAGTCTGTAAAAGTCTTCGCCTCTTAGGTAGTTCCTCACAAGCATGAGGTCATGTTCATATCACAGCCCATATTTTGTCACTATATGCGAAATGTGGGACCCAACTACTGGAACAAATAGTGAGTTCCTACATTATGAAATACTTTAAAGAAAATGATCTATTGACACATAATCAGCGGAGATTCTGAATGTCTTTGTGAAACATGACTGGTTTCATATTCACATGTAGTGATGAATGCTAGTGATAGCGTATCTCAAGTTGATACCATAATTTTAGATTTTTAGAAGGCTGTTAACATCATTTGTCATGAGTAGGTTCCAGTCAAATTATGTGCCTTCATTGTTGTCACAGTCATGGCACTAGATTCCTGATTTTCTGTCAGTAAGGTCACAATTCATAGGAACTGATAGAAGTCTTGTACTGGGACTGAAGTAATTAGTTGGTTCCCAAAGGAAGTGTTATAGGGCATCTTTCGTTCCTAATTTACATAAATGATATAGGAGACAATCTGAGTAGCTGTCTTTGTTTACAGATGTTTTTCTAGTAAACTCATCAGATGAAGACAAATTCAAAATGATTTAGACAAGATATCTATATGGTGTGCTCCCTGCCGCCGTTGGATAAGCAGCTGTAGCAGCAAGTCATATACCCCTAGCTTACGTATTTGTTACATAGTTTAATTCTTAATTTCTTTGCGTGTTTTTGGGTACTTGCATTGTTTAATTCATAAATTTCGGGCGTATTATAGTATTTGAGAGTTGTGGCATCGCGCTTTAGTGTTTACTTCGTAGATTCTTACTTAAATTGCGTGTGAGTTTCGTATAAGAGGTGTAATTTCGAGTTTTAGTTATTGTAATCGTAAATTCAGGCAGATTGTAGCGCAGTCGTTAGGCATTTGTACAGGTTAGTTAATACATTCTTTGCGTGTTTCCCTTGCGTTCTCTAGGCACGGACTCGTGTTTCAGTAACTGTTGTTCAACATCGATTAGAATGGACAGGGACTGTGATTGCTGTGTTCGGATGAGGGCTGAGTTGGCATACCTTTGCTCACAGCTGCAAGCGGCGCTGACTTCGGTCGCGCACCTTGAGGCTGTTGCCAATGGGCACCACTGTGGGGAGCCGGACTTGGGTATCACGAGGATGTCAACCTCGTCCCGTCTGTCCCCAGACCGGTCTGCCGCTGTGGTTGCCCCAGTTGCTGGCCACAGTGGGGCTGAGCCCTCGCCTGTGGTTGATTGGGAGGTTGTTCCAAGGCGTGGCAGGCAGCGAAAGACGTCCCCGGAGGCTGATCAGAAAGCCTCCCCAGTGCGTCTGACACAGGTTTCAGGCACTGTCTCTGGCTGAGCCAGATGGAGCTGCCTGCCCTGTTTCAGAGGATGATTCTCAGCCTTCAAGGTCTGGGCAATCACAGAGGGTGGGCTTATTGGTAGTTGGGAGCTCCAATGTTAGGCGTGTAATGGGTACCCTTAGGGATATGGCGGCTAAGGAGGGGAAGAAATCCAGTGTGCACTCAGTGTGCACTCAGTGTGCACTCAGTGTGCACTCAGTGTGCACTCAGTGTGCACTCAGTGTGGAGTCATTCCTGATGTGGAAAGGGTCCTTCTGGATGCCATGAAGAGCACAGGGTGCAGCCAGCTGCAGGTGGTGGCACATGTAGGCACTAATGACGTTGTCGCTTTGGATCTGAGGAAATTCTCTCTGGATTCCAGCGGCTATCTGATTTGGTGAAGGCTGCCGGTCTTGCTTACGAGATGAAGGCAGAGCTCACCATCTGCAGCATCGTTGACAGAACCGACTGCGGACCTTTGGTGCAGAGCCGGGTGGAGGGTCTGAATCAGAGGCTCAGACGGTCTTGCGACCGTGTTGGCTGCAGATTCCTTGACTTGCGCCATCGGGTGGTGGGGTTTCGGGTTCCACTGAATAGGTCAGGAGTTCACTGCACTCAGCTGGCGGCTACACAGGTAGCGGAGGCTGTGTGGCGTGGACTGGGCAGTTTTTTAGGTTAGAAGGCCTCGGGAAAGTATGGGGTGGGTTGCAATCTCAAAGGGTGTGCTTGGATCAAGGAACAGTCAGAATTGTAGTTGTACATTGTTGTAGTTGTGCTGGGAAAGTCCCTGAGCTTCAAGCGCTAATAGCACAGAAGCTGAAATCGTTATAGGTACAGAAAGCTAGCTAAAGCCTGAAATAAGTTCTGCAGAAATTTTTACGAAGTCTCAGACAGTGTTCAGGAAAGACAGATTAGGCAGAATTGGTGGTGGAGTGTTTGTGTTTGTCAGTAGTGGTTTCTCTCGTAGTGAAGTCGAAGTAGATACTCCGTGCGAATTGGTATGGGTGGAGGTTATACTTAACAGCCGAACTAAGTTAATATTTGGCTCCTTCTACCGACCCCCCAGACTCTGATGATATAGTTGCTGAACAGTTCAGAGAAAATTTGAGTCGCGTAACAAATAAATACCCCACTCATACGGTTATAGTTGGTGGGGACTTCAACTTTCCCTCGATATGTTGGCAAAAATACTTGTTCAAAACCGGTGGTAGGCAGAAAACATCTTCCGAGATTGTCCTAAATGCTTTCTCTGAAAATTATTTCGAGCAGTTAGTCCACGAACCCACGCGAATTGTAAATGGTTGCGAAAACACACTTGACCTCTTAGCCACAAACAATCCAGAGCTGATAGAGAGCATCATGACTGATACAGGGATTAGTGCTAGACTCTATACCGTTTCTTCCAAATCCACCAGAAACAAACGTAAAATAATTTTATTTAAAAAAGCGTATAGAGTGTCACTAGAAGCCTTCCTAAGAGGCAATCCCCATTCCTTCCGATCTGACTATGCAAATGTGGACGAGATGTGGCTCAAATTCAAAGATATAGTAGCAACAGCAATTGAGAGATTCATACCTCATAAATTGGTAAGAGATGGAACTGATCCCCAATAGTACACAAAACAGGTCCGAATGCTGTTGCAGAGGCAACGGAAAAAGCATGCGAAGTTCAGAAGAACGCGAAATCCTGAAGATTGGCTAAAATTTACAGACGCGCTAAATTTGTCACGGACTTCAATGCGAGATGCCTTTAATAGGTTCCACAATGAAACATTGTCTCGAAATTTGGTAGAAAATCCGAAGAAATTCTGGTCGTATGTAAAGTACACAAGCTGCAAGACGCAGTCAATACCTTCGTTGTGCAGTGCCGATGGTACTGTTACCGACGACTGTGCCGCTCAAGTGGAGTTATTGAACGCAGTTTTCCGAAATTCCTTCACCAGGGAAGACGAATGGAATATTCCAGAATTTGAAACACGAACAGCTGCTAGCATGAGTTTTATAGAAGTAGATCCCATAGGGGTTGCGAAACAACTCAAATCGCTTGATACGGGCAAGTCTTCAGGTCCAGATTGTATACCGATTAGGTTCGTTTCAGATTACGCTGATACAATAGCTCCCTACGTAGCAATCATATACAACCGCTCGCTCACCGATAGATCTGTACCTACAGATTGGAAAATTGTGCAGGTCGCACCAGTGTTTAAGAAGGGTAGTAGGAGTAATCCATCGAACTACAGACCTATATCATTGACGTCGGTTTGCAGTAAGGTTTTGGAGTATATACTGTATTCAAACATTATGAATCGCCTCGAAGGGAACGATCTATTGATACGTAATCAGCATGGTTTCAGTAAACATCGTTCTTGTGCAACGCAGCTAGCTCTTTATTCGCACGAAGTAATGGCCGCTATCAACAGGGGATCTCAAGTTGATTCCGTATTTCTAAATTTCCGGAAAGTTTTTGACACCGTTCCTCACAAGAGACTCCTAATCGAGCCGTGGGCCTATGGGGTATCGTCTCAGTTGTGCGACTGGATTCGTGACTTCCTGTCAGGAAGGTCGCAGTTTGTAGTAATAGACGGCAAATCAAGTAAAACTGAAGTGATATCAGGTGTTCCCCAGGGAAGCGTCCTGGAACCTCTGCTGTTCCTGGTCTATATAAATGACCTGGGTGACAATCTGAGCAGTTCTCTTACGTTGTTCGCAGATGATGCTGTAATTTACCGTCTAGTAAGGTCATCCGAAGACAAGTATCAGTTGCAAAGTGATTTAGAAAAGATTGCTGTATGGTGTGGCAGGTGTCAGTTGACGCTATATAACGAAAAGTGTGAGGTGATCCACATGAGTTCCAAAAGAAATCCGTTAGAATTCGATTACTCGATAAGTAGTACAATTCTCAAGGCTGTCAATTCAACTAAGTACCTGGGTGTTAAAATTACAAACAACTTCAGTTGGAAAGACCACATAGATAATATTGTGGGGAAGGCGAGCCAAAGGTAGCGTTTCATTGGCAGGACACTTAGAAGATGCAACAAGTCCACTAAAGAGACAGCTTACACTACACTCGTTCGTCCTCTGTTAGAATTTTGCTGCGCTGCGTGGGATCCTTACCAGGTGGGACTGACGGAGGACATCGAAAGGGTGCAAAAAAAGGGCAGCTCGTTTTGTATTATCACGTAATAGGGGAGAGTGTGTGGCAGATATGATACGCGAGTTGGGATGGAAGTCATTAAAGCAAAGACGTTCTTCGTCACGGCGAGATCTATTTACGAAATTTGTCTTCAACTTTCTCTTCTGAATGCGAAAATATTTTGTTGAGGCCAACCTACATAGGTAGGAATGATCGTCAAAATAAAATAAGAGAAATCAGAGCTCGAACAGAAAGGTTTAGGTGTTCGCTTTTCCCGCACGCTGTTCGGGAGTGGAATGGTAGAGAGATAGAATGATTGTGGTTCGATGGATCCTCTGCCAAGCACTTAAATGTGAATTGCAGAGTAGTCATGTAGATGTAGATGGTGGAAAAATAGAAAATTACCTAAACAATAAAAAAGTGTGATCCCCTACATGAGTACTAAAAAAACTCAAATTATGACTGCACGAAATTCGCCCAAATTTAAAGACTTACAGCTTGACAAAATGTGTGTGCACTGTATGCATTATATGCATTATAACCATAGTATGCAAAGTGTTGGGAAGAAGGCAAACCAAAGATCACATTTCATTGGCAGAGATTTAGGAGGAGCAACATTTGTGGAGGACTACTTACACTGTCCTCATTATAGGAACGCTCAAGGAATGGCAACAAGCTTTGTTTTATCACGAAGTATGGGAGCTGGAAATTATATGTTAGCTGGGGTGGCAATCAAAACAAAACAGTTTTTATTTGTAGCATGATCTCTTCCTATTATTTCAATCACCAACTTCCTCTTTCAAATTCCAAAGTATGATAAGAGAATAAAGAACTTGCACAGAAAGATAGTGTTCGTATTTCCCCCACATCGTTGTTGAGAGTAGAAGAGTAGAGAAATATTTTGGAAGTGGTTATATGAACTTTTGTCAAACACTTACGTGAATTGCAGACGTATCATCTAGATGCAGATTTAGATGTAGAAGCACTTAAGGTACTTGCTTGCTGCACCATTGGTCAAGGACTAGTTGTTAGCATGTCCATAATGCTGTCGCATGGCTCAAATTAACCAGTGTCCATTTGAGCTTCTCTTCATAGTGTATGTTCAAAATCTTCGTCAGTCCTGTTACATACAAGTGCTGCATGCTTCAGAAGATTTGTATTAGGATGGGTTGGAAGAGTTAGTAAGCAATTTCCTTTGAGGCTCAGTGTTTTTCCTGTAGTCCGCCACTGAACTGATGTCTGCCATTGGCTTTAACAATAGCTAAGCCTGTGTAATTGTTGAATTTGAAATTCCTAAAAGTTGCTACATCCACATAATTGTTTGAGTGGACCATTTCCAGCTGTGACTCATTGATACTGTAGTAGTGGGATCCTACATTTTTTGTGAAGTGTAAAGTGTTATATTCTGAACATTTACTGCAAGTGGCAGATCTTAGCACTACGAAATCTGATGAAGATGTGACTACTTGCACAGCACTTTTCTTGTATAGATTGACAAAATCTTAACTCTGTTCTATTTGTAGTAGATAAGAACCCTCAAGCAACAAAGAAATTAGAAATTCCTACACTCGTGTTTTATTCAGTACACGCTGCATTTCGGATCCTGTGGTCCATCTTCAGGTGTAATTCGTCTTAATATATGCTTTATTTGTTCTATTGAATGAGGGGAAATGCATAATCCTGTCACAAAAAAGTTTGATGTTAGGTTACAACTTCGTAAGTCATATGTGGAAAATATGTGCGAAATAGTGGTAAAGATGAACAGTGTACACTTATCAAATAATCCAAGAAAAGCGTTTTTAACGTTTTAGTAACGGCATAAGTTGTTTCCTCTATCGTTTTCAAGCAAATAATTTCATTCAAGAGACACCTTCACAAACACATGTTTGTTAACACTTCACAGACGTTTTTGTACATGGTTTGGTTCAAGATGCATTTTTCATAGTGCTAAAGATTTAATTATTAAACAATTGACACATACAGGAAATAACTTCAGAACAGATATTTAAAATTATAGAAATAGCTGTGGCTTGCGAAATCTTTTCATTTAACATTGATTCTGTTTTTTTTTTATTTTGTGAAGATGTATCTCCAGTTCTGGCAGATCTAGGGTCTTACTATTGGCTTTATTATGTAATACTATCAAATTGTTTTCTAGATTGTTGATGACATGGTTCGTTTCCAACATATTTGTGCAATGACTGATTCTTCAAATTGGTTAAGCCTGAAAGCATTTACATGTTCTTCAAAACCGGTTTTGAAGTTTGTGCTTGTTTTCCGTACATAGTTGGCAGGGCAACTAGGGCATGATACTTCATGCACTCTACTGTTGTATGTTTGTATATTTGAATTTATGTTACGGATGTGTAAGTTAAGTAATTTATTATTAGTTGAGAATGAAACTTCCTTTTTTTTAAAGGTTAGCTATTTTTTGTGGGATTGGGCCCAAGTATGGGATACTGGTGAATATTTTCTCTTCTTTCATAGTGTTGACATTCATTGTCTTGCTTTTGTATGTTTGTCTGTCAGAATTGTTAATTGTTTTGGCTGTGTAGTCATTGCTTATGGCAATGCTCTTTATTGTAACTATCTCATTCTTGAGAATGTTCTGTTTCAGATCAAGAGGGTGTACTCAGTGTAGCATGGATCTAAATGCAGCATGTTTCTGTGTGGTGGGATGACATGATGAGTTGTCTAGTGTTACATCTGTGTATGTGTGTTTTCTGTGTATGCTGAACTTATGTTTTTGTTTATGGTTGGTGATTTTAAGAACCAGGAAATTTATGCATTTGTTGTCCTCATGTTCTATTGTGAATTTCACGTTTATGTGGAAAGAATTGAATACTGCTAGTAGTTCCTCAACCTCATTTTTTGTTCCATGAAATAGAAGCAAGGTATCATCAACTTGTCTCCAGTAATATCTTATTTTACTTTTGAATCTATTGTTTCCATTAAAGAACTTACTTTCCAGATGATTGAGAATTATGTCTGCAACAGCACTTGATAGGCTACTGCCCATGGCAAGACCCTAATTCTTTAGGTGAATTTGTAAGACAATATTAACTGCAATGTGTCCTTGACTTCTGATATTTCTACAATTGACAATTTTTTATGTGTTATTAAGTTTTCAAAAATTGTCTATTGTTTCTTCAGTTGGTACTTTTGTAAATAGGTTAGTTACATCAAAAGAGGCAATATTTTAGTTGCTAATCCCTTTGCGTTCTTAAGGGGCTCCGGAACGGCTCAAAATCATGAAAAGTTATATTTTTACTTTTTTGCGTTTTCTGAATCTGCTGACTATTACCTTTTAATAGATATATAATTTATTCAATTCCGAAGACTACAAATATTTTTAAATTTTTTTTAAATGTGTTCTACATGGCCGTGACCCACTGTGGCGCTGTTAAACTGCTGTCAAATGGTGTTATTATTAACGTCCGTGCTCATCAGGTACATTTTAGTGATGAGAGATAAAGTATGTGTTGTGGCTAACCTGTGATGGTTCAATATATATCGCTGGTGTGATTGTCGATTGTTTCATGTTTATTTACTCTGTCGTTATCTCGAAAATATTCGTAATTAATTCTGTTTCTTGAGTCTCTGTTTTGTTGAAGTATAATAATGAGTAAAAGTAAAGTTTTTTAGAAATCCTCCGAAGGCTTTTAAGAAAAGGAGAAATGTTGGAAAGCCAAAGGTATGTGTTATTACTGTAAACAATAAAGACGATAACCAAGTGAGTGAACCTAACTTCTCAAGTACACCTGCCCATAGCAGTCAAAGTGGGAAAGAAAATACTTCACAGAAGAAGCTTTTCGTAACAGCATAAGTTTTCTTCTCCATCGTTTTCAAGCATATCATTTCATTCAAGAGGCAGATCCGCAAACAATGTTTGCAAACACTTCGTAGATGTTTTTCTACATGGTGTGGACCAAGATGCATTTATCATAGTGCTATAGATATAATTATTAAACAATTGACATATGCAGGAAAAAATGACATACGCAGGAAGTAACTTTAGAACAGATATTTAAAATTACAAAAGAAACTGTTGCTTGCAATATCTGGTTGTTCATTTAACACCAAATCTGGTTTTTTGATTTTGTGGAGGTGTATCTCCAGTTGTTCTGACAGATCTAGGGTCTTACTATTGGCTTTATTATGTAATACTACCAAATTGTTTTCTAGATTGTTTATGACATGGTTCGTTTCCAACATATTTGTGCAATGACTGATTCTTCAAATTGGTTAAGCCTGAAAGCATTTACATGTTCTTCAAAACAGGTTTTGAAGTTTGTGCTTGTTTTCCATACATAGTTGGCAGGGCAACTAGGGCATGATACTTCATGCTTTTCATGGATTATGTGGTAAGTTTGCACTATTCAACTTTTCCACTATTTTGCACATTTTTCCGTATGTGGCCTACAAAATTCGGAACGTAACATCAAAACTTTTCATGGCAGGAATATGCATTCAATCTCTTTCAAGAGGACAAATAAACCATGGATTAAGACGACATACACCTGAAGATAGTCCCACAGGGTCCGAAATGCATCGTGTATTGAATAAAAGGTGATAAATTGTGACTAAATGCGTATTAGATACATACCTCGAGTGTATTGAGTACAGTCACGTTTGAAGCTGCAAAAATCGATAAAATTAAAAAGAAATTCCTAGCTTTATAATTGAATGATTAAACTGTGCCACACTGATTTTTCTCTGGTCGTGTTTTTTTTTTTTTTTTTGCTGCCGTAACACAGCATAATATAAACATGAGAACTAAATTGGAACAGCCTTGTGTTGCTCTGGGATAAGAAAATGTTTTATCCTACAACAAGTGCAGATTTAATGTTCTGAACAAAATGAGTTTGTAAGTACTACCAATTTTCCTTGCATGTGGGCTAAATTATATGCTTACTCCTAGAATGGCAGACAGAAAAATGAGTGAATTACATCTTAAACAGTTTGTAGGCTTACGTTTATTTCAAGATTTAAACCAATTAACCACACCATAATGAAGGCACAGTATTCTGGATCAATAATTAGAGGTAAATTTCATATTCAGCAGCTGAGCACCGGATGAAAACTTCATGTCCCATCATGTCCCATCATGTCGGAACGAATGACGCCTGCCGCTTGGGTTCTGAGGCCATCCTTGGTTCCTTCCGGCGGCTGGCTGATTTGGTGAAGACAACCAGCATCGCACGCGGAGTGCAAGCTGAGCTTAATATCTGCAGCATAGTGCCCAGAGTCGATCGCGGTCCTCTGGTTTGGAGCCGTGTGGAGGGTCTAAACCAGAGGCTCAGACGACTCTGCGACTATAATGGTTGCAAATTCATCGACCTCCGTTATTGGGTGGAGAACTGTAGGGCCCCCCTAGACAGGTCAGGCGTGCACTACACACCGGAAGCAGCTACTAGGGTAGCAGAGTACGTGTGGCGTGCACACGGGGGTTTTTTAGGTTAGAGGGACCCCCCCTTGGGCGAAACGATAAAATACCTGACGGCTTACCAGAGAGAACATTATCATCGTTGATAAAGAACGTCCGTCCTCAGAGACCAAAAACAGGAAAAGTTAACGTAATATTGGTAAACTGCAGGAGTATCCAGGGCAAGGTTCCTGAATTAGTATCTCTTATTGAAGGAAATAGTGCGCATATAGTATTAGGAACGGAAAGTTGGTTAAAACCGGAAGTGAACAGTAACGAAATCCTAGACACAGAATGGAATATATACCGCAAGGATAGGATAAACGCCAATGGTGGAGGAGTATTTATAGCAGTAAAGAATTCAATAATATCCAGTGAAGTTATTAGCGAATGCGAATGTGAAATAATCTGGGTTAAGTTAAGTATCAAAGGTGGGTCAGATATGATAGTCGGATGCTTCTATAGGCCACCTGCATCAGCAACCGTAGTAGTTGAGCGCCTCAGAGAGAACCTGCAGAACGTCGTGAAGAAGTTTCGTGATCATACTATTGTAATAGGGGGAGACTTCAATCTACCAGGTATAGAATGGGATAGTCACACAATCAGAACTGGAGCCAGGGACAGAGACTCTTGTGACATTATCCTGACTGCCTTGTCCGAGAATTACTTCGAGCAGATAGTTAGAGAACCAACTCGTGAAGCTAACGTTTTAGACCTCATAGCAACAAATAGACCGGAACTTTTCGACTCCGTGAATGTAGAAGAGGGTATCAGTGATCATAAGTCAGTGGTTGCATCAATGACTACAAGTGTAATAAGAAATGCCAAGAAAGGAAGGAAAATCTATTTGCTTAACAAGAGTGATAGGGCACAAATCGCAGAATATCTGAGTGACCACCATCAAACGTTCATTTCTGAGGAAGAGGATGTGGAACAAAAATGGAAAAAATTCAGAAACATCGTCCAGTACGCCTTAGATAAGTTCGTACCGACTAAGGTCCAAAGCGAGGGGAAAGATCCACCGTGGTATAACAATCATGTACGAAAGGTACTACGGAAACAAAGAAAGCTTCACCATAGGTTTAAGAGTAGTCGAATCATAGCTGATAAGGAAAAGCTGAACGAAGCGAAAAAGAGCGTAAAGAGAGCAATGAGAGAAGCATTCAACGAATTCGAACATAAAACATTGGCAAACAATCTAAACAAGAACCCTAAAAAGTTTTGGTCATATGTAAAATCGGTAAGCGGATCTAAATCCCCTATTCAGTCACTCGTTGACCACGATGGCACCGAAACAGAGGACGACCGAAGAAAGGCAGAAATACTGAATTCAGTGTTCCGAAACTGTTTCACTGCGGAAAATCGTAACACGGTCCCTGACTTCAGCCGTCGCACGGACGCCAAAATGGAAAATATTGAAATAAACGATATCGGAATTGAAAAACAACTGCTATCACTTAGTAGCGGAAAAGCATCCGGACCAGACGAGATACCCTTAAGATTCTACAGTGATTATGCTAAAGAACTTGCCCCCTTTCTATCAGCAATTTATCGTAGATCTCTGGAAGAACGTAAAGTACCTAGCGACTGGAAGAAAGCACAGGTCGTTCCCATTTTCAAGAAGGGTCATAAATCAGATGCGAATAATTATAGGCCTATTTCGCTTACGTCAATCTGTTGTAGAATAATGGAACATGTTTTATGTTCTCGTATTATGACGTTCTTAGATAATACAAATCTCCTTCATCATAACCAACATGGATTCCGCAAACAGAGATCATGTGAAACCCAGCTCGCCCTATTTGCCCAAGAAATTCACAGTGCCGTAGACACTGGCGAGCAGATTGATGCCGTATTCCTGGACTTCAGGAAGGCATTTGATACGGTTCCGCACTTACGTTTAGTGAAAAAAATACGTGCTTACGGAATATCGGACCAGGTTTGTGATTGGATTCAGGATTTCCTAGAAGAAAGAACACAACATGTCATTCTTAACGGTTCAAAATCTACAGATGTAGAGGTAATTTCGGGAGTACCGCAAGGAAGCGTGATAGGACCTTTATTGTTTACAATATACATAAATGACTTAGTTGACAACATCGGTAGCTCCGTGAGGCTATTTGCAGATGACACGGTTGTCTACAAGAAAGTAGCAACATCAGAAGACTCGTACGTACTCCAGGAAGACCTGCAGAGGATTAATGAATGGTGCGACAGCTGGCAGCTTTCCCTAAATGTAGATAAATGTAATATAATGCGCATACATAGGGGCAGAAATCCATTCCAGTACGATTATGCCATAGGTGGTAAATCATTGGAAGCGGTAACGACCGTAAAATACTTAGGAGTTACTATCCGGAGCGATCTGAAGTGGAATGATCACATAAAACAAATAGTGGGAAAAGCAGGCGCCAGGTTGAGATTCATAGGAAGAATTCTAAGAAAATGTGACTCATCGACGAAAGAAGTAGCTTACAAAACGCTTGTTCGTCCGATTCTTGAGTATTGCTCATCAGTATGGGACCCTTACCAGGTTGGATTAATAGAAGAGATAGACATGATCCAGCGAAAAGCAGCGCGATTCGTCATGGGGACATTTAGTCAGCGCGAGAGCGTTACGGAGATGCTGAACAAGCTCCAGTGGCAGACACTTCAAGAAAGGCGTTACGCAATACGGAGAGGTTTATTATCGAAATTACGAGAGAGCACATTCCGGGAAGAGATGGGCAACATATTACTACCGCCCACATATATCTCGCGTAATGATCACAACGAAAAGATCCGAGAAATTAGAGCAAATACGGAGACTTACAAGCAGTCGTTCTTCCCACGCACAATTCGTGAATGGAACAGGGAAGGGGGGATCAGATAGTGGTACAATAAGTACCCTCCGCCACACACCGTAAGGTGGCTCGCGGAGTATAGATGTAGATGTAGATGTAGAAGATTAATGTAAAATATTTGTTATTTTGTAACAAATGGAACCTTTAATATGCTTATAAATTAGACCATTCATAAAAAATATAGGCAAAAATCTATGCAAAAAGAATTTGTATCCACATTTAAGCACAGGAAGAACAGTAAATGGATGTGCATTTAAAATGTAATCATAAATGTTCAGTATTGAAAATTTGTTATTTTGTCGTTACAAAAACCCACATGATCTCCTGGAAGTGAGGAACTGCAGTCACTGGCGACTGGCATGGCAAGTCATGTGGAAATGCCTGTACGTGGACTGGTTACACTTTGTAATTGCCACCATGTGTCAGGAAAGAATTACCTCCATTGGTATAATGAATGGGAAACACCACATGGATCACCATTTTCAAAATTATTGAGATGTTTTGATCTGACCAGCAGATGATTTTCGGATGTAACTTGGGAAAAGGAAAAATGAGGCCTAGCAACACAAGTTAAGAGTGTGACACTACAAATAATACAAACAGCAGTACTGCAAATTTCGTAAATATTTCATATACTCATTCATGTTCTCTGGTGTAGTTTGTTAGTAGTAACAAGAATGAACATAAACTATGAAAACAGTACAGAGGATGGATGGGGAAAAGTTACTTAGTCATGTGATGTATATACACGTCAGAGCCCAGAACATTAATAGTGTCAAGAAGATTTTTATAAAGAGACAGTATGTTGATTGTGTACAATGGATTACATGATTCTTCCTTTCGTTCTTCTCCCATCATGTGTTAGGTTCAAATGGCTCTGAGCACTATGGGACTTAACATCTGTGGTCATCAGTCCCCTAGAACTTAGAACTACTTAAACCTAACTAACCTAAGGACATCACACACATCCATGCCCGAGGCAGGATGCGAACCTGCGACCGTAGCAGTTGCGCGGTTCCGGACTGAGCGCCTAGAACCGATAGACCACCGTGGCCGGCATGTTAGGTGATTTCACCTCTGCTGGCCAACATGTTCTAGCAGTCCCTTCTGTCGTCTTTACCTTTTTCTTGTCCCTTATGGTTTGTAATGAAGTATTAGTTTTGGAAGTTGTTTTCAGGCATTCTATCTACATGTTCCCACAATCTGTTTCTATTTCTTGTGCATTGAATCAACTTGCAATTCATTCATAACATCTTCATTTCTGGACATATGTTCCCTGCTTATATCCATATGATTCAATAATAATTCAAGAAAATAAAGAGAATCTTCAGAAAGATGTCTATCATCTTGAGTTGTTGGCTTCTGAATGTCACATGAAAATCTCCATTAATAAATTAAGTGTTAAGGTAGTCAGGGGAAAATCATCTATCAGATCAAAAATTGTTATAAATAATGTAATACTGGAGCAGGTAACTCACTTCCAATGTCATAGTTGTGGAATAAGATGAGATTTTTGCAGTGATACTGATAATAGAATGAAATTGGAAACAATGTGTCTCCCATGATAAAGATTAAACCACACATGTGAGAAACACACTTCCTGTAAATGGTATGTTTTTGTGTATGTTTATATATTTAGTGAGATAGATATTGTACTGTTCACATGCATATCAGATTTATATTGTTCGGATGCTTCATTTCTTAAAACACAACTGGAAGAACTTACAATTTGCAGAATAAAGGAGTCTTACTTGAAAATCTGATATAAGTATGTGTGTTTACGCAGGCCAGTCTGCACCAACCACCATCTTTCCATGGCTGGCAGACATGAAAAAACATTCACATTGATGGGAGTAGTGAGCCACTGGAGATTGTATGTTTACTGGGTAACATTGTCATAAATATAAATTGTAATATTTCTGACACTAAATGTAACTGGGTTTTCTCTTTTGATGCTAGTCAGTTGTTAGGATTAGCATTATTGCAAAGAGCCTTTGATTCTAAAGCATTATGTCAGGGTGAAAATACTAAATAAATTAATTTTTCTCTCTTAACAACATGTAGGCAGGGTGGGTTCTTCCTTGTCTCGGGTATGTGGTAGAATGAAACAGCATTTTTACATAAGATAACTTTTATTGAAAGTTTTGTACAACTGTTTGCTTACTGGATGTTCTGGCTCGGAGAGCGGCAGCTGTGTCGTTTGTGAATCCTTCTGCTGTGGCAGCGGCAGTGTCTGATTACGTGTTGTGGTGTGTATCTCGTGTCGCCGTCTCGCCCAGTTGACTGGAGACGCGCAGCGCGAGGTGGCCCGTTTAATTATTAAGAGCGAAGTCATGCATCAGACGGTGATACCTTGGATGTGGCGTCCCAGTGTTTCTCTTCTCTAAGCTGCCGTGTATGTTGTGCGTTGGCCAGCGGAGCGGCACGGCGGGGGAAGGCCTGTGTCCCGGACTCGAAAAACGGACTCCCGCTTGCCAGTCTTCGGCTGTCAGATCTTCATCCCAGCTCACAGGTGACTGCTGATGTGAGGCCGTCTCCTTCGTGTCCTCACGAGTCACCTGGGTACGTAAAAATCAGACTTCAAATACCTTTTAACTCCTGTCTTCTGGCGCCGAGGCTGCTGCTTGCTATTCTATTGCAGCGGCGGAATTGGTGCGTCTGTGTACGATGTAGTCTCTTCTTGCATGACGGTCTTCAGCACCGAAACTGACTAAAAACTACTGCTACTCTCTTTGTCAGGCCCACTGCGTCTCACGTATTTATTCACTTCACTTCATTTCACTGGAGGTGAAAGACTTCACGGTCATTGCCTCTTCGGTCACGTTGGAAAGTTTCTCGAAGAATCTTCTTAACGTCGGTCATTGGCTCTTGGAATGTAGGCGAGGGCCTTTGCTCACATATGACAACTGAGAAACACGTGAGCCAGTCGGGCGATGCCCTGACGGCTGAATCGACAGCGTCCGCTTATGTGGGGAGGGCGATGGCTTCTGAACTTGCTGACTTCACGGTCATTGTCTCTTCTGCTCTGCCCGCTGTCTGCCAGTATGTAACTCTCTAAACTAAACCAAGTTTTTCATTTATTTTCTAATTTCTACTTCACTTTGATTTCACCAATTTATTTACTCATCTTAAGTACCACTCAACAAAATAAGTGGTGTAGAAAAATTAATTTTGTTCATTAATATTCTTTTCTTTTGGAAGTATAAAGTTGCTGCTCTTCGAGCAATGAAGATATCCCCTCTTACCAACTACATAAAATCATCTTGTTAGGCAAGTTATTAACAGAAACCTAACTGGTTGCACCATGTGTGGTGACTTCTGAGCAAGTCGATGACAACTCATGTCAAAAGTGATTTCCTTTTGAGTAATTCGAGGAGCAGACCCCTTGAGTTAGTTTTGAGAGGGTTACAAGCCAACCTAGCTTCAATCCTGCTAGCGAATATATGATGCTTTTAGTCACTATTTGGTAGAGCCCCCAAGTCTTCACATTTATCTACAACTAGATATACAGGGTGTTTCAAAAATGACCGGTATATTTGAAACGGCAATAAAAACTAAACGAGCAGCGATAGAAATACACCGTTTGTTGCAATATGCTTGGGACAACAGTACATTTTCAGGCAGACAAACTTTCGAAATTACAGTAGTTACAATTTTCAACAACAGATGGCGCTGCCGTCTGGGAAACTCTATAGTACGATATTTTCCACATATCCACCATGCGTAGCAATAATATGGCGTAGTCTCTGAATGAAATTACCCGAAACCTTTGACAACGTGTCTGGCGGAATGGCTTCACATGCAGATGAGATGTACTGCGTCAGCTGTTCAATTGTTTCTGGATTCTGGCGGTACACCTGGTCTTTCAAGTGTCCCCACAGAAAGAAGTCACAGGGGTTCATGTCTGGCGAATAGGGAGGCCAATCCACGCCGCTTCCTGTATGTTTCGGATAGCCCAAAGCAATCACACGATCATCGAAATATTCATTCAGGAAATTAAAGACGTCGGCCGTGCGATGTGGCCCGGCACCATGTTGCATAAACCACGAGGTGTTCGCAGTGTCGTCTAAGGCAGTTTGTACCGCCACAAATTCACGAAGAATGTCCAGATAGCGTGATGCAGTAATCGTTTCGGATCTGAAAAATAGGCCAATGATTCCTTTGGAAGAAATGGCGGCCCAGACCAGTACTTTTTGAGGATGCAGGGACGATGGGACTGCAACATGGGGCTTTTCGGTTCCCCATATGCGCCAGTTCTGTTTATTGACGAAGCTGTCCAGGTAAAAATAAGCTTCGTCAGTAAACCAAATGCTGCCCACATGCATATCGCCGTCATCAATCCTGTGCACTATAATGTTAGCGAATGTCTCTCGTGCAGCAATGGTAGCGGCGCTGAGGGGTTGCCGCGTTTGAATTTTGTATGGATAGAGGTGTAAACTCTGGCGCATGAGACGATACGTGGACGTTGGCGTCATTTGGACCGCAGCTGCAACATGGCAAACGGAAACCCGAGGCCGCTGTTGGATCACCTGCTGCACTAGCTGCGCGTTGCCCTCTGTGGTTGCCGTACGCGGTCGCCCTACCTTTCCAGCACGTTCATCCGTCACGTTCCCAGTCCGTTGAAATTTTTCAAACAGATCCTTTATTGTATCGCTTTTCGGTCCTTTGGTTACATTAAACCTCCGTTGAAAACTTCGTCTTGTTGCAACAACACTGTGTTCTAGGCAGTGGAATTCCAACACCAGAAAAATCCTCTGTTCTAAGGAATAAACCATGTTGTCTACAGCACACTTGCACGTTGTGAACAGCACACGCCTACAGCAGAAAGACGACGTACAGAATGGCGCACCCACAGACTGTGTTGTCTTCTATATCTTTCACATCACTTGCAGCGCCATCTGTTGTTGAAAATTGTAACTACTGTAATTTCGAAAGTTTGTCCGCCTGAAAATGTACTGTTGTCCCAAGCATATTGCAACAAACGGTGTATTTCTATCGCTGCTCGTTTAGTTTTTATTGCCGTTTCAAATATACCGGTCATTTTTGAAACACCCTGTATATTTCTTCAGCCAACATATAGTGCATGATGGAGGATACCTTATGCCACCAATGATCATTGTGTCCCACTTGCAACTGGAATGATGGAGAATTGACTGGCTATATGGTTCCATAGGAGACCTGATCTTTTTATCCTGTCTCCTTAAACCTTCTGAGATATATGTTGGTGGCAATATATCATTCTACAGTCTGTTCCATATGCTGGTTATGTGAACTTTCTCACTAGCAGTTTGCAAGAACATGTTCCTTCCACAGGAACCTAAAAATACTGCCCAGTTCCCTTCACACATGTCCCACTACCTGTGTAGCCACTTCCTGTGTATAGTGGACCTCTGACCTATTAAGCAGAACCCAGAAACCCACCACCCTATGGTGCAAGTCAAGGAATCTTCAGCCTACATGGATGCAGAACCATGTGGACCCCTGATTCAAGCCATCCACTGGTCTCTGTATCCAAGGACCACAGTCAGTTATGTATACGATGCTACAGATGGCGATCTCTGCCTTCATCTTGCAACCGAGACTTGGTCTTTACTACTTCAGCTAGCCCCTTCCAAAATTCCTCTTTATATGTGCACAGTGCACAATGGATTCCTTCCCGTCTCGGCAGCCATATCCCCTAATGTTGGACCTCCCAACTACCGGTAAACCCACTCTCTGTGAATGCCCAGACCTTGTGGGCTGAGTGGCTTGCTCTGGAAAAGAGTGCCTTCATCTGGCTCAGGGATTTTGTCAGCCACAAACAGCACCCAGAACTTGTTTGTCGTGCTATCTGGGGTGGAACTCTGATCAGCCCCTCAGAAATTCTTTTGCTGGAGCTACCTACCACTTGACTGTAAGTGATGGAGTCACCTCCAGTGCAGGCAGTTCAGAGGAGGGCCACAGTAGTGGACCAATTGGGCGTCTAGTCTTCCATAGTGATGCCCATTGGCAACAGCCTCAAGCTGTTTGACCAAAGCCAACACCACTTGGACCTTTTTGCTAGGAGTCACCAACTAGGCTCAAATCTGGACAGAGCAGTCAGTCCCTATTCATATCAAAGATGGAAAAACTGTACACTACCCAGTTATTAGGATACTAGAATATGCCTGGTAACTATTCAGACATGCAATAAATTAGGAAGTAAACTGCATCCACACAGATAACTGAAAATAAGTCGCTCATGTTTGAGGCTTGTAAATATAATTTGCAAACAAATGATGTACTCACCTTATCTGCAGCAGCACATCAAATGAGTGCTCTGGTGGTCCAGCCAAACTGACCCAATCAAAGCAAAGCAAAAACAAAAAAAAAAAATGCCTGTATGATACAGGGATCCAGAAAAGTGTCAGTACAGGTACTTCACACCACACTGTGGAATGAACAGTTCTCATGACGCAACACTGATGCTAGCCCTGTCTGGGACATGTGCCACATCGTCAGTTATAGCAATCAACTACTCCATCCAGATAGGATGCCTCCCTCTTCCAGATGCTGCACCAAGCTCACTTAAGTTTTATAATTTCATTATCATATCCTTTAAACCATTTAATGAAATTGGTCCTCTCCTCAGACCTTACTGTGTCAGTGCGTCACTGTAATTTCTGGTCTTCACAGAAAACTGTTTCACTAACAGCCCACAGTCTCGCTTGATAGCCACACTGTTCACTCATGTTATGGCTTGTCAAATGACAGCATGTATGTCATTGTGTCAGACAAACAGTGTACAGTGTCAAATTTTGCACTGGGGTGCCCAAAGTTGGAACTGATTTTTTCCAGTGTAAACCAATTCCCCATTAATGCAGCTACCAAGTTTTGCTTTGATATGATGATCAAATTCCACATTGAACGTGTGTGAGTAGCTGCTCATTAATTACAACCACTAGGTGCTGAAGTCCCGTATGTATAGCTGCCATATGTGTCTTGTCAAAATTAGATTTATTACAGCTTTCATGAACACATTTAAACAGTCGTTCTTTCTGCACTCCATATGCGAATAGAATGGGGAAAAGCCAGTGGGATGTTACCTCTGCCATGCACATCACAGTGGTTTGCAGAATTAAGATGTTAATGTAGACAGACCTCTCTGATTTATATAATACTGTAAGTACCAGTTCATTATTTTTACCATGAAGTGCCCACCGATACCTGTCGATTCAAATGTACATAATAAACATGCTTCATACTTAGTATTAAATGCCATCATAGATTTCTTTAACAATCCTTGTGGATCACAAAATGATTTGCTTATATCTTGTGTTATTTCCTCACTGCTTAAACTAACATTATTGATTGGCATTATCACTAATTACATTACATTGCTACACTTTTTCCAAAAAAGATGCTTAACTTTGATTGGTTTCTGTTCCCCCAGTATGTATGGTTGTATAGATGTCTTGGCACATTCTTCATTCCCATATCAAAATATTGCTTTATTTTCTCCCTTTTATGTACATTGACATTTCCAATCCATTAAAGCTCATATATTGACAAAAGTCTCATTTTTAGGTAATACTGTAAATACACATTTATTATTTTTATCATTATATTTCCACTGAAAACCTATTTCTTCCAACCTATGTAATGTCAATTCTTCATACTTATTAAAAAAAAAAATTGATTTCTGTATGAATCCTTGATCATAAAATGCTTTGTTTCTATCCTATGTTGTTTCCTCAATATATAAATTAATGGTAGTGATGTATACCATCATATTTGGAATAAAAAAGACCTGACAAGGAGTCTGTAATCACTTGACTTAAATCCAATTGTCAGGTAACAGCTCTGTGCCGATTGTTGCCATGAAGTCTGTGGAAAGCGGTAGTTGACACTGAACAATAGAAAGTGAGAGGTCCCCCACACCAGAACTGTAGAATTCCACTAAATTTTGGTTTACATGATAAATCATACAGATTTAATGATTGTAGATTCAACAAAACACCCAGGGACTAAAATTACAAAAACCCTAACTTCACATAAAAAATGTTGTGGGGAATTTGAACTGAAGTGTTTTGTTGGCATTCCACTTAGAAGGTGCAACAAATCTAGTAGAGTACCTACACCATGCTTGCCTGCTGTCTCCTAGAGTATTGCTGTACAGTATGGGATCCTTCGTAGATAGGACTATGGAAGGGACTGAGAAAGTTCAAAGGAGGAAAGCTTGTTTTGTATTACTGCAAAATGGGGGGAAAGTGTAATGTGTACGCTATGAGATAAAGTGGCAAACAGAAGAAAGGCGTTTGTCTTTGTATTGAATTCTTTCCTCAAAATTTCAATCACCAACTTTTTTCCTCTGAATGCCAAAGTATGTTTTGACACCCAACTACATCAGGAGAAATGGTGATAAAATAAGAGGAAGCAGGGTATACACAAAGGGAATTGTTAACTGATGTGCCTAGATAATCTCAGCACTGCTAGATTAGTCTCTGGCCATCCATACACACACAAGTAGTCTCAAGGGGTAGAATTAGACTTTTATCTGTATCTCCTAACTGTTACTGACTACTGGCGAAGCAGTTCTTCACATGCCACTACTCTGAAGGAACGGGAAGAGAGAGAGAGAGAGAGAGAGAAGAGAGAGTGTGTGGGTTTTTTTTTTTTTTTTTTTTTTTTTTCCTTCTGAAGTGAGAAGGGGATATGGGTAGAGGACATGGACTAGCATAGGTTGAGTCTAGAGGTGTTGCAGGGGTGGTGGGCGAGCAGTGCAGTCTACTGATTGCAAGTAAAACAAACATCCTTTCAGTATACTCGATGTGTAGATTCTAACACAGCTGGTGATGTTGTATTATTATAGTTGAATGGAAGGGAAAATGGAAAAAGAGTGAAGGGCATCTACATCCATGCCCTCATAAAAATCCATTCTCCAGAATCTGCTGAGAGTTATATGGCAGACAATACATCCTACTACACCCGTAAGTAGGGCTTCTTCAATTCCATTCATGTATTGAGTGCAGGATAATTGCTGTCAAAATGACTCTGTGCATGCTGTAATTAGGAAAGTCTTGTCCTTACACTCCCTGGGGAAGTGATAGGTAATAGGATGTAGTATATTTCTAGATTCATCACTTACAGCTGGTTCTTAAATCTCTGTAAATAGGTGTTTATAGGATAGTTGGCATCTATCTTCAAGCATCTGTGTGTCTCATTTCTTAGCAGTTGCATGACACTGTCACATGGGTCAAACAAACTTGTGAACATTGTGCTGCTCATCTTTGTATATGTTGAGTATTCTGTGATAATCATATCTGGTGCAGGTGCCACACACCCGAGAAGGCTTGTAGTATGGATTGTATAAATGTTTTATAAGCAGTCCCCTTTGTGTACTGGTTGCATTTACCCAGTATTTTACCAGCGATTCAAAGTGTGCTATATAAGTGCAGTTTTAAATTTCTGAACAGACCAATGACCTCAGCAGTTTGGTCACTTAGGAATTCACCCCCCCCCCCCACACACACACACATATTTTTCTGAACATTTGCAGCAAGTTGACAATCTCTGCACAACTTTGAATTCTTATCCAGATGTGACTGACCATTCAGCAGCTTTTTCTGGTATAGGGTGACAAAATATAAACAGCATTACAAATGACTTGCGAGCAACAATTTCCAATTCCTGGCTTTTATACAATAATTAATTAAATCTGTATTTGATACCTTATGAGATAGGAAAATTCTGATTTGTTTTATACGCACAGGAATGTTGTGTGGCTTTCATTTTCTGAACAAAATGATTTCTTAATTGATTTAATTTTTCCTTGCATTTGGATGAAAACACCATCAACAAAAGTTATTTTATAACAAATGGCGCATTATTTTTAACACAGTGAGACCTTTAATTAATGTGAGAGAGGGAGAAATACTTGGTTATTTGAAAACAATTTTTAACAACACATTAATGAGAGGAAGAACAATGGGATGTGTTAGGGATGTCATAAGACATATTTAATATTGGAATATTTTTTCAGTTCTGACAAAAATCTCAAGTGATCTCCTGGAAGTGAGAAACTTTAGTCACTGGGCAGTGGTAGCAGATCAATCAAATACTTTCTTCATAATTGTTTGCACCTCATGAATACATTATCATCATTGGTATAATGAATGGAAACCACCATCTGCATCACTATTTTCTGTAATAAAGATGGTCAGTTCTCATGGGAATTGCAGATCAGCCCCATACAATAGTTGGAAAAGAAAAACTGAAAGAAGGCAATATAAATACTATGTGAGTGTAACGCTATAAAACTAGTGATAATGTTACAACAAATATCTTCAAATCATGGACACACTCATATCCAGGGCTGTAAGCTTTAGATTGTCAGTAATGACAATATTTTACAGAAAACTCAAAGTACAGAGGATGCAATACATGGACTGAACAGGTGTCTTGACAGAGCGAGAAATTGTGAAAACAGTACGGAATTCTGTAAATTATGGTGATACACTAAGGAATGCTGTGTTCATTTGTCTAATGACTACTGAACTCTATATTTTCGTAGCCCTGTCTGTGAAGCCCAAAGAAGTTCCATTAGGGGAAAAAATCGTGTAGTCACTAATTTTTGCACAGTGCCAAGATGGAGTGTCCTGATCAATATGCTAAAAATCCTGAGTGGTGGGGTCTGTGTCTTGGGATGGGGCAGTGGTGTTTAAAGGTCACATTTTACGATTTTTTTTGAGTAACTGAAAAATTGAGTTTCGACTGAAAATATTTCCCCATACAGAATCAAACTACATGAAATTTGCTAAAAATGTTCTTTATGCATCTATGACTAATAGCTTCCGCATTTCAGGGAATAGAAAAACAAGATTATTAACAATATTGCTTTAACTATACGAAATTATCTTTAAATGGAGGGTTTAAAAACAAATTTGTGTACCACATGTAAGTGTAGTACAGCCATATTACAGGATAAATCATGTTCTGGGAGCGCAACAGGATGATGGCGAGGTATTGGGAGTAGAAGCAAAGGACAGATAGCCAGATTATGTTCACGCTCTTCCTTCCTTCACAGGTCTGCAAACTGAAGATAAAAGTGGCGATTCCCCATTCCATCTACCCCACTACGTCACAAGAAGCCACCAAACGTTGTCTCACAAACTTACAACAGATGTCCACAATGTGCCTATGAAGAGCGCAGTACCACAGTCTGCAGACCTGCCTGGAGGCCATTTATTTCCCTCAGAATGCGTCAAGACTTAATGAAAAGCTAATATCAGTTACTAATGACATTAACACAAGAAACACACACAGACAGAGTCTCTGAAAATCTTTCCAGACTGTTCTATGCTGTCAGAGGTGAAATTGATTCTTTCGTCCTGTATGGAAGTTGTAGCCTTCTTGTGGGAAGTGGAAATTCCATCAGCATGAGTGCTGCTTGCTTTTCAATTTACACAGGCAATAGGTCCCCAGCATTTGTCTAGTTCTCTTGTGTGAGTAGACAAAATAACTTCACTGAGTTCATGTTTGTACAGTGGAGTTATTTTCAGTTTGTTAAGGAAGTACTTTGTTATAGTTGTTTGTCCATGTTTGTCCATATGTTACTTTTATTACCATAATTAATGAAGTGTTAACACATGTGGAAAAGAGACGAAACACCTTCACGCTTCCCCTCCCCCTCCATCACCCCTGCCCCCGCCCCCTCCCCCCTCCCCCTCCCTCCTCCTAGCCCCTACCCCTACCACCAACACCCTACACCCACCACCCACCCCCAGCCCCTCCCCTCCCCTCCCCCTCGCCCGTCTCCCCACGCCCCTCGCCCGTCTCCCCACGCCCCTCGCCCGTCTCCCCACGCCCCTCGCCCCTCGCCCGTCTCCCCACGCCCCTCGCCCGTCTCCCCACGCCCCTCGCCCGTCTCCCCACGCCCCTCGCCCGTCTCCCCACGCCCCTCGCCCGTCTCCCCACGCCCCTCGCCCGTCTCCCCACGCCCCTCGCCCGTCTCCCCACGCCCCTCGCCCGTCTCCCCACGCCCCTCGCCCGTCTCCCCACGCCCCTCGCCCGTCTCCCCACGCCCCTCGCCCGTCTCCCCACGCCCCTCGCCCGTCTCCCCACGCCCCTCGCCCGTCTCCCCACGCCCCTCGCCCGTCTCCCCACGCCCCTCGCCCGTCTCCCCACGCCCCTCGCCCGTCTCCCCACGCCCCTCGCCCGTCTCCCCACGCCCCTCGCCCGTCTCCCCACGCCCCTCGCCCGTCTCCCCACGCCCCTCGCCCGTCTCCCCACGCCCCTCGCCCGTCTCCCCACGCCCCTCGCCCGTCTCCCCACGCCCCTCGCCCGTCTCCCCACGCCCCTCGCCCGTCTCCCCACGCCCCTCGCCCGTCTCCCCACGCCCCTCGCCCGTCTCCCCACGCCCCTCGCCCGTCTCCCCACGCCCCTCGCCCGTCTCCCCACGCCCCTCGCCCGTCTCCCCACGCCCCTCGCCCGTCTCCCCACGCCCCTCGCCCGTCTCCCCACGCCCCTCGCCCGTCTCCCCACGCCCCTCGCCCGTCTCCCCACGCCCCTCGCCCGTCTCCCCACGCCCCTCGCCCGTCTCCCCACGCCCCTCTTTCAGCAGCTCCGTCTGTTTCATTATGAGTGTGAACAACTGAAGGTTTGGACATTACTGCTGTTGATATAGTGAAAACAATTCACTGCATTCATTCTTCTGTGGATACAATTGAAGGCCCATTTTGACATTTACAAACGTGATTAGAGCGCACTATTTCTCATGCATTGACATTTCCATTACACACTGCTATGTTACACACTACAATTCAAAGCTGCATAATAGTAGTGTTGCAACTTGTCAGTGAAATGGGAATTCGACCATGTAATGTGCATGATAAGAAATACCTCAATTGAGTTTGGGAACGGAATAAAAATATTCGGCAGCATTACTTTTCAATGAGCCTCCATATTACGAGACAATGGGAGAAGTGCAAGGAATTTAACTAACACATTTCTTCAGTGTTTATAGAATTTTCCATCACAGCACAATGGTCACAGACAGAGCTTACACAACAATGTGAGGGAGTGTAGAAATCCAGAAAAGTTAGGTGTACTGAGAAGACAGACAGGGACAAGAGCAAAGGTATAGATATGAGAGAGATGATTACCTGTACATTTAAAATGCGTACTGATTTGGGACAAGATTGTACTTGTCACCATGAATGCTCAACATAATATTTGATAGATTAATGGAAATAGCAAGGATGCCAACTTGATAGGGCACATGAAATAACAGTGAGGTTTGTAGTCGAAAACGATAAGAAGCCAGATGTGTTGACTCTTCCCTCAGGAGTGGTGCAAAGTGACCCAGTGCATACTGGGAATTTGATTTACAACCCTAGAGAAGTTTTGACGTGTGGGCACAAACTTACAGCTGGATATTAAATGAGGCAGCATTAGTACATTCAAAAATCTGAAACTATGAAAATGATTGTTACTTAATGTAGTGTGTCCAGCAATACTAAAATTTAGGCTTATATTACAGTTACAGCCCCAGGGTTGGTTTATAAACAAAGTTCTTAAGTATTGTAAACACAACTAAGAGAAAATCTCATCTCTATCACCTTTGGTCCATTCCGAGACTCTGATGTCTGGACAGAAAGAAGAAACAAAGTGTTGGAAATGACATTGTTGGAACAGTGTGAAATGCCAGAAAATATTCAAACCAGAGCTGTGAGCATGAGAATGTGTTAACATTACAAATGCAAACAGGATGAAATAGACAGGGGATTTAATTAAAAATTAAGGACAAGTCGTTCAGTGGATGCAGGAAACAACACTGTAACTGCAGGCAAACGATAGTGAGTAGAAGAGGAAACGTGCTGACTGCCCTAGTTCAGTAGTTCTGCCTTGAGATGTCAGTTGGTCTGCTTGTGACCCACAGAAGTATGTGTTACAATGGAAAAATCAGCAGACTGACTTACATTGTGGATCTTAGATACTATGTGGAATACAGAGGGTTTTTTCAAATACGTTTTCTGCTCCAAAACCCTGTATTAGTGCTTTTGTTGCAAATATCCAGCTAACATCTGTGTTTGTCTTACGTACAACGTCAACGAAAATTCACATTTATGTTCAGTTTTTGCAAGAGACAATGAAAGTTCTACAGAAATGTACTGGCAAGCAAATTGAAACTTGTCCGAGCAGAAGTAGTCTTACTGATGGGTGACGATTTTCAACTCGGAGACGTAGAGATACCGAAATGATGCTGCTGTTGGGAGAGAAATGCAACCTCTTATCCATAAGTATTTAGGTATTTCGAAGGTACTATTAGTGGTTACTCTTAGCGCCAGTCTGTTCTTTCAGAACAAAAGCTTTTACTGCATTGGCTAGAATGCCTCCCCATTTCATTAACTTTTTGTGAGCCTGAGCATTTTGTGCAAAGCATCACCAAGAGAATACAAGTGTTTCCACTAAGTTATTTATCTATCCAATGAATGATCCTGTTGATTCTGGAGAACTATCTGGTCGATAATTGTAGTTGATGATGCCATCGTTAAAAAGTACATAACTTTTATCACATCAACCACTTCTTATTCAATTTATGGCACGAATAGCGTACAAAAATGCCCACATTCTTCCGGTCTTGTCAACTGCATTTGATATTGAGCAAGGAAGTTTAGTTTTTATGCCAGTAATTCGTAGACACTGCTGGACCTCCTTATTCAGTTGTGTACTACGCCATAAGAAGTGAATGCAACAAGTGTCATTCTGGCTTGCTCTAGCTGGATAATTACTTGAATCTATATATGCTAGACATCACTGGGAGTGGCATTGTGACTCGAGTACACTAAAATAGGGCGAATACGATTATGCATCGGAGCAACAGATAGGAACACCAGAGCATTGATAGGCAAAGTTATTACTACAATTGTGTGAAGTATATACCCATAAATTGACGAAACAAACTTTCAGCAAAGTGTTATTGAAATGTAGCTTTCCTTGTGCTTTACTTCATCAAAAATCAGCATGTCTTTTTCATTTTGTCGTTTCCGAAAATAATTCTTAATTGTTCTACAGCCTCTTGGTTAATTTCACATGAGCATTTGAGATTATTTACTTATGGAGATGTTTCAGAAGGTTGTTGCAACAATGCGTGCCTCAAACCATGTCTATATCCTTTAAGCTTCTAATTTTCAAGGGCATGCTATCCAGAGTAAATTCATTGTCACATCACATAGTGCATTCTCTTGCCGTTTTTTAATTGGCATTTCTTTAACATAGTGGCAAATATGATTTTCTGTTTTTACTGAGTGTACAATGGTGTAGAACATTCGACTGAGCCATCTTATGGTTTTCATCTGAGATTTGGTCCTGGAAGAGATTGATTTTGGCATTTGCTGGCCTTAATTTATCTCGTAATCGGACAATTTCCAGTTCCTGGCACATCAACATTGTTTTCATGTGATTACTACTCCGTTCAGTACTGACCTGCACCCTACATTTTCCTTTAGCAGAAGAAGCTCTGGCAGACATTGAAACTGCAGCTTGTTTACTGTCTTCTTGCCACTGCTTCCCTTTAGCGAGTGCTTGACGGACGATTTTCTTTTGTGTAATATTTTCGACAGATATTTCAGTAAACTGAGAAATACACAAGGAACCACTGAGCTGCTCTGGTTTTGAAAGACCGCCCTTGTCTTACAATTTCAACTTATTTACTGACGATAAACATTTGTTGTTCCTCACTGAAATGTGAATCGCACACAAAACAACTCAGTCAGATTGTCTTTCCGAGGAATTGCTGTCAACCATTTTGAAAATTTTTGGAGAACTACAAAATATTTACCTTTAGTTTCTCCTCAGCCACTTCGGTTCACTGGATCGAAGAACGTGGACATGTTTTGTTCGTTTTCTTCTATAAATACCAGTAACTATAACTCTCAACACCTCTTTATAATCACAGCCTTCAGCTCTTAACCATTCACTCACAAGTCTGCAAACAGAAGCAACAAATGCCACCCGATTACATGTCAGCTTGAGTCTCAGGTGACAGTGCTACTCGTAGTTCTTGGGTATATGAAGATGCTACCTGTTCTTTCAGACATGTCTTCTATGTGGATGCACAAACAGTGCACGAACTCTTACGGGAATTGGAAAAAAGCCGAGTAATGAGTATAGTGGGTAGGGGCACTATAAATATAGTGTGGGACAATAGGTTGGGAATGTGGGTCTCGTGGTAGGCATGCCAGAGATAAGTCCCTGCAGTCACACTATCATCTGTGTCCTTGGTGGCACAGATGGATAGAGCATCTGCCATGTATGCAGGAGATCTTAGGTTCAAGTCCTGATCGGGGCACATATTTTCAGCTGTCCCCGTTGACTTATATCAATGCCTGTATGGAGCTAGGGGTATTCATTTCATTGTAGTTCTCGGGCTCACCGCCTTTCCAATCCTACTATGTTAATGCACAGGGAGTAAGCATACTCTCTCTTCTTCTTGCTACAGGCAAACTGTCAGGTTACCAATGGAAGGATAGGGCTCAGTAAGCACCGTGAAGTAATGACTGATTATGTGTAAAATTAGTGCAGTATGGCACAGTGTGAAATTATGGAGATGCATGTTGGCAGAATAGCTGCTCATTAAAATATATTTTTTAAAATTTTTTGTGTATGCATGATACAAATCTCTGAAAACTTGTATCATATTTATAAAAAAAAGTATTGAGAGCCATGTCATAAGTAGAGAAGGGTATAAGCATTTTTAACAGAGTTTTTTCTTTCTTTCAGTGTCTTGAAGATAACTTGGGAATCTCTCATCCAAATGATTTTATCAAGGAGGATCCTGAACAAAATTTGGAGGTGTGTAAAACGGAGAATACTGTAAGCATTTGCATCTCTGATTTATTGCATGTAGGGTGATAAAAATGTATTTGTGTAATTGCTTAATGTAAGGAATGCATTACTGTGAGACAGGCACAGGTTATGAGTTTCCTTGAGATAAATGCAATTAATAATTTTACACTACTGTTGTGCTGTTCCACTTGATGTGGATTAGCAACTGTGATTTGATTATTGTTCTGAATAGCATTTGTAACAATGTTTTTAACCATATTTTCAGTGACCCTTCTGGATGTTAAACATTTTGTATAAGTTTAAACCACGAGAGGGCAGATAATTTGAAAAATACTCTTCCTTTCAGTAACTTATGATGCATGGATTGCAGAAGAATACATTGCACATCATTCATCTTTTCAGTGAATCATTGATATTTGTCATTTTGAACCAAAAATTTTCAAAGGTGCCAAAGGTACGAAGTGTGATACTATTTGTATGTGATAGATCACCCTTGCTACATTGATCTTAGAATAGTTACAGTATGGCTACCTCAATCGTACGTGTTGAATTACTTATAGATTTGTCAGTCACAGAAAAACTCTAGAACCTATGCAGATAAATCCATGTATTACCTCACCGTAGAAGTCATAACAGATCCAAATAAATTATCTTCTTGGCGCAACCTACAGCTTTGATAAGGTATGCTTGTATGAAGCATAAAATTTAATCCAGTAAAATAAAATGTTGTGGTATTAATTTTGTCCACTTTGCATAAGAGAAAGTGGATGGCTAGATTCTTAAACTTCTCACAGGAATAAGACATAACTAATATTGGGGAATATAAAGTAGAGTAATGAAAAAACTAAATCCAAAGACTTACTATGCAAGACACTGTACAGTGCATGACAGTGGGTATGTTCCACCACTGTTAGTAATTTCCTTCCCTTTCCTGCTTACAAGCAGAGTGAGGGAAAGGCAACTTTCTGTTGTCTCCATACAAGCCCTAATTTCTCTTGTCTTTGTGGTTTCTGTAAAGGACCCTCAGGCTCATTGATGTCTGGTGATTGTGCAAGCATACCAGTCAAGGAAAAAAATTATCATGCCAGGGACAGTGCATATGGTATATAAAAAAGAGTGAATCTGGCATAACTAGTTCCTGCATCACATTTTCTCTTCCCAAATTAAGCATTTGTTTGTTAGGCTTCATTCTGTTGTATATGCATGGTGTAATAATAATTTTCTATGGGGGCACAGGCATAGTAGTTTTTGCATATGGTATTCACTTTGGAGGATGTGTTCAATATTGAAATCAATTCATTTAGCAAATGTGTACCTTTACTGTCACTGCTCTGGTATTTTCCCACATTACGTCAGTTCACAATAAGAGGTAGATCGACACCTTGGACTATTAACTCAGTTGTTGGCATTGTGCTTCATAAAATCTTCCATTAGTAAACGTGCCTCTGCATCAATTCCATGTTGCTGCCTGCATGCTATTGTGGGGAAAATTAATCTGGAATGCATAAATTTTAATTCCATTTCGTCCACTATCTTTACAATCCACAGTGCACCAGGAAAAAGACTTTGTCTATGTTTACAAGTTCACCATCCATGACTGTATACTACCCAACAGCAACCTTACATAATTGATCTCCTCCCATCGTTATATCAAAACTCACAATTTATTGGTACACATCTAAACTCTGACTTCTAGAATATTTCAATCACTAAATCCTATTAATAGTTTTCTGTTTCAGTATACACAAACAGATGATTCCAGAAGTAACAAAAGATACTAGATGAAAAAACAGTAAATAGAAAAATAAAGCTCTGTCTATCTCTGACAGTTACGGAGGATACGCAAAGTTTGATGCATTATATTATAGGCAAATGTTAGTGTATGAATCAGACACACAAACTTTCATTATGTTTCCTTTACAATACACACTGATCAACATTTACATCTGTCGTATGCCTCAAATGCCAGTTCCCTAAATATTCTCAACATTGACTCAAAAAGAATGTCATCTGCCCTCCAAGGATTCCTGTTTGAGTATCTGAACCATATCCATAACATATGTGTGCTAATCAAAGCCAATAGTAGCAAATCTAGAAGCATGCCACTGAATTGCTTCAATGTCTGACTGGTGGGATGTCACATTGTCAAGCATGCGTATGTTCCAACAAAAAAGTTTTGGAAAACTGGAGTTCAAAAGAGAATATATGAAAATTGTGAGATAAAGCTGGGAAAATGAGATCAAAATCGCTACCACACAATTTAAACCTGCGAAGAAGCTACAAAAATCGAATTTTCTGAACTTCGCTTTACGTGAGTTTGATAGACCCTGTTATAACCAGTAAGGATACAAAAATTCTCAGTGTAAGAACAAGAGAGGAATTTTTTAGTCATTTCAACGTCTCTTGCATATAAACACTAGATTTCAACCTGTCAGGAAAGAAACACACATGAATAAATCACTCATCATTAATCCATTTTTCAACAAATTGTTCATTCATATACCATGAGTTGTAAGAAACTTGCAGACATACTGAAAACCAGATTATGCTAACCACAAAGGAAGAGAGAACACAGGTAGTGGAACATTGCCTATGGTCAGGGTCTAGTAGATGCGAGGGAAACAGCATTGGAAACTTTAAATGGTAACAAACCCCAGAAAATGGCAGGAATTCTTAAAAGTATACAAAAGAATGTTCAAGGCTATAAAAAAGTGTAAACTGGGTCACTTGAAACCAACATAAAAATAACAATTTTTGTCTATTACTTTCGCCCAGTTCTCGACTGTGTGCCTCTGCAAGAACAACGAGTTTTGGAAGCAAAACAATTCTGATTAAAAATCATCTGTTGAGGAACTGAAGGAAATCAGTACTTTGCAAAATAACAAGTCATGTGCGGAAGACAGAAACTCGTAGCAGAAGTATGGAGATATGGATACTGAGCAACAGTAATCTCACATAAGCAACTGGCAGAATTATGTTAAACATTTGTAAAAGTGAAAAAATTACTGAAGAGTGGAAATGTGCATTAATTGATCCTCTTCATAAAAATGAGATAAAACCAGTCTGAATAATTACAGGGAATTTCACTGCATCCAGTTATGTCCAAAATTCCTTAAAAAGCCCTGTGAAGGCAACTAGATGAACAAGTAGGCCTATTAATAGGAGAGTATAAGGCACGATTTTGCAAACACAATCATGTAGAGAACAGATATGGGAACCAAAGTCAATTTTGCAAAGATGACGATGTGTAAATACTGTGGCAACTTATGCCAAGTGTCAGAAAGGCTTATGATTTGACAGAAAGACTTGATTCAGTATGTCAGAGGAATTCAAAATTGACAGGAAAACAGTGGCAGTTATCCAATAGACATAAATGGGTACAACACTAGACATTAAACTGATTGGAGAAATTTCAGAAACATTTGAAACGCACAACAGTGTGCAGCCAGAGATCCAAGATCCACTCCAATTTAAAATAATTCTGAAAAAGTTATGAAGACATAGGGGAAGGAGATAAGGGAATCCAAATCGAAATTAAAAAAGAGCAGAGAATTAACATGAGGTGTATGGGTTTTGTAGACACTCACTATTCTAAGAAGCCAAACTTGTCCCGGAGAAGCTTCACAAAATGTCAAAGAAAACTAGTCTACAAATCATCTGTGAGAAAACTCAATAATGGACAGGAAGCCTGCAGATAATATCTCCATTATAACTTGGTATGAGGAAGTGTCACAAGATACATACATTAAATATCCAGGAGAGATCATCCAATCACCAAGACATATTTATTTATTTATTTATCCTATTCTGACAAGGGCCATCAGGTTCTCTTTTGCATTGGACCAGGGTTTCCCACATACATCATAGTTACCTAAGAAACAACAATTTTAATATGACAAATAGTATTGAAATGATATGAGTGTCTGAAGTGGCAATGTAAGTAATACTGACTATGAACTAATAAAGTTAATAATGACAGTACTAGTAGTATTACAGCTGTTGCCACTAATTTGTGGTGGTAACAGTAGTAATGACAACAATAATAGTGGCAGGTATAAAAAGGATTTATAAATGTACAAGATAGCTTTCTGCTATAGTGAGTTCCATGGAAAGGAAATTTAAGAAGCCTTCACCTTCTAAGAATTTTGAGAAAAGAGGAAGATATGGGTGGAGCGTAATTATATGCTCCCATGTCAGTTCAAAGAGCAAGTTAAAAGCACCCAAACCTGGGTACTTCAGGATGTTTGTAGAGGACACACATTGGTGACTTTCTGTTAATGGATGTGATCTCTATGAACATATTCCTCTTGTTTATCTTCATGATTGTTGGATGTGTGTGAGTATATTACATGATAAATCAGAGCATGTGTATGCCCCTACTCCACCCAGTTGTCAGTTACATCTGTTGTGTCTTAAAAAGATGTAGTCTTCTCAATTTACAGAACTTGTGGACATACTTGGTTGGAGCCACATCTCAGACGGAAGTATCAGATGTAGGTCCATGTCTTGAAATATGTGACAGACTTTGTTATGATGAGGTGGCAGAGATCGAACATTTGCGTGTGCGGTATGAAGTTCAGTGCATTTAGCTACAAGGCTCATGAAGATACTAGATAGTAGTGACTTTAGGCCAGTGAGGTTATGAGAACAAAGCATACCAGACTGCATTATGGTAGGGGAGCAAGGTTCCTTCAAGTGAAAGTGGGAGATATCTCCAGGAGGAGGGAGGTTTTGTGGCCAGGGCCACCATGCTTCGCACTGGTCAGTGAATGGTCAACTGAAGACAGGAAGAGAAAGTTCGTGAACAGAGCTAGAATAATCTATGCACAACAATACTGAAAGCAAGATAAATGGAATGACAGACTGCTGTATTATTGTTGGTCCTAATGATGAGTAACCACAGTAATATGATAAATTATTAAAGTAGAAATAAGACTGTAAATTATCACCTGAATCAGAGCCTTGTGAGCATATTGAAGTAATAGTGAATTAATGAATAGTATTGGTATTGGAGTTATGAGAATTGAGCAGAAAATTAATACTAAAAATAATCCTAGACAAACAGTTAAAAATAAGAGGGGAAACTGTTTTAAATATAATATTAGTAAAGCAAATTGTTTCTTTGCAAAATAAAGACCTGAAAGTAAACACACAAAATTAGGGCAATAAGAGTTGATAAATTTTTTAGCTTCTAAAGTCCAGACACTCCAGTTGATCTGCATTGCAGACTGATCATTCATATTTTAGTTCTTCACTATTATCCTGCCATTGTTTGTCCACATGTTTTGCAGTTGAAGTCTTGGGATCACACTTCAAAATCTTCAGTCTTTCAAAAGTGAGATCCTCGCTTATTGTCAAACCTAACTTCAGGAGTTTCTGGCTCAAAAGCTTGTCAGCTGATGTGGAGTCATTGTAACAAAAAATCTATTTGAGAACTACTACTGAAATAACTCTTTGCTGCAGAAAGTACTGTGATTCATGGTCAAACAAAAATGACTGATTGGGAAGCAGGAAAGAAAAATTCTCAGGAAAATATTTGGACCAGTTTTCTGTGAACGAATTTGGATATGGAGTCCCTTTAGAGAGATTTATAGACAGCCAGAAACAATAAGAGACAGCTTTAGATAAAAAGTGATAAAATTTTGTGGATGCATCACAGGATGACCGTTGACAGGCTCACAAGGCAGATATTTGAGGTAGCAAGCACTAGCAAAAGCAACTCAAAATTGGTCATAGGTACAGAAGAAGTTGGACACTCACAAGATAACATAATAAATCGATAAAGAGTCAAGAAATGCCATGAAACATACTTAAACAGCAACACATGGAAAACAGAAATGGATATAAATATTTGGAAGACCACAAGAGAGACCACAGAGGACATACACTATGTGATCAAAAGTATCCAGACAGCTGCCTGAAAAATGGCTTAAAAATTCGTGGCGCCCTCCATCAGTAATGCTGGAATTGAATATGGTGTTGGCCCATCCTTATCCATGGTGACAGGTTTCATTCTCGCAAGCATATGTTCAATCAGGTGCTGGAATGTTTCTTGGGGAATGGCAGCCGATTAACAGGTGTTGCTCTGAGGAGAGGTATCGATGTCAGTCGGTGATGCCTGGCATGAAGTCAGCATTCCAAAACATCCCAGAGGTATTCTAAAGGATTCAGGTCATGTCTCTGTGCAGGCCAGTCCATTACAGGGATGTTGTTGTCGTGTAACCACTCCGCCATTGGCCGTGCATTATGAACAGGTGCTCAATTGTGTTGACAGCTGCAATTGCCATCCCCAAATTGGTCTTCAACAGTGGGAAGCAAGAAGGTGCTTAAAACATCAATGTAGGCCTGTGCTGTGATAGCGCCACACAAAACAACAAGGGGTGCAAACCCCCTCCATGAAAAACATTGACACCGTAACACCAGAACCACCTCCGAATTTTACTGTTGGCACTACACACACTGGCAGATGATGTTCACCAGGTACTTGCCATACCCACATCCTGCCATTAGGTCACCACATCGTGTACTGTGATTCTTTTTTTCACAGAACAATTTTCCACTGTTCAATTGTGCAATGGTTTCACTCCTTACATCAGGTGAGGCATCGTTTGGGATTTACCTGCGTTATGTCTGGCTTATGAGCAGGTGCTCGATGGTGAAATATAAGTTTTCTCAGCTCCCACCTAACAATCATAATACCTGCAGTGAATAATGATGAAGTCTGGAATTCTGGTGTGATGGTCTGTATAGATGTCCGCCTGTTACACATTAAGGCCCCCTCCAACTGTCAGCAGTTTCTGTAAGTCAACAAACGAGATCAGCCTGTACCCTTGTGTGCTGTATGTGTCCCTCCACATTTCCACTTCACTATCACGTCGGAAACATTGGACCTAAGTACGCTTAGGAGTGTGGAAATCTGGCATACAGACATATGAAATAAGTGATACCCAATCACCTGACCAAGTTCGAAGTCTGTGGATTCTGCAGAGTGCCCCATTCTGCTCTCTCATGATGTCTGATGACTACCGAGTTCACTGATATGGAGTACCTGGCAGTAGGTAACAGCACAATGCACATCATATGAAAAACCAATGTTTTTGGGGGTGTTTGATCAAAAGTATCCACATTGTGTATGTAAAGAAATTCGCAAGGATGTAGGAATAGGAAAAAAATTTTAAATTTAGACACTATCTCTTAAAAGTTAATGTATGAAATATAATAATGATAATAATGTAATCTGGAAACATCTCCCATAATTATCAGTGTGAGGAGATTAGCAATAGTCATAGGTATCTGATTGTCAGTAGACTTCACAGAAGTAATCTTCAGTAGCAGCTTCTGCTTTTTAATATGCTATGTGTCACATTCTGCAACCCTCTAGGCAATATGATTTGTGGAATACAATGTGTAGATCCAAGAATGAATGAATGAATGAATAACTAACCTTCCCATCCTTTCTCTGACCAGGATATAGGCTACAGTATGATTTCACACTGAAAGAGAAATTTATGAATGAAATAAAAAAATGAAGAAATAAATTCAGCTCAAGAAAACAGAGTAAGATTACACTATTTTACTGAAAGGGAAGTGATCACTGTGTAACCAGATCGTGTGTAGGTTCCAAAAAGGTTATATCCTGGACACGAATAAAGATACAAATGTAGGATAACTTTATTTTCAGATGTATAGCTATAAAGCTTTTATTTGTAGAAGAACCATTCAGTTTATCATGAGTACATCTTCTATATGCATGCATGTGTAATGGGGTACTTTTCACAATTTGGTTTAAGTTCAGTGTTTTCATTCACTTCTGACAAAAGTTCACTATTCCTTCAACTGGACACGCAACAAACATTGAGGCAATAGACTTGTCCATACTTATTGAAACACATTTGGAGTTCTTGTGCTCAAAGTTTTTTTTTTTTTTTATTTAGTGGACCTTAAGTTACTGCATGGCAAGGCAAATAGATGGAGCCTTCCACAAACCCCGACAAAAGAATGACATACTGTGAGATCAGACAAAATTCAAGGTCGGCAGGTGAATGTGAGATGTGTATGCCCCCTATGGCTGATACATCAATAAGGCAGCTTATTGTTAAGAAGTGCTCTTTCATGCAGGTGCCAGTGTGGTGATGCTCCATCCTGGTGAAAAAAGATGTTTTTCTCTGGATAGTTTCCTTTGCATCTATCTCAAAACCTTCTGTTATTTCTATTTATGTCAAAATTTCATGTGTTGTGAAGTTCCTTGCTGTACTGATTATATTCCTCGTTAATAACATGAAAGTGTTGCTTCATTAAATTACATAATTTGAATAACAAATCATGACCACCACCAAGAAATGGTTCCTTTTTCCAAATCACAATACATTATCCTTGTCTTTGTTATTACTCATTTTCAATGCAGTTATTTTTTAAAAATCAATTAATTGATATAGTTACCTTAATTCAACTTACTGTCAGAGATGACTCAGTCTTTCTTGTTATTGTGAAATAGTTTGTTTAATCTGACACGTTTCTCATTAGGTGATCATCTTCGGGTTTGCTGACTGAATTTCTGGATTATCCTTTATGTTAAAGGTTTTCTGCTAGGCTCCAGTAACAAACTGGTTTTAGTGCTATTGTAGCTGTCCACATTCTGATTGCTTCTTCATATTTATTCATTGAATATGGCTGTTTATAATTGGCCACCTGAATTTATCTGCAGTTGTATTAATCCCTCCCCTGCTGTGAAATGTATGAAAGCACATTCTTTCATTTGTAAAGAACACTGCCCTCATGTTGACCATGTTGTTTATTTCCTGTTTATGGTACTACACAATTCTTTGTCATTTATATGCCTATAAAATAAAACCACTTCATGTAATAATTCCTATAGCTTTCATGACTAGCTGTACTCCTGAATTTCCTCTGTGGATGAAACTGATGGGACATTTAACAACTTCGATGTTCTGTGCAGTGAGCTATCTCAAGAGAATGGCATAATGTTGAATGCTGCAGTTGTGAAAAAAATACATTTAATAGCAGTTCAGATAGATATTTCTTCAGTTCTTTCCTTTGCCAGTTTTATCAATAAAAATCGGACGATTTTTTACATTTTTCTCTGGTACTTTGCCTAACTGTATGTGCCCGAGAGGTGAAAGGTATTTCAGGCATTTAATTTTGAAGTATCAAGTAGGAAATAAATCAATGTTTCTATAGTTACTTACACAGCTAAAAACAAAGTGCTGAAATGAAGTGTTAATTTTTACCTATAATTTTCTTCAATAACTGCTACATTTATGTAGTCTCTCTTTTTGATAATACTATTTCGAAGTATTGTTTGGAACATTCAGATGTTAGTGGGTGTTAATACAATTTTATTTATTTACTGTTTCATCAGCTTTATATCACCAGTAATTCTTTGTACTATTTCAGGTGGCAGCCTCAATAAGAAAAACATCTGATAGTTTAAGGTACGTTTTTATTATGCACCGCAGAATTTTTTGAGCAGTATAAATTTTTAGTTACTCCATGTGAAAGGAAAACAAACAATAACCCCTAGGGACCAAAATGCCATAAGTTATTTTTAAAAAGTTCTGTTTCTGGAGTAAACATTTACCATTTTTCACCTAGTAAATGCTCACAGATGAGTGTGACTGCTGTGTCTAGATCTAAACCTGTTCCTTGCGAAGCACTGTGAAATAAGAGATTAATATCTCTGGTTAGGCCTATATGATAAGCATCACACACCCTTCAGCAATGTTCTGAGGTGAGTCACACAGTTGTTTTGAAACCATTGGATTTCTGCGGTATCCTAGCAATGGATTCTCTGGTATCGTAGCAATGTACTGACTGCTGTACCTACAATTGAACCAATGTGATGATTCCATTTGGTATCTCCACATATTGCTACACTCAAGAATATATGAGAGTAGTGATAGGATACTATGTTTCTCCTTTTTGTGAAATACACTATTTTTAGTCATAATGTTTGAAGCTAGCTGGCAATCCTTGCACCACTTCAAAATTTTATCTAGGTACAAGCTGATACATTCTTTTAAGTTCTTTATAATTGGAAGAGCTAGTAAGTATATGTGCCTGTACAGTTGTGGATAGTTTTGCTTTTTATCTGTCTTGGCTATGAAACTGAGTCAACAATACTGTTCATTGTAGTTTACCTACATTTCTATATTCTTATTTATAATAACTTCTACTGGTGCATTACCCTTCTTTTCTCCGTATTCACCTGACCAGAAATATTGTTCTTCCTCCCATGCACCACACGAATTCCCACCATATCAAACTTAAACTTATCCATTTCTGATTTCATGTTCTCTGACTCACCTAATCAATCAAGGGACTTCACATTCCACACTCTGACTTGTAGTGATATTGTTTCTTTCACCTGATGATATCCACAAGTGTAGCCCCCTCCCAGAGATCTTATTGGGAGGCTATATTGCTACTGGAATATTTTACCTAATTGGATGTCGTGATCATTAAACTATACAGCAGAGCTGCATGTGGTTATAACAGGTGTAGTTCCCCTTGCTTTTAGCTGTTCACAGTAACATAGCAAGGTCATGTTGGCTAATGGTACAAGACCAAATTGTATAATCATCCAAACCATTCTGCATTTACCTCTACATAGATACTCCAAACCATTCTGCATTTACCTCTACATAGATACTCTGCAAGCTAGCATATGGCATGGGGGTGGCTGGTACCTTTACTACTAGAAAGACCTGCCATCCATCTTCATTAACCACATGTTAATGTGTGGACCCTCCCTACATATCCTTCCATTGCAGTTTTATGTACTTTATGTGTCTGTTTTGTTAAGGCATGCATGTCACTTCACTTTGCCAAGATAAATGTTTCATATGGTAAGTGGGTGCCACACAACTGAAACATGTGAAATAATTTAGCTATTACCAAAAAGTCACAAAATTAGGAAATCATGACATTGCGCTGTGGAGATGCTGATAGACTTTTTAATTGTACACTTAATATCATATATTCTCACTACATACTTTATTGAGTTATTGGTTATCATAAGTTATTGTTTGGAAGTTACACAGGAATTAGGATTGGCTGGTAGAAATGAGGCAACACATACTTGAGGAAAATTATGAATAACTAAAATGGTAAGCTGCAGTTAAGAGATATAATATTAAACGCAAGTTCATAAGGGTTAACAGCATGTGTAACTGCTCATGTAATCAGCTTTGAGATGATGCCATAAGTCCCAAATATCACAAGCTTTGTTGTACTGTGTCATTTAAGGGACAAGAACTCCATGATAAATATCAGAAAGCTGCATATCAATCAGGAACATAAGTGTTGCAACAGTTGTACCAACTTGAACCATGACTGTCCAGCAATAGACGAGGATACCTGCGTGTCACTCACTTTCGTTATGGGAAGGTTGTTCCAATGAGACATCTTGGCATATTCAGTGTTGGAACTTTCACTAGCAAAGTCTTCAAGAACACATTTGATGGTGACTTGGGGGTTGTGGCAGCTGATGGGGGTGTTAATTGATGTTCTACTCTATCCCAGCAGAACAAGATAGAAAATACTTGAAACCTAGTCACCACCATACTCATTGGAGAAAAAACATAAATGAAATAACAACTGTCAAAATAATGAGACTTTATGCTTCCAGAGCATCAGGTACAAATACCCTATCCCATGAATCACAAGTGGACTCGGCCCCTAGATGCAAACATTGATGGTTTTGTTGGAACCACCAAGTTCCACAGTGAAAACCCTAAAATTGTCATCTCCCTAATCAATCATAGTAATGACACAAAAGCTTATCATTGATTTAATTACTCCTATACTGCAATGGAACATTCATAGTTTGATAGCACATGTGAAGTAAATGAAACTTTTTATTTGTAGACGGTCACAGTATTTCACGTGAGTCACTCTGTAAATGTTTCAATACTCCCATGCTGTCAGGGCACAGTATCTGACTGGTTGCCACTGTGGGTAAGGATTGCTGAATGGACAACCTGTGTTTTTGCTGTGTGTGAGGCTAAGTGAGGACTGAAATCAGACACTAGCTGTATGAATTTTTAGGGGAGTTACTCAATGATAAAAATAGGTTTTGTTTTGATTTGCCAAGATCCTCTTTGCAAGAAGCATTGCTAATATTATCCTAAAATTTTGCCAACCATTTCATTTGTAGGAGATATTAATGTCAGTAATATGCAGGTGTAATGCCAGCATCTCCTGGTAGGTTGTGAGATGAGCTATGTCTTCTAAATACAAGCTCTAGAATTTACTTCAGCACAGTTATTTGTTTTCTCACAACTAATCTCTAATCCTGCTTAATTATAATTGTAACCTACACACATACGCATGTCAGAAGGTCACTGAGGTTGGTACCACATAGAGCAAACAGAGGATTGTTTTACCATCTGCTGATATTCAAAAACTCTTACATCTTGCCAGACTATGATTATTGCAAGGTAGATTCACCACACTGTTGGTGCACTTCCCCTGTTGTGGAAGTAAGTGTCAACCCACAGTATTCACCATCTGCAAAGCTTGGTGATAGTTCTAATGTTGTTCGTCTACAGTGAATATTTAGCACAGAACAGCTGTCTACATCTTTTCTTTTGTGATCTGGGTCAACAAAAATATGAGTAGCAATGAGGAGGATTTATTATTGTTGTGATAGCCCATAAAACTCATGTATCAGGCAGGAACAAACCTAAACACCAGAGGGAAGAAAAGGAGGTAGCTCAGACAGTGTTGATGTAATGCCACAAGAAACCTAGATATGACTTATTATTTTCAAGTAGTGCTACATAACAGCTGAACTAGTACGAAACTTTCAGCTTTGTGGGAAAGCAATTGTGCCTCTTCTACTGAACCCAGGGGAAAATGATACATTGCACAATAATTACTGTAAGGTGGCCCTCACCAACAGTAAGCCAAATGACAAGAAAAATTCTATCAGCATGTGCCATACCTGGTCTGTAGAATCCAAGAAACTGAGCACTCACATCCAGTGTACATTTGAAGGATATTGCTCTATCCTGAGAATGTGAATGGCTGGAATACGTTGCCTTTCCCTAATCAGATAATATTTTGGAACAGTGTGTAATTGTGGCTGTGTCCTCCTTGTATATGTGTTGATAGGAGTGTTTGGGCAAAGGCAGTGCCTGCCATCTACGTCATCTGTAAGCTTCGAAAGTGGGAGGTGTTTCCAGCCACTTTAATAATAGGCACACCAGGCATCTACTCTTATAGTATGGCCTATGTGGAAGCAACTGTGTAAGTAATATACCTACATAGGGCATACCGAAAAGGTGTTTTTTTTTTTTTAAATTCAGCATACAGTACTGTAGTCAGTGGGATATAATATTCTACATTACCTTAGTGTCTGGAGATTTTAGACAGAAGCCCATTTTACTGAGAGTTTCTCTTAAAGAAAGTTTTCTGGTGTATGGCATTATTGACACAGTGTATAACTGTTCTATGCAATGTAGTGATTAACTGCAAAGTTTTTCATTAATCACATAGAAAATAACTTTTACTGTAGTCTGATTGAAACTACTTGATAGCTGATGTGTGTCACTTGCCACTGCAATATTGTTACATCCACTACCAGCTACATTGCTTGGTTATAGGCAACACACAAACACAGCTGATTTTAAGTGACCTATGACTGAAATGTGGCAGATGACAGGTTTTGTAGCATTGAAACAAACTCTTGTCCTAACCTTACCACAACTATGTGATCTGCAGTATATCTGAGAAAACAGCGATCAACAATCTGCAGCACAATTGAGATCATGATCATTTTGTTCAGAGCTTCTAAGGCTAACCTGTATGACCGAACTGAAGACTGAAATATTTCTCAGTATGTTTCTTTGCACAACCATCTTCTGCAGCAAAGTTCCAGTTTTTGATGAAAGCAAACTGTAATTTCTCACTGTCATTGGTTACTTGAAACCATATATCCATTAAAAAGCAAAACAGTCAAAAGCAGCAATCAGGATAGAATAATAGCACAGAAGTATGTGCATGCTCCTACCCACCCACAGCCATATCCACACTCAAATGACCTCGTTGGGAAGCTCAAAGATGTCCATTTTCATTGTGATGGAATGGGGTAGCTGCAGGAGGAATGATTGGACCCAGATATCACATGGATGGACCATGCACCTACTGCAATTACTTGCTCTCGGAAGACTATGGGAGGATTCGCTGTACATGATTCATGCTGATGTCACCATTGATACGTTTGTTTGATTCAGTCAAGGATGTTTTGGAACTCCAGGGGACCAGATATTGAGTAGTTGTAAAGATAATTTTGAATGGGAGGCTGTAACTGCATTGGCATCCTCCCTGCCAGACAGTATGTCAATTAGAAAGGGCTACACGTAAGCTGTGCTGCTAACAATACATATGTAATGTTGGCATAATTTGTGTGTGTCATTCACATTTGACATTTGTTCATCAGTCTGGAAATTGATGTGTGTGTTCCTTTATTTATTGACCTGGCATTATTTCTTATATATGTACTGGTGTTGTCCACATGGTTGATGGCCATACCACCTAGCCAATAAGAAATGTGATGTTGGTGGTAGTTGGTGATTAATTTGGAGTCAAATAAAATTCCATGCTTTATTGCTTTCAGAAATAAATTGATCATTGGTGGTTTTAAGAATTTCTACCCAAAGCCTAAAGTGTCCTCCAAAACAAAGAAAAATCCACATGGAAAGAGTGATTGGTTATTATTTTAAAATCGTAGATTACTCTTATTTTTTGTTTCCCTTTATCTTTTGGTGGATATTTTTATGTCAAAAGCTAGAGGATATTATTTCTAATAAATGTAATAATTTGGTGTAAAATATTGTAGAACAGTATTTTAAAAATACTGCAAGACTTTTAATAATAGAATCTACTAGAGAATAAGGGAACCTAGTCAGCACTGAATGAGACTAAGCGTTATTCAATTTCCTGTGATCATTTGCTTTATAAAAACGTTTCATATTAGGAAAATTCAATCATTCTGGTAGAATGTCATGACAATTTTAAATCACTTACATTTACTGAATAAGTTATCTGTGATGGCCATACATTTTTATCTTTTGGTTTATAAGCCCTGATTTTGTGGATGGTGAAATATTGTTTTGTATTGTGTAAATCAACATTTTACGTGTCTTTCCTCCTTCCTCAGTTTCATTCAAAGTGCTGGTGACCGCTGTGACATTTCATATCAAGAAACATTACATCAAGGAGTAGTCAATGACAAGCTGGAGATATATGCAGAGAAGTCAACAGATTTCAGTGTGTCTCACAACTATACCAAAATACAGACTTCACAAGAAGACGGCTTATGTGGCACAAGGTTAAGTTGTAGCATCAGGGAAAAAGAATTCCATAAGTTTAACTGTAGTTTCTGCCTACAGAGCTTCCCTTCAAAATACAGACCCATAATGCATATCTTCAACCACATTGATGGTGTGCAGGAACCTGCATTTGTGTGTAAGTCATGTGGTGAGGTATTGCCCACTGATGACTGCTTGAAAGAACATTTGAGAATGAGGGAGGGTGACCAAGCATTATCTGCTACCAACAGTGAGAAACTTGAATGCAGTGATGATCATGAAAACAATATCTCCTTCGAGTGTGTACAAGAACAAATCGTGGAACAGACTGAGGAGCCCCCTTCGTACAAGGTACCCAGGAAAACTTGTAAAAAATCCTTTAATGACATATGTAATACACTTACTGTGAAAGAAGCTGAAGAGAAACTCGAAAGATGTAATGACTGTGGAATTTTATGTACAAGTGACCATGTTCATGTCAACACTGTGCTAAGTGCAAAGAGACATCACAAATGTGATGTTTGTGGTAAAATGTTTACTCTGTTAGGCAGTCTTAAGAAACATAGATTAATACACACTGGAGAGAGACCCCACGAATGCGATATTTGTGGAAAATCGTTTACTGAAAGGAGCAATCTCAATAAACATGAATTAATACACACTGGACAGAGACCACACAAATGCGATGTCTGTGGAAAATCATTTACTCACTCGGGCCATCTGAAGGCCCATAATTTAATACACACAGGAAAGAGACCACACAAATGCGATGTGTGTGCAAAATCGTTTACTACAAGGGGCAATCTCAAGAAACATGAATTAATACACACTAGGCAGAGACCACACAAATGCGATGTCTGTGGAAAATCATTTACTCAGTCAGGCTATCTCAAGACCCACATATTAAGACACACTGGACAGAGATGCGATGTCTGTGGAAAATCATTTACTCACTCGGGCCATCTGAAGAACCACATTTTAATACACACTGGAAAGAGACCACACAAATGCGATGTGTGTGCAAAATCGTTTACTCAAAGCGGCAGTCTCAAGAAACATGAATTAATACACACTGGGCAGAGACCACACAAATGCGATGTCTGTGGAAAATCATTTACTCAGTCGGGCCATCTCAAGAAACACGAATTAATACACACTGGACAGAGACCACATAATTGAGATGTCTGTGGAAAATCATTTACTCTGTCGGGCAATCTGAAGACCCATGTATTAATACACACAGGAGAGAGACCCCACAAATGTGATTCTTGTAGTAAATTATGTAATGTATTGAGTTATCTCAAGGCCCACAAGTTAATACACAGTGAAAAGAGACCCTACAAATGTAGTATTTGTGGAAAGTCTTTTACTCATTGGCGCAGTCACAGGAAACAGAAATTAATACACACTACATAGAGACCACTCAAAGTATTGTTGAGGTCTGTAGACCTACACATGTTCATAGAAGACCACACAATGTTTTATGAAAATTGTTCGCATGCGCTACAGAGAGGTCACAAAAAATATGACAAATCCATTTCCGCAGCTTCACATTCGAAGTTGGATACTAAATCCAACATATGAAGCGCACAATTGTGATTTTTTGTTGCAAATGCTCCATGCTTTAATGATCGGGCTACGCGAAATTTTTGCATTGAGAAATATCTTGTACTCGTTTGAGAAGAAGTTCTGTGCAGTTATCAGGACCCCATATTCTTCAAGAGAATGTACCAGTATGCTGCCAATTATTTGAAAGAAACTGCCATTTCAATCTTCATGATGCTGTATCCACTACCCAGGCGACAGCAGAAATGTGTTTATTACACATTCATAATGTAGAATATTTATCTCAAGAATGGACAAAGATACAAAAATCTCTTGATTATGCAAAGATATTATTGAGGTATGCCTCCTTAATAGTAATGCTATTTGTGTGATCAATAATCTGCATCCATTAGGAAATAACCGATGGTGGCAAGTATGCAGAGATAAGGGAAAAATTATAATCATCTGTCTAGTAGCGTTTTGATTCACCTACAGACAGCAATAAAACAGTGCATCCTTATGGTATGGACTCATTAGTTCTTCGTTATTTTTTCAGCTGTAAATTGGACTATAAGTCTACACACATCTCACACCTTTGCCATTAACTGTAGGCCATCGGTTTGTTGCTGTCTAGTTGGTGTGCAATAGCATCCCAGATTCATTTCATCATGATCTAATGAGGTGAGCTGGGTGGGAAAGACAACAGTGTGAACCATCATGCTGCTCGAACCATTGCAGTGTGATTCTTACCCTGTAATTTGGACAGTTATCCTGCTGTAAGATGTCACTCTCTGTAAATACATGAAGCATTAAGTGATAAGTTTGCAATAATGTTCATGTTCTCCACATCTGTCGTGGTGCTTTCAGTTATGACCAGCTGTTTTCTTGCCATCTCATATGAATATCCCCCATAGCATGACACTGCCTCCATCTTCCTGCACCTGTTGTGTGGTGCATGTATGAAACAGCTATTCATCTGGATAATGACATATCTGAGCACAACCATTGACCTGGTCTGAAAGAAATGTCATTTATCCCAACATGTGACACTTCCTTAGAGGTATGCAGTCCAATCTCGATTATCCTATTTGTATTGCTATTGTAACTGACAACATTGTTAGATCAACATGGGAATACAAAGCTGTTATATAACTTCAGGCCTCATGTTCAACAGTGTCTGCTTGATAGCTTGAAACTCTCGAGCCTGCTTAAGCATTTTCTCCTGTCTCCACAGATTGCCATCCATCCCACTTTACAGAGCAGCTAGGTTCTGATCTGCTTGTTCTTGATATTGCGTGGGCATCCTACAACCTTTGTCAACTTGTGGTTTCGCCATCTTTCAACAATGTTCCATAGAGGCTCACAATAGAAGCATCTGCACAGCCAACCACATTCGCTGCTTCTGAGATGCACTTGCCCAGCACCAGGCAAAACCATCTACTCTTTGGCAGAGTTATTTATGCCATTTTTCACACACTGTCACTAGAGTGATAACCACTCATTTCTGGTTGTATAGTTTCATTACTACATGACATAACCACAATGCCGCTGGGTAGCAAACACTCCTCCTACGGAAGTGGGTATAATGATTTGGATCAACAGTGTATCTTCACAAAAAAAGGTCTTTTGGTAAATTGTGTAGTAATTCAATTTTTCTGCTTTGTTAAATTTTATGTTGATACACTATTTCCAGTTCAAGTGCCATATTTCTTGTGAAAAATGTTTGTATTACAAAGCTCTGTACATAATTCTGAGTTAATGAAGATTAATTTTATGCATCAAATCTTTTAATTATTTGTCTGTTTTTAAAAATCATGTAACTACTGTACAAACATCAGATTATAATTCCAATTGTTTGTAGAAACACAAGGACAGTTGAAAGAGCTCAGTGTGATTTCTAGGTTATGAATTTAATCCAAATGCATAATTTTTATTATAAGTTAATATATCAAATGTACCTTCTTTCTAATTGCTTTGTTTTAATTTGATTTTTTAGTTGTCTTTTATCTGCTTTAAACATGATTTCATAGTGTGTATTTTCCATAATTTCTCTGAGTAAATGTGAGGTTTTCAGAAATCTTTACTAATGCTTTGCCTTATACTTCATAATGTTTGTTTTTGGTCAGTTTTTTCGATTTACTACCAATTTCTTATTGGTGTAAGGTAGTTTTTTATTAAGTTTTGTCATTCTTTTAATAACTTGAGACAGTTGTTTTTAAGTGATAGGCATTTTTGAGTTTTGCAACACTTAAAGCTGTGTGGCTTTTCACCGAAATGAGAATGTATCTGTCATGATGGTTCTTGCAACATAAGTGTGCTGCTATCTGGGCTATAATACTGCAGTGGCTTTTAAATATTTAGGGAATGCTGATCTAGTTGCAGTTTGTGGGCTCCCATTCTTCACACACTTGATGAGATATTTTGGTTGTGACTTGGAATGAAATTGCATGGATTTTAAATTGTCATTCTCCTTATAGTAATGTTGTTACACTATTCTGTCCAGCTACTTAGTTACATATTTCTACTGCAGTTCCTGTTGGTACTGCGCTCTTCAATCATAACAGAAAATATTTTGTTCTCTTAGTAACACTTGCTGAGACAATAATCATTACTATTTTTATTCAAGTAAGAACAGAGCTCTGAATTCACAAACTTACAATACTGCTACTCTCATGAAGCTTAAATCCTGACTCGAAACTGCCCTATTTTAATAGTCTCATCACTGAAAATAAGCTTGTTGATTCTGAAGATTCTGTACAGAAATTAAGTAAAGCAACCAACAGTGATATGTTAAAAATCGGATTTCAAATGACAAAGGGAATGAGAGATATTGACAATAGTACTTTATTTTGACAAAGTGCCATTAATTGTTATAATGTGGTATTTATATGCTAACACCAAAACAAATGTCATTATTAGTAACTGGTTATTACTGCCATCATCATATGATGTTCCTGAGCACTTTTAGACGTTTTGTACTGAAATATATCTGGTAAATGCCATAAAGGCTGCAAGGACTATCTTCACATTATCACCATTGCTCTGCCCCCAGTAGCTGAGTGGTCAGCGCAACAGACTGTCAATCCTAAGGGCCCGAGTTCGATTCCCTGCTGGGTCAGAGATTTTCCCCGCTCAGGGACTGGGTGTTGTGTTGTCCTAATCATCATCATTTCATACCCATCGACGCGCAAGCCGCTGAAGTAACGTCAAATCGAAAGACTTGCACCAGGTGAGCGGTCTACCTGACGGGAGGCCCTTGTCAAACGCCATTATATTACCATTCACTTCAAGCTAATATGGGTGGCATTGGCCAACCAAAACGTTTTAAGGAAAATCAGTTGATACGATAATTATTACCTTCCACTCCTGTCCAAAATGGTTCTTTTCAAAACCTATACCGTTAGACATCTGTCAAAAAAGACTAACATTAGTGTTCACTTGAGGCCAAACTGAATCATAAATCAAGAAAGCAAGATTCTAAATATTGTTATAAGAAGAATTATAGTACTTTTTGTTTGAAATTACTTCAGTGAATGGAGGTTGTTGGAAGACGATACAGCTTTCATATAACACTAAAAAAAGCTGCTTTTCACTAAAATATAAAATTGTGGAAATAGTTTGCAGGTTGATGGTACTTATTTGGATTTGTGTGTGTAAGTATTTGTGCTATTAAAATTTTTTATTGTTTAAGTTTAATGTGGCTACGTTTACCAAGGGGAAGTTAACTAGTGTGCCACATGTGACTGCAGGTGTAGCTCTCTCATACATTTATACCCATAGATTTGTACAAGTTGTAGCTATGCAGTTGCACATCGACATAGTTTCATATCATACGTTACAGTGCATGGCACATGAGATAGATATATGTAATTCATGCATTGTCTCATAAAGAACAGATTGATATACACCAGTATCCCTCTGTGGTGGTTGCATTAGTTACCTCTATTCAGTTATACTCAGGTTAGTTGATTTTCAACAAATATTGCCATAAAGCATGTTATGGGACATTTCGTAAGTATTTGCATTACTACGAATAATTATGAGTAGACTGATCCTTTCACATCAGAAGTATTAGAGCCATTAAGTCAGTGGTCGTTTTTGGGCTAGTGTTGACTATAATATCCATGAATAGTGACGGAATACCTCCCTGCAAGGAACAACTCTTGCAAGATGTGCCGCACTAAGCACTGTGATATTTTGTGTGTTCAAGAAATACACACATACACCCAGCTGAGACGTTCTTCAGTTCCTGGAATAAAACTGGTTGCTGAAACACAACATGCACAGTATGGAAGCGCCATCCTTATAACACCTGATCTTTAAGTCTGTAGTGTTCGTCAGTCAGAGGATAACAATATTGAAATTATTAGTGTTAAGTAACAGTAGTCACATCAGCATATAAACCTCCAGCAACAGATTTTTTTCTTCACCCCTACTGAACATTTTGTTACAGGGAAAGCTTCTATTGTGGTATGTGATTTCAACATTCACAGCCATGAAACTTCCTGGCAGATTAAAACTGTGTGCCCGACCGAGACTCGAACTCGGGACCTTTGCCTTTCGCGGGCAAGTGCTCTACCATCTGAGCTACCGAAGCACGACTCATGCTCTGTACTCACAGCTTTACTTCTGCCAGTATCTCGTCTCCTACCTTCCAAACTTGTTAATCTGCCAGGAAGTTCCATATCAGCGCATACTCCACTGCAGAGTGAAAATCTCATTCTGGAAACATCCCCCAGGCTGTGGCTAAGCCATGTCTCCGCAGTATCCTTTCTTTCAGGAGTGGTAGTTCTGCAAGGTTCGCAGGAGAGCTTCTGTCAAGTTTGGAAGGTAGGAGACGAGATACTGGCAGAAGTAAAGCTGTGAGTACCGGGCGTGAGTCGTGCTTCGGTAGCTCAGTTGGTAGAGCACTTGCCCGCCAAAGGCAAAGGTCCCGAGTTCGAGTCTCGGTCGGGCACACAGTTTTAATCTGCCAGGAAGTTTCATATCAGTGCACACTCCGCTGTAGAGTGAAAATCTCATTCTGGATTCACAGCCATGTTTGGGGGGTACACTCAAGAGGATCAAAATGGTGAGACTGTCCTCCTGTGGGCTGAAACTTTCCATCTCTCACTCCTTCACAACAGCAAACTACCTCATTCTTTCTTCAGTGGACGCTGGCTATAATCCATATCTGCTTTTTGTTAGTGAAAGTATTTTTCATACCTGCACTAAATCCGTCTGTAAGCCCATACCGAATACACATTGACGTATTATGTGTCAAGTTCTCCCACAAGTAAGCCCTCAAGAAATCACTTAAAAAAACACTTTCAGATGAAGGTACAACTTCAAAACGGCTGATTGGCAGAAATTATCAAAGTTATTACATGAGAAAATTGTAACTATAGTTCCTGTGATAGATCAATATAAAAATTTTGTTAACGTCACTAATGCCTCCTCCTGAGCATCAATTCTAAGGGGATTCAGAATGAACTATATCAAGGGTATAACACCCGAAACGACCACTTTTCTTTAAGAGTACTACAGAAAGTTTGAAGAAGATCCTTTTAGTGCAGCCACATCAATTCATACACAGAATGTCCTCTCTTCAATATCTGAGGCAAACAGAGAAGAATGGATACAATTAATGGCACTGTGACATGAGTAAAAGTAGTCAAAAGGCCTGGAGGCTATTACATAGCCTGAGTAATAACACTCAGGTCAACACGTATGTTAATATTAAACCAGACCAAATTGCTCAACAACTCCCCATTAATGGCAGATAAACTAAATCCAGAAATATAGAGAGGAAACAATTATTCAGGCAAACAGACCAAGAGAATAGTATCTTATCTCCTTATTTCTCTGTTGAAGAATTGAATTCAGCCCTGAATAAATGTAAATAGGGAAAAGCAGCAGGACTGGATGACATTAGAGCTGAACAAATCAAGAATTTTGGTTCCACTAAAATGCTTTGGTTACTGCAATTTATGGGCAACTATTCTAGAGTGCAAGATCGCTAAAGTATGGCGAAAAATCAAGAGTAATTGCCATACCGAAACATGGAAAGGATAGGAAAGATCTCAAAAATTATAGACCAATCTCTTTACTCTGTCACCTCCACAAAATACTGGAGAGGCTCATTCTTCAGAGAATGATTAAAAAGGCGGAGCCTCTTCTAATACCACAGCAAACAGCTTTCAGAGAAGGGAAGAGCTGCACATCTCAGATATTAAACTTAACACAACATATCGAAGATGGATATGAGAAATGGCACATTACAGGTGCTGTATTTATCCGTCTATCCACAGCTTGTGATGCGATCATCCATTGGATCCTTCTGAATAAAGTTTATGACATAACTAAAGACTTAACATGCATGTGCAATATTAGAAACCTTCCCCAGAATTCCAGATTTTTTTGTGGAATTTTAGGGTAAGAAAAGTAGGTGGAGAACTCAGAAAAATGGGCTGCCACAAGGCAATGTGCTTGCACTGCTATTATTCAACATCTATACCAATGATCAACCTATCCTTGAAGGAGCTCGAAGCTTTATTTATGCTGATGACTGCACTATCACTACTCAGGCTGACTGTTTTGAGACTCTAGAAGATGCGCCATCAAAATCTTTGGAAGAAGTCACTGTTTACTATTATGGAAATTACTTGATACCTAATCCTGCCAAGACTCGTATCTGCCCTTTCCACCTCAAGAATATACAGGCAAATAGATCCTTAAATATATCCTGGGGAGGTATCGTACTCGAACATAATCCTACTCACAAATATCTTGTAGTAACACTGGATTGCGCGTTAACATATAAAAAGCATTGCCTAAACACCAAACAGAAAGTGGCAGCCAGAAATAACAGTGCGACAATTGACACATACGTCATGTGTGCACTAATCCATGCACTGTGCGCTCAAGTGCGCCTGCTCTATGTTGTTCCACTGCTGAATATGCATGTTCAGTATGGTACAAGTCCAGTCATGCCAGGAACGCAGATGAGGCTCTAAATGAGTCTTGCCAGATTATCACGGGTTGCTTAAGACCTATTGCTGTGGACAAACTCCATTGCCTCGCTGGCAAAGATCCTCCTGAAATGAGACGTCGGGTAGCTGCGAGATATGAGAAAAGTAAAGCCACAACGAAGAACACCCATCCACTATATGAGGCAGAAATCAAGAACGAGTTTCTTGACAACTACTGAGGCTCTCATAGAGAATCCATATGTGGCAAGGATCTGGCGATGGCGGGAGAAATGTCGGTATTTGGGAGAATGGATCGCTCCAAAGGAAGAACTTCCTCCTGGATATTCGGGGAATTGGTCAATATGGAGGTATCTCAATAGATTACGGTCAAACACAACAAGATGCAAGACCAATCTGCTGTGTTCCACATCACCAACCACCTGCACCATGCAAGACCTTATGAGAGATACACCAAATGCACTTGAAGTGTCCAATTTTTTGTCCTCTTTTTTGTGTAAAATTATGTCAACACATATATTTTTGACATTTCGGTACTTTTGAAATGACAAATAAATAAATAATGTAATAAAAGTAACAGTAAGAAAAAACTATCATTTGTTTTTAATGTCCAGAGAAAAGATTATTCATATGTTAGTGGAGGAAACATGACAAGACAGCTTTTGGTACAGTGATATTAGCAACGAAATAAACCCAGCACTGCATCCTTTTTATGGTTAACTAGATGGAATGCCACAATCATAGCATTAACTCTCATCATTTTGCAGGTATGAAGATGCACAACCTACTTAATAGAAACAGTTTGATATTCCTTCTGACAAGAACAGGGAAAGTAAGGATATGGTGGAAAATATTAGTACTCAGTGTATGAAAATTTAGCTAACAGTAAAAGGATGATTGATAGTAGCAGCTAAGAGTTGTGCTTAAACAAAAAGAGAAACTAATTAAATCCTAGCATGAAACTGTATCAGCATCATTTTTGGGAATATAGGAGCTGCTGCAGTGCAGAACACCAGGTGGATTGTGGGCAAGATAGAGCTGATGGTTGGGTGATTGTTTGAGGGCCAATTAAGAGTCATGAATATAGTCAGAGAAGTCTGCAGTTATTGCAGTGCTAGTTTATATTGGGCCCTCCAGGAAAGATGAAGTTGCCAGTCTCGATAGCAACAGGGATGGGTTGCCTGCTCTGTGACAGATAAAACACAAGTGATGCTGTAGTAGATGGCACACAAACCATGTCTGCTTTAGCACAAGTAATTAAAAAAAGACTCACAAGCATATCGAATTAAATCAACTCCACTGTACTAGCATATGCACCGAGCTATGATTGAGCACAGAAGGTAGAACTGTAACGAAAAAAGAAAATACAAAAGTTATTAATATCTAGGGATCCTTGTTTGGACTAGCACACCGAGTTGTACATTCTTAACCTTTCACCCTTTTGAATAGGCCAGGGTATAGGTGAAGGGATATTGTTGGGGACATAAAATTACAGGGCAGCAGAATTTGTTCAGATCTTGAGGTCGGTTTATATTACAGCAACGGAATAAAAAAAAAACCTCTATCCATAAGAAAAGGTTTGCTGGCCATTAGGTGACCCAGGGTAGTTGTTGCCACATTCCATATCTGGCAGAACTGTTGAAGTAACATGCTCAGAAAAAGAAAATATTGGAAACACTTGGACACTCTTAATGGAAAGAGTCTTCAGAAATACTGTAGTAATAACACAAAAAGGCTGTATTGATACTGAGGATAAATGTAAGCAATAATTATTTTAACTGTGTGATCAAAATTTATTAGAAGTATAAAGTGCCAATACATTTACCATGAGTAGACTGATGCCGTGCAAAAATTAGAATATGTTTAAAAATGGTAGAAATTTGAAAATTTATTAGCCAGTTGTTGATCCACAAGAGAATGAAATGAAAGAAGAAAATACAGTAAAGGAGACAAATTCAGAAACAAATGTGTACAGTGTTTTAGAAACTAGTATTCCATATTTTGAGAGGCAGTAGTACATATCATAACAAGAATAACTACGTAGGAGACATGGGCTCTAAAATACTTACTGTACTTTAAGGGGAGATATAATGGAAAATGTAAACATTTATTTAAAAAAATCATTACAGCCATATTTATTAATGTACAAATCTAAAATCTTGCATGTGTAAAAAAAAGCTGTGTTTTAACGGAAAAATGTTATAAAATATGCAGGAATATTATTTTGCCAGAAATTTGAATGGTTATAATAACGTGAGAAACCTAAAACAGAGAAAATGAGGTTCAAAAATTTTCTGCTCATACTTCTACATGTAATAAGCTTACCTCAGTTTTAAAATCGTCCATACTGATACATCCTCCAGATTTCTCTTCTCTCTTCACATTTCTCTGGTCCATATTTGTAGGTCAGACATTGATCAATTAGCTTTCTTGACCCAGCTCTCGTCGATGGTGTAAAAAGCTTTTGTTTTAAACACACCAGGATCTATATCAGCTCTATTCATCACTTCAGTTCTGCCATTATTTCCATTGCTGTAACATCAAACTGCAACATAGACATCTACTTTGAGTACTTCAAGTCCACAGAATGTCTCTGAAGTTTCTGGTTAAATAAGGAGATGAGTTTGGAAAGCAGTAGAGGATCCAGTTACCATTTCATCTCCACACTGATACAGAGTCTTGCCCAATCAGTCTCTCATCCAGCTTCAGTTTCCATCTCAATGGATTTCAGTTTTTGTGTACTGTGACAAATACATTGCTTACATTTCCCATTAGCCTATCCTTTCGATGTACACTTAAATTTTCTCCCAAAACCTCATTGCTATCAATTTCAGGTTTCAAATGGCTTTCAGTATTATGAAGGCTTAATTGCTTTTCACGAGTGCTGTGAATTCTGGCACTTTGTTGCGAATGCTTCAGCAGTTAACCACTAGGATTTTAATGCTCTCACCTGTGGGAGGCATTTGTTTCGATCTTACACTGATACTACACTGCTGGCCACCGTAAATGCAACACCCTGAAGGAAGCATCCGAATCAAGTGAAATTTACACCATGGGTTTGCAGCGATGAGATATGCAACTGATTAGAATTTCAGCGCAGACGCACATCACGCGCGCCTGTGGCGCCACCTCACAGCGCCATTTAACGCTTGGCGATTTCGACGAGTGTACGTTCGGCACGTGTGTTTACCTTGTGGTTGTTGCACAGGACGATCAGTTATGCCTCGTAGACAACAGCGAACATCGTTTGATCAAGTATCCGAGTTCGACAGAGGAAGGATAGTGGCTTACCGAGATTGTGGATTATCATACAGAGAAATCGCTAGTCGTGTTGGACGAAACCAAACAACTGTAATGCGGATATGTGACCGTTGGATGCAGGAGGGTACGACGGACCGACGTGGTCGATCGCATTCACCTCGGTGCACCACTGCACGTGCTGATAGGCAAATTGTGCGCATGGCAGTGACGGATCGCTCAGTGACATCCCGAACCGTAGCACAACACATTGCATCTGTAACGCATCATCCAGTGTCTGTGCGTACCATTCGACGCCGTTTACAGCAGAGTGGTCTGTCCGCAAGACGTCCATTGCTTCGTCTACCATTGACGCAGAAACACAGACGTCTCCGTCGCCAATGGTGTGATGACAGGCGGATGTGGACGGCAGAATGGAATGACGTTGTCTTTACTGACGAGGCACGCTTCTGTCTGCAGCACCACGATGGTCGGATTCGAGTGTGGAGACACCGTGGAGAGAGGATGCTGGACAGCTGCATTATGCACCGCCACTCTGGTCTTGCACTGGGTATTATGGTATGGGGCGGTATTGGATATTACTCTCGCACACCTCTAGTACGCATTGCCGGTACTTTGAATAGCCGGCGCTACATATCCGAGGTGCTGGAACCAGTTGTCCTTCCTTACCTTCAGGGCTCGGCCACAGCCATATTTCAACAGGATAATGCGCGACCACACGTGGCACGCATTGTCCAAAGGTTCTTCGTCAATAACCAGATTGAATTGCTTCCCTGGCCGGCTCGCTCTCCGGATGTTTCGCCGATAGAAAACATGTGGTCCATGGTTGCTCAAAGAGTGATCCAGATTACATCCCCAGCTGCCACACCAGATGATCTTTGGCAACGTGTGGATGCTGCTTGGGCTGCTGTACTCCAGGAGCACATCAAACGTCTCTTTGACTCAATGCAGAGACGTGTGGCAGCGGTGATCTCCAACAATGGCAGCTACTCTGGCTACTGATTCTGGCAGGAACCACATGTCACAGACGTCTGTAAACGTAATCATTTGATACTTGGTCAACATGTTATCTACAAAATAAATATTGTTGTGCTACCTCTTGTCTTTCTTGGTGTTGCATTTACGGTGGCCAGCAGTGTACTTCTGGATTTACTGCAACTCTTGTTCCCAGGATTGCATAGTAGGTCGCCTAGTCTAAAAAAACTTTTGTTTGTTCCCACATACAATCAGCTTCCTGGACAGCAGCGTCTGATGTTTAGTGCACGCCTGACCCATCTAGAGGCACCCTACAGTTCTCAACAAAATGGCGCAAGTCCAGGAAGTAGCAGTCTAGCTTGTCACAGAACTTTCGAAGTCTCTGGTTCAGTGCTTCCACTCAGTGCAGAACCAATGATCCACAATCAGTTCTGGAGACAATGCTGCAAATTGTGAGGTCTGCTGAAACTGTACACAAGGCTGGTCTTCTCAGCCTTCTCTATCAGTTGCTGGAATGATCCCAGTATGACCTCAGAGCCCATATAACAGGCTTCATTTATTCCAACATGGTTGCTTGCAGTTGCTTGCACCTCATTCCCTCAATGGCTGTTGGAATAGCCTCTTCAACATGTTGAATGAGGCCTCCAGATATACACACAGGGTGCACCTCATGTCCTTTCCTGTCCCTTGCTGCCATTTCCCTAAGGGGAACCATCATTCCCTGTACAGTTGAACCGCCAACAGTTAATACACCTCTGCCTTTTTGCGTTTACCTTCTACTGACACTGGACAAAACAGGTTTCCCAAAAACAGGTGAAGTGAGTCCCACTGGCTTAGTTTCAGTTTAAATTTCAGTGAATGACAGCACCTAGAAATTGATATTTAGGGTATCAGTACAGCACCCTAAGCCTCCGTGGTCCCTGTTGACACTGTGGAGGATGCCTGGATCTACCATTGAAACCCCAGTTACAGTCTAGTGCACGAGTAATGAGAGATTCCGTACTCTCTTCAGAGGAGACAGGGTCCACAGGAGTCACCATTGATACTGGTACCACAGGTACATGACTCTCGGGAACTCTTCACCACACTGATTCGCCGCAACTGACAGTCCTTTGACAGTAGTGAAGGCGATTTACAGCTGCCTACAAGTCAACCAGCTCATCCCATTTTTGAGAACTGCATTCACTCCAGGGCTCAATTTTGGCTGGCGCAATGTATTGCAGGAAAGTGAACAAATAACTTCAAATTAAGCCTGCTGATTGTCTTTTATGTCCATTGAGCTAAAAAGCTACTAATTCCCGTAAGAACTGAAGCAAATATAGAAAGCGATATTTGTATTAAGACGAGAGTAAACTTTTTAAGGTTAGTTATAGCTACTTGGAAATTTGAAAATGGAGTTAATTTATAAAAAATGTAGGTAATATGTACGTTCTTTAATGGAAAATTATATGTCTGCTACAGTACCTAAATCACAAACTTTGATTTACAACAAGTTAGATTATGCACAGGACAAGTAGCTTCTGAAAATTCCTAAAAATGCGCATTTATTTGCGTCGATATACGGTGAAATTCGGGGTGATGTACTCTTTGGCAGTAACTGTGTATAACGAACATTGATTTTCTACGAAATAAGTTATCCAAAAACACTCGCACAGGTAACTTGCGAAAATATAGTTTTGTAAGCGACTGAAATTTCTCACAAGTAAAGTATTTCTCAAGTAATTATACAATGCAATTAGAGAAAAATTGTTTTCAAAAGGATAGGCCTACTCTTCTCAAAATTCTTATAAGAGCAAAATTGAGTTTAAGCCTAGAATTAACAATAACAGTAGGCGTTCACTCGCGAATGTTCGAATTTCACAATAGACCAAAATACAAACGGATATTAATACAATCAATAATAGATTATGCTTAACTGACGTAATCAGTAAAATATGTGAATCTAGAATTTCAACTCAGCACTTCAGTCTCACACAAAGGAAAATTCCAAAGTCTACTTTTACGTATAAACAAACATGCTAACTGCACAGGTTTTTAAGTTAGCTGTTTCTGTGCCAACTTCTACCCTAGCGTGCTACAGAAGAACATTTTAGCATGTGCTAATCAGTCTAAATATAGAAAAATGTGCAGCACCAACAAAGCACATATTCTGCTTATTCCAGCTAGCTAGATATCTGGAAGTGCAATATGAGTTAGGAGTTTCAAGACCAGCACAGAGGAGAAAACCTCTGGTGTGTGTGTGTGTGTGTGTGTGTGTGTGTGTGTGTGTGTGTAATTGCACGTAAATATGGACAAAAATTTATTAATCATTAATCATTTGAAGTTTGACTTCACTGGCCTGTGTGAGATACCAACGTAAGATATACTTTTATCTTATGATCATAAAATTCATTATACTCATCTTAACATCTGTAACACAATTCGTTAATTTTTTGACTATTAAAAACAGTCTTGATCACGATTTATTTATCAAGGTGACCGGTTTCGACCACTTCTGTGGTCATCTTCAGACCTACAAGTTGTATACAAAGCTTTAATTAGAGGGCTACATACATTAAAGAAAATACAGAAAGTTATAAAGCTATAAAACGATGAATTACCATTGAGTAGGAACCTCTTTCTGTTGGAGAATCACTACTGGAGAAACCAATGCACGTATTACTATATATAATGGAGGCATCGTTTTATAGCTTTATAACTTTATGTAATTTCTTTAATGTATGTAGCCCTCTAATTAAAGCTTTGTATACAACTTGTAGGTCTGAAGATGACCACAATAGTGGTCTAAACTGGTCGCCTTGATAAATAAATCGTGATCAATACTGTTTTTAATAGTAAGTATTTGTAAGACATTGATCACTGCCTCTCCCATAATGTATTCAAAAGTAATTAATTTATTGCCATGTCAGCTATTGGGAGATTGCAAGAAGTTTACAGGGTTATGCACTAAAATTATGAAACTTAATTCCAAAATTTCTTTTAACAAACAATGCCTAATGAATCATGTGATTCCTAATTATGTAATACCAGATCAAACATAGAAAAATTTTTATGACAGAAGGGTAGCATTTTATGGATTAGATCTGAAATTAAACATGCATATAAAGAAAAAGATGCATTAAATCTTGAAATGTACAATTTACATTTAAAAATTAGCAGTCAGTTGTTACCATTAATATTTTCACAGTTACTTAACTTTACAGATGACAAAATTAATGCAGTACGAGAAATTATTCTTAATAAGCGTAATACGAAAATTGCAGCCCTTGTTGGTCACCAAAATGTGTGTTCATACGATGTTTCACCCATATGTACATAACTTTTATCCAAGAGTAAGCAATCTAACCAAAATTACTTTTACTCCTGCAGAGACAACACTTTTAAACAAAGGCCTAAAATATAATTTAGCTCCAGAATTGAGCAATGCAAATATTAAACTTGTGATTGCTGCAAAAGTATTGCTGCAAAACATGCACAATTCAGTAGATATGAAATATGTGACATTGCACGTAAAACTAAAAATGTCATTACCAATGAAAAAGCTAAAATAAACACAATAATGAATTAAAACTTGTAAAACAAATCAACCAGAAGTTAATAACTAATAAAGCTATTGCAATCAGGGCAGATAAAGGGAATACTCTTGTCATTGTTAGTGAAGATGATTATGTTTTTAAGACTTTACAGTTTTTTGACGCTAATGGAATAACTGAGGTTCATAAAGACCCGAATTCAAGATTTCAAACAAATATTGAAAAGCTGATTGATGATAGTGACTCTTTACTTTCACCTAAAGATAAAATAACACTTAAAGTTATGAACCCCACCTTACCTAAGTTGAGATCACAAATCAAATTACACAAACCAAATTTACCAATTCATCCAATTGTTAATAGTACCAACAGTCCCTCTTATAACCTGAACAAAGAGCTTAATCAAATCTTAAAATTCATTTACATTTATGAAGAAAATTATAGTATTAAAAACAGTTTTGAATTAACAAAATTAATTTATGATGTGGATATTCCAAAAAACGCAAGGTTTGCATCGTTGGACATCACAAATCTTTACACGAAAATACCTATTCAAGATACTATATTAACTTAACGTATCACAAAATCATGAGCCCCAAAGAAATAGTAGAATTCATTGAACTGTTAAGAATTACTCTAGATTTTAATTATTTTTCAGATAGTAATAAAATATACATACAGGAAGATGGACTTGCAATGGGGAATTCACTGGCTAGCACTATAGCAGATATCTTCGTTGATTATGTTGAAATTCAATTTTTCAAAAATAATCCAGAAATAACAAATAAAATTATATACTACAAAAGATGCGTTGGCGATAAATTGCTATTATATAACCGTTCTAAGGAAGAAGTTGATGCTTTCGCTAACAACTTAAATACTTTACACCCAAATCTTGTAATTACAGTAGAACACGAAAGTAACAATAGTATTAATTTACTGGACTTCACAATTACAAACAAGAATGGAAAACATAATATTTCTATTTATAGAAAACCCACATCAACCGACATAACAATAAATGCTACATCATGCCATCCATTAAGATACAAAATGGCATTTTTAAAACTATGATACATATGATACTGAAATTACCTCTTCAACCTGATGCAGTCCAGGAGGAAATTGATACATTAAAACAGATAGCAGTTGCTAACAATTATAATTCACATCAGGTTGATCTGTTATATCAAAAATTACAAGAAACAAATGATGCTGTTATAAATTCCAGGAAGAGATTTACAAAAATGACATACATGGGACCTATTTCAGATAAAATAAATAAATTATTTAAGAACACAAGCGTGACAATAGCATTTAAAACTAATAACTCCCTGCAGATGAAACTGAAACACACAATTGGGGACTCAAATATGTACCAAAAGTCAGGCGTTTACAAAATAATATGTAATGACTGTGAGAAACAGTATATTGACCAAACTGGCCATAACTTTCTAACACATTTCAAAGAACATACTACTGGTACTGCACGTACCAAATCAATATTTGGTCAACATCTTGATGGATACAATCATTCTGAGGGTTGCATTTCTAACAGTTTGAAAATAATTACATACTGTGCCAAAAGGACCACTGCTAAATACTTTAGAAGAAATTGAAATCTTTTCACTTCACAAAAGTAATCCATTATCTGTTTCAAACGAACAACTTCAGTTCAAAGACAAACATTTCTTTGAGCTTTTCGATGATCTGCCTTTAGTCTGTTTACTCTTCTGTCCTTCGTTTTTTAAGATTATTAAGACTTTTAGGAAATATTTTATCTTTACATTGTAATTTTATTTCACCAAACATTATTTTATGACTGACGATCTGTTTTAGAATTTTTGCTTATATGCTTTTAGACTGTATATTGCTAATTCACATCCTTTTATTTTTGACACTATGGCTCATAATATTATAATTTTAAATTCCTTCCATTTTCATTATTTTTATTTGTTTATAAGACTGGCATATAACTTAATGAATAGTAATGGCTTTTAAAAATTGTCACATGTAATTTACATACCAACTCCATTGACAATATTTCATATATATGGAAAACTACTTCGTATCATATTTGTGCAGCATGTAGTATACATGTCAGCTAAAGATTATTGCAGCCTACTCATTGAAAATCGTTTCAATAAAGACATGTTGCTGCTCAATAATACATTGTTTGATGTGACAGTCTTCGCCATTCCACTTTCGCAACAACTTCGTTGGAAAGAAGCCTGCTGCCACATCTTTGCACTGGCATTTGTCCTCACCATGGCAACCACTAGCTCGCCTATCGACTTTACAACAACTTCAGTGGAAAGAAGCCTGCTACCTCATCTTTGGAACCGCATCCAACTTCACCATGGCAACCAGTGGTTCCAAATGGTTCACTAACAGGCCTTGGGAGGGCAACCCATGTACTGCCAAACCGAAGTTCATTTATCCTACATGTTTAAATATTTTTAATGCTTCTTAATTGAAAATAGCTGTTTAATAAGCTAAGTTTAGTGTGTATTTATTTTTAATTCTTGACAATATTCTTTTCATTAAGAAATTTTAAATTGTATTTCGACTTATAACTCATTGGATACTAATGACATCACGCCGTCAGAAGGGGGCGGAGCCTCCATTACATATAGTAAGACGTGCACTGGTTTCTCTAGTAGTGATTCTCCAACAGAAAGAGTTTCCTACTCAATGGTAATTCATGGTTTTATAGCTTTATAACTTTATGTTTTTTTTAATGTATGTAGCCCTCTAATTAAAGATTTGTATACAACTTGTATGTCTGAAGATGACCACAGTAGTGGTCGAAACCGGTCACCTTGATAAATAAATCGTGATCAAGACTGTTTTTAATAGTGAATATTTGTAAGACATTGATCACTGCCTCTCCCATAATGTATTCAAAAGTAAATAATTCGTTAAGATTTTAAAAACTTTCATTATAGTCATGTCATCATCGTCATAAATCTCTTATTGCAACATAAATTTGTATGAAAGCTTAAAAATATCGTCAAAGTATGTATCAACATAAAACTTTCAGTGCACGTCCCATTCCTCCAAATCCACAATACTCGCTGTAAGAGTGACAAGAAACAGTGCGTAAATTATATATTTTTCAACTCTGTCATGCTGCTGATTATCAGGTGTGCAATACTACTTTAGAATTTGCCCACTTACTGTCAAATGCATTTATCCTCAATGTACACTACTGGACATTAAAATTTCTACACCACGAAGATGACGTGCTACAGACTCGAAATTTAACCGACAGGAAGAAGATACTGTGATATGCAAATGATTAGCTTTTCAGAGCGTTCGCACAATGTTGGCGCTGGTAGCGAAACCTGCAACGTGCTGACATGAGGAAAGTTTCCAACCGATTTCTCATACACAAACAGCTGTTGACCGGCCGGCGCTGTCTGCTGAAACGTTGTTGTGATGCCTTGTGTAAGGAGGAGAAATGCGTACCATCACGTTTCCGACAGTGATAAAGGTCGGATTGTAGCCTACCGCGATTGCAGTTTATCGTATCACGACATTGCTGCTCGCGTTGGTCGAGATCCAATGTCTGTTAGCAGAATATGGAATCGGTGGGTTCAGGAGGGTAATACCGAACGCCGTGCTGGATCCCAACGGCCTCGTATCACTAGCAGTCAAGATGACAGGCATCTTATCCACTTGACTGTAACGGATCGTGCAGCCACGTCTCGATCCCTGAGTCAACAGATGGGGACGTTTGCAAGACAACAACCATCTGCACGAACAGTTCGACGACGTTTGCAGCAGCATGGATTATCAGCTCAGAGACCATGGCTGCGGTTACCCTTGACGCTGCATCACAGACAGGAGTGCCTGCGATGGTGTACTCAATGATGAACCTGGGCACACGTTTGGGAAAACGTCATTTTTTCGGATGAATCCAGGTTCTGTTTACAGCATAATGATGGTCGCATCTGTGTTTGGCGACATCATGATGAACGCACATTGGAAGTGTGTATTCGTCATCGCCATACTCACGTATCACCCGGCGTGATGATATGGGGTGCCATTGGTTACACGTCTCGGTCACCTCTTGTTCGCATTGACGGCTCTTTGAACAGTGGACGTTACATTTCAGATGTGTTACGACCCGTGGCTCTACCCTTCATTCGATCCCTGCGAAACCCGACATTTCGGCATGATAATGCACGACCGAATGTTTTAGGTCCTGTACGGGCCTTTCTGGATACAGAAAATGTTCGACTACTGCCCTGGCCAGCACATTCTCCAGATCTCTCACCAATTGAAAACGTCTGTTCAATGATGTCTGAGCAGCTGGCTCGTCACAATACGCCAGTCACTACTCTTGATGAACTGTGGTATCGTGTTGAAGCCATCCAAGCTCTGTTTGACTCAATGCCCAGGCGTATCAAGGCCGTTATTACGGCCAGAGGTGGTTGTTCTGGGTACTGATTTCTCAGGATCTTTGCACCCAAACTGCGTGAAAATGTAATCACATGTCAGTTCTAGTATAATATATTTGTCCAATGAATACCCGTTTATCATCTGCATTTCTTCCTGGTGTAGCAATTTTAATGGCCAGTAGTGTAATTGGGCCGTGGCTGGTTCGTCTTATGCCTTGGATTAAACCTTGGTTGCTATTCTGTGCTCAGTGTCCTGCAGTTATCACGATCATGCTGCTATCCTCTCTCTCTGCAAGTGGCAGCAGCAGCGTGTATCGATATTTACATCCTTGTAGTATCTTTGGCCTCACGCTTATAGTTTAAGGCTGTGCCATGCGGGCCATTGGTTGGTTTGCGTGGAGCAGCGAGGAAGTCTCTGTGGCGCGTGTCTGGCCGGACCTGCTGGTGCAGTCCACATGCAGTCGGAATGTGATGGGCAGTTCCCATTGATACAGGGTCCGTGGTTCACCGATCCCAGGCACGAAAGTTGAGTCTTTACTTAATCTACCAGCCAGCCTCACCTGTGCACATTGTGTCTTTGATGTCGTAGTGGGCTATTGGGACATTCCCGAAAGCAACAACGTGTGTTTTCAAGTTGGCGAAATTCTAGCTGCTCTCCTGTGTAGTTTAACTTAAATCGATTATTTTCGAATTGAAGTGCACCAGCGGAATCTTCTACCTTGTAGCCGATAACGCCCCTGTTACCTGCCCTGGCCGTTGATGTAAACTCAGGCAGTGTATTTTCCTCGTCGTGTTGTGGCTGTCCAGCATGGCATGTAGTTTGACAGTTGAAGATGTAATTCGTTGCGGGCGCCGATACCTTCTGCGTGTTCCATTGAACTCCCCATTGTGTGCTGGTCGGGTGGAGCGGAAGGTATCCTGTCGCTTGGTCCATTGACTGCCTGTCAGTTGGGTTGCCGTCGGATTGAGAATTGTTGGGCCGACTGCCTGTCTCACGTAAGTTAGCATTAGTGGTTGAGTTCCAGACCGACCCCTGGAAACTTCTGAGCGCCGTTTGATGTGCTATTTTTTCTTATTTGCTCTTGTTGTTTGTTTATGTATGGCTTCTAGCCGACTTTACAATTTAAGTTGTTTCGGCCTTAATGCGTGAGATTGTTTGGACCTTCAACCTAATTTTGAGAAAAGTTTTGAGATCAGGCGGTCTGCCTTTTAAATTCAAATTTCTGTTTTTGAGTCTTCAGTTATTGGCCTTCAGCCGATTTTTTGCTGTTAAGGCATGAGATTGTTTTGACCTTCAGCTTAATTTAGAGAAATGTTTTAAGATGAGGCCTTCTGCCTTTTAAAATTCTAATTCTTCTTTTTGAGTCTTAAGTGGTTGGTGTTCAGCCGGTTTTAAATTAAATTTGTTTTGCCCTTGAGGAGTGAGATTGAATGGCGCATTTAGCCGGGAATTAAGTTCTAAAATTAATGTTTGGCTTGCTCTGTTTTTAATGTTTCCTTTACTCTTGTAATGTTTGTAAAATGAATAAAGTAGTATGTTCGAGTGCAACTGACAGCGACTCGTTTTGGCCCCTCTCCCCAAATTAAACTATCTGTCCTGTAGTGCGGGTATAGCAGGGGATCTCACTGGTAGCAGAGCATGATTTCGCTTGTGTTTGCTATTCCAGTTGCTGTCAGTCTCACTCTTATTCTGTTTTGTGTTCTGTGGAACCATATTGTTTAGGCTGTTACTTGTTTTAGCTGTTTATCGAAATGGCAGTCAGACAGTGTCTGGGGATACGCGTGCTCAGAAAGGACCGCCTTGTTTATAAGTAGGCAATAAGGCGCCAACCGATTGACGGCAGTGTTCAGGAGTTAGTAGCCCGTTTGCGCGCTGCCGTTCTTCATCCGGTTGACGTCACGTCGGCGGTGGTGGGTGAGACAGGAGCAGCAACTGAATTTTTGTTTGAGGCTGTTAGAGGCTTTGAGCAAACTACACTCCTGGAAATTGAAATAAGAACACCGTGAATTCATTGTCCCAGGAAGGGGAAACTTTATTGACACATTCCTGGGGTCAGATACATCACATGATCACACTGACAGAACCACAGGCACATAGACACAAGCAACAGAGCATGCACAATGTCGGCACTAGTACAGTGTATATCCACCTTTCGCAGCAATGCAGGCTGCTATTCTCCCATGGAGACGATCGTAGAGATGCTGGATGTAGTCCTGTGGAACGGCTTGCCATGCCATTTCCACCTGGCGTCTCAGTTGGACCAGCGTTCGTGCTGGACGTGCAAACCGCGTGAGACGACGCTTCATCCAGTCCCAAACATGCTCAATGGGGGACAGATCCGGAGATCTTGCTGGCCAGGGTAGTTGACTTACACCTTCTAGAGCACGTTGGGTGGCACGGGATACATGCGGACGTGCATTGTCCTGTTGGAACAGCAAGTTCCCTTGCCGGTCTAGGAATGGTAGAACGATGGGTTCGATGACGGTTTGGATGTACCGTGCACTATTCAGTGTCCCCTCGACGATCACCAGTGGTGTACGGCCAGTGTAGGAGATCGCTCCCCACACCATGATGCCGGGTGTTGGCCCTGTGTGCCTCGGTCGTATGCAGTCCTGATTGTGGCGCTCACCTGCACGGCGCCAAATACGCATACGACCATCATTGGCACCAAGGCAGAAGCGACTCTCATCGCTGAAGACGACACGTCTCCATTCGTCCCTCCATTCACGCCTGTCGCGACACCACTGGAGGCGGGCTGCACGATGTTGGGGCGTGAGCGGAAGACGGCCTAACGGTGTGCGGGACCGTAGCCCAGCTTCATGGAGACGGTTGCGAATGGTCCTCGCCGATACCCCAGGAGCAACAGTGTCCCTAATTTGCTGGGAAGTGGTGGTGCGGTCCCCTACGGCACTGCGTAGGATCCTACGGTCTTGGCGTGCATCCGTGTATCGCTGCGGTCCGGTCCCAGGTTGACGGGCATGTGCACCTTCCGCCGACTACTGGCGACAACATCGATGTACTGTGGAGACCTCACGCCCCACATGTTGAGCAATTCGGCGGTACGTCCACCCGGCCTCCCGCATGCCCACTATACGCCCTCGCTCAAAGTCCGTCAACTGCACATACGGTTCACGTCCACGCTGTCGCGGCATGCTACCAGTGTTAAAGACTGCGATGGAGCTCCGTATGCCATGGCAAACTGGCTGACACTGACGGCGGCGGTGCACAAATGCTGCGCAGCTAGCGCCATTCGACGGCCAACACCACGGTTCCTGGTGTGTCCGCTGTGCCGTGCGTGTGATCATTGCTTGTACAGCCCTCTCGCAGTGTCCGGAGCAAGTATGGTGGGTCTGACACACCGGTGTCAATGTGTTCTTTTTTCCATTTCCAGGAGTGTATTTGTGTTTTGGAGGGAACCCAACCTAGTGACAGTTACCTGGATAGGGTGCAGGCACATTTAATGCATTTAACTAATCAGATAGCGGATTTAGGTACGTTAGCTTCGGAAGATCATCACTGGAAATTAACCATTGGGTTGGGAACTTTGGTGAGCACATTACAGGTTAAGCTTGCGTGTTTGGAGTTGGATGGGAGGAGGATTGAAGATCGGGATTTGCGCTTTCAGGGAGAGGGTGCGAGCCAGCCCGGTGGGTTACTGTTGCATCCTCTCTTACGTTAGATGCTGTATTTGCCAAGTTGCCTAATCCTCTGGCGTATTTCTTCTGAGATATTACTGAATTGATTGTGGAGCGACTTGATGAGGCGGAAAAATTATTATTGGTTCGCTTAGAATAACGAATGGCTGCCTTTTGCATTCCGCACCAAGTAATTTTGTCATCGTTGTACCCATTAGCTAGAGGTGAGTTGCAGAACCTCCTTTCGCGAGCCATGGCGAAAGGGTTTTCCCTGCAGCAATTAATGGAGTTGGTGATTAGGCAAAGCTTGACCACCGGAATTCGTAAACAGTTAGAGTGTCGTTACATTTGGGAAGTACATGGTGTGAGGAGCTGTTATATCAGTATGTCGATGGAGTACAGATAGCCTCTTTGACATTGTTAATTGATTTACCTGAACAAGAGTTGGTCTCTATTGTTCTTAGGGGAATGCGCGCGGCGGATTAGTCGCATTTTGTCTTCCACAAGCAGCCTTCAACCTGCGAAGAGCTGCGTGACGTGGTGGTAACAGCATCTGCAATACCACTTGGTAACCATGTACGTCACAAGGTTAAGGGGCAGCCCTGATTCGAGAGTATCTACATCCACTGAAGCTATCAGAAGGGAACGCTGGCGTTGTTTCAGGTGTGGCAGTATGGCGCATTTGGTGTGCTCTTGTGTTCATCCTCGTGCACCCAAAGCCAATAGATGACGCCGGGCTGGGCCGCAAACTCTGGATCGAGCATTCAGACCTTGGTGTACTCGTGTGGTAACTCCGTCATCACCGCCCTTGTCCTACGTTTGTTCTCGGATAGGTGGCGAGCTGATTTGTGCTCTTTTGGATTCTGGTAGTTCCTTTTCATTATTGAGCTTTGAGTGGTTTTTGGAATTTGGGCATCTTACGAAACTTCGGTCAGTCCCTTCGCCGGTGCAGAGATGTTGGGTGGCCAGTGGCCAAGTGTTGCCTCTACATGATTAGTTCCGGGGGAGTATATCGGTCGGCGATTTTTCCTGGCCTATGTCTTTAGCCTTGGTTAAGGAACTGCCAGTTGATCTAATTTTGAGATGTGATTTCATCAATAAAACTGGGTTGGTCTTCGATTGTTCTGTGCACACCTTTTCCTTTAAGTTTGCTCCTGAGCAGAAGTTTGGCCTTTGCGAATGCGCTAAACCTATTGTGCATCGTACTGTTAGCGCATTGGCTGTTGAGGTCGGAGCTAATGAGTTTGATCCGGCCCATCTATTGCCCCATCAGGCTTCTCAGTTACGCAATTTGTTGCACAGTTTTCGCCACGTCCTGAGTGATAACTTGGGTGTTACTAACGTTGTTGATTATCATATCCGTCTGTCCGACAATATTATGGTTTGGCAGTACCTATATCGCCTCTCACCCTCTAAGTTGAAGATACTCAAGGCTGAAATATCTCAGATGCTCCAACAGGGAGTGATTAGGCCTACTACATCTGCTTATGTTTCCCCAATATCCCTTGTGCCTAAAGATCAGGGGCGCGATTTAAGACCTGTGGTTGAGTACCGCCGTTTAAATGCTAAGGTTGTCGTTAAATCGGTACCCTACCTCATCAGTATAATTCTTTTACTTGGTTTGCCGGCGCTAATTGGTTTACAGCCCATGATTTGAATCAGGCCTATTATCAGATTCCCTTGGCTGAAGAATGTAAACATGTTACCGCATTTTGTACTGATTGGAACTTGTTTGAGTTTAACAGATTTCCTTTTGGGCTAGCCACTGGTGCGGCTGTGCTTACTCGTTTGCTTGATAATAACCTTGGCGTCTTGAAGTTAGTCTATGTGTATAATTATTTGGATAACTTAGTTATCTATAGACGTTCGTTTCAGGACCATTTGGATTAAGATTACAGGGAGCCGGACTGACCGTTAAGTCTACTAAGATGACGCTAGCCAAGCAGCAGGTATCTTTCTTAGGTCATATAGTGTCGGGTCACAGTATTCGCATTGACCAAGAGCGAACTAAAGCATTACGGGCTTTGCCTCTGCCTACTGATAAGCGGGTAATTGCTAAATTCATAGGCATGGCGAACTACTTTAAGCGTTTCGTTCCCAAATTTGCTCGGCAGCAGCCTTAAATCAGTTACGCCGGAAGGGCGCGCGTTTTGAATGGGGACCCGCCGAGGAGGCTGCCCGTGAGCACATTAAGGCAGCAATAACCAGTCCTCCGGTTCTTGGATTACCCGATTTTAATAAAAGGTTTGTTATTCAAACTGACGCTTCTAATGCTGATATTCCAGCCGATCTCCTCCAGGAGTTTGAGGGGCATAGACAGCCATTAGCCTATGTCTCCTCGATTAACTGATGCTGAACTTAAGTGCTCTGTCTACGAGTACGAGGCTTTGGCCGTTTTATTTGCATTAGAGAAGTAGCGCTTCTACCGTGAACATCGGGCTTTCCAGTTAGAAACCGACAATTGAGCTTTGAGCTGGGTGTTGGCTAGGCCATGTAAAACTAGCCGTATTGCCAGGTGGGCAGTGAGTATTTCAGCATTTCAGTTTGAAGTTAAACATGTGAGAGGCTCTGAAAATACCCTCACAGATGTCTTCAACTGGATGTTCGCCGAAACTACACCTAGTAAGGGAAACCAGCAGGTGGAGGGGGACAGTCTTAATTGTATGGTGTTGGGTGAAATTCCCCTTTTGTTTGATGATGTTGCTCAGCATCAGGCTCAGGACTCTGTTTGCGCCCCGATTAAGCAAAGTGTGTTGGCAGGAGAGATGTCTGATGAGTATGTTGTTAAGAGTGGTATCCTCTGTAAGAGGGTGGGCGATGCTAAGGAGTGCAAGATCTGTTTGCTTGTAGCTTTGGTGCTCCTGGTTTTTCGTTATTTTCGTGATTCGTTGGTGGGTGGCCACTTAGGTACTTATAAGATTGTCCAAAAAATCAAGGAGTATTTAACTTGGTCCTCCATGGACTGGGATGTGAAAGAGATGATATCCCAATGTCGCTTGTGTAATGCAGCCAAACCCAAGAATGTTCTTCAACTGGGTTTCTTGAGTTCTGAACGAGAGTCCTGTCCGACGCGCAAGCTCTATATTGATTATTTTGGACCTTTACCTCGTACTAAGAAGGGTCATCGATAGTGCTAATTATTATCGATGCTTTCTCCAGATTTATTGGCGCCTTCCGAGCCGTAACGTCACCTCTGCCAACACTATTTCTCATTTAACTAATGTCTTCAGTGTTTTTGGCCCACCTAAGCAGCATGTTAGCGATAATGCTCCTGCTTTTCTTTCGGCTCCTTTCAGGGCCTTCTGTTTTCAGAACGTTGTCGAACATATCACGACCACCCTGTTTTATCCCCTGGGGTCCTTTGTGGAGAGAGTTAACCGAAATCTTAAGTCCGCTTTGATTAATTATCATCAGAAAACCCCTAGTAAATGGAAATCCAGTCTTCCTTGGCTTAGTTTTACCTTTAATACCGCCAGTCATGAAGCTTTGCGAGCTACGCCCACCTCCTTGATCCTTTCCTATCCCATTAATTCCCCTCTTTCGAACTTGTGGGGTATTCAAGATCTTATTCCAGCTGATATTAGTTCTCAAGTTATCAAGGAAAACTGGAACCAGGCCAGACGTAATATACTCAGAGCCCATAATAAACAAGCTGAGTGTTATAATCTTAATTGATAAACCTTTAAGGGGAGGCCAGGGGATCAAGTCTATGTCTGAAATTTCCTGGGGAGGCAGGTGCTTGGCGGGAATGTTAACAAATTTACTCCCCATTTTCTGGGGCGTTGCACCATCGTACGTATCTTAGGCCTGATAAATCTGTTGATCAAGGATAACTGTTCAGGTAACCAGTATAGGGTTCACCTTAGCCAAGAAGTTCAGATAGGGGTTGAGTCACCCCGTACCTGTGTTGAGTTTAAGGGGGGGAGGTTGAGCCATAGCTGGCTTGTCTTATGCCTTGAATTAGACATTGGTTGCTGTTCTGTGTTTAGTGTCCCGCAGTTATCACGATTATGCTTGTTATACTCTGTCTCTGTGAGTGGCAGCAGCAGCGTGTATCGATATTCGCACCTTTGTACTATCTTTGGGCTTGCGCTTCTAGTTTCTGGCTGTGCTGTGTGGGCAGTTGTTTGGTTGGCGTGCAGCAGCGAGGAATTCTCCGTGGCACATGTCTGGCCGGGCCTGCTGGTGCAGTCCACATGCATTCAGAGTGTGAGGGGCTGTTCCCATTGATACAAGGTCCGTGGTTCACCGATCCTGGGCACGAAAGTTGAGTCTTTACTTAATCTACCAGCCAGTCCCAGCTGTTCACAATGTGATGTTTGAATTTAGTTGTGGACTACTGGGGCATTCCGTGAGCAACAACGTTTGTTTTCAAGTTGGCGAAATTCTAGCTGCCCTCGTGTGGAGTTTAACTTAAATTGATTATTTTTGAATTGAAGTACACCATTTTGAATTGAAGTACACCAGCGAAATCTTCTGCCTTGTGGCCGTTAACGTTCTGGTATCCTGCCCTGGACATTGACTTAAATTCAGGCAGTGTATTTTCCTCGTCGTGTTGTGGCTGTCCAGCACGGTGTTTAGTCTGACAGTTGAAGGTGTAATTCGTTGTGGGCGCCGATACCTTCTACATGTTCCATTGAGCTCCCCGTTGTATGCTGGTTGGGTGGAGCGGAAGGTATCCTGTCGCTTGTTCCATCGACTGTCTGTCAGTTGGGTTGCTTTCGGGTTGAGAAATGTTGGGCCAAATGCATCTCTCACCTAAGCAAGTTTGAGTTTCAGGCCAGCCCTTGGAAACTTCTGAGCGCCATTGGATGTGCTGCCTCTTCTTATTTGTCCTTGTTGTTTGTTTATTTATGGCTTCTAGCCGATTTGAAATTAAACATGTTTTGCCCTTAAGACGTGATATTGTTTGGGCCTTCAGCCTAATTTAGAGAAAAGTTTTAAGATAAGGTTGTCTGCCTTTTAAATTCAAATTCCTGTTTTTGAGTCTTAAGTTACTGGACTTCAGCCGATTTCAAACTAAAGTTGTTTTGCCCTTAAGGCGTGAGACTGTTTGGGCCCTCAGTCTGATTTAAAGAAATTTTAGGATAAGGCCTTCTGCCTTTTAAAATTCAAATCATTCTTTTTGAGTCTTAAGTGGTTGGCCTTCAGCCAGTTTTAAATTAAAGTTGTTTTTCCCTTGAAGAGTGAGATTGAATGGTGCATTTAGCTGGGAATTAAGTTCTCAAATTAATGTTGGGCTTGCTCTGTTTTTAATGTTTCCTTTACTCTTGTAATATTTGTAAAATGAATAAAGTAGTATGTTCAAGTGCAGCTGACAGCCACTTATTTTGGCCGCTTTCCACAAGTTAAACTATCTGTCCTGGCCTACGGGTATAGCAGGGGATCTCAGTAATATCGAATGAGGTTGAAAAACGTAGAATTATAAATTACAAATAATCTGGTGTGATGTGAGGAAGAGTAAAAATTGAAGAAACATCCCACAGAACTCAAATACTACATGGTCATTAGACACAGTGTCATAAAGGTCGACTCACGCATGAAAGAATAGAACAACAAAAGCATTTCACAATGTTTTTCAAGATGTATGAATGGCATGGAACACTGCAGCAATGTTAAGGTTTCTTGGGAAGAAAGTATTGACACTGATGCATGGTGGAGGAGGGTGGGGACGACGATGACGATGAAATTGCTGTCGTAATCTGCTAATACCACAAGTTAATCTACATTCACCATGCTTCACCCATGTTACAGTATCGGATTTCATACATCTGCGTCTTCCTAGTTCTTATTTTATTATTATACTTTGTTTTCTTGGCACATTGATAACTTTCTATGCCAAGTTGGTTTTTTTAATTGAATGTTCTTCCATAACACAGGCTAGATATCTGAATGCACAGTACAAGGTAGAGAGGAGATTCTCTCTGCTTTCGGGCAGCTAGTGGATATGGCAAAGACTGCCAGTGTTGCTTGCGAGACTAAGGTGGAGCTCACCATTTGCAGCATCGTCAACAGAACCGACTGTGGTCCTTTGGTGCAGAGCTGAGTGGAGGGCCTGAATCAGAGGCTCAGGTGGTTCTGTGACCGTGTAGGCTGCAGATTCCTTGACTTGCGCCATCGGGTGGTGGGGTTTCCGGGTTCCGCTCAATAGGTCAGGAATCCACTACACACGGGAAGCGGCTACACGGGTAGCGAGGGCTGTGTGGAAGGGTCTGGGCGGCTTTTTAGGTTAGAAGGTCTCAGGGAACCACAGAAACGGCGTCTGTCTGAAAGGGGATAGATAAAACACAGTATGTTAGTTGTAGAAACGATCGGTATTGTAGTTGTAAATGGTCGTAGCTGTGTTGGAAAAGAACCAGAGCTCCAAATCCTTAATAGAGAGCACTGAAGCTGAAATAGTTATAGGTACAGAAAGCTGGCTAAAGCCGGAAATAAGTTCAGCCGCAATTTTTCAATCGATCTAACAGGGTTCAGAAAACATAGATTAAATACATTTGGTGGTGGAGTATTTATTGCTGTTAGAAGTAGTTTGCCTTGTAGTGAAACTGAAGTAGATAGTTCCTGCGAAATTGTATGGGTAAAGGTTATACTTGACAATCGGACTAAACTATTAATGGGATAGTTTTACCGATACCCCAACTCAGAAGATATAGCTGCTGAACAGTTCAAAGAAAACATGTCTCATTTCAAATAGGTACTCAACTCATACAGTTATAGTCAGTGTTGACTTCAATCTACCCTCGATATGCTGGAAAAATTATACGTTTAAAGCTGGTGGTAGGCATAAAGCATCATCCGAAATTGTACTGAATGCTTTCTCAGAAAATTATTTTGAACAATTAGTTCATGAGCCTACTCGATGCGTAAATGGTTGCGAAGGCATACTTGACCTCTTAGCAACAAATAATCCTGGACAAATAGTGAGTATCGTGATGAATACAGAGATTGGTGACCACAAGACAGTTGCTACTAGGCTGAATGCCGTAACACCTACAACCATCAAAAAGAAATGCAAAGTACGAGTGTATCTATTTAAAAAAGCTGATAAAAATGCTATCAACGCCGTTTTAAGAGACAGTCTTCTCGTCTTCCGATCTGATCATTCAAGTGTAGAAAATTTGTGGAATGATTTCAGAGTGATAGTTTCAACGGCAATTGAGATATATATACCACATAAATTGATAAGTGATGGTACTGATCCCCTATGGTACACTAAACAGGTCATACTTAAAAGAACGCAAAATCCCCAAGACTGGCAAAGTTTTACAGAAGTTCGAAATATAGTGTGTACATCAATGCGAGATGCTTTTAATAATTTCCATAACGAAACTCTGTCTCATAATCTGGCAAAAACCCAAAGAGATTCTGATCATACATAAAGCACACCAGTGGCAAGCCGCAATCAATACCTTCACTACGCAACAACAACGGTGAAGTCACTGATGGCAGTGCCAGTAAAGCTGAGTTACTAAACACGGTTTCTGAAACTCCTTCACCAAAGAAGACGAAGTAAATATTCCTGCATTCCAATCAAGAACAACTGCCAAGATGAGAAACAGAGAAGCAGATATCCTCAGTGTCGCAAAGCAGCTTAAATCACTTAATAAAGACAAGGGTCCAGACTGTATGCCAGTCAGGTTCCTCTCAGAGTATGTTTGGTGATTCAATAGCTCCATATTTAGCTATTATATACAACTACTCACTCACAGAAAGATCTGTACCTAAAGACTGGAAAATTCCTCCAGTCATACCAATACCCAAAAAGGGAAGTACATCTACATCTACATGACTACTCTGCAATTCACATTTAAGTGCTTGGCAGAGGGTTCCTCGAACCACAATCATACTATCTCTCTACTATTCCACTCCCGAACAGCGCACTGGAAAAACGAACACCTAAACCTTTCTGTTCGAGCTCTGATTTCTCTTATTTTATTTTGATGATCATTTCTACCTATGTAGGTTGGTCTCAACAAAATATTTTCGCATTCGGAAGAGAAAGTTGGTGACTGAAATTTCGTAAATAGATCCCACCGCGACTAAAAACGTCTTTGCTTTAATGTCTTCCATCCCAATTCGCGTATCATATCTGCCACACTCTCTCCCCTATTACGTGATAATACAAAACGAGCTGCGCTGTTTTGCACCCTTTCGATGTCCTCCGTCAATCCCACCTGGTAAGGATCCCACACCGCGCAGCAATATTCTAACAGAGGACGAACGAGTGTAGTGTAAGCTGTCTCTTTAGTGGACTTGTTGCATCTTCTAAGTGTCCTGCCAATGAAACGCAACCTTTGGCTCGCCTTCCCCACAATATTATCTATGTGGTCTCTCCAACTGAAGTTGTTCGTAATTTTAACACCCGGGTACTTAGTTGAATTGACAGCCTTGTACTGTTTATCGAGTAATCGAATTCCAACGGATTTCTTTTGGAACTCATGTGGATCACCTCACACTTTTCGTTATTTAGCGTCAACTGCCACCTGCCACACCATACAGCAATCTTTTCTAAATCGCTTTGCAACTGATACTGTTCTTCGGATGACCTTACTAGACGGTAAATTACAGCATCATCTGCGAACAACCTAAGAGAACTGCTCAGATTGTCACCCAGGTCATTTATATAGATCAGGAACAGCAGAGGTCCCAGGACGCTTCCCTGGGGAACACCTGATATCACTTCAGTTTTACTCGATGATTTGCCGTCTATTACTACGAACTGCGACCTTCCTGACAGGAAATCACGAATCCAGTCGCACAACTGAGACGATACCCCATAGGCCCGGAGATCGATTAGGAGTCGCTTGTGAGGAACGGTGTCAAAAGCTTTCCGGAAATCTAGAAATACGGAACCAACTTGAGATCCCCTGTAGATAGCGGCCATTACTTCGTGCGAATAAAGAGCTAGCTGCGTTGCACAAGAACGATGTTTACTGAAACCATGCTGATTACGTATCAATAGATCGTTCCCTTCGAGGTGATTCATAATGTTTGAATACAATATGTGCTCCAAAACTCTACTGCAAACCGACGTCAATGATATAGGTCTGTAGTTCGATGGGTTGCTTCTACTACCCTTCTTAAACACTGGTGCGACCTGCGCAATTTTCCAATCTGTAGGTACAGATCTATCGGTGAGCGAGCGGTTGTATATGATTGCTAAGTAGGGAGCTATTGTATCAGCGTAATCTGAAAGGAACCTAATCAGTGTACAATCTGGACCTGAAGACTTGCCCGTATCAAGCGATTTGAGTTGTTTCGCAACCCCTAAGGTATCTACTTCTATAAAACTCATGCTAGCAGCTGTTCGTGTTTCAAATTCTGGAACATTCCATTCGTCTTCCCTGGTGAAGGAATTTCGGAAAACTGCGTTCAATAACTCCGCTTTAGCGGCACAGTCGTCGGTAACAGTACCATCGGCACTGCGCAGCGAAGGTATTGACTGCGTCTTGCCGCTTGTGTACTTTACATACGACCAGAATTTCTTCGGATTTTCTACCAAATTTCGAGACAATGTTTCGTTGTGGAACCTATTAAAGGCATCTCGCATTGAAGTCCGTGCCAAATTTCGCGCGTCTGTAAATTTAAGCCCATCTTCGGGATTTCGCGTTCTTCTGAACTTCGCATGCTTTTTCCGTTGCCTCTGCAACAGCGTTCGGACCTGTTTTGTGTACCACGGAGGATCAGTTCCATCTCTTACCAATTTATGAGGTATGAATCTCTCAATTGCTGCTGCTACTATATCTTTGAATTTGAGCCACATCTCGTCCACATTTGCATAATCAGTTCGGAAGGAATGGAGATTGTCTCTTAGGAAGGCTTCTAGTGACACTTTATCCGCTTTTTTAAATAAAATTATTTTGCGTTTGTTTCTGGTGGATTTGGAAGAAATGGTATTCAGCCTAACTACAACGACCTTGTGATCACTAGTCCCTGTATCAGTCATGATGCTCTCTATCAGCTCTGGATTGTTTGTGGCTAAGAGGTCAAGTGTGTTTTCGCAACCATTTACAATTCGCGTGGGTTCGTGGACTAACTGCTCGAAATAATTTTCGGAGAAAGCATTTAGGACAATCTCGGAAGATGTTTTCTGTCTACCAACATATCGAGGGAAGGTTGAAGTCCCCACCAACTATAACCGTATGAGTGGGGTATTTATTTGTTACGAGACTCAAATTTTCTCTAAACTGTTCAGCAACTGTATCATCGGAGTCTGGGGGTCGGTAGAAGAAGCCGATTATTAACTTAGTTTGGCACCCATACCAATTCGCACGGAGAATCTACTTCGACTTCACTACAAGATAAACCACTACTGACAGACACACACTCCACCACCAATTCTGCCTAATCTATCTTTCCTGAACACCGTCTGAGACTTCGTAAAAATTTCTGCAGAACTTATTTCAGGCTTTAGCCAGCTTTCTGTACCTATAACGATTTCAGTTTCTGTACTTTCTATTAGCGCTTGAAGCTCAGGGACTTTCCCAGCACAACTACAACAATTTACAACTACAATTCCGACTGTTCCTTGATCCAAGCACGTCCTGTATTTGCCATGCACCCTTTGAGATTGCAGCCCACCCCGTACTTTCCCGAGGCCTTCTAACCTAGAAAACCGCCCAGTCCACGCCACACAGCCAACGCTACCCGTGTAGGCGCCAGTTGAGTGTGGTGAAATCCTGACCTATTCAGCGAAACCCGAAACCCCACCACCCTATGGTGCAAGTCAAGGAATCTGCAGCCAACATGGTCGTAAAACCGTCTGAGCCTCTGATTCAGACCCTCCATCCGGCTCTGCACCGAAGGTCCGCAGTCGGTTCTGTCAACGATGCCGCAGATGGTGAGCTCTGCCTTCATCTCATAAGCAAGACCGGCAGCCCTCACCAAATCAGATAGCCGCTGGAATCCAGAGATAATTTCCTCAGATCCAAAGCGACACAGTCATTAGTGCCAACATGTGCCACCACCTGCAGCTGGCTGCACCCTGTGCTCTTCATGGCATCCGGAAGGACCCTTTCCACATCAGGAATGACTCCACCCGGAATGCACACGGAGTGCACACTGGATTTCTTCCCCTCCTTAGCCGCCATATCCCTAAGGGGACCCATTACACGCCTAACATTGGAGCTCCCAACTACCAATAAGCCCACCCTCTGAGATTGCCCAGACCTTGAAGGCTGAGAATCATCCTCTGAAACAGGGCAGGCAGCTGCATCTGGCTCAGCCAGAGACAGTGCCTGAAACCTGTTTGTCAGACGCACCGGGGAGGCTTTCTGATCAGCCTCCGGGGACGTCTTTCGCTGCCTGCCACGCCTTGGTACGACCTCCCAATCAACCACAGGCGAGGGCTCAGCCACACTGCGGCCAGCAACTGGGGCAACCACAGCGGCATACCGGTCTGGGGACAGACGGGACGAGGTTGATATCCCCGTGATACCCAAGTCCGGCCCCCCACAGTGGTGCCCATTGGCAACAGCCTCAAGGTGCGCGACCGAAGTCAGCGCCGCTTGCAGCTGTGAGCAAAGGTATGCCAACTCAGCCCTCATCCGAACACAGCAATCACAGTCCCTGTCCATTCTAATCGATGTTGAACAACAGTTACTGAAACACGAGTCCGTGCCTAGATAACGCAAGGGAAACACACAAAGAATGTATTAACTAACCTGTATAAATGCCTAACGACTGCGCTACAGTCTGCCTGAATTTACGATTACAGTAACTAAATCTCGAAATTACACCTCCTATACGAAAATCACACGCAATTTAACTAAGAATCTACGAAGTAAACACTAAAGCGCGATGCTACAACTCTCAAATACTATAATACGCCCGAAATTTATGAATTAAACAATGCAACTACCCAAAAACACGCAAAGAAATTAAGAATTAAACTATGTAACAAATAAGTAAGCTAGGGGTATACAACTTGCTGCTGCAGCTGCTTATCCAACGCCGGCAGGGAGTAATCCGTTCAATTACAGGCTCATATCACTAACGTCGATTTGCATTAGGGTTTTGGAACATATACTGTATCCGAACATTATGAAGTACCTCGAAGAAAACGATTTATTGACACATAGTAAGTATGGATTCAGAAAATATCGTTCTTGCAAAACACAAATACCTCTTTATACTCATGAAGTAAGGAGTACTATCGACAGGAGATGTCAGATTTATTCCATATTTTTAGATTTCCAGAAGGCTTCCGACACTGCCCCTCACAAGCGTCTTCTAACCAAACTGCGTGCCTATGGAATATCGCCTCATTTGTGCTACTGGATTCGTGATTTCCTCTCAGGAAGGTCGCAGTTCGTAGTATAGACGGCAAATCATCGAGTAAAACAGAAGTAATATCCGGCATTCCCGAAGGGAGCGTTGCAGGCCCTCTATTGTTCCTTATCTATATTAACAAAATAGGAGCAACTCTCTGAATTTATAGAGAATTGCAATAGTGCTTACGAAGTAGTAGAACCGAGGTCTAAAAGATTGTTTCTTAAATATATTATAGGTCAAAAAATGGGTTCTGCCTACAGTAAACTTATCATTAGAGATCACACTGAAACATGGTCAGAAGTGAGGGAGATTCTCATGGAGAATTATGCAAATCTTAGGAATCAGATTTCTATGCGTGCAAAATTATGAGCTAGCAAACAAGGGATGAAAGTGTGGTGCAATGCAGAGCCCGAGTACATTCTATGCAGTTTCGTTTCAGAGAAGCCATGAGGAGGGTAATGACGGCAGACATAGTTCCAGGCAGTTGCGCATTGATAGGAGAATTAGGGAGAGCTGTTTTTATACAGAGACGATTAGCGAAAGAATAAAGACAATAGTGCAGGCACAGGGAGAGAGAATCACTTTGTCAGAATTAATTGATTTAGCATCGACGGAAGAGAGTACAATTCACTCTGAAAAAGAAAAATATTGGCAGGTAGGATATCCAAAGCAAATCAATAAGAAGGGGTGCTATAACTGCAGGAAGGTAGGGCATTGAGCGAGAGAATAAAAAAGCAGAGTACAAATACGTAAGTTCAGCCAGAACAAGGGGGCTCAATCCAAACCCATGAGAACTAAGCTACCCATAAAGGAAATAGATGTTGACCAATTGCGAGGAAATGGTCCTCTCAGAGAATGTCCTCCACCAATAAGGTGTATAAAGTGTAACATAGTAGGACATTCCCCCCCTTGTAATAGAGCCAAACCTGTTATGTCTTTCATATGCCACCACACTGGACACTATGCTAGTGAATGTAGTTGTAGTGAGAGCCGTTGAACCAACATACGTCAACTAGAGAAGCCGTGAAATGGACCATGAATCTGATGCAGCAATTCCATTATGTTGTGATAGGAATAGTACGTACAGCAGACTGCATTAATAAAAATGATTACTTACGATAGAGGGCAAGATAGGGCTGTTAGTGGACAGCGGAGCGCACGTAAGTGTAATTAAAGCTGAGGTGTTAAAGCAGAAAATAGTAGACACCTGAAAGGCAGTGAAGATAAGGAGTATCACAGATGAGGAAATTAGAACCGAAGGACATGTTAGAATAAACCTGCGGACGAAAAGAGGTAAAATATATTACCACGAATTCCAAGTTGTAAGGACACAAATGTATTTGCCATTCGAAGGGTTACTATGAAGGGATTTCCTAGAAAAGTACAGGGTAGTGTTAGATTATGCATGTAAAAGCTTTAAGTTATGAGATGAATGATTAGAGTTAAAGGAAGCCACAGAGTACGCACTGTTATCGAAGCCAGCTCGACTAGTAAACATGAAACGTCCCCTTATTACTGTGCTGATAAACCTCTTACATTATTTGATTTTCAAACAGCTGAGCAGAACTGAACGGACTCAGACATTTCGCTCTTTACCTATTCTGATCAACACTAAACTGACACAATATTTTTTAGCGCAACATAATCAGACTTTCAATAATCCCTACAAGAGAATGGCCCTGACTAAATTAACCTATGCATTTGACAAATCACTTACCTCACAAAAATCTTCATTACTCAAACTACTGCAATACAGCGAGCGCCAATACTGTTAGCTAAATAAAAGATTCAAACTACTGAAGGCGCTAACTACTGATAGGCATAGTAAGCAAGTGAAAGATTTTGATAGAGAACCAACAATGTATTTACCTTAAAAGTGTTTAAAAGTCATAATATATATAGCAGTTCATGACATCCATTCTTACAAATGTACTGTTTCTGATAGACACATGTCCAGAACATCCGCTCTCAAAATTCCACCATTTCTCTCCCCACATCCACCACTGCTGGCGGCTCACCTCCAACTGCGCAACACTACGCCCTGTTAACAGCCAACTGCCCAACACTACAATAGCAAATTCCAACAATGCAAACCAGCCACAGACTGCACACATCACAGTCAGTGATTTTCATATAGAGCACTAAATGGCTTTACCAACATAAAAACCTAAACAACCTACTTACATAGCCCCCATGCTCTCCACAAAAAATTTTACAAATTGTTTTGGGCAGTGGCCAATACAGATTTGAAAACAATTTTCATAAATACAATAACAAAGAAATCAAATGCACACACTTATTGATACAATGTTGGTCAAAAGCTAAAATTTTCTCACAGTCCATAAAGACAGTCCTGATCATTCATCACAGTATTAATTACAATTTTATGCACAAAGTCTGAGCAGTAAAAGAAAATGCACACGGAAGTTGTGGATTTCCATGCAGTCTTGAAGAAGTAGTGCTGTCCTTCCAACAGAAAGACAATGCTGACTCTTCACATGCAGACAGGTAATGGGCCACAACAGACCAAACCCACAGCAGAGTCACTCGAAGTTTTGAAGAATATTGGTAGGTAGGTCATCACAGAGCAGACCACTGTAGTCTTGTTAGAGATTACGGTATTGGTGGGCCACCAGAGGTGCAGACCCACTGCAGTCCTTGTAAAAATAATGATATTCGAGGACCAGCAAAGATGCAGACCCACTGTAGTCTTTGTAGAGACAGCCAGCAGCTATATGTTGCGACTGTGCAGGTGCACAATCACCATCGAAGAGCCTTGCAGACAATATAGCAAGTCCATAAACCACCACTTGTGCACTCACAAAGTTTTTGGAATTGTCCTTAGAACCAGCAATGCTGTTAACCAGTCCCTTGCTGAATTGTTAACACACGTGCAAACACTAACAGTCCCAACTTCTCACATATTGTTCATATGCTATGACAGAAACGTGTGCAGTAAAATGTAACTTAATGTGAAGAACTGGTTTCTATACAATTATCAATTCACAACATAAGAATACAATACAAACGTACAGAAAACATCATTCAAAAAACATAATAATACAGATAACATTTGTAGTAATACAGGCTTTACAAAAGAATAGAAATAAACATGTACATCAGTGTTACAGGAATTATGACATACATAAATAAAATAATGAGAATAGTTTTAGAAACATTAATTTCACACATGAGCATTGAAACAGAACAGAATAAATAATGTCTAATCATCTTTACAAAGAAAATAACATATTATTAGAAAAATTCTACATCATAACTCTTATCAGATAAACACATAAAGACAGGAAAAACACAAATACACAAGGTACACAAAAACATAAGGGAATAACACAAAAGGAAAGGACAGGATTTGTTTTCAGTGTAACATTTGGTACTGCAGTCCAACCCAAAACTTCATTCCATAGATTTTTCCTCTTATTTCAACATTTGTTTCCCCAAAAAAATCCTATCCAAGCATTCTTTTTGTATTCTTTTCATATCCTCTGTCAAAATAATTATTCTCCTCTGTACACAACTTTTTTTGGCCAAACCATTTTCTTATAGCTTCTCAATGCATTTCTTCCAATTTATCACAGTTAGTTTCTTATATAGTCTACCCACTCTTAAGCTAACTTAAATCTACTGAGCTCAGATATATATACTAAGGGACGAGGCAATGCAGCAGCACAAAATAATTAAGACAAACAGCAATGACAAAAAAATGGAAACTGCCAAAGCAAGCAGCAGTATATCTAAATTAGCAAAGAAAATGCAACATTACAACTAATATGAGCCAATCTGCAGCAACAAGAAAAATAAATCAGTAGTAAAACTGGCTTAACAGATTAATACAAAGTGACATTCAGTAGCACTATGCCTGGCGAACAGCAGCAGCAAATGCAATAACTTATACCTAAATATGACATAGCTCAAGCAGAAAAAATAGTACACTAAAGACAACAGACAACAATGCAGATAAGGGAAATGTCTATTCACATCTTAGTGTCTATGTCATTAAAGTGGTGCACCACAACAAGTTATTCTACCAAAAAATTACCAAGTAGTTGAAAAGAAAATTATGTATGCAGTTACTGTTATTAATCCCTTCTTATTGTTCTTTCCTTTCCCAGTGCTCCTTTTTCGAAGAATGTGGATCATAAACCTATGATTTAGTAGATCTGTTGACAAAAAGTGTTCACATTATCAAATGCATTTAATTTTATTTTATAAAACCAATGCTGCAACATGGCTGGAAAACAAATATCAAATGAAATAAGCAACTATGTAAAGCAAACCAGAAAAACATCATTCAATAGCCATTTGGCATTTCATAAATCAGTAGAAATCATCTCAACCCTCATAGAAAGGCACTTGTCATAATCAGGTGTGCAGATGTAAGAATATTTCCCATCAATTCATAAGCATTTCAGTAAGTAGCACAAAGTACGATATGTTTCCAAGTAATGAGCGTGTCGTATTTGTGATGGTTTCTACAAAGGAATGTCAGTAGCGAGGTTAATGGCCTCTTTTTTCTCCACCTAATGGCTTTTTCTCGAGGCAGGTGGCACAGCTGGGCGCCCACGACGCATTAAATGAAGGTCACTTAACTTTCTTACAGAAATATTTAAGGCTATAGTGACAGTCTCATATACAAAAATTTCACAGGTTGAGAATTTGCATTACACGTGTGTAGAAACAAAATCCTATAAATGTAACAGTGTACAAAAAATTTCGCCGGCATTGTAATACATTCACACATATACACACATTTCATAACTCTTAAAGTACTATTCTTGGTTTCCAACATCCTTTTTCACAAACCAGAGTTCCTAACCACTACTCATTATTCCTTATTATATTACACACATACATATTCGTCGACACTTCTTCATTATTTCATCATAATAAATACGTATCATACTCAAATTCCTCATATAGCATCAGCTTATTGATCATAAACATACCTCAACAGCATAATACACATTGTCATCGTAATAATATCATCATAACACTTCAGTCAAATCTCAAAATCGTTGTAGCTTCCTCCAACAATTTCAAAACCTGAAAAAAAAATCTCTGCCACTTCAATAGTGTCATATACCTCAAACGTACTTTACAAATCATGATCCCATACCAAATGCATCATTCAAAGCTCTCATAGTATCGCAATGGTTCCGAAAAAATATGAACAGTTCACAAAGTACAGACAAAATACAATTTCATAAGTGTGAAATTGTCCAACTGTGTAATTGCGTAAACATGTGTCACTGACATAGTAAAAAAATTTTTGTTTTTCTGTTAAATAATCAGATAGCTGTGTAATTCTGTGTTAGAGAAATATGGTACCGATGTGTAAAGTTGTATAAGCAAATACCATATTAGCTAGGGCTCCTTGTGCTTCCCAAACACATGGTACACAAAGTAAGTGTGTAACCCCCTGAGGATTAATGTAATTATACGAAAGTGAAATGCTTTGCTTATAGATATCGTAGTTATTACGTACCTTACCGTGATCAAGAAAGTACTATAATGTAACTTATTGTTGTGCTACGGAAAAGGCTGTCTCATTGTAGCTATACCACAAAAGTTACTATTAAAAAATGTTTTACTTTCCAGAAGAATTCAGAAAAACTGTGCACATATAAAACAGATACACCGCAAAAGCAACAATGTAAATTGTGTCACATATTAGTAGCGTCGTGACATAATCGTGTAGCTGTCAAAGAAACCAAATACTAAGTCATCTTTAATGTCACAGAAAGTACTTTAAATCCAGAATGTATTTTCAAGTAAACCAAAATGTTGCATTAAAATCTCGTTAGCAGTACTGGTATATGTTCTAAGTATGTGAGCCTTATAGTCGTTACATAATCGTATAACTAACAAGCAAGAATGTACACACACAATAACACTGTGTCGTCTGTTCACTATAACAATTCATTCGTAATTACTGTCTAAATAAGTTCTCTTGGTTCTTGACTGGATAGTTAATTTCAAAAAATTGTTTCATGTTAACAGTTTCTCAGTGTGACAAAGTGTACTAGTAGCATGAAGTGAAAAATTTTATGGCAAAGACTAAGTTAAAAAGCAGATTATCTTTCAATAGATGATTTTACATGTGAAATGTGGTGTAAACCTTTACTCTTCCTATTACACAGAGTTTCAATTTGAAAGCAATTATCATGTTGTATACATCGGTAAGGAATGCTAAAATTTTTCTCGAGGTTAGCGTCTGTTATTTTCCTCTGAGCCAGCCGGCGCACGTGGCTGCCTGTGGTGCGAGTCATTGTCTGTCTCTTTGTTGGCGCGCGTCGTTATTAGGATTAGGAGACCTAACTTCTACAAATTTACCTTGTCGAGAGGGCCCTGCCCTGTTTGAATCCCACCAGTTCTGATGCAATTCAGGTCTGTCGTTATGATCATATTGTCTGTCGTCATGTCGGTAGATTCCATAGTTTCTTTCTTGTCGGTCACGTGGTGGAGAATTTCTCCCTGAATCGTAACTGCGCGCTGGAACGTTGCGTCTAAAGTTATTCTGTCTCCCTTGATAATAATTATTTTGGTTCCCATATTGTCTGTTTCTCTGATTGTCTCTGTGATAGTCACTACCATGGAGAGGTGACCTTTCCCTGTAATTATTACTACTCTGCCAACGGTTGTCATATGCGTGGTGTCTGTTTTGGTCACGATTTGTGTTGTGAGAATAGCCTTGTCGTGTCCAGTTATCATGTCTTTCATCGCGGAATTGCGACGGATGTGACCTGTAATTGTTGTGTTCCTGTTTTCGTGTGCCACAATTGTCAGTGTCAATTTCTAATTCTTGTAAGAGTCCCTGAAAAGCTTCAATGTCGTCTTTGCAATGTCGTCTCGGACATTTCGCTCGTTACTTACTCTGATCAACACTAAACTGACACACAATATTTTATAGTGCAACGCAATCTGACTTTCAATAATCCCTACAAGAGAATGGCGCTGACTAAATTAACCTATGCATTTCACAAATCACTTACCTCACAAAAATCTTCGTTACTCAAACTACTGCAATACAGCGAGCGCCAATACTGCCAGCTAAATAAAAGATTCAAACTACTGAGGGCACTAACTACTGATATGCATAGTTAGCAAATGAAAGATTTTGATAGAGAACAAACAATGTATTTACCTCAAAAGTGTTCAGAAGTCATATATAGCAGTTCATGACATCCATTCTTACAAATGTACTGTTTCTGATAGACACACGTCCAGATCATCCACTCTCAAAATTACGCCATTTCTCTCCCCACATCCACCACTGCTGGCGGCTCACCTCCAACTGCGCAACGCTACGCGCTGTTAACAGCCAACTGCCCAACACTACAATAGCAAATTCCAACAATACAAACCAGCCACAGACTGCACACATCACAGTCAGTGATTTTCATATAGAGCACTACATGGCGTTACCAACATAAAAACCTAAACAGCCTACTTACAAACAGAGAACGGGACAGATGCGCGGCGAAGGCCATGAGGACCGAATAGACATGGCAATATCGAGAGATATAGAGGAAATCTCACAGATAAAGAGAGAGTGCCATGCGTTGAAAGCGAATGTAAATACGGAAATTAAGAAGTATGAAGAGGAAAGAAGAGAAAACGATAAAATAAGGAAGGAAACCCGTTATTTAAAAGCTAAAATCTATTTCGTGGAAAGTGAATTAGAAGCTGCCAAAAAGCAGACAGAAAAACAGAGAAGGGAAATAGCTCGTCCCAGGAAATCAGTTGAGGGTCAGGTAATTAAAATGAAGAATAGCACCGGAAGAACATAGGTTCACAAGAGGCAATCAGTGAAATGTAGCCAGCAGGCACAACCAGTAAAAGATTTTAAGTTCGATAAACGTAGCCAGCAGAGGCTACCATCACGAAAACTTACGATCGGTTCCAGGGAGGAAAGATTTGTATGAGTAAGGGTATCGAAAGTGAACAGTACAGAAGTGATAAATCCGAAACAGGGGCGTGACTATCCCTGAGGCAATAGTAACAATGCAAGGAGGGACTGGTATTACTAGTATATTAAATAATCGCAAAGAAAAGGTACAATTTAGACATGCCAGATGGGTTAGCAGAAGAATTTCCGCCACCGAGTAGTTATAAAATTAGACAAGTGTCCACCAGACTGAAGACCGTAAATACGTCAAGGCTAAGCATGTAAAGAGAAAACATGCAAACAAAACATTTAAATACCGAGGAAGTACAGGCTGTCGAGAGGATATGCGCCACATATAATGATGTATTTCATGTACTTGCGAACGTATTGACTCATACTACAGTAGTTCAACATAGTATACCATTGATACCAGAAGCAAAAGGAATGATAATAAAACCAAGGCCGTATAGAATACCCCAGACGCAGCAAGAATCGCTACAAAAGGAAGTAGAAGGGATGTTAGCTGATGGGATAATATAGTACTAGCCAATGGAATTTCCCCATACTGTTATTGCCAAACAAACTACACTCCTGGAAATTGAAATAAGAACACCGTGAATTCATTGTCCCAGGAAGGGGAAACTTTATTGACACATTCCTGGGGTCAGATACATCACATGATCACACTGACAGAACCACAGGCACATAGACACAGGCAACAGAGCATGCACAATGTCGGCACTAGTACAGTGTATATCCACCTTTCGCAGCAATGCAGGCTGCTATTCTCCCATGGAGACGATCGTAGAGATGCTGGATGTAGTCCTGTGGAACGGCTTGCCATGCCATTTCCACCTGGCGCCTCAGTTGGACCAGCGTTCGTGCTGGACGTGCAGACCGCGTGAGACGACGCTTCATCCAGTCCCAAACATGCTCAATGGGGGACAGATCCGGAGATCTTGCTGGCCAGGGTAGTTGACTTACACCTTCTAGAGCACGTTGGGTGGCACGGGATACATGCGGACGTGCATTGTCCTGTTGGAACAGCAAGTTCCCTTGCCGGTCTAGGAATGGTAGAACGATGGGTTCGATGACGGTTTGGATGTACCGTGCACTATTCAGTGTCCCCTCGACGATCACCAGTGGTGTACGGCCAGTGTAGGAGATCGCTCCCCACACCATGATGCCGGGTGTTGGCCCTGTGTGCCTCGGTCGTATGCAGTCCTGATTGTGGCGCTCACCTGCACGGCGCCAAACACGCATACGACCATCATTGGCACCAAGGCAGAAGCGACTCTCATCGCTGAAGACGACACGTCTCCATTCGTCCCTCCATTCACGCCTGTCGCGACACCACTAGAGGCGGGCTGCACGATGTTGGGGCGTGAGCGGAAGACGGCCTAACGGTGTGCGGGACCGTAGCCCAGCTTCATGGAGACGGTTGCGAATGGTCCTCGCCGATACCCCAGGAGCAACAGTGTCCCTAATTTGCTGGGAAGTGGCGGTGCGGTCCCCTACGGCACTGCGTAGGATCCTACGGTCTTGGCGTGCATCCGTGCGTCGCTGCGGTCCGGTCCCAGGTCGACGGGCACGTGCACCTTCCGCCGACCACTGGCGACAACATCGATGTACTGTGGAGACCTCACGCCCCACGTGTTGAGCAATTCGGCAGTACGTCCACCCGGCCTCCCGCATGCCCACTATACGCCCTCGCTCAAAGTCCGTCAACTGCACATATGGTTCACGTCCACGCTGTCACGGCATGCTACCAGTGTTAAAGACTGCGATGGAGCTCCGTATGCCACGGCAAACTGGCTGACACTGACGGCGGCGGTGCACAAATGCTGCGCAGCTAGCGCCATTCGACGGCCAACACCGCGGTTCCTGGTGTGTCCGCTGTGCCGTGCGTGTGATCATTGCTTGTACAGCCCTCTCGCAGTGTCCGGAGCAAGTATGGTGGGTCTGACACACCGGTGTCAATGTGTTCTTTTTTCCATTTCCAGGAGTGTAGATGCCAGTGGGCAGCAGAAATGGCGAATAGTAGCGGATTATAGGACGTTAAACGACATTTCATTAAATATGGTTTATCCCCTTCCCAGGATAGATGAGATATTAGACAGCCTGAGAAAAGTGATTTTTCCATGAAGAATTTAGCGAAAGGGTATTATCAAGTGTTGATAGACGAAAAGGGCCGAGAGAAAACAGTTTTTAGCACTCCCACAGGACATTATTAGTACAGCAAAAATGGCCCTGGGACTAAAGACCGCGCTGTCGACGTTCCAGAGACTAATAAATAAGGTACTCAGTGGAGTACAAGGCAGCAGGGTTTTTATTTACCTCGATGATATTGTGGTAGTGGGTGCAACGTTAGAGGAACATAATGTACACCTGGAAGAAGTATTCAAACATCTAAGAGAAGGAAACTTGAAATTGCAAGTAGTTATATGTGAGTTTATAAGAAAAGAGGTAACTTTTCTGGGCCACGTCCTAACTGCATCAGGACTACAGCCAGATCCCGCAAAGATAGAAGCCATCGAAAAATACCTGCCGCCCAAGACAACAAAGCAATTGAAATCATATCTGGGGGTCATTGGATAATACAGGTGCTTTATAAGGAATTTTAGCAAAATGGCCAAACCGCTACATGATTTATTGAAGAAGTGAATTCCGTATGAGTGGGGATCGAGCCAAGAAGAGGCATTCCAGCAGTTGAAGGAAAAACTGATTAGTCCACCGATATTGCAATAGCCGGATTTTGAAAAAGAATTTATAGTAAGCAAGGATACCAGCAATCATGTGGTCAGAGCTTATCTAAACCAGGGACAAATGGGACAGGATTTACCTATAGCATTCATATCACGAACATTAAATAAGGTGGAACAGACTTATAGTACAGTGGAACGAGAATTACTCGCCATTGTATGGGCTGTGAAATATTGTAGGCCATATGTATTTGGTCGGAAGTTTAAAATCGTGACCGACCACAAGACACTTGTGTGATTAAGAAGTATATCAGATCCATGATCGAGAAATAATGAAGTTCCGGTTGAAGCTAGAGGAATACGATTACCCAATACTGTACAAAGAGGGCAAACGAAATAAAGTAGTAGACACATTATCATGGATTAGGAGTATGCGAGAAGGAAAAACAGAGGCAGTGCCGAAGACGAAAGACGAAGCACCGGAAGAAACAGAAATTGCGACCAGGGAGGTGCAAGAGGAACAAAAAGGCATAGAAGAAGCAGATCAAGAAGCGGCGCCACCTATGGATTCAGAGATTGCATTGAGCCAGGAAGAGAAAATGGATATTTTAAAGCAGATGCACGAGTCACCGATAGGAGGATATAAAGAAATGGGGAGGACATATGAGCGAGTAAAGCAGTACTGCAGTTGGCCTGGAATGAAGGTAGATATCAAAAAATGTATACGTTCTTGCGAGAGTTGCCAGAAGAATAAGATAATACAGACGAAGACAAAACAGCCATTGGAGATAACAACAACGCCAGAGTTTATTTTTGAGAATTGTGCCGTTGACATAGTAGGTCCTATGACGCTATCGAATGTAGGAAACAGATCCTTCCTGACGTTCCAAGATTCTCTGACTAACTTTGTTATAGCAGAACCAATAGAACGGCAAGATGCGGATACAGTTGCAAGAAAACTAGTAGAAAGTGTAATCTTGAAATTCGGAATACCAACATCACTAAGCGGTATGGGAAGTAAATTTTTAAGAGAGACCATGAAGCGGGTGTACAAATTATTAAAGATTGAGAAAATACAGACAACCATCTTCCATCCACAAATGAATGGGCCTCTGGAGCGCACACATCGTACTCTAACGGAAATGTTAAGAAATTTCATAGCAAAGGATCAGACAGATTGGTATAATTAGATACCGTTTGCAACTTTCGTATTCAGCACAACGCTGCACAGTACAACGGCTTATATGCCTTTTGAATTATGTTAATGCGTCAGGATTGGCCAGGAGGAGAAAGCGGTAGCCACCCGTTGAGGTGAAGAATAAAACATAGTTTATCGTGTGTGAAGTTTTAATGCCGCAAAGAAAGGCAGGCCTGGAGGAGCCGCCGAGACTGAATGGGCAACCGCCCGAGAGAGCAGGTGAGGAGGGCGTCTGATCGGCTTGGAAGCTGCCAGCAGAAGAGAGCGAACGGTGTGTCCGCTCCCGGCAGCTGGCCGCGGTTCCACCCCCACTTGACCACCTCCAAGCATCCCTATTGCTCGGTCAGATCATAAGACGCGTAGTTCGGTAGCGTTACCTCGTCAGCAACACGTGAGTTTAGCTGCTGATGGCTCAACATGTGAGTTTCAGGGTGGTTCTATCTGGTTCTGGGCAACATGACTGATACGCTGCAGCTTACCGCCAGGCAGAAGGCACTGACGAACATAAAGTGAAAAAATAAAAATCTAACTTTATAGTAATAAATCCATTCTATATCTGGCCTCACTGTACAATTATTTTTTGCAAGAAAGTGCAATATTCTGGGAATATTACAGAAGAAGCCAGAGAACGTAATATATAATTACAATGATTATGTGACAGAGAGAAGGCAAAAGATGCAGATATTACATCAGGAGGCCAGGGCTAACACGTAGAAACGCAAAGAAGAAAGTAAAGAACAATATGATAAGACACAGGATCCGAAAGTGTTTAGAAGACATGATAGAGTACTTTTATTTGACAAAAGTGTAAGAAGAGGGCTTTCGAGAAAACTAGATAGTCAATGGAGAGGACCATTCACTGTTGTAGATGTAAAGGGGCCAAATGTAATAATAAGTATAAAAGGACATAAGTGCGTAAAGGTGCATGCAAATAGACTAAAAGAGTTCTTTTAATTACAGATGATGGCAGCAAAGATTGGAGAGTAATAATAATCGGAAGCTTTGCAGTGGCCAGTGTAACAGAAAACAAGATACTTCCACAGGAGGTGCAGGACAGAGATTCCAGTCGGCACCTGGTACATATAACGATAATCAAGGAACTGTACAGCTACACAGCACAACGTGGCGAATAGTAAGTTATTTTAATTTGCAGGCATGGCACGATAAGTCTGAAAGCACAGATCAAGCATCCACAAGGGCAGTGGCAAATTGCATAAGGGAAATACAGAAGGTGAAATTAAGTACCATAGAATGTGAAATGCAAACCAAACCGTCAGCTGGCATAATGGGAAAATAACGGAAGCGAGGAAATTAATAAATCAATTCGCCCGACACGAGCAAGGACGTGCGAAATGAGGCATTTTGAATTTTATAGGGAAATCAACTAAAGTTTTATTCAGTACATTAGATGAGGAAGCTGCGTAATTTTTTAAAGCAAAGCTAGACGTTCTGGAAGAACAGCACCGAGAATTGGTAAGGCTATGAAAAGAACAAGTAACGATCGTAAGGACATCATAAGTGGGGTTCAATCAGACAATAAATGCGGTAACTAAAAATGAGGAAATTATAGAAAATGGAATACATAAGTTGAGCAAACATATAGAGGAGTTCGAAGATAGTACGGATAAGAAAATACCGCTAACATTGATTTTAGTAGCAGTCACGAAACAGTTAGTTCAGCTAACGCTGATGTTTAATGGGTTAGAAAGAGAATATGATCTGTTCATATCGGCAGTTGAAACGCAAGGAAAAACTTAATAGAGCTGCACTTAATCCTATTCAAGTGGTTAAATATTTCGGACTAATTAAAAATGAACTGAGAGATAAAAAGTTTCCGATCGAACTCACTGAAGACCATGGGTATCAACTATTACTTGTAATAGACTTAGATGTACTTTTAGGCGGCAGTACATTAAGTAATGTATTAAATGTACCATTACTGGATAGCAACGAGTACTCTTTATATAAAATATGGTCTTTACCTGCAGACTATGATAGTAATAAGAGGTTATTTACATATATCACCCCAGAGAAAGAATTTCTCATAATTGATGATGGAAAGAGGCAATACGCACAAATGGCAGGAGACCAACTTGTTGTGTGAAACGATAACCATGAAGCACCAAAAATGTAAACAGAATTTTGCATTAATTTCGACATATGACCATGAAAGGTTGTTGTTGTTGTGGTCTTCAGTCCTGAGACTGGTTTGATGCAGCTCTCCATGCTACTCTATCCTGTGCAAGCTTCTTCATCTCCCAGTACCTACTGCAACCTACATCCTTCTGAATTTGCTTAGTGTATGCATCTCTTGGTCTTCCCCTACGATTTTTACCCTCCACGCTGCCCTCCAATACTAAATTGGTGATCCCTTGATGCCTCAGAACATGTCCTACCAACCGATCCCTTCTTCTGGTCAAGTTGTGCCACAAACTCCTCTTCTCCCCAATCCTGTTCAGTACCTCCTCATTAGTTATGTGATCTACCCATCTAATCTTCAGCATTCTTCTGTAGCACCACATTTCGAAAGCTTCTATTCTCTTCTTGTCCAAACTATTTATCGTCCATGTTTCACTTCCATACATGGCTACACTCCATACAAATACTTTCAGAAAAGACTTCCTGACACTTAAATCTATACTCGATGTTAACAAATTTCTCTTCTTCAGAAACGCTTTCCTTGCCATTGCCAGTCTACATTTTATATCCTCTCTACTTCGACCATCATCAGTTATTTTGCTCCCCAAATAGCAAAACTCCTTTACTACTTTAAGTTTCTCATTTCCTAATCTAATACCCTCAACATCACCCGACTTAATTCGACTACATTCCATTATCCTCGTTTTGCTTTTGTTGATGTTCATCTTATATCCTCCCTTCAAGACACCATCCATTCCATTCAACTGCTCTTCCAAGTCCTTTGCTGTCTCTGACAGAATTACAATGTCATCGGCGAACCTCAAAGTTTTTATTTCTTCTCCATGGATTTTAATACCTACTCCGAATTTTTCTTTTGTTTCCTTTACTGCTTGCTCAATATACAGATTGAATAACATCGGGGAGAGGCTACAACCCTGTCTTACTCCCTTCCCAACCACTGCTTCCCTTTCCTGTCCCTCGACTCTTATAACTGCCATCTGGTTTCTGTACAAATTGTAAATAGCCTTTCGCTCCCTGTATTTTACCCCCGCCACCTTTAGAATTTGAAAGAGAGTATTCCAGTCAACATTGTCAAAAGCTTTCTCTAAGTCTACAAATGCTAGAAACGTAGGTTTGCCTTTCCTTAATCTTTCTTCTAAGATAAGTCGTAAGGTCAGTATTGCCTCACGTGTCCCAGTATTTCTACGGAATCCAAACTGATCTTCCCCGAGGTCGGCTTCTACCAGTTTTTCCATTCGTCTGTAAAGAATTCGTGTTAGTATTTTGCAGCTGTGGCTTATTAAACTGATTGTTCGGTAATTCTCACATCTGTCAACACCTGCTTTCTTTGGGATTGGAATTATTATATTCTTCTTGAAGTCTGAGGGTATTTCGCCTGTTTCATACATCTTGCTCACCAGATGGTAGAGTTTTGTCAGGACTGGCTCTCCCAAGGCCGTCAGTAGTTCCAATGGAATGTTGTCTACTCCGGGGGCCTTGTTTCGACTCAGGTCTTTCAGTGCTCTGTCAAACTCTTCACGCAGTATCGTATCTCCCATTTCATCTTCATCTACATCCTCTTCCATTTCCATAATATTGTCCTCAAGTACATCGCCCTTGTATAGACCCTCTACATACTCCTTCCACCTTTCTGCTTTCCCTTCTTTGCTTAGAACTGGGTTTCCATCTGAGCTCTTGATGTTCATACAAGTGGTTCTCTTATCTCCAAAGGTCTCTTTAATTTTCCTGTAGGCAGTATCTATCTTACCCCTAGTAAGATAAGCCTCTACATCCTTACATTTGTCCTCTAGCCATCCCTGCTTAGCCATTTTGCACTTCCTGTCGATCTCATTTTTGAGACGTTTGTATTCCTTTTTGCCTGCTTCATTTACTGCATTTTTATATTTTCTCCGTTCATCAATTAAATTCAATATTTCTTCTGTTACCCAAGGATTTCTACTAGCCCTCGTCTTTTTACCTACTTGATCCTCTGCTGCCTTCACTACTTCATCCCTCAAAGCTACCCATTCTTCTTCTACTGTATTTCTTTCCCCCATTCCTGTCAATTGTTCCCTTATGCTCTCCCTGAAACTCTGTACAACCTCTGGTTCTTTCAGTTTATCCAGGTCCCATCTCCTTAAATTCCCACCTTTTTGCAGTTTCTTCAGTTTTAATCTACAGGTCATAACCAATAGATTGTGGTCAGAGTCCACATCTGCCCCTGGAAATGTCTTACAATTTAAAACCTGGTTCCTAAATCTCTGTCTTACCATTATATAATCAATCTGATACCTTTTAGTATCTCCAGGGTTCTTCCATGTATACAACCTTCTATCATGATTCTTAAACCAAGTGTTAGCTATGATTAAATTGTGCTCTGTGCAAAATTCTACCAGGCGGCTTCCTCTTTCATTTCTTAGCCCCAATCCATATTCACCTACTACGTTTCCTTCTCTCCCTTTTCCTACACTCGAATTCCAGTCACCCATAACTATTAAATTTTCGTCTCCCTTCACAATCTGAATAATTTCTTTTATTTCATCATACATTTCTTCAATTTCTTCGTCATCTGCAGAGCTGGTTGGCATATAAACTTGTACTACCGTAGTAGGTGTGGGCTTCGTATCTATCTTGGCCACAATAATGCGTTCACTAAGCTGTTTGTAGTAGCTTACCCGCGTTCCTATTTTCCTATTCATTATTAAACCTACTCCTGCATTACCCCTATTTGACTTTGTGTTTATAACCCTGTAATCACCTGACCAGAAGTCTTGTTCCTCCTGCCACCGAACTTCACTAATTCCCACTATATCTAACTTTAACCTATCCATTTCCCTTTTCAAATTTTCTAACCTACCTGCCCGATTAAGGGACCTGACATTCCACGCTCCGATCCGTAGAACGCCAGTTTTCTTTCTCCTGATAACGACATCCTCTTGAGTAGTCCCCGCCCGGAGATCCGAATGGGGGACTATTTTACCTCCGGAATATTTTACCCAAGAGGACGCCATCATCATTTAATCATACAGTAAAGCTGCATGCCCTCGGGAAAAATTACGGCCGTAGTTTCCCCTTGCTTTCAGCCGTTCGCAGTACCAGCACAGCAAGGCCGTTTTGGTTATTGTTACAAGGCCAGATCAGTCAATCATCCAGACTGTTGCCCTTGCAACTACTGAAAAGGCTGCTGCCCCTCTTCAGGAACCACACGTTTGTCTGGCCTCTCAACAGATACCCCTCCGTTGTGGTTGTACCTACGGTACGGCTATCTGTATCGCTGAGGCACGCAAGCCTCCCCACCAACGGCAAGGTCCATGAAAGGTATGAAACCAGAATGCTTCAATAAGTTAGGACAATACCGAAAGATTGCAAACTGAAATATATTATATTGAACTAAAGTATCTGGACACAGATATCGAGAAACGAATGGTTATTCGTAGTCCCAAAAGAGGAAGGGTTGACTGTACTATGTAATGACTTGACACCTTCCGATCTCTTTATAAGAGGAAAAGGAAAATTAAGATTTAAGAGTGAATGCTAAAGATATGGCGCTCCAATTACGTTACAATCAGAGAGGATAACTCTTACCAATAATAATATAAAAGATATAGTCCCACCCTTAAATACAGATATTGATTGTTGTACACTGGAAGATGACAATCAGAAGGTGTCAGAAATACCAGTGATGTAACCACTGGAGCATATAGTTCGTCATTTAGACAAATTAAAAGCAGCAGGACATAAGATATACAATCTGTAAAACAAAATATAATATCAACAGCGGACCACCTTCCGAGGATGGTCAATGAGTACATATTCCATGTGGGGATACATTTGGTCTGAAACAATAGTTTTAATTATTTCTACCTGTTGTTTATGTAAATATTGCAAATGTTGTCGAAAATGTCGACAAACATGTGTGAAATAACTAGAAGATGCTGTGCGAAAATTTGTACAACAAACAATGTTATAAGCAGGAGGCAAAAAGGGAAATAGTAAGGTATAAGCACACACAGGCCACCGAACCTATGAGGCAGAAGACGAACTAAACACTATAAGTTTCTCAGCCACTCCAGTTAACAGAGCAATCAATCACCAAACATGTCCATGGCATCAAGAGCAACAACCCCCATGGTAGATTCGCCAAGATTATGCACAAATAAAAGATAGATAAACTTGTAAACTGTAGCAATTGAAGGTATTGTGTAAGGAAGTGTCCACTGAAAGAGTATTAAGGAAAATGTGTAAAAAGAAAAATAAAATTGATATATATTTAAAAATAAATGGTAATTGCTGTATTATGTATAAAGTACAGTGATGAATGCAAAAGAGAATTCAATTTTAAACGTTGTTAAAATAGTGTGTGGGTGAATTTTTATTTGTCCAATCAATGTTAATGGACGCCACATAATTTTATGGATGGATATTGTAAGAATGTATAAAGCTAATAATCAAAAGAGAAATGTTCCACTGGCAGTGAAACAGAGGTTTCAGAAATTTTATAACCTCTTAGGACAGAGCTCATAAAATTTCCCCTGGGGGAGGGAGATGTTGCGAATCTCAATCAACAGCGATTGTAAATTAAATGTATTATGAGTTATTCAGCTGGAAAAGCAGCTAGGCTCACGCTCCAGGAATCATTGCAACAGTATTTGTAGACGATACTGACCAGCGGTGATGAAGTGGCGCCAGGAGAAAAATAACGTTACGTGGCTAAATGACTGCTGTGGTCAGACTCAAAACAGGGATCCAAGTAGCTTTCACACATCACATGATGATGGAAATGCCTCTCGACAGTTGATATAATATGTTCTAGAAGCTTTCTGTGACACACGAAAGCGGTATAAATAGGGGGTCAGGAGGACCCTGTAGTCAGTCGAGATCTGCTGAGTATAACAACGCAAGCTCAGTGTCGTTCTACAGCAGACGTGGGACCTTAGTACGATTCGCAAGCCTCAGCTCCATAGCATTCAAGGAGATATATTCCAGATAAAGGGGTTCAACTGATAAAATTATTGCAAAGCATTGCCAGTAGGGCTTTTCAGTTGTCAAGCTACAGGAATTTTGTGAATTCTGCCCTGAATAAATAACCACTCCTCACCGAGTTACGTATCCTTCTCTTTAGCAATAGCTTACTCCTTCTAGAGGTCGGAGTTGCAGAAGCTGCCTGCACCTCCTATCACTCTTCGACCGAGGTAACACCCCTGAGTATCTAACTCCTTCTCTGGACATGACAAATCTTAGTAGCTGTCTTAGATTGTTTGCAGATGATGCTGTCATTTCCCAGCTTGTAAAGTCATCAGATGACCGAAAAGAATTGCAAAATGCTTTAGATAAGATATCTGTGTGGTGAGAAAAGTGGCAATTGACCCAGAATAAAGAAAAGTGTGAAGTTATTCACATGGATACCAAAAGAAATCCACTAAATTTAGATTAAGCGATAAGTCACACAAATCTGAGGGCTGTCATTTCAACCAAATCCTTAGGGATTACAATTATAAATAACCTAAATTGGAACGATCACATAGATAATATTGTGGGTAGAGCAAACCAAAGACTGCGATTCATTGGCAAAACACTTAGAAGATGCTACGGGTCTACCAAAGAGACTGCTTACACCACGCTTGTCCGCCCTATTCTGGAGTGTTTATGTGTTGTGTGGGACTGACGCATGACATAAAAAAAGTACAAAGAAGGGCGGCTTGTTTTGTGTTATCGCGAAATAGGGCAGAAAGTGCCAAAGACGTGATACGTGAATTGGAGTGGTAATCATTAAAACAAAGACGTTTTTCGTTGTGGCAGGATCTTCTCATGAAATTTCAATAAGCAGTTTTCTCCTTCGATTCCGGAAACATTCTTTTGGCACCCACCTACACAGGGAGAAATAATCATCAAAATAAAATAAGAGAAATCAGGACTCGCACAGAAAAATTTAAGTGCTCGCTGTTCCCATGAGCCGTTCGAGAGTGGAATGGTAAAGAGACAACTTGCAGGTAATTCATTGAACCCTCTGCCAGGCACTTTATTGTGACTAGCAGAGTAATTACGTAGATGAAGATGTAGAGATCATTGCTAGGTTCTTTATTCTGACACTGTATTCAGATTTTTTGAATTATGGAGGACGTAACTTCACTTTTGACATTCAGCACTGTGACAAGCAAAGTGGTATGATATTGATCATACAATGTAAGCTTTCACGGCCGGTACTGTCTTCACTTAAAACTTCCGGGCTGATAGGCCGTGGTCGAAGTATGAAACTCTCTCCTGACGTTTCGTCTCCGACTGCGGGAGACATCCTCGGAGATAAAGCGGCGAACTGCGAAGAGAACTCGAGGAAGCGCTGATTATATAGGCAGTAAAGAGGCCGCCACTGTCGATCACGTGGCGTCGGCTATGAGATTGTCTCTGGTAATGCCAACATTCTCGACAGAAAGTAATCGATCGTCACGCTTCCGGCGCAACGCTGACATCCAAATTTTATCCAGTTTAACACCTTCGTCTTTCCTGTTAAAATTATTACGATGTTTATCAATCTCGATAGCCTCTCTATACAAGCGTGCAAAATAATACGAGGTTTTTGATATGACGCTCGTCTCGCTGAATTTTATTTCATGATCACCTTCCTGGTAAACATGTTCCGCTACGGCCGATCCGTGTGACCCAGGCGGCAGTTCCTGTTCAATGTGTTCACACTTCTCTTTGTGGTACCGATGTAAACCTGTCCACAACTACAAGGACTTTTATATACCCCAAGTGTAGCCAAAGGGTGTTGTGCATCCTTTGCCGACCTTAAAAATTCTTTTATTTTCCTGGTGGGACTGAAAATAGTTTCCACCCCATACTTTCCTAAAACTTTCCCAATGCGATCTGTGACACTACTAATGAACGGAAGAAAAACTTTGCCCTTGGGCGACTGTTGTTCGTCGTTACACCTGATTCTCTGCCTAGAGCGAAGTGGTCGATCTATATCCTTGCTAGAGTAGCCATTCTTCACGAAAGTTGACTGTAGATGTTCAATCTCATCTTTTAAATAAGCAGGTTCGCAAAGTGTGTACGCCCTGTCTACAAAAGTTTTAATTACACCTCTTTTTTGTCGAGGGTGGTGGTTTGAATCATTGTGTAGATAACGATCAGTGTGTGTAGGCTTTCTATACACCTTATGGCCCAACGTTCCGTCCCGTCGTTTAATCACAGACACATCCAGGAAATTCAATTGCCCATTCCTTTCCGTCTCCATAGTGAATTGGATTTTCGGATTAATGCTGTTTAAATGTGTCAGGAAGGCATCCAACTCCTCTGCTCCGTGTGTCCATACTACGAACGTGTCATCGACATAGCGATACTATCTGGCAGTCTGCAACGCCCGTGTTCAAAAGTCTCCATAAATAAGTTAGCCACAGCAGGACTGAGAGGACTGCCCATAGCCACCCCATCAATCTGTTCATAAAAGTCATTATTGTATTGAAAGTGGGTTGTGTTGAGGCAGTGTTGGAATAATGCCATTGCTAACTGTGAGTGTAGTGTGGAAGTTTGGTGATTGCAAAGTTTCTGATTCAAATGTCGATAGCAGCAACACTTTCTTTCTTATTTATTTAAATTCTGTGTTTATCTAGAAACAGAAATGTTAAGTAAGGAATATTGAGTTACGATTTCCTTAAAAATAACATATTTTTCATTTTTGCTACTAAATATATGAAAATGTCAATATTCAGAATCAGTAAGAATCGGGTGTAAAAATGCAAAATGTCAAATAGGAAATAAAAGAGTTCCCTGAATCTAGAAATTGAGTAGTATTGTTGCTATATATATAATATTTTCAACAATAAGGAATTTTGCATGTCTCTCAGCTTCTAATTTACTTGATATGTTACATGTTCTAACAAGCTACTTTACAGTTACCAGACATTTACACTTTGCATTCAATTACCACTTATTTTTTTAATTTACTACACATTTTATACTTTACTGCTCTTGGAAATCTTCTACTCTTCAAAAGCAGTTATTTCGAGTTTTTTTTAGAATTGTGTTATACTTCTTTTAGAAACTGTTGTCCAATCTTACAAGTATAGAGGAAATCGTAGAGGGCAGAGAAGTCTGTAAGGCCCCCCTGTTAGCTAAATAGCAGCAGCTTCACATACCATAGTAAACACCCATTATAAAATATAAATCTGACGAACAGTGCACCGAGTGAGGTGGATCAGTTGTTAGCACACTGGACTCAGATCTGGGAGGAGAACAGTTAAAACTGGCCTCTGACCATCCTGATTTAAGTTTTCCATGATTTCCCTAATTCACCTCAGACAAGTGCCAGGATGGCTACTGTGAAAGAACACAGCAGACTTTCTTCCCCATCCTTTCCTAATCACAAGGGACCGAGAACCTCACTCTTTGGTCAAGTCTCCTAAATCAATCAACCAACCATCTAATAATGCAGCCCTCTAGCAATGTTTTTGAATGCACAGGAGTCAGCACTTGAAAGTAAATACAAGTGAGACATACAATAAAACAATATTTCCTTGCAAATCTGCTCTTCACCATCACCTGCAACAAACAATGGAATCTGCTAGATGGGGATCTCTCCTGCATGCTCAGTTCCCAACAGGCTAAACACAAGCAGCTTAACATTTATTGTTTTTGGCTTCCAGTGCCCATAGATACAAACAGCTATGACACAGGCAGCAGTCTCTAATACAAAACTTTTGGTGGTGGCGAAAGCACATGGAAAACAGTGTGGCAATTGTTAGCTGTGCCACTTACATCACGGTGGCATCAGAAAGCAATGTGGAGCTGGTTGCAGTGCCATGATGTGTAGCGGCAACTGACCATTAACAAACTCTTAACCTGAAGTCTTATTTACAGTGCCGCAAATGCGAGCAGAACAAGTGAACAAACATTTGCAGACAATTAAACAGTGTTTACTACCATTTGTTTATGCATGTTCCAACCACTGTCTATTATATTGATAATAGTGAACTCAAGAAAAAACACCTTTATTTAGCAATCGAAATGCAAACACGATTAGTTTTCCAAAAATTAAGGTAATTTTATAGTAGTGGTGACAGAAAGTAAAACAGTATTACTACCATCTTCTTGGCAATAATGTCCAGGTGTTCAAATGTTTGATATCATTTTTCATTAATCAGATCCATATCAAGACTGAAACACCATTTATATGTTGCACTTGTGAATTTATAACAATTTTTTTCTTTCATGACATTGATGGATAAATTTTTAAGGTCACAGATAAAATTTTGCTTATCTCGTAATTTAGTAGTAGAACAATTACACATGACTGACTCATTCCAGATAACTGACTGATTACCAGCATGCAGTAATGTCACAATTGCATCCCTAAAGATACTGCTATGCATAGATATATATTTAAGTATTTACAATGATATAAATGACTACTGTGTTTTTAATATTGTCAATACAAATAGTACTCATCTATTAATTCTTCTCAGTTAAATTATTTCTGCATCACAGAATATATGATTCTATTTATTTTTATGTCTACTGGATGTAAAAAGTATCAGTATGATTAAATGTCTGGTGTATACATAGTCAGTTATTTATATTATATTTATAGAGGATAAAGAAATAGTAACAACTAAAAAGTATGCCAATAAAGCTAGCTCCTAGCAAAAATCAATAACTGCACAAATATGACCACAAGTGGTACCATATGTATATATACAGAAACTGCCATTGGTAGATTCAGTTTTGATCAGAGGCTATCAACCATATCACCCTCACAGAATGTCATACATAGCTCATATATGACATTTTGTGCCCTATAGAGACATAAATTGCACAGGAACAGTCATCCAGTGCAATTATGAAAGCAAAGTTTTCAAATAGTCGAACTATCTTTATAATATGAGAAATTTTGAGGGAAGTAACTATTGTTAGTGAGAAGTGTGACAAAACAGCAATTAATCATGCATCATATTACAAACTGAACAATACTGTTCTTCACAAAACAAAATTTCTGGATTTTATCATGTGTTGTAAATAAAGATGCAACTGGTTAATTAGGCCATAAAAACAAAACAAAATATAGAAGTTTCAAATCTGATAGCGCAAAGATGTAAAGTGTGTAAAGAATGACTACATTGTTTTTGAAATTAATGCTAAATGTGCAAAAGATGTAGCTTGTGTGAGTGTGTGTGTATTTCATCCAGAAGTAACAAATGTTGATAAGACTTATCAAACTTTACTTCTAAACAAAGCGAAGATCAATAAATGATTTCAAACCTAATCCAACTTTGGATGAATGAATCATATGGACTGAATTTACAATAAATTTTAAACAAAGTTTGTAAACTATGACAGTGAGCAGAATGTGAACTGATATTTCACAACTACAGAATTTTATATTGTCTTCCAGAAATCTAATTGATGCAAATGACTAAATACGTATTGTGGTGTTAGATTTAAAATGAAAGGTGAAATTGCAAATTCATGGAAAAGAATAATTATTGCTCTTCTTTGACAAAGGTAGGGTTTAAACCCATTTGTACACTTCTATTATTTGGAAATAAAATCCACGAATAATGAAGTTACAAAAATACTTTCACAAAACTCATTAAATTGCAATCAATACTACTAGAGTGACACGCCAAGAAAGGAAAGATATTACAAAATAAGAAGCGTACCTATATGCTTTTGGTTGAATGTCGTACGTCGAGGACAGGGTACCAATAATCAAATCCTAATATACATTAGCAAAATGCTACAAGAACCATTCACTGGAAAATTTTAAAAGTAGAAAATATTTTTCTTTGGTACATTGATTAACTTGTCTTGTGACATCAAAGAAATATTAGTACAAATGATATAAAGTCTACAAAGTAATTTTATAAGGAATGAGTGACATTCAATTCTCCATTTATCATAATTAGCAAAAATGATTAACTTGACCAATAATCAGACACATTCTGTGTGATAAGTAAAAAAGAGCTAAATTAACTACTATTCACACACATTTGTAAACACTTGAATAATGCACCAATTATATAACAAGGTATATTTCTGAACATAGTTGTAAACTGAAAACTTGGGAATTATTGTCAATGCTCTGCCTTATCTCATGTAACTACTCCACTTCTTCAGACAAAAGTAACGAAAACATTATCCCTTGAAAATCACTACTGAGAACAACTTTATCAAATGACATGACAATACTGTTCAAAGTACTTAATTTTCGTAGAATATTGCCAAAATCTTTGTCATAGAGTTTGACCCCTCCACAACCACAAATTATTATTAATTTTTTAAACAGCTCTGTCAGACTCAGACTTCACAGGTAAATTCATATACTGATTATTCAAAATAGCTGTATCTGAATGTATAGTAGGGGAGACCAGTGACAAAAATAACAGGGAATGAAAGTAACATTTCCACTTCATCTTTGCATGTAGCTCCGAAAATCACATGATTCGAACAATGCATATCCTTGAAGATTCTGCACTGCCTATCAGTCGCTGGCTGTTATTGTAAAGGAACTGTTTAGTGTGACGCAATAAAACGTGTTTTCAGTACTTTCTCACAAGTTTTCTCAAACCTCTTAGTTTTGTGATAAGGGCAATGGAACACTGTAAGCGTAAGTCTACTATAATAATTTAACTATGTTATGCTCATTTTTATGCAACAGTTACTATCAATGTTTTTATTATTTGTATAGGTCCTACCAAAAATACGAATTTAACATAAAGGTGTGGCTGGGAACGAAAGTAACGTCGCTGCTGGGGAAAAGTGTAACACTGTTACTTTCATCCCTGTCACTGAGAAAACAGTATTAGAGACTCAGATCCCCTGTTTTCTCTCATTAGCGTCAGTAAATTAGGCATAATACTGTTAGGAGACATTGCTGCAACGTTTTACTCAACAAATACGTTATTTAATTAGTTATTTCATTACAGGAAAGAACACTAGGTAGGAAAACTACAAGAGCACTAACTGCTACACCTGTGTATCAAATTTCGCCAGATGATGTTAAAAATTATAGCATAATTGTTACAGCAGCAGCGAAAAACAATATGTGCCATGCGACTTTGCATCGTTACATTAAAAAGAAAGAGAAGTGTGTGAGTGATGGCAGCACATTGATACCTCACGTCATATACAGAAACATAAAAAAAGTGTTCTCTGTCGAAGAAGAAAAAATAATAGCTGAATATGCGATTATTGCACCGGCGATATTTTGTATACTTTGTCCTAAGGATATCCATAAATTAGCTTACGAATTGGCAACAAGAATAACATACAAATTCCATCGACTTGGCTAGATAACCAAACTGCAGTTCCTGACTGGTTTTCAGCATTTATGAAGACGAATCCACAGTTGTCTTTTCCGTCGCCTCAAGTGACTAGTCTTGCTTGAGCTACGAGTTTTAATCGAACAACTTGGATAATGTGATGGAGAGATACGAGTTCGAGCCCATGGACATCTGGAATATGGATGAGACAGGTATCACAACTGTCCAGAAGCCAAACAGGAGTGTCGCTAAACGTTGAATAAAGCAGATAGGAGCCATCACTTTGGCTGAAAGGAGCACCCTTGTCACACAAAGTTGCTATTGCTACCACTGCTCAGCGAAGCAGAGCTACCCCTCTTTTTGTACTCCCTCGCTTAAGGTATCATGACCATTTGGTTTAAGATGGTCCTATTGGTTGCACTGGAGCAGGAAATGCAAGTGGTTGGATGCACAATGAAGAATTCTTGCTGTTCCTGCACCACTTTGCAAAATTTGCTAACCCAGCTCCTGAGCTCAAATGTTTGCTGTTTCTTGACAATTACGAATCTCATGTATCCATAGAAGCCTAAAATTTTGCTAAAGCAAAGGGATAGTTATGTTGCTATCTCCAACACACTATACGCTCAGCTTGCAGCCTCTAGACCGTTCAGTTTATCATCAATTAAAAGGTAAATGCTTTTGCCAGGAGCTGGATCAAAAATCATTCAGGAAAGACCATGTCAATTTTCTACATCCCTTCAATTGTAAGGGAAGCATGTCCACTTGCTGTAACTGGCAAAAACATTGCAGCAGGCTTTCATTGCACAGGCATAGTACCATTGAATCAGTACCAGCAAACGATGTCCTTGGCATGGCCATTAGCGATTTTCAGCGGACCATCTGAAGCTGTGAGCATATCTAATACTGATCCAGCATGAAGACTCGAGGAAACACTTCCAGGTGTCACAGCCTGCGACGTGGAGCCTAGTGGTATACAGTTATCTCCTTGAGTTCGCCTAACCTTTTCACCTGATGCTATTCTTCAGTTCCCAAAAGCAGGTCTGAGGCAATACACAAGAAAAGGGAGTACAGGAGGAAGTCTACAATTTTGATTGATACTCCAGAGAAATTGGTTTTAGAAGAAGAACTAAGAGCCCATTCACAGACGAAGAAAGCGAAGAAGCTAAATTTAAAAAGCAGCAGACCAAGATCGCGACAGCAGAATAAACCCAAGGAAACATCATCGGAAGATGAAGATAGCTACTGCCGTGTTTGTCGCGAATCTTACTGCCACAGTCGTCCAAAGAGAAGAGCATTCGGTGTTGGGTATGTTAGGGTTGGTTTCATGTTGCTTGTACCAAAGCAGAGGATATGTATGTGTATCAGAACTGCGAATCTGAACAGAACTTAAGATATGCATTAATCTTCTATTTAACTGACTCATGAACATTTAATCATAATGCCTGGATTTATTCAGTATTATTAACACTTACTTTAGTTAATTTGAAAGTTGCAAATATAACTGAAGTTTTATATTTTTCCGCCATTTATTGGTGTTTTTTTAATGTTTTGTAATGGCAATTTACTTTAAGCTACTCTATAAATCATTTATTTGACAAAATGAAGTTTTACATACTATGTTACTTTTATAGCTTACTAGTGCTACTAATGTCCCCAGTAACAGGGACAAAAGTAACACATACATTGATGCCTTAAAATTAATTTCACAAAACAAATTGTACGTGATTTTGGGGAAACTAAATGCAGTCGTGTTAGGAAAGCCTCTCAGAACATGTACAGTAGCCCATTTTGCTTCATACATTTACAGACAGTGAATAAAAAATGCAATATGCAAAATATAACTTTTGTCCCCTGTCTCCCCTTTACAAATTCATAAAATTGTGTCACATATGGACACTTCAGTAAAAGATGTCAGGATGATCATCAACAAAATACTGCAAATTACAAGGAACACATTAAATAATTTACTATTATAATTCATTTTAGATTACAACAGATGTGTTAAAAGTGGCAGAGGCAATTCACACTGCTAGAAAGAGAAAAAGTTTACAGAAAAGGTAAGCTATATACAGCTGCCTGAGGAGTTGCTCTGTGGTAAGAAAAAAGAGCGAAAATTAGAAGGTAATAAACTGTCTCGGCTAGAAAATAGGCGAATACTTAAAATTGGTTCCACAGTAGTTTCAAAAGTTTGCTTCTACATTATTTTATCCAACAGCCAAGTTTCACAAAGTTTTGCCTTGTTCATTTAAATTACAACAGTACACCTTCCTAATATTATTCCAATTGCAACATCATCCATTTTATTTTATCCATTTTCTAGTTTTGCACTGAATTTTACATTGTTTTTATCTCTAATATGACAGGCAGTTTTGGCAAAATCGTAAACAGATATAAGTAGTCCGCTTCAACATTTTATTCTACACTTCAGGCATATAGCAATCGTAACTTCCTAATCCCATTCACATACCATTATTTCAAATCTTTTAAATGATATTCACTTACTGCAACACCACCAGACTCACAAGTAACATATTGCCAAATTGTCTTAGCATTGACAGACAAAATATTACAAGTGATAGCACAAAATCAACTTATACTCTGCCCAAAACATACACTAAGTTGACACAATGAACACCACCATTGTCATCATCTCCATCAAAATGACGATTACAAATCATTACTTCAAATGTCGCCACCATATAAACATATACCACATAATATACCCACATAACTTCACAAAACTCTAAGACCCTCAAGATAATTCCAAACTTACAAAGTTATTCTGGTCATAGCTTCCATACAACATTTATGGCGACATAGCATTTACACCAAACAACCAAATCAACTCTTCTTCAAGATTCTCACATAAGCAGCAATATAACATATAATTTTACAATTTTTCTTTGAAGATGTGGTGAAAAGTAAGTACATTTCACAAATTAACACTTATCTCTAATTGCCAAGAGGATAAGAAACAGAGTTAACACAATTTGCAAAACTGTAGCTCAAAGAGATCCATAATCAGGTTTCCTCATTAATCTGTCAGATGTTACTTCAGTATCCAGGTTTATAGCTGACTGCACCCACAATATTATGCTAAGACAGCAATAAGTGTGAAATCCTATCTTTCAGCAAACAGTTCAACAGAAAATCAATTTCAAGACAAATGGACAATAGTTCCCTAACCAAGGTTATTAAGTGTACACGTTTTCATCTATTTACTCAAACAGTTTCAAAAACATGTATGGTGCTATCTACCTGCAAGTTATTCACAACATATACAAAATCATTCTGAAAATGCAAAATTTCCCCAAATCCACTTGCATTTCTTTAAAATAGTATGATTCTAATATTTCATTAACCTTTTTTTGAATATGGTAATCATTTCGTCTTATGCATCTGTGACTTCAGAAAAAAACAAAATATAGAGAGACATAAAAATTATTATTTATTACTTTATACAGCAGCATTTTCAGACATATATAATAAGAACACTCCTTTTCCAAAAATATCAGTTTATTTCTCTTTATGCAAACATGACATGTAAATCATTTTTTCCCTGTGCTCTAAGATTACATTATAATTTTAACTATTCTTAATCTCTAGTAAACACGATTCCTAGCTAAGAGAGAGTGAAGTAAGAGACTACATTTAAAGCTCAACAGAAGATTAGGAGAAAAGGTGCAGCAGGGAAGGGTGAAAACTTCAGAAGCAATGCTGCTTTGTCTGGGGCCATACATTTACCACACTCATGTCATGATCACAGTTTCATGACTCGGTGGGAACATAATCATTAATATTCACACATAACATCACTTGCCACTACAGCTTCTGCTTTAATCTCTGTTAGGACTACAATAGTGAAAGCGAGTTTTAACACTTCCAACTCAAAATCTTTGTATAAACTTTAACTTTCTTTTGACTCTACCCTTTGTAAACTTGCATGTGAATGTAACATAGTCTCTCATAAATTTCCCTGTGACATAGTTTTCAGCATTTTCAAACTACTGTCACAGTAAATACTGTGGAAAGCGCTATAATAAGCCAAAACTTCGTTAACATGAGAGTGAGTCAACACAAAAATATTTTCGTCTTTTTTTCTACAGATATTTTTAAAAAATATAACGCTGCAAGTTCCTAACATTTGTTTCGGACAATCTTCTTTGTTAAATTCTGCAAATTCCATGCAATATTTTGTTATTTTGGACAAGAAGTTGAAATTGATGAAAATGTGTTTCAGGCGTCATACTACAACTCAAAATTTCGTCTTATTCTACAGAAATACTATTGATTACTTCAACTGAATTTTCTCCTCCAAAAATAAAACAGTCGTCACTGCCATTGCTATTAGTGTTCCTCTCTTGCATTATTGAATCCGATTTTTGACCCTCTCATTCAAATTTAACATTTTCTCACAATAAATTTCAATTTAACTTTCTATTTTTCTGAGTCTTTGATTGATTTCCTTCCTATACGCTCACAATTTATCACTATTTTCTGCTAACTTCACCTGCAGTTGTCCATTGATTTCTAGTAAGCGAGGTGGCGCACCTCTTAGCACACCGGACACATCTTTGGGAGGAAGTCAGTTCGGATCTGTATGGATCCACCAAAATTTAAGTTTTCCTTGATTTCCCTAAATCGCTGCAGGCAGATACTGGGATGGTTTCTTTGAAAGGGCATGGCCAATTTCCCTCCTCATCCTTGAAAAATTTTGAATGTGTGCTATATTACTAACAACCTCCTTCCATCCTTCATTGCTTTCTTTAAGTTTTGCATCTGATTTTTGAACTATTTGAATTTTGTTTTCTTAAAGTTTTGAATGTAATTGTTCACCAGCATCGTGCATTAATCTTACTTCCATCTTTTCCAACTGAACTATTAACTATTTCGTTATTTCCTTTAAACCTTGAGTTTTTACCTCGATTTTGCACATCTGTCGCCATCCCACTGTTACTGAGAGTATCTTTCCACCACAGATTTCGTCATTAGCGTTTGCTTGTATTTCCCATTGATAAAATAACGACAAATATAGTATTTGATAACACTGAACTATTTAAGAAGTATTTTTAATTGGTAATTCATTTCCTGTCCTAAAGACCTATTAAAAATATATCACAGTGTACCATTCACTAAAACACTACGTTATTAATTACGTAACACAACATTGACTTTGAGTGCAGGATCACAAACTCGTCCACGTGCTAGAGTTATCAGAAAACAAATGAAAACCAAGTAAAATCTTAACACAAAATTGTCTTTGACCCTCCTGTACCATTTCCCAGGAGTACAACATTCAAAGTTGCTCAAAGTGGTGACACTGGAGACCGATACACTGATGCATTCGTTGACTGAAAGAATTATTTAGTGCTCCCAGTGTTGCCTGCTGAAGAGAATTACAAGCTAGCACCATACGTTCCTACATGTCCTCTGGAGTTGTTGGAATATCGCGATAGACAAAGTCTTTATGCATCCCCAAAGAGAAAATTCCAGAGGGTTTAAATCAGGAGGCCTAACAGGTCAAGTAACTGTTCCTCGTCGACCAATCCATGTGGCAGGTTACCTTCGGTACAGAGCACAACGTGCATGCAAGACATTATGTGCTGGACCTTCATTGTGTTGATGCCACATAAGCATTCTGGTTTTGAGCAGCACTTCATCCAGAAGAGGATGAAGAATTCGTCTGAGGAAGTTGGCATACGCTGTGCCATTTAGACTACCATTGATGAAATAAGGGTCAATAATTGTTGTACCAAGCGTCCCACACCAGACTTAAGCACTCCATTGTCAATAATGTTCCACCTGTCTAAGCCATCGTGGGTTGTCACTGGACCAATAATGCATGTTCCTCGTATTTACCTATCCTTTGTTTGAGCAGGAACAATCATTGGTAAATAGAACATTGGAGAAGAAGTTCGGGTTGGCGAGGATTTTCTGTTGTGCCCACTGACAGAACTGTACACGATTCTGGAAATATATATATGGAGATGCATTAAGCATTCACCCATCAGTTGATGTCCAGATGCAATGTCATATAGTCTGACTTTAAAACATATATCGACTGTATTACGCGGGAATTGCTCGCACTGATTCATTTAGGCAATTGGGAGTGGAATACTGTGCTGATTGGTCTTGGAGACTTACAACAACGTTCCGAATATCACGGAGGCTAACAATTAATTTTATTTGGAAATTGTGGAATAGAACCTGGTGCATACGATATTGACGGTGAAACGAAGTTTTAAAATAGTCTAGCAAAGGGATTGCGCTACATGCAAATATCAATACACTCAAATCTGAAATAAAGACAATGAGAGTAACGATTCACATTAACCAGAAAGGATCAATAGGATGGCAGCCAGGTTTCACAAAAAAACAGGTTTCGAAGAAGGATCCTAATAAATTCTACAGACCAGACCAGTTGGTCGATATACTATCTATCAGTACAATCCATTTGAGTGTAACACCCCATCAAACCCTTATCCTCATCAGTGGGAACACAGTATAATGTCGTTGAGACCTCTACCAACGCTATTTACCTACTAATAACAGTTCAAGCTTTTGACTATCTGGAGCTGAGTATTGTGGACCAGCATAATCGACTTGTCGACTTTCATGCCGATGAAATTATTGTACGACTGCATTTAAAGCAGAACTGCAGTGACATTGTAGCTGCAGAGACCCTGAAGCGGTGGTGGCCTTCAACAAGCCAGGGCCTATTGACGGCAAAAGCGATGACCTTTAAGTTGCTGGACTGGAAGGTTCAATCAGTCAGAGATCACAGTATCCCCATATTGACAACGAAGACAGGATGGGCATAAGGTATGAAACCAAAGTGCTCAACGCACACTGTGGCTCTTCACAACAGTACAGCAAAGTGATAATACAAGCAGACTACGAGTTTCTTAAATCAGTGAGTCTGAAGCCATGCAATGACATCGTTCAGTATAACTAGCCCGATGGAATATGATGAGTGTATTGTACGCTATGATTACTTCGAAATCTTATGCATCAACCACGTTTTAACAAGAGCAATGAAATCAGGACTGTCATCCAACACCAAGACGCTTTAACCCTCACATGCAAGAGTTTCATATATCTTGATGGATCATTACGAAAAGGGATGGTATTGCTACAGTGGCATCGAACCTTATGCATAATGCTTCAGCAATCCTGTTTCCTGGGATACGATATGGACTTTATAGGGTCGAGTTTGATTGTAGACGCAATGTAGGTGTAACAACTCTTAAAACGTATGTATCTGCTTCTCCTTCCGATATGAAAGATTTAGAAAATGCTGGATAGCTCATTGATGAACCAATGGATAGAACAAGAGTACAAGAAATTTACTGCATGTATACCTTTAAAACTGCTTATGAGATACTTTGAAGACATGTGGTATGGAGTGCAACACATAACAACTAATTCATTCATGGAGCTCAAGAGGAGAACGAGATCACAATATGGAAAATGCCACACATCATTGTATCAGATAAGCAGCGTTTGAAGCTTTTACAAGTTCTGAATGGTGGTGTATTTCTACCATTATCTTTCTGTTCATGGGAGGTTTTGAGTGTGCGATGCTACCGACTGCAAGCTGACATCATGGTCTATTAAAACTTCCGCTCATCTGGAGATGCTCACGTTCATCATATTTGCGTTTCAGATCGTTAAAAGAGGAAATATAGCAAATGATTCACCAAATATGATAACTGCAAGTTAACTAATGCCAGAGACTTCCTGAACTCCAAATTCTACCTGTATGATAATTTACACCTGAAGTGGGATGAAGATGTATACAGTCTAGCATATGACATGTATTTGAGGTTCTGTGTTTCATAATATGAAGTGGAAGTATGTCTATTCATTAGTTGTAAATTCAAGAAGCTGGTGCCAATCATTGTAATAGACTGCTCAAAACAGAAAGAGATAAATAAATCTAGATCTCTAGATGTACGATTTGAATTTGAATCTTTGGCAAATTTCCCAGAACACACTGTAGTGTATGCTTTTGTTATACAGGACGTTGTGGTCAACTACTGCCCTCTCACCTGCGTTGTGCAACAAGGTGTACAAATGAACATGTGCTGCCCCATACCCAGAGCATTCCACAATGGTATTTCATCATTGCAGATGCTCAGGGTTTCTATGACAATGAGCATAGACAGTACATATTTATAGATGTTTCATTCATAGCATACACAGAAGATGCAGCTATAATAGAGACATTCTCAGCAAACATTGTATCACCAAGATTTTTCAAAGATGTTAAGTGTGCTAAAACATAAAGGAGTGCAAGTGATTAACACATTTCAACTATGGAATTCGCTGGGATGATCATGGAATATCATATAAAGACATTGTGACGTCGCTCCGATTATTCAACCACACAGATACCATCAACTATGTGAAGAGGAAGGAGAAGATCACATTGATACTTCGAATATTCAAGTTTGCTGCTATTCAAGACCTGGAAGTCTACGGGTGTCCTGATTTCCATCGACTCAAAACAGAAGAAAATGTGTGAAAAATAGTGCTGTGTCTGCTTATGGAAATGTAAAATATCTGTTGAGTTGGGTGAAAAATTTTCATCTCAAAGTCTGCATATGATTTCTCTTCACCCTGTGCCACTTTGATAGTATACAGCTTTACTCAGATACTATGTCTATAATTTTGTTCACGCACAGGAGATATAATTTTAGACATGTTTGCTGTATGTATGTGGAAGCAGGCACAATCATGTGCCACCTGCTCCCATAACCCAATATGCGCAGCACGACAGGCATATCCCATGCAACCATTCTATACATTTTGTTATCTTACATGTTAAACTTCACCTTCATCTTCAGAACTAATATAATTTGTGTCCTGTGAGTCCTTTATATACACAACGAAATAGGGCATAGGTTTTTTTGTAAATAACAACGAAGATATACAGTAACGAATTTTTCATTTATTCATTTCACACACAAACAATTTGAGTTTTGAGAGACAGTTTAGTTATTGAGATACAGTTCAGTTCTTGAGGTATAGGTCATTTCTTAAGGTACAGTTCAGTTCTTGAGACACAATGTGGCTCTGATATTTCAGTGCAGAGATACTTTTAACTTATATGCTAGTACGAACAACTAGGCAAAAATCCCTCCCAGCAGCAACACTGGTTGAGAATATTTCTACAATTTTCCAGTAGCAATGGATGTGAATATTTACAATTTTCCAGATACATAAATCTATCGTAAAAACTAACACAGAGGTACTTTTTTACTGCAACTAAATTCCACAGTCCCATAGCAGATGTTTTACAATAATTGTGATGGACTGTGAGCTATATATACTTAACAACTATCCATTCTTGGACAGCTGTCGGCAGGTGAAACTTAAAAGCTATTCTATTTGCGTCACGCACTACACATACAGTGTATATAAATAAATATTCAAGTGGCACCTTCGAATGTGTGATATGCATACATTTCTGACTACAGACCTAAGAACTCCACAATTGGCAATACATTCACCTCATATTTCATAAGGCCAATAATCCCCTTTTTCTGTGGAACAATACCATAAGGATTGTGGGCTGTGCATGAGGATATGCCAAATTCATTACCATGGTACCTCATTACCTCATAAGGATCACAGTTCTTCATTCAGTAGATGAAGCTACCTGTATCCATATAAAGTAACTTTGGATCTGCGAAGTACGTTTTCCCTGATTGTGGGCTGTGCATGAGGATATGCCAAATTCATTACCATGGTACCTAATTACCTCATAAGGATCACAGTTCTTCATTCAATAGATGAAGCTACCTGTATCCATATAAAGTAACTTTGGATCTGCGAAGTATGTTTTCCCTGACTCATAATGAAAGTGGAATATGAGGAATATAGATAAGTCCAGTATGCACATCTGTTCATAAATAAGCTTCATAAGCTCCACTGCAGTCTTCCCCATCTCCACAGTAAAAAATCTCTCCTTGAATATGGCGACCCACTTAAAATTCGGTTCGGCCATGCATTCTCTTATGGCATAACGCCCATCCGATTCAGTTGTAATCAAAATTTCACGACGATCTCTCAATTTCTCCATTGTTTTGCCAAAAATTGAATTATTCATTCATTTATAAAAATCCTTCTTAAGGGCACACATCATGGAAGCTCTATGTCTTGTATTCAAATGAATATACTCTTTCAGCCAAGTAGAATGCTTGAAGGAGGTAGCCTGAGTGATTCTAACCAGCTCCATCCCCAAGCTTAGGCACTGCTGCAATTATAATAGTAAATAATATATTTCCCCTCATTTCCCAGTGTTGTCATCAGTTTTGGGGTGGAGCATCCTCGCAGAATTAGCTGCTCCAGACACAGTGGCAAACAAGATTGTGCATCATGCAAACTAATAGGGTATGTGAGTTCTGCCTCCATCCCATATCCTACATCAGCATCAGCCGCCATACTGCCCTTGACTTTTCCAACAAATCCCGTGCATTTTCTGGGCACCTATCGCAACTCGTCAGTTGGCAGTGATCGCTGCATGGCATACCCATATGTTATTTACATTCAAGTACATGATGCAATTCGAATCAAGGGATGCAATGAACCTGTCACCCATCTGTGAGGTATTTGCCTTGGCGCGCGTATGGACACATTAGCAAACTCCCCCAAGAATCTCTCACTCCAAGAAAAGAAGCATGTTGGAATCAGTCAATAATTTGATGCTGCACTTCCTTTTTTGAAGCATTGTGTCCCAATACAACCCAGGTGCCACGTAATAAAGGGTGGGATACAGAGAATATGTGGTCATCTGTAGACTCTGGAATTTCTGGAAAACATCCGCAAGCAAGCTGACGTCTGTGTCCAGGTAAATGTGTGTATACTGTCCTAAGGTGGAGTTGCTGAATTCAAATCAGATATTCATGGTATGCTCATAATCTGCATCCATTATGGCACCGCCGTTTACGTTGCTGGAAAATGCAGTTACGTCATGTAACCTGGTTTCGTTGTGTTTTGCCATGATATCCAGATACTTGTGTGGGAAACCCCCTTCCTAGCCACAAGTTGAAACTTCTCCTCATAGGGAAAAGCAGCTCGAGTGATGTGCAGTTTTAACGAGTTTCTGCAGTGGTCCCTGTGTAATATCTCTTTATATTCGATGAATTATTCTGATACAATTCTACCCTTGAATGACATTTACAAATTTTCTATCTTCATACTCGCAGAATCCATGCGCAAAATAGTTTCATACAATAGCTATGCCATGAGCGCATAATTATTCTTTGTAGTACTCTCTGTGGTGGTTGTTAGAAAAAAAAAAAGAAGGAAGCTTCCGAGATTGTCTTCGTGCCGATTAGCCTGAGCTTGGTTTGGAAGAACTGTAATCTGATTATTGAGATTTATAACAGAAGATAACTGATGTGAACTGTACGATTAAAAACGAAATATATACACTCCTGGAAATGGAAAAAAGAACACATTGACACCGGTGTGTCAGACCCACCATACTTGCTCCGGACACTGCGAGAGGGCTGTACAAGCAATGATCACACGCACGGCACAACGGACACACCAGGAACCGCGGTGTTGGCCGTCGAATGGCGCTAGCTGCGCAGCATTTGTGCACCGCCGCCGTCAGTGTCAGCCAGTTTGCCGTGGCATACGGAGCTCCATCGCAGTCTAACACTGGTAGCATGCCGCGACAGCGTGGACGTGAACCGTATGTGCAGTTGACGGACTTTGAGCGAGGGCGTATAGTGGGCAAGCGGGAGGCCGGGTGGACGTACCGCCGAATTGCTCAACACGTGGGGCGTGAGGTCTCCACAGTACATCGATGTTGTCGCCAGTGGTCGGCGGAAGGTGCATGTGCCCGTCGACCTGGGACCGGACCGCAGCGACGCACGGATGCACACCAAGACCGTAGGATCCTACGCAGTGCCGTAGCGGACCACACCGCCACTTCCCAGCAAATTAGGGACACTGTTGCTCCTGGGGTATCGGCGAGGACCATTCGCAACCGTCTCCATGAAGCTGGGCTACGGTCCCGCACACCGTTAGGCCGTCTTCCGCTCACGCCCCAGCATCGTGCAGCCCGCCTCCAGTGGTGTCGCGACAGGCGTGAATGGAGGGACGAATGGAGACGTGTCGTCTTCAGCGATGAGAGTCGCTTCTGACTCGGTGCCAATGATGGTCGTATGCGTGTTTGGCGCCGTGCAGGTGAGCGCCACAATCAGGACTGCATACGACCGAGGCACACAGGGCCAACACCCGGCATCATGGTGTAGGGAGCGATCTCCTACACTGGCCGTACACCACTGGTGATCGTCGAGGGGACACTGAATAGTGCACGGTACATCCAAACCGTCATCAAACCCATCGTTCTACCATTCCTAGACCGGCAAGGGAACTTGCTGTTCCAACAGGACAATGCACGTCCGCATGTATCCCGTGCCACCCAACGTGCTCTAGAAGGTGTAAGTCAACTACCCTGGCCAGCAAGATCTCCGGATCTGTCCCCCATTGAGCATGTTTGGGACTGGATGAAGCGTCGTCTCACGCGGTCTGCACGTCCAGCACGAACGCTGGTCCAACTGAGGCGCCAGGTGGAAATGGCATGGCAAGCCGTTCCACAGGACTACATCCAGCATCTCTACGATCGTCTCCATGGGAGAATAGCAGCCTGCATTGCTGCGAAAGGTGCATATACACTGTACTAGTGCCGACATTGTGCATGCTCTGTTGCCTGTGTCTATGTGCCTGTGGTTCTGTCAGTGTGATCATGTGATGTATCTGACCCCAGGAATGTGTCAATAAAGTTTCCCCTTCCTGGGACAATGAATTCACGGTGTTCTTATTTCAATTTCCAGGAGTGTATATAGATTGCTCCTTCATATAAAGGTGTGTATTTGACAATTGAGAATTAATGATATTTATCGATATATTGCGTAGTTGTTAATCAGAAGGGACTTCCGAAAGACTGGATACGAACCTGCATTTAATAATCCGAGAGCTCCATTACTTCTTCGGAAGGTTAAACTTCATCAAAGCCAAATATCCGCTTGATGTGAGGCTTCCCGACTGATTATACAACGCTCCCAAAATTACAAGGCATTTTATTTGTACACATTAGCAGACTGCCGCAAAGCACGAGCCTGCAGAGAAGAAGAATCATCGCCTGATTTCATTCTAACAAGTAAAATTTCAGAATCATTTTGAGTGACTGAGCTATGACTGTGTTTCCTATCGTGAATGATTGATTGCTCGAACGAATTGAGAGCTACAGAATTACGTAGATAGGAGGAAAAATTACACCTGCAAGGAAGCAGAGTGTGAGTCTTGGCATCATTCGTTTGGAGAATTAAATATATTTCTCGACACTCTCAGGCAGGACACCGAACTGATTTTCCTCCCAGCCAAAATCAGCCAAGTACTCAACAAGAAAGTGAGTGCATACCCGCTTAAATTATGGTATCTGCCTTGGTCATTGGTACTTCAAATTTCACTTGTGAGCTCCTCCAGGGAACTTCCCTGTAAGATGACAGTGGTCCCTGTGAGGAGTCTCATGTTTTCCTACCTAATGGCAGCCCACAAACGTGACAGTCAACCATGTTATTGTACAAATCTTCACTCTCCTGAGTTCTGGTCATGGGAACATTGTCACAGTAAAGCTTAACAAACCTCTATGAAAGCTTTTCAAGTACAGTGAGAGGCCAACTGCAGGATCGTCCATGACATACGATTTCTAGTGGTTTACAGTTGAAACATGGGACGATACCATATGGAACACAGTACATATGAGATACGTTTTTCTGAAAAGGCAGCATTTGTGGCTGGAGGGCCACTTGCACAGCGTGTCACGTGAGCAAGGAGGCATTCAAAGTTGGCATATACCAGAAACAGACATCACTCCTGATGGTGGGCATTCCGAAACTTTATGAAACTTTTCCTCAGTAAGCACAATAACGCCTAAAGGGTCCTTGGAAGGGCAATCTACTAGATACTTGCTAAATATTCGCTTCTCGAAAAGGCATTGAAGCACCTTATGCAATATGTTCTGTACCCTTATTTTCTTTACCCTTATTTTTACTCATACAGAGACTAAAAAATGGGACATGTCTTTGATCCAAACATAATGATAATTCCCTTTCTCCTTATTTTTCTCATCATATATTAAGACCATGTTTACATGCATCCTAAAAATGGTTCAAATGGCTCTAAGCACTATGGGACTTAACATCTGAGGTCATCAGTCTGCTAGACTACTTAAACCTAACTAAGGACATAACACACATCCATGCCTGAGGCAGGATTCGGACCTGTGACCATAGCAGCAGTGCGGTTCCGGACTGAAGGGCCCAGGACCGCTCGGCCACAGCGGTCGGCTCATGCATCCTAGAATCAGTGGCAAATTATGATAAATGGAGGAGGCTGATGACTATACGCTTGTTCTGCTCATCTCCAAGCCATAAACATGAAGCGATTGTCCAGTATTATGAGCCTCAAATTTAGGTATGTTCTGGATCTTAATTTGGAACTCGGTAGCATCAAAATTATGCCCTCCAGGGATAGTATTTTTACGCAAATGGTATCTACCTGTACACTGCAGACCTTTTTTATAATTTCTTTTGCAAGCCAGGATTGACCCATGCAAAACAAGTCTTTTTCATTTTTGACATTAATGCATGCCTTCTTATTCGCTATATCTTTAGATAACTCAGTATAGCTAGACTCTCCATTTACTCGATCACAGACATGTATATGGAAGTCCAGTGGCTGAGTGTTTTAGCTGACCCCATAACTTCCATCCAGAAAATCTGGGCCAGTATAGCTCACCACGTGGTCTCACAAAACCACTCAGTGATTGATATGCTCGGCGTTATCACGGCATTATCCTCCCAAAGATAATGAAGACTTGTGCCTTCATCTCCAGAGGCAACATTGGGGGGTGGGGGGTGGGGGGTGGGGGGGGTGTGACAGTTAGTTCCATTTAATGGCAGGATACTGCAGATCATTAATACCTTTAAGGAACTCCGTTTCCACGACGTGAAGGAACGCTCCGGTACACATTTTGACTCTTCGCCACTCATTTCGTATGAAGTCCAGATGCAGCTGATGTTATTAGTTTCTTTCCCTTCCTTTCCTTTCTCCCACCTCTACCTTCAATTTACGTAACATTACCACTGTAACACAAGCCCAGACAGGATGGACAACATGAGGCCTTGAATTATTTGGTTGAAAGATAATGTCAACAAGGTCTTAAAAACCGTGGACAGACACCGACCTTGATAAATCGGATATATGGGCGGCTGCTCTCCAACTTACCGACTATGGGCTGCGTACAAAATAGCACCCCATACAATGCTGCCAGCTGCTGCCCATGCGTGGGAATGACAAATTCAGCGTGGCCGCCTATGCTCTCCTTGGAGCCTCAACACATGGACACATCTATAGTGATGCTGCAATGAGAATGGCAACTATCCTGAATAGACGATAGTGTGAGATGCCCTGTTTTCGGGTAGGTAAGAAAATCTAAGGATATGGTTGATTAAAAATCAGCTGAAAGTTTCCAAAAATTACAGATTTATGTACGACACAACATATTTTGGTTATATACATCCGTTTATAGCAAAGCTCAGCAGATTAGATTTAATAATTTATGTCAAAGAAGTTTTTCATTTGGGAGTGTGTACTAAAAGGATGAGCAATTTCAAATTCTCTGTCTCTTAATTTCATAAGGAAAATTCGAAATTCCATACCTATAGAAATATCGTTTTATTACAAAAAGTACAAAAAGTAATATTGAGATATTCCAGTTCGATTACAATAATGATACTCTTATAACTACATTTATAGTTTCCACATTTGTACATCTTCCATCCAGGTTTCTCAGTCCAAGTACACAGCTCATGTACCCAACGGAAACATTCTAAACACTTTACCCAATCTTCCCCAGATTTATGGTATGAGACAGAATAATAGAGGCAGTCCTCATGTGCGCTGTCTTTGTCGTCTGTCAAGAGGAGGGAAACAGAATCCTTAGCAAATGATAACTCATATGTCCATTTTATTTCTTCCCCCCCCCCCCTCCCCAACTCATTATAGGCGCCTTTTTTTTAGTTCTGGCTGATCTTTTGGGTGATTTAGTGTTTTCCCTTTTTGAAAATTATCCTACTTCTTCTAAAATTGCTGTCTAGCATTTTTGCTTGTCTTGAGCTGACGACTCTTCCTAAAGCACATTTTCTGCCTACCCTAGAGCCCAGTTTCTCTTCCGAGTTTCCTGACCTTACGTTATCTAAAAGTGTAGATCTTGCCACCCGTAACACTGGACGTTTTTAAGAAACCCAATGCATTGCCTTCCTCATACCTACATTTGTCCAGCCATCTCCTGAAAAGAAATAAAAAGCGAAATCTAGAAAGAGGCACATTTGTCAGATGGTCTAAATGGGCACCCTAACAGTATTCGAAATTAGGCACCTTTACCTCTTGACAAACATGGTTGAATTACCGAAACATGTAATGAATTACTGCATTCGAATGCCACTCACAGGTTTCAATAATATATCACCAACAAATAAGACTAAAAAATCGAAGTTCTTACCGTGTGATTGAGTTGCTTGGATTGAAAAACTAAACTAAACTCTACCCGAATACGCCATGAAGGCCCAACGGTACCGACCGGCCGCCTTGTCATCCTGAGCCCACAGGCGTCACTGGATCCGGATATGGAGGGGCATGTGGTCAGCACACCGCTCTCCTGGCCGTATGTCAGGTTACAAGACCGGAGCCGCTACTTCTCGATCAAGTAGCTCCTTTAGTTTGCCTCAACAGGGCTGAGTCTGCCCCGCTTGCCAACAGCACTTGGCAGATCGGATGGTCGCCCATTCAAGTGCCAGCCCAACCTGACAGCACTTAATTTCAATGATCTGATGGGAACCGGTGTTACCACTGCGGCAAGGCCGTTGGCTGTTGCTTACACTGTGTCTACAAAATATTACATTCAAATGTAAGATATTAAGAAAAAATCAGCTATAAGCACAGAACGTGGCTGATATGCTTGGCAGTTAGCAGGATAGTAAAATGGTGGCAGTGCATGGATTTCATGTAGTTTCCGCTTTGAGAGCACTGTCCAAAGAGAAAATAGCCACCCACCTGCTATTGGGCCACCGTCAGAAAACAGGGCACCCTACCCTATGGTGTCAACCCAGTGTACAGCTTCGTCGTTGGACGCACCAGCGTCATCGCACCTGTCTTTGCGTCCACGTCTAGGTGAGTCGCCACCGTGGTCACAGTGGTGATAGCCAGCTGAAGTGCCGATCTACTGCTCGTGGAAGCATGGAGTGCAATTCATGCCATGTTGATGTTTGTCCATTGCCCCTCTCGTGTTGTTGCAGTTTCAATGGATGGTGTTGTTGATGTAGAGGCAGGTAATTAAAACCCTGTCTGAGTAGAGTGCAGCCCTCAATATGACCGGAAAGCGCTTTACAGGAAGTCACTGGATGTTGCAACCGTGCAGGATCTCAAGACGCATTGCATCGCAGTGCTGGTTGTGGCGCGCCTGGCACAGAGCAGCTGGAGTCACGGACCGACGCCGCCTGCAGAGGGAGACCAGCAGCCCACAGACGAGGAGGGTCGTGGCGGCGCCCTAGCGGTGGTTCGCAGCATCACCTGGATCTCTGGCTGGGGACTCTGCGGTGGTCTCGCGTGCCTCGTCGCTGCCGACTGCACCAACCCCTGCTCCGTGCATGGTACGTACACCACTGAAGACTGAAACCACTGATTATGCATCTGATCCTCCTCTCGTTACATTCGTTCTGTCTGCTGCCACTTGTCCTGTTTCCTTAGACTAATGTCCCTCACTAAGCATAAGTGACAACACATCGTCCAGCCACTGGGAGACAGCAGGCTATGACGGCGTAAACACCGCATCTAGCTTCGTAAATGTCCTCTATTAACGAGGAAGAGAGTAAGATTGTTCAGGTATAAGACAGCTGAAGCCACACACTAGTGATCAGATCCTGCAGGGCCACCAGGCTTCGGAGATGTTGATTGCTATGTTTCATCCGCTGTTCCAAATACACAACTGGGGGAAAAGTACACCATCGTCAAGGACTGTGTAAGAGTGTTCCTGGAGCCACTCTGCGGAAATTCCAGAAGTGTGGGGTGTTGCATTGTCCTGCTGGAATTTCCGAAATCCATCGGAATCCACAATGGACATGAATGGATGCACGTGATCAGACAGGATGCTTACGTACTTTTCACCTGTGAGAGGCTTATCTAGACGTATCATTGGTCCCATATCACTCCAACTGCACATGCCCCACACCATTACAGAGCCTCCACCAGCTTGAACAGTACCCTGCTGACATGCAGGGTCCATGCATTCATTAGGTTGCCTCCACGCCCACCCATTGAAAGGTGGCTACACTGAGTCACAGCGCCAGAGATTGCGCCGAAGAGTATTTTTCCGTCGCCTCCACTGGCAGTAATTGTTCAGAGAATGTCGAGAGCAGTTGTAGTTCAGAGGTTGCCGTGGGCAGTGCTTGTTGAGAGGATGTCGAGAGCAGTAATAGTTCAGAGGATGTCGTGTGCAGTTATTGTTCTGTTGGGCGAGATAGTAGAGGCTGTTCGGTTGGTGTAATCTATATATGGAAGATGTTGCAATGATCACAGTGTATTTTTCGTCAATATACAGGGTGTCCCAGCTACCTTGTCCACCCAAAATATCTCTGGAACAATAACAGCTATTGGAAAACGACTTTCACCGGTATCAATGTAGGGCTGGGGCCCATGAATGTACATACTTGGAAACATTCTAAAACGAAAGCATATGTGTTTTTAACACACACACTTATGTTTTTTTAAATGGACCTCCTATATTTTTTCTTCAGCAATCCATAGCATGAAAAAGCACATACACAATGGCGTTGATTGCATCGCAATATTCCCATCACATCCCGAGATACTGAGACGCGAAGTTGACGATTGAAACACCCGACATGTGCTGCTAGCGCACGTCCTGAGGCTCAGGCGTGAACCCCATGCTGCCCGTAATATCGATGTGATTGACATGTGTAATCACACTTCCATACTTATCAACAGGTCCGAAACGAATAATACGGTCTGCTGCCATCAACTCTCATAAGCACATAATGGTTTCCCTCTTGCACGTTTTACGTATCTACGTACACAATATGAACCAGTACCGATCAGTGTACACCCGTCAGGTTGTCTTATTTATCCTGCACACCCAAAATAAGGTTTATCTAATGCGTTATATGACCCATTGTGCCTGTCGCGCAAGGCCTGGCTCTACCTAGTCAAGTGTCCAACGTAGTTCCCACTACTGCCACAGTTACCACTTCGCCTTGTTTATGATTTGCGAGACATGCAAACTCCTGTACTCCACCACCCTCCGAGCCTCCCATTTGTTGTTGCTTTGGCGTGCAGTACACCGCTTGCCAGTGTAGTCGTGCATCAGAGTAATCTAGTGACGGCACGGAGGTAGTAAACATTGTGAATAAACGTTGTGTTGTGGAACTTATATTGTACAGTTTAATGTACACACATGAAGATATGGTAGAAATGCTGCTGATCTGTGGAGAATGTACGTTGGCGGGAAATACGTTATGAGATTGCTTGTTTGTTGATAGTACTGTTAGCGGACATTATGATTATTAAGTTATTGTTTGTTGATAGTACTGTTAGCGGACATTATGATTATTAAGTTAATATGTCTGTTTTCTACCCTACTCTGCATACCTGCACTGTATCCTGTTGTAGGTGGACGAAATGCTGTTCAGGCAGAACGACTGTACAGAAGACGATTCCCTGACAAGCCATCGCCTTTGCACTGGATGTTTGGTCGTCTCACATCTCATCTATGTGAAACGGGAAGCTTAAATCCAAGACCTCGACATCGTCCTAGAACACGCACAGATGAACGTGCTGAAGTTGCTGTGCTCGCTACCATAGCTGTGAATCCTCAAATCAGCACTCGTCAAATTGAATGTGAAGTTGGTGTGTCGAAATCAAGTGCACAGCATATTCTTAAACGTCATAAATTTCATCCTTACCATGTTCATTTACACCAGGATCTTCATGGAAATGACTTCTGCAATAGGGTAACATTTTGTCGGTGGGCTCAGCAAAAACTTCTAACTAATCCAAATTTCTTTGCAGATGTTCTCTTTAGCGACGAGGCATCATTCTCCAACAAAGGAATTGTCAATATGAGGAATATGCCTTATTGGTCAGCAGACAATCCAAAATGGCTCTGTCAGGTAGAGCATCGACGTCGGTGGAAAGTTAATGTTTGGTGTGTCATTATTGGGCATACCATTACCGGACCTTTCTTTATAAATGGCATCCAAAATGGTAGATAATACTTCAGATTTATACGACACAATCTTCCTGTTCTCTTGGACACCGTACCTCTTAACCGGAGAATGGTCATGTGGTATCAGCATGACGGATGCCCTGCACATAATGCACACGCCAAATTGAATGTGAAGTTGGTGTGTCGAAATCAAGTGCACTTCTGAACCGTAAGTTCCCTGGTAGGTGGATTGGACGAGGTGGCCCAGTTAGGTGGCCTGCCCAATCTCCGGACCTTACACCGCTGGATTATTTTCTTTGGGGAGCAGTGAAGGATGCTGTTTACCAACATGAACCAACAACACCAGAGGACATGAAGTAACGCATTATTGATGCTTGTACAGCCATCAAAGAGGAAACAGTAGCACGAAGTAGGGCATCCTTCATCCGCAGAGTGACTCTATGTATGCAAGCCAATGGGCATCACTTTGAGCATGAGATGTGATGTTTAGTATGTAGTGTCGCCTGAGAACAAAAAGTCGCGTAACCAAACTATCCATCTTAGAGATTCTCTACGCGGATGATGTATGCATGATGGCTAATTCTTGCGAAACTCTTCAGACTTACATAAATCTGCTAAATGCCTCCTGCAGAAGATTTGGCTTAGCCATTAGCATCACTAAGACGCAATTTCTAAAACAGCCACTTAGAGGTCTTAATGCAGATGACTCCAGTATTGAGATAAATAACAAACCCTTGCAAAATGTGTCAAATTTCAAATACTTGGGAAGCCAAATTAGAAGTGACAACAGCCTGACAACGGAAATCGCAGCGCGTATAGCCAGCGCAGCCTCAGCCTTCGGTAAGCTTAATGACCGAGTATGGAAATCACATGATCTCAAACTACAAACAAAAATTGCAGTCTACAAAGCATTAGTATTATCCACCTTACTCTATGCCTCGGAAACCTGGTGCTGTTACAAAGCTGACATTAAGAAGCTAGATAAATTTCATCTTCGATGTCTGAGATCAATTCTGCGCATCAAATGGGAAGACCGTGTCCCAAACACGGAGATTTTGCGCCGCGTGAAACTGGCTAGTATTGAAGCTTTAATAATGAAACATCAACTGAGATGGAGTTTTCACATACTACGCATGGATGACAGTAGGCTACCTAAAGCGGTGTTCTACTCGCAGCTCTCGTGCGGGAAGAGGAGGAAAGGTGGTCAACACCTGCGATATAAAGACACCATTAAACGCCACCTTGCAGCCTGTGGCATCCCAAGCAACCGTTGGGAGGAGCTAGCATTGCCAGGTGGCATGTTTGCAACGTCCTGCCAAAATAATATGCCATAAATGTTCAGGTAATTTGATTAAGCAATTGCGGATGAGTTCTGAGGGGCTGTATGGGTTTGACAGGTACTGATTCTTGTGCAACATGTCTTCGAAATATTTCACAAGACTGGAGAATTCAGATTGTTCGAAATGTTTCATCATTATGATGCTATGTTTTACTCGGTCTTGTGTAGCTTGAGACCAATATGCTGAGAGGAAGGCATGATAAAATTCTCCTTCACTGTGACAATCGTGAATGACCGATCGCATTCTTACAGCTGGTTCATTCTCTAAGTAGCCACACATAAATTCTAATCTGTGCTCTAATGACCAGTTGGGAGGAAAACATCGAGAGAATTGATGAAGCCATGCTCGTGGATGAATGTCGTTGCCAGAATTCTCAAATGTTTTGAATTTACGTGTAGTAATGAACAGCTTATAGTCAAAATCATCGTGTCGACGAGTCGCACATCGCTCATTGTTACTTCGTTTCGGCGGTTCCATCTCAAAATTCAATGCGCCTTGCCAATTTCTTTCATAATTTCCGAAGTGTCCTGTGTTATTATTTTGTGGTTGTTCCATATTTCTATGTCCCTCTTCCAGTACTGGAGCACGAGTGTTCTCTGAAATATGTAATTCTTGTATTACTTGTGCCAACTGATCTTGTACTTCCCGGATTTTCTTTTGTACAGTGTATTGATTTGATTTTGATTTTGTTTGAATTTTCTAATTTGTTCATACTCTTCAGTGTCAGTGAAGGCTACAGGTCTTGTGTCATTCAGATCATCATCTACCTTTGTAGATAAGTTAGCGAACTGATCTGAAAGTTCGGCTACTTCATCCGATAATGAAATTATTTCCTCTGTGTGTTTTTCTGAACCAAGTTTCAGAGTGTCCATTTGTGTTGAAATCGTATCTACTGTGTCCTTTAAGTTTTCCTGAGTTTTTGCAAGTAGCGTAACCGAATCAGTAGGTGCAACTGAGTCAATTTTAACTTGCAAGGTCTCATGATTTTCATGAACAATAGTTTGCAGTTCCTTTATGGCTGCTTCGTGATTCTGTAATGCATTTTCATGCCGCGAAAAGATAGGTTGAAAATGCTCACAAATTTGTGTTTTTACGTCATTACAGACTTTTTGACATTTCGGATCAATGTTATGTAACACAGTAGTTAAATCTTCACGTGTTTGTTCAAGCGTGGTGTCTAACTTCCGACGATTTTGTTTCATTGTGTCTAACTTTTGTAGCCTTTTGTCCCATTTGTTGCATTAACTGTAATAACAATGCGCTGGTGTCTGAAACATGTTCCTGAGTGCTATTCGGCAGTGCATTTGAACCGGCAATATTCGCATTTTGAAAAGTAGAAAATGTGTCTTGACTTATTTGAGAAAACGGTGAGGACGCAAAACCTGAATCTACAGTATTTGCAGGATGGTGCCCTGTCATTTCGGATTCCTGAGGCGAGCTGTTGCCGACCGATCGATCGATAATGCTTCCCTGTTCACTACTTGTTTCACTGTCTACACCATTATTTGCCGCCCGCTCCATTTCCCTATGCACAGTTACCAAATTACTACTTTGAATGTCTGTTACTGCATTACACAGTGGTGCTGATAAGCTACGCTCGTCGTCACTATTATTTGTCAGTTTACTTTGGAGCCTAGTGTTACGTTTTTCACACGCCATAATTATCACGTATTTAACACGATAACACAGAAAAGCACAATTTGAAGAGCAAAATAAGAAAACACATTAACATAGCACTGAAAATAATATCTAGTTAATTGCAAGCGGAGCTGCGAAATACTTGGTGCATATCTACATGCATGTCACAACTGCTTTACTGTACAACAATGAAAAACTACAACTACAAAGGAAATTCTCTCTATAATTACGCGCTAGCAATAAACAATAGCTACACTAATTACACAAACTACAAGAAAAAATCAGAAGATTCCAGTGAGGTATCCTCGGCTAAGGGTCGACATACACTCCTGGAAATGGAAAAAAGAACACATTGACACCGGTGTGTCAGACCCACCATACTTGCTCCGGACACTGCGAGGGGGCTGTACAAGCAATGATCACACGCACGGCACAGCGGACACACCAGGAACCGCGGTGTTGGCCGTCGAATGGCGCTAGCTGCGCAGCATTTGTGCACCGCCGCCGTCAGTGTCAGCCAGTTTGCCGTGGCATACGGAGCTCCATCGCAGTCTTTAACACTGGTAGCATGCCGCGACAGCGTGGACGTGAACCGTATGTGCAGTTGCCGGACTTTGAGCGAGGGCGTATAGTGGGCATGCGGGAGGCCGGGTGGACGTACCGCCGAATTGCTCAACACGTGGGGCGTGAGGTCTCCACAGTACATCGATGTTGTCGCCAGTGGTCGGCGGAAGGTGCATGTGCCCGTCGACCTGGGACCGGACCGCAGCGACGCACGGATGCACACCAAGACCGTAGGATCCTACGCAGTGCCGTAGCGGACCACACCGCCACTTCCCAGCAAATTAGGGACACTGTTGCTCCTGGGGTATCGGCGAGGACCATTCGCAACCGTCTCCATGAAGCTGGGCTACGGTCCCGCAAACCGTTAGGCCGTCTTCCGCTCACGCCCCAACATCGTGCAGCCCGCCTCCAGTGGTGTCGCGACAGGCGTGAATGGAGGGACGAATGGAGACGTGTCGTCTTCAGCGATGAGAGTCGCTTCTGCCTTGGTGCCAATGATGGTCGTATGCGTGTTTGGCGCCGTGCAGGTGAGCGCCACAATCAGGACTGCATACGACCGAGGCACACAGGGCCAACACCCGGCATCATGGTGTGGGGAGCGATCTCCTACTCTGGCCGTACACCACTGGTGATCGTCGAGGGGACACTGAATAGTGCACGGTACATCCAAACCGTCATCGAACCCATCGTTCTACCATTCCTAGACCGGCAAGGGAACTTGCTGTTCCAACAGGACAATGCACGTCCGCATGTATCCCGTGCCACCCAACGTGCTCTAGAAGGTGTAAGTCAACTACCCTGGCCAGCAAGGTCTCCGGATCTGTCCCCCATTGAGCATGTTTGGGACTGGATGAAGCGTCGTCTCACGCGGTCTGCACGTCCGGCACGAACGCTGGTCCAACTGAGGCGCCAGGTGGAAATGGCATGGCAAGCCGTTCCACAGGACTACATCCAGCATCTCTACGATCGTCTCCATGGGAGAATAGCAGCCTGCATTGCTGCGAAAGGTGGATATACACTGTACTAGTGCCGACATTGTGAATGCTCTGTTGCCTGTGTCTATGTGCCTGTGGTTCTGTCAGTGTGATCATGTGATGTATCTGACCCCAGGAATGTGTCAATAAAGTTTCCCCTTCCTGGGACAATGAATTCACGGTGTTCTTATTTCAATTTCCAGGAGTGTATGAAACGTCCCCTTTGAAAAATTATACATGACTGTGCTTTTTGACACACAATATTTTTAGCACCACGCAATCTGACTTTCAATAATCCCTACAAAAGAATGGCCCTGACTAACATTAACCTATACCTTTCACAAATCACTTACCTCATAAAAAATCTTCGTTACTCAAGCTACTGCAATACAGCGAGCGCCACTACTGCCAGCTAAATAAAAGATTCAAACTACGGAAGGCACTAACTACTGATAGGCATAGTTAGCAAATGAAAGATTTTGATAGAGAACAAACAATGTATTTACCTTAATAGTGTTCAAAAGTCATAATATACATATCAGTTCATCCAGTCTTACAAATTTCAAAACTCCGCCATTTCTCTCCCCACATCCACCACTGCTGGCGGCTCACCTCCAACTGCGCAACGCTACACGCTGTTAACAGCCAACTGCCCAACACTACAATAGCAAATTCCAACAATGCCTCCCAGCCACAGACTGCACACAGCACAGCCAGTGATTTTCATACAGAGCGCTACGTGGCGTTACCAATAAAAAAACCTGAACAGCCTACTTACAAATTTAGTGGCCAACATTGCACTGGGCTGTGCCAGAAAAATTTCTTACAGGAGCAGATATATACGCGATATCCGGCGACATCATTGAGGTAAGAAATTTCAGTTTATCAGGATGATTTTTCAGGGCCGTGACGCAGCACTGCTGACGTCAAGATTTACCAGTTTAGATTCACAGTCAGTTGATTATTAAAAAGGCTACATTCCGAGATTTCTTTTGAAAGGTTATATATGAGTCACATTTTTATTGCGAGGTTAGTCATATTTTTGTTGGGAGGTTACGGAATTTATCTGTTGGGAGGTTATACTTGGCGTACGGGATTTATCTGTTGGGAGGTTACAAACCCTTACCTATGACCAAGTCACAAATTTTGGTGGGATGAAGAGGCTGAACACATGGTGCTGTGGTGGCAGGAAAAAATTTTGCTTTCACATTTGATAAGTTTTCTGCTGCAATGACAAGGTTCGTTATCTACAAAAAGTAGGATTTTACTTTTCTGAATGCTCATTCTTGAATATAAGTTACTCAGCCAAGAACGAAAGAAAATCCATGAATTTTTATTTGCATGCCAAGAGACACTAATAAGCAAGGAAATGTCATTGTTTTTGAAGCACCGTAGACGATTTGTTGTATGTGTCAGCAGTGATTTGCCTTCTCCACCGCGTAGTTAGCACAAAGACCGATCGTTAATCTTTGCTTCGCCATTTGCCGCCTTTGCACTGATCGCCCTTCACAGTTAGTGTTCTGTCCGGAATAGCTTTCTCAAATAGACCAGTTTCATTCATGTTGTAAATGTCGCTGCCATAATAGCCACCTGTAATTTTACTAAGTCTCGACTCCCAGTCTCATACAACACGCTGATTAACTTCTTCTCCACAGATTGGTCGCAAAAGAATACTCTGTCGGACACGAAATCGGTCCAACCAGCCGTTGCTTGTATTGCAATTAGGGATTCCAAGATCACAGGCAAATTTAAGAGCTTTTCCTTGAAACATCGGTCCACTAATAGGCAATATTTTGGCACGAGGTATATTAAACTACTTTAAAACAGAATTATTAACCTCTTCAAATGGTTGCCAGTGACTTTTCTTTGAATTTTCGATGGTGTTTTTTTCCTACACGTCTGGCCATTAAAATTGCTATACCAAGAAGAAATGCAGATGATGAACGGGTATTCATTGGACAAATATACTAGAACTGACATGTGATTACATTTTCACGTAATTTGGATGGGAAATCAGTACCCAGAACAACCACCTCTGGCCGTAATAACGGCCTTTATACGCCTGGGCATTGAGTCAAACTGAGCTTGGATGGCGTGTACTGTTACAACTGCCCATGCAGCTTCAACACGATACCACAGTTCATCAAGAGTAGTGACTGGCGTATTGTGACGAGCCATTTGCTCGGCCACCATTGACCAGACGTTTTCACTTAGTGAGAGATTTGGAGAATGTGCTGGCCAGGGCAGCAGTCGAGCATTTTCTGTATCCAGAAAGGCCCGTACAGGACCTGCAACATGCGATAATGCATTGTCCTGCTGAAATGTAGGGTTTCGCAGGGATCGAATGAAGGGTAGAGCCACGGGTCGTAACACAACTGAAATGTAGCGTCCACTGTTGAAAGTGCCGTCAATGCGAACAAGAGGTGACCGAGACGGATGATATGCCAGTATGCCGATGACGAATACACGCTTCCAATGTGCGTTCACCGCGATGTCGCCAAACACGGATGCGACCATCATGATGCTGTAAACAGAACCTGGATTCATCCGAAAAAATGACGCTTTGCATTCTTGCACCCAGGTTCGTCGTTGAGTACACCACCACAAGCGCTCCTGTCTGTGATGCATCGTCAAGGATAACCGCAGCCATGGTCTCCGAGCTGACAGTCTATGCTGCTGCAAGCGTCGTCGAACTGTTCGTGCAGATGCTTGTTGTCTTGCAAACGTCCCCATCTGTTGACTCAGGGATCGAGACGTGGCTGCACGATCCGTTACAGCCATGCTGGTAAGGTACCTGTCATCTCGACTGCTAGTGATACGAGGCCGTTGGGAAGTGGCAACAAAACGACTATTTACGTTGGTGTGTAGAATGTCATCCACACAATTCCGAAAACGGCAAGAGTTGACAAGAGCGAGAATATCGCACAATCAGCTTAGCAGCTCATGGATCCAACTTGCTGACAAGATAATATACAGAAGAATGGAAAAGAAAATTGAGAATGTGCTAGATGACGATCAGTTTTTCTTTAGAAAAGGTAAAGTCACGAGAGAGGCAACTATGACGTTGCCGTTAATAATGGATGCAGACAAAAGAAAAATCAAGACACGTTCACAGGATTTGTAGACCTGGAGAAAGCGTTCGACAATGTAAAATTGTGCAAGATGTTCGAAATTCTGAGAGAAATAGGGGTAAGATACAGGGAGACATGGGTCATATACAATACGTGAACCAGCCAAAAGGGAATAATAAGAGTGGACGACCAAAAACGAAGTGCTCGTATTAGAAAGGGTGTAAGACAAAGATGTAGTCTTGCACCCCTACTGTTCAATTTGTACATCGAGGAACCAATGATGGAAATAAGGATCAGGAATGGAATTAAAATTCAAGGTGAAAGGATATCAATGATACGATTCGCTGATGACATTGCTATCCTGTGTGAAAGTCAAGAAGAATTACATGCTCTACGCAATGGAATGAACAGTCTGATGAGTACAGATTGAGAGTAAATCGAAGAAAGACGGAGGTAATGAGAAGTAGTAGAAATGAGAACGGAGAGAAACTTAACATCAGGATTCATGGTCACGGACTAAGTTAAGGAATTCTGCTACCTAGGCAGTAAAATAACGTGTGGCGGACGGAGCAAGGAGAACATCAAAAGCACACTAGTAATGGCAAAAAGGGCATTTCTGGCCAAGAGAAGTCTACTAATATCACATATCGGCCTTAATTTGAGGAAGAAATTTCTGAGAATGTACGTCTGGAGTGTAGCACTGTGTGGTAGTGAAACATGGACTGTGGGAAAACAGGAACATAAGAGAATTGAAGCATTTGGGATGTGGTGCTACAGACGAATGTTGAAAATAAGGTGGACAGATAAGGTGAGGAATGAGGAACTTCTGTGCTGAATCGGAAATGAATATGTGGAAAGGAAGTGGTAAGGAGAAGGGAAAGGATGATAGGACATTGTATAGGAAGACAGAGATTGGAATACATCCAGCAAATAATAAAGGACATAGGTTGCAAGTGCTACTCTATCAAGAAGTTAGCACAGCAGAGGAAATCCTGGTGGGCTGTATCAAACCAGTCAAAAGACTATTAATATTTTCTAATGGGTAATAAACACATAGTTTGTACAGTAAGGCTCGTGGTAATGTTCCCTAAAGATCATTCTGTTTATGAACATAGTGAATTTCTTTACGTCAACCAGCAAAGAATCTGAAATATGTGGGACATACATGAACAGACTAAATCTTTATATATGTGTCAACTCAAAGGCTACGACCCAGGATATCAGGTAGGGTATTTACTTATCTTAAAATAAATTTGAGTAGTCATCAAACCAAAATTTACTGAAAAGAGTACCGTGATGGGGTATCATTCAGGCTGCAATAACGCAGCTAGGACTGAGACTAATTCGACAGATGCAGATGTAATCATAGCGAACTACACTACAAAATAAATACGACGCACCAAGAATTATGCGAATGGGACGGAAATCGGTAGATGTGATGTACATGGACCGACAAACATGTAATTGTAGTTTATGAAAAATTGGATGATTTATTGAAAAAAAAACTTCACAAGTTGAGCAAGTCTGTAACACGTTGATCAACCTCTGGCCTTATGCAAGCAGTTGTTTGCCTTACCTTACCACTGTCTGGGGCGCCTCCAGACACCTCTCCACTGGCCATCGGGGCTCAGTCAAAAGCAGAATTCATCAGTGAATACGATTCTACTCCCATCACTGAGCTTTCAGACAAAGACGTGTATACAGCCGTCCCGCGCAATGGCGGGACACCAACCAGAATGTCGCCCGCCACGTGGCGCGGCACTCAGGAGTGGTCTGGGGTGACGTTTCTTCGCAGCAGGAACTCTTTGGTAGCCATCTGCACCGCCTTTACTGCACAGTAGTACGTCGACGATTTTCTACCCCCAGTTTTGTCGCCTTTCATGGCAGACCATCCTGGGCTTATATTTCAGCAAGATAATGCTCTCCCGCAGACGGCGAGTATTTCTACTGCTCGTATTCCTGCTTGCCAAACTCCACCTCGGGCAGCAATGTCGCCGGATCTCTCCCCAATAAAGAACGTAAGGAGCATTGCGGAAAGAGCCCTCCCCCCGTCTCGAGGCTTTGGCGATCTAATTTGCCAGCTGAGCAGAATTTCGCACGATGTCCCTCAGCAGCCCATCCAACAACTCTGTCAGTCAATGCTAAGCCGAATAACTGCCAGCATGAGGACCAGAGGTGTACAGCACGTTATTTACTTGCTCAATTTGTGAAGCTCTTTCTCTTCTTCACTTGTCATCACTTGTTTGTGTATATCTGCACACCACATCTACCGATTAGGATAATTTCTTCCTGGTGCGTCGTTTCTTCTTTGTGTTATAGTGTACTTAGAGAAATTTATGTTCGTATTGAATGTTGATTACGCAGTGGAAAATATTGATAATAACCTCACATGACGCAGTTATCTATAATGAAGTGCTACCCGAAAGAACCGGCACAAACGTCTAACCATATGTTGAAAATCGATATGATTTCAAACTGGCGCAAAGAATGGCAACTTGCATTAAACGTTCAGAAGTATAAAATCGTGCACTTCACATATAGGAATCACTCATGTCGTAGAAATATCTGGGTGTTACAACTTGTAAACATATTGGAATGATCATATGTGCTCAGTCGTACACCAAGACGGTGGTAAACAACGGTTAACTGGTACAGTACAGGGAACATGTAACCTATACAAATATTACAAATGTGAAAGTAACTCTGTGTGTTACATTGTCATGACTAAATCGCTGAACCCATTTGGATAAAATCTGGTATGGAGATAGCTTGGACCCCAAAGGAAAACGTGGTAAACTCAGGGAAGAAGAAGAAGAAAAAAATCCTGTTAAATTGTGTAGCTGTTCAGCACTTAATGTTTCTTGTTTCCTTGTTTCTCTAACACTATCTTTTTTCGGTTTCTAAAATGTTTTCAATATTATCTACTCTTATTTGTAAAACATCCTTTCGATCTTTTTCTTAAGTTGGGTAGTTGTATTATCTTTAGGAGTGTTATTCACATTTTTAAACATGGTATACGTGAGTATCACGCAGACGACACTCCAGCAGATGACGACGACTACATGTGTTTATAGATTAAACCGTTACAGTGCAAAACCGAGGTCTACTCGTGTGTGTGGTTTCTGCAGTTTTAAAAATAGCTGCTACACCACCTGGTGAAGTAGTACGGTTTTTATGGGTTAATATTGTGGAGACGCTTTGACAAAATGCCGAGGTAGGCCCGAGAACCGTGTTTAAATGGCTCCGGAACGCCCTATACTTGCAATGTTAAAATAACGCTTATAAATTACATCTTTCCTCACAAAGTATTTGAGGTAGGAAGTTGAACTTTTTACAGATTATTTATTGGAATATGGGCTACAACTTAACACAGGGATTTTACAAAATTTTAGTTCAGTTATTAAAGATGATTTTTTTTCAATTGTAATGAAAATTCACAACATTTTTTTGCAATTTTTTATTTATATATTCAAAAATATACAGTTTTTTGGAAAAAGGCTGTGTTAAATTATGCAGAAGGTACTGTGTAACATGTACTGAAAGTTTGAAACAAATATGTTTGGAAGATCCTTAGAAAACATGTAATTAGTATGAGAAAATAAAAGTTTTGGGAATCGAGCGACAAAGATTGGATTAAGTTTTTAGTGCATTCCAGGTCCATAGGATGGATTATCTTCATCCTCTGCAAACTCCTCCTCCAGCTTCCTCTTGTTCCTCCTCCTGTTTACTCTTGCTTGTATTTCTAGACTCTTTACAGCCCTGTCTGCAGCCCGAAGGCGTTCCTTGTCTAAAGCAAGCATCGCTCGTACCATGTTAGAACCTATCTTCATTCCCAGCTGTTGTGTTCATAGATTTTGCTACCATTTTCTTCAGTTGCAGTTACTGCAACACTGTTCCAAAAGGTGGTCATGTATGAACACTTATCACATTTCAGTTGTATTTCACTAGCAAGTCCTACGTGCTTTATTATGGAGAGTTCCAGACCAACTTCACTACAATGAATACATGTTACACAGTTTGAAAAAATTCCTTAGAGAACCGACATATCAAATATTTCATTCACATCCGATTCGCCCATAAAACATTCATAGTTTTCACTCATTGAACCAAGCTTCTTCTGTGAAGTATTTTCTTTCCCACTTTGACTGCTATGGGCAGGTGTACTTGAGAGGTTAGGTTCACTCACTTGGTTATCGTCTTTATTGTTTACAGTAACAACACATACCTTTGGCTTTCCAACATTTCTCCTTTTCTTAAAAGCCTTCAGAGGATTTCTAAAAACTTTACTTTTACTCATTATTATACTTCAACAAAACAGAGACTCAAGAAACAGAATTAATTACGAATATTTTCGAGATAACGACAGAGTAAATAAACATGAAACAATCGACAATCACACCAGCGATATATAATGAACCATCACAGGTTAGCCACAACACATACTTTATCTCACATCACTAAAATGTACCTGATGAACACGGACGTTAATAATAACACCATTTGACAGCAGTTTAACAGCGCCACAGTGGGTCACGCCCATGTAGAACACATTTCAAAAAAAATTTAAAAATAGTTGTAGTCTTCGGAATTGAATAAATTATATATCTATTAAAAGGTAATAGTCTGCAGATTCAGAAAACGCAAAAAAGTAAAAATTGAACTTTTCATGATTTTGAGCCTTTCCGGAGCCCATTAAAACTATTACTCAGGTTCAAATGGTTCAAATGGCTCTGAGCACTATGGGACTTAACATCTGAGGTCACCAGTCCCCTAGACGTAGAAATACTTAAACCTAACTAACCTAAGGACATCACACACATCCATGCCTGAGGCAGGATTCGAACCCGCGACCGTACTGGTCTTGCGGTTCCAGACTGAAACGCCTAGAACCGCTCGGCCACACCGGCCGGCTATTATGCTGGGAAAGCTATAAGAAACATACCACTACCAGTGGAAAAATCGCTCCAATTGGAGCATAAAAAATCATTTCCTTAAAAGGCTCTCACTCAAAAAGTGGGTTAGCAGCTACTTTCTTTTGCACCTGTAAAATTTTACGCAGAAATATAGGCATGCGAACATATTCGCTCTTTTTTTTTGACACGCAGACTTCAACAAGTTCCACTACCTGTAACTCGCTCACATCCAGTAGTCCACCCCTGTAACCGGCTAATACACATCCACTTCCAGATGTCCTTCCTCACCCACCCATTCAGCCCATCACCGCTATTATAACTGTGTATCTCTGTCATTCTCTAATGTCTCACAGCCACACTTCCCTTCATTCTGTCCTACTACTACACCCTTCTGTCACTGTCTCTGTCTCCCTCTTGCTCTTTCTTATTGCTAATATACTATTTCTTCCTCGCCACTGCTTGTGTCTCTTCTTCGTTGTCATTGTCATACACTTCATTCACCATTCACTCTGTCTCTTAATATCGCTGGCTCTCCACTGCCCCCCCCCCCTCCCCGGCCTCGCCATACCACCCTGGGACTGTCTCTTTCACTCGTTTCAAAGAACTGTTCTGTCACTTTCAACTATGCTCCACTGGCACTGAGCTCCTCTGTTGCCCCCACACTGCCACTATCTCGTTTGCATTTTCTATAGCACAACCACTTTCTGCCATCTTTAGTATTTATTACTTTTCTGTTTCTTCGTGACTGCCACTCTCTTCTTCTCTCTTAGCATAAAAGAGTGTGAGTACGTTTTCGTGTCAAAATCTTTAAAGATGCTGAGGAACGTAGAGTGGGGCAGATAGCACTCAGTTTTCCGTCAGAGGCTTTTAAATAAACAGGGACATATTCGCATATTTTCTGTCCGATATCAACATTTCTCAGTTGTTTTCTTTCGTTTCCCTACTGCAGCAGGGCATATAACTTACATGAAAGGCAAGTTATTGGCCAATGAAATATAGATAGTTTACCTACACTACGTGATCAAAAGTATCCGGACACCCCAAAACCGTATGTTTTTCATATTGATGCATTGTGCTGCCATCTGCTGCCAGGTACTCCAGATAAGCGACCTCAGTAGTCATTAGACATCGTGAGAGAGCAGAATGGGGCGCTCTGTGCCACACACGGACTTCGAATGTGATCAGGCGGTTGGGGGTCACTTGTGTCACAGATCTGTACGCGATATTTCCACACTCCTAACATCCCTAGATCCACTGTTTCTGATGCGACAGTGAAGTGGAAACGTGAAGGGATACGTGCAGCAGAAAAGCGTACAGGCCGACCTCGTCCGTTGACTGACAGAGACCGCTGACAGTTGAAGAGTGTCTTAATGTGTAATAGGCATGCACCCATCTAGACCCTTACACAGGGATTCCTAACTGCATCGGTTTCCACTGCAAGTACTATGACAGTTAGGTGGGAGTTGAGGAAACGTAGATTTCACGGTCGAGCGGCTGCTTATATGGCACACATCACGCGGGTAAATACTAAACGATGCGTCGCTTGGTATAAGGAGCGTAAACACTGGACGATTGAACGTAGAGTGACGAATCAAGGTACACAATGTGGCGATCCGATTCTAAACATGCTGCGTGGTGTCTGTTTGTTCTATATCGTGTCTCCCTACCACTTTCGCGCAACGACGCTCTGAGCGTGTTTTTTTAGGGAATTGACTAGTTTGAACCTGGGACCTGTTGCTGGTAAGGAGACGTCAGACCACACATGACATGTAGAGTTCAGAAGAGTTCAGTGAGACTAGCGATGATATAACCAAATACTTAATGATTTCAGCGTCAGCTCCACTGCACTCCCTGTAAAAGAATCTTAATACTAACTAAATTTACTGGAAGGGGTTCAAGGCTTTCCTATTTTTAGTTAGCTGGTAAAATAACGTCGAAAAAGCAGTTAAGTTTACCATTGTTTATAAATTGCACTATTGATAAAAGGAAATGTTTTAATACAGGATGGTAAAAACCAACTGCGTTCAACAAAAATGTGAACGAATATCCCTGAATGGGTTTCCAAGTTCTACAATGGATCAAAGGATGACCTATGCCATATCACATCTATAACCTAGGTTTAAATTAAGTTTCACAAAAGAGAAAACTATCTAAATGGTCTACAGTGACCCTCAATTATCTTTAATTACTTATCTAACTTGTCGTAAATTACAGTGGCTGATGTGGCTTCTCAATAACTATATAACAACAAAATCATCGCGTTTCAGATTTTTACTTCAAGTGGCAAATGTGAACACCATGAGCTTTAATTGACGATCGACACTAGTATTACGGAGAAAGGGGGTGTAACAGATGAGACTTCTGCAGTTGTGAGTGAAGCCTTATGAGCTGTTATGCGGCATCGCGTGCGTTCATTACCTTGTCGGTGTTCGTCAGGGGGCGGGGGACAGCACAGCTCCGCTCACCTCGCCGTCTCTGAAGCAACTCCCTCCTAACTTCTCCTTACTACAATTTACCGAAGTTGGTTTAAAAAAACTATCTGGCTGTGTTTTCATCTGACCAGTCAGGGTCTCAATGTTAACCCTAAGCTCCGCCTACAAAAATTCTGTCTATCCAATGAGAAACGTTATACTTTTCGTGGTGGGGCAATTTTATTAAAGTTTGCAACGTAACAGAGACGCGAAAAAGTCTCACGCTAAAACTTGCAGCTGGTGTGGTCCTTTTAGTGTTATCGTAAGATCTATACTGTTCTTCTGGAGGGCTCTATCTTTTAACATGGGCTGGGGGTGGTCCTGACGTAACAGAGACGCGAAAAAGTCTCACACTAAAACTTGCGGTTGGGGTGGTCCTAGCGGTTAGCTGGCGACGTGGGTGTCCGTCCCTTATCGTAGGGCCTTCTCGCTTAACACGGTTCTGCTCTCGGCTTCTGTTCTCGTTTCTCCCCTTGGAACTGCATCTGTCTCACGGTGGGAAGGTATGGCATGCATTTAGGCATTCTTGTGTTAGTCTGTGGTATTCCATTTGCTCACTCGTTACTCGTATTACTTTGGTTAATTTAATGTCACGATTTATTCGGAGCTATGTGACATACTACTGGATTTGCTTATCATGTCAGGGTTTTCATGGAAGGTGTTGGATTTGCCTGACACCTTACAAGGGGACTGCTATATGGCGAATTAGATGTTTCAATAATGCCCCAATCTACCACTTTTCGGATTTATTTCATCACTTCGTTTTTCTTAGTCCATGGGACCGAGTAACATGCTCTGCAATAGGTCTTGTGCGGATATACTTTCATATTATACTGGTAATCTTTTATGATTCCAGGGCGTTCAGTGGATACTTCGAGGTATCCGGATAATAATTCTGTTAATTGTCTAGCCTCTGAAGCATTAATGCAAGTTGCCTCCTGTACTTTCTCTTCTATTGCTGTGACGATGTCACTCACGTTGCTGGGTGCATCGTTATTTCGATGTTTGTGACACATCTGTGGGTGCTTATGGTCCAACACTAACAACTTCTGTTTGCTGACAGAAAGATTCATTTTTCTCATCAGTGGAAGGTTCGCACCGAACTCCCGATTCAGTATTAATGTTACGGGTCGCTGGTGGTACTTAAGTGCACATGTCCCACGGGCGAGATCAATTACAGCTTCCCTTTCACGAAGGAACTCAAGACCCAGAAGCACTGGTACTGACAAGTTATCCATTAGTAGGAACGTGCATAATAAGCGATCATTTCCCAAGGAAACTTCCACCTTTGTCTGGTATTTTATACTGTGTGCCTTTTTTCCCAATGCCCCTATAACCTTACAATTTGCAACCGGCAAAATCGGCAATCTTCTTATCTCCGATACCTTCTTGAAAAACTGCGTGTTCATAACTGATACATTCGCACCTGTGTCAAGCAGAATAATAGTTGTTACACCATTTACAGCTCCGGTGACACTTGCTTGGATATTTTCCCTTTGTGGCTTATCAGAGACAGCAGGTTCCTGATATAGCTCATCTTCGATCCTGTTGCCATCCTGATACCGTATCAAGTTTATTTTTTGTTCCATCGACCTATTGCCTTCATTGTTGGCTTCGGTCACCTGGCGAAGGCCTTCAGGGACCGAAATTAGTTTGTTGGCTTCTGATTGTTTTGTTTTGTTTCCGAAGGTACCTCCAATATTCTAACATTTTGTGAGTTTTCAGTCGGAGGAGACCTGCTTGGATCCCACCATGGTGGATACCGATTGCTTGGTATAGGTATAGCATGTACATAATTTATTGGCTGACCTGAATTGATAGAATTATGCTGCAGCTGCCAATGACTTGGCCCTGGCTGTCGCCAATATTCACTGTCACCCCGCATATTTTTAGGCTTGTCTTTATATGGACTGTCTGACCTGATGTCATTTCGTCTCTTTCGGTTGCTATTGTTATTGTTGGGGTTTCAGTGTGGTACGGCCTCTGATTACCATTCGGTTGTTGGTGTTCTTCGGCCTTTTGATATTACTGTTATTATTATTAGGATAACCAAAATTTTGGTCGTAGGGATTCCTACTACTATTATTATTATTGTATTTTCCGTTACTATAAGCTTTACTTTTATTTTTCTTTGGACTACCTTCGCCCCTATTTCCATTATTTCCATTCCATGAATTTTTTCTATTAGGACTATTATTATTGCTGATCACGTCAGAATTTTTTCTGGCGTCTTCTTGCACTAGATCCAGAGAATCAATTACAAACAGCAGTTCTTTCAGATCGGTGTCTGTAACATTAAATAATTAATATGTATGGGTAATCTAGCTTTTAACACTCGCAATAAGTCTCTGGTGGTTACTGTCTCATCCCAGTACCGGGTCATGTTAATATATTTTTCAAAGTACTTTCTTAAGGAACCTGACTTCGGATTGTACATTTCTGCATTGTAAACAATTTTACGGAGTCGCTCTTGAGTAGACGTTGACCAGAATTGATCAAGGAACGCCTTCTCAAAGTCGTGGAAAGTCTTGCAAGTTTCTGCTGCATTTAATGCCCAGAGCGACGCATCACCAGAAATATGTGAAACCACAAACTGTATTTTCTGTTCCTCCGACCATGATTTTGGAAGAACACTTCTGAAGTTTCGAATGAAAACTACTGGATATATGTTTTTCTTGCTTTCTTCGTTAAATATTTGAAACTGTATCTGCTTAATTAGGCTTTCTTCATAATCAAAGTAGTTAAGTGCATGGAATTGCTATCATTCGCAGGTGGTGTGGTTACTTTATTACAAGTACATTCTATTCCACTACTATTGTTCCTTGGTGTCACATATTGCTCTGGTAATATCGGTTGATTACCAAAATTTGGTCTTCCTTCTGGTGCATTAATATTCGCCGTCAGATTATCTGCGATCTTTTGCCTGTCAGTACCAGAGTTGTCATTACTGCATACTGTCAGATTTTCAATGTTTTGATTTTCAGAGCTCAGCACCCTGGATACTTCTGTTCGGAATTGCTTTCGGATTTCCGAGGAAATGTCCTCCTGCATTGTTTCCACAGCGGTAGCCAAGGCTTTGAATTGGTTCTCTAGTCTATCTACTTCAGTTTGAAGACTATTGAGCTGAACTGGAATGTTTGTTAACGGTTCAATAGTGGTTTTTACTGCATCGATCTCCTGCTTAAAATGGATAGCAATAGCATTATCACGATCGACCAACACTTGATTTACCCTACGGACAATTTCTTTATCTCTTTCCAGAAAAATATTGTTTATATTTTCCATAAATTTCTTTTCTTTTCTTGGTCCCTGAGCTCCTGTTGCTGTTTTTCTATAAGCTTTTCCTGTCTACGTTTTTCCTTTTCCTGTTGACGTTGTCTTTCACGCTCGTGCTCTTTAAGCTCGCGTTGTTTTTCACGCTCCTGCTCTTTAATAGTAAACTTTTCAAATAATGCTGTTAGCGTATCCTGTATGGACATAGCTTGAGCACGCTAACTTCTGCCCCTTGCCCAGAAGAAATATTGTCATTAATTCCTAACTGGTTGAATCCAGGAGTGTCAGTTTGTTTTGGCAACTCCTTGGTTTTACTACCACTCGGGACATCAGTTTCTAAATTATCATTCATAATTAAATTTTCTAATAATTCGACAGAAATATGGGTAGATTGTTCTACCTGAGACTCTGATGTCATCTCTGCATCAGTATGCTCATTCGGTTTATTTTTCTTTTGTTTAACCATTCTATCACCAATATAGCACAACAAATATATAAATCACTGACAAGCACCAGTTGACACAAAATGATCTTATAACTAACACATATACACAAATAACACTCAAAAATATTATTCTCGCAGCCAGGATATTCAATTATTACTACTTATGGTTGCAGGAACTAATTTTAACTTCGGTTGTTTTGGTACCCCGTACCTGTACTAGATCACAATTTCAATTATTTAAATGAATAAATGTGCATTGGAGGCCCCACGTTGGGCGCCAGTGTGGCGTTCGCTGGGTTCTTCAGTGGTTTGATATTTAACTAATTTGTAAATGGAAATGATAATCTTATTTTATTACATTGAGTAATTACTAATTAAAATTTTCTCCCAGCTAAAGAATTGGTCAAGTTGCTAAAGAACTCCAAGTTAACGTCGCGTTAAAGTGTTGTCTGTAAGTTGTGTAAGAGTCACTAAATCACAGTTCATACAACAGATTTTATACAACTATGGATTATGATGGAAACAGTTATCCTCAGCAAAATGATCATTGAAACCACCGAATATCAGCCGCGCACAACACTGACGTATGTTACCTGAAACAGTATTCTTCGAAACTCGTGCGTAATTAATTTCGGCTCCATACATCAGCTAGAAAAGTTTGCTATAACGATCCAGCTATGAGCACTATTTTTAAAGAACCAATCTGATTCGAATTATTTTCATTAAAATGAGTTCGGAACCATCGGTGCACATTTATTTTTACACATTTGTATTACGTTCGGCATTTATGTCTGCAGAGTTGCGTAATTTGAATTTGCCGTTGAGATAATTGTTAAGATGGCGGCAGACAATTGATAGAGACTTTCTACTGTTAGACGAAATAAGTAAGTATTTGAAATGATTATTAAACTCTATAAACTATACTTTCATATTGTGCACTATTTAGACCTCATCAAGCAAACATTTGATTTGCTTCTAAGGAAAACACAGACAAAAACGCGATACAAATCGCTATCATCAATGGCTGCGCTCGTTGCAGCGGAAAGAAATAATTAACACAGATAATGCTTAATGAGAGAGGAATTAAAGTTACAAATAATTATTCACTAATGTTTATAATAATAATGAACTCTATTTTCAAAAAAATGGTTGAAATGGCTCTGAGCACTATGGGACTCAACTTCTGAGGTCATTAGTCCCCTAGAACTTAGAACTAGTTAAACCGAACTAACCTAAGGACTTCACAAACATCCATGCCCGAGGCAGGATTCGAACCTGCGACCGTAGCGGTCTTGCGGTTCCAGACTGCAGCGCCTTTAACCGCACGGCCACTTCGGCCGGCGAACTCTATTTTCAAGTAATAATTAACAAATAGTTACAATTTCTTAACAGACAGTTTGATATGCGTCTGAAACCTACAAAAGCCAACCAACAAAAGGTAAGAACAAAGGAAGACAAACGCAGATCATAAAAGAAATTTACAATTATCATTGTCTGTATGATGCACATCGATATGTCCAATTACATCATAGACTATTATATAAATAATTAATATTTATAAGTTTTCGCTGTTTTTTCATACGTCGAATTGATAATGTTTGTGACTGTTAGAGGCATAATTTCCTCTCGTCGCACTGTAGCCAAAAATTTATCACGTGGATGTTACACGGCATTCACAGATAAAGCACTCAGAAGGGAACCTCCCCCTCGCACCCCCCTCAGATTTAGTTATAATTTGGCACAGTGGATAGGCCTTGAAAAACTGAACGCAGATCAATCGAGGAAACAGGAAGAAGTTGTGTGGAATTTTAAAAAAATAAACAAAATATACAAACTGAGTAGTCCATGTGTAAGATAAGCAACAACAAGGAGCATCTGAGCTTAGGAGCGCCGTGGTCCCGTGGTTAGCGTGAGCAGCTGCGGATCGAGAGGTCCTTGGTTCAAGTCTTCCCTCGAGTGAAAAGTTTACTTTCTTATTTTCGCAAAGTTATGACCTGTCCGTTCGTTCATTGAAGTCTCTGTTCACTGTAATAAGTTTAGTGTCTGTGTTTTGCGACCGCACCGCAAAACCGTGCGATTGTTATTGAAGTCGCGAGCTATATTTGCTGGATTCATATTGCCCACGGAATACATCTCACGTTTTTAATGCACTCTCGTCCAAAGTAGCGAACAGTCAACTGCCAGCCAGGGAGCCTCGTTAGCAGGAATAGTCTCTCCTCCGTGCGCTGTAGTCGACTGACGTGTGTTTCGATGTTTGTTTAGGTGTAGCGTCCCCATACTACGGCGCAGTTACCTCGCATCGGACGGACAGATAATAATTGTCTAAAAATAAAATATTAAACTTTTCACCCGAGGGAAGACTTGAACCAAGGACCTCTCATACCACAGTTGGTCGCGCTAACCACGGGACCACGGCGCTCCTGAGCTCCCACTCTCCTTGATGTTGCCTATCTTGCGCATGGACTACACAGTTTGTATATTTTGCTTATTTTTTTCATAGTTCCATACAACTTCTGCCTGTTTTCTCGATTGATTCGTGTTCAGTTTTTCAAGGCCTATCCACTGTGCCAACTTATAACTAAATCTGAGGGGGGTGCGGTGGGGAGGTTCCCTTGTGAGTGACGCAGCGAGATAAGCGCTGGGAAAGGCACTATACTTTGCGCCCACTACAAACACCTTGCCCAGCAAGGATTTTATCGGTGCCGTTGAGCAAACTGTTTTGAAACTTCCCAGTGTGACTGCTGAGGAAATGAGGGGAGAGACTCTGCAGGGTTATAACTAGGATGCCCACTCCGAAACTGAACATCACCACCGAAGAAAGAAAATCGCTGTGTGCTTTAAAAAAAGAGATATGAACAGCAGTTTTATTTGGTGACAAGGGAAACGTTACTGTTCCTCTGCCTCCATCATAATTTAGCGAGATGACGCATGTCAGACTCGTGTCCGCGAAAACGGTGGTTCACACCTGATTTAGATTTTCCATCGTTTCCCCAAATCGCTTCAGGCAAATTCCTGGTGGTTCCTTTGAACAGAGCCCGATGGGGCCGATGACCTCTCTGTTTGCTCCCCTCCTCCAAATTAAGCAACCAACTAATGGATGCCGGATTTACTACAGGACTGAAGTATCGTGTCCAGGAAGATGCAGCGCATGTAGTACAACAGACGACATTCGACCTCCTCAAATATAGCCAGATTCCTAAACACCCGGAAAAGAACTTAAGACTACAAGCACCAGTACAACCACGACTTTGTGGTCTGCCTCAGATACATAAGGCCGCCTCGCCCAGTTGAGAGCATAATCGGGACCCCTGCATATTACGTAGCAGAACATTTGGCTTCTCTTTTGAGCCCCTTGGTAGCAAAATGTGAACACTGTATTGACAACGCAGAAGATTTTATGCACCGATTGCTGAACTTGCACCGCGAACTATCTGGCGTATTACTGAGTTTCCATGTGGTCTCTTTGCTCACACGAGTACTTCTGTTAAATTCACCATAGCTCACAGGAGTTAAGTTGAAGGAGGACATCTTACAACTTTTCAGACATGTGCTAACCTCGACATGGTTTTTATTCAGCGAACAATATTTTCAGGAAACTGGCTGTCTGCTACCACCTTTTTACAGAAGACTCCGAGGCCGCACGGGATTAGCCGAGCGGTCTCAGGCGCTACAGTCATGCACTGTGCGGCTGATCCTGGCGGGATTAGCCGAGCGGTCTCAGGCGCTACAGTCATGCACTGTGCGGCTGTTCCTGGCGGAGGTTCGAGTCCTCCCTCGGGCATGGGTGTGTGTGTTTGTCCTTAGGATAATTTAGTTTAAGTAGTGTGTAAACTTAGGGACTGATGACCTTAGCAGTTAAGTCCCATAAGATTTCACACACATTTGAAGATTTGAAGACTCCGAGGGCAAAGCACTTCAGTCGGCACTTCTCAGACCTAGATATTTGTGGAGATATACTATGTGATTAGAAGTATCCGGACGCCTGGCTGAAAATGACTTATAAGTTTGCGGCTCCCTCCATCGGTAATGCTGGAATTCAATATGGTGTTGAACCAACCTTAGCCTTGATAATAGCTTCCTCTCTGGCAGGCATACGTTCAGTCAGATTCTGGAAGGTTTCTTGGGGAATGGCAGCCCGTTCTTCTCGGAGTGCTGCACTGAGGAGAGGTATCGATGTCGGTCGGTGAGGCCTGGCACGAAGTCGGCGTTTCGAAACATCCCAAAGGTTGTTCAGCTCTGTGCAGGCCAGTCCATTACAGGGATGTTATTGTCCTGTAACCACTCCACCACAGGCTGCGCATTATGAACAGGTGCTCGATCGTGTTGAAAGATGCAATCGCCATCCCTGAATTGCAACAGTGGGAAACAGGAAGGTGCTCAAAACATCAATGTAGGCCTGTGCTGTGATAGTGCCACGCAAAACAACAAGGGGGGCGAGCCTCTCCATGGAAAACACCACGCTATAACACCACCGCCTCCGAACGAGGCGTTGTTTGGCATTTACGGGGTGTGGCTTATGAGCAGCCACTCGACCATGAAATTCAAGTTTTCTCACCTACCACCTAACTGTCATAGTACTTGCAGTGGATCCTGTGTGATGGTCTGGATAGATGACTGCCTATTACACATTGCGACTCTCTTCAACTGTCAGTGGTCTCTGTCAGTCAACAGCCGAGGTCGGCCTGCGCTCTTTAGTGCTGTGCGTGCCCCTTCACGTTTCCACTTCACTATCACATCGGGAACAGTGGACCTAGGGATGTTTAGGAGTGTGGAAATCTCGCGTACAGACGTATGACACAAGTGACACGCAATCACCTGACCACGTTCGAAGTCTTTGAGTTCCGTGGAGCGCCCCATTCTGCTCTTCAACGATGTCTAATGACTACTGAGGTCGCTGATATGGAGTAGCTGGTAGTAGGTGGCAGCACAATGCACCTAATATGAAAAACGTACGTTTTTGGGGGTGTCCGGATACTTTTGATCACAGAGTGTATGTGGACCACACCTCTGTGGTGTGGCCACATCAGACAGCAACGCTTCCAGCATTTGTTGAACACTTTTACCTCCGAGCATTTGCTTAACTATGGAAGTGGAGAAAAAGGACAACTCCCGTTTTTAGATATCTTGGTCCTTAGAAAACAAAGGGCTTCCTTAGGTCACAGTGCTTTCCGTAAACCAACTCACACTGACCTACATCTATGATTTTCGAGCTGCCATCACCCATTCCAGCGCAGTGGTGTGTAACTGAATCTTGATGACAGGGCTGAACTTAGATCCAGGAAGGTTATCAGCAGACATTAGCCATCTTCGCTCTGTGTTTGTACTGAACGGGTACTCTGATAAGCAGTTTCGAAATGCATTCCAACCAGCATGCTCTAAAAGAGAAGCCGAGAAGCCAGAAGAAACGGATACATCCAAGAGAACTATTTTCTTTAATATAGGCTGTCTGTTGAAAAAACATCAAATAAAGTCTGTCTTCCGCCCTCCGGAAAGAGAGAAAGAGAGAGAGAGAGACAGAGAGAGAGAGAAAGATTACTGTCAACGAAGACTCAGACGATTACTTACCAAGCACAATCTGAATTTATAAATCTGAAACATGCCTTAACGCACCACTTTTATCACACCCAGATCCCACCAAAAAATTTTCCGTTGTTATAAACAGTTCTAATACCACTCTAGGCGTACACATTTTTCAGGAAATGGAAGAAGATGGTACTACAGTAATAAAAAAAACATCACATTTGCAAGTCGCATTCTGTCACCTTCTGAGCGGAATTATTTACTTACAGAGCTTGAAATATTATGTGTTGTATGGGCATTTACCAGATTTAGGCATTTTCTTTATGGAAGACATACTACCGTTTACACAGACCTTAGAGCTATACCGTTTTTACTTTCCTCATGTATATTCAACAAGTTGTATTCGAAAATTTCGTTTCGTCCTAATTACGAGACATTGTGAAAGAACAGAGCAAAGACAATGTACGGAAAGAAATTAAATACCTTTGGCAAGACAGGAGTAATGTTACCATTAGAAACAATTATACTGTACGCAACAACATTCTGTTTCAGCGTTCTCGCCCTGACACCAACAATTGGTTACTCTACATTCCTGAAGAGCTTGTTAACAAATTACTCTGGTTTACTCATTTAAGTTACGCCCATTATGGGCCAGAAAATGTTTTCTCAATCTAAGACAGAATTGTTATTTTGCCAACATGGAAAAACGTATTCGACGAGTTTTAGCGTCATGTAAAATCTGCCAGAACGCTACATCATCCACTACTTCACATATTCCACCGTTATATCCTATTGTACCCATTAAATTAAGGCATATGGCCGCTGTAGACATCTTTGGACCGATTCCTAGATCTAATAGATGTTTTTGTTACATCTCTGTCGCTGTTGAACTCATTTCGAAATTTGTTACCTTTACTCCACTACACAAAGCAACTGCTCAGTCTGTTCCAAATGCATTCGTAAAACATTTTCTACGTCATGTAGGTCATGTACTGAAAGTAATTTCCGAGAATGGGCCACAATGTCGATCTGCAACATGGACACGTATGTTACAAGCTTGAAGCATTTCTCCGATTTACATATCCAAATATGATGCTTTTTCCAACCCTTCTGTACGTTGGATGGAGGAAATTGATAAAGTATGTAGAATATACTGCCATAAGAAACATATTGATTGGGACCCGCACATTTTTTCATTCAAAGTTGTAATTAATTCTATACCAAATGAATCAACTATGTTTTTTTTTTCTACAGCTCTTTTGAAGTACGTTGAACTACCCAATAAAATTAATGAACTGGTATCTTTTCCTACATCACGTCAACTACGTAATCATGAAATAATTGACTTGCTGCTTAACAATATCAAGCGTGCCGCACAGCGCCGCAAAAGACAGCAAAAACGGGTTTGTAAACTCCGTGAATTTCGATAGGACAGAAGATATTGGTACGCACACATTATTTATCCAATAGAGGAAAGAGTAGATGCAGTGAATTTGAACTTCTATACGTTGCCCCGTATAGAATCCGCAGCACATATCGAAACTTTAGAAACCAGGAAGTCAAAAGGTAACCATCACATTTACAACCTCAAAGCTTTTATAGAGTGAAATTTTTTAATGATTTGTCAGACTGTAATGCCGTTTCCAGTTACATTAACATTTATGTCACCACATACTGATAATGATTATATTTTTTCTTGGAAAATGCCCTGCAAGATGAGGTTAGCAGGCCGCTTTTCTTGTCGTAATATCGGACCATGCACATTAGATAAATGACATAATTTTTCTTGGCAAATTCCCAGTAACTTGAGCTTAGTAGGTCAGTTCACTTACTGTAATCCCAGATCTAGCACATTTTACACTTTATAACGTACATATGATTGTTTTCTTATATAAAATAGAATATGCTCTGTATATACTATGTGTCTGCAGCTCGTGGTCTCGCGGTAGCGTACTCGCTTCCCAAGCACAAGGTCCCGGGTTCGATTCCCTGCGGGGTTAGGGATTTTCACCTGCCTTGAGATGACTGAGTGTTGTTGTGCCGCCTTCATCATCATCGTTCATCCCCATTACGGTCGGAGGAAGGCAATGGCAAACCACCTCCACTAGGACCTTGCCAAGTACGGCGGTGAGGGTCTCCCGCATCGTTACCCTACGCTCCGTCATGGAGTATGGGACTTCATCATCATCATATACTATGTAGTTTTTAAGTTATCACAAACACTAGTTAACTCTGACATTTTTGCATTATGATATCCAACTATCTTGTTTGTTGCATATTTCTTTATGCCACTACAGTGTGATATTGTGTATGCATTTCTGTACTTGAAAATATTCTTTTCTATGGATTTGTACCTACCACATTTTTCTATTATGCTATACTATATGCACATACCTTGATGTATATTATAAAACAAAACAATTTTTTTTGCTATGTTATATTTGATCATATCATTAGAAATAAGTTTTCCCTTAACGTGTATATAATGTAAATGCTAGATATCAATCTTTATTCATAATTTTCAGAAAGCAGTACCCTGTAAAAGAAATAAATTAAGTAACCACAGTGTTTACTGTAAATTGATGTGGATATTTTACCATCAGAACGAAAGAGAATGCAACACTTTGCCGTGAAAAGTAATTGGACAGGAAGTAACAACCATTAACAAGAATAAACTATACACACTGTATGATAGCAGTCTTGACTAATTATTTTTCTTTCTGAGTATGACGCGATTATGGCAGAATATCAAGTAAAACTACATACGTTAATTTCAGTGATGAGGTATGTTAGATGTAAGAAACTCTATAATATGTGAAATGAGAATGAAATAATATGAAAGAGAATCATGATAGTAATAATGTTATACGAAGAAAATGATACTAGAGAAGTCATGCCTTGAGCTGACACAAACAAATGATGGTGATGAATACTGAAGTCTTTATTTTTTGCATGTGATGATAATGATGAAGTTATCCCTTTAGTTATGAGATGCTATGTAGTTATTTAAGTATTCGTTGTAGTTTTTTTTGACAGTACGTCATACATCGCATAAGATAATTGGGGAATATTTTTGGGAGAGACAGCTAGAATATATTCATATTAAATACAATTTTTCATTACCTATTAATTCAGTGTTTATTACTTTTCTGTATAATAGGCACACATTTCTTCTTTCATATTAATAATCCACTTTGTATTTTTTCCAGGAGTAACATTAATGTCATCAGAATCATTTTGAAATATGTTTTTTACTTTATATGCTGTAGACATTTAGTTATTAAGCCTGCTCCACTACTTGTATTTTACCTAATTCTTTTTATCATTCATGAATATACTTTACTTATTTGATAACCTTGCTGTAGCTGACTCATGACAAATGACAACTGGCGTTAATCAGTTTATTTCCAGCAGTAAATCAAAAGCAATTAACCATTAATCTCAAGGCAATGCATTGCTAGTCCAAAATATATTACCAAATTCCATTCTTGTCTTATGTATATATTCCATTACCTGTATGTATCATTAAGCTAGGCACCATGATCACTAGGTTAAATTTCATTCATTTTAGGGATCTCTTAATCACTTGCACAGTATTATATGTACTTACTAGCAGCTAAATGCTACATGTAATAACACTTATTTCTGGATAATGATTTGTATATCATCTGTGTCAGTTAGTGAAATTTTGACAGGCCACTGAGTGTCAACACTACTCCAGCTAAGAATATGCAAGATTACTACTGATGATTTCTATGTTACACGTATTTAATGTTTTAATTTTATTGTTTGGCCTTTGAACGCCACAACATTTTGTACAATTGTCATGTAGACCTTCCTAAAAGCCACGTAAATGAGATACATAAAATTTTTTTCTTGATCTACTTATTATGTCAAATCAAGTATATATCTATGTATAACCGCCAAAGGAACGCTCATGTGAGCTTACCTTACATATGTTATGGGACAGAAACTCGGCTTATATTATGTAACTTTTGGATTGGTATCAATTATGTAATTTTCACAAAATTTTATAATACTAAATGTATCCTTCAACCTCTGACCCAATTATCAAATGGTTCAAATGGCTCTGAGCACTATGGGACTCAACTGCTGTGGTCATCAGTCCCCTAGAACTTAGAACTACTTAAACCTAACTAACCTAAGGACATCACACACATCCATGCCCGAGGCAGGATTCGAACCTGCGACCGTAGCAGTCGCACGGTTCCGGACTGCGTGCCTAGAACCGCGAGACCACCACGGCCGGCACCCAATTATCACCAATTAATGAGACTTTCCTATATCCTACCCATCCTCATGGCCATGGAGCACACTATTTGGATTTTTTTGCACTAATTCTGCGTTCATGTACAGATTATGGATTCTACAAGAACGTGGAGTTGACATATGAAGCTGTCCACCACACTGACCAACAGAGATGTTTGTGGTGTCACCGCCAGACGCCACACTTGCTAGGTGGTAGCCTTTAAATCGGCCGCTGTCCGTTAGTATACGCCGGACCCGCGTGTCGCCACTATGAGTGATTGCAGACCGAGCGCCGCCACACGGCAGGTCTAGAGAGACTTCCTAGCACTCGCCCCAGTTGTACAACCGACTTTGCTAGCGATGGTTCACTGACAAAATACGCTCTCATTTGCCGAGACGATAGTTAGCATAGCCTTCAGCTACGTCATTTGCTACGACCTAGCAAGGCGCCATTACCAGTTACTGTTGTTGTTGTTGTTGTGGTCTTCAGTCCCGAGACTGGTTTGATGCAGCTCTCCATGCTACTCTATCCTGTGCAAGTTTCTTCATCTCCCAGTACCTACTGCAACCTACATCCTTCTGAATCTGCTTAGTGTATTGATCTCTTGGTCTCCCTCTACGATTTTTACCCTCCACGCTGCCCTCCAATGCTAAATTTGTGATCCCTCGATGCCTCAGAACATGTCCTACCAACCGATCCCTTCTTCTAGCCAAGTTGTGCCACAAACTTCTCTTCTCCCCAATCCTATTCAATACCTCCTCATTAGTTACGTGATCTACCCACCTTATCTTCAGCATTCTTCTGTAGCACCACATTTCGAAAGCTTCTATTCTCTTCTTGTCCAAACTAGTTATCGTCCATGTCTCACTTCCATACATGGCTACACTCCATACAAATACTTTCAGAAACGACTTCCTGACACCTAAATCTATATTCGATGTTAACAAATTTCTCTTCTTGAGAAACGCTTTCCTTGCCATTCCCAGTCTACATTTTATATCCTCTCTACTTCGACCGTCATCGGTTATTTTACTCCCTAAATAGCAAAACTCCTTTACTACTTTAAGTGTCTCATTTCCTAATCTAATTCCCTCCGCATCACCCGACTTAATTTGACTACATTCCATTATCCTCGTTTTGCTTTTGTTGATGTTCATCTTATATCCTCCTTTCAAGACACTGTCCATTCCGTTCAACCAGTTACTATTGATACTGTAATCATGTAACGTCAAGAGTGACGTTCACCATTAATGGATTAAAGTTAAGTATTGCACCAGCTACGTCCGTTTTTTCTAAAGTCCAATTTCCTTGTCCTGTTCCAGACCTCACGCCAGCCTGCGTGAGCTAAAACGCGTGCCTTTCGGCCTCCCTCTAGTAACACGGTGTTGGCTCTCCTGCCAAGCACAACAATGTTATTATGGGTCTACTGCTTGGTGTACTACCAAAAGGGCAACAATATTAATACTAAATTTCAATGTCTTGGCTACAATGATAAATGATTCGGAAAAGAGACCTTCAGATCGTCGCACCCGGTGTTGTGCTTCTGTGACAAGATACGGACTTTTCAATGTAGCTATGTGCTACAACCATGATGCTATCCTTTCCCTTCCTCTTATAAAAGATACTAAAGACTTATGCAGTGCATGTGGACTTTATTTGATTCTTAGTATTGATAACTACCTTTGTATGTTCAGTACTAATATCATTTGTCAGTGATTTCATATATACTCTGTAGCTATGTAAAACATATGTATATTAGTTACCAAAACTCATTTTGTAGCCTTAGTAAACTGAATACTTCATATCGATTTGCAATAGAAAAATTTGTTGCTCATGGCAAGACCAATTGACTCACCACTGCTGCCAAATTTTTGCCCCCCCCCCCCCCCCCCCCGTGGAGGATTATGAAAGGGGTTCACCACCCTGCTGGAGCAAATGCAATTTCGATTTATTGCTCGCACGCTGACTGCAACAGAAAATATCTTTGCCGCAACAGAGTCGCAGGTCGCAGCAATCTAGGCAATAGTTGCAATCGCTCGCTGCTAGAGAGCAGTTGCAGTCGCTCGCTGGTACAGTGCAGTTCATAGTCATGTATTGTAAGGTAAATTTTATTATTGTTATTGGCATGTGCGTAGTTAAGTCACTTGTCTGAGATGTTAATATGAATTTGTTTCAATTCTTTTGTGATTCGTCAGCACAAGTTGACCCAGATTTGTAATATTCAGTTTTTCATATAATGGATTGCAGATCTTTATCATTAATGTAAAAGATTTTCAGAATATAATTTTTACCAGTCTACAAAAAAAGGAAGGAATATTTTTACCTTAAGTCATCACCAGTCCCGATCCAGTTATTTACTTAAATTTAAATATTTAAAATTTTTTTGTCAGATCATAGTCATGTGTTCTTTAGTAATCAGACGACCAGCTGTGCCGCTATGTCAGTAAGCGAAGTCAATTTTTAAATAATTCAGATCTCAGACAAATGTTGTCCAGTATTAGTAGACAGGCCAGCATTGCACTAAGCTGTTTCATTCACGAGCAGATAAATAGACAGCGTTATCTGGAGACACCATCATGAGGTAAGAATTTTTCAGTTTATTCAGACTGATTTCACAGGGCCATGGCGCAGCACTGCTTACGTCAAAATTTATCAGTTTTCGTGAGTTAAGATATTAACCAAAAAAATTATCTTTTTTATTAATTTATATGAGAAGGTTACAAGGTGTGTAATTGTAGGAGGTAAGGCGAATTTCCAGTATAGATCAGCCAGGTGCAGAGCCGAGCAGCATCACCAAAAATGGGTGAACCCCAAAGCTAGAAATTCTGATGACCATTGATCGCGCGGCCTTTGTGCAGGGCACAGTACCAACAAATGGCGGAATGTCACAAGACGAAGGATAGCTTCTTACAGCTCTTCAAGAATCTATAATAATACAAGTAGTAAAGCAAATATGAATACATCTGCAAACACAGGAAAATGAGGCACATCCAGTGAGACAACAGTGTTTTATTGTCTTTAAAACTGCAGAAGTTACTATTTCACAATGAATCTCTGAAATAACAACTTCTAAACAATTTTAAACATGACTATCTCTCAGCAACTGTATATAAGATTCAACTTAGGAATCACACAGCCAGCCAGTTGCAAATAACTGTTTGGTACACTGATATAGGTTTAGACACATCTACACTACTGGCCATTAAAATTGCTACACCAAGAAGAAATGCAGATGATAAACGGGTATTCATTGGACAAATATATCATACTAGAACTGACATGTGATTACATTTTCACGCAATTAGGGTGCATAGATCCTAAGAAATCAGTACCTAGAACAACCACCTCTGGCCGTAATTACAGCCTTGATACTCTTGGGTATTGAGTCAAACAGAGCTTGGATGGCGTGTACAGGTACAGCTGCCCATGCAGCTTCAACACGATACCACAGTTCATCAAGAGTAGTGACTGGCGTATTGTGACGAGCCAGTTGCTTGGCCACCATTGACCAGACGTTTTTAATTGGTGAGAGATCTGGAGAATGTGCTGGCCAGGGCAGCAGTCGGACATTTTCTGTATCCAGAAATGCCCGTACAGGACCTGCAACATGCGGTCGTGCATTATCCTGCTGAAATGTAGGGTTTCACAGGAATCGAATGAAGGGTAGAGCCAGGGGTCGTATCACATCTGAAATGTAACGTCCACTGTTCAAAGTGCCGTCAATGCGAAGAAGAGGTGACCGAGGCGTGTAACCAATGGCACCCCACACCATCATGCCAGGTGATACGCCAGTATGGCGATGACGAATATACGCTTCCAATGTGCGTTTACCGCGATATCGCCAAACACGGATGCGACCATCTTGATGCTGTAAACAGAACGTGGATTCATCCGAAAAAGTGACGTTTTGCCATTCGTGCACCCAGGTTCGTCATTGAGTTCACCATTGCAGGTGCTCCTGTCTGTGATACAGCGTCAAGGGTAACCGCTGCCACGGTCTCCGAGCTGATAGTCCGTGCTGCTGCAAACGTCGTCGAACTGTTCGTGCAGATGGTTGTTGTCTTGCAAACGTCCCCATCTGTTGACTCAGGGATCGAGACGTGGCTGCACGATCCGTTACAGCCATGCGGTTAAGATGCCTGTCATCTCGACTGCTAGTGATACGAGGCCGTTGGGATCCAGCACGGCGTCCCGTATTACCCTCCTGAACCCACCGATTCCATATTCTGCTAACAGTCATTGGATCTCGACCAAGGTGAGCAGCAATGTCACGATACGATAAACCTCAATCGCGATAGGCTACAATCCGACCTTTATCAAAGTCGGAAACCTGATGGTACGCATTTCTCCTCCTTACACGAGGCATCACAACAACGTTTCACCAGGCAACGTCGGTCAACTGCTGTTTTTGTATGAGAAATCGGTTGGAAACTTTTCTCATGTCAGCACGCTGTAGGTGTCGCCACCGGCGGCAGCCGTGTGAATGCTCTGAAAAGCTGATCATTTGCATATCACAGCATCTTCTTCCTGTCGGTTAAATTTCGCGTCTGTAGCACATCTTCGTAGTGTAGGAATTTTAATCGCCAGTAGTGTAGGATGTCTTCATCAGAATAACGTTTCAAGAAGCCGTAAAGTTACATTGGGAGAAGACAATGGTCAAGCTTTAGAGCAGATATGCTCAAGTCAAAAATTAAAAATAAACACATTCCAGCTTTTGCATTTACGTCTTGCTAGGAACGTCAGACTTGGGTGTATCTGCACTGAAATTCGAGCTTACAGTTTCTTAAAATTTCATTGTGACGAAGACATCCTTAGAGGTGTCGAAACCTAGGTCAATGTACCAAACAATTATTTGCAACTGGTTGATGCGTGATTCCTATGCTGAAACTTTGAAATGCATCATGTGATTTCAACAGTCGCTATTTCACATGATAGCATTGCACTGTAGTTGTCATCGCTGAAAGCTATGTAACCTTATTATGTTTTCATATCTTTTCATGGTGCAAATATTTGTCACAACATTGTATGCTCCAGAATTAAACAGCAAATGAATTGTATGAATACTTCATATTTGGTCATGCTTCTGTATCTATTTAATGAACAGTTTAGTGTTTTTGGTAGTAACTTTATTTAACTGTCAACTACAACTGATGATACAAAATCAAGGTAATTTTTGCTGACGCCACGATTGTAAAAGAGTGCCAAAAGACGCTTCTGACAAGCAGGCCTAAATAATCATTTAAACAATATTAACAACAATCTGCTGTCATTTTATCGTGTGTACATTCGCGTGAGAATACTGGCTTACTTGTCATGGACAAACCTTTGATTATGTTTATTGTGAATAGTTTGAGTGTGACTGAATGTTTGTAACATTCGTTTATTTAAATACTGTTTCAATGTATTGGTTTAATCCAGTAAGTGGTCATGTGGAGCTAAATCATGTCTGCAGTGCTTAAGAACGATTTATCTTTGGTTGTGACGGCCTTCAGCCAATGGAAAAGTAGACAATAGGGAAACACTACGGGACTCAAACTTTTTGAACAAAGAGCTGAAGGGACACTTGGATTCTGGACACTGGGATGTTTGTGCTGCAAGAAGACGGACTTGCCTCGGAAACCGAAGGTACCGATTCTGGGCGGTGGAAGGCCACTACTGTTTATTAAATTCTGAAGGACTTTATATTTTGAGAGGTCGTAATGTGCTCTGCTTGTATTCTGGAACTGAGGATAGATGGACTACGAGTTACCATTCTTATTAACTTGTGAATCATCATGGTGAGCTCTGACTGAGCTGGTGAATATTTCGTGTATAGCGATTATGAAATGGACTCAGTTTTTGTGTATCTTTGATCACAATTGAGCTTGGGGATTTGGCTACCATTCTCATAACACCCTCAACACATCTCTACTACAGATGATAAGAGTATTTCCTGTCTGTATTTTAGCTGAATATTGTAGGACCACTTCTCGTTTTTTATATGACATGTCATTTCTTGAATAAACATTATTCAACATAATTGTATATCATATATATCAATTAAAGACATTAGATTAGTCTCTTGTTATTAAATTACATCTCTACTACAGATGATAAGAGTATTTTCTGTCTGTCATTTAGCTGAATATTGTAGGACCACTTCTCGTTTTTTATATGACATGTCATTTCTTGAATAAACATTATTCAACATAATTGTATATCATGTATATCAATTAAAGACATTAGATTAGTCTCTTGTTATTAAATTACATCTCTACTACAGATGATAAGAGTATTTTCTGTCTGTCATTTAGCTGAATATTGTAGGACCACTTCTCGTTTTTTATATGACATGTCATTTCTTGAATAAACATTATTCAACATAATTGTATATCATGTATATCAATTAAAGACATTAGATTAGTCTCTTGTTATTAAATTACATCTCTACTACAGATGATAAGAGTATTTTCTGTCTGTCATTTAGCTGAATATTGTAGGACCACTTCTCGTTTTTTATATGACATGTCATTTCTTGAATAAACATTATTCAACATAATTGTATATCATGTATATCAATTAAAGACATTAGATTAGTCTCTTGTTATTAAATTACATCTCTACTACAGATGATAAGAGTATTTTCTGTCTGTCATTTAGCTGAATATTGTAGGACCACTTCTCGTTTTTATATGACATGACATTTCGTGAATAAACATTATTCAACATAATTGTATATCATGTATATCAATTAAAGTCATTAGATTAGTCTCTTGTTATTAAATTACATCTCTACTACAGATGATAAGAGTATTTTCTGTCTGTCATTTAGCTGAATATTGTAGGACCACTTCTCGTTTTTTATATGTCATTTCTTGAATAAACATTATTCAACATAATTGTATATCATATATATCAATTAAAGACATTAGATTAGTCTCTTGTTATTAAATTATTCATTTAACTTTTATTTTGCATTTCTGTCTATTTTGTTAACTCGCAATTATATAGCCAATGTACACATTATTTGACTGCAGAATCACAGCTACAGGTTATTATTTGCAGCGAATTAGCTGTGGGTCATGAAAGCAGACGTATGCGGCTCGATGCTATTACTGCATCAAGATATTTAAATATCTTCAACATTTCGCGGCCTTGTCAGCAACTGTATAAATATTAATTTTAATTTTAATAATCAGCAGCCTCAGTTGCACCGTTTACCTAGAATTTACCTGGGTCTCGGTCGGGATAACCCAGCTTTCTTCAGAATAACAGTAACTATTAGTAAATATACTAATCTTGAATAATGACCGTCTATTTTATATGGCCCATATTGGCGGATGTTACAAAAAAATGGTTCAAATGGTTCTGAGCACTATGGGACTTAACATCTGTGGTCATCAGTCCACTAGAACTTAGAACTACTTAAACCTAACTAACCTAAGGACATCACACACATCCATGCCCGAGGCAGGATTCGAACCTGCGACCGTAGCAGTCGCGCGGTTCTGGACTGCGCTCCGGATGTTACAGATTAGATATAGACTTGTTCATAAGTTCAATCATGACCATTTGTGTGCTAAGTCAATAGGATGTTCACGCGTCGTAACCATAGCTAAGCAAGTGCTTAACAATTACGTCCTACGTCTTAAAAATTTCTAGACCTAGTCATAATAATGACGATGTTAGCTTTATATTATCCTTCCCACTGCTAAGTTCTTTTTAGGTGATTAAACTTCGTGCTTAACCACAAAAATTTTCCTAGATAGGCCATACGTTGTAAGCACATGATGCCTTCCTCATATCATCATTAATGAATACTACATAAATGTTAAGACAGTCGATCTAAGTACGTTTTGCACAGGATAACATATACGCCCTTTCCCTTTACTAGTAAATTCAAGGTCAGGAGTTAAGTTCGCGTCTTGTCCCGACAAGTAACTATCACATAGTTTACGCGTAGGCGCAAGGCATTGTGTCCGCCTAGGCGGGCCTCATGACGCTACAGTCAGTTCTAGTACAGCACACGTGGCTGCCGCATCGCGAAGTGGGACCGAGGCAGTTTTACAGTCTGACGATAATTCATGGATTTGTAGTTTTAGCTTGACGATGTTCACCATGGACAAACGGTAGTTACTGTTATTCTGAAAAAGGTTGGGTTATCCCGACTGAAACCTAGGTAAATTCTAGGTAAACGGTCAACTGAGACTAGGCTGTTGATTATTAAAATTAACATCAAACTATTCTTTTTAAGTTGAGCTGTGCTCAGCGCAAGTACCTACAGTACGAATAATAGCTGGTAGAGAAGCAAGTGGTTTAATCGTACGGGATGCCGTTTTAATGAGCAACCACTCTAGCGGCAACAATTAGATACCATCACAGCTGTAACGCCCCATCCATACAGAAGCCGACGAGATTTTCCGACAAAATGTTGTGCTTCTGAAACCATTCTGTTAACATATTCATGTAGTACGCACCTTTTGGTGTTCAGTTATTGCGAGATTAATAATTCTTCTTTAGTTATGTTGCTGGTGTTTAAAAAGTGGCCAGAGAAGTGCAAAAGACAACAATTATAAATGTCAGTCAATTCATAACACTGCAAAGCGAAGCATGGCGATTTTTTAATTATTGAAACAAGGCGTGCCTAGATGTCAGCCGGCCGCTGTGAGCGAGCGCTTCTAGGCGCTACAGTCTGGAACCGCCCGACCGCTACGGTCGCAGGTTCGAATCCTTGCCTCGGGCATGGATGTGTGTGATGTCCTTAGGTTAGTTAGGCTTAAGTAGTTCTACGTTCCAGGGACTGATGACTTCAGAAGTCAAGTCCCATAGTGCTCAGAGCCATGTGAACCAACCTAGATGTCATTTGAACCCACTTCAATTTTCCATGTTGCTCGATATAGGTATTTCTTGTATGTTTTTTTTTTTTTTTTTTTGTAATCCTAAAAATTGTTCCGCCAACGGCCTTTCCGCAGTGGTGACACCGGTTCCCGTCAGATGACCGAAGTTAAGCGCTGTCGGGCTGGGCTAGCACTTGGATGGGTGACCATCCGGTCTGCTGAGAGCTGTTGGCGAGTGGGGTGCACTCAGCCCTTGTGAGGCAAACTGAGGAGCTACTTGACTGAGAAGTAGCGGCTCCGGACTCGTAAACTGACAACGACCGGCAGAGCGTTGTGCTGACCACATGCCCCTCCATATCCGCATCGTGACGCCTATGGGCTGAGGTCGACATGGCGGCCGGTCGGTGCCGTTGGGCCTTCCAAGGTCTGTTCGGACGGCTTTCACTAAACAAGGTTTAGCGTGTGTTTCTATGTTTTCTGAGGCTTTTTCGATTGTGCTATCAATTTCAGCGCCTCAAACGACGCTGCTAATGTTTTTTTCTCGATGTCGCAAACCTTATAACGTTAGGCCTCACTTCCATTTTTTTTTCAGATTCTCTAATTTTCCTTCAAACAACTCTAGTTGTGAGTCAGACAAATGAAAATGGACCTTTTCTGATTTACGTTTTAGTTTCGCTGGATCCAAGGAATCGTTCACCTGAACTGATGCACTGTGGTTTTATTTCTTCATTACTTTCTATAAAAAAAAATGGCTCTGAGCACTATGGGACTCAACAGCTGAGGTCATCAGTCCCCTAGAACTTAGAACCACTGAAACCTAACCTAAGGACATCACACACATCCATGCCCGAAGCAGGATTCGAACCTGCGACCGTAGCAGTCACGCGGTTCCGGACTGCAGCTACTTTCTATCGACGTAAATTCGAATTCGATGTAACTGCCGTTTTATTTTCTTTTAGCCCTCACCTTCTGAAAATAAAACAGAAATGCAATCGAATATAAGCATAACGACCGAAAATGTAAAAACAATGTATTTCTCATAATAAATTGAACAAATAATAGACTACTAAATGAATAAATATACTTTTACTGTCTTCATTTTTTATTTATAGATCGCTGTATAATGTGATAATCTAGTTATGTAGTCAGCAAAACGTCCCTAACTGTTCTCAACGTTGTATAATTCATACATACATAGATATACTCGCACTTATGTTGCCTTTTGTAATACTACTCTTAATTAAAGGAATTAAACATAGAAGCACGTGTACTTACGTCGTTTATGTAATGGTATGTAATAAATGGATAACAATGTTGAAGACTAATGGGCAGTTAGTCGACTGATACCGTCGATCGACTAAACAGGCAAAATAGAATCGCTGACACCACCGAGCTAGACAAAAGGAAAGGTGTGACTGACAAAACAGCTCGTGTCTTACTGTGGCGTGATCACTTGTCCCTTTGCCTCCCTCCCTCCTCCCCCCCCCCCCTCCCAACTCCGTCCACCCACGCTTGCCACTACTCGCCTTGTGCACGATATTGCATAGCCTGTGTACAAGTGATTAGTAATGTAAAATCAATGAAAGTTTGAAGTTTAAAATTTTTTTCAGGCCATATTTTAGCCTGGACTGTGGACCACTTGTTGGAAACCGACAGGTTAGACGCCGGCCAGGGTGGCCGAGCGGTTCTAGGCGCTACAGTCTGGAACCGCGCTACCGCTACGGTCGTAGGTTCGAATCTTGCCTCGGGCATGGGTGTGTGTGATGTCTTTAGGTTAGTTAGGTTTAAGCAGTTCTAAGTTCTAGGGGACTGATGACCTCAGTATTTAAGTCCCGTAGTGCTCAGAGCCATTTGAACCATTTGATAGGTTAGACTGATAACTTCAAGCCATTGTCTTAAATTTCTCACCAGACATGAGTTGACTCTTGAGCCGAGGTCTGTGGTTAGTAAGAACAGTGCTACTGCAATTTTATTATTACATTTGCAACAAAGTGTTGATACCTTGCAAGGAATGTGGAATTCATCTGACTATGTTGAAGAACCAGATAAAGTAGTGTACGGAAACTGTTTGTTGTTCAGTCACATTATTCTTCAGTGTTTTTTGAACATTCCGGCACAATCAACACTTTCTTCCGGTCAGTTTAAAGTTTAGGGATGTAAGAGATTTTTGGCAGGTTATATCTGACCCCACAGATTTATAAAGACGGAGCTGAGGTTGAAATCAAGGAAATGTTGCATCAAGGGATGACTGAAGCTCTGTCAGTCCCTGTAACAACGCACTGTTAGAGAGGCATAGAGAGATGGTATGCAGTTGGTTTTCGGTTCTAGTCAGATTAACACAATTATTTTGCCAGAAACCGATAGGCAGTTGACATTAGGTGAGCTCTGGCAGAAATTTCATGGTATTAAGTTGCTGTCTTCTATCGATTTACGAGAACGCTTCCTCCATCTCGCAAATCCATAGCATTCTTAACTTATGGCTCTTGCTATACACAAGTTGCACTTCGGGTTGAATGTCAGTTCAACAGCATCTATGGGAAGTTACAATAGCATTCTTCCAACAGATATGTGAGAAATATGGACCATGTGCGATGGTAATGTGGTGATTGCAGAAGAGAGCTGGGAAATGTATAATGATGTCCTCGATAGGTTACAGAGTCAGTGTAAATTCAAAAACAAATAAGAGTTTGGTAGATTTCAGGTGAACATTCTTAGACACATTGTTACTGTATTGGGGATTCTACAAGATCCAGAGAAGATTGAGGTGGTTAGAGGCTTTCCTATTCCTAAAACGAGGAAAGATAATTGAACAGTCTGCGTTTTAAGTATTTTTTGTGAAAGATTGATAAATTTGAATGTTTTATGTGCACCACGACTATGTACATTAACTGGGAAGAAAACTGCTTGGGACTGGGATGGCCAAGCAGAGGCACGTTTGGAAGCATCTCTTCTGTCACTTTCAGATTTAAGCAAAGATTTTTTTTTCTAAGCTGAAGTGGTTCTTGGTGTTAAGCTCTTCCTAAAATCTGAGGTAGATGCAATCATGAAGCATCGAACTATTGCTTTTGGAAAGCAGGAGCTTTCTAAGTGTCAACGTAACTATTCCTCATTGAACTTGAAGCTCTTGCTGATGATTGTTTGGTCAAGTGCAAAGGTCTATACAGATCATCAAGCATTAGGGTTTTGATGAATGCAAAGTTCACTTACCGTCATTTTGCCAGGTAGGCATTTTATCTGGAAAAGTTCAACATCAGGACTTTGTACATACCTGGTAAAGATAATGTTGTTGCAGATACTCTTTCTATATATATATATATATATATATATATATATATATATATATATATATATATATATATATATATATATATATATTTGATTTTATTTACTGACGAGGCTACATTCACAAACCATGGAAGTCTTAATTTCCATTACATGTATTATTGGGCAACTGAAAATCCATGTTGGCTGCGGCAAGTTGCACACCAAAAACCGTGGTTGGTGAACGTATGGTGTGGTATTCTGGAGGACAGAATTATAGGCCCCTATCTCACGGAAGGAAATGTTAATGATAGGAAGTACACCACATTCCTGCAAGAAACATTAGGTCTGTTACTGGAAGAAGTACCTTTAGGAACAAGAAACAGAATGTGGTATCAACACGATGGGTGACCGTCACATTTTTCGTTGATGGCCAGAAATGAGTTGGACGCGGAGGAGATGTGTCGTGGCCGGCTCGTTCGCCAGATTTGACGCCTTTGGATTTTTTCTTGTGGGGATTCTTAAAAGACATTGTTTATAAAGACGTTCCAAGTACACCTGAAAATACGCGAGAGACAATTGTTAGAGAATGTGCTTCGATAAGCGCCGATGTGATCAGTACGATAGATCTTTTTGCGTAATACACTATTGGGAACTGTCAGAGTTAAGTAGAACAAGTAGAAAAAGACGAACTATTTTACGAATACGGCGCGCTTTGCAGGTTTTACTGCTGTGTCCGCTTCGGTTGTGTTACATATATCCGTGTTATAGAAAAAAATTGTAGCTATTCTCACACGTGTTGATGTGGGTCGTAGAGCAATTGCAGCATACGCCTTACGAGAATTCGCGGGAGGCTGCGAGGAGTCCGCTCCTTAGCTCGCGCCTGCCCTCTGTCGGCGGAAGTTCATACTACGTGTGGCGGCCGCTCGCCAGCAGCTGCTGTCCTCTGGTGGCGCTCATCTACACTAAGTGCAGCCGGCTGGTAGAAGAATCGCCGCCATTACTCCGCCATCGCTCTCCCGGACGGCCTGTCCACCACGGCAGAGAGCGGCCGCGACGGCACCTGAGAACCAAAACTGCCAGACAGAGAGAGCAGTTAAGGTGAACGGAAATTAACGAAATTACAAGCTGGCCAAACACGAGTATTCCGTCTTTTAACCGTCCCTGTGCTTAGCAAAGCCTCCTGTGCAAGGCGGCGGTTGCAGTTGTGCGTATCGGTCGAAATTTTCATTCATTCTTTTGAGCGAAACCAGTCGGTGGGAACAACCGCAGTACCTCTGCATGTTGTCTGAATTACTCATTCTTTGTTTTCAGTCGAAACCAATATGTGGTTTTCCTGTCGGTTGAATCACGTATTCTTTATTTCAAGTGAAATCGCTCCTTTTAGTTTATTGAACTTGCGATTCATCCTTCTCACTGAGAACAGTCTGTAGTTTTCGTAGCTTTTATTTGTACAATGCTGTTACGCTCGCTGGAGAAAAATTTAGTCACCTGATCTTCATTACGTCAACTTTCTTTTCACGCTCCGTGTAGACTGTTCTCAAGACCACCTACAATATATCAGACCACAGCACAGAAACCAAGATGGCGGCAGTCTTAGGCCTAGTCTTCGACCATAGATATTGGTAGACTGGTCATGACGTATATTTCGTGGCACCAACATCTCTACTGCTATACCACGTGACTATTGGCAAAACAATGCTGGTATCCTGTTGTGCTTATGGTTGTACCGAGCGTTTTGTAAAGGGAAGTAACATCAAATTTCACGTGTAAGTATTATTAGTTTAATTTAGCGGCATTTCTTGAATACTGATAAACTATTGTGTGTATCATATCCTTACCCAGAACGCCACAGTTACGTAAATTGGCGGTTTGAAGTGCTGTGTGTGTTTCCAGGCGCACATTGCAATCGTATATATTTCTTCAAATGGTAAGCTACAAACCTGCTTTTTCTCTTTCGTATAGGTTTCCAAAGGATGAAGGGCAGATGTGGATACAGGCAGTGAAACGAAAAGATTTCAAGCCTACTGCGCACACACGCATCTGTTCGAAGCACTTTGAAGAAAACTGTTTCGACAAAGAAAAGATTGGTGGGAATTGGCTTCACAGTGACGCCGTGCCAACAAAATTCGATTTCCCTGATCATCTGCAAGCAAAGAGACCCAAGCTTCGTAAACCTCCGACTAAGAGAGATTCATTAGTCGAAATGTCATGTGCAGAAACTTCCCATAATTCTCGTAAGTCTAGATATCTACTTTGTGTTAATATGTTAACGTAAGAAGGAGAGTGTTAATCAGTGGCTGTAAAAATGTAACAGCGTTTTTTAAAGTAACATTGTCGTATTATGCTTTAGACTGAGGGGAAATTCTTTCATGTACATTTTCGTTCAGTGGACTGGTATTTTGTTTGCAGCCGCTATACAAGCTTCTGAAGTAAAAGCTGGGACAAGCAAATGTTTTAGATACATAGGAGATTTTAAGGAAGATGACTTGGCTGTTCCTGGCATAGCTAGTAAAATGGCAAGTGTTGCAAAAAAGCAGCTGAAGAAGAAAGCCAGAAAATAAGTAATTTGCAGCGATCAGCCCACAGGATGAGGAAGAAAATTTTAAATTTGGAACCATTAATAAGTGACCTTCAAAAGAATAATCTTATAAGTGAATCCATGGGTAATTTGCTGAAGGTAAGATAGAACTATGTACTCCAAGCTATACTTATAATTTCTTGACATATGACATTAAAGACATACCAAATTGCCATTCTTATTATAAATATAATTTCTTGACGTATGACATTAAAGACATACCAAATTTCCATTCTTATTATAAATATCAGGTGGCGTAGATTCTAGTATTGTACCTGTCTTATGGTTCCATGACAAGTGGCATAGTTGATTGTAAGAAAGTCTCTATTCACACAAATGTAGGCATTGTTTTGAAAAATATCAACATGTTCATGTAAATAATAGGATAAAATTACACTGTGGAAAGTACTGCAACTAGCCACAAGTTTCTTAGAAGTGATTGTTATTGTAACATTGCTAGTTTCGGCCTGGAACCCATTGCCATCCAATACCACTAATTCCTTGCAGTTTTACGTGTGTGTCCTAAAATTTTGAAATTACATATTTCTTGAAAGGTATATAGAAGAGATTGTATATAGACTGTACACATTGCACTTACTTCATTAAATTCTCTCTTTTACATTTCGTCTCTTAGAACTTTGTTGTAGTTTGGGACACATACATAAAACTTGCAAGAAATCAGTGCTACCATCTGACAATGGGCTCAGACTCAAAACTAGTAATGGTGCAATACAAATCACTACTAAAAGAAAGTTGTGACTGGTTGCATTATTTCCTACAGTGTAATTTACAAAAACAGTTGTGGTGTTCAATAACCACAATGGATAAAATAAAGTAGGAGAAAGCACCATAATTTAATATAAATGAGAAAGCAGTAACTTTTATTAAAGTGGAGACACTCTTGGAAACTTAACTATGTTAGATCTACCATACATGAGCACAAATAGTAGAAACAGTTATGATATTTTGTTCCTTCTATGCACAAATTTAGTTTGTAACTGCTAATTATGTGTTGTTTTCTCATTCCTTATCAATGTAGAGTCTTCTGCATGATGTGATATTCAGAACATGTTGAGTGAATGACAGTTTGTAGCCTAACTCTTGCAGTTCTTTACTGAGAGTATCATATTGCTTTCAGATGCTGCCACCAGGTACCTCAGAGTTGTTAAAGCGTGCCAGCAGAGGTCAAACAAGAGAAAAGTACCCAGCAACTCTTCGGACCTTTGCTTTAACTCTTAATTTCTACAGCAGCAAGGCTTACAGTTACGTAAGGAGAAATTTCAATACATCTCTGCCACATCCACGGACACTGAGAAGGTGGTATACTGTGATTGATGAAAATCCAGGTTTCAGCAAAGAAGCAGCAGTTGCTCTCAGAATAAAGAGTCAAGAGCTTATGAACAAGGGCAAGAAATTGCTGTGTGCTATGTCATTTGACGAAATTGCAATAAGGAAACACATTGAATTTCGTCAAAATAAATTTGTTGGATATGTAGATTATGGGGCAGAGCTTGATGATGATAACCTTCCTGTTGCAAACGAGGCACTAACATTTATGGTAACTGCTGTTAATAGTGCCTGGAAACTGCCAATTGGTTGCTTTCTAGTCAATAAACAAACTGCAGTAGAAAAATCTAACCTATTGAATGAGGCTCTAAAGTTTACTTTTGATGCTGGTCTTGAGGTGATATCAGTAACTTTTGATGGACCACATGTAAATACTGCAATGATAGAAAAGCTAGGTGCTTCTTTTTCTTTACCTAACATAAAATCTTTCTTTAAGCACCCATTGTGTAATGATGAAATATGTATTTTCCTTGACCCATGTCACATGCTAAAGTTAGTACGTAATACCTTAGCTGGTAAGGGCACAATTTTTGATGGCGATAGAAATCCTATTAAATGGGATTATGTACTCAAGTTACATGATTTGCAATGTGTGGAGACACTTCATCTTGCTACAAAAGTAAGAATGAAGCATGTTGAGTGGTATCGCCATAAGATGAATGGCAGAATTGCTGCACAGACATTGAGTAATAGTTTAGCTAATGCCCTTGAATTTCTTGGCAAAGATTTGCAGCTAGACGGTTTTAAAGACTGTGATCCAACAGTTAGGTTCATAAGGATTATGAACAATGTTTTTGATTGCTTCAACAGTAGAAACCTGTTAGCGAAAGGTTATAAAGCACCTCTGTCATTGCAGACTGCTAGCCACATTTTGTCTTTTCTGGATGAAGCTGAAGAATATGTAAAGAATTTAAGACTGGATACAAATGGCCCCTCTGTTTTGTTTACAAACAGAAAGACTGGTTTCCTTGGTTTTATTGTGTCAATTCAAAGTCTCAAAAGATTGTACAATTCTCTGATACGCAGTCCTAATCCACAACTTAAATTGTTACTGACACACAAGTTGTTACAAGATCACATCGAGACATTTTTTAGTTCAATCAGGAGGTATGGTGGTGATAACAATAACCCTACAGCCACTCAGTTCAAAGCTGCTTACAAAAGGTTACTTATACATCAGCAAGTAAGGGGTTCAGAGTTTGGAACTTGTTTAGACACTGAAGAGTGTTCTATTCTGAATGTATCTTCAGCACTGGGTAAAGTACAAACAAACCCATTTGTTTCATGTATAAATTTCCGAGCTGAAATTCCTGATGTTGAAAACGTGTCTCATGATCACTGTTACAGTATCCCTTCTATTTGTTTCAAACAACTGTCAAAGTATGTGACAAATGTTGTTGTGTACATTGCAGGATTTATAGTATGTAAGTTGAAGAAAACCATATATTGTACTGAATGTGCAAATTCTTTATATGGCTTATTAGAAAGCGAAAATGAACTCCTGACGAGAAAGAATATGGGAGGTTTAGTAACACCTTCCAGGGATGTTGTTCAAATGTGTAAAGTAGCAGAACAAGCCTATCGTTTGCAGCAGGCAAAGGGTATGCTGACAAAAAAAAAAAAAACTGTAATGCTTGTGCTCTTGTCATCTGCTATGGCAGAAATTGACAGCAATATATTTACATCTATCAATGAACATATAATGAGCATTGACCCCACAGAAAACCATCGTACAACTCTTATAAAATCCATTTTATTTGAGTATTTCAAGATCAGAAATCACCATTTGGGGAAGACTGTAACAGAAACCTTTCAGAAAGGATGTGTAAGGAGCTTGCTTACAAAAACAATATTATTTAAGGGACACTAAATGGATCGTGTGTGGTGTTAGTCTACTTTAAAAAAAAATAGAAATTGGTTCAGTGCTGAGTTTGTTGTAAATACTGTATTGTGTTGCAAAATAAATGTTTTATGAAAAATTTGTCATTCAAGATGTGATATTCCTAGTCTAGTAACAGATTGCCATAGACAGTTAAGAATAGAACTCTTAACATACTTTGCAGGAGAAAGAATAACTTAATTGTTTGCAATTTGGGCTGTGCCAGTTTAAACAGATAGTTGGAATTTCATGTTAGTGTCTAGAATTGCAAGGATATATATATATATATATATATATATATATATTGTGTGTGTGAGATATTTTTTGCCAATAACCCTTCCCACTCCAAAAGCAATGGCAATGTGCATTGCTACTACACAAGAAGAAAGGATGATTTTTACTATCCTGGATTAAATCTGACTTTGGTACAAAAAGGGGTGAATTATGCTGGTATTATTTTAAATAATAAATAATAATTTGCAAAAACAAGTTAGGGGTTTCCTTTCTCATCAGGGTTTAGTTTTATTTTGTACTTCCCAGTTACAAAACATACGTATATCAGAAACAGATACTGAATACCATTTGAAAAAAGGTAGTTGTATGGCCTGTGTTAGTTTCCAGATAATAAGCTGTAATGTATGGGATAAATAATATGCTGCTACAAAAATCTTTGGTCATTTACCAAAAAGCATTAAAAGCCTGACAGATAGCCAACCCGCATTCAAAGTCAAACTAAAAGAATCTATGAATGACAGCTCCTACTCAGTATACGATTTTTTAGATATAAATAAGTGATTGGAAGAATTGTCACGTAAAGACAGGTCTACCTTTCATTCAACTGACACACCATTGCGAAGTATCGTATTCATGATCTGTGGAACAAGTATTCATGTAAGTAGGTACTGATTTTGTAGATATAAATTCTATCTTATTTGATACATCTACGAAACAAACTGTTTAAACCAAAAAAGAGCTTTCAAATGAAACTGCTTTACGTTTTGTGGGTGAACGACACAATTGAGTTCGTTACATTCGATGTGAACACGTGTGTTTACGTTACAGGTTTCGTTGTTTATGCCGATTTATGAAGTCTATAACACTTTCTACAACCAAGGCACTAAAACACACACACGCGATATTTACATTTTATGCAGTGCATAACGCGTATTGTTAGTAGAGAATGCATCTCATAATTGGTAACACTGAAATATTCACGGCGAATATATTGCCGAACATCGAAAGTGTTTCAGCAGTTCACAAAGTTCATTGTGAAGTAATGGCTGTAAAACTAAATTTGTACAGTGGTTACGCAACAATTTATCACTTCTAGCTGTGTTTACATAAGCTACATTTAATGTGGTGAAGCTAGCAGGAAATCCACTGAGAAATACTGGAAGTGAAATCAGGAATCAGAATGCTGCCTTGAACTCCCGCCGACGTTCTGCCAACAGTCACGTGATTCTATGTTGCAGCCACGCCAGACGTATAGCCGCTGCACTGCTTGCCCAGTCTATTAGTATCTATGGTCGAAGGGCCAAGTATTTCAGCGGTACCCTAATACGAATTATTTACAAACTACATGAATGGAAAGTAGATTCTAAATTGAAATGTCGTATTGTTATGTATTTTTCTATATTCAAACTTAAATAACAAGTTGTACTAAATTCACAAATTACGTAATAAATACTATATGAAATAAAATTTGGAGTTGCAACCCAAAATCTAATCCAAACAACTACTACACAAAACATGCAAATGGCATATTTGGACACTAATAATAATTTACAAAACAGATGCTACATAGCAATAATAAGTGAAGGGTGCAACTAAAGCTAAAAAGTGTATTAAACAACATGCAGTTAATTCTAGTCACTGTCATTATGTAATATGCTAGAAGTGGTTTGATTTTGAGTACCTGTTGAATTTATTTCCTGCTCAGCTTGGCCACTCTGCATTTTGTTATTTTTGCTGCAATGTCTTCATGAGTTCCTCTTTTACGTTTTACTAATGTTCGAGTGATTTCCTTTGAAATACGCTTATCATTTAAGAGTTTTGTATAATTATTAATAAAAATATTTGAAAGCACTTTAATACTTTCCTTGATTATTTTCTTTAAAGGAATGCCACATTTGCACACATCACTGAGGTTACTACTGTAGATCCCCTCTAATCCGTCGCCTTTGGGACCGGGACCATGGTCGGAACGAAAAAAAGGTCGGATTATCCGAAAAATCTAATATTTATTGCAAAAAATATAAAAACACATTTTGTACAAAAAATTAAACGATTTAAGAACTAAAAGACGTCTACAGTAATATAAAAAGATGTTTTTACACAATGCTAAACAACATATTAACTAAAAAAGCCTACACACACTATAATATGTATTGGTTTTATCTCAGGTCATCAGTCCCCTAGAACTAGAACTACTTAAACCTAACTAACCTAAGGACATCACACACATCCATGCCCGAGGCAGAATTCGAACCTGCGACCGTAGCGGTCGCGCAGTTCCAGACTGAAGCGCCTAGAACCGCTCGGCCACACCTGCCGGCTCATTGCCTCAAATAAGTTATGACCCGCTTCAGATTTTTCCAAGATTGAGCTGATATACTTTCTGCGATATCGCCTTTTTAACCATTCGATAACGCCCTGATCCATTGGTTGGATGAGTGACGTCACATTAGGAAGCAGAAAGAGACCTTTTATCTCCCCTTTCACCAAATCTTCCTCAGATGGTTGTGATGGTGCGTTATCCAACAGCAGTAGAGCACGAACAGGCAGATTTTTTTGCTTAAGTGTTTTTGGACCGATGACACAAACTCATCGAAAAACCAGGATTTAAAAAAGGTTGCAGTCCATCCAAGCAGATTTTTGATTGCGGTAATAAACCGGCAAGGAAGATAAGTTTATATTTTTGAATGCACTTGCCTTCTTGGATTTGACAATGACGAACAAGGGGAGCTTATGAGTACCATCTGCGTCGCTACAAGGAATGACTGTTATTCTATCTTTTACAAGATTCGTTCCTAGCTGCGAGCGTTTTTGTTGGCAACATTTTACAGTTCAGCCCCGTCTCGTCGATGTTATACAGTTGACAGGGTAACAGTTCATTTTCTTCTACAATTTCTGGAAACCTAACAGAAAACTCCTTAGCAGCTGCGGCATCGGCAGATAGTTTTTCACCGGAAATAGAAACAAATCGGACACCATGACGAGTTTTCCAACGATCAATCCAGCCTTCACTGGCAGCAAATTTAGTTTCGGCTTCCATTTTTTATGCAAAGCTACCGCTTATTCTTTGAGAATTGGCCCAGATATTGGAGTTCCTTTCCTTCTTTCTTGACAAAACTGCATCCACAATGCGTTATCAAGCAGTTCGAGTTCAGGCTTTTTTAATGTTTTGCGATTCTTCAGAGTGTTTTCACCATCAATCGTAACTGTATAGGATTCAATGTCTTTCCGATTCTTCGTCCAATCCTTAATTGTCATAACACCCACATTCAGTTCCTTTGCAGTTTTTTGGAGCGATTCTCCTTCGTCCAGTCTTTGTAGCACTACTAATTTTTCATTTAGTGAAAGAGTTACGTGTTTACGTTTGAATCCAGACATGTTGAAAAACAAACAACTGTACTCACAATGAATCTACAGTAATAAGTACTGTAGAGAACACGGAATAAAGCAAACAACGACGCTTTTGAATCCCAACAAAGGATAAAACTGCACAATAACGTAGAGTATAGCAATATGCACAACGATAGACACCCGACAGGCGTCCAGTCAGTGACAAGTAGGCACAGGCCTCAGCATGGTCGCACTAACCAGAGTGACGGACCATCCAAGGTCGGATTAGAGGGGTTCTACTGTAATTTATTTTCACACAATTCAGTTCCTAAGGCAAGTAGAGCATCTCTTTGATTTTCAAATTTGGGAAATTCTGATTCATATGTACTGCTAATCGGAACTTGAAAAAGTTTGTATATATTGCAACACAAGGAAACCATTATAGAAGAAGGATACTCTAACCCCACGATTAAGTTGGTGGAAATAGGAAAGGAGTTCTTTGGCTTCACACTGCAACAAAATTTCATCCTCTGTCTGTAACATTTCTTCACAACCTGAACATTTTCCACCTTTTTTTGCAGCTTTTAAAGCACTGTTTTGTTGGTGTAGCTAACAATACAAACCAAGACTTTCAAATCTTCATCCATCAGGGGAATGTTTCCTAGTTCCTCTAGAGCAGGTTCTAATTTATCTAAATTTTCATACATTTGGTGTTTTATACTGTGATTTACTTTTGCTGCAAAATCATTTAAAGTAAATTCACCATGTTTAGTAGATCTGAACTTTAGCAGACTTATTACTTTGAGTTTCCTCTCAGATTCCAAGATTTGCTCGACTGAAACATTATATGTGCTGCCACTTAGCCTTCTATAAGTTCCAAATCTTGCTTCTAAAGCATCAGTGTGTAATTTTGCTGTAAGAATGTAGGACCATTTGTAAGTGTTAAAAATATATCTACATAACTGAACTGTTGTTGCAAGTGTGTTTCATTGGTTAGTTTTTCCATGAGTAGGCAGTGCATGCCAGATGTCAACATATGTTTTCAAATTTTCAAGAGACAAAAGTTTGGAGTCAGTAGGTCCAGTGATTGGGCTAGCATTGGCATCTGATGTGTATTTGCCTTCCATGGGATGCTGCACATTAGAAACTGTCCACCATTTAATGATTAATTTTAAAAACTGAATAGTGCCATTAGAAATCTCAATCACCTAGTCAGGTGTTTGAGACTTCTGATGGCACTATTCATTCCTAGTGCTGCCAAATTTTTAGAATCAAAACTACTGAGAGCAAGGGTAACATTCTGTCTCTCAGTAGAAGTTGGATATACTGCCTTTCTCACTACTTTTGGGGCAAGTTTCAACAGTTTATTTCTCTCAGAATAAAACAGGATCCTCAAATCTCAAAATTTTGCTTCACTGACATATTCACATGCAGCATTCCCTTCATCACTGTGTATAAAGATATTGATGAAAGCAAATGTATCCTCAATATTTGGCATTATGAATGATTAATTTTTTCCATTCAACCAGTTATTTCTGATACACGTAAGCAAGTGCACACTGTCAAACAGAAGAAAGAGAAATTAGGATGGAGCAATTGGATTTGTTACACACAGCTGTAAAGTAACACTGCACATAAGCTGATACATTTTCCTATTAATGCTATGGTTACTGTTACCAGGTATACTACATCATATCCAAGCTCATGTATTAACTTTAATACATCAATTGTCATTTTCAGTAGTGTATTAGAATTAACATTTTTACAGGAAAGAGAGCTATTACTTCTTTATAATCATAATGTAAAGATGATGGCATGAAAACCTGCATTGTACCTGCTGTTGTAGTATCTGAAGTATTCTCAGCAAACACCAAGTATCTTTCCTGTCTTATAAGAGAATTTTGAGTTAACATAAACTTCATCTGGCATAACTGAAATCACCTTGTCATTTTCCTGAAGAAATTTATTTTTTTCCCTGTAAAAAGCTATCTGTAATGGACCAATACAAGGTTTATTTGGACCCATTTTGCATAGAAACTGCCTTAAATAGACAGGATGAGGTAATTTTAACACATTTGTTTTTCTCAAGTGATGGCAGGCATCAGGAAATGAAAAGCAAATGGTTGCTGCCCATATCAAAAGCTCAGGAGAATATCTACTTTGCTTTGTTATTGCAAGTTGTAATTGCTACAAAACAAATTCTATTTTATGTGCTGTTTCAGCGTCAAAATCACTACCAGCTTTCAGTGCTTGTTTAAGAACACAGACTACAATTATAATCTTGTCAGTGGTACCAATAGAGCTATCTGTTAAACCATTTAGGTGACTCACCAGATTGACAAATTTCGTCCATTTCTCACATTTCAAGTTCTGTTCCTCCCCAGACTGCAATATGCATTTCAAGGTTTCTGTAGGCAGACACACATTTTTGTGAAACACTTTTACTTCCAAGGAACTTGATATCTTAAAGCACACCGAAATTAATGGCACATCAATGACTGAATCAGCCTTTAATTGAATGAAAGACACGTAGTCATCCTTTACTAAAAGTGTAAATGGATAAACATTCATTTTCTGCACTTCGCTTTTAAAATGCTGAAACTCAGATATACTGTCATTTTCGCACCAATTACTGAAACTACATTCATCACGTTCCAGTAGCTGTTGAACACGATCTTCAGGATTCTTCCTTTCCTTAGGAACTGGTACCGTGTGGTAAGAAGGTTGATTAGGAAAGACAGTTGGAATTGCATCATTTGTTAGTTTTGGTATTTTTTGTGCCACATGTATGCGTTCACTATTTTCCACAGGAAAAATGTCTTCCCTAACCACAAACTTATGTTCAAATGCTTAATGCATACCACAGTTTTATCGTTCACTAAAAAATTATCTCTATGAATTAGTTTAATCCATTTGTTCCTCAATGCTGTTTCTTTGGGAAACTTTAATGTTGAAGTATCGTATGTTTTGCCATAATTGGATTTAGATCCTTGTACACAACAGCTATGACCCATCGCAAGAACAGTTTACACAATAAATTATGCTGAACTTACTAGAGAATGCAGAAAATAAATACTAGCGTAGCACTTGTGACGACATTCACAGCATGTAGCATAAATAATAGGGAGTAATAAATGCTTTCTCTTCTCTTGAACGTCACGTATACAATGTTACACACACACGTTAGGGAAACACAACCACATTGGTTTGTTTCCCCCACGATTGCCGCCATATTGTTAACTATCGATATCTGCCTTAAGGTCTGATTTATTGTAGGTGGTCTTGCTGTTCTTCAGAATATCAAAGAACGTATTTCGGAGGTTATTAGCCGTGACGTACTGCCTAGGTGCATGGCTGACGACATTAAGAAGAAAATTAATGGCCTCCGCACAAGCTGCTCCTATGAGAAAGCAAAAGTACGTATGGACATATGTCTTTCTTTTTATTTATGCGAGTAAAGTTTACATGACATGCAAATGATTAGCATAAATTGGTTCACTGCAGCAACTTGAAGCATACAATAATGTTTACATAACCTGCAAGTAGTTTACATTATTTTCATTACTATTATTGCAGATGCATAAAAACAAAAGTGGGGCCAGTGCACAGGCAGTTTACACTCCGCAAGTGTTCTGGTTCCACATGCTAATGTTCCTCGACCAGGGCCCCTATTCATACCGATCAGTGTAGTAGGTTCGTCTTGGTAGTGACGTCATTTTCGGTTCTTTATCCAAATATCCTATTCAGTAAGCTTCTGAGACCTGTTACCAAACGGTCCTCCCACCGATTTTACGACAACTGTACCGAGAGGTTTTGGATTCCGGTGTGGCTCTGTCGATCCGTGAGCTGTGATTTATGTCCACCTATATATTGTTACTTTAAACATATTTAGCGGTTTTAGCTTTGTATTTAGTGATTGTGTTACTAAAGAATCCGGTTGGAAAGTGAGTTCATAATAGACTATTTTCCTTTTCTGAGAAATATGGTTAGCGGTTAGGTTGTTACTGTGAATGATTGTATAAAAAAATACTTTATCGGTCAATATTCTCTCAAAATACATGTTACTTTCATGCAAATCTACATGTACATCTACATTTATACTCCGCAAGCCACCCAACGGTGTGTGGCAGAGGTCACTTTACGTGCCACTGTCATTACCTCCCTTTTCTGTTCCAGTCGCGTATGGTTCGCAGGAAGAACGACTGTCTGAAAGCACAGGGAGACAGCAAACGCCAAATGCCAATGCTACAGGTTTCCGGATTGGTCGCCTTAAACAAAACATTTTTCTCCCATTTTAGAAGAGCAATGCTGATTGGCAGACGATATTTCTGACGCCTAGAACTGAAGGAATAATGGAAGAGACCGAAAGATGTACCCCTTCACGTCTGGCGTGGAGAGGCGCCGTTCCGTTGTCGCTCTTGGAGCGAGGAACAAGTCTCTCCTCAGTACTTCACTGGGAGAGCACCTCTGTCGAGAGCGAATCGAAGTGTGACTCTATATTGAGTCCGTGCAATTAAGCGTTGTTCACTGTATTGGCCGACACACTTATTGTGCGGTGTGAACGGACAGAGTTATAGTTAAACGCCTGTGAGCGAATTTTGAGTGGCATCGCGGTGGACTGGTTATCTGACCAGTGTACCACACCAGTAGTTAGACTAGGGGCGAATAGGAGTCCTTGACTTCATCAAGGCATAGGCAGAGTTTGATTGGCGAAGGTCAATCCAGATAGAACGAGAGTTATCTTATTTGTCAGCAGCGAGCGGCGCAGACAGCAGTCATCGCAGATTACGGTATTGTGCGCTACAGCCCCATATTTCCTCCACAACGGTACACTTCACTGCATTTCACACGCGACAGCCTTGACCGTACCTAGCAACATTCTAAAGGATAATTATTCAAGTTGAGTAGGCGCGCCTCTCAGCCATTCTGCCATGTCAACAACCATCTTAAACTTTGTATAGAAATTTCCTTAGCGAATCCTATCCTTGAGAGGTAACTTCACATTCCGAAAAGAACCAGGATATAACTTTTCAATTCATAGCTAAAAGTGCCATTGTGAGCTCTCAGAATTTTTGCAAAATAAATAATAACTTTCGTTAGTTTCATGTTTTTCTTACACTAACTAGCACTACTCCAGTACCCATGTACCCCACTAGTTACGTAAGAAATTTTGTGAATTTCTGTGTCATTTCCTTACAGTGCTTGTTGAGTCAATGTCACATCTCTATTTAAGTTACAGTGTGTAATCACGTAAAGTGTAATCTGGGTTTGCTTCACGGCAATCTTTCTTGCTTCTGTTCCAGAAGATATTTATTGCTGAAAGTTTTTCAGGCATTTCTCTTTTGAACGTTAACAGCGTCTGTCTGACTTCTGTAGTAGTGTGGGGGTGGAAATTGCATCTTGCAGGAGCCACAGGGTAAAGGGTACACCTCAGATTAATCCGTTGCGCAGAATAACAGAATAACAGATCAACCCCAGACCTCAGAAAGGAAATTGGCCACTTAAAAGCCGGCAAAAGCTTCAGTTTACCTCCATCAACTTTACAAGACTACGTGAGGAATTACAGTGAACAAGAAATGAATGAAGTACTTGAACACTGGCAGAAAGCCTATACTTCCAGCACGAACAGAAGAGGATTTCGCAGTGGCACTGCAGAAATATGGACCACAGGTGGTATGGACTTGGAGCTAGAGATTTCAAATCTCCAGCATTTCGACTCGCAGAGCACAAAAGAATTGCCAAATATTTTCGATGGGGGATAAGTCTTATGTGGATAAAACATGACTGAGAGGGTTTCCGAAACGACAGTCTGAATTGAGATTTCAGACATGAGGGAAGTGAGCCGTCGCGAACCGACGCCAGCACCGAGTACGCTCGTTATATCGTTGCGATCGATTTTGGAGGTTGTATGTGAACTTTGGATATCGTGTGGTTTTCTTCCGGGTTGGCGAGCTTCAAGATTCGGCCGTCAGCTTTCGATACAAAAACACTGAGAGACTTCTGACGTCTCCGGAGAAAGGAGTGTCGACTGCGACTGGGTGTGCCCTATTAGCATTGTATGCCGCGGAGTTGTATTGGTCGGCAAGTCTGTGTTTTTGGGCAGCTTGGAGGTCCAAGTTCCGTGATTTCTATCGAGGGAAAGGCCCCTGGAGTAAAGTGGTTAAGCTGCTTGAGCTGCTGAGTTGTGCTGTGTGCAAACGTCAAGTAAGTTGGCCGTTAGTGTATGTGGCTGAGCGACGTGTTAAGAGGCGTTTCACTCACTACATCTACGTGGATACTCTGCAAATCACGTTTAAGTGCCTGGCAGAGGGTTCATCGAACCACCTTCTCAATTCTCTATTATTCCAATCTCGTATAGCGCGCGGAAAGAATGAACGCCTATATGTTTCCGTACGAGCTCTGATTTCCCTTATGTTATCGTGGTGATCGTTCCACCCTAAGTAGGTCGGTGTCAACAAAATATTTTCGCATTCGGAGGAGAAAGTTGGTGATTGGAATTTCGTGAGAAGATTCCGTCGCAATCGAAAAACGCCTTTCTCTTAATGATTTCCAGCCCAAATCCTGTATCATTTCTGTGACACTCTCTCCCATATTTCGCGATAATACAAAACGTGCTGCCTTTCTTTGAACTTTTCCGATGTACTCCATCAGTCCTATTTGTTAAGGATCCCACACCGCGCAGCAGTATTCTAAAAGAGGACGGACAAGCGTAGTGTAGGCAGTCTCCTTAGTAGGTCTGTTACATTTTCTATGTGTCCTGCCAATAAAACGCAGCCTTTGGATAGCCTTCCCCACAACATTTTCTATGTGTTACTTCCAATTTAAGTTGTTCGTAATTGTAATACGTAGCTATTTAGTTGAATTTAACGAGTTCCTTTTAATACTCATGTGGATGACCTCACACTTTTCGTTATTTAGGGTCAACTGCCACTTTTCGCACCATTCAGATATTTTTTTAAAATCGTCTTGCAGTTTGTTTTGATCTTCTGATGACTTTATTAATCGATAAATGACAGCGCCATCTGCAAACAACCGAAGACAGCTGCTCAGATTGTCTCCCAAATCGTTTATATACACTCCTGGAAATTGAAATAAGAACACCGTGAATTCATTGTCCCAGGAAGGGGAAACTTTATTGACACATTCCTGGGGTCAGATACATCACATGATCACACTGACAGAACCACAGGCACATAGACACAGGCAACAGAGCATGCACAATGTCGGCACTAGTACAGTGTATATCCACCTTTCGCAGCAATGCAGGCTGCTATTCTCCCATGGAGACGATCGTAGAGATGCTGGATGTAGTCCTGTGGAACGGCTTGCCATGCCATTTCCACCTGGCGCCTCAGTTGGACCAGCGTTCGTGCTGGACGTGCAGACCGCGTGAGACGACGCTTCATCCAGTCCCAAACATGCTCAATGGGGGACAGATCCGGAGATCTTGCTGGCCAGGGTAGTTGACTTACACCTTCTAGAGCACGTTGGGTGGCACGGGATACATGCGGACGTGCATTGTCCTGTTGGAACAGCAAGTTCCCTTGCCGGTCTAGGAATGGTAGAACGATGGGTTCGATGACGGTTTGGATGTACCGTGCACTATTCAGTGTCCCCTCGACGATCACCAGTGGTGTACGGCCAGTGTAGGAGATCGCTCCCCACACCATGATGCCGGGTGTTGGCCCTGTGTGCCTCGGTCGTATGCAGTCCTGATTGTGGCGCTCACCTGCACGGCGCCAAACACGCATACGACCATCATTGGCATCAAGGCAGAAGCGACTCTCATCGCTGAAGACGACACGTCTCCATTCGTCCCTCCATTCACGCCTGTCGCGACACCACTGGAGGCGGGCTGCACGATGTTGGGGCGTGAGCGGAAGACGGCCTAACGGTGTGCGGGACCGTAGCCCAGCTTCATGGAGACGGTTGCGAATGGTCCTCGCCGATACCCCAGGAGCAACAGTGTCCCTAATTTGCTGGGAAGTGGCGGTGCGGTCCCCTACGGCACTGCGTAGGATCCTACGGTCTTGGCGTGCATCCGTGCGTCGCTGCGGTCCGGTCCCAGGTCGACGGGCACGTGCACCTTCCGCCGACCACTGGCGACAACATCGATGTACTGTGGAGACCTCACGCCCCACGTGTTGAGCAATTCGGCGGTACGTCCACCCGGCCTCCCGCATGCCCACTATATGCCCTCGCTCAAAGTCCGTCAACTGCACATACGGTTCACGTCCACGCTGTCGCGGCATGCTACCAGTGTTAAAGACTGCGATGGAGCTCCGTATGCCACGGCAAACTGGCTGACACTGACGGCGGCGGTGCACAAATGCTGCGCAGCTAGCGCCATTCGACGGCCAACACCGCGGTTCCTGGTGTGTCCGCTGTGCCGTGCGTGTGATCATTGCTTGTACAGCCCTCTCGCAGTGTCCGGAGCAAGTATGGTGGGTCTGACACACCGGTGTCAATGTGTTCTTTTTTCCATTTCCAGGAGTGTAGGTAAGGAACAGCAAAGGGCCTATAACACTACCTTGGGGAAAGCCTGAAATCACTTCTGTTTTACTCGATGACTTTCCGTCAATTTCTACGAACTGTGACCTCTCTGACAGGAATTCGCAAAGCCAGTCACATAACTGAGACGATATTCCATAAGCACGCAATTTAACTACGAGCCGCTTGTGTGGTAAAGTGTCAAACGCCTTCCGGAAATCCAGGAATACGGAATCGATCTGAAATCCCTTGTCAATAGCACTCAGCAGTTCAAGTGAATAAAGAGCTAGTTGTGTTTCACAGGAACGATGACTGTGGAACTTAGACAGCCGTTAGACGATAAGTATGTGGATGAACTCCGTGTGAGCTGGTTAGATGTTGGTTTCGCAGTGAAGTCTCAGCTATAACTGCACAGGTTGTTCTCTGACTGATCATTGAGGGTATTAACTGATTGAAAACTGCACGTAAGTGATATTACTATTATCGGTGAACCGTCCTTAAACGGTTTCAATTTAAAGGACAGTGATTGCTGTGGACGGAACATTTTGTAGGCTGATGCACATATGTCCGGTGCAAGGATTCTGCCCTGTATTTTTGTGTGTGTTTCACAGAGTTGCAATTGTCCTGTGTTCGTCAAAAGGTACTGTAAGTGCCAACGCCGACAAACGCCGGCCGTCGTGGCCGAGCGGTTCTAGGCGCTTCAGTCCGGAACCGCGAGACTGCTACGATCGCAGGTTCGAATCCTGCCTCGGGCATGGATGTGTGTTAGTTAGGTTTAAGTAGTTCTAGGGGACTGATGACCTCAGATGTCAAGTCCCATAGTGCTCAGAGCCATTTGAACCATTTGTAAGTGCCAAAGCCTTGGCGGGGAGTGAGGTGTAACCCGCAGCCTAGGTCCTGCTGTGTTTACGTAACCCTGCCACGGCTGGATTGCTTTGGGCAAAGACCCCATACCAAAAGTTCAGTAAATCTTTCCTTTACGCCAGGGCGGGTGAAACGCGTTTTGTAATTTGATTGTGATTTTCTGATGCTTAAACAAATGTTTTTTTGGGTTACATAAAGATACACCTGTAACTAAGTAAACGTTAGCAAATAGAGCAGGTGTAAAGTAATTAAATTCTCTCTATCGATTGTCATGTTATTTTCGGCTAATTGCAGTGATTTGTTTCTGTAGTAATAGACAGTCCACAGTGCTTGTTGAGTCAATGTCACATCTCTATTTAAGTTACAGTGTGTAATCACGTAAAGTGTAATCTGGGTTTGCTTCAAGGCAATCTTTCTTGCTTCTGTTACATATCCATGTTCTAGTGTGTTGTGGTTAATCACGTGAGTTTCAAGTGTTGTTTGGGCCGTGTAGTAATCAAATGCAATTAAGTGGCTGGTCCAGTCTGATAGGAACTGTACTGACAGTTGTAAGCTTTTGTTAAGTGTGGCGAAGGCATGGCAATACTGTGTTTGCTATTTGTTTCTTAACTAGTTTCATATGCATTTCATGGTTATACTTATTGGGTTCTGATAACTGTCTTGTTTCAATAAGAACTTATACTAAGTAACTGCTGCATTGTACGGAAGATTGTGGGGAAGTATGTGAAGGAACCTTAAGTTAATAAATTATGTGTAAATCAAAGTATGACCACCAGCCATGATACGCCACCCCGTTTCCCATCCCAATAACAGATGTATTATGGATTGTGCAAGGTCGTAAATCAACGTATGACCACCAGCCATGGTATGCCATCCTGTTTCCCATCCCAGTAACAGATGTGGTATGGATTGTGCAAGGTCATAAATTAACTTATGACTACCAGCCATGGTACGCCATCCTGTTTGCCCTCCCAGTAACAGATGTGGTATGGATTCTGCAAGGTCGTAAATCAACGTATGACCACCAGCCATGGTATGCCATCCCGTTTCCCATCCCAATAATAGATGTGGTATGGATTGTGCAAGGTCGTAAATCAACGTATGACTACCAGCCATGGTACAGCATACTGTTTCCCCTCCCAGTAACAGATGTGGTATGGATTGTGAAAGGTCGTAAATCAGTGTATGACTACCAGCCATGGTACACCATCCCGTTTCCCGTCCCAATAACAGATATGTTATGGATTGTGCAAGGTGGTAAATCAACATATGACTACCAGCCATGATATACCAATCCGTTTCCTGTCCCAATAACAGTTGTGGTATGGATTGTGCAAAGTCGTATTAAAGGGGCCACGTACCAGGAAGGTTTCTGTAGCGAGAACTAAGGGCTTTGCAAACGTGGTAATAGATCATACAATGAAGGCTTTCACGACCAGATGGTACTTCCGGATTATATGGCCGTGGTCCATGGAATACTTCTATTCCTAATGTTTTGTCCAATACTACGTTGGACATCCTCAGAGGTATGGCTGGTCCTGCTGAGTCCTGCTGACTCAATAGACTTTCTTCCAGCTATTGGAAGATGACTCAAAAGCTCTGCATTTTCCTGACCACATAATTTTCTATTGTGACGAGAGTGGAATCACTGTTGTTCAGCGTTCATCTAGCAGGGTTAAAAGTTTCAAAGGGAAAAACGAGTGTCTCAAAAATGGCTTCAGCAGACAGAATTGCTCCTATGAGTTTTGTTACATGTACGAACCCAAAAGGCTGCTTTGTGCCTCCATCCATTACATTTCAGGACAACAAGGAAGAACTTAATCGTCTCAGTGCAACTGCTACAGGATAAAGTGTCACCAGTCTGGTCGAACGCAGCTTTCACTTTTCACTGACTGCTTACAACACTTTGTAAACGTCGTGGAACCCACACCTGACAACCTCATCATAAGCGAAAGGCTATGCCTTGTCGATTTGGGCACATCCCTCTCTCCACTGTCATCCTCTTCAATTCTTCATACGATTTTATCCCCATATCTTCTTTGACGTTATTAAAATACGTTGCTCTTGGCCTGCCTCTTGTTTGTTTCCCTAAAACTTTTCCTTCAGATACATTCCTTAGCAACTGGTTGTGTCTCATTATGTGCCCTATCATTTTTTATTTTCTTCTTCCTACATAATTTATCAGCGTTCTGTCCTCATTCACTTGTCTTATGACCTGTTCATTACTTTTTCTACCTACCCAGCTTGTTTTCATCATTCTTCTCCATATCCACATTTCCATTGCTTTCAGACTCTTTTCCTCTGCCTTTCCCAGAGTCCACGCTTCACATCCGTATGTTAAGACACTCCAGACAAAAGTTTTGGCAAACTTTTTCCTACTTTCTGGGCTTATATGATTGTCTGTTAGGAAATTCCTTTTATTCTGGAACGCTTGCTTTGCCAATATCTGTGATATATTTATTGTCAGTGATTGTGCTCCCCAAATAACAGAAGTTCTCAACCTGCTCTAGAACATCGTCTTCCAGTTTAATATTAACTTTACCATTTTCTTTTGTCTTCCCTACTACCATAGGTTTTGTTTTCTTCTTATTTATTTTTAGATTAAATTCTCTTAGGATTTTGGCAAATTTTAGCAACACAAACTCAATTTCCTTTACTGAGTCAGCAAGTACTACTATATCATCTGCAAAACGGATACAGTGTATTCGTTCCCCATTAATTTTAATTCCTTTGGTTATTATTTTCAGCTTTTCAATGGTTTTTTCAATAAATAAGTTGAACAAATATGGTGATAATGGCCTTACTCCCCTCCTTATTTTTCCTTTGTTCTTCACACCATTCACTTCTGTCTCTGCTTCCTGCCTTTTATACAGGTTACCTGATGACCCGTGATGTTTATTCTTGATGCGCATCCCTCCCACACACGTAACATTGATATTCCTCGAGAAAAGGGAGGCACACCTATACCTTAAAAGAACAGCCATTCTGCAACTGATTTCTGGATCGACAGCTTGAAAGTCATTGGATGTTCCTATAGCTGTCGTTGGGACTTTCTGCGAAAATATTACACAAACGTGACACATTGTATTAAATAATTCAGCGCACTAATTGTAACAGAGGCTGTTATCGAAATAATGTTTGGTGTCAGTACATCGTGTGTCAGTATGTGGGTGTTATGTTGATGAGTTGCGCAATGGATTGATCTGACAAGTACCCTTTAGCTCCTGCAAGACGCAATTTCCACCCCACACTACTACTGAAGTCAGAAAGACGCCCCTAACGTACCAAAAAGAAATGCATGAAAAACTTTCAGCAATAAATATTTTCTGGAGTCGTCCACTGTAAGGAAAAGACACAAAAAATGTTATATTTTCTTATGTAACTAGTGGCATACTTGGGTACTGGAGTATTGCTAGTTAGTGTAATAAAAACATTAAACGAACGGAAAATATTATTTTTTGCAAAATCTGAGAAAAATCTAATGAAACTCTTTTTTATAAACTGATACACAAATTTCTGGGTTCTTTTTGGAATAGAAGTTTACCTCTTGGGTAGGAATCCTGTTAATGACAATTATATACAAAGTGTGGGAAAGCTCTTTTATCCCTTTTCTTTAAGAATGTTATTTACTCGGCAGAATGGCTGAGAGCCGTGCCTACTCAACTTGAATAATTATCAGATTGAATTTTTCTAAGTACGGCTGTTGCATGAGAAATGTAATGGAGTGACGTGAATGAAGTATATTATTACTATGGAGTGTAGCTATGTATCGAAGTGAAACATGGATGATAAATAGTTTAGACAAAAAGAGAATAGAAGCTTCTGAAATGTGGTAGAAGAAGGGATCGGTTGGTAGGACATGTTCTGAGACATTGAGGGATCACCAATTTATTATTGGAGGGCAGTGTAGTGGGTAAAAATTGTAGAGGGAGACCAAGAGATGAATACGCTAAACAGATTCAGAAGGACGTAGGTTGCAGTAGGTACTGGGAGATGAAGAAGCTTGCACAGGATAGAGTAGCATGGAGAGCTGCATCAAACCAGCCTCAGGACTGAAGACCACAACAACAACAACAACAACAATGGAGGAAAGATGGGGCTCGCCTACGCTGTAGCGCACAATACCGTGAGCTGCAACGACTGCTGCCTGTGTCGCTCGCCGCTGAAAAATAACAAAACTGTCTCTTTCTATGTGTATTGACCTCCACCAATCGAACACTCACTATGCCTTGATGAAGTCAAGGACTTCTATCTGCCCCTAGTCTAACTATTGGCGTGGTACACGAGTCAGATAACCAGTCCACCACGATGCCACACAATGTTTGCTCACAGGTGCTAACTAATACTCTGTCCACACCGCGCATTAAGTGTTGCGGCCAACACAGTGAACAAACGCTTAATCGCGAGCAACTCGGTATAGAGTATCTCTCTGATTCGCTAGGGACAGAGGTGCTCTCTCAGTGCAGTACTGAGTAGAGCCTTTGTTCCTCGCTCTCTGCGTACACGCTCTAGTGCACTTGCTCCCGCTAGGTGTTCCTGCTGCAAGAGCATCACCGTAACGACTTCCCTCCACGCAAAAAAGCGAAAGGGTATATCATCCGCTGTCTTTCCCTCACTCCTCCGGCTCATTGCGTCAGAAATAGTCCACCAATCAGCATTACTCTTACAAACAGGAGAATGGCTAAGCCGACCAATCCAGAAACATATAGTGTCTGCGTTAGGCGTTTACTGTCCACCAGTGAGAACTCTGAAACTGCGCACTAGGTCTGTCAAAAAAAATGCCTGTGATGGGGCCCTCCCAAACAATACATTGGGTTTTGCTTTTAAGGTGAACATGCAGGTCATTATCCCTTTTCTCTGCAAAAAAACTGTTTTGGTCCGTGGGCGGTCGGCTGGCTGGCACAGCTGCGTGCTAACACACCCTCCTACAGACTTTCCATAGGGCTGGTTGCCTCCGCCAAACCAAAACTCCTGTGGCCGCCGTGTCTCGAATGTTTGTGTACGCCAGCCTCGAGTTTTTAATCTCGGTGCGCACTTGCGATTTATTTGTTAGATTTGCATATCGATTAAATGGAAATTGACTCTACCCTATCGAGTTTGGGATCAAATTAAATGTCTTGATACGCAGAATACGATGGTGAGGTCGGAATACGTAAGAAATGGTCAGGAGACCACGTCACCTTACACGTGGACTGCCATTAGATAGATGTAATGTGCTGTGATACAACTGCGAAATTACTGGGAGGATGGGAGAAAATATCTTCGCAATATTGTGACATTAACTGGCAGCTGGACGCTGGTGTCTGCGATCGTGGCTGAAATTTAAATTGTTGAGTAGAACTGGAGCTCGCATCGCTAAACAGTGTTGCAGATTTTATATGCGAAGTGACAATCCCGATTGAGTTTCGGCCTCCCTGTCGTGTGGTCGGTCTTTTCTCTCTGTCCCTGTCTCTCTGGGCGGGTGTGTCCCACCACCGTGGTCAGACCGCCACTCTGCTCGCAGCGCCCCTACAGCCTGTTCCCGCCCCACCCGCTGCTTCTCCACATGCTTGGCCCTCAGCCGGATTCGCAAACCTCAGGTTTCACACGGAATTTGCAGTCTCCCCTCCACAACGGCCAAAGACTGGTCACGTGATTCCACCTCCACACGGACAGGAGGCAGGGCGTGGCTGCCAGTGCTCCTGGTTTCATTTATTTATTTATTTATGCATTTACTTTACCTGGCAAGATTAGGGCCTTCAGGCCCTCTCTTACACCTAACCGGCCAGAGTGGCTGTGCGGTTCTAGGCGCTGGAGCCGAGCGACCGCTAGGTCGCAGGTTCGAATCCTGCCTCGAGCATGGATGTGTGTGATGTCCTTAGGTTAGTTAGGTTTAAGTAGTTCTAAGTTCTAGGGGACTGATGACCTCAGATGTTAAGTCCCATAGTGCTCAGAGCCATTTGAACCATCTACTGTGATGTTTTTAGTGCTCAAAATAAAATGTCTGTGACAAAATTGCCGAAGGAGTTGGCTTTAATTTCGTGTGTGGCAATTAAAAAGGTTTAAGTTCGTGAAATTTCCACTTCAACCTGCTGAAACGAGTTGGCTGTTTCTTTGTACATAAACATTTAACAGATGCAAATAGTTCATTGTCCGTTTCGTTTCTTTATTAAAGTTGCTGTCTGCTGGTGTTCTTCTGCGATTTTATTCCGCATACTTCAAGCATTATGTTCATAATATATTCATCTCTTATGCCGAAAGAACATTTACTGCATAGTTTGGCAATACATGGGATATGACTTTTCAGAGTTTTACAGTCGGCTGAAGAATGAGTTTCCGATATTTTGTCCATCTGCTGCCCAAATAGGATACGATATTATTGACCTGTCAATATTTTCCATGTGGTCATCATTAGCAAACTGTTGAATGGATTTAAAGCTTTCTACAATAACCACATATATATGCTGTCATGACAAACTCTGTTATGTAACAGTTCTGACACTAAATGTAACACTTCTGCTACTAAATGTAACTGGGTTTTCTCTTCTGATGCTAGTCAATTGTCAGGATGAGCATTACTGCAAAAGGCATTTAATTCCAAAGCATTATTACAGGGTAAAAAACACTAAATAAATTACTTTTTCTTTCTTAATAACATGTGGGTAGGGTTGGTTCTTCCTTGGCTCGGGAATGAGGTAGAATGAAACAGCATTTTTAGATAAGATAACTTTTATTGAAAGTTTTGTACAACTGTTTGTATACTGGATGTTCTGGCTCGGAGAGCAGTAGCTGTGTCGTTTGTGAAGCCATGAAGAATTACGGAATGCTCCAACATTTGAGGAATTGAAGAAAGGATTACTTAGACGTTTTCAAAAACAGAACAGCTGTAGATTTTATAGGGAAAAATTAAACACTATCACTCAGAGGCAAAATGAGTCGTTAGAAAGCTTTGTAGATAGGATTAGGAAAGTTAATATTAGCACCTATCAATTGACAACTAGTGATGAAGCAAATAAAGTTATTTTACAAGAGGCAGAAGATAGAGCTCTGGATATTTACGTGGGTTACCTCCTGAAACGTCACGTCGTGTCAGGGCAGAGTTTCCTAAAAATTTAGCGGAAGTTGTATCTGTGGCGACGGCTTTCGAAGAAATAGACATTGCCACCAGATACAAGGAGAAGCGAAATTTATTTTCAGCAGGAGTACGATGTTTTAGGTGCAATCGACAGGGACATATACCAAAAAACTGCAGACAAGCTCAATGCACTAATTGTCAAAGAATAGGTCACACATTCAAGGAATGCAGGTCTGAGAAAGTTTGTGGAAATAGAAATCAGTTAAACTCGAACGGGAATGTCGGAGCCGCCGCCAGGCGTTCCCAATAAAATTTCATGCCATTAAGGCTAAGCAGGCATGGCTAGAGGACAAATGTAAGGATGTAGAGGCTTATCTCACTAGGGGTAAGATAGATACAGCCTACAGGAAAATTAAAGAGACCTTTGGAGAAAAGAGAGCCACTTGTATGAATATCAAAAGCTCAGATGGAAACCCAGTTCTAAGCTAAGAGGGGAAAGCAGAAAGGTGGAAGGAGTATATAGAGGGTCTATACAAGGGCGATGTACTTGAGGACAATATTATGGAAATGGAAGGGGATGTAGATGAAGATGAAATGGGAGATACGATACTGCATGAAGAGTTTGACAGAGCACTGAAAGACCTGAGTCGAAAGAAGGCCCCGGGGGTACGCAACATTCCATTAGAACTACTGACAGCCATGGAAGAGCCAGTCCTGACAGAACGCTACCATCTGGTGAGCGAGATGTATGAGACAGGAGAAATACCCTCAGGCTTTAAGAAGAATCCCAAAGAAAGCAGGTGTTGACAGATGTGAAAATTACCGAACTATCAGTTTAATAAGTCACAGCTGCAAAGTACAAACGCGAATTATTTACAGGCGAATGGAAAAACTGGTAGAAGCCGACCTCGGGGAAGATCAGTTTGGATTCCGTAGAAATGTTGGTACACGTGAGGCAATACTGACCTTACATCTTAACTTAGAAGAAAGATTAAGGAAAGGCAAACCTACGTTTCTAGCATTTGTAGACTTAGAGAAAGCTTTTGACAATGTTGACTGGAATAATCTCTTTCAAATTCTGAAGGTGGCAGGTGTAAAATACAGGGAGCGAAAAGCTATTTACAATTTGTACAGAAACCAGATGGCCGTTGAACGAGTCGAGGGGCATGGAAGGGAAGCAGTGGTTGGGAAGGGAGTGAGACAGGGTTGTAGCCTCTCCCCGATGTTTTCAATCTGTATATTGAGCAAGCAGTAAAGGAAACAAAAGAAAAATTTAGAGTGGGTATTAAAATCCAGGGAGAAGAAATACAAACTTTGAGGTTCACCGATGACATTGTAATTCTGTCAGAGACAGCAAAGGACTTGGAAGAGCAGTTGAACGGAATGGACAGTGTCTTGAAAGGAGGGTATAAGATGAACATCAAGAAAAGCAAAACGAGGATAATGGAATGTAGTCGAATTAAGTCGGGTGATGCTGAGGGAATTAGATTAGGAAATGAGACACTTAAAGCAGTAAAGGAGTTTTGCTATTTGGGGAGCAAAATAGCTGATGATGGTCGAAGTAGAGAGGATATAAAATGTAGACTGACAATGGCAAGGAAAGCGTTTCTGAAGAAGAGAAATTTGTTAACATCGAGTATAGATTTAAGTGTCAGGAAGTCATTTCTGAAAGTAATTGTATGGAGTGTAGCCATGTATGGAAGTGAAACATGGACAATAAATACTTTGGACAAGAAGAGAATAGAAGCTTTCGAAATGTGGTGCTACAGAAGAATGCTGAAGATTAGATGCGTAGATCACATAACTAATGAGGAGGTATTGAATAGGATTGGGGAGAAGAGAAGTTTGTGGCACAACTTGACTAGAAGAAGGGATCGGTTGGTAGGACATGTCCTGAGGCATCAAGGGATCACAAATTTGGCATTGGAGGGCAGCGTGGAGGGTAAAAATCGTAGAGGGATACCAAGAGACGAATACACTAAGCAGATTCAGAAGGATATAGGTTGCAGTAGGTACTGGGAGATGAAGGAGCTTGCACAGGATAGAGTAGCATCAAACCAGTCTCAGGACTGAAGACTACAACAACAACAACAAGGCGAATGTGAAGGCGGAATGCTGGTTATCTGCTACCATACAGGATAAAGAGACAAGGATACTAGTGGATACAGGCGCAAACGTATCAACAGTGAGTAATGAATGCATTGGAGAAAAGAAATATGACCCTCCAAGGTATAGACTGAGTGGAGTAGGAGGAGGTACAGTGAAGTCGTTAGTATGTACATCAATGATTTTCTATATTCATGGTGTACAATTTCAAGAAGATGTAGAAGTGGTAACAAAGGTAACTGACGGGTACGCCGCGATCCTAGGGCTGGATTTCCTGAATAAACATCACGCTAAAATCGACCTCAGACAGCAAACTGTAGAATTTAGCGGAATAGTGTTTCAGCTGCAAAGGGCCCGCTGCCACAAGATTTCCCCAACCGGAAGGCGAAATCAACTACACTGCGTGCAACGTCCTTGAAGGTTGATTCGTGGGATAAGATACCATTTGGCTCAGGAAAACTTTTCTGAATGACTGTTGACCCCGAGGTACCTACAGATACAATATGTCTAGTAGAGCCATTAGAGGAAAGTGAGGAATTAGATGTATCACATTGTTTTGTACGTAGAAGTGTTGTACGGGTTCAAGACATTGAGGGAGAAAGAAAAGTACCGGTACATACTGACAATTTCGGAGTGGAGGACAAAGAGTTGCATAAGGGAATATTAGTAGCTACAGTCAGTACTTTTGAAGAAGAAGATTTCATTTGGTCAGATATTACTGATGGTCAGAAACCAGACGCCTATAAAACCGCATTACGCCAGAAGATTGAGCATTTGCAAGGAAAGGATAGAGACACGATAGAAGCAGTTTTAGTTGAGTTGCAAGACTTATTTAATGCAGAAGGTCCACTGCCAGCAACAGATATCACACAGCATAGGATCCCAACAGGAAATAGCCCCCCCCCACCACCAGTTTATAGGAAGCCTTATAGAGTTCCGCATCACTTACAGCCAGTACTGGATGAATTTTTAGAACAGCATCTAAAAGATGGAATTATAGAATATTCTGATTCGCCTTATAATTCAAATATCGTAATTATTCCAAAGTAGTCTCCCGACGGTAGGAAACGATATAGATTTTGTTGTGACTACAGACACCTTAACAAACAAACTATCTCAGATGTTTATCCTGTTCCAAACATTACAGATATCATTGACAGTTTGGGTAACAGTAAATACTTTTCAACAATCGATCTACGTAGCGGATATCATCAATTGGAAGTTGCACCTGAAGATAGGAATAAAACAGCATTTTCTGCCCCTGGAGGCCATTGGCAATTTAAAAGAATGCCTTTCGGTTTGAAAAATGAACCAACAACTTTTCAAAGACTACTAGACTATTGCGAGGACTCAAAACTCAGCAATGTTGTGTATATCTAGACGATATTATTGTACTCTCCAATGACATTAATGAACACGCTGTGCGCCTGCGTAACGTTTTTCAGAGACTTAGAAAAGCTAAATTAACATTAAATATGGAAAAATGTAGTTTTGCATTGACAGAGGTTACATACCTAGGGCATGTCATTAGTGAAAAAGGAATTAAAACAGATCCTCGATTAATTTCGGCAGTTAAGGACTTCCCAACACCACAACGCGTTAAGGAAGTACAGAGTTTCATTGGTCTCGCATCGTATTACCGAAAATATGTTCAAAATTTTGCTGAAACTGCCCGACCCTTAACCCAATTATTGAAAAAGGGTGCAAAATTTCATTGGTCTGGAGATTGTGAATCAGCATTTCAAACCCTTAAAGATAAGTTAACACACAGTCCAATATTAGCCTACCCAGATTATAATAAAGAATTTATTATATCCTGTGACGCAAGTGGTCATTCAGTAGGAGTTGTTTTGAGTCAGAATATTAATGGCGCGGAACACCCCATAGCCTACGCTTCGAGACAACTAACAACGGCAGAAAGAAATTATTCCACAATGGAGAAAGAATTGTTAAGTGTTATTTATGGCATCAAATACTTGAAATGCTACTTGTATGGTGGGAAATTCAAGGTTGTTACAGACCACGCAGCTTTAAAATGGTTGCTTGGGTTAAAGGCTCCATCTAGTCGTCTTACCCGTTGGGCCCTATGTCTTTCCGAAAAGGATTTCGAAGTTATCCATAAACCAGGCAAAAAACACACGAATGCAGATTGCCTAAGTCGGAAAATAGCACTTTTGGAAGCAACAGGCCGAGATACTGAGGACTGGAGAAAGGTACAAGATGAGGATGCAGAATGCAAAAAATACGCAACTCAAAAAAACAATTTCGCTTTGAAGATGGTGTATTATGCCGTAAAACAAAACTTGAACCGCGAATTGTTGTTCCCCAACACCTTAGACAAGAAATAATGGCAGAGGCCCACTATCATGTCCTTGCAGGACACGGTGGACAGCGGACAACTGAAAGACGCATAGCAGAGCGATTTTGGCGGCAAACCAGAAAGCAGGATGTTGCGCAGTACGTTCGTAATTGCATTGCGTGCGCACAACGAGCTGAACTTTCTCGTTTAAAAATACCCTCACAGAGGCTCCCCGAGGCTTCATGTCCATTTCAAATCTGTGGAATGGATCTCTACGGGCCATTTCATGAAACACCCGCTGGTAATAAGTATGTTCTTACAATTATAGATCACTTTTCACGCTATCTAGCTATGGTGAGTCTCCCAGATCAGCAAGCCAATACAGTTTCCCAAGCTTTAGTTAACAACTGGATACTTAAATTTGGCGTACCTGAAGCTATTATCACAGATCAGTGATCTAATTTTGTCTGAATTAATGAAACAACTATGCCACTTACTAAAAATATGGATTCGGAAGGACGACGGTTCAATCCCGCGTCTGGCCATCCTGATTTAGGTTTTCCGTGATTTCCCTAAATCGCTCCAGGCAAATGCCGTGATGGTTCCTTTAAAAGGGCACGGCTGACTCCCTTCCCCGTCCTTTCCTAGTTCGATGAGACCGATGACCTCGCTGTCTGGTCTTCCCCAAAACAACCCAACCCAACTAAAAATACATATACGTAAATTACGCACCTCCGTTACACCCTCCATGCAACGGACGCACAGAAACAGTTCATCAGACAATTGGCAAGATGCTTAGTTATTATATTAACGAACAACATTCTAATTGGGATACGTATTTACCAATAATCGTGTCGGTATACAACGCCAAAACGCATGAAGCAACTGGCATGTCACCTTATGAAGTGGTCTATGGGAGAAACATGCCCTCCCCTTCTGATGTAATCAGGCAGAAAAGCGGAAAAGTCGGAGAAACAGTAAAAGATTTCTGTCGAGTGATGAAGCATGTATGGAAAAAGGTTCAAAAATCTAACACAAAGGCTTTGGAACGACAGGAAAGATTAGGTAATGCCCAAGCTAAATATCCAAATTACAAAATCGGTCAGTGGATGATGCTGTCAACCCCATACATTGCGAAAGGAAAAACGAAGAAATTTGTAACAAACTACAGAGGTTCCTATCAAATTGTTGAGATCACGTCACCAGTCAATGTTAAACTGCAACTGCCCACCCGAACTACTACTGTCCATGCAAGTCGTTTAAAACCTTTTAAGGGCGCTCCAGATGTAATTCCTTCAACAATAGTGTCTGCTTTTCCGAAGGGTGGAGGAAGTTCCCGAAAAGGAAAAAGAGTAGCCACGCCAGCACAACATACAGACATAGCACCATACAATCTTCGACCAAGGGTGCGAATGTCCTAGTTGAATCATAGTAGACTGTTGGTATTATAGAAATGTAAATAATTAATAAGTGATAATGGTTTACTTTTTTTAAAAAAAAAAAAGAAGTTGAACATAGAAACATGTAGATCTTGTAGTTATAATATATTCCTTTTCTTCCCTCTGATTTATTGGCCATAAAAGGCCGTTCAAGCATTTCCTACACAAAACCTGTCCCACCTCAATGACTCCCTTGACAGTTCCCTTCTGAAGTCATTAGATATGTTCATAAACTCACAGCAAAGCAAAATTGATACCAATGTTATGATGCAACATGTCTTAAAATTAAAAGTCAACACAAAACTAAAATTGTAATGCTAGGAACGGGTACATCTGGAACCTTTGTGTTGATGTTTCTGCTTTGTACAGTTTTGTTTTATTTAAGACGAAAAAATAAGCCAAATTTCTTTAGTTGCCATTATTATGATTTACCTTATGTGTCTATCACATATCCAAAATATGTGTACGTTATTAGTCTCAGAAACTTGTTCTTTTGAATAACATTGCACAGAAGGTATGTTTCTAGTACTTACTTAACTTTTTCTAAAGACATTGAAAATGGTTCAAATGGCTCTGAGCACTATGTGACGTAAATTCTGAGGTCATCAGTTTCCTAGAACTTAGAACTCCTTAAACCTAACTAACCTAAGGACATCACACACATCTATGCCTGAGGCAGGATTCGATCCTGCGACTGTAGCGGTCCCGCGGTTCCAGACTGAAGCGCCTAGAACCGCTCAGCCATTGAAAATGTCTTGTAAGCAACATGTTCAAAAATTGTAGACTTTGACAATTTTAATTTCAGTTATTAAAGCCCAAGTAAAATCATGATGAAGGGCAAATAACATGTGTTTGCAGTAGGTCTACTGTGAACATGCACTTGAACATAAGATGTCATGTTATATATCTAAATTTTCCTCCAGTCTATATAAAACAATTCCATTTGCAAATTAGATGCTGTCATTGTGCTTTTGGTTTCTATAGATGTCCATGGGTGGTAATCCTTAAGTGGATTTGATATTTCACAACATGAAAATACACTGAGGACCTGAACAATTTCCCCATAACTTTTTAGTGGGCTTCTAGGCTGCTTTGCAGTCACTTTCAGAATTCTAAAGATACTCACTCAGCAATTTTTTATTTGTATACTTTCCCCATAGTTATGTACCTAATCTTCTCTCATCTTTCTGTTGAATTCGAAACTGAGTTTTTCGTTTTAAACCATAATATTGCAGTCTCTGATATTCCAGTAAGAGTCTAGTCACAATGTTGGCAGTGTCTACACAACTTACAGATGTTGGTAACTGCGCGATGAATTCAAGAAATCAATATGGCATGGAAGTAAACATTGGGCTTTACTACCGGTTAACTTTGTTTGCATAACCTCGATTTGGCATTCACATTCAATGGTTTGCCAACTCACAACCAAACTGTTGCCTTCCTTCCAACCTGACCTCGTGTACACTACAGGTAACTCTGTTGCCACAACTAAGATTTCAAGCCATTCTGATTTCCTGTGATTCATTGCTCCACTACTAACATCTCAAAGTCGCATAAAAACTGCCAACACCACAACTAGACTCGAGCCAATATTCTTAAAGTATTTTGAAAGACAGTTTCTGTATACATTAGGCATCTGACCTGATGGACTTTTTATTGATACAGTGGTTTGCTTCATAGCCAAGTGATCAGCATTTCTGACCATTGCGGGGAACCCAGGTTTGATTCTTTGTACTAGGAATATTTCCTTGGTGGAAATGTTAAGAATTCTGTTGCCTGTGGATTACATTTATTGAGGACGCTGATAAAAGTAATATTACACTCATTTATTGGACCACTGGATGACACCACAAGCTTGCTAAGTCTATTGCATGATACACATATGGCACACACAACAAAAATGACTCAGGGCAAACGGACTGTACAAAAATGCATAAGAAACATCATGGCCTACTGAGACCACAAAGACCATTTAAATGCTTTGATACACTCAACAGGAAAGACTGGAACATTGCGCATTCAGTCTAATAAGGCCAACAGAGTAGCTAGTTGATTAAAATAAGTATCTACATTGATCCACAAGCTACCAAATAGGTTTCAAATTGAAAGGTTGCCAGCAACATGACATTTACATAGTTCTTGAGGCACTAGAATAGATTGTGTTAGAATGTTCGCTCTTTGTAGTTAGACAACAGCTAAAGTAGTTTTTTATATAACAACTAACTCTCCTAATAACCTCATGCTGTTTCATTTTGTCACACACTAACTTTTTTGTGTATGTCTTCAAGTTATATTTTATGTATATTTACAGAACTGTATTTACGTATTTTGAGACATTACCAAGTGAGATGGTTATCCTGCAGTAGCTACCCTGTAGGCAAGGAGAAATCACTAATGTGGTCCATTAAGAGATCATATGTTACTATCGAGAGAAAGAATCTCATGATTGATGCAGAAAGTTAGGCTACTTGTAAGTCAATGGATCCAAAGCTAACATTCATGTTTTGCTGATTGAAAAGTTTCAGTTTCACCAGAAAATAGTTCAAAATGGTTCAAATGGCTCTGACCACTATGGAACTTAACTTCGGACGTCATCAGTCCTCTAGAACTCAGAACTACTTAAACCTAACTAATCTAAGGACATCACACACATCCGAGGCAGGATTCGAACCTGCGACCGTAGCGGTCGCGCGGTTCCAGACTGTAGCGCCTAGCGTAGTGGGACGTGAAATTGAAGCGTCCCCCATCCACCAGTGTCAGCCCAGTTTGCAGGTGAATATAAGTTTAATTTATTGTTTTGTTTATGTATTTTTGTAATATTTGTAATAGCTGTGAATTATCTAAAGTTTTGTATTTATTTTATATGTTTCATGTACGGAGAGGGCGGCGCAACGAAAGGAGGCAGCATCTTCGCTGCCGGGACCAGAGAGAAAATTGCTGGCCACTATACGTCGCGGGTCGACAGCCAAAGAGCAACAGAAGATCCTGAAACCGCGTTGTTGCGTCGTGCTTCTAAAAATTAAATAATTGAGAATTTGTAATGTTTGAACAACAACGACGTCATAGAAAGTTTAATCATGTTGTAAATGTTCAGTCCTGTCTTGTCAAGGCTCAGGTTCACGTCTATATGTAGGAAGATAATAAACTAGTGGATGCTACTAAAGTTGAAATACGTGTTCCGAGAATTTATTTATGAAGAATTATGTGAATGAATTAATAATATATTTGACAAGATTATTAATTTTTGACAACGTTCATCGCGAGTTTGAATCTCGAAAGTTTATTCAATGTGGTTCTAATATTTATTAAATCAGATAACGTGCATTAATTTTCTACCCATCTAATCTTCAGCATTCTTCTGTAGCACCACATTTCGAAAGCTTCTATTCCTTCTTGTCTAAGCTATTTATCGTCCACGTTTCACTTCCATACATGGCTACACTCCATACAAATACTTTCAGAAACGACTTCCTGACATCTATACTCGATGTTAACAAATTTTTCTTCTTCAGAAATGCTTTCGTTGCCATTGCCAGTCTACATTTTATATCCTCTCTACTTCGACCATCATCAGTTATTTTGCTCCCCAAATAGCAAAACTACTTTACTACTTTAAGTGTCTCATTTCCTAATGTAATACCCTCAGCATCACCCGACTTAATTGGCCTACATTCCATTATCCTCGTTTTGCTTTTGTTGATGATCATCTTATACCCTCCTTTCAACTGCTCTTCCAAGTCCTTTGCTGTCCCTGACAGAATTACAATGTCATCGGCGAACCTCAAAGTTTTTATTTCTTCTCCATGGATTTTAATACCTACTCCGAACTTCTCTTTTTTTCTTTTATTGCTTGCTCAATATACGGATTGAATAACATCGGGGATAGGCTACAACCCTGTCTCACTCCCTTCCCAACCACTGCTTCCCTTTCGTGCCTCTCGACTCTTATAACTGCCATGTGCTTTTTGTACAAATTGTAAATAGCCTTTCTCTCCCTGTATTTTGCCCCTGCCACCTTCAGAATTTGAAAGAGAGTATTCCAGTCAACATTGTCAAAAGCTTTCTCTAAGTCTACAAATGCTAGAAATTTAGGTTTGCCTTTCCTTAATCTAGCTTCTAAGATAATTCGTAGGGTCAGTATTGCCTCACGTATTCCAACATTTCTACGGATTCCAAACTGATCTTCCCCGAGGTCGGCTTCTATCAGTTTTTCCATTCGTCTGTAAAGAATTCACGTTAGTATTTTGCAACTGTGACTTATTAAACTGATAGTTCGGTAATTCTGACATCTGTCAACACCTGCTTTCTTTGGGATTGGAATTATTATATTCTTATTGAAGTCCGAGGGTAGTATTTCGCCTGTATCATACATCTTTCTCACCAGATGGTAGAGTTTTTTCAGGACTGGCTCTCCCAAGGCCGTCAGCAGTTCTAATGGAATGTTGTCTACTCCTGGGGCCTTGTTTCGACTCAGGTCTTTCAGTGCTCTGTCAAACTCTTCACGCAATAATTATGGAAAACCTTAAGTCCTGAAGAGGTGCAGAAAAACGTGAACTTTGAGCAGCAGCATCAGCAGCATGAACATTGGAACGTCTCTGTGAAGTCGTTTCATAAGACGCTTCTCGAATTCGGTACAACTTATTCACTCTACTACCTGATTTTAGCTCTATTCGTGAACTCTTCGAGAAAGACTGAGCACTCAAATAACGCCTATTGAGTGTTATATGTGTGTTTCAATGTGGGGTTTTGGTTTTGTTTTGTGGGAAACGCTGAGTTGGTCATCGGCTGCTGGGATCAGACGATGTCGCTTCTCGTTCGAAGGAGAGCACAGGATGGCCAACTGAGGTTTCCAATACCTGAACAGAGAGGTTTACCCATCTTAGTCGAAGGCTGTTTTTGTGTGTGAGGTTGGTGACGGAGGGTGGTAGCTTCCACTGTACGGGGAGCTAGGTAATCTGGAAAGAGAAAGCGGCACTCTTCGGTAAACGCTTGGTGAGTACGGATCGTAGCTCTTAAGGGGAGTTTCAGGTGATAGGAATCAGGTTGAGTTAGGACTTCGTTATGTTTAACTGTTGAAATACTTAAGAACTTTAGCTTAACTGAAGCGTGTGAAGCAAGCTATTTTTACGAATGTGCCACAATTATATTGCTTTAAATAGGCGATTTTTGGGTGTTTGAGTTAAAAGTGTGGATTTTATCTTGTTCATTTTGAACAACGATGAAGTAGAATTTCAAACGATAAATCTGGTTAGGAAAAGTTGGTTAGGATCACTTCAACCGTACGTGAGTGTAATACTGTGTCGAAGCGAGCATGATTGTTAATGATTTTTAATCTTATATTTTGTGGAAGTTGCTTTTGTCTTTGAGTGTCGATTTTGTGCCACGTGTTTGGTAACCAGTGACCCTTCCGGTCCACCACTGCGCTGCAATAGGCTTTATTTTAACAGTTTGCTTGTTTAATAAGCTACAATTTCTGCAAGAATATCTGTTCTTTCGTGCGCTTTCTACAAAGCAGCACAACAGTTTGATTCGGAATGCACCACGTGCTCTACTTCGGCCGTTTGCAAGCAGCGGACGCAGTTAGTATCTTAGATAATTATCGCACAACTTTGTGCATTGGTTAAACCTCTGTCCAGAATAGTGCATGCGTGGAATCGTAACGCGTATCTCACTGGTATGAATGCAAAGGAGATGATAGTATCACTGTCTCCCACCCCCGTTTTCTGTGTTCCTTCTTGCTGTAGTTAAATTTGTGCTCTGTTACATTTTCACGTGATTCTTACTTAAATATTTCTAGTCAGGCACCAGTTATGTGTAGTTAGGGTGTGCAGCCAAATACTTAGATACAATAAATAATCTACGTGAAAGATAAATTCTGTGGTGCTGATCTTACGCACTTCCTCCGATTTCCAATCGTGAATTAATGAAGTTACTTCATGCACGACATGGAGTGCTATTTAACTGGCTACTTAAAGAAATTTGCATACTTGTAATTAAATTATTAGACTAATTAAACTAATAATTTTCCAGCTCCATTTCTTTTCTAAATGGTTAGGAAGGGCTTGGGCTGGTGGCGACCCTGAATTTCTGAATTTTTATCATTATTTGTGTGAGAGAAGCAGCGAGAAATGCGAGATAACGTAGGCTATATGGCTCGATGAGAAGCGTCGTAAAGATAGGAATGCGTTACAGCATCTTCCGACTACGTGGGGACATCTAACGCTGGAATTCAGGTGGGTCTACTTCAGTTTGTCTAGAATATGAAAGGCAGTGATGGATTATTACTTCACACTTAAGGTTTTTTTTTCCTTTATTGATTTTCAATTCCCCCCGAAGGGGGCGGGCTGGCAGCAGCTTAGTACGCCGCTCTTCAGCCTACAGACTTTTTAAAAACGTAAGAAGAAAAGAAACAAGAAAAACAAGCGATAAAACGGTGACTTAAATTATAAAACGGCGGAAAATTGTGGAAAGTTAAAACATAAAGCAAAGGGGTTGGCAATGTTAATAAAGTACACAGGAATCAGACAAGTAACATAGTAGACATACAATTAAAAAAAACATGGCGACAGTCTAGTTTCTGTTAGCAAGAGATAAAAAATCACACCCAGCGACAGTATGATGGCCGTTCGCAACACTTCCCAAAAGACACACAACACGGAACACTCACTGTAAAACACCGCACGAAAATGTCGGCACAAAGATGACACTCCATATCCAAGGGCAGATGGGGGAGGGGGGGAGGGGGACACACCTGGATGAGGGGGAAAACAAGGAGGGAGGAGAGGAAAAAACGAAAGGGGGGGTGGAACCAAAGGAGGGAGAGGACTCATAAGGGGGGAGAGGGGCAGGGTAGATGCGAGAGGGAATGCGAAAATCACACTTGAGTGACTCTTTGGCGTTAAATTAGACGAAATGCCGCAATCCAGTCAGAGTCGTCAATCTACAGAATGTTATTACTGAACTGCAAGCAGAGATTCGGCAGTTAAAAGCAGAAAGAAGTGAGCGTAACATTTCGAAAGATTTGTCAAATGATAGTTCATGCAGTACAAGTACAACAACAATAAAGAATTTTTCATTATTGCCATCAGTACCGGTGTTTAGCGGGAAACCCGAAGATGATGTGAAAGTGTTTTTTCGTAAACTTGAAGGTGCCGTCCCTGTTAGGATCATGGACAGATTCCGATAAGCTAGTGGTTGCCAAATTAAGAATTCAGGGAGCAGCAGAAGATTTCATTAGCGCGGAGCCTACTCACGTGAAAACAGAAGATTACAATGAGTTTAGAACGATTGTTGTTCAGAGATTTAAAAGTAAAAACGTGATCAGATTTTGCAGAGAGCAGGTTCACAGCTTTCGAAAGCGACGCAACGAATCGATAGAGCAGTTTGCTGAAAGAATTCGAAACATCAACGGTCAAACGTGCGAGTTAGTAGAAGATGAAAACTAAAATCGCGTTCAGTTGTTCGAAGTCGATCAGAGAGCCTTGGACGCATTTATTCATGGTTTGTACAGAGGAGAAGTAAGCAAAGCTGTTAGATTGGCACGATGTAAAACGTTTCAGGAAGCAGTAGAATCAGTTGTTGATTTCGTTGAAGCACTAAGACGACCGAATGAGTTGCAGAAACAAGAACGCAGAGTTTTCAATACAACAGTACAATGCTACAAAGGCAATAAGCTTGGACATAGGCGTAAGGATTGTAAACAGAATCGAATTTGCTATCATTGCGGCATGCAGGGTCATGTTTCGAGAGATTGTCGCAACAAGAAGAAAGGTAATGCGAACAACAGACAATCTGCTAGATCTGTAAACGAGTACGGGTATGTACGGGCCATCACTCCGTCTGCCCCTTGCCAGACAAAGCGATTCCTGTTAGTTCCAGCGAAAATCAGACCGAAAATGGCTTCGTGATAGGTGCTGTATGTCGTGGGAGAAACATCAAACTACGTATTGACACAGGAGCACAGACCTCATCAATGTGGTGTTGCATAGATAAACGGGGTAAATTGAAACCGACGCTATTAAAAGTACGAGGGTCAAACGGAGGAAAACTACGTAACCATGGAGAAGTTGACGTAGAATTAATTTTTGGTCAAGGCCAAGATGAAGGTGAAAATAAATACACAGCAAAGGTGCAAGTAGTTTCAAATAACGAAACGAGTTACGACAGTGTAGTTGGATTTGATTTCTTGTCCGATAACGAGGCAGAGATATTTGTCGCAGAAAGAAAGCAACAACCTAGGAAATCGTTCATCAGATCGTACTCAAAGGAGCAGCGATACTGATGTCGCGGGAATGGACCGCCCAGGTAAATGGAAATGGAAATAAATGTCGTGTGGCTAGGGCCTCCCGTCGGGCAGACCGTTCGCCGGGTACAAGTCTTTCGGTTTGACGCCACTTCGGCGACCTGCGCGTCGATGGGGATGAAATGATGAAAGGACAACACAACACCCAGTCCCTTAGCGGAGAAAATCTCCGACCCAGCCGGGAATCGAACCCGGGCCCTTAGGATTGACAATCTGTCACGCTGACCACTCAGCTACCGCCCAGGTGATGCATCAGTTCAGACCGTCCGACTCGACGTTCAAATTGATCAGCCTCAGCAAATTCCAAAGGGAACAGGAAAGAAAAGCTACGTTGAAGTTAAGTCACCCTGATGGAAGAAAGGAACTTTGTTATTAATTGAGCGATCCGAGAAAAGTGAGAACAATTAAAAACCGGAATTATAAAACCAAGAGATCCTTCAGACCCACCTTGGTGGTCGCCTGTTGTAATTGTACAGAAGAAATCAATTTCTGGAGAACCACAGTTTCGTTTTTGTGCTGATTACCGCTCTTTGAATGCTGTGACCCCACACCTTACCAAATTTAGTGGAAACCTTGGATTACTTGGGCAGATGTCGAATTTTTTCAGTATGTCATTTAACAAGCAGTTATCACTAGATAATCAATCAAAAACTTCATTTGTATATGCAACAGCAGTGTACAAGTATCTTCGTATGCCATTTGGACTTCATACTGCTCCAGCAAGATTTCAGCACCTGATGGATTCAGTTTTACGAGGGCTCACCCAAACAGAAGCACTTGTTTACCTTGCTGATGTAATAAATTTTGGTGAGAACATGAAGCAACATACTGATAGACTACAAGCTATTTTTGAGTGTATAAGAAGTGCAAACCTGGCTTTATCAATAGATAAATGTCATTTTGCACTCAGTAAAATTAACTATCTTGGTCAAGTTATAACGAGTGAAGGTGTTCGACCTGATCCAAAATTAATTGAAGATGTAAAGAATTTTCCTGAACCACAGAATTTGAAAGAACTACAATCATCCTTGGGATTGTCAAATTTCTACAGACGATTTATAGACGGTTATGCAAATATATCACGTCCAGGGACACAGCTACTGAAGAAAAGAGTCACATTTAATTGGTCAACAGAATGTAAAAGGGCAATGGAAGATCTTAAAAGTGCTCTAGCCACAGCCACAGTGTTAGCCTATATGGATTTCAGTAAATCTTTTATTCTTTCAACATATGCATCCAAATTTACCATAGGTGCAAGCAATATTGTCTCAAGAATTTGATGGTCATGCACATCCAATCTCATTTGCTTCCAGACAATTACACAAAGCAGGATGTAATTATACTACTACTGAGAAAGAGCTTTGCGCTTTGGGTTTTGGTATAACACATAACAGATGTTTCTTAACAGAAAGAGAATTTACAGTTATTACAGATCATGCCGCACTTAAATGGTTATTGAGCTTAAAGGATCCAAGTTCTAGATTAAGAAGATAAGCATTAAGATTGAGTGAGTACTAATTTGAGGTTATTCACCGACCTGATAAACAACATGTGAATGCTGATGCAATGAGTCGAAAAGTTAATGTTTGTGTTACAATAAGTCAAGAAGAAGAGTTAAAGGCAGCTCAAGAAGAAGATCCACAATGCAAATTATGGAAAAATGATCAACGTTTTCTCGAAATAGATGGATTATTGAACAAAATCACTAGTAAAGGAAACAGCCTATTTAGTCCAGAAAGCATGAAAGAGCAAATCATGAGAGAACAACACGATTCTTTATTATCAGGACATTGTGGTAAAAAAGCAACAAACATTAAAATAGCTCAAATGTTTTGGTGGCTGAGCTGCAAAGGTGACGTTTTCGAGTTTGTTTCACAATGTGATTCCTGTAACAGACGGGATAATGTAGGAAAAAGTAGAGCACCATTGCAGGAACTGCCAGAGACAAGTTGTTGTTGTTGTGGTCTTCAGTCCTGAGACTGGTTTGATGCAGCTCTCCATGCTACTCTATCCTGTGCACAGCTTCTTCATCTCCCAGTACCTACTGCAACCTACATCCTTCTGAATCTGCTTAGTGTATTCATCTCTTGGTCTCCCTCTACGATTTTTACCCTCCACGCTGCCCTCCAATACTAAATTGGTGATCCCTTGATGCCTCAGAACATGTCCTACCAACCGATGCCTTCTTCTGGTCAAGTTGTGCCACAAACTTCCCTTCTCCCCAATCCTATTCAATACTTCCTCATTAAGTGAACCACTTGAAAGAGTAGGACTAGATGTTGTAGGACCGTTGCCTAAGACTAAAGATGGAAACAAATACATATTGATAATGTTAGATCATTTCTCTAGATGCTTTCTCATGACACCAATACCTGATCAGAGTGCTGAGACTGTAGCTAAATTTTTTGTAAAAGAATGGATACTTAAGTTTGGATCGCCATTAAGTATAATTAGTGATCAAGAAACGAATTTTATGAGTTAATTACTTAAACAGACTTGTAAGCTCATGCAAATAACTAAGTTAAGGGCTACACCAGCACACCCTGAAGGAAATGGAAGAGTCGAAGGAGTCAACAGAACAATTGTGAAAATGGTTAGCCATTATGTGGGCAGCAAACACGACAATTGGGATTACTGTCTACCAGACTTGGTAAGTTGTTACAATGCCAAAATGCACAGCTCAACTGACCTAAGTCCATCTGAGATCGTCTAGGGAAGAAGACTGCATTCACCCTTGGACTTTGCATGATCGACTGCCGGAATCAGCAATGAACACATAAGGGATCCAGCACGCGAACTAAAGGAAGCATGGAGGGGAGTGAAACAGCGAAATCATCAATCCTTTCTTCAGCAAGCAAGACAACACGACAGCCAAGCAGCAGTGCCACAGTATCGAGTTGGAGATCTTGTGTATCTGAGCAACGTGGTGTTAAAGAAGAGTCAAGTCAAAAAGTTTAAGTCTTGGAAAGGACCATATCCAATCTTGGAGGTGTTGTCGCCAGTCACTCTTAAGCTCCAACTGCCCTTTTGTTCGACTGTCGTTCATGTCAATCGTGTAAAGCCATTTCTGGGTCGCTTTCCTGTAGCATCGCAAGACGACGGGGACCGACTGAGAAGCAGACCTGCTGTACTCAAACCCAGGAAGCGAGAATCGCGAGGTCGCAGTCGGGACTTCGACGCCGAGGCATTGCCATGTTCTGAGCGCTCCTGTTCCAGACACCCCTACAATCTGCGTAAACTTGTGTAGTGTGTGAGAGTGCAATGCGTGTGTTTATTTCAGCCATGTGCTTATGTGAATGTGTTGTGAAAATTTGGTACTGAAGCTATTACACGAGTGCACAAGTGAAGCTAAACCTTTTATTCCACAGGTTACCACGAGCAATTCATTTATTTTACATTCATTGTTAACTCTAGTATTTAGAACTAATTAACTATGTTCATTTTTAATCTGTTTGCTAGGATAGCATATTGTACTAATGCTTAGTAATAGTACCATAGAGTACAGGTGTTTTGTTTGAACCACGATCAGATGTGGTAGTTTGAACAAGTAATGCAAAACTTGTATTCAAGTACAGTCTGAGTGAAATCCAGCAAAAGTTCAATTATGTAAAGAAGCAAATTGATCTAATTCGTTCTGTTAAGGGTAATGATAGCAATTTTGGAAATGGGTACATCTTGGTACAATAACTGGATCACAGCCAAAATGCAGGTAAAGTCTACTTTTGCTAATTATTAACAAGAGATTTATTGTTTTTTAAAGCTTTTGCCACATAAAACTTTAATTAGGAGTAAAAGTGCCTAGTTTGATTTTGAAGGGAGTATCCTTCATACTGTATTTGGTACTTTAACTAGTCGAGATCTACTGGAAGTTAAAGGCAAACGATTAGCTCTTGAACAGCAGTCCAGTAAAGATTCAACTAACTTCTCTAACGAAAGTATTGTATTAAAGAATATGCAAAAAAAACATTACTAACCACACAGTTTTCATTGAACAGATTGTAAACCAATTTTTTCTCACATTTCCACATAATTCGTAATGAAACGAATGCAAATATCCAAGAACTATCCCAGGGATTAAATGCTGTGAGTGCATATTTAGATTTAAACATGTACTCAAGTACAGTCTGAGTGAAATCCAGCAAAAGTTCAATTATGTAAAGAAGCAAATTGATCTAATTCGTTCTGTTAAGGGTAATGATAGCAATTTTGGAAATGGGTACATCTTGGTACAATAACTGGATCACAGCCAAAATGCAGGTAAAGTCTACTTTTGCTAATTATTAACAAGAGATTTATTGTTTTTTAAAGCTTTTGCCACATAAAACTTTAATTAGGAGTAAAAGTGCCTGGTTTGATTTTGAAGGGAGTATCCTTCATACTGTATTTGGTACTTTAACTAGTTGAGATCTACTGGAAGTTAAAGGCAAACTATTAGCTCTTGAACAGCAGTCCAGTAAAGATTCAACTAACTTCTCTAATGAAAGTATTGTATTAAAGAATATGCAAAAAAAAACCATTACTAACCACACAGTTTGCAGTGAACAGATTGTAAACCAATTTTTTCTCACATTTCCACATAATTCGTAATGCAACGAATGCATATATCCAAGAACTATTCCAGGGATTAAATGCTGTGAGTGCACATTTAGATTTAAACACTCTTTTGTTAAGGATTACTGATAGTTTATCAAATGCTAGAATTGATGCCCTTAAGAACAGCCTTAGAAAGTAGTTCAAATGATTGTTTTGGCAGTGTACTAACACATCAAGAACAATTCTTACAGATCCTACTATCAATGGAACGAAAGCTAGATACAACATATATTATGATTTACCCTGTTAACTCTTACAATTTATATGCTTGCTACAAGTTAACCACCACACACTCTTTAATGATTGAAGATGAATTAACTGTTAATGTTTCTATACCCATTGCTGGATCAAAGCATAGTTTTGAGATGCATAAGATTTATACTTACCCTGTGAAATGGAGACAGGCAGGTTTTCACATAAAGTACAAACTAAATAATTATCTACTGATCAGTAAGGATCAAAGATTTTTGTGTCCCTAAATGAAAACGATTTACACATGTGTAAGCACTGTCAAAAGTAAATTTGCGCTGAATCGGCTGTATTTTCATATTGTAGAGTGTAGAGCTGCGAGAAAGAATTGTTTATGAATCATCCCAAGAGATGACTGCCCTAGAATTTTAATGCATCTTTACCATCCATTTCTTGAACGATGTTCTGAAGGTATAATTTTCTCATTTAACTCCACGCTTGATGTCACATTTATATGTAGAAATTATGATACAACTTAGCTATCCTTTACACTCAGATTGAATAATAGTGGATTAATCTTGAGCGCCACACATTGTGATTTATCATGTGAACTATTTGGTATGCCTAGTGTATTGCCAACTACATTCCATGCAAGTGGACATTTGCCATTAACGAGAATGTTATCCGTTTATTACAATTATTCATACATATTAACATATGGAAAGCATTCCTTATCAAGTATTTCTGAAGATAGTGATTTAATTAAGGATATCCATGAAAATGTAATTTCTTCCAAAAATGAGTTAAACTTCATTGAAGCAGCACATAGAATTAAGTCCTTCGATTTATCCAGTACTGTTAACGCATACTTGATTGTCAGTATCCTGCTTTTATAGCTTTTATTGATTTGTCTTTCGTCAACAGCATTTGTCATGTATGAAATTGTCGTCAAGAAAGCTCGATTCTCTGTACCAAATGTTACTGTATCTGCAAATGAAATACATGTTGCAATGCCTTCTGATGCCACGAATGGCGAAATAAATTAATAACGCCCGTTTTGAGCCACCTATGGTTGCTTTTTTTCTATAGGGAGAGTGGTGTAAGAGTCTACAGATTGTGCGCAGCCGTACGGTACGTAACACGCGTTCGCCAGCCGACCCGTCTGGAATGCTGACAATCTGATTGGTCAGCAGGCGTGCGTCCGGCCGCAGTGCGCCAGAGAGGAGTAAGCCAATGGCCGCCGTCCACAGCGCGCTGTGTAACTAGCGCGGCCTCAGGCGTGAATATGTCTCGTTTCTTACAAGGGAACCTCCCCATCGCAACCCCCTCAGATTTAGTTATAAGTTGGCACAGTGGATAGGCCTTGAAAAACTGAACACAGATCAATCGAGAAAACAGGAAGAAGTTGTGTGGAACTATGAAAAAAATAAGCAAAATATACAAACTGAGTAGTCCATGTGCGAGATAGGCAACATCAAGGACAATGGCAGTCAAGGAGCGCCGTGGGCCCGTGGTTAACGAGATCAGCTACGGAACGAGAGGTTCTAGGTTCACGTTTTCCCTCGAGTGAAAATTTTAATTTTTTATTTTCAGTTATGTTTCCATCACTTTTTTGGGAGTGATTATCACATCCACAAGAAAACCTAAATCGGGCAACGTATAAGAATCTTTTTACCCATTCGCCAAGTGTACAAGTTAGGTGGGCCGACAACATATTCCTGTCATGTAACGCACATGCCGTCACCAGTGTCGTATAGAATACATCAGACGTGTTTTCCTGTGGAGGAATCGGTTTACCTATGACCTGGCGAGCAAATGTTTTCGGTTCCCATTGGAGAGGCACGTCCTTTCGTCTACTAATCGCACGGTTTTGCGGTGCGGTAGCAAAACACAGACACTAAACTTATTACAGTGAACAGAGACCTCAATGAACGAACGGACAGATCATAACTTTGCGAAAATAAAGAAACTAAAATTTTCAGACGAGGGAGGACTTGAACCAAGGACCTCTCGTTCCGCAGCTACTCACGCTAACCACGGGACCACGACGCTCCTGAGCTCACTTTCTCCTTGTTGTTGCTTATGTTCGCATGGACTACTCAGTTTGTATATTTTATTAATTTTTTTCATAGTTCCATACAACTTCTTCCTGTTTTCTCGATTGATCTGTGTTCAGTTTTTCAAGGCCTATCCACTGTGCCAACTTATAACTAAATCTGAGGGGGGTGCGATGGGGAAGTTCCCTTGTTAGCTCACCATGGAGCCTTTCAATACGACCATAGTTAGCCGGTGTTAGGATGTCGGACACATTGATGATGGGTGCGAGTAGCGTGCGTGTTTTATAATCAGCCTTTTGTTAATAAAACTGTTTAAACTTACTCCTCGGTGTTTGCGTATCCTGTACCTCAGGGACCAACTACTTACGAATCGTGACAAATATTTCGTGTAATTATCATCCGGGGGTAACAACACAGACAACCTCCTTATAGCTGATTCACTCACTCCACAAAAATGGCGACATGGCAAGCCCTAATAACTATAGAGGTATCTCATTATTACCAGTGACTTTCAACTTTCTATGCGAGGCATTACTCAACAGACTAGAACCACAAGGTGATACAAAGATAGATGAATACCTAGCAGGCTTCAGAAGAGGAAGGTGTTGCACGGAACAGATTTGGAACCTGCGAACGCTCCTGAAGGCCAGAAAGACGAATAACACTCTAGTCACATTCGTGGGCTACAAGAAGGTCTCACTCCATAGACAGGCAGACTCTCCTAGACACACCAGAAGAATATGAGATGGACAGAAAAACAAGGGCACTCATACAACAGACACTTACAGACAAATAAAATTTATGGAAGAAATCTCATACCCATTCGAGATACATACAGGGGCCAGACAAGGAGATGGTCTCTCAGTGCTTTTATTCAACATTGTCTTGGACAAAATTATCAAACAATGGGAAGAAAAAATAAAAGCAATTCAGTTAGGAAGAATGTGTGCAAGCAAGACGATCATAATCTGCCTGGCATTTGCAGATGTCCTGACAATACTCAGCACCAATAGACTAGAAGCACAAGAAGTACTGGAATACTTACATGAAGTCTCTGCGAAACCAGATCTATAGATGTCGTATGAGAAGACGCATTGCATGGAAAGGAAGAACAGCAACAACCTAGCCATGTACACAAAATGGAAAAATTCAAATATCTTGGGAAATAAATACAACTAGGAGGATCAAACAAGACCTCCAAAGTACAAAAAACAGAAAAACTTCAGAAAGCATACAAACTGACACGGACGCTCTACAGTAAAAGAAGTATTTCAAGAGAGGCTAAACTCAGGCACTACAGTAAAGTTGTACTAGCAAAAGCACCCTGCACTTCAGAAACGACCACAGTCGGAGCATCAGGAATCACAGACAGAAAAAATAGAACGTAAAATAGTCAGAAAATTTTTTTGGAGCAGTACACGGATGAAGCGAACAATCAAAGAATTATATGAAGACACAGACGGGCTCACAGAAATGACCAGCAAACACCGACTAACATTATATGGGCACATACATAGAATGAACAGCAACAGACTCACAAAGGGGATTTTTGATGTAGTAAACAGTACAATAAAAAAAACCAATTGGGGTCAAGACCTAAAACAGAGACCTAAATGAGAGAGAAAGATTCAGAAACAAAATCATGAACACGAAATTTGGAGTAAAAGAAAGGAAGGAAACAAGCAAAATATGGACCGAGCAAAGGAATCAGGAACACAGCCAAAGAATGAAGAGGTTTTGGGAAGAAGGAAAGAGGAAGAAAGCAAAAAGAAACAAAGGAATAATCAAAGCTAATAACTGTCCTCGAGGCAAAAATGTGTAATACTAATAATAAATAATGAAACAGTTTTTATAAAAATTACTATGGAAATATCTAGCAAAAATGAATCAAATGATTAATTACAAGCACTTGCCGAGAATAAGCTGCGAATAAAGAATATACTGTAGTGGGATTTTATCAAGAAGTTACAACAAGCAAAAAGGGAGGAAATGTGCTTTACATAATATCTGCAAAACATAATGTTGCATACAGTGCCTTCTGCCAGTAAAGAAGTACAGAGTCAGTAAAAGAAAGGGAGAAACAACGGTTCTGAAATGGAAATGAACGAACGGAACATGAACTAAAGCATCATACAGTTGCGAGAAGTGGTTTAAAGGGGTTAAAGAACCTTTTGTTCCGTAACAGTACCTGTTCCAGTAAGATGACGCGTTCGTTACTGAACATATGTCTGAAGACCTCAAGTTCCAACCTTTCTTCTCTCTGTGTAGAATCGTCAATTCGTCTAATCCTTTTGGATTGTGCCCCAATATTAGTAAACGCTCAGAGAAAGTATAATTACGAACATTAGTACCTTCCTTCTTTAGCAATTGTTCATTATCTTAAAGTCACTACCAATTTGTCCGATATGAAACACCGGGAAATCACCCCCAAGTAACTCTATAGGCTCCTGAGCTACGTAAAGGTTCATTTTAAGTTTTTAAATTACAGATTAATTTTTTTCTAAAGTGTTATTCGTGGAAAAGCGCAGCCATATTTTTAACTACTATACGTTGCATCAAAAATGGTTCAAATGGCTCTAAGCACTATGGGACTGAGGTCATCAGTCCCCTAGACTTAGAACTACTTAAACCTAACTAACCTAAGGATAACACACACATCCATGCCAGAGGCAGGATTTGAACCTGCGACCGTAGCAACAGCGTGGTTCCGGACTGAAGCGCCTAGAACCGTTCGGCCACAGCGGCCGGCAGACGTTGCATCTTATACGATACATTACATAAGTAAGGTACTGAAATACATTTTCCTCTATCAAAATCTTCATTCAGATCGTCACCTATAGTAGTGATTCATTTGTAAGTTTTCGCTTCGATATTTTTTTCCATCGTTATTAAAGGCCTCAGTTTTGATTAAATTAATTTCTTTCTTTAGTTTTACTGGTGATATTGGTGCAACTATAGGGTGATGAATAGCTGGATGAAAAAAATTCGTGACTGAGGATGTGTTGAATCTGATCAATATTCATTGCCTTACAGAAGATATTAAAACTGTGTTATTATTATTATTATTATATTATTGTTATTGTTATGTACTCACCATGGACTTCACATGCTGTATTGTACACTCATTATGGATGTCTGGTTAGATGTAAGAGTAGGCATTAAGACATTTATGTTGCCATATAAAATATATAAGTAAACATGTGTTTGCAAAATGCCCAATTATGGATGAAAGATTTGCATAACATTTAGAGGAGAATGTAAAGAGACAAAGTAAGTTGTAATAATATGTTTTATTCCTCTCAATCAATTCAATGCATCAAGTGTGGAAATACAATATGTACAAAAATAATGAGGAGAGGGAGACAATAAAAAACAAACAATAAGAAGAGTCTTGGCACTTTCACACTGGCAGCTCAGGGTAGGGCTGCACACTCACAAGTAAAACGAACACCAGCCAGTGGATGGTGCTAGTACTAGTAGCAAAAACTATAATAGTAATAGTAATAATAGGGGTCCCAGTAACGAGGGAGGGGGACGGGATAGTGGCTCATCAGGAGGAATAGTACGGGCACCTGCGTGTCCCTCATAGCCACGGTCCAAGGAGAACCGCAGTGGGATGCAGTGGTGCCTCATCTGGGAGTATGTGTGTGTGTGTGCGTGTGTGTGTGTGTGTGTGTGTGTGTGTGTGTGTGTGTCCATCAGGCTCATTTCAGGGCTGAGGTAATGGCAGGGAGAGTCGGGTTGTGCAGGCTGAAAAGTAAAGATTTTGCTAGAGGAAGGACTATGGTCATGACACAAATTCGTCAAGTGTACCAGTAAACATCGGGATTAAAATCAGGTGAGCGGTCTAATTTTACATCAGTCACTTCAAGAGTGAGAGTTGTGTATTTTCTGAGTCCTTCTCCTGTCACGATTTTAAGCCTCCAGTAGAAATAACTGGCAGTACTATTCCCAGCTGACCACACCAGTCCTCTGAAGGGAACAGCACTGTGAGACTGTGTCGATGTCCTCAACGCCCCCTGCCACGCCAAATTCTATATATCGTCTGCGAAGACCAGTATACTTATTTACAGTTTGAGTTAGTAAATCGGGCAGAGCAGAAAGCATCTGCACGTTTCGGCAGTTTGAGATCATAAGAGCTAGTGCTTGTTTGCATTTTGCGCCTTTCATTCACGTATAAGGGTTGCGTATTTCGAGAAAGATGATGGGTTTAAATGTGGAGTGAGGCCAGCACTAGCTCCATGGTTTTATCCCATTTGAACCCCATCTCAGAGTCAAGGTTGTGCCATTTGTTTTTTACAAGTGAAGCTGGACGTTGTTTTGGGATATTGTGTGATAGAAAAATTTGGTAAATAAGAAGCTAAAACTATGCCCAGATGGAGTTCAACTTTCAAGATTATGAAATTGGTTGTAATATGTTGAGGAGGACCAATGAACTGATAAGAGACGCCATCACTGTCTGTAAAAAGAATGAGTCAATTGGAGTCGTTTGGATGTAGAAGGAATTTAATAAAGTTTGATGAAGTATGAAGGTGCTGGTTTGGCAATTCATCAGATCTGCTGTGGCTGCACATGGAAGATAGATATATTCAACTTTCTCTCATTATTGACTTGAGATTTCTGTAGACACCACCGCAGATGTGTTCGACACAATCTGCTAGATATTCTACCTGGTCTGTGGAAGATAAGGAGGTTGGGAAGCATAGGATAGTGCCATCTGGCGTGTTTCTTCGAGAGAAACTTATAAAGTGTTTGGAGACAAGTCTGCTTTGTGTAGTCGGTCCACCTCAACGTTCGTAACAAAATTGTGATCATCGCCTTTGGGACACCGGTCGAGTTGCGACGTCTGCTACTGACTCGTGTGTAGGTCTGGTGGGTGGAGAGACCCCCACAGTAGGAGGAGCATGTGGGAAATTTGGCAGGGTTAGGCGGCGGATTGGAGGGGGTCGGCTAGGTGCTGGGAGGGGGGGGGGCTATGGGAAGGAGGAGGGGGGGGGGAATCGTCGGGGTCGTCTGTGAGACGTGCGACTGTGGCTCCTCGCGGCGAGATGAGACAGCTGGACGCCTAGGCCGTAGCTGCTGCTGTCTGTGGCTGGGGGCGGCGAACCAGCGGCCGGCGCTTGGCGAGGAGGCGGCTCAGGCCGGAGGCGGGCGTCGTGGGGGCGGGCTCTGCCGCGGGGGCGGCGCTGTCCGCCGACTCGGGGGCGGCGGGGGCGGGCGGCTCCTCGCTGGCCGACTTCTCTGCTGACTCTGTAACGACACGTACAGGACTGTGTTATTGTTGTTGTGGTCTTCAGGCCACAGACTGCTTTGATGCAGCCATCCATGATACTCTATCCTGTGAAAGCCTCTTCATCTCTGGTTAACTACTGCAACCTATATCTATCTGAACATCCTTACTGTGTTCATCTCTTGTTCTCCCTCTACGATTTTCACCTCCACACTCTTCCCTCCCTACCTACCAATCCCTTCTGTTAATCAGGTTTTGCGACAAATTTCTTTGCTCCCCAATTCTGTTCTGAGCCTCCTCAATAGTTACACGATCTACCCACCTAACCTTCAGCATTCTTCTGCAGTACCACATTTCAAAAACTTCTCTTTTTGTCTAAAATGTTTGTTAACCATCACGGCGCTACAGTCTATACAAATACTTTCAGAAATGACTTCCTAACACTTAAATCTACACACGACGTTAGCAAATTTCTCTTCCTAAGAAACTCTTTTTCTTGTCATTGCCAGTCTACATTTTATGTCCTGTCTAATTCAGCCATCATCAGTTATTTTGCTGCCGAAAGAGCAAAACTCGTCTACTGTCTCATTTCCTAATCTAACTCGCTCAGCATCACCTGATTTAATTGAGCTACATTCCATTATCCTCGTTTTGCTTTTGTTGATGTTCATCTTATATCCCCCTTTCAAGATAATTTCAATTCCGTTCAGCTGCTCTTCCAAGTCCTCTTCTGCCTCTGACAGAATTACAATATCATCGGCAAACCTCAAAGTTTTTATTACTTTTCCCTGAACATTGATTCCTACTCAAAAATTTTTCTTTGGTTTCCTTTACTGCATGTTCAATGTACAGACTGAATAACATCGGGGATAGGCTGAAACCCCTCCCACTCCCAAACACTGCTTCCTCTCGCTTCTCATAAGTGCCCTCTGGTTTCTGTACAGAACATAAACAGCCTTTTTGCTCCCTGTATTTTAGCCCTGCACCTTCAGAATTTCAAAGTCAGTAATCCAGTCAACACTGTTAAAAGCTTTCTCTAATTCTACAAATGCCACAAACGTAGGTTTGCCTTTCCTTGACCTATCTTCAAAGAGAAGTCGTAGGCCCAGGCTTTCGTCGCGTGTTCCCATATTGCTCCGTAATCCAACCTGGTTAACTCAACTGAGTTAAGTGCGCTGAAACGCAGCGTAATGTATCGATGCTGATGGAGTTACAGGGGTGCAGTGGCATGAAATGATACTGGCAGGAACCATTGAGGCATATGGAACACCAAGAAGGAGTTGTTAGCCGTGTTCCTACATCTGAAAGGTGATGGCTACTTAAATTCAGTCCCCTAAGCTATTGTGAGGATGTAAATCACATTTTCTCTGAATAACATTGTAATGGTGGTGAGCGTTCAGTAGCTTTAAGATTGGACATGAATTGATCTTACTCAATAATGGAATGATAATTAAAGCGAGACCCTAAACTGTCGACAGGCATTGATATACATCAACGGGGACAGCTGAAAATGTGTGCCCCGACTGGGACTCGAACCCAGGATCTCCTGCTTACGTGGCAGACACTCTATCCATCTGAGCCACCGAGGGCACAGAGGATAGAGCGACTGCAGGGATTTATCCCTTGCGCGCTCCCCGTGAGACCGACAGTCCCAGCTTATTGTCCGCACACTACATTCGTAGTGCCCCTGCCCATTACACTCATTACTCGCGGCAGGCAATCTTACCGAGTCCCGTAAGAGTTCGGGGAATGCGTGTGCATCCAGCACAGAAGTAGGTCAATGGCCAGTTAGCCTCAACTATATGAAGATGGTGTCTGTTCTTTTGGACATGTCCGAAAGAGCAGATACCATCTTCGTATCATTTAGTCAAGAATGCCTTAAAAGTGGCAAAGACGTCATTATCAACACCCCACTGAGTTTCAAAGAGGTTATAACGGCCCCCTGCCTTAATATGATGAAAATTAAGTTTTATGTTAGTAAATAAAATGTGACACGCTTTTGGAGAATATAACTTCTCATCAAAACATTTCAAAGATGTTCGCAGGGTGGTCGTCACACCGCTCAATAATACTGTTTCAAAGATAAAGTTTATGGCTCTTCACTTTTGTTGTCTAGGGTATCATACAGTGTGAGTCACCAAACGTTACCGCTGGATATATTTCGTAAACTACATCAAATACTGACGAATCGATTCCACAGACCGAACGTGAGGAGAGGGGCTAGTGTAATTGGTTAATACAAAGCATAAAAAATGCACGGAAGTATGTTTTTTAACACAAACCTACGTTTTTTTAAATGGAACCACGTTAGTTTTGTTAGCACATCTGAACATATTAACAAATACGTAATCAGTGCCGTTTGTTGCATTGTAAAATGTTAATTACATCCGGAGATATCGTAACCTAAAGTTGACGCTTGAAACCTCCGACGGGCGTTTCATAGGACGTGGAGGACGCATAAATTGGCCAGCCCGTTCTCCTGATCTTACACCTCTGGACTTCTTTCTGTGGGGTACGTTAAAGCAGAATGTGTACCGTGATGTGCCTACAACCCCAACGTATTGTGGCAGCCTGCGGCGACATTACACCAGATGTACTGCGGCGTGTACGACATTCATTACGCCAGAGATTGCAATTGTGTCAGCAAATGATGGCCACCACATTGAACATCTATTGGCCTGACATGTCGGGACACACTCTATTCCACTTCGTAATTGAAAACGGAAACCACGTGTGTACGTCTACCTCACCCCTCATGGTAATGTACATGTGCGTCAGTGAAAAAGACCAATAAAAAGGTGTTAGCATGTGGACGTAATGTGCTGTTCCAGTCTCTTCTGTACCTAAGGTCCATCACCGTTCCCTTTGGATCCCTACGGAATTCGGTGCTCTCCGATACACACGATCGAACAGCGGAGGAGTGGTACTCAAGCGTCAATTTTACGTTACAATATCTCCGGATGTAATTAACATTTTACAATGCAACAAACGGCACTGATTACGTATTTGTTTATATGTTCAGATGTGCTAACAAAACTAACGTGGTTCCATTTAAAAAAACGTAGGTTTGTGTTAAAAATACTTCCGTGCATTTTTTTATGGTTTGTATTAACCAATTACACTTGCCCCTCTCCTCACGTTCGGTCTGTGGAATCGATTCGTCAGTATTTGATGTGGTTTACGAAATATATCCAGCGGTAATGTTGGGTGACTCACCCTGTATATTTATAAGAGGTCCGAATTTTTAAAAAAGGTCATCACGCGTTTTTATTCCTCTTTAAAAAACACACGTAAAGTTTACGTGGCATCTCTGACATAACAGTTACATCTTGTGCATCAACCTCTTTGGTTCTGCGATCCACACATTTTTACATACAATGGAATTATCCATAGAGTAAATATCTCTGGAGTGAGCATTCACATGCGCAGACCAGATTTTGTGTTGTCAACATACATTGCCGGCCTGGTCACGTGTTCTCGGGACGTCGTGTGTTTGTCCGTATAGCGCCCTGTATATTTAGAATGTCACTACATCCCTAGTACAGACGGATTCTTTTCGTACGTGTCGTGGATTATTTATAAATGTCGCGCAGACATTTTAACAGTATCCATTTGATACCGGGAATAAACCAGCTACGTAACTTTTAAGGGCAAGTGATATTACATTTTGCTTCTTTGCGATAGGTGTCACAGTTCAGATGCACACGATTTTTGGTAGTTTTCGGTATGATACGGCACTTTATAGTATTACAGAGCCTGACGTATATTTATGCAGTGATAGTGTTGCAAAACGACTTGACAGTACGCTAGTACTTTTGCAAGTGTCCGAAAAACACCGAATTTGCCACACATTAGCGATTATATCCCTGCTTATTCGTCCTTTTTTTCTGCTATTTCTGCGGATTTATTTTCTCGTTTTTGCGACCTAACGCACAATTTTTCTTACTGTTGACACTTTTAAGTATTTATTTAACGCATTTTACGTACTTGGTCCCAGTTCATTAAATAAATAGTAGACTCAGTAATCTAAATATATAATCGACAAGTCACTGATTAAGCTTTTGTACGAGCTGTAATATCTATTATATAGTCATGAAATCGTAGAAAAATAGGTCTACAGAATCAAGCCTTAATTATAAAGCGTCTCGAAATTTTTAAACATATACAGTGTCTCTTACTAAATGGCTGGTTCAAATGCCTCTGAGCACTATGCGACTTAACTTCTGAGGTCATCAGTCGCCTAGAACTAACCTAACTAACCTAAGGACATCACATACATCCATGCCCGAGGCAGGATTCGAACCTGCGGCCGTAGCGGTCGCTCGTCTCCAGACTGAAGCGCCTAGAACCGCATGGCGCCTCCGGCCGGCTATGAGTCTCTTACTAATATGATAACCATAATTAGAGCTACATGGTATGTACCAATGAAAAGTTACTATCCCTCCTTTCACATATTTTTCTTTACATCCGTACCAACAAGAGTAATTCACTATCGCTATTACACTATCAACAAACGGTGAAACACAGCAAAAACTCTTGATATCATAAACTTCAAACGCTGCAGAAAGCACACATGCACAGCGAAGTCCCGAAAACACGTGACAATCCTGGTTTAATGTTGACAACAGGCGCAGCACTCAATGCTCACTCCAGAGATATTTACTCTATGGAATTATCCGGCACTAAAAACACTGACCGACGTGACTTTCACAACTACACTGAGCCAACTGCCTGCCGGTCTTTGACAGTGCTCGTATTTATAACCTTCCAAAGAGATCAACAAATTATTTTTTTTAGAGTTAGTTAAACTGTTATTAAATTAATTATTTACACGAAATAGTTACGAATGATTCTGGTGCTCACAAGGGAACCTCCCCATCGCACCCCCCTCAGATTTAGTTATAAGTTGGCGCAGTGGATAGGCCTTGAACAACTGAACACAGATCAATCGAGAAAACAGGAAGAAGTTGTGTGGAACTACGAAAAAAATAAGTAAAATATACAAACTGAGTAGTCCATGCGGAACATAAGCAACATCGAGGAGAATGTGGGCTCAGGAGCGTCGTGGTCCCGTGGTTAGCGTGAGTAGCTGCGGAACGAGAGGTCCTTGGTTCAGGTCTTCCCTCGACTGAAAATTTTACTTTCTTTATTTACGCAAAGTTATGATCTGTCCGTTCGTTCATTGACGTCTCTGTTCACTGCAATAAGTTTAGTGTCTGTGTTTTGCGACCGCATCGCAAAACCGTGCGATTAGTAGACGAAAGGACGTGCCTCTCCAATGGAAACCGAAAACATTTGATCGCAAGGTCATAGGTCAACCGATTCCTCCACAGGAAAACACGTCTGATATATTCTATACGACACTGGTGACGGCGTGTGCGTCACATGACAGGAATATGTTGTCGGCCCACCTAACTTGTACACTTAACGAGTGGGTAAAAAGATTTTCTACCTTGCCCGATTTAGGTTTTCTTGTGGATGTGATAATCACTCCCAAAAAAGTGATGAAAACATAAGAGTTTGGCACATAAACTGAAAATAAAAAATTAAACATGTCCCTCGAGGGAAGACTTGAATCTAGGACCTCTTGTTCCGTAGCGGCTCTCGCTAACCACGGGACCACGGCGCTCCTTGGCACTCATTGTCCTTGATGTTACGTATCTTGCACATGGACTACTCAGTTTGTATATTTTACTAATTTTTTTCATTGTTCCACACAACTTCTTCCTGTTTTCTCGATTGATCTGTGTTCAGTTTTTCAAGGCCTATCCACTGTGCCAACTTATAACTAAATCTGAGGGGGGTGCGATGGGGAGGTTCCCTTGTCAGGTGTTTAGATTAAAAACATAAATGGTGCATTTTACAAATAATTACAAGTGACAACCAAGTGAAATAGCTGGATTACAAGGTGTTGAATATGATCTTTCTCATTTGCATAATATTGGGGTTAAAAAGTGCAAACCTGTAAATTACGTGAGTATACAGAACAAAAGTATTATTAAACTTATTTGTTTTTCATACTAAGTGTAGTGAATAATCAGGTTTTCCTGGCCAAATTTTATAACGAGCAATTTCGTAGTCACATATGTTGACACTTTGAATAAGCCTATGTGAGCAAAACATAACAGTTCCTACTGAAATATTCGTGTTAAATCAGTTTAAATAAATGTACCTTGTTTTTTCAATCTCTTTTGGATCGAAATATTAGATATTAAAGACATTGAAAAACATTGCATTATAATTGCACTCATACGAAATTTAACTAATTTGAGTTTAATTTACTGAGAAATCGTAATTTATCCTCAGTATCGTATACTTCCATACTTCTTTTCCCTCCTATCGGGATCATTACAAGGTCATGTGATAGGGCTACGAGAAGCTGGGTGTTCCTTCTGCGATACTGCAGAACGTCTTGGCAGGAATGTATCGCTGTATATGAATGCTGGCAGCGGTGGTCGCGAGAATGTACGGTCGCATGAAGACTGGGCTCCAGACGGGCACGTAGCACTACCGGGAGGGAAGACCATCGTTCTCGGCCTACGGCGCTAACGAGTCATGCTGCATCTGCAGCAGCAATCTGAGCAGCAGTTGGCGCCACAGTGGCAGAAAGGACTGTTACAAATTGCTTACTTCCAGGACAGCTCCTAACCACACGCCCTGACCACAAAATATCTCTATTTCCTGTTTCAGTAGTGCCAAGCGAGAGGTCATGGAGGGCAGAGTGGAGGTCTGTTATGTTTTGCGATGACAGCTGGTACTGCCTCGGTGCCAGCGATGGCCGTGTGGTGGTTAGGAGGAGGCAAGTTGAGGGCCTGCAGCCATCCTGCCTGTGTGTTGGGGCGCGAATTCGTGTGACAGCAGGAGTACTCTCGTTGTTATCCTACACACTCTGACTCCTCCAAGACTAAACTTAAATTTGCTGATCCGACCTGTTGTGCTGCCATTCATTAACAGCATTCCGGGAGGAGTTTTCCAACAGGATAACACTTACTCGCCTACCGCCATTGTAGCCCACCTGCCTGTGTGTTGGGGTGCGATTTCGTATGACAGCAGGAGTACTTTCGTTATTATCCTACACACCCTGACTCCTCCAAGACTGAACTTAAATTTGCTGATCCGACCTGTTGTGCTGCCATTCATTAACAGCATTCCAGGAGAAGTTTTCCAACAGGATAACACTTACTCGCCTACCGCCATTGTAGCCCACCTGCCTGTGTGTTGGGGTGCGATTTCGTATGACAGTGGGAGTACTCTCGTTGTTATCCTACACACCCTGACACCTCCAAGACTGAACTTAAATTTGCTGATTCGACCTGTTGTGCCGCCATTCATTAACGGCGTTCCGGGGGGTGTTTTCCAACAGGATAACGCTCGCTCACCTACCGCCATTGTAGCCTACCTGCTCATGTGTTGGAGTGCGATTTTGTATGACACCAGGAGCACTCTCCTTGCTATCTTACACACCCTGACTCCTCCAAGACTAAACTTAAATTTGCTGATTCGACCTGTTGAGCTGCCATTCATTAACGGCGTTCCGGGGGGTGTTTTCCAACAGGACAACGCTCGATCACCTACCGCCGTTGCAGCCCATCTACCTGTGTGTTGGGGCGCGATTTCGTATGACAGCAGGAGCACTCTCGTTGTTATCCTACACACCCTGACTCCTCCAAGACTAAACTTAAATTTGATGATTCGACCAGTCGTGCCGCCATTCATTAACGGCGTTCCGGGGGGTGTTTTCCAACAGGATAACGATCTATCACCTACCGCCATTGTAGCCCACCTGCCCGTGTGTTGGGGCGCGATTTCGTATGACAGCAGGAGTACTCTCGTTGTTAGCTTACACACCCTGACTCCTCCAAGACTAAACTTAAATTTGCTGATCCGACCTGTTGTGCTGCCATTCATTAACAGCATTCCGGGAGGAGTTTTCCAACAGGATAACACTTACTCGCCTACCGCCATTGTCGCCAACCTGCCTGTGTGTTGGGGTGCGATTTCGTATGACAGCAGGAGTACTCTCGTTGTTATCCTACACACCCTGACACCTCCAAGACTGAACTTAAATTTGCTGATTCGACCTGTTGTGCCGCCATTCATTAACGGCGTTCCGGGGGGTGTTTTCCAACAGAATAACGCTCGCTCACCTACCGCCATTGTAGCCTACCTGCTCATGTGTTGGAGTACGATTTTGTATGACACCAGGAGCACTCTCCTTGCTATCTTACACATCCTGACTCCTCCAAGACTAAACTTAAATTTGCTGATTCGACCTGTTGAGCTGCCATTCATTAACGGCGTTCCGGGGGGTGTTTTCCAACAGGACAACGCTCGATCACCTACCGCCGTTGCAGCCCATCTACCTGTGTGTTGGGGCGCGATTTCGTATGACAGCAGGAGCACTCTCGTTGTTATCCTACACACCCTGACTCCTCCAAGACTGAACTTAAATTTGATGATTCGACCTGTCGTGCCGCCATTCATTAACGGCGTTCCGGGGGGTGTTTTCCAACAGGATAACGATCTATCACCTACCGCCATTGTAGCCCACCTGCCCGTGTGTTGGGGCGCGATTTCGTATGACAGCAGGAGTACTCTCGTTCTTAGCCTACACACCCTGACTCCTCCAAGACTGAACTTAAATTCGCTGATTCGACCTGTTGTGCTACCATTCATTAACGGCGTTCCGGGGGGTGTTTTCCAACTGGATAACGCTCGCTCACCTACCGCCGTTCTAGCCCAGCACGGTTTATACAGTGTAGAGACGTTGGCTAGGCCTGCTAGATGACCAGATCTGTCTCCAGTCGAGCACATACGGGACATCATCGGACAACTCCTGCTTCATCGACAAACTGCATTAACAGTCCCTAAATTCATTGACCAAGTGCAACAGGCATGGAACTCCATGCCAGAAACTGACATCTGGCACCTCTACAACCGAATGCATGCTCGCATTCAACAGTCTTGTGGTTACACAGGTTATTAATTTCACAATTGTGATGACTTGTCTGGTGTACATTAATTTGTGATTTTGAGGGTTAATGACTTAATTATGTCACCTAGACAAATGCATTCCCGAAATTTCATTACTGAACATTAATTATTTTTTGCTGTTGCTATTTATACTCAGTCACTGTATGTGCCCGAGAGGGACGGGAATCCTGATTGCTACTTCATGAAAGCAGCAGCTCACACTTCTGTCATTACTAATGTTTCGCCTACAACCCTTAAGACTCCTGCCATAGTGCATCTGGGAATTGCGCCATTGGCTGGTGAAGAATTGAGACTGGCCTCTCCAGAGGTTGCACACTCTACCTCCTCATTCGCCTCTATTGCTCTGATTTGGTAAGTGTCGCAGTGGGGTGAACTACATCGCCTGACAGAAAAATAAAACGCGGAAGCGAGGAGGAACCGAAATGAAACTTCATTGGTTGAGAGGATACGTTGATTTTATTTCAGTGATTACAAACTCGGCTCAAACTTACAAAGAACATGGAAGTATGAGTCGATCTGTCACTATGACATTGCATTACCTCTGGGCTCGATGTAGGCACTGATTCGGTTGGGAAGGGTGTCATAAAGCAAGACGCAAGGTTTCCCCCTCCTCTCCCCCCCGCCACAACGTCTGTAACTGATTGTTGTATGTTGTTTGTAAACCGAGGACCTAGAAACGACGGAGAGGGTCTGTTCTCGCTGCAGGCTCAGTGCCCCACAACCCCATGACGACTACCGCAGTCCACTTCACCCCTCCCCTGCCCCACACCGAACCCAGGGTTATTGTGCGGTTCGGCCCCCAGTGGACTCCCCCCCCCCCCCCCCCCCCCGGGAACGTCTCACAGCAGATGAGTGTAACCCCTATGTTAGCGTGTTGGAGTAATGGTGGTGTACGGCGTACATGGGGAACTTGAATAAGGGGAACCAGCCCACATTCTCCGAGGCAGATGGAAAACCGCCTAAAAACCATCCACAGACTGGCTGGCTCACCGGACCTCGACACAAGTCCGCCGGGCGGATTCGTACCGGGAACCAGGCGCTCCTTCCCTCTCTGCAAATTCCGTGCGTTAGACTGCTCGGCTAACGGGGTGGGCCTAACTGATGGTTGATATCCTGGCTGTTCGTGCTGGAACAGAGCTGACATCTGAACTGGTCCCACAAACGTTCCACTGGAGGTAGAGCTAGGGATCTTGCTGGTCACTGGAGTGCCTCACAGACAATTCATAGTGGCACATTCCACATATGGCCGAGCATTGTTCTGTTGAAAAATGGTACTGTGATACTGTCGCATGAGAGGTAACACATGAGGATGCAGGACGTGGGTGGCCTACCGTTGTGGCCTCAGAGTTCACTCAGTCACTAGCAGCCGTGACCTGATGTATAAGCTGATTGCTTCCCACGATACAACGCCATTAGTAACACTGCAGTGTCTCTCCAAAACATTGGAATAATGCCACATCTCCTTAGGTTGCTGCAATACTAACTGATGACAGTAATCTATGGCAGTCCCGTATGACACCATTTTTGAGCAGCCCGTGATTCCTGGTAATGACACCACTGAAATGCAACCTGTAGTGTTGTGATGCTAATGGCTCCCTCTGCACAGGAGACAGTTAACCCCCTAGTCTAGCTGCTGGTAATCTCCGCCGCGAAGTGTGAAGTGCGTGCTGTAATAAGGTTTCTGACTGCAAAAAACTGTACACCGATAGAAATCTATCGGCAGCTTTGTGAAGTGTATGGGGACAACATAATCACTGAAGGTGGAGTGCGTCAATGGGTCATAAAATTTAAAAATGGCCGAACTGACATTCACGATGAAGAGCGAAGTGGAAGACCCAGCATAGTGACTGCCGAACTTGTCGAAAAAGTCGATGCCGCGGTCCGTGAAAACCGTAATTTCACAATAACGGAACTCTCTACGAGTTTTCCACAAATTTCACGAAGTTTGTTGCACGAAATCATTACCGAAAAGCTCGGTTACCACAAGTTTTGTGCAAGATGGATACCAAAAATCATGTCAGAGATTCACAAAAATCAGCGAATGGCTGCAGCGTTAACGTTTTTGGACGCTTACGAGGAAGATGGCGACTCATTACTCGATCGCATCGTTACTGGTGACGAAACATGGGTTAAGCATGTGAACTGCGAGACAAAATTGCAGTCAATGCAGTGGGGGCACACAAATTCCCCCCAAAACCCCAAAAATGCATGCAGACAATTTCGGCAAGGAAGGTGATGGCGACTGTCTTTTGGGACAGAAAAGGTGTGATTTTTGTGGATTTCCTGGAAAGAGGCACTACAATAAAGTCTCAAAGGTATTGCCAAACTCTGCACGACCTCAGAAGAGCAATACAAAACAAGCGCAGGGGGAAGTTGGGCTCAAAGATCTTTCCGATTCACGACAACGCCCGGGCCCACACGGCAAATGCCACTCGTGAAGTTCTCGAATCTTTTAAGTGGGAGTTGTTTCCTCATCTGCCGTACAGTCCCGACCTGGCACCGAGCGACTTCCACTTATTCCCAGCAATGAAGAAGTGGTTGGCTATGCATCGGTATGATGACGACGCACAGCTTCAAGAAGAGGTAACCACGTGGTTGAAGGCGCAGGCGGCCAAATTTTACGACGAAGGAATTTCCAAGCTCGTCCATCGCTACGATAAGTGCTTTAATTTAAATGGCAACTATGTAGAAAAGTAGTATTTAAGTGTGGCTTTCATCTGTATATAATAAAAAAAATTTCCAATTATTTATTTTTAATTCCAAAACGTAATAATACTTTGTGGATAGCCCTCGTAATAAGTGCTGCGAGTCCATCAGAGAGAAAGCTACCAGATTTAATTGCGAGAAGAGGAATCTGCAGGGACCCGCTCACCTTGCGCCTCGTGCTCCTCAGCGTCCTCGGGGGCGGCGGTGGAGGCGGCGGGGGCGGCCGGCCTGCGCGCCAGCGCGGCGCCGGTGCGCGGGAGGCCTCGGCGCGCGGGGGCGGCGGGGGCGGGCGCCCTGGAGGCGGGCTGCACGCGCAGGCGCGGCCGCTGGCGCAGCTTGCTCAGCGCGTCCGCCGCCGTCGCCGGGCTCGACTCCTGCGAACGGGAAAGACCCTCCTGATGATGGCGCCCTCGTCCCTGCCGAAACGCTGCGGGTAGCTCCCTCTCTCTTCTGCGGCTGCCTTCAGACTCCTCGTTTGGCAGTAAATAATGGATTTGGCGAGTCCACTGGCAACGGACCCTACTCGTGATGGCCAAACTTCCTGGCAGATTAAAACTGTGTGCCGGATCGGAACTCGAAGACGGGACCTTTGCCTTTCGTGGGCAAGTGCTGTACCAACAGAGCCACCTTAGAACGACTCACGACCCGTCCTTACAACTCTACTTCCGCCAGTACTTCATCTCGTACCTTTCAAAGTTCACAGAAGTTTTAATGTGAAACATACCAAACTAGCACTGCGAGAAGAAAGGGCATGAGGCGACATGGATTAGCAACAGCTTGGGGGGGGGGGGGGGTTCCACAATTGAGGCACAGAGGAATTACAGACACTGGCCGCGAGTGGGTATTGATTGAAATCAGTGGAGAAAGTCGAAAATCTGTACCAGACTGGGATTCGAACCCGGGTCCCCTGTTTACTAGGATATGCTCTGACTACTGGTCATCTCAGCTGAAAGGACTACTCTCACTTGTACACACACTACTGACGTAGTGTCCCTTGCCCATTATCCTCATCACTCGCAGCACTTCGCCAATTGCCGTAAGAGTTCGAGCCTGCAGTGCATCTGCACTGAAGAGACCACTGGCTATATCGGGTGTCTATTCTTTTGGACATATGCGTCTTTTCAAATGTTGCGAGTAATGAGGAGAATGGACAAGGCGGATTACATTAACAGTGTGCCACTAAGTCGACAATTTGGGCCTGACATATTGTGTGCTAGGATAGTCCATGCAGCGGCCATGGCCACCATGTCCAGGTGGCTCAGTGTCAGAGCATCTGCCTTCTAAGCAGGGGATCTGGGCCCGAATCCTTGGCTGGCACGAATTTTCAAGTTGCAGAAAATCTTAAAATTTCATTCAATGCTCACTCGCAGCCAGTGTCTGTGATTCGTTTATGTCTTAATTCTGGAAACATCCGCCATGCTGTGGCTAAACAATGTTTCCGCAATATCGTTTCTTCCAAGAGTGCTAGTCCTACAAGTTTCTCAGGGATGAGGTGCTGCTGGAAGTAGATTTGTAATGACGGCTTGTGAGTCGTACTCTGGTAGCTCATTCGTAGTACTTTGGTAGCTTTTCCCATCCAAAAGTGAAAAGTTCTGGGTTCGCGTCCAGGTCGGGCACACAGTTTTAGTCTTCCAGGACATATTCCACTGCAGACTGAAAATTCATTCTGGACTTAATGATCGAAGTTGTTTCCTCAGCCGTGTCTGCTCCCTAATATCTAACATGGAAATGTGGTTCTGCCTTGAGCAAACGTAATTTCTCTTGTCTGCGTTAATATGCTCCAATGAAAACGCCCTGTAGAAGCACGAAAGCCCGAGATACTAGAAGGAAGTAATTGTAGCTTTGCTGCGAATGCCAAACACTTGGCTGGCCGGAGTGGCCGAACGGTTCTAGGCGCTTCAGTCTGGAACCGCGCGACCGCTACGGTCGCAGGTTCGAATCCTGCCTCGGGAATGGATGTGTGTGATGTCCTTAGGTTAGTTAGGTTTAAGTAGTTCTAATTTCTGGGGGACTGATGACCTCTGATGATAAGTCCCATAGTGCTCAGAGCCATTTGAACAATTTTTGAACGAAATACTTGTGAACACCAGTATGTAATAATAGGATAATATGTAAAACCCACTGAATGTGGTGACACTTTTCTGCAACATGTACAGCTAATAACACATGAAAAGTTGCGATTTTTCAAGGCAGAACTACATTTCCTTATTAGTTACTCTTACTGATATTCGTGAAAGACAAAACAAATCATTTAAAATTACGAACCACTCGAATAAACAAGAACGAGATACCGTACAGTTAAATGTAATATCCGGCAAGGAATGGCTAAAATACAGGATCTTTCAAAAAGAATGGCCTGTTTTCAAAACTCCATATTAGTTGTTGTTGTTGTTGTTGTGGTCTTCAGTCCTGAGACTGGTTTGATGCAGCTCTCCATGCTACTCCCTGTACCTATCCTGTACCTACTGCGACCTACATCCTCCTGAATCTGCTTAGTGTATTCATCTCTTGGTCTCCCTCTATGATTTTTACCCTCCACGCTGCCCTCCAATACTAAATTGGTGATCCCTTGATGCCTCAGAACATGTCCTACCAACCGATCCCTTCTTCTTGTCAAGTTGTGCCACAAACTCCTCTTCTCCCCATTTCTCTTCAATACCTCCTCATTAGTTTTGTGATCTACCCATCTAATCTTCAGCATCCTCCTGTAGCACCACATTTCGAAAGCTTCTTCTCTCTTCTTGTCAAAACTATTTATCGTCCACATTTCACTTCCATACATGGCTACACTCCATACAAATACTTTGAGAAACTACTTCCTGACACGTAAATCTATACTCGATGTTAACAAATTTCTCTTCTTCAGAAACGCTTTCCTTGCCATTGCCAGTCTACATTTTATATCCTCTCTACTTCGACCATCATCAGTTATTTTACTCCCTAAATAGCAAAACTCCTTTACTACTTTAAGCGTTTCATTTCCTAATCTAATAACCTCAGCATCACCCGATTTAATTCGACTACATTCCATTATCCTCGTTTTGCTTTTGTTGATGTTCATCTTATATCCTCCTTTCAAGACACTGTCTGTTCCGTTCAGCTGCTCTTCCAGGTCCTTTGCTGTCTCTCCTAGGTATTTAGTTGAATTGACAGCCTCTAGATTTGACAGATTTATCGTATAATCGAAGTTTAACGGATTTCTTTTAGCACTGATGTGGGTGACTTCACTCTTTCCATTATTTACGGTCAACTGCCAATTTTTACACCGTAAATATATCTTTTCTAAACCGTTTGCAATTTCTTTTGATCTTCTGATGACTTTACTAGACGATAAACGACAGCATCATATGCAAAGAACCTAAGATGGCTGCTGAGATTGCCTCCCAAATCGTTAATACAGATAAGGAACTGGGGAAAACCAGAAATCACTTCTGTTTCACTCAATGGCTTTCTGTCAGTTATTACGAACTGTGGTCTCTCTGACAGGAAATCAATAATGCAGCCGCATAGCTGAGACGTTATGCCATAAGTACGCAATTTCACAACAAACCCCTTGTGTGGTTCGGTTCAAAAGCCTTCTGGAAATCTAGAAATAAGGAATCACTTTGAAATGCCTAGTCGATAGTAGTCAATACCTCTTGTGAGTAAGGAGCTAGCTGCGTTCCACACGAACAACGATGTTTTCTAACCATTTGTGGACTGTCTGTCAATAGTCTGTTCTCTTCGAGGTATTTCATAATGTTCGAACAGAACATAGGTTCCAAAATCCTGGCGCATATCGACGTTAATTATGTCATTGTTAATAATGAAGCTGTTGCATCAGCATACTCTGAAAGGAACGTAATTGGTACACAGTTCGAATCTGAAGATTTGCGTTTATTAATTAATCTGCTTTACTACTCCGATGATATCTACTTCTAACTTACTCATGTTGGCAACTCTTCTTCTTTAGAATTCTGGAATATTTCACCTCGTCTTCTTTGGTGAAGGAAATTCGGCAGGCTGTGTTTAGTAACTCTGCTTTGGCAACACTGTCAATGGTAGTACCTCAATTGCTATTGGGCACAGAAGGCATTGTGTCTTGCCGCTAAGATAATTTACATACGACCACAATCTCGATTTTCTGCCAGGTTTCTAGACTAAGTTTCATTGCGGAAAATGTTAGAAGCATCTCGCATTGAAGTCCGCACTAAATTTCTAGCTTCTGTAAAAGATTGCTAATCTTGGGGATTTTGCGTTCGTTTAAATTTGGCATGCTTTCTTTGTTGTTTCTGCAACAGTAGTAAGTTCAAAAGTCAAAGAGTAAATAAGTTTTTCAAAGCGTAATTACTGTTCCATATTTCGCGTTATATTCTTCAAATCAATAAATATGTTGCTAAAGTAGCCTATGTTCTTCCTCAGTATTCAAGCTGTCTGCTAGCAAATTTCATCAAAATCGGTCGAGCGGTTTAGTCCTGAAAGCATAACAGACAGAGCTACTTTGGCATTTATAACATTAGTATGTGAAGAGGGGCAGCAGCCTTTTCAGTAGTTGCAGGGGCAACAGTCTGGATGATTGATTTGGCCTTGTAACACTAAGCAAAACGGAATGGCTGTGATGGTACTGCGAACGGCTGAAAGCAAGGGGAAACTATAGCCGTAATTTTTCCCGAGGGCATGCAGATTTAAAGAAAACTGGCGTTCTACAGATCGGAGCGTGGAATGTCAGGTCCCTTAATCGGGCAGGTAGGTTAGAAAATTTAAAAAGGGAAATGGACAATATTATAGTAATGAAAGACAATGTAGATGAAGATGAAATAGGAGATATGATATTGCGTAAAGAGTTTGACAGAGCACTGAAAGACCAAAGTCGAAACAAGGCCCCGGCAGTGTACAACATTCCATTAGAACTACTGAAAGCCTTGGGAGAGCCAGGCCTAACAAAACTCTACCATCTAGTGAGCAAGATGTATCAGGCAGGCGAAAGACCCTCCGAGTTCAAGAAGAATATAATAATTCCAATCCCAAAGAAAGAAGGTGTTAACAGATCAGAAAATTACCAAGCCACCAGTTTAATAAACCACGGCTGCAAAATACTAACACGAATTCTTTACAGACGAATGGAAAAAGTGGTAGAAACTGACCTCTGGGAAGATCAGTTTGGATTCCGTAGAAATGATGGAACACGTGAGGCAATACTGACCCTACGACTTATCTTAGAAAATAGATTAACGAAAGACAAACCTACGTTTCTAGCATTTGTAGACATAGAGAAAGCTTTTGACAATGTTTACTGGAATACTCTCTTTCAAATTCTGAAGCTGACAGGAGTAAAATACAGGGAGCGAAAGGCTATATACAGTTTGTACAGAAACCAGATGGCATGAAAGGGAAGCAGTGGTTGGGAAGGGAGTGAGACAGGGTTGTAGCCTATCCCCAATGTTATTCAATATGTATATTGAGCAAGCAGTAAAGGAAACAAAAGAAAAATTCGGAGTAGGAATTGAAGTCCACGGAGAAGAAATAAAAACTTTGAGGATCGCCGATGACATTGTAATCCTGTCAGAGACAGCAAAGGACTTGGAAGATCAGTTGAACGGAATGGATAGTGTCTTGTGTCTTGAAAGGAGGATATAAGATGAACATCAACAAAAGCAAAACGAGTATAATGGAATGTAGTCGAATTAAGTCTGGTGATGCTGAGGGTATTAGATTAGGAAATGAGACACTTAAAGTAGTAAATGAGTATTGCTACTTGGGGGGGGGGGGGAAATAACTGATGATGGTCGAAGTAGAGAGGATATAAAATGTAGACTGGCAATGGGAAGGAAAGCGTTTCTGAAGAAGAGATATTTGTTAACATCGAGTATAGATTTAAGTGTCAGGAAGTTATTTCTGAAAGTATTTGTATGGAGTGTAGCCATGTAGGGAAGTGAAACATGGACAATAAATACTTTGGACAAGAAGAGAATAGAAGCTTTCGAAATGTGGTGCTACAGAAGAATGCTGAAGATTAGATGGGTAAATCACGTAACTAATGAGGAAGTATTGAATAGGATTGGGGAGAAGAGGAGTTTGTGGCACAACTTGACTAGAAGGGATCGGTTGGTAGGACATGTTTTGAGGCATCAAGGGATCACCAATTTAGTATTGGAGGGCAGCGTGGAGGGTAAAAAACGTAGAGGGAGACCAAGAGATGAATAGACTAAGCAGATTCAGAAGGATGTAGGCTGCAGTACGTATTGGGAGATGAAGAAGCTTGCACAGGATAGAGTAGCATGGAGAGCTGCATCAAACCAGTCTCAGGACTGAAGACCACAACAACAATATAATGAATGGATATGGATTCTGGATATACAGGGAGTGGTGGTGGTGGTATTGGCAAGTTCCTATGGGACAAAACTGCTGAGGTCATCAGTCCCTAGGCCTACACACTACTAAATGAAACTTACACTAACTTACGCTAAGGACAACACACACACACACACACACACACACACACACACACACACTTGCCCGAGGTTGGACTCGAACCTTATACGAGGGGAGTTCCGTGAACCGTGGCAAGGCGCCAGAGACCGCGCGGCAACCTCGCGAGGCTATACAGGGTGAAACAATAACGTTCGGCAGAAATTGCAAGACACATTCCTCGTACACAGACGAAGAAATAATGTTATCTGAACATTGGTCTGGAAACGCTTTGTATCCATGTTACAATTCACTTGTCCAACTCATTAATCATGAGAACACACGCGAACAGACCGGACCAGCATACCACAAGCAGCTCTTTCTGGCAGGAGATGTTCAGTATGCCCTGCGTGGGCATCCACTCGCCACCGTAGTGAATCTCGCATGCGCTGGTGTTTACCTGTGCTATAGGGTATGGTTTGGCGGCCTTCCCTAATGCGAGCACGTAGACTCTGAACGTGTTGTACTGGGGTTACGCACACAAGAGCTTTCAAATGTCCCCCACAAATAAAAAGCCAGTGGGTTTAGGTTTGGAGAGTGGAGGCCGGCCAACTAGTCCACCTCAGCATATCCATGTGTTACCAAATCTAATGATAAAACGAGGAGGTGCTCCATCGTCCATGAAGTACACGTTTTATCACACATCTAGAGGAACATCTGCTAACAGGAAAGTCCACTGGACCTGACGGGATACCAATTCGATTATGCGAAGGAGCTTGCCCCCCTTCTAACAGCCGTGAACCGCAAGTCGCTAGAGGAACGGAAGGTTCCAAATGATTGGAAAAGAGCACAGGTATTCGCAGACTTCAAGAAGGGTCGTCGAGCAGATGCGCTAAACTATAGACCTATATCTCTGACATCGATCTGTTGTAGAATTTTAGAACATGTTTTTTGCTCGAGTATCATGTCGTTTTTGGAAACCCAGAATCTACTATGTAGGAATCAACATGGATTCCGGAAACAGCGATCGTGTGAGCCCCAACTCGCTTTATTTGTTCATGAGACCCAGAAAATATTAGATACAGGCTCCCAGGTAGATGCCATTTTCCTCGACTTCCGGAAGGCGTTCGATACAGTTCCGCACTGTCGCCTGATAAACAAAGTAAGAGCCTACGGAATATCAGACCAGCTGTGTGGCTGGATTGAAGAGTTTTTAGCAAACAGAACACAGCATGTTGTTATCAATGGAGAGACGTCTACAGACGTTAAAGTAACCTCTGGCGTGCCACAGGGGAGTGTTATGGGACCATTGCTTTTCACAATATATATAAATGACCTAGTAGATAGTGTCGGAAGTTCCATGCGCCTTTTCGCGGATGATGCTGTAGTATACAGAAAAGTTGCAGCATTAGAAAATTGCAGCGAAATGCAGGAAGATCTGCAGCGGATAGGGAGTGCAGGGTGTGGCAACTGACCCTTAACATAAACAAATGTCATGTATTGCGAATACATAGAAAGAAGGATCCTTTATATGATAGCGGAACAAACACTGGTAGCAGTTACTTCTGTAAAATATCTGGGAGTATGTGCACGGAACGAATTGAAGTTGAATGATCATATAAAATTAATTGTTGGTAAGGCGGGTGCCAGGTTGAGATTCATTGGGAGAGTCCTTAGAAAATGTAGTCAATCGACAAAGGAGGTGGCTTACAAAACACTCGTTGGACCTATACTTGATTACTGCTCATCAGTGTGGGATCCGTACCAGGTCGGGTTGACAAATGATATAGAGAAGATCCAAAGAAGAGCGGCGCGTTTCCTCATATGATTATTTGGTAAGCGTGATGGCGTTGCAGAGATGTTTAGCAAACACGAGTGGCAGACTCTGCAAGAGAGGCGCTCTGCATCGCGGTGTAGCCTACTGTCCAGGTTTCGAGAGGGTGCGTTTCTGGATGAGGTATCGAGTATATTGCTTCCCCCTACTTATACCTCCCGAGGAGATCACGAATGTGAAATTAGAGAGATTCGAGCGCGCACGGAGGCTTTCAGACAGTCGTTCTTCCCGCGAACCATACGCGACTGGAACAGAAAATGGAGGTAATGACAGTGAGATGTGAAGTGCCCTCCGCCACACACCGTTGGGTGGCTTGCGGAGTATAAATGTAGATGTAGATGAACAGATTAGGTAGAACACTCTCTACGAAATTATGGTAACTTTGTCTGTTGAGCCTGGGTGGAAGAAAGAGAGGCGTGGCAACTGGGACATGTAAAACAAAACACTGGCAGGGAACAGAGATGTCCCCCGCGATTCTGCGAGGGTAATCCCGAAAAAAAGGTCTCCTATAACTACAGAACTCTGTTTGTGTGGCAGTTGGTCACACTGTTATGAAGAGTGGCTCACGAGCTGAGTGTAAACGTGCGCACGCCGCGCTGAGGCGCTCAGTCTTGGCTTGGCAGGCGTTGAGAATGTTACCGCCAAGTGCGAATTGAGCGCAGTTATTCGATTTTTGAACGCTAAGGGCACTGCGCCGATTGAAATCCATAGCAAATTGACGGAAGTGTGCATGGATGCCAAATTCAAATCAGAACCGGAGAAGAGGAATGTTGAGCAAGGGCGTACACATTATCAATGACAACGCTCGCCCACACACCTCTAGGCAAACCGTTGGTCTCCTGCAACAGTTTCAGTGGAACACAATCACCCACCCACCCTATAGTTCTGACTTGGGGCCCAGTGACTGTCACCAGTTCTCTAGGTTAAAAGAACATTTTACCGGAAAGCGATTCAGCTCCGACGACGACGTGAAAGAAGAGGTTCATAGCTTTCTGAACAGCATGGCGGCGAGCTGGTATGATATGGGCATACAAAAACTGCCACAGCGCCTACAAAAATGCATCGACATAAATTGTGATTATGTCGAAAAATACCGGGTGATCAAAAAGTCAGTATTAATTTGAAAACTTTATAAACCACGGAATAATGTAGATAGAGAGGTAAAAATTGACACACATGCTTGGAATGACATGGGGTTTTATTAGAACAAAAAAAAATTCACAAAATGTCCGAAAGATGGCGCTGGACAGCGAAACGTGAATGACTGCGCATGACAATCGTGTATAAAATGAGCTGTAATGAGAGAGAGAATCAGATGCACCAGCAGTTGCAGCATGTTGACGTTACCTGAAAAGACGCTTTTAGTGAAGCTGTATTATCAGAATGGTACGATCCTATCGCCACAGCAAGGGGATTCGAACGGGTAAAGGTCCGTTGACAAATGCAGCTGTGGCGAGAATGATTTCGAAGTTCGAAGAAACTGGTTGTTTAGACGATAGACCCCGTAGTGGCCGACCGAGCACAAGGCGTAATGCTGCTGAAACAATTCAGGAAGAAAAAAAATGATTCAAATGGCTCTGAGCACTATGGGACTTAACATCTGAGGTCATCAGTCCCCCAGAACTAGAACTAGTTAAACCTAACTAACCTAAGGATATCACACACATCCATGCCCGAGGCAGGATTCGAACCTGCGACCGTAGCTGTCACGCGGTTCCAGACTGAAGCGCCTAGAACCGCTCGGCCACCAGCGGCCCGCAGTTCAAGAACAAATGGTGACTGTAGCCTCCCAGGTCCGCAGACCTCAGTCCGTGCGATTATTGTCTTTGGGGTTACCTGAAGTCGCAAGTGTATCGTGATCGACCGACATTTCTAGGGATGCTGAAAGACAACATCAGACGCCAATGCCTCACCATAACTCCGGACATGCTTTACAGTGCTGTTCACAACATTATTCCTCGAATACAGCTATTGTTGAGGAATGATGGTGGACATATTGAGCATTTCCTGTAAAGAACATCATCTTTGCTTTGTCTTACTTTGTTATGATAATTATTGCTATTCTGATCAGATGAAGCGCCATCTGTCGGGCATTTTTTGAGGTTTTGTATTTTTTTTGGTTCTAATAAAACCACATGTCATTCCAAGCACGTGTGTCAATTTGTACCTCTCTATCTACATTACTCCGTGATTTATTCAGTTTTCAAATTTATACTGACTTTTTGATCACCGGGTAGCTAAATGTTCAAGCTGTAAACTGATGTAAACCGTTGCAGAAATACACTATTGGCCATTAATATTGCTACACCAAGAAGAAATGCAGATGATAAACGCGTATGCATTGGACAAATATATTATACTAGAAATGACACGTGATTACATTTTCACGCAATTTGGGTGGATAGATCCTGAGAAATCAGTACCCAGAACAACCACCTCTGGCCGTAATAACGGCTTTGATACGCCTGGGCATTGAGTCAAACAGAGCTTGGATGGCGTGTACAGGTACAGCTGCCCATACAGATTCGACACGATACCACAGTTCATCGAGAGTAGTGACTGGCGTATTGTGACGAGCCACTTGCTCAGCCACGATTGACCAGACATTTTCAATTGGCGAGAGATCTGGAGAATGTGCTGGTCAGGGCAGCAGTAGAACATTTTCTGTATCCAGAAAGGCCCGTACAGGACCTGCAACATGCGGTCGTGCATTATCCTGCTGAAATGTAGGGTTTCGCAGGGATCGAATGAGCCACGCGACGTAACACATCTGGAATGAAACGTCCACTGTTCAAAGTGCCGTTAATGCAAACAAGTGGTGACCGAGACGTGTAACCCATACCATCACGCCGGGTGATACGCCAGTATGGCGATGACGAATACACGCTTCCAATGTGCGTTCACCGCGATGTCGCCAAACACGGATGCGACGATCATGATGCTGTAAACAGACCCTGGATTCATCCGAAAAACTGACGTTTTGCCATTCGTGCACCCAGGTTCGTCATCGAGTACACCATCGCAAGCGCTCGTGTCTGTAATGCAGTGTCAAGGGTAATCGCAGCCATGGTCTCCGAGCTAATAGTTCATGCTACTGCAAACGTCGTCGAACTGTTCGTGCAGATGGTTGTTGTCTTGAAAATGTTCCCATCTGTTGACTCAGGGATCGAGACGTGGCTGCACGATCCTTTACAGCCGTGCGGATAAGATGCCTGTCAACTCGACTGCTAGTGATACGAGGCCATTGGGATCCAGCACGGCGTTTCGTATTACCCTCCTGAACCCACCGATTCCATATTCTGCTAACAGTCATTGGATCTCGACCAACGCGAGCAGCAATGTCGCGATACGATAAACCGCAATCGCGATAGTGTACGGTCCGACCTTTATCAAACTCGGAAACGTGATGGTACGCATTTCTCCTCCTTGCACGAGGCATCACAACGTTTCACCAGGCGACGCCGGTCAACTGCTGTTTGTGTTTGAGAAATCGGTTGGAAACTTTCCTATTTGTCACCACGTTGTAGGTGTCTCCACCGGCGGCAACCTTGTGTGAATGCTCTGAAAAGCTAATCATTTGCATATCACAGCATCTTCTTCCTGTCGGTTAAATTTCGCGTCTGTAGCACGTCATCATCGTGGTGTAGCAATTTTAGTGGCCAGAAGTGTAAACAGGTCTATATACTAATAAAGCAATAGGAGACCTTACTTTTGGGATGATCCTCGTAACATTCTGTTCTTCTGTGTTTTCCGTGATTAATGACTTGGAGAAAATGAGCTGTAACATGGAAATAAAGCGTTTCCATACCCTTGTTCAGATGAAATAATGTCTTCGTCTACGTGTGATGAATGGCTCCTGCAATTTGTTCTGTACATTTTCGTTACACCCTGTTAGCCAATATACATGCAGGTAACTGTGACGTCAGAGCGGCGCTAGTGAACTATACAGTACCTCCTGCGAGGCGGGGGCGGCGTCGTCGGCGGCGGCTGGAGCTGCGTGGTCCTCCTCGTGGTCCGCCGCCGGCGCCGGCGTCGAGCTGGGACTGGGGGCGGCGTCTGGCGCCGCTGTGGAGGCGGGGGCGGCGGGGGCGGCGCCGGGCAGGCGGGGGCGGCCGCCTGCGGCCAGCGCGCCGATGCGTGGGCCGGGCCGCAGGGGGCGGGGGCCGCCCAGCGGGGGGCGAACTCCAGCCCTGGGGGCGAAAGGCGGGACAACGTGATTCGCTGCGGTTTAGCGCGAGCAAAATGCCGTGGCTGCTAGATGCGCAGTCGGCTGGGGAAGTGTGGGGGGAGCGGCAGTGGTGGGGGTCGCTTAGAGCACCGTGCATACTACGAGGGCCACTTTAAAAGAAATGCACACTATTTTTTTAAAATCCATCTTTTATTCTACATGTTTGAAATTTTTCCAGTGTGTAGATACATCCTTTAGGAACAATATTTTGATTTCTCCACATAATTTCCATCCCTCTCAACTGCCTTACGCCATCTCGGAACCAGCGCCTGTATACCCACATGGTAAAATTCTGGACCGACCTGTTGGAGCCACTGTTTGGCAGCGCGCACAAGGGAGTCGTCATCTTCAAACCTTGTTCCACGATGAGAGTCTTTCAGTTTCCCAAAGAGATGATAGTCACACGGAGCCAGGTCAGAACTGAAAGGCGGGTGTTTCAGTGTTGTCCATCCGAGTTTTGTGATCGCTTCCATGGTTTTCTGACTGACATGTGGCCGTGCATTGTCGTGCAATAGCAAAACATCCTGCTTTTGCCGATGTGGTCGAACACGACTCAGTCGAGCTCGAAGTTTCTTCAGTGTCGTCACATGTGCATCAGAATTTGTGGTGGTTCCACTTGGCACGATGTCCACAAGCAAGAGTCCTTCGGAATCGAAAAACACCGTAGCCATAACTTTCCCAACAGAAGGTGTGGTTTTGAATTTTTTTTTCTTGGGTGAATTTGCATGAAGCCACTCCATTGATTGCCTCTTCGTCTCTGGTGAAAAATGGTGGAGCCACTTTTCATCACCTGTCACAATTCTTCCAAGAAATTCATCTCCACCATTCTCGTACTGTTCCAAAAGTTCACTGCATACCGTTTTTCTTGTTTCTTAGTGAGCCACTGTCAACATCCTGGGAACCCACCTGGCACAAACCTTTTTTAACGCCAACACATTCAGTATTCTGCAAACACTTCCTTCCCCTATCCCAACGTAGCGTGAAAATTCGTTCACTGTGATGCGTCTGTCAGCACTCCAGTTAGTTAACTCTCTGCACATTGTCTGGCGTGTGTGCAGTACGAGGCCTGCCGCTGCGAGGACAATCCTCAATATTGCCGTGCCCGCTTTCATCACGTAACCTGCTTGCCCACCGACTAACTATACTGCGAACGACAGCACCTTTTTCAACCTCTTGTGGATGTTTCCCACTGTCTCGTTTTCACAGCACAGGAATTCTATGACAGCACGTTGCTTCTGACGAACGTCAAGTGTAGCAGCCACCTTGAAGACATGCTGTGACGGCGCCACTCCCGGGAACAGGTTGAACTAAGTTTGAAAACAAGCGGGGAGGATGTATCTACACAGTGTAAAACTTTCACACATGCAGAGGGTATTTTTACAAAAATAGAGTGAATTTCTTTTGGAGTGACCCTCGTAGTTGCCATCATGCCCCGCGGCCAACGGTGCAGTTTGAGCGTCCTAACCCATAGTGTTCAGAAGCTATGACGATTTTACTTCGTTGTTGTTGTTGTTGTGGTCTTCAGTCCTGAGACTGGTTTGATGCAGCTCTCCATGCCACTCTATCCTGTGCAAGCCTCTTCATCTCCCAGTACCTCCTGCAACCTCCATCCTTCTGAATATGCTTAGTGTATTGATCTCTTGGTCTCCCTCTACGATTTTTACCCTCCACGCTGCCCTCCAATGCTAAATTTGTCATCCCTTGATGCCTCAAAACATGTCCTACCAACCGATCCCTTCTTCTAGTCAAATTGTGCCACAAACTTCTCTTCTCCCCAATCCTATTCAACACCTCCTCATTAGTTACGTGATCTACCCACCTTATCTTCAGCATTCTTCTGTAGCACCACATTTCGAAAGCTTCTATTCTCTTCTTGTCCAAACTATTTATCGTCCATGTTTCACTTCCATACATGGCAACACTCCATACAAATACTTTCAGAAACAACTTCCTGACACTTAAATCTATACTCGATGTTAACAAATTTCTCTTCTTCAGAAACGATTTCCTTGCCATTGCCAGTCTACATTTTATATCCTCTCTACTTCGACCATCATGTTATTTTACTCCCAAAATAGCAAAACTCCTTTACTACTTTAAGCGTCTCATTTCCTAATCTAATCCCCTCAGCATCACCCGATTTAATTTGACTACATTCCATTATCCTCGTTTTGCTTTTGTTGATGTTCATCTTATATCCTCCTTTCAAGACACTATCCATTCCGTTCAACTGCTCTTCCAAGTCCTTTGCTGTCTCTGACAGAATTACAATGTCATCGGCGAACCTCAAAGTTTTTACTTCTTCTCCATGAATTTTAATACCTACTCCGAATTTTTCTTTTGTTTCCTTTACTGCTTGCTCAATATACAGATTGAATAACATCGGGGAGAGGCTACAACCCTGTCTCACTCCTTTCCCAACCACTGTTTCCCTTTCATGCCCCTCGACTCTTATAACTGCCATCTGGTTTCTGTACAAATTGTAAATAGCCTTTCGCTCCCTGTATTTTACCCCTTCCACCTTCAGAATTTGAAAGAGAGTATTCCAGTTAACGTTGTCAAAAGCTTTCTCTAAGTCTACAAATGCTAGAAACGTAGGTTTGCCTTTTCTTAATCTTTCTTCTAAGATAAGTCGTAAGGTTAGTATTGCCTCACGTGTTCCAACATTTCTACGGAATCCAAACTGATCTTCCCCGAGGTCCGCTTCTACCAGTTTTTCCATTCGTCTGTAAAGAATTCGCGTTAGTATTTTGCTGCTGTGACTTATTAAACTGATAGTTCGGTAATTTTCACATCTGTCAACACCTGCTTTCTTCGTATAGATTAATAATTGTCACCGTGTATCATCATTTTACGATCAACAAACTCAAGGCTACACAGAATTGTTTCTCGAACAGCTGGTCCTATGGTAATACACCTGGCAGGATTTTCTCTTCTTCTCCATTAGCGTATTTCTTCTGCTGTATCAGCAGAATTTGCAATTGCATTTTTTCATTATGCAGATGAAGCGAGCCAAGTACTGACTATTACTTGCATTTTTTGTCATTTTTTTTGCATCAGTCTTCTGGCTGGTTTGGTGCGGCCTACCAAGAATTGCTCTCGTGTATCAACGTCTTAATCTCAGAGTAGCGCTTGGAACCTACGTTCTCAATTATATCTTGGCTGAATCCCAACGTTTGTCTGCCCCAACGAAGTTTACTTTCTACAGACCTCTCTGGTACAAAACGAGGTATCCATTGATGTTGCAGAGCATGTCCTATCATTCTGTCCCTTCTTTTTGTCAACGTTCCCCACATAATCTTCCTCGCTGATTCCGAGTCAAGCCTCTTCATTCCTTTCCTTACCTTACCAGTCCACATAATTTTCATCATTCTTCTGCAGCACCACATCTCAAACGCCTCGATTCCCTTATGTTATGCTTTTCCCACAGTCCATGTTTCGGTGCCTAACAACGCTGGGCTCCAAATGTACATTGCCAGAAATTTCTTCTTTAAGGCCACTTTTTGATATTAACAGACTTCTCTTGGCCAAGACTGCGCTCCTTGCAAGAGCTAATCTGCTCTTTATATCATTATTATCTTACTTCCAGGTTCGCAGCACTCCTTCACTTTTTCTACTTTGTAGTCTCCAATTTCGATAGTACGTTGATCAGTAATCCCATTCTTGCCACTTCTCATTACTTTTTTCCTTGTGTTTACTCTCACTCTACAAGGTTTCTCCGTAAGAGCGTGGAAGAACTTAACAGGCCATAGAGGATGTTCCACTGAACATTTTTGATATTAGGCAATCCTAGATCAGAGATGCCAGATTCAGGAGATAATGTGAATAAAATCACATGTCTACTTTTTTATTTACATTATGTACAGTTAACTGCAAATGCCATCATTCACACAATGAACGTACCTTTCGTACTGTATCTTACAAAAATATGTTGAAACTTACGGCAATCAACCTCAATGCAAGAATGACATCGGCGAACAAGGTTATGACGGACCCTGACAAATAGTTCTGGTGTGTTTGGAGTCACATCACAGGCAGCTACAATTCTGGCAACTAATTCCATCTGCGTATCCATTGGGGCCTCGTGCACAAGCGACTTTAGATACCCCCGTAGGAAATAATCAAGAGCATTCACGTCAGCTGACGTCGCAGGGCGTAGAATATGACCGCCTCTTCCAATCCAGCGACCAGGAAATACAGTACTGACATGGTTGCGGACGTCCACACTGAACTAAGGCGGTGCACCGCCATGTTGTCTCAGCATTCTGTCACGAACAGCCTCTCTTCCAACAACGTAAATACGATGCAATAGAGCCACCTTATGGGCAAGTAAAGTAAGCAGATCGTGCATCATGACTTTCTATTAAAAATCGTGCATCGTGACATCCTAGTAATCAGGCCCGCCTTCCTTGTTTCCTTGCAGGACTACATGTAAATAAACAGCACAGTAGCTGTAAATTTGTACGCATGTTAGTGGTAAATAAACTGGAAAATAGTAATGCTAGACAAAGTGGCAGACAAGTTTACTTCTATACCTTGTAAGTAGGCTGTTTAGGTTTTTTATTGGTAACACCACGTAGCGCTCTGTATGAAAATCACTGGCTGTGCTGTGTGCAGTCTGTGGCTGCTTTGCATTGTTGTAATACTCGCCATTGTAGTGTTAGGCAGCTGGCTGTGAACAGCGCGTAGCGTTGCGCAGTTGGAGGTGAGCCGCCAGCAGTGGTGGATGTGGGGAGAGAGATGGCGGAGTTTTGAGAGCGGATGATCTGGACGTGTGCCCATCAGAGACAGTACATTTGTAATATTGGATATCATGGACTGATATATATATATATTATGACTTTTGAACACTATTAAGGTATATACATTGTTTGTTCTCTATCGAAATCTTTCAATTGCTAACTATGCCTATCAGTAGTTAGTGCCTTCAGTAGTTTGAATCTTTTATTTAGCTGGCAGTATTGGCGCTCGCTGTATTGCAGTAGTTCGAGTAACGAAGATTTTTGTGGGGTAAGTGATTTGTGAAAGGTATAGGTTAATGTTAGTCCGGGCCATTCTTTTGTAGGGATTATTGAAAGTCAGATTGCGTTGCGCTAAAAATATTGTGTGTCAGTTTAGTGTTGATCAGAATAGGTAAAGAGCGAAATGTCTGAGTACGTTCAGTTCCGCTCGGCTGTTTGAAAATCAAATAATGTAAGAGGTTTATCAGCACAGTAATTCATTAATTTTTCTAAGGGGACGTTTCAACCTCCTTAAGCTGGCTTCTCCGAATCCACATTCCCTACCTCAAATAGTTCAGTGGAGCACTCTCTATGGCCTTTTATATTTTTGCACGCTCTTACGGAAACGCCCTGTATATCTGTTCTTATTTGTTTATGCCATTCAACAGATTTTGTAATTCTTCTTTACCTCCACTGAGGATAGCAATGTAATCAGTGAATGTTATAATGTTGGTATCCTTCCACCTTGAATTTTATACCGCTCATGGAATCTTCTTTTATTCCTGACATCGCTTCTTCGATGTACGAGTGACGTTCAGTAAGTAATGGAATACATTTTTTTCTCGACCTGTTTCGGTTGAAAACTGTGGAATTTACTGTGGAATTTAGTGTGCAATTTTGCCGCTGCAGCTGCAGCAGTTTCACGCGGTTCCGATAGGTGGCAGTGCTATACGTAGCCTTCAGAATGGCGCCTGTAACAGAGGGAATTTCAAGCAGAGAGATGTCATCGCAAATATTCTACATAGACCTGGTAGTGAACAAAAGCACGGTGAGTCGTTGAGTGAGGCGTGTGTCATCATGGTAGCAAGGTCTCGTAAACCTGTCTGATCCCCTGCATGCCAGTCGACCACACACAGCTTTTGTGCTACCCTCAGGGAACTGCACAAACAATTTCAGTGTGTTCGTTGCCACAAAACTGTAAACGAACTTCTCCTTCTCCATGCCAATGGAAAACCTCATATAAGTCTGCACACCCAATGGGCGCTCACAAAACTTCATTGGACTGTTCCTGCTCATCCAACCTACAGCTTGGATTTCACACTTTCCATCTGGTTGGTCGAATGAAAGATGCACTCCACAGGAAGCAGTATGTGAATGATGAGGCGGTATTCGATGCAACAAGACGTTGCCTCTGGCGTCGACCAATAGAGTGGTACCATGCAGGCATACAGTAAGTTTGTGTAAGGCCTTTCCATTGAACAGAGGTGATTTTGTAGCCAAAATAATGGTGAATAATATGGTGCATTGTAATCCTGAATAAAACCAACGTGCTTTCAGAAAAAAAATTGTGTTGCATTACTTAGTGAACACCCCTCATACACCAACTTGTTCATCTCGGCTTCCCTTACAGCATTGCAGGACGCTGCAAACAGTTATGGTTTACAGCTTGTATTGTATGGGAGAGAAGTCTCTAAATGAGACACAATGCCGGGGTGGTATGGGGTCAGGTGTAGGGTTGCTCGGGCAGCCCACCTCTAAAACTCAACCATATCGAGCCACATAACCACTCGGTAAATCTCCCATAAGCACCCCATAACCAGCACCATAACAACATCCATAACCACGCCCATAACAGACCCATGGACCACAACTGTAACCACGAACTCCACAACCACCATAACCACTCCACATGCACACTCAGAAGCAACCCTACACCTGTGATTCGTCAACTTCACCCGGCGTATTTTTTGCTCTAACAGTCCACGGGTGTACTGCCGGTCCATAGTATCCAACAGGCACAATATTTCGGCGATCAGACATGTCGCTATCGTCAGGTGCGTTGACGAACTGAGCTCCTGAGGGCGGGAGGCCGTCGTAAACCCCCTTCCCCCGCGAGGCGTTCTCTCCACGGTCTCGGGATGGCAGATCAGACGCGCTCTCCGCTCCACCTCTACAGCACAACGTGCGGAGATGGACGAAGTCACGGAGGAAGAGATAGCCACCGCCTATATACCGTATACTGGCGCACTATCGGGGAAAATAGGACGAATATTGAGGAAACACCGAGTAGGAACTTTTTGCCCGCCCAGTAAACCACGAGCATTATTGGGAAGTGTCAAAGACGATCTCGGTTTGCGGAAGGCCGGCATATACCAGATTCCATGTGAGTGTGGGAAGACTTACATTGGACAGACAGTGCGCACCATCGAAGATCGTTGCCGAGAAGTACAGAGGCACACTCGACTTGTAGCCCAACAAGTCGGCAGTCGCAGAGCACTGTTTGTCCGAAAATCACGAAATGGACTGCCAACATAGCAGGGTCTTGGCACAGACATCTAAATACTGGGACAGCGTCGTTAGAGAAGCTACCGAAATTCGTACCAGCGATTGCGGCTATAATCTCAGCAAAGCATGGGAACCAGCATTGATCATCATCATCATCATTTAAGACTGATTATGCCTTTCAGCGTTCAGTCTGGAGCATAGCCCCCTTATAAAATTCCTCCATAAAATTCCTTCAGTGCTAACATTGGTGCCTCTTCTGATGTTAAACCTATTACTTCAAAATCATTCTTAACCGGATCCAGGTACCTTCTCCTTGGTCTGCCCCGACTCCTCCTACCCTGTACAGCTGAACCCATGAGTCTCTTGGGTAACCTTGCTTCTCCCATGCGTGTAACATGACCCCACCATCTAAGTCTGTTCGCCCTGACTGCTACATCTATAGAGTTCATTCCCAGTTTTTCTTTGATTTCCTCATTGTGGACACCCTCCTGGCATTGTTCCCATCTACTAGTACCTGCAATCATCCTAGCTACTTTCATATCCGTAACCTCAACCTTGTTGATAAGGTAACCTGAATCCACCCAGCTTTCGCTCCCATACAACAAAGTTGGTCGAAAGATTGAACGGTGCACAGATAACTTAGTCTTGGTACTGACTTCCTTCTTGCAGAAGAGAGTAGATCGTAGCTGAGCGCTCACTGCATTAGCTTTGCTACACCTCGCTTCCAGTTCTTTCACTATGTTGCCATCCTGTGAGAAGATGCATCCTAAGTACATGAAACCGTCCAGCTGTTCTAACTTTGTTCCTCCTATATTTCTTTCCCACTGACATTACATTCGTTTTGGAGATGCTAATCTTCATACCATAGTCCTTACATTTCTGATCTAGCTCTGAAATAATACTTTGCAAACTTTCAATCGAATCAGCCATCACAACTAAGTCATCCACATATGCAAGACTGCTTATTTTGTGTTCACATATCTTAATCTCACCCAGCCAGTCTATTGTTTTCAACATATGATCCATAAATAATATGAACAACAGTGTTTTACTCCTGAAACTACTCTGAACCATGAACTCAATTTACCGTCAACTCTAACTGCTGCCTGACTATCCATGTAAAGACCTTTAATTGCTTGCAAAAGTTTGCCTCCTATTCCATAATCTCGTAGAACAGACAATAACTTCCTCCTAGGAACCCGGTCATATGCCTTTTCTAGATCTATAAAGCATAGATACAATTCCCTGTTCCACTCATAACACTTCTCCATTATTTGCCGTAAGCTAAAGATCAGGTCCTGACAACCTCTAAGAGGCCTAAACCCACACTGATTTCCATCCAATTGGTCCTCAACTAATACTCGCACTTTCCTTTCAACAATACCTGAGAAGATTTTACCCACAACGCTGATTAAAGAGATACCTCTGTAGTTGTTACAATCTTTTCTGTTTCCATTGAGTCTAATTAAAAAGAGGCTCAGCAAAGAAAACGAACGAGCGACCAGGGCGGACGAGGCAGTTACACCGACGCCACCACAGACGCCGACGCCACACGGAACGCCGACGCGCGGCTGCGGGCGCGGACCGCGGAGAGAACGCCTCGCGGGGGAAGGGGGTTTAGGACGGCCGGCCGCCCTCATGAGCTCAAGGCCCATCAGTTTGCTACCAGCAGTCAGCAAAGTCTGTATCTGCCGCCTCCTGCGTCACATCAGGGAAGAACGTCTCCTACCGGACGAGCAATGTGGTTTTCGTCCTGGACACGCAACCACGCACCGACTGCTTCGACTCGTTGAAGCGGCCATTGATGCCATCGAACGGCGGGAATATTTCGGAGCCATATTCCTGGATGGCGTTCGATTCTGTATGGCGTGAGGGGCTTCTCTTCAAGCTCCTGGACCTCGGTGTGCCCCTCCCGCATGTGCGTATCTTAATATCTTACCTCGCCGACAGAAGCTTTCATGTACGCACGGAGGACCTGTCGACGCGCCGCCGAGTCAGGGCTGGAGTTCCCCGAGGCTCCGTCCTCGGCCCCGTACTGTACATCCTGTGCACCGCAGACATGCCGCGAATGGGCAGGGTCCACCTCGCCCTCTACGCGGATGATACGGCGATGTACACGCGCAGCGTGAATGCAGCTCTGCTCCGACGACGCATGCAGGCCGCGGCTGACACACTTAGTCAGTGGGCCAAGAGGTGGCGCCTCAGCTTCAACAGGGCTAAGACGCAAGCCCTCCTCATCACCAAGAAGCGTATCCCAGCCGACCTACCGCAGATCACCATCAGGGGAACCGCCGTGCCTTGGGGCAATACCGCCAAGTACCTGGGTGTGACGCTGGATGGAGGGCTCACACGGAGATACCATATGGACGACATCGTCAAAAAGGTCAGGGGTAGAATGACTCTACCCCTTTCTAAATCCGACACTTGCGCTCCCGCCAGAACTCGGTGTTGCGCACTATCTTATACGCTTATCGACTACGCCGCTGTAGTTTGGGTCAATGCTGCAGCGACCCACGTCGAACGACTCCAGCGCCTTCAGAACCGGATTCTACGTCTGGCGTTGCATCTCCCTCGTGACTTCCCGTCGGACGATCTTAACCGAATCTCCAACATTCCTACTGTTCGAGACAGGTTTCGTCAGGCTGCACGGCTCTTTTACGAGAAGAACGCGCAGTCCGAAAATCCGCTCCTTCGATGATGATGATGATGATGATGATATTAGTGTTTTAGGGCGCACAACAGCGAGGTTATCAGCGCCCGTTCCCAAAACTGCAATTCAGAGCCGAATTGTGAGAGAATTGGTATTGTTTAAATTGCAAGATTGGACACAGCACATCGAAACAGGGAGATAAAACTAAAAATAAAATACCAGTACAAAACATGTAAAAATAATTAACGGTGGCTGAGTGACCACTTACAAATAATGGGTGACCAAACCGTTGGACAGCACATTAAGACTTCAATCCCAATAGTTTGGGAAGAAGGCCAGACAACACACAAAAACGTAAAACTCTAGCGACACTCGCCTCCGAGCACTGGGCCACAGGGTGCAGCGTCTTAACACAACCAGATGGCCCCACCTGCTTCACGACCACTGAGTTGCCAGCACATCCAGAACACCGTCCCAGCAGACTGACAGGACATCAAACACGAAGTCAGGCCACACCACACGCTCCATCAGTTTGGAGGAATAGCCTTCCTGCTTAGACTCCACCGACCCACAGGGGCTCATCTGTCCCTGTCAGGCAGCAGCAGCAGCAGGAGCTCAGTTCGTCAGCGCACCTGACGATGACGACATGTCTGATCGCCGAAATATTGTGCCCGTTGGACTCTATGGACCGGCAGTACACCCGTGGACTGTTCGAGCAAGAAATACGCCGGGAGAAGCTGAAGAATCACAGGTGTAGGGTTGGTTCTGAGTGTGCATGTGGAGTGGTTATGGTGGTTGTGGAGTTCGTGGTTACAGTTGTGGTCCATGGGTCTGTTATAGGCGTGGTTATGGATGTCCTTATGGAGCTGGTTATGGGGTGCTTATGGGAGGTTTATCGAGCGGTTATGTGGCTCGATATGGTTGAGTTTTAGAGGTTGTTATTGGTGGTGGATAAGGGGTGACTATGGTAGTAGTTATAGCTCTGGTCGTTGAGTGGTTATAGAGTGGTTACATGGGTGTGGTTCACGGGTCTATCATTGGGGCCACTCCTTTACCTGCCGGGCCTAGTGACAGCTGGTGGGCTGGCCTCAGAGGCACTCTCTGCAGAGGCGTCTTCTGCGGGGGCGGCGGGCGCGGCGCTGGGGGCGGGTGGTGCCGGCTCGGCCTCTCCGGCGGGGGCGGCGGGGGCAGCGGGGGCGGCCGTCGTGGGGCGGATCACACCACGCCGTCTGCCCAGCACGCTGTGCCTGTGGTGAGTATCCCCTCATATTAACACAGTAGCATATATGCTGTGGTATAATTTGACTTTCGACTATCGATTGTTAAACCGAGTCGACTGTGACAACCAACAATGGGCTCTTTGACTCTAAACTAAATTACACTGCATAAATTCAATCTGTTTGTACATAAGACATATGAATGGCTTATTTCAATAGTGGCACAAGTCTATTTTTGCTCATTCTGAGATACAGAGTCCTAAAGTTAAATGAGCGCTGAAAGATCTGTAGTTGAGATACCAGAAATATTCAAGTTTATATATATTCAAGTATTCTGGTTTTAAGTTTATATATATATATATATTTTTTCAGGCATCTGGTATCTCAACTACAGAATTTTCAGCGTTCATTTATCTTAAGGACTCTGTATCTCAGAATGAGCAAAAATAGACTTGTATCACTATTGAAATAAGCCCTTCATATTTCTAACAATGTAATGACATAACTGATTACTAGCTGATTTCCCAGATGCTATACAGTCCTTCTGTTATTGCATTTTAGTATTCATGAAAGAAGTCCACATTTCGAATATTGAAAATTCAAATTCATCACCCCATACTTTGCTACCATGATTATGATGCCTGTATATCCTAACAGAATAATACGTATCATGGAAGACCCACTCGTTTGCGTAATTCCAAAATTGTGTCAAGTATCAATGACAGAATTTATGGTGCAATATTGAAATTCAAGTAAATGACCATTTCAAAAGTAACGTTCATTCAGCTAATACCACACAACAAAATATCATATTTTATGGATACTACTGTAAAGCAAGTGTATCAAGTGAATTAAACATAATAAAATACCAATCATAATATTAAATTCTCCAAACTCGCTAAATATTACAGACTCGCAAAAGCCAAGACCAGTTTTGGAATCAGTACAAAATTTTCTTAGAAATGTGACATTTTGCACATTTAATGTAACATTAATGTAACATTCTAATTAGTTTAATTGAAAATGGGTGCTTAAAGGAAAGAATTAAAAATTACAACTTAAAAAAATAGAGATTATATAAAATTTGTACATAGATAAAAGTTATTTGGATTTACTGTTATATACCTTAATGGAAACATTATCTTATCAACAAACGAAAGAATAACTTGTTATGTTAAAAAAAATTTCTTTCGAAAATATCGTTTACAAAAGAAACTTGTAGATTACAGAAACTTCGATTATAAACTTGAAACTGATTTAACTGCAAAACAGGATAATTTTGTAGCCTAAAATGGTAATTCCCAAAATATATGCTTTACTTAAAATCCGGGTTCTAACTACAAGTCGTAGGATTTAAAAGTGTACTTTTCGAGAAACCTCTGAAGCGAACAGGGAGGATATAAACAGAAGCAAAACGCAGCAGTTGTGCTCAGTTCGTAAACGTGCAAATGATTCACATGGCTCTAAGCACTATGGGACTTAACATGAGGTCATCAGTCCCCTAGACTTAGAACTACCTAAATCTAACTAACCTAAAGACATCACACACATCCATGCCCGAGGCAGGATTCGAACCTGCGACCGTAGCAGCAGCGCGGTTCCTGACTGAAGTGCCTAGAACCGCTCGGCCACAGCGGCCGGCCGATTCAGATGCTAAGATGAGCTTTGTGAAGTGGTTCTCTGGTGAATACTTGCACTATGTTACTTTTTGGAAAGAGGTCAAAATATCAAGAATTACTACGAAGAAAAGTGTCTCAATAGTGATAATAACAAACCTGCAGCATGCTCATCGAGGCACAAACGAACTTCTAGTACGGCGGAAAACATAAGTAAAATCTTATAGCATTTGCAATTATTTATTTCCAGTTATAATTGTATAGCCAAACCTTGGTTTTAAGTTTTACCAAAAATGTACTAGCAATAATTAATGCTCAACGTTTTGGGTATCACTGTTTGGGAAGAGATTTATTGTAACTAGCAGTGTGTCGGCAGTTGTACGAGGTGTGGCTAGAAAAAAACCAGACTAGTACTGGTGAAACAATAAAACGAATGCAATAAGGCTGAAAGTCGCGTGGCCTGTCACGTGACTCTCGCTCCGCCTACTGCTCGAGTTTCATCTGCCTCCTGCACTCAGTCTGCCCGTGGCGTCTGTTTTAAGTAGTTGACGTTTTGTCTGTGCGTCGGAAAATGTTGAGTGTACAGAAAGAACAGCGTGTTAACATCAAATTTTGTTTCAAACTAGGATAATCTGCAAGTGAAACGTTTGTAATGTTACAAGTGTACGGCGATGATTGTTTATCGCGAACACAAATGTTTGAGTGGTTTAAACGATTTGAAGATGGCCGCGAAGACACCAGTGATGACACTCGCACTGGCAGACCATTGTCAGCAAAAACTGATGCAAACATTGAAAAAATCGGTAAACTTGTTCGACAAGATCGCCGTTTAACAATCAGAGCAGTGTCTGAGTTGACAGGAGTTGACAAGGAAAGTGTTAGGCAGATTCTTCATGAAAGTTTCAACATGAACAAAGTGTGTTCAAAAATGGTTCCAAAGTGTCTCACAATTGAACAGAAGGAACGCCGAAGAATGATTTGTTCTGACATCCTGGAAAACATTGAAAGTGATCCCACCTTCTTACAAAATGTTATTACTTGCGATGAATCGTGGTTTTTTACTTACGATCCCGAAACTAAACGCCAATCGATGCATTGGAAAACTCCTGGTTCTCCACAACAAAAAAAAGCACGAATGTCAAAATCGAAATTCAAGGCAATGATGATTGTTTTTTTTTTGACATCAAAGGGATTGTGCACATTGATTGGGTACCAGAGGGACAAACAGTGAATCAGCATTACTACATTAGCGTCCTGGCTACCCTACGTGAGCGAGTACAGAGAAAACGGAACGATTTGTGGAGAAAAAAGTCATGGATCCTTCACCAAGACAATGCCCCAGCTCACAGTGCATTGTCAGTGAAGACGTTTTTGGCAAAACACAACATTCCCATCTTAGATCATCCACCCTACTCACCTGATTTGGCCCCCTGTGACTTTTTTCTTTTCCCTAAAGTCAAGTCAGCTTTGAGACTGTTGAAGCAGTAAAAGAAAAAGCGACGGAAGTAATGTATGGACTTACCGAAAATGATCTGCAGCATTGCTATGAACAGTGGAAAATTCGTATGGAGCGGTGTAGAGACCGAGGAGGAGAGTACATTGAAGGAGATAACATGAAATTGTAAATAATTGTAAATAAATGTTTTTTCCAGCATCAGTCCGGTTTTTTTCTAGCCGCACCTCGTATGGTTGGATGTCTCAAGCTACTTTTGGACATCAGGAACTATGGGGGGCACGATTAAAGAAAGAAAGAAGGAAAAAAAGTTTCTGAATCGGTGTAAGTAAGCAACGTATGCCGACAGTTTCGTGGGCCTGTGCTAGAGACAAGGACGCGGGCTGTTTGTCTTTATGGCGTGTTATGACGTAACAAGATGGCGTCCATCACGACGCGGAAGTCACGACGGCAGGGCTTTTGTCGTTTAGAGTTAGGGGCCACCTGCATATCGGAGAGCGATCTCCGTACAACTCCGGCAGCCGTAAGGACTCGGGAATTCGTCAGCTGGATTACGAAGAAAGGAACAGTACCTGGCGTTCAACAAGTCTACACAAAACTGTAAACTGGGTGCTCTGTAAGGAACTGTTAATTTTTGGAAATCACTGTAAGGAATGTCGTTAGACACTTCACCCAGAGAACAGTACAAGTTGTTTGAAAAGTCCACACAAAACTATTAACGTGGCAGTACTGGGTGCTACACAAGTCACTACTGTATTTTGTAAATGAGTAGTGGGAGTTTCGTAAGCAATACCTCACAGTATACGCAAGGAAAAGGGAAAAATACTGGGTGTTTAAAAAGTCTCCACAAAACTGTAAACGTGGTAGTGGCAGGCGTTTCATAAATCAATATTAATTTTCGAAACTCTGTGTAGTGGTTTCGTAAGAAACTTCACTCAGTATAGGCACTGAAAAGGCTACAGTACAGGGTGTTTAGTAAGTGCCCACAAAACTATAAATGTGTCAGTACAGGGTGCCTCGTAAGTCACTACTCGCTTTCGTAAATCAGCAAGGGAGTTACGTAAGAAATACCACACAGTGTACGTATAGATAGAGAAGTAGTACTGTGTGTCCAAAAAGTGTTCATAAAATTATAAACGTGACAATACTGGGTGTTTTGTAAGTCAATGTTAATTTTTGGAAATCAGTGTACAGTGTTTCGTAAGGAAATTCACTCAGAAGACAGTACAGAGTGTTTAATAAGTCGCCAAAAAACTATAATCGTGACAGTACAGGGTGCCTCATAAGTCACAACTTGCTTTTTAAAATCAGTTCCTCCCTCGGGCATGGATGTGTGTGTTTGCCCTTAGGATAATTTAGGTTACGTAATGTGTAAGCTTAGGTACTGATGACCTTAGCAGTCAAGTCCCATAGGATTTCACACACTTTTTTTTTAAATCAGCGTGGGAGTTTCGTGTAAGAAATACCACACAGTGTACGTACAGAAAGGGGTACAGTACTGGGTGTTTATAAGGTCTACACAAAGCTGTAAATGCGGCAGTACTCGGTGCTTCGTAAGTCACTATTAACTTTTGGAAATCACTAGAGGAAGTTTCATAAGAAACTTCATGCAGAGAACATACAGAGCGTTTGAAAAGTCACCACAAAGCTGTAAATGTAGCAGTAGTGGGGCTTTGCAAGAGAAGGTATGTCAGTTCACAACATGATATTAGATGTTGTGCGAGATATTTTCGGTCCGATTGGAGCAAATTAACAGTTATTTACTACGCTGTAAGCTGAATGAGGGCTGACAGTAGTATACACGCGTGTATTGCCGAGCCAATATTAATTGTGCAAGTTTGGCTGCATCTTGGATGCAGTGCTACTCTGTATTACAGAGCCTGTAGACATTCGAGGAAATTACACGCACTGTAGCGTGTCATTGTATTGAATACAGAAAGCAGACGCCATTGAAGAAATCGTGCAAAGTGTTATGACGCAGAGCAGAAATTTTATATACACAATAACTGTTCCTGTTTTTTTTTTTTAATGAAATTTCCACTTTTCCACTCTGCACTAGAATCCTGCAACAAACACCACTGACATTATAATTTACCCTACTTTAGCCGGCCGCGGTGACCGAGCGGTTCTAGGCGCTTCAGTCCGGAACCACGCGGCTGCTACGGTCGCAGGTTCGAATCCTGCCTCGGGCATGGATGTGTGTGATGTCCTTAAGTTAGTTAGGTTTAAGTATTCTAAGGGACTGATGATGGCGTCCTCTTGGGTAAAATATTCCGGAGGTAAAATAGTCCCCCATTCGGATCTCCGGGCGGGGACTACTCAAGAGGATGTCGTTATCAGGAGAAAGAAAACTGGCGTTCTACGGATCGGAGCGTGGAATGTCAGATCCCTTAATCGGGCACGTTGGTTAGAAAATTTAAAAAGGTAAATGGATAGGTTGAAGTTAGATATAGTGGGAATTAGTGAAGTTCGGTGGCAGGAGGAACAAGACTTGTGGTCAGGTGACTACAGGGTTATAAACACAACATCAAATAGGGGTAATGCTGGAGTAGGTTTAATAATGAATAGGAAAATAGGAATGCGGGTAAGCTACTACAAACAGCATAGTGAACGCATTATTGTGCCCAAGATAGATACGAAGCCCACACATACTACAGTATCACACATTTATATGCCAACTAGCTCTGCAGATGAAGAAATTGAAGAAATGTATGATGAAATAAAAGAAATTATTCAGATTGAAGGGAGACGAAAATTTAATAGTCATGGGTGACTGGAATTCGAGTGTAGGAAAAGGGAGAGAAGGAAACATAGTAGGTGATTATGGATTGGGGCTAAGAAATGAAAGAGGAAGCCGCCTGGTAGAATTTTGCACAGAGCACAACATAATCATAGCTAACACTTGGTTTAAGAATCATGAAAGAAGGTTGTATACATGGAAGAACCCTGGAGATACTAAAAGGTATCAGATAGATTATATAATGGTAAGACAGAGACTTAGGAACCAGGTTTTAAATTGTAAGACATTTCCAGGGGCAGATGTGGACTCTGACCACAATCCATTGGTTATGACCTGTAGATTAAAACTGAAGAAACTGCAAAAAGGTGGGAATTTAAGGAGATGGGACCTGGATAAACTGAAAGTACCAGAGGTTGTAGAGAGTTTCAGGGAGAGCATAAGGGAACAATTGACAGGAATGGGGGAAAGAACTACAGTAGAAGAAGAATGGGTAGCTTTGAGGATTGAAGTAGCGAAGGCAGCAGAGAATCAAGTAGGTAAAAAGACGAGGGCTAGTAGAAATCCTTGGGTAACAGAAGAAATATTGAATTTAATTGATGAAAGGAGAAAATATAAAAATGCGGTAAATGAAGCAGGCAAAAAGGAATACAAACGTCTCAAAAATATCGACAGGAAGCGCAAAATGGCTAAGCAGGGATGGCTAGAGGACAAATGTAAGGATGTAGAGGCCTATCTCACTAGGGGTAAGATAGATACTGCCTACAGGAAAATTAAAGAGACCTTTGGAGATAAGAGAATGACTTGTATGAATATCAAAAGCTCAGATGGAAACCCAGTTCTAAGCAAAGAAGGGAAAGCAGAAAGATGGAAGGAGTATATAGAGGGTCTATACAAGGGCGATGTACTTGAGGACAATATTATGGAAATGGAAGAGGATGTAGATGAAGATGAAATGGGAGATATGATACTGCGTCAAGAGTTTGACAGAGCACTGAAAGACCTGAGTCGAAACAAGGCCCCCGGAGTAGACAACATTCCATTGGAACTACTGACGGCCTTGGGGGAGCCAGTCCTGACAAAACTCTACCATCTGGTGAGCAAGATGTATGAAACAGGCGAAATACCCTCAGACTTCAAGAAGAATATAATAATTCCAATCCCAAAGAAAGCAGGTGTTGACAGATGTGAAAATTACCGAACTATCAGTTTAATAAGTCACAGCTGCAAAATACTAACACGAATTGTTTACAGACGAATGGAAAAACTAGTAGAAGCCAACCTCGGGGGAGATCAGTTTGGATTCCGTAGAAACACTGGAACACGTGAGGCAATACTGACCTTACGACTTATCTTAGAAGAAAGATTAAGGAAAGGCAAACCTACGTTTCTAGCATTTGTAGACTTAGAGAAAGCTTTTGACAATGTTGACTGGAATACTCTCTTTCAAATTCTAAAGGTGGCAGGGGTAAAATACAAGGAGCGAAAGGCTATTTACAATTTGTACAGAAACCAGATGGCAGTTATAAGAGTCGAGGGACATGAAAGGGATGCAGTGGTTGGGAAGGGAGTAAGACAGAGTTGTAGCCTCTCCCCGATGTTGTTCAATCTGTATATTGAGCAAGCAGTAAAGGAAACAAAAGAAAAATTCGGAGTAGGTATTAAAATTCATGGAGAAGAAATAAAATCTTTGAGGTTCGCCGATGACATTGTAATTCTGTCAGAGACAGCAAAGGACTTGGAAGAGCAGTTGAACGGAATGGACAGTGTCTTGAAAGGAGGATATAAGATGAACATCAACAAAAGCAAAACAAGGATAGTGGAATGTAGTCTAATGAAGTCGGGTGATGGTGAGGGAATTAGATTAGGAAATGAGACACTTAAAGTAGTAAAGGAGTTTTGCTATTTGGGGAGCAAAATAACTGATGATGGTCGAAGTAGAGAGGATATAAAATGTAGACTGGCAATGGCAAGGAAAGCGTTTCTGAAGAAGAGAAATTTGTTAACATCGAGTATAGATTTAAGTGTCAGGAAGCCATTTCTGAAAGTATTTGTATGGAGTGTAGCCATGTATGGAAGTGAAACATGGACGATAAATAGTTTGGACAAGAAGAGAATAGAAGCTTTCGAAATGTGGTGCTACAGAAGAATACTGAAGATTAGATGGGTAGATCACATAACTAATGAGGAAGTATTGAATAGGATTGGGGAGAAGAGAAGTATATGGCACAACTTGACCAGAAGAAGGGATCGGTTGGTAGGACATGTTCTGAGGCATCAAGGGATCACCAATTTAGTGTTGGAGGGCAGCGTGGGGGGTAAAAATCGTAGGGGGAGACCAAGAGGTGAATACACTAAGCAGATTCAGAAGGATGTAGGCTGCAGTAGGTACTGGGAGATGAAGAAGCTTGCACAGGATAGAGTAGCATGGAGAGCTGCATCAAACCAGTCTCAGGACTGAAGACCACAACAACAACAACAAGGGACTGATGACCTCAGATGTTACGTCCTATAGTGCTTAGAGCCATCACTGCATGCACACTGTCCATTTCTGGAGACATGTTCAAAGGACCATTTTTTCTCCATTTCCTGTCAGGAATCTGTCCTTCACTTTGTCGGTTTTACGAGGGTTGGAACTTTAATAGTGGCAACTATGTATTTACAGCTCGCACAAAATAGATACATGTTTCAAAGTTCTACTGACCTTCAAAGCATTGTGTGTAAGCCGTTGCCAGCGATGTGGAAGTCGTAGGCTACTCTCAGCAGTGCCAGTTGTGTTGACAGTTCGAGCCGCGCTGTCTATTGCCCGACGAATTTGTAGCAGATCTGAAGCGAATGCCGTGAAGTATTTCCTTCAGTTTAGAAATCGAGTTGAACTTACGAGGGCTTAAGTGAGGGGAGTGCAGTAGGTGGTATAGCATTTAGCAGACCCATAAGTCAAACAAATCCGTCACAGCTTGCACTGTACGTGCTTCAGGACTGTCCTGAAAAATGATGGTCAGGTCCAGCAGAAAGTATCATCACTTCTGTCTCTAAGCTGGTCGTAGTTTGTGTTCCAAAAATGAACAGCATAGAGACAGAAGTGATGACACTTTCTGCTGGACCTGACCATCATTTTTCAGGACAATCCTGAAGCACGTACAGTGCAAGCTGGTACTGATTTGTTTGACTGAAGGGCCTGCTAAGTGCTATACCACCTACTGCACTCCCCTCACTTAAGAACTCGTGAGTTCAACTCGATTTCTAAACTGAAGGAAACACTTCACGGCATTCTCTTCAGAACTGCTGCAAATCCGCCTGGCAATAGACAGCGCGGATCGAACTGTCAACACAACTGGCACTGCTGCACTACAACTTACACATCGCTGGCAACGGCTTATACACAATGCTGGTGACTACTTTAAAGGTCAGTAGAATTTTGAAACACGTATCTATTTTGTACGAGCCGTAAATAAGTAGTTGCCACAATTAAAAAGGTCCAACCCTCGTACTAATGGTCACGGTGTATACAGGGTGGTCCATTGATCGTGACTAGGTGTTGTGTGCTGTCCTTAGGTTAGTTAGGTTTAAGTAGTTCTAAGTTCTAGGGGACTGATGACCTCAGATGTTAAGTCCCGTAGTGCTCAGAGCAATTTGAACCATTGATCGTGACGGGGCCAAATATCCCACGAAATAAGCGTCAAACGAAAAAAACTACAAAGAACGAAACTTGTCTAGCTTGAAGGGGGAAACCAGATGGCGCTACGGTTGGCCCGCTAGATGACGCTGCCATAGGTCAAACGGATATCAACTGCGTTTTTTTAAAATAGGAACCCCCATTTTTATTACATATTCGTGTAGTACGTAAAGAAATATGAATCAGCTGGACCACTTTTTTCGATTTGTGATACATGGCGCTGTAATAGTCACAAACATATGGGTCACAATTTTAGACGAACAGTTGGTAACAGGTAGGTTTTTGTAAATTAAGATACAGAACGTAGGTACATTTTATTTCGGCTGTTCCAATGTGATACATGAACCTTTGTGATCTTATCATTTCTGAGAACGCATGCTGTTACAGCGTGATTACCGGTAAATACCACATTAATGCAGTAAATGCTCAAAATGATGTCCATCAACCTCAATGCATTTGGCAATACGTGTAACGACATTCCTCTCAACAGCGAGTAATTCGCCTTCCGTAATGTTCGCACATGCATCGACAATGCGCTGGCGCATGTTGTCAGGCGTTGTCGGTGGATCACGATAGCAAATATCCGTCAACTTTCCGCACAGAAAGAAATCCGGGGACGTCAGATCCGGTGAACGTGCGGGCCATGGTATGGTGCTTCGACGACCAATCCACCTGTCATGAAATATGCTATTGAGTACCGCTTCAACCGCACGCGAGCTATGTGCCGGACATCGCTCATGTTGGAAGTACATCGCCATTCTGTCATGCAGTGAAACATCTTGTAGTAACATCGGTAGAACATTACATAGGAAATCAGGATACATTGCACCATTTAGATTGCCATCGATAAAATGGGGGCCAATTATCCTTCCTCCCATAATGCCCCACTATACATTAACTCACCAAGGTCGCTGATGTTCCACTTGTCGCAGCCATCGTGGATTTTCCGCTGCCCAATAGTGCATATTTTGCCGGTTTACGTTACCGCAGTTGGAGAATGAGCCTTCGTCGCTAAATAGAACGCTTGCAAAAAATCTGTAATTTCTCTTGTGCCCAGTGGTAGAACCTTACACGACGTTCAAAGTCGTCGCGATGCAATTCCTGGTGTATAGAAATATGGTACGGGTGCAATCGATGTCGATGTAGCATTCTCAACACCGACGTTCTTCAGATTCCCGATTCTCGCGCAATTTGTTTGCTACTGATGTGTGGATTAGCCGCGACAGGAGCTAAAACAGCTACTTGGGCATCATCATTTGTTGCAGGTCGTGGTTGACGTTTCACATGTGGCTGAACACTTCCTGTTTCCTTAAATAACGTAACTACCCGGCGAACGGTCCGGACACTTGGATGATGTCGTCCAGGATACCGAGCAGCATACATAGCACACGCCCGTTGGGCATTTTGCTCACAATAGCCACACATCAACACCGTATTACCCTTTTCCGCAATTGGTAAACGGTCCATTTTAACACGGGTAATGTATCAGAACACCGAAGATGCAAGAAAGATATACCGAAGGTTAAATAATGAACTGCGAAGAGAAACAGAGCAGGCTAGGAAAAAATGGCTAAAAGAGGAATGTGATGAAACTGAAGAGCTGGACAGGAAGGGAAGATACGACTTGTTGTGTCTAGCTCCTACAGCATAGACACAATGAGGTAGCTAGGTGCACGCTAAACTAACGCAGACGGGCTTGAAGTTCTGGAACATGAGACTTATTAAAGAATAAGAAGAAAAGTACGTAGATGTTACTTAACTTTTATTCTCTTGTTGGAATACATCTCTTGAATAGTAGTAAGCTATAAGCACTGATACAAATGGCGCCTTGCTAGGTAGTAGCTATGGACTAGCTGAAGGCTATTCAATCTGTCTCTCGGCAAATGAGAGGAAGACTTGGTAGGTCTGGTCGCAAGCTATGTCGTCCGTACAACTGGGGCGAGGTCTAGTCCGTGTATTGTGACCTGCCATGTGGTGGCGCTAGGATTGCGATTACACAGTGGCGACACGCGGGTCCGACATGTACTACAGGACCGCGGCCGATTTAAGTTACCACCTAGCAAGTGTGGTGTCTAGCGGTGACACCACACGACTTACTATACAACAGAGTAAAGACTATGACATGGGAACAAAACAGAGCAGGAAGTGCTAGTATGGAAATTTTGAGTAAAGACGAAGAGGTAGTGTACAAAGATCGTGACGATGTCCTCCAGAGATGGGAAGAATATATAAAAGAGCTATATGACGCAAATAGCAAACCAGAAACTCTGGAACTTGAATCACACAACAGTGTAAGTGATGACGAGAAAGGACTGACCATCACAATGGAAGAAGTAAAGTCTGCCATAGCTGCAATGAAAATGGCAAAGCGGTAGGTACAGATACAATACCGGGAGAACTACTAAAATGCTTGAACCACGATGGAATAAGAGAAATATTGAGGTTATGTAATAAAATATATGACACTGGTGAATGGTCTGAGGACTTTCTGATAACAGTAATGATTCCATTACCGAAAAAACAAGGAACCAAGAAATGCAGCGAGCACAGGACAATCAGCCTCATTTCACATGCAGCCAAAGTGATGTTAAGAATAATTAATAAAAGACTTGAAAAAGTAATGGAGGAGAATCTTGGCGAGGAGCAGTTTGGCTTTAGACGGAATACGGGCACCAGACATGCAATAGGGCTCCCACGAATCTTGGGAGAAAGGTTTATTGGAAAAGGAAGAGACCTATGTATGTGCTTCATCTATCTAGAAAAGGCATTTGGCAATGTGGTTTGGGACAAGCTGGCGACTATAATGAGGGAAAAGAGAGTGGACTGGAAAACCAGAAAACTTATAAACTCATTATATCGTAATCAAAAAGTTTCAGTTAAAGTGAGAGGAGAAAGCAGAAACTGTATCAGACTAGGAAAAGGAGTAAGACAAGGATGCTGTTTACCACCTACTATTTTCAACCTCTACTTGGAAAATATGATTGACCAATGCTCATTAGATGACAAAGGAGGAGAAATTGGAGGAAGAAGAGTAGGGAGTTTGAGATTTGCTGATAACATCGTCCTTCTAGCCACAGGGGAAAAAGAATTACAGGATTTGGTGGACACCATTGCAACTATCGGAAAAAATGTGGGATGAAAATTAAGACAAATAAAACAAAAGTATTGGCACTAGGAGGAAATAAGGAAATAAAAACCATGCTGAATGGAGAAACACTAGAACAGATGAAAAATTTTAAGTATCTTGGAAGCAGGATAGACGCCGATTGGAAGTGCACCACAGAAATTAAGGATAGCAATGGCAAAAGAGGCGTTTTACAAGAAAAGGAGAATCTTCTGCAGCGGTCTGGACAGAGAACTCAGAAAGAGACTCATAAAATGTCTTGTATAGAGTGCTATATGGCGCTGAAACATGGACTATGAGGAAAAAAGACAGAGAAAGGCTGGAGGCTTTTGAGATGTGGACATGGCGGAGTATGGAAAGAATAAGTTGGATGGACAGAGTAAAAAATGAAGAGGTACTGAGAACAGTTGGACAGGAGAGACAGTTACTAGATGTAATAAAGAGAAGAAAAAGAAATTGGATTGGGCATATATTAAGAAAGAATGACGGACTGATAAAAACAGTTTTAGAAGGTTATGTAGAAAATCTGTATATTGAGCAAGCAATAAAGGAAACAAAAAAAAAAAAAAATTCGGAGTAGGTATTAAAATCCATGGAGAAGAAATAAAAACTTTAAGGTTCGCCGATGACATTGTAATTCTGTCAGAGACAACAAAGGATTTGGAAGAGCAGTTGAACGGAATGGACAGTGTCTTGAAGGGAGGATATAAGATGAACATCAACAAAAGCAAAACGAGGATAATGGAATGTAGTCGAATTAAGTCGGGTGATGCTGAGGGGATTAGGAAATGAGACACTTAAAGTAGTAAAGGAGTTTTGCTATTTTGTTAACATCGAGTATAGATTTAAGTGTCAGGAAGTCGTTTCTGAAAGTATTTGTATGGAGTGTAGCCATGTATGGAAGTGAAACATAGACGATAAATAGTTTGGACGAGAAGAGAATAGAAGCTTTTGAAATGTGGTGCTACAGAAGAATGCTGAAGATTAGATGGGTAGATCACGTAACTAATGAAGTATTGAATAGGATTGGGGAGAAGAGGAGTTTGTGGCACAACTTGACAAGAAGAAGGGATAGGTTGGTAGGACATGTTCTGAGGCATCAAGAGATCACCAATTTAGTATTGGAGGGCAGCGTGGAGGGTAAATAACGTAGAGGGAGACCAAGAGATGAATACACTAAGCAGATTCAGAAGGATGTAGGTTGCAGTAGGTACTGGGAGATGAAGAAGCTTGCACAGGATAGAGTAGTATGGAGAGCTGCATCAAACCAGTCTCAGGACTGAAGACCACAACAACAACATGTAGAAGGGAAAAGAAAGCGAGGAAGGAAGAGATTCCAGATATTGGATGACATGATGGACAGTACAACATACAGCAGCCTTAAGAAGGAAGCAATGGATCGCAGAAAATGGAGAGGCAAAGGATCTGCTAATATAGCAGATAACTGATGATGAATGTATCAGCAAATACCGTCCGCACTGGCGGAATGTTACGTGATACCACGTACTTATAGGTTTGTAACTATTACAGCGCCATCTACCACAAAGCGAGAAAAGTGGTCCAACTAAAACATTCGTATTTCTTTACGTGCTACACGAATATGTAATAAAAATGTGGGTTCCTAATTTAAAAAAAAACGCAGTTGGTATCCGTTTGAGTTATGGCAGCTTCATCTAGCGCCATCACGTTTGGCCCTTCAAGCTAGATGAGTTTCGTTCTTTGTAGTTTTTTCGTTTGGCGCTTATTTCGTGAGATATTTGGCCCGGTCACGATCAATGGACCACCCTGTATATTAGATGCTGGTAGGAATGTATGTGTGTGGGTGGGAGAGAGATGGAGAGAGCGAGACTGGGAGAGAGATAGAGAGAGAGAGAGAGAGAGAGAGGACGGAGTACGGACCTGTCAGGCAGCGCTGGCCTGTGGGGTGCGGCGGGGGCGGCAGGGGGCGCAGAGCCCTCCTCGGCCGGCTGCTGCTGCTGCTGGGTGGTTGCGGGGGCGGCGGTGGTTGAGCGCGTCCTGGCGCCGCCGAAGCGGCCGCGCGCTGGCCGGGGGGCGGGCGCCGCCACCTCCTTCGCCTCCTCCTTCACCTCCTCCGACGAGTCCCTGCTGGGCGCCGCCGTGGATGCCTTGCGTCGCGAGCCGAAGTTGCCTCCGGGCCTGCCGGCACAAACACACACAGCACACCAAGTCAGTCGAGAAGCGGACCAAAGACTAGACACACCCCCATCGTGGTAGATGCTTTCAAGAATGTTATATATTTTGGTTTTGCCAGCGCCAGTGGCTTTAGGATGAAGCACCCGACGCTTGAACACCTACTAAACCTGCCATACAAGAGTCCTGGAAACGAGGTCCTATGCATATACACTACTGGCCATGAAAATTGCTACACCACGAAGATGACGTGCTACAAATATAACCGACAGGAAGAAGATGCTGTGACATGCAAATGATTAGCTTTTCAGAGCATTCACACGAGGTTGGTGCCGGTGGCGACACCTACAACGTGCTCACACGAGGAAAGTTTCCAACCGATTTCTCATACACAAACAGCAATTGACCGGCGTTGCCGGTGAAACGTTGTTGTGATGCCTCGTGTAAGGAGGAGAAATGCGTACCATCACGTTTCCGACTCTGATAAAGGTCGGATTGTAGCCTATCGCGATTGCGGTTTATCGTATCGCGACATTGCCGCTCGCGTTGGTCGATATCCAGTGACAGTTCGCAGAATATAAAATCGGTGGGTTCAGGAGGGTAATACGGAACGCCGTGCTGGATCTCAATGGCCTCGTATCACTAGCAGTCCAGATGACAGGCATCTATCTCATCCGCATGGATGTAACGGATCGTGCAGCCACGTCTGGATCCCTGAGTCAATAGATGGGGACGTTTGCAAGACAACAACCATCTACACGAACAGTTCGACGACGTTTGCAGCAGCATGGACTATCAGCTCGGAGACCGTGGCTGCGGTTACCCCTGACGCTGCACCATAGACACGAGCGCCTGCGATGGTGTACTCGACGACGAACCTGGCTGCACGAATGGCAAAACGTCATTTTTTCGGATGTATCCAGGTACTGTTTACAGCATCACGCTGGTCACATCGTGTTTGGCGACATCGCGGTGAACGCACACTGTAAGCGTGTATTCGTCATCGCCATACTGGCGTATCACCCTGCGTGATGGTATGGGGTGCCATGGTTACACGTCTCGGTCACCTCTTGTTCGCATTGACGCCACTTTGAACAGTGGACGTTACATTTCAGATGTGTCACGACCCGTGGTTCTACCCTTCATTCGATCCCTGCGAAACCCTACATTTCAGCAGGATAATGCACGATCGCATGTTGCAGGTCCTGTACGGGCCTTTCTGGATACAGAAAATGTTCCACTGCTGCCCTGGCCAGCACATTCTCCAGATCTCTCAGCAACTGAAAACGTCTGGTCAATGGTGGCCGAGCAACTGGCCCGTCACAATACGCACCCAAATTGGGTGAAAATGTAATCACATGTCAGTTCTAGTATAATATATTTGTCCAATGAATACCCATTTATCATCTGCATTTGTTCTTGGTGTAGCAATATTAATGGTAAGTACTCTACAAAAGGAGTTCAAAGAGTTTTGCACAGTTGTCCCTAATTTTTTTTAATTTTTTGCAGGAGGAAAATGAAATTTTTGTGAACATACTTGATACGTTTAGCTTAGGGTGACCAAACGTCCCGGAAAACCAGGATTGTCCCGGTTTTCATCCCTGTTTTCCGGTGTCCCGAAAATTTGTTTCGGGACGCTCGAAGGTCCCGGAATTCAGTTTTTAAATACATTTCGTGAAACTTTCTCAAATTTTTGGGATTTCGCTATATCAAAGGAAATACAACACAAGAAATTAATATATTTTAGCTTATTTGTCTAAAACCTCCATTGTCCCATACTAGTAATCACAGTATCAGTATTGATACACTCAGACAATAATTTACTTTGAGCGGTACTTTGGCCAACAAGTAGTAAGTTGTATTATTGTAACAGAGCTATGAAACCGTCCGACTGTCGCGCCACTTACTCACACACTCATTGTCAGAACGGTGTATTAGTTGATGTTTTGGCAGACAAACTGCAGTAGTTTTTTCTCATGTTAGTGGTATTATTGCTGCAGTACTGTGAAACGCAATGCCGAAACGTGCCTGCAAGTTCAGTGACTGTTATTCCAAGGAATGGAATTTCATTAAGAAAGGTCGTTTTGATTACGAAGCAGAGTGTTCCGTATGTAACTGTTTTATTAGTATACGTCATGGTGGACGTTCCGACATAGTTGATCACATCGGGTCAAAGAAACACATTAACGGATACAGTGCACCGAGCTGCAGTAAAACTCTACAAAATTATTTAGTGAAACATCAGTCAAGTGAAGAGACGAAAGTTCGAGCAGCCGAGCTTACACTAGCCTACCACACGGTAAAACATCACCAAACTAATAGATCTAGTGATTGTACTAATAAGCTTAACAGCATTACGTTTGATGATTCTTCCATTGCAAAACAGTTTAGTTCAGCAAGAACTAAAGTGTTAGCCTTACTGAAAGGAGTTATTGCTCCCCAAAGTGTAAAGCAAAGCCTTGAATACATCAAAAAGTCTTCTTCCTACGGTATGTCCACTGATGCCAGCAATCATAAGGCCACTAAAATATTTCCGTTTATTGTTCAGTTTTTCGATATTAATCAGGGTAATTCAGACCAAACTTTTGAAGGTGAGTTTCCTACCTAATGAAACATCTGACGAAATTTCAAGATTTTGTATGAATACTATCGAAATGTTTGATCTTGAGAAAAATAAATGTGTGGCATTTTGTGGAGACAACACCAACACAAACTTTGGTGGTTTAAAAAGACAAGGCAAATGCAACGTATTTACCAAATTAAAGGCAACATTGCATGAAAACATTGAAGGCATAGGGTGCCCTGCACATGTTTTACACAATAGAGTGCAGACATCTGCTGACAGTTTGAGCTGTGATGCTGAAACTATCGTCATGAAGGTATACTCACACTTTTACATATATACTGTTAGAACAGAGAGGCTTAAGGAGTTCTGTGATTGTGTGGGAACTGAATATATGAATGTAATGTGTCACTCGAAAACTCGCTGGTTATAACTGTTTCCAGCAGTTCAAAGAGTAATCCGCCTGTACGAACCGTTAAAAGATTTTTTCCTAAATGAAGACAAAGCCCCCAAAATATTGGTTCAGTTTTTCAGTAACCATTTAAGTGAAGCCTACTTATGGTTCATTCAGTCAGCTTAGCACTTTGCGGCATGGGATAGAGGAAATTGAGGGAAGCACAAAAAGTGTAATAGAGGTAAATAATGTTTTGAAAAATACTCTGGAAACTGTTACTAAGAGGAGAGAACAGCAGTTCATTTATTTTAATGTTAAATCTGTCCTTAAAAGAGCAGAAGTATCAGAAGCAGCGGAAAGGAGTTTTAGAGAAGAAGTTAACAAGTTTTATGACACTTGTGTAGAATATCTCAGCAAGTGGAGCGCCTCATATTTACCCTCATCGCCGGTGTTTGATTGGATGTTACTGAAGAGAGTGCCAAAATGGGAAAGTGTTGAAGAGACAGTTTCTTATTTGAAGAGTAAAGAGATTGAAATCGATGATTCCATTCTCTTTGATCAGTTCGGCATACTGACAAATTTTGTTGAAGAAAGTCTTCACAAGTGGAATTAAGGAAAAAAAAAACACCATTGGAATGTGATGAGAAGTGGGTGAGTTTTTTAAAAAGCTGTGACTGTCTTCAGCATTACTCTGAGTTGGTAATAATTGCAAGGTATTTATTTGCAATCCCAGCCCATAATGCCAATGTGGAAAGAATATTTTCGTTCATGAATTTCCAGTGGACTGATGAAAGAAACAGAATGGAGGTGGACTCTCTTGAAGCAATCCTCCAGATCCTGTACAACTACAAAATGGATTGTGTCTAGTTTTATCACTGTGTCTCAAAGAACAAAGACATGATCAAGAAGGCTGGAGGCAGTGAAAAATACCCTTTTCTGCAAGGACAGTCAATTCCATCTACAAGTGCTCAGTAATATTAAAGCTCATGTTAATACACTCCTGGAAATGGAAAAAAGAACACATTGACACCGGTGTGTCAGACCCACCATACTTGCTCCGGACACTGCGAGAGGGCTGTACAAGCAATGATCACACGCACGGCACAGCGGACACACCAGGACCCGCGGTGTTGGCCGTCGAATGGCGCTAGCTGCGCAGCATTTGTGCACCGCCGCCGTCAGTGTCAGCCAGTTTGCCGTGGCATACGGAGCTCCATCGCAGTCTTTAACACTGGTAGCATGCCGCGACAGCGTGGACGTGAACCGTATGTGCAGTTGACGGACTTTGAGCGAGGGCGTATAGTGGGCATGCGGGAGGCCGGGTGGACGTACCGCCGAATTGCTCAACACGTGGGGTGTGAGGTCTCCACAGTACATCGATGTTGTCGCCAGTGGTCGGCGGAAGGTGCACGTGCCCGTCGACCTGGGACCGGACCGCAGCGACGCACGGATGCACGCCAAGACCGTAGGATCCTACGCAGTGCCGTAGGGGACCGCACCGCCACTTCCCAGCAAATTGGGGACACTGTTGCTCCTGGGGTATCGGCGAGGACCATTCGCAACCGTCTCCATGAAGCTGGGCTACGGTCCCGCACACCGTTAGGCCGTCTTCCGCTCACGCCCCAACATCGTGCAGCCCGCCTCCAGTGGTGTCGCGACAGGCGTGAATGGAGGGACGAATGGAGACGTGTCGTCTTCAGCGATGAGAGTCGCTTCTGCCTTGGTGCCAATGATGGTCGTATGCGTGTTTGGCGCCGTGCAGGTGAGCGCCACAATCAGGACTGCATACGACCGAGGCACACAGGGCCAACACCCGGCATCATGGTGTGGGGAGCGATCTCCTACACTGGCCGTACACCACTGGTGATCGTCGAGGGGACACTGAATAGTGCACGGTACATCCAAACCGTCATCGAACCCATCGTTCTACCATTCCTAGACCGGCAAGGGAACTTGCTGTTCCAACAGGACAATGCACGTCCGCATGTATCCCGTGCCACCCAACGTGCTCTAGAAGGTGTAACTCAACTACCCTGGCCAGCAAGATCTCCGGATCTGTCCCCCATTGAGCATGTTTGGGACTGGATGAAGCGTCGTCTCACGCGGTCTGCACGTCCAGCACGAACGCTGGTCCAACTGAGGCGCCAGGTGGAAATGGCATGGCAAGCCGTTCCACAGGACTACATCCAGCATCTCTACGATCGTCTCCATGGGAGAATAGCAGCCTGCATTGCTGCGAAAGGTGGATATACACTGTACTAGTGCCGACATTGTGCATGCTCTGTTGCCTGTGTCTATGTGCCTGTGGTTCTGTGAGTGTGATCATGTGACGTATCTGACCCCAGGAATGTGTCAATAAAGTTTCCCCTTCCTGGGACAATGAATTCACGGTGTTCTTATTTCAATTTCCAGGAGTGTATTAATTGATTAAAAGTTGAATGGCTGTAAAATTTTGTAAAATCGTAATACATTTCTTTATTACTGTATACATTTATTAAATGTCATTAATTATGGAGATAATCTAGATTATATCAATCTTTTGTATCCTCTTATTAGTTATAATAATCGGGTTAACGAAATGTATCAACAAAACATTAATATTTAAAATTAAGAAACCTGGGTACATGTGGAATGAGGTGTCCATTGGCACCCAGGTGAATGTGTCCCGGTTTTCACCGAAAATAATCAATCTATGGCTGCATGGTACACCGCATATTAGACTGCAGTCTACATCTACATCTACATCTATATCTACATCCATACTCCGCAAGCCACCTGACGGTGTGTGGTGGAGGGTACCTTGAGTACCTCTATCAGTTCTCTGTTCTATTCCAGTCTCGTATCGTTCGTGGAAAGAATGATTGTCGGTATGCCTGTGTGTGGGCTCTAACCTCTCTGATTTTATCCTCATGGTCTCTTCGCGAGATATACGTAGGAGGGAGCAATATACTGCTTGACTCCTCGGTGAAGGTATGTTCTCGAAACTTCAACAAAAGCCCGTACTGAACTACTGAGCGTCTCTCCTGCAGAGTCTTCCACTGCAGTTTATCTATCATCTCCGTAATGCTTTCGCGATTACTAAATGATCCTGTAGCAAAGCGCGCTGCTCTACGTTGGATCTTCTCTATGTCTTGTATCGACCCTACCTGGTACGGATCCCACACCGGTGAGCAGTATTCAAGCAGTGGGCGAACAAGCGTACTGTAACCTACTTCCTTCGTTTTCGGATTGCATTTCCTTAGGATTCTTCCAATGAATCTCAGTCTGGCATCTGCTTTACTGATGATCAACTTTATATGATCATTCCATTTTAAATCACTCCTAATGCGTACTCCCAGATAATTTATGGAATTAACTGCTTCCAGTTGCTGACCTGCTATATTGTAGCTAAATGATAAGGGATCTTTCTTTCTATGTATTCGCAACACATTACACTTGTCTACATTGAGGTTCAATTGCCATTCGCTGGACCAAGCGTCAATTGGCTGCAGATCCTCCTGCATTTCAGTACAATTTTCGATTGTTACAACCTCTCGATATACCACAGCATCATCAGCAAAAAGCCTCAGTGAACTTCCGATGTCATCCACAAGGTCATTTATGTATATTATGAATAGCGACACTCCGCTGCGGCACACCTGAAATCACTCTTACTTCGGATGACTTCTCTCCATTGAGAATGACATGCTGCGTCCTGTAACAATGTGATTGAATAAGTAGTCTCTAGCATGGAAACCATGCATTTCCAGACATAAATTCATTAGACCTTATTTGTTCCATTTCCTCTCATCGATCAATCCGTAGGGTTTGTACACTTTCACATGAATCATCTGAATACAAATGACTGCTCCACCAATGCACTGCCCTTCTTTATTGCCTCGTCTACACTATACTACCGGCATCTGTATACGGGCGTATAGCTGTCCTTTACCTGTAGACGTAAGTGCAGGTGGGTGGCAAGGGGGACACGTTAGGTCAGGGTCGGGCAGGAATCCTGCACGTGTGCGATGCACTTGCACGTGTGCAGTTAACAGGTGTTCTGCGTGCACACAGGGGCAAGCTGGCCACCCGCTTCTCACCCCTCCCCACCATACCGTCTCTCCGCTTCTTTCTCTGTAATGCGTTTTGTTTCCTGGCCTGTTTCATTGAATGAAGGAATAAGGTTAGTAGGAGTGCTTGAAAGAAATCGTGGTTTGAAAGAGTACCTATTACCTACGATACGTTTTATTTAATTATCACAGGTGGAGTTTACAATACATTTAATGTCTGGAACAGAATTCCTACATACAGACAAACGCAAACAGTTACATAAATTTTCATTACTGATGTTTGCTCTTAACCGAGACTTATTAATTTTCATAACAGAAAAAGTCTCTCACAAACGTATGTCGAGCCAAACATTGACATTATCTTCGCGGCTTCACGATGGAGACGAGGAAGCTCTCGCTGTGGAAAGTCGTGACAAAAATCTATTACACGTCTTGCCAAAAGGAACTTGTCTCTCAGACGAGAATTAGGCTGTAGAATCTACAGTGCAGATCTATTAATTCCATTTGCAAACTGGGATGAATATCATCTACAGAAACAGCAAATTGTCTCGAGAACTATTCAAAAACTTGGGTTAAGTATGATATATCCCCAAATCGCTTGAGAAATTCCTCTTTTATTGCACTAAGTACGGGAACATATTGAAATTTATTATAATGGCGTTCAATATTAAACTTCCGCCGATCAGCGAGAATACTGTCACATATTATACATTTCGAATTTTCACGTTTTTGCGCAAAGAAAAAGTGATTCTCCCATTCCTTTTTACAAGATAGCATCTCTCCACTTCTCCGTTTCCTTGATTCACTCTGCATTTTCCGGTTCTTGAAATACAAAGTTCACTACGAAGTGGTCGCTTCGGTTCAACGTCCGCAGCTTAGCCTGGTACTACACTGCCGTAACCTGCCTGCTGTCGTCACTGTCCCGTTTGACGATTCCACGCGGGCAGCACACGTGCAGCGCCGTGTGCTCGTGAGCCGCGTGCAACGTTTGCCCGCCCCTGCGTTAGGTGGTCAGACTCACCTGGAGGCGGCTCCACTGCCGAAGCGGCTCCTGGCGCGCGTGCTGCTCTCGGGTGCGGCCTCTGTGGTCGTGGTCGTGGTCGTCGAGGCGGAGTTGGCGCCGCCCCCGCGGAACCTGCCCCCGGGCTTGGGGCGCACGCGTCGCCTGCCACCGGCCGGGGCCGGCGCCTCTGTCGTCGTCGTCGTCGTCGTCGTCGTCGGGGCCGGAGTCGTGGTCGTGGTTGTCGTGGTGGTCGTGGTCGTGGTGGTGGTGCTCGGCGATGTGGGGGCCGGCGCGGGTTCCTCCTCCGTGGTCGTCAGGATCTGTGGGCAACAGTCGTTGCGTCAGAACTGCCTAGTGTGATAGCTTCTCTACGTCTAAATAAGGACTGTGACTGTATTCCACACTAACTGACGACAGCGAGCGATAAATAAGACACCAACCCTCCAGGACCGATCACAATGGTACCGTGTAACACCAACCGTATAAAACTTCCTGGCAGATTAAAACTGTGTGCCGGATCGAGACTCGAACTCGGGACCTTTGCCTTTCGCGGGCAAGTGCTCTACCAACTGAGCTACCCAAGCACGACTCACGCCCCGTCCTCACAGCTTTACATCTGCCAGTAACTCGTCCCCTACCTTCCAAACTTTACAGAAGTTCTCCTGCGAACCTTGCAGAACTAGCACTCCTGAAAGAAAGGATACTGCGGAGACATGGCTTAGCCACAGCCTGGGGGATGTTTCCAGAATGAGATTTTCACTCTACAGCGGAGTGTGCGCTGATATGAAACTTCCTGGCAGATTAAAACTGTGTGCCGGACCGAGACTCGAACTCGGGACCTTTGCCTTTCGAGGGCAAGTGCTCTACCAACTGAGCTCTACCAACACCCCGCTGCAGAGTGGAAATCTCATTCTGGAAACCACCTGCATACTTTACCAAAGAAAATCGCCAAAAAGCTGTGTGTTTTAAGAAGTTATTTTATTTATACAACCAGTTCCGGTATCTCAATAATGCCATCTTCAGGCCCCTATGCTATGCATGTAAAGATACCACAATGCAGCAGGGACAGCAAAATAATTTACTTACAAAAACACCCTGTATAGCTCTCATAAGTTTAGGTGTGATCTGCGACACCCCATTCTTTTACAGTTCTGTGTTGATCTGTTAAGCGCTCTATAGTGTTGAATATTCAGTTGGTGTGCTGAATGAAATTACTTACAAAAATGCTATACTGCTCTTTTCAGTTTAGGTGACATTTGTGAAACACCTTGTGATGTTTATAGCACTGTGCTGACTTATCAAATGCCCTGCATTAACCACAGTGCAGTACATACAGTGAATTAGATTAGCTGGCCAGAGTGGCTGAGCGGTTCTAGGTGCTACAGTCTGGAACCGCACGACCGCTACGGTCGCAGGTTGGAATCCAGCCTCGGGCATGGATGGTTGTGATGTCCTTAGGTTAGTTAGGTTTAAGTAGTTCTAAGTTCTAGGGGACTGATGACCTCAGCATTTAAGTCCCATAGTACTCAGAGCCATTTGAACCATTTTTTGAATTAGATTACTTTTACAAAGCACCCTGATTGCTATAGTAGTTTAGGTGTGAATTGTGAAACATCCTGTACTGTTTACAACTATGTGTTGGCTTGTTAAGCACTCTGTAGTGTTGATTATGCAGTTGATGCACTGATTGAAATTACTTACAAAACACCAGTACCACACTTTCATATTTAGGTGGGACTCTTCAAACACCCTGAAAAATTTACTGGGCTGTGTTAGTTTCGGAACGCCTTGTATTGTCCACAAAGCAATAGGTACAGTGAATTAAATTACTTAATTGTGACACACCCTCCACAGTTTATAAGTCAATGTCGACTTGTTAACCATTCTGTAGCGCTGACTATACATTTGGTTCACTGAATGATATTACTTACAAAATAGCCTGTATCGCACTTTTATGTTAGGTGCGACTTGTGAAACGGCCTGTAATGTTAACAGCTCCACACTGACTTGTAAACAGCCCTGCACTGTCCATTACTTACAAAAATCCCTGAATTGCTCTCTTAAATTTAGGTGTGAACTGTGACACACCGTGTACTATTTGCAATTCTACATTGACTTGCTAAGCATCCTGTAGTGTTTGTTATACATGTACTGAATGATATTACTTACAAAACACGTCGTACTGCACTTTAAGGTTTAGGTGAGACATATAAAACGTAATGTTTACTGCAATGTATTGACTAGCGAAACGCCCTGTTCTATCCACTACGGAGTAGGTGCAGTAAATTAAGCTACTTACAAAACACATTGTATTGCTCTCATAAGTTTAGGTGTGAATCTGGAATAGCCTATACTGTTCATAACACTGTGTTGACGAGTTAAGAAACCTATACTGTTAGTTATTCAGTTGGTGGACTGCATGAATTTGCTTACAAGACACCCAGTATTGCAAACTTAAACGAGGTGGGACATGTGAAATAGCCTGTACTTTTTACAGCTCTGCGTTGAATTGTCAGACGCCTTGTTCTGCCCACTATGTAGTAGGTGCAGTGAAATAAATTACCAGACAACCTCCTGTATTCCTCTCATAATGTTAGGTGTGAATTGTGACACATCAACTACTGATTACAACTGTGTTGCCTTTCTCACCACAATGTAGTATCGATTATCGAGTTGGTGCACTGAATGAAATTACTTACAAAACACCCTGTATTGTGCTTTGTTATGTGGGGCTTGTGAAACACCCCGCAATGTTTACTACTTTGGGTTGAGTTGTGTAAAGCTCTGTACTGTTCACTGTCTAGTAGGTACAGATAATTAAATTACTTACAAAACACCATGTATTGCTATAATAAGTATATGCGTGGATTGTGACACACCCTCTACTGTTTACAGCTCTGTGTTCATCTGTTAAGTACTCTATTGTGTTGAGTATACATTTGGTGCATTGTATGATATTACTTACAAAACACCCTGTTCTGTACCTTTAAGTTTAGGTGAGATGTATGAAACAGCCTGTAATGTTTATCACTGTGTATTGACTTGTGAAACTCCCTGTATTGCATACACTGCAGTGGGTATGGAGAACTAAATTACTTACAAAACACCCTATATTACTGTCATAAGTATAGGTATGAATTGTGACACACCCTGTACTGTTTATAGCTCTGTGTTGACCTGCTATGCACGTAATAGCGTTGCTTATGCATTTGGTGTACTGAATGATATTACATACAAAACACGCTGTACTGTACTTTTAAGTTTAGGGGAAATGTGTGAAACACCATGTAATATTTACTACTGTGTATTGACTTATAAAATGCCGCGTGTTGTATACAATGCAATGTGTATGGTGAATTATATTACTTACAAAACACCCTGTATTTCCATCACAAGTTTAGGTGTAAATTGTGACACCCCCTGTACTGTTTACAGCTCTGTGTTTACCTGTTAAGCGCTCTATAGTGTTGAGTATACACATGATGCAGTGAATGATATTACTTACAAAACACCTTGTACTATACTTTTAAGTTTAGGTGAGATGTATGAAACACGCTGTATTTGTTACCACTGAGTATTGACTTGTGAAATGTCCTGTGTTGCATACAATGCAGTACATATGGTGAATTAATTCACGTACACAAGGCGCTGCAGTCTGGAACCGCAAGACCGCTACGGTCGCAGGTTCGAATCCTGCCTCGGGCATGGATGTTTGTGATGTCCTTAGGTTAGTTAGGTTTAACTAGTTCTAAGTTCTAGGGGACTAATGACCACAGCAGTTGAGTTCCATAGTGCTCAGAGCCATTTGAATTCACGTACAAAACACCCTGTATTACTATCATAAGTTTAGAGGTGAATTGTGACGCAGCCTGTACTGTTTACAGTTCTGTGTTGACCTGTTAAGCAGTCTATCATCTTGAGTATACAGTTGAGACACTGAATGATATTAGTTACAAAACACCCTGTACTGAACTTTTAAGTTTAGGCGAGGTGTATGAAACACCCTGTTTTGTTTACCTCTGCGTATTGACTTGTGAAACGTCCTGTTTCCTATACAATTCGGTACATACAGTGAATTAAATTACTTATAAAACACCCTGTATTGCTGTGATAAGTTTACGTGTGAATTGTGACACACCCTGTACTATTTACAGATCTGTGTGGACCTGTTATGCACTTCATAGCGTTGAGTATACAATTGGTGCATTGAATGGTATTACTTACAAAACACCCTGTATTTTTTACCACTGCGTATTGACTTGTGAAACGTCCTGTATTGCATACAACGCAGTACGAATGGTGAATTAAGTTACTTACAAAACACCCTGTATTGCTATGATAAGTTTAGGTGTAAATTGTGACACACCCTGTACTGTTTACAGCTCTGTGTTGACCTGTTACGAAATCTGTAGTGCTGATTATACATTTGGTGCATTGGAAATTTTTACTGACAAAACACTCTGTATTTCGCTAATATGTTTAGGAGAGACTTGTGAAACGCCCTGTGAGGTTTACAGCTCCGTGTGGACTTGTGAAACGCCCTGTATTGCGCAGCAGGCACACCGAATGAAATCCTCCACGTCGTGGTCATCGAGTCGAGCTGTGGCTAGCGCACGCACCTCGTCGACGCCGGCCAGGTAGCCGTCGGTGGCGCCGGCGAGCTCGTCCTCCAGGTCGTCGAGCACCGAGTTGTCGCGCACGCCCTCGGCCTGGCGCAGCACGGCGTACAGCTGGAGCGCGGCCTGGTCGCCCGCCGCCGCCGTCAGCCCGGCCGCCTCCTGCTCCGTCGTGGCGTCGGTGGGCGGCGCCGCCGTCGACGCCGTGTTCCAGCCGCCGGCGCCGGTCGCCGCCGCCCAGCCCTCCGTGGTGGCCCGCCGCTCCTGGTAGGCCTCCGCGCTGCCCGGCTGCTCCGCCTCCTCCTCCGCCTCTTCCTCCTCCTCCTCCGGCGCTGGCCGAGGGCGTCCGCCTCGCGACACCGCGAAGCTGTCCCTCCTGCAATGCGTCACCATGCCCAAGTCACTTCCGGCACAGTTGTTTGATCACAGATACACCTACTCACTAAAACCGGACAAGTGCGAGTTTGCTCTGACAGATCCCTATCTATCTACATCTACATCTGCATCCATACTCCGCAAGCCAGCCGACGGTGTGTGGCGGAGGGTGCCTTGAGTACCTCTATCGGTTCTCCTTCTATTCCAGTCTCGTATTGTTCGTGGAAAGAAGGATTGTCGGTAGGCCTCTGTGTGGGCTCTAATCTCTTTGATTTTATCCTCACGGTCTCTTCGCGAGATATACGCAGGAGGGAGCAATATACTGCTCGACTCCTCGGTGAAGGTATGTTCGCCAACAAAAGCCCGTACCGAGCTACTGAGTGTCTCTCTTGCAGAGTCTTCCACTGGAGTTTATCTATCATCTCCGTAACGCTTTCGCGATTACTAAATGATCCTGTAACGAAGTGCGCTGCTCTCCGTTGGATCTTCTCTAGCTCTTCTATCGACCCTATCTGGTACAGATCCCGAACTGTTGAGCATTATTCAAGCAGTGGGCGAACAAGTATACTGTAACCTAATTCCTTTGTTTTCGGACTGCATTTCCTTAAGATTCTTCCAATGAATCTCAGTCTGACATCTTCTCTACCGGCGATTAATTTTATATGGTCATTCCATTTCAAATCACTCCTAATGCGTACTCCCAGATAATTTGTGGAATTAACTGCTTCCAGTTGCTGACATGCTATTTTGTAGCTAAATGATAAGGGATCTATCTTTCTGTGTATTAGCAGCACATTACACTTGTCTACATTGAGATTCAATTGCCATTCCCTGCACCATGTGTCAATTCGCTGCAGATCCTCCTCCATTTCAGTACAATTTTCCATTGTTACAACCTCTCCATATACCAAAGCATCATCCGCAAAAAGCTTCAGTGAACTTCCGATGTTATCCACAAGGTCATTTATATATATTGTGAATAGCAACTGTCCTACGACACACCTCTGTGGCACACCTGAAATCACTCTTACTTCGGAAGACTCTCCATTCTCCATTGAGAATGACATGCTGCCTTCTGTTATCTAGGAACTCTTCAATCCAATCACACAATTGGTCTGATAGCCCATATGCTCTTACTTTGTTCATTAAACGACTGTGGGGAACTGTATCGAACGCCTTGCGGAAGTCAAGAAACACGGCATCTACCTGGGAACCGGTGTCTATGGCCCTCTGTGTGTCGTGGACTAATAGCGCGACCTGGATTTCACACGATCTTCTTTTTAAACCCATGCCGATTCCTACAGGGTAGATTTCTAGTCTCCAGAAAAGTCATTATACTTGAACACAACATGTGCTCCAAAATTCCACAGCTCATCAACGCCAGACATATAGGTCAGACCGCTGCAAGTAGGGGGGCAAGTTCCTTCTGCGCACTCCGCGCAAAATCGAACTGGTATCCAACCAGGTCCAGCGGCCTTTCCTCTTTTGAGCCATTTAATCGTTTTGCCGTCCCTCTGTCATCCATTTCGACAACTACCATTCTGTCATCTGAGCGACAATCCAGAGAAGGAACCACAGCACAGTTCTCCCCCGTGAAACAGCTCCGGAGAAAGACATTTAGTATCTCGGCCTTTAGTCTGTTTCAGTACCATTTTGGTCACAGAGTGTCTGGACATCTATCTATCTATCGCTTGCGCCTTTGTCCCGCATTGTACGCGGGACTGGCGTGGTTAAATCGGAGATGGCACGTTAATTTGAAGGGGTGGCCGGATACCCTTCCTGCCGCCACCCCGTACCCCCTCGGGACGGAATCAGAGTACCCCATTGGTCTGCGTCTAGTGTAAATCGTGGAAAAGTGCGGATGTGTCTCAAATGTTTGTGAGTCGTGTAACTGAGGCGGGACGTGGGAAACAGCCCGGTATTCACCTAGAGGGATGTGGAAAACCGCCTAAAAACCACATCCAGGCTGGCCAGCCGTCGTTAATCCGGCGGGCGGATACGATCCGGGGCCAGCGCGCCTACACGAGTCCAGGAAGCAGCGCATTAGTGCTCTCAGCTAACCTGGCGGGGTGCTCTGAGAGATCCCTACAAACTTAATAACGTATCTGCACGTGCCATAAAGGCCGATGAAGAATTTTCTGTTCGAATGTGATACAGTCCAGAATCGGTGTGCCAATCAGGCAAAATATAGATCTATTTCTACATAGGCACTTCACAAGTGATTGTGGTGGAGGGTATCTTTCTTTTTTCTTTATTGGCTTTCGATTCCCCCCCCCCGCCACAGAGGGAGGGGGGCGGGCTGGCAGCAGGTTATGGCGCCACTCTTCAGCTTGCATAATATTTAAAAACGTAATAAAACACAATAAAAACAGGCGATGACTACAGTGACTTTTTAGCTACAAAATGGCGGAAAGTTGTGGAAGCTAAAAATATAAATGCAAAGGGTTGGTGTTAGCAAACAGACAATTAAAAAACACGGCGACAGTCTGGTTTCTGTTTGCAAGAGATAAAAATCACACACTTAAAAAAGATGCACAACACTTAACACGCACTAAACACTGCACTAAAGAGTAGAGACAAAGATGACACACACAGGCAGATAGGGGGGGGGGGGGGGGGGCAGACCCAGAGAGATGATGGGGGAAAAAGAGGGGAGGAAAGGGAAAAAAGGGGGAGTAGCTGATGGAGGGAGAGGACACATAAACAAGGGGGGCGGGGAGGGCGCAAGCGTGGGTGGGGGTGGCAGAGGGGGGAATGCAAAAGTACTCGGGGGAGTGAAGGGAGTCAAAGAGTGGGTAGGTGGGGAAGAAACAGGATGGAAGGGGGGCAAGACGGAGGCGGGGAAAAGCACATGGAGAGGGAGATGGGGATCAGAGTTGATAGGAGGGATAAATGGAGGGAGAGAGGGCATCATCCAGGAGGGGGAGTTGGCAGAATCCACCTCAGGTGATGAAGGGTGTAGAGATGGAGGGCAGGTGGGACACAATGGTGAAGGCGCGGCAGTGCTCTGGGGTTGGAGAGGAGAGAAGCAACCAGGGGACAGTGGGTGTGGGGGGGGGGGGGGGAATCAAGTCGGTGGGAGGTGTAGAGGGATAAGTTTGAGGAAAAGGAGCAGATCGAGAAAAGGCAGCAGGTCACAGAGGATCTGCATGGGGGACAGGAGGCATGTGCGGAAGGCACGATGGAGTGCATGGTGCTCGAATATTTGGAAGGACTTATAGAATTCGGGGCGGGGAGGGGGGGGGCGCCGGCCGGGGTGGCCGAGCGGTTCTAGGCGCTACAGTCTGGAACCGCGCGACCGCTACGGTCGCAGGTTCGAATCCTGCCTCGGGCATGGGTATGTGTGATGTCATTAGGTTAGTTAGGTTTAAGTAGTTCTAAGTTCTAGGGGACTGATGACCTCCCATAGTGCTCAGAGCCATTTGAACCATTTTTGTTGGGGGGGGGGGGAGGGGCGAGGGTCCAGGAATGGCACAACAGAGGATGGGTCGGATCAAGGATTTGTAGCGGGTACCGTGTACCACTACTTGTTATTTGCTCTCCTGTTACACTCGCAAACAGAGCGACGGAAAAAGGACTGTCTGTATGAATGTTTGAAAATACATGAATGTGTGGTGTCTGTTCTTTAGGACATGTCCAAAAGACAGACACCACACATTCATATAATTTGATAGGCGTTGCTGGGCAATTAATCCAGCTGCACGAATACGTCCGACCTCCTGTCGGAATCTCGGAAGAGCGAATATGGCGGAAATGGGCAGGGCTTGGAGATAGGTGGCGCTCGAAGGGGGAGTGTGGATCGGCCGTGAGGCGAGCTGAGATAGTACGTGCAGTTCCGATAAGGCTGTGTCCCGGATCGCGCAGTGGTTACCACACGTACCTACTAAGTACTCGATGACTTGGGTATGAGCAGTTGAGTTCGAAGTACATGTCAGAAGTTGGAATTGGGAAGTATACTGACGTGACGTGTAGTGGCAACGAAGAGCGAAGATGATCTGTACCTGCACTTTTCCCTTACCTCTCAGCAGGAAACACAATGCTATTCGTAAAATAGCAGTGTGTCTGAGAAGACAGATGAGTTCAAGCGAAAATGATGTTAATATTGAATCATGTGAACGATAAAGGAGTCATAACACTTAATCGACCTAAAGCATTAAATGCTCTTAATTTATCTATGATACGAAAAATATTTCCAACTATGAAAAATTGAGAGAAAGAGAAGAGCTTAGTGATAATGAAAGGAACAGGTGAAAAGGCATTTTGTGCTGGAGATGACGTAAGAGCTGTAACTGAAGCTGGTATAAAAGGTACAAAGCTGGGAAGGGACTTCTTTCGTGAAGAATATACACTTAATTCTCTTATTGGCACATATCATATACCCTATGTAGCATTTATAGATGGCATAACCATGGGTGGAGGCGTGGGACTTTCAGTCCATGGTCACTTTCGTGTAGCTACAGAGGGAACTCTTTTTGCAATGCCAGAGACCGCAATTGGATTATTTCCCGATGTGGGTGGCAGCTACTTTCTCTCTCGATTAGGTGGTAAGTTGGGTTTGTATCTTGCATTGACAGGATATAGACTGAAAGGACTAGATGTTTTGAAGGCATGCATTGCAAACTCATTTCGGTGATTCCGGTAAACTTGTTGACTTGCCGGATTCACTTTTAAAGTGTCCAGGCACTCAGAATGCAGTAGAGGAGGTATCAAATAAGTTTTCAAAATCCAGCACATCAAAGACATATGAATTTAGTCTTACGCCATACATGTCAATAATAGATTCCTGCTTCTCAGCACCAACAGTGGAGGAGATATTAGAAAGGTTAAGAGTTGAAGGTTCAGAGTGGTCTCTGAAAACAATAGAGACCATAAATAATATGTCTCCAACTTCATTAAAAGTTATAAAAAAACAACTAGAAGAAGGAGAAGGCAAAAGTTAGTTGGACTGTCTGAAGATGGAGTACAGACTTGCTGTTCATGCATGTGAGCGTCACGACTTCTATGAAGGAGTAAAAGCATTATTGATAGACAACGGACGAAAACCTAACTGGAAACCAAGCACTTTGTCAGAAGTTACAGATGAATTTGTAGAAGCACAGTTCGCTCGATTATCCCCAGGTGAAGAATTGGAACTGTAAGATGTACAACATGTGTTTCACTGGTGTGCCTATCTGAATGCAAATAACTGCAAGTTGCCGGGGGCAAAAATGGGAACAGAAAATAAATGGTAACTTGCCATATTGCTGTGAGTGCCTCTGAAGAAATTTGTGTTGGCTTATTGTATGCATTTTATGTATGTCAAAATAAATATATATTTTTACTTTTTTATAGGCGAAAAAAACTAAGCGGGAGATTCCAGGTTCGAATCTCGGTCCGGTACACATTTTCCTGATTCCGCGTAATGTCCCAATGCAGCTGACAGCAATGATCTCTTCCCTTTTCTTTCCTTTCTTTCCCTCTCCACCTTCAATTTACATAGACTGTTGTAAGACGTGTATATTTCTATTGTTTATTGTCAGATCACAATTTATGAAAGATGTTTATATTTTATCAATAGGATTAAGCAGGAATAATTAATATTTGTCATTTTGGAAATAATTGTGGTAGCAGGGAATGTCTGCACCAAAGTATTGTTGACAAGAGAGACCGCAAATTGATATAATTTTAAAGAGGGCGGGAGAGACCGCGTATGGATACATTTGAAGAAAAGAGCGGGAAAGACCGCGCATTGATACATTTTGTAATGGTAGCAGGGACTGTCTGCACCAGAGAGCTTTGTTGCCAGGAGAGACCGCACTTTAGCGTTAGTAGGAAGTCAGTAGTAAGCGAGAAGTGAAGCGAGTCGGTAGCAGGTCTGAAGCGAGAGGTTGAGAGGAGCGGTGTGCCTGCCAGCCACCAGCTATGATTTACAAGAGATTATAAACGGATGCACAGAGACATCAGCTAACTACTATCATAAGAGGAACTAATATTATTGAATTATTTTCTTTGCGAAACTCAAGACTAGTGAAGGTATGTTTGCGCAATGCTAGTTGTAAGATTATTGTAAAAAGTATGTCCCATTTGAACGTTTGTAAAATCATTTCATTCAGAATATGATTAACTTTTGCCAGCAATATTGCATTTCTAATTATAATCCATCCGAAAAACCATCAACGTAAAACTTTGAAAAAATTTTATTGTTGTCAAGAAAAAGTTTAACTATGAATTACGTAATTTCAGTCAAATTAATTAAAGAATAACGTCAGCTTTGCTATTAAAGAATAACGTCAGCTTTGGTAATAAATACAGCTACTTATTATGACAGCCCACCAGCAGCTAATGGAGTATAGTAAACCAGAGTAAGTATATTCATGTCGCAGTTCGATGTAGCAGTCAGATGGCGATCCAGTAACAGTAAAAAAAGGTAAGGAACAGTTTTGTGTTATTGCAGGTAACGACTGAGGACCACGACGACGACACATTCTATGTTTCGTCGAAATAATCAGAAAATCACTTTTAATAAGCAGCAATTAAATTTGTATGCCAAGATTGAGAAAGAGAATAAATTTCAAAGGGAAGATTTCATTTGTTATTATTAAGCAAGAGACAGAAATCCTAAGGAAAGGTTTCATAGTTTATTGTAAAAGGGAAGGTTATCATTAACAAAAGACGTATATAGGAGACGGGAAGGTTTCACTGTCTATAAGTCTCCGTATGACCCCTAATTTCTCGTATCTTGTCTTCGTCGTCCTCAACCGCAATGTATGTTAGCCGCAGTAGAATCGTTCGCCAGTCAGCTTCAAATACCGGTTCTCTAAATTTTCTCACTTGTTCCTGCCACATTAAAACTGTGTGTCGGACCGAGACTCGAACTCGGAACCTTTGCGTTACGCAGGCAAGTGCTCTGCCGACTGAGCTACCCAAGCACGACTAAATACTCGTCCTCACAGCTTTACTTCCGCCAGTATCTCGTCTCCTACCTTCCAAACTTAACAGAAACTCTGCTGCGAAACTTGCAGAACTAGCACTCCTGGAAGAAAGATATAGCGGAGACATGGCTTAGCCACAGCCTGGGGGATGTTTCCAGAATGAAATTTTCGCTCTACAGCGGAGTGTGCGCTGATACGAAACTTCCTGGCAGATTAAAACTGTGTGCCGGACCGAGGCTCGAACTCGTGATCGTTGCCTCTCTCAGGCAAGTGCTCTGCCATCAAAGGTCCCGAGTTCGAGTTTCAGTCCGGCACACAGCTTTAAACTGCCAGGAAGTTTCATATCAGTGCACACTCCACAACAGAATGAAAAGATTATGTCGCACAGCGTCCTCTACAGGTGAACCACTCTACATCTACATGGATACTCTGCAAATCACATTTAAGTGCCTGGCAGAGGGTTCATCGAACCACCTTCACAATTCTCTATTATTCCAATCCATGTATAGCATGCGGGAAGTTTCCGTACGAGCTCTGATTTCCCTTATTTTATCGTGGTGATCGTTCTGCCCTATCTAGGTCGGTGTCAACAAAATATTTTCGCATTCGGAGGAAAAAGTTGCTCATTCGAATTTCGTGAGAAGATTCCGTCGCAACGAAAAACGCCTTTCTTTTAATGATCTCCAGCCCAAATTCTGCATCATTTCTGTGACACTCTCTCCCATATTTCGCGATAATACAAAATGTGCTGCCTTTCTTTGACCTTTTTCGATGTACTCCGTCAGTCCCATCTGGTAAGGATCCCACACCGCGCAGCAGTATTCTAAAAGAGGACGGACAAGCGTAGTGTAGGCAGTCTCCTTAGTAGGTCTGTTACATTTTCTAAGTGTTCTGCCAATAAAACGCAGCCTTTGCTTAGCCTTCCCCACAACATTCTCTATATGTTATTTCCAATTTAAATTGTTCGTAATTGTAATACCTAGGTATGTAGCTGAATCTACGGCTTTTAGATTAGACTGATTTATCGTGTAACCGAAGTTTAACGAGCTCCTTTTAGCACTCATGTGGATGACCTCTTACGTTTCGTTATTTAGGGTCAGCTGCCACTTTTAGCACAATTCAGATATTTTTTTCTAAATCGTTTGCAGTTTGCTTTGATCTTCTGATGACTTTATTAGTCATAAACGACAGCGTCATCTGCAAACAACCGAAGACGGCTGCTCAGATTGTCTGCAAAATCGGTTATATAGATAGGAACAGCAAAGGGACTATAACACTGCCTTGGGGAAAGCCTGAAATCACTTCTGTTGTACTCGATGACTTTCCGTCAATTACTACGAACTGTGACCTCTCTGACAGGAAATCGCAAATCCAGTCAGATAACTGAGACGATATTCCATAAGCACGCAATTTCACTACGAGCCGCTTGTGTGGTACAGTGTCAAAAGCCTGCTGTTCCAAAATTCCCCCAATAACCCAAAGTCGACCATAAACCTTCCCTATCGCAGTTCTCATATGCTCATTCCACCGCATATCGCTTTGCAACATTACGCCCAGATATTTAAATGACATGATTGTGTCAACCAGAACACTAGTAATAATCTATCCGAACATTAAAGGTTAGTTCTTCCTACTGGTCCGCAGTAACTTACATTTGGCCATATTTAGGGCTAGCTGCCATTCATCACACCAACTGGAAACATTGTCTAAGTTGTCTTGTACCTACCTACAGATACTCAACTTTGTCACCTTACCGTACACCAAGGCATCATCAGCAAACAAACGCAGATTTATGCGCACCCTGTTTGCGACATCACATATGTATACAGGGTGAGTCACTAACTATTGCCACCTAGAATAAATCCGAAAGTATGATAGTAGCTGAAAAGTTTGTGGGACAAATGTTGCATGGGACAACGGGGGCTGTAATATGACTTCGGTTTTTTGTTGCTCGGTGGGGTCGCGTCAGAGACATGAAGGTCAACTTTGTTTTTTAAATGGGATGCTGTAGTTTGGTACTTATTTACTGATAGCGGCTGTCGAGACGAATCCAAGGATGTGTAACAGTAAGGTCTTTGTTGGTCAACGAAGGTCACAAAGGTGGCATGAACGTCCATTTACATAAAGTGCTGAAATCTTCTTATCTTGGATTGAGTGGTATTCCTTATCACTTCGACATTTATCGAAGCACATGCTCTGACAATTCTCTGTCGTATATCGTGCAAATAGTAAATATTCGCCGAATACGGCGTATCCATCTAACGTGCTATTGACATGCAAACACCATGCGACGGTTCCGCAGTACAACACTAATATTACCGGTACGACTAGTATCGTCGAATCAAGCAAATGTGAATGATGTATTCCTTCGAAGAACAAGTAGGTACGCTACTCGTTTACGGAGAATGCCAACGAAATTCAGGCAGATTGAATAACATCGGGGAGAGGCTACAACCCTGTCTCACTCCCTTCCCAACCACTGCCCCTCGACTCTTATAACTGCCATCTGGTTTCTGTACAAATTGTAAATAGCCTTTCTCTCCCTGTATTTTACCCCTGCCACCTTTAGAATTTGAAAGAGAGTATTCCAGTCAACATTGTCAAAAACTTTGTGTAAGTCTACAAATGCTAGAAACGCAGGTTTGCCTTTCCTTAATCTATTTTCTAAGATAAGTCGTAGGGTCAGTATTGCCTCACGTGTTCCAATATTTCTACGGAATCCAAACTGATCTTCCCCTAGGCAGGCTTCTACTAGTTTTTCCCTCGACTGTAAAGAATTCGCGTTAGTATTTTGCAGCCGTGACTTATTAAACTGATATTTCGGTAATTTTCACACCTGTCGACACCTGATTTCTTTGGGATTGGAATTATTATATTCTTCTTGGAGGGTATTTCGCCTGTCTCATACATCTTGCTCACCAGATGGTAGAAATTTGTTAGGACTGGCTCTCCCAAGGCCGTCAGTAGTTCTAATGGAATGTTGTCTACTCCCGGGGCCTTGTTTCGACTGAGGTCTTTCAGTGCTGAAAGATATAGTAAATTTAAATTATCAGTATTTCCAGTTAAGCGTCAGATCATCATTTTCTCCACACGAGAGACACTGAACGATGATAGCATGACACGTTATTGAATCATTAGGTAATAGAATATTTGTTGTAAACTTTAGTGAATAATAGTTACTTTAGTTCTTTATTTATTTTTCAGAAAGCACATTGGTGCAAGGCTACTGGCCGTGGCAATCAAAGTTAAGAAGGAAATTGTATTGGTTTTATGTTAAAGAACTGAACGTTTATTATGTAATGGATATTATTGTCACTTTATTTAGAACGTGAAAGTGGTCAAGCTTTGATTATTTGAATATGTTAAAATGTGGAATAAGCTGTAGCCAATCAGATGGACGACTTCAGGAAAGGGAACTGGACTAGTCAGTTGAGAGAAGAGGTTCGGCGCACAGGAAACGCGGCCGGAACGGGCAGAGGGACAGTGCTAGTGGAGACGCGAAAGCCGACAGTTCGGCTGGAGACGCGAAACCTGACAGTCGGTCTCTAGTCAGCTAGGATGTGAAACGACTTAGAAAATTCCGTGTTGTGTGGTATCGCGGGGCTAAGTCTCTGAGCGGTGAGCAGCCGCGCGCTTGGTCCAAACTAACTTATCGCGTACATGTATTTCGCGGTGAGATTGCGAATGATCTAACTGTGTCAAATGGAAATGCGCTCGAGTTTAACAGTAGCTCTAAATACGACCACTATTAGTTTTCTTTCTGAATAAACATTATTCTAACCGGATCGTAACTGTGTGGCCCACATCATTTATGTGTCATTAATTTACACTACTGGCCATTAAAACTGCTACACCACGAACATGACAGGCTACAGACGCGAAATTTAACCGACAGGAAGAAGATGCTGTGATATGCAAATGATTAGCTTTTCAGAGAATTCACACGAGGTTGGCGCCGGTGGCGACACCTACAACGTGCTGACATCAGAAAAGTTTCCAACCGATTTCTCATACACAAACAGCAGTTGACCGGCGTTGCCTGGTGAAACGTTGTTGTGATGCCTCGTGTAAGGAGGAGAAATGCGTACCATCACGTTTCCGACTTTGATAAAGGTCGGATTGTAGCCTATAGCGATTGCGGTTTATCGTATCGCGACATTGCTGCTCGCGTTGGTCGAGATCCAATGACTGTTAGCAGAATATGCAATCTATGGCTTCAAGAGGGTAATACGGAACGCCGTGCTGGATCCCAATGGCCTCGTATCACTAGCAGTCGAGATGACAGGCATCTTATCCACACGGCTGTAAAGGATCGTGCAGCTACGTCTCGATCCCTGAGTCAACAGATGGGGACGTTTGCAAGACAAGAACCATCTGTACTAACAGTTCGACGACGTTTGCAGCAGCACGGACTATCAGCTCGGAGACCACGGCTGCGGTTACCCTTGACGCTGCATCACAGACAGGAGCGCCTGCGATGGTGTACTCGACGACGAACCAGGGTGCACGAATGGCAAAACGTCATTTTTTCAGATGAATCCAGGTTCTGTTTACAGCATCATGAAGGTCGCATCCGTGTTTGGCGACATCGCGGTGAACGCACACTGGAAGCGTGTATTCGTCATCGCCATACTGGCGTATCACCCGGCGTGATGGTATGGGGTGCCATTGGTTACACGTCTCGGTCACCTCTTGTTCGCATTGACGGCACTTTGAACAGTGGATGTTACATTTCAGATGTCTTACGACCCGTGGCTCTACCCTTCATTCGATCCCTGCGAAACCCTACATTTCAGCAGGATAATGCAGGGCCGTATGTTTCACGTCCTGTACGGGCGTTTCTGGATATAGAAAAACTTTCACTTCTGCCCTGGCCAGCACATTCTCCAGATCTCTCACCAGTTGAAAACGCCTGGTCAATGGTGGCCGAGCAACTGGCTCGTCACGATACGCCAGTCACTACTCCTGATGGACTGTGGTATCGTGTTGAAGCTGCATGGGCAGCTGTACCTGTACACGCCATCCAAGCTCTGTTTGACTCAATGCCCAGGCGTATCAAGGCCGTTATTACGGGCAGAGGTGGTTGTTCTGGGTACTGATTTCTCAGGATCAATACACCCAAATTGCGTGAAAATGTAATCACAGGTCAGTTCTAGTATAATATATTTGTCCAATGAACACCCGTTTATCATCTGCATTTCTTCTTGGTGCAGCAATTTTAATGGCAAGTAGTGTAGTTCCCGATATTATGATTACTGTTATTATGTGCTACGTTAACTTTATATTTCGCTAACTTGCCATCAGGCAGACAATTTAACTAACGGGTCACAAGTGTCTAATTTAGGGCGTGTAATGCGACACTCGCGGTTCAACCCCCTGACGAGTTTGAGCCAAGACATTTCGACGAAGAGGAATCGCAAGTGAGCCCGAACATCTCTGGGATGTTAGCTCGCCATTGGTATCCCACCAGGTCCAGTGACAAATATTCTGTTGAGAGCGATTTGAGTTTCTTTTCCATCCGTCAGACTTGTCATTTCGCAGCTCGCTACGTCACTGTCGATGATCTGTTAAAGTGCGCGTCATTTATGACGGCGGCCGAGTTTAGGTTCGTTCTGCGCATCTGACGTCACAAAACACAGTCAGCCAATGAACGGAGAACGACGTTGCCAGAGCTCGACTGCAGTGCAGAGCACGGACGAGTCGCTTCAGCTTTACAAACGTTCAGTCATAAATAAAGTAATTGAACAAAAGCAATGTCTTGATAGCAGACTTTCTTTTATAGAAACTTTGGAAAAAGCATTCTTTATACCAATTGCTTCATATTCTATTAATTAATTAAACCAAACAAGCAATAAGCCTCCTAATTCAGGCGATAGCAAGGAAAGGTGTTTATATCAATCTCACGAACCGCTTTTTCGCGATAAAGAACAGCGGTAGTTGTTTTTCCTATCGTACTTCGACGAAACGTGAATAATTCATAGTCATACCAACAGTGTTTGTCGGTATTTTGTGTGATATTTTAAAGTCCTCCGGGAGAGGTATGGAACGACGAGCTGCGTTAGCGTAATGGTTTAAATGTATGGCTGACAAGTGAAAGGTTCTGAGTTCAAATGTGGATTGGTGCTTAATATTTTCTTCAGTTAAAAACCATATCGAAGTGTCTTACTGTATGCATTTTATTCGTTTGAAAGTAATTTTTTGAAATTTCTAGTGGCAACTAAAATCGACCATACAGAAAGTATACGCTGTGGACTTTCACCTCGGCAAACTCATCAAAATTTCGTGCAATGGTTTACTACATCTAATGCTGCACAATAACTGCGTTTAACATCGAAACAAAATTAAGTCATTTATGGGGGGAAGGTATCAGTCATGAAGATGTGTAAAAATCAAATTTTTGGGCCAAATAGTTATTGTGAAATCGAATGGTAAAGTGTGTCAAAGCAGTCTGAACACCATGTGTCTGCACTTTGAGCAGTGCAGTGATGACAAAATCGCGCACAGCGCGGAATGCGGGGAGCACGTGTCTGCAGCAGCGAAAGGCTTAATGCGGCCATGGTGGCTTTACTTCATAAACTGCGCGCTCCCCCCTAAACGTTAAGTTTGCGAACTATCCTATACTATGGCGCTGCTTCTCTTGGCGCGTACAACTGGCAACGCAGCAATCTACCGCGTCTGGGCTGGCATTCGCGAACCGCCAAGATAAATGAATTGAACTATAGTGCTGCTCAAAATACTAACGCGAATTCTTTACAGACGAATGGAAAAACTGGTAGAAGCCGACCGCAGGGAAGATCAGTTTGGATTCCGTAGAAATGTTGGAACACGTGAGGCAATACTGACCCTACGACTTATCTTAGAAAATAGATTAAGGAAAGGAAAACCTACGTTTCTAGAATTTGTAGACTTGGAGAAAGCTTTTGACAATGTTGACTGGAATACTCTCTGTCAAATTCTAAAGGTGTCAGGGGTAAAATACAGGGAGCGAAAGGCTATTTACAATTTGTACAGAAACCAGATGGCAGTTACAAGACTCGAGGGGCATGAAAGGGAAGCAGTGGTTGGGAAGGGAGTGAAACAGGGTTGTAGCCTCTCCCCGATGTTATTCAATCTGTATATTGAGCAAGCAGTAAAGGAAACAAAAGAAAAATTCGGAGTAGGTATTAAAATCCAGGGAGAAGAAATAAAAACTTTGAGGTTCGCCAATGACATTGTGATTCTGTCAGAGACAGCAAAGGACTTGGAAGAGCAGTTGAACGAATGGATAGTGTCTTGAAAGGAGGATATAAGATGAACATCAACAAAAGCAAAACGAGGATAATGGAATGTAGTCGAATTAAGTCGGGCGATGCTGAGGGAATTAGATTAGGAAATGAGACACTTAAGGTAGTAAAGGAGTTTTGCAATTTGGGGAGCAAAATAACTGATGATGGTCGAAGTAGAGAGGGTATAAAATGTAGACTGGCAATGGCAAGGAAAGCGTTTCTGAAGAAGAGAGATTTGTTAACATCGAGTATAGATTTAAGCGTCAGGAAGTCGTTTCTGAAAGTATTTGTATGGAGTGTAGCCATGTATGGAAGTGAAACATGGAGAATAAATAGTCTGGACAAGAAGAGAATAGAAGCTTTCGAAATGTGGTGCTACAGAAGAATGTTGAAGATTAGGTGGGTAGATCATGTAACTAATGAGAAGGTACTGAATAGGATTGGGGAGAAGAGGAGTTTGTGGCACAACTTGACCAGAAGAAGGGATCGGTTGTTAGGACATGTTCTGAGGCATCAAGGGATCACCAATTTAGATATGGAGGGCAGCGTGGAGGGTAAAAATCGTAGATGGAGACCAAGAGATGAATACACTAAGCAGATTCAGAAGGACGTATGTTATAGTAGGTACTGGGAGATGAAGGAGCTTGGACAGGATAGATTAGCATGGAGAGCTGCATCAAACCAGGAGTGAAGACCACAACAACAACATAGTGCTGTTATCGCACGAAGCATACCTGGGTACGGCAGGCGCCTCAGCGGTGGGGTCTACTTCGTCGACTGGTGCAGGTGGCGGCTCAGGCGTGGTCGTGGTCGTGGTGGTGGTGGTGGTGGTGCTGGGCTCTGTGGTTGGGGCGGCCGTGATGGGGGTGGTCGAGTGCTGCCGGCGGATGTGCGGTCCGCGCCCCCTCGTGGGCCTGGTCGACGCCTCCTCCGGCTCGGGCTCGGCCGTGGTCGTGGTCGTGCTGGTCGTGGTGGTGGTCGACGAGTGCCCCCTGGGTCGGTAGCGCCCGTGGGTCTGGGGCGCCGCGGCCGGCTCGCCATTCTCCTCGGGGGTCACCCCCAGGAAACGCACGGGCCCGGCGGGCAGCCGCTGCGGGAAGCTGGGGGCTGACTCCTCTCCCCCCGCGGGGGTGGCGCCGCCCCCACCGTGGTGCGTGCGGAACGAGGAGCTGTCGACCAGCTCGAGGCTGGGGCGGCGGACGGCGGGCGACTGCTGGGGGGCGGAGGTGCGCGCCGGGAAGCGCGTGGAGGCGGGCAGTCGCTCCTCGGGTACCGGCTCACCCTCTGGGGGCGGCGCGGGGGCGGCGGCGGCGTCTGATTCCGCCTCCGGGCGGCCCAGCGTGCGGCCGCGGAACCTGCGCACAATGCAAAGAAAGTAAGCGTTTGACGTCCCGTCAACATAGAGGACATTGGAGCACGAGCTCGGGATGTCTCAAGGGCAAGGAAGCAAATCGGTCGTGATATTTTCAGTGGAACCGTCCTTGTGTTTATTTACTATTAAAATCAGTCTTGATCACGATTTATTTATCAAGGTGACCGGTTTCGACCACTACTGTGGTCATCTTCAGACCTACAAGTTGTATACAAAGCTTTATGTAGAGGGCTACATACATTGAAGAAAATACATAAGATTAAAAAGCTATAGAACGATGAATTACCATTGAGTAGGAAGCTCTTTCTGTTGGAGAAACCAGTGTACGTCTTACTATATATAAGTTAGGTTCAAAATGGTTCAAATGGCTCTGAGCACTATGGGACTCAACTTCTGAGGTCATCAGTCCCCTAGAACTTAGAACTACTTAAACCTAACTTACCTAAGGACGTCACATACATCCATGCCCGAGGCAGGATTCGAACCTGCGACCGTAGCGGTCGCGCGGTTCCAGACTGTAGCGCCTAGAACAACTCGGCCACCCCGGCCGCCTATAAGGGAGGCTCCGCCCACTTCTGACGGCATGATGTCATTACTAACCAATGAGTTATAACAATTTAAAATTTCTTAGTTAAAAGAACATTGTCAAAATATAAAAATAAACACACACTAAACTTAGCTTTTTAAACAGCTATTGTCAATTAAGAAGCGTTAAAAATATTAAAACATGACCTTTATTTTGACAGTACAGGGGTTGCCCTCTCAAGGCCTGTTATTGAACGATTTGGAACCACTGGTTGCCATGGTGAAGTTGGACTGCCAAACCGAAGTTCATTTATCCTACATATTTAAATATTTTTAACGCTTCTTAATTGACAATAGCTGTTTAAAAAGCTAAGTTTAGTGTATGTTTATTTTTAATTTTTGACAATGTTCTTTTAACTAAGAAATTTTAAATTGTTATTCGACTTATAACTCGTTGGTTAGTAATGACATCCTGCCGTCAGAAGTGGGCGGAGCCTCCCTTATATATAGGAAAACGTGCACTGGTTTCTCCAGTAGCGATTCTCCAACAGAAAGAGGTTCCTACTCAATGGTAATTCATCGTTCTATAGCTTTATAACTTTATGTATTTTCTTCAGTGTATGTAGCCCTCTAATTAAAGCTTTGTATACACCTTGTAGGTCTGAAGATGACCTAGTCGAAATCGGTCACCTTGATAAATAAATCGTGATCAAGACTGTTTTTAATAGTAAATATTTGTAAGACATTGATCACTTGGTTCAAATGGCTCTGAGCACTATGGGACTTAACTTCTAAGGTCATCAGTCCCATAGAACTTAGAACTACTTTAACTAACCTAAGGACATCACACACATCCATGCCGGAGACAGGATTCGAACCGGAGCGGACGCTCGGCTCCAGACTGTAGCGCCTAGAACCGCTCGGCCACACCGGCCGGCCCATTGATCACTGCCACTCCCATAATGTATTCAAAGGTAATCCTTGTGTTTCTCGGGAGCAATTTAGGGAACTCACGGAGAACCTGGATGGCTGGACGGGATTTTAAACAGTTGTCCTCCCGAATGCGAGTCCAATGTGGTAACAATTGCTTGTCTGCACACAGTGTGTAAGTAACCTTTTTGTATTACGGCAGCGCTACTGACTGTGTTAATTTTGCTGACAGAGCTCTGCGCCCTCGGCAAGAGATTCTGTTGTTGGACGGACAACCGGTTAGCGAGTGCACAGGGAGGTGTATGGACATGATATTTTTAGTGGAGACTCTGTGTTGGTAGGACACACAACGTAAAGAGAGAGGAAATCTTCTTCTACTTTTTCTTCTTTGGCGCCGGCCGGAGTGGCCGAGCGGTTCTAGGCGCTTCAGTCTATACCCGCGCGACCACTACGGTCGCAGGTTCGAATCCTGCCTCGGGCATGGATGTGTGTGATGTCCTTAGGTTAGTTAGATTTAGGTAGTTCTAAGTCCTAGGGGACTGATGACATCAGATGTTAAGTCCCATAGTGCTCAGAGCCATTTCAACCATTTCTTCTTTGGCACTACAGCCCCCGGTGAGCCTTGGCCTCCTCAACAATGTTCCTCCATACATCTCTGTTCTCAGCTTTTTTCTTCCATCCACGGATCGCCATCTTGGCAACGTCAGCCACACATGTCCATCCATCTAGCTCTTGGTCTGCCCCTCCATCTGGTGGAATACACTCTGGCATTCATTATTCGTTTGGGCAGCCTGGTTCCGTCATCCTCTCCATATGTCCCAACCAACGTAATCATTGAGATTTCATAAATTTCACTACATCTTTCCCTTGAATAAGTCGTGGTATTTCGTGGTTGTATCTCACTCTCCAGCGTTCTGTCTCTCTCTGCTGGTCTGTTAGTACTATCGAAAGCTTGTTTAAGGGGCTCCGGAACGGCTCAAAATCATGAAAAGTTCAATTTTTACTTTTTTGCGTTTCCTGAATCTGCAGACTATTACCTTATAATAGATATATAATTTATTCAATTCCGAAGACTACAACTATTTTTAAATTTTTTTTGAAATGTGTTCTACATGGGCGTGACCCACTGTGGCGCTGTTAAACTGCTGTCAAATGGTGTTATTATTAACGTCCGTGTTCATCAGGTACATTTTAGTGATGTGAGATAAAGTATGTGTTGTGGCTAACCTGTGATGGTTCAATATATATCGCTGGTGTGATTGTCGATTGTTTCATGTTTATTTACTCGGTCGTTATCTCGAAAATATTCGTAATTAATTCCGTTTCTTTAGTCTCTGTTTTGTTGAAGTATAATAATGAGTAAAAGTAAAGTTATTAGAAATCCTCTGAAGGCTTTTAAGAAAAGGAGAAATGTTGGAAAGCCAAAGGTGCAAGGTATTTAGAACTATGGGAATGAAGATAGGTTCTAACATGGTACGAGCGATGCTTGCTTTAGACAAGGAACGCCTTCGGGCTGCAGACAGGGCTGTAAAGAGTCAAGAAATACAACCAAGAGTAAACAGGAGGAGGAACAAGAGGAAGCTAGAGGAGGAGTTTGCAGAGGATGAAGATAATCCATCCTATGGACCTGGAATGCACTAAAAAGTTAATCCAATCTCTGTCGCTCGATTCCCAAAACTTTTATTTTCTCATACTAATTACATGTTTTCTAAGGATCTTCCAAACATATTTGTTTCAAACTTTCAGTAAATGTTACACAGTACCTTCTGTATAATTTAACACAGCCTTTTTCCAAAAAACTGTATATTTTTGAATATATAAATAAAAAATTGCAAAAAAATGTTGTGAATTTTCATTACAATTGAAAAAAAATCATCTTTAATAACTGAACTAAAATTTTGTAAAATCCCTGTGTTAAGTTGTAGCCCATATTCTAATAAATAATCTGTAAAAAGTTCAACTTCCTACCTCAAATACTTTGTGAGGAAAGATGTAATTTATAAGCGTTATTTTAACATTGCAAGTATTGGGCGTTCCGGAGCCCCTTAAAGTCAACGAACAGGAAGTGGAGATCTGAATCATATTCATAAAATTTTTCCATTATTTGCCTAACGACAAACAACTGGTCGGATGTACCGCTATTTGAGCAGAATCCACATTGGTATTCTCCGAGTATCTTTTGGCACTTCTTTATTCTTTCGTCCAACACTCCAGAGAAGATCTTACGTGCTGTGTTCAGTAGGGTTATGCCTCTGCAGTTTTCACGGTTGAGCTTTTCACCTTTCTTACATATTGGGCATATTATTCCAGTATTCCACTCCTCCAGCACGCTTTAATTTACCCATATGGTCTTTATTAGTTTAAATATTTCATGTCTTTGAGGTTGACCCCTGATTTTATTAGTTTTGACACGATCCCATCTTCACCGGGTGCACGGTTATTTTTTAGTTTATTTATCACTGTGAGATGAAATGATGTGGTGGTGGTGGTGGTGGTTAGTGTTTAACGTCCCGTCGACAACGAGGTCATTAGAGACGGAGCGCAAGCTCGGGTTAGGGAAGGATTGGGAAGGAAATCGGCCGTGCCCTTTCACAGGAACCATCCCGGCATTTGCCTGAAACGATTTAGGGAAATCACGGAAAACCTAAATCAGGATGGCCGGAGACGGGATTGGCCGGCCGAAGTGGCCGTGCGGTTAAAGGCGCTGCAGTCTGGAACCGCAAGACCGCTACGGTCGCAGGTTCGAATCCTGCCTAGGGCATGGATGTTTGTGATGTCCTTAGGTTAGTTAGGTTTAACTAGTTCTAAGTTCTAGGGGACTAATGACCTCAGCAGTTGAGTCCCATAGTGCTCAGAGCCATTTGAACCATTTGGAGACGGGATTGAACCGTCGTCCTCCCGAATGCGAATGAAATGATGTGTTTACAAGAAGATATGCAAGGAAATGTATGATGATGTTGATAATGTTTGGGTACTGGAATTATTGACCACTATATAATTTTTGGAACTGGATGTCACATGAGTAAGATACAATTTTCTAAACACATTGTTTGCTCTTCAGCAAAATCTTTCTTTTTGCTAACAATATGCCTCCTAGTAGTTAACAGTCTATAGTAGTTAGAATCCTTTTATTTAGCTGGCTGTTGTTGCTACTTGATGTAGTTGCTGTAGTTCGTGTTATGAATATTTCCTGTGAGGTAAGTGACTTATGAAAAATAATGGGGTTTCCACTATCAGGATTCGTAATTAGGCAGTTAACGAAGTTGGAGGTGGTTTCATATTTCTTTAATTTCATATGTTTTGGATTTGTATTATTGTTATATTTTCTTGCGATTCACGTCCATTCTTTTGTGTTAATTTTTGGAAGTCATGTTGTCAATGTATAGCAGTCAGTTTGTGTTGGGCTTGTATACTGTAATAAATGAATAGTTGAGTTTTAGTTGTCTTTGTCAGATCAGTGTTTAAAACAAATAGTAATTAAAGACTTAGTTTCAAGTGGAGGACCAATAATGCTACATTGCAGCTCATGACATCAGTGTAATTTGGAGAGCAGCACCATCAGATGATATTGATTTTATTTGATTTGATCAGGGAGACAAAATAATAGTGGTCCTAGCTCCCTATTGTCTACAAGGAAACTGCGTTTATTCTGCGGTTTCTCGCCCTGTCTTTCCAGAAAAGCCAACGTGTAACCTTAAAGAGTATCAGGACTCAACTGACTAGGTTTTTGCTAGCCAACATTTCTTCCTGAAATAATGACACAAATACTTTGTGTATTTTGGCCCCAAATGCTTCGTACTGAAAGATTAAATTTGGTGCCATGCCCTGTACCAGGGACTTCTTTTTCTATACCCATAGTCCGCTGGTGTTTCTTGAAATTCCCCTGGTCAGTCTTTAGACATACCACGAGTTTTATCTGTTCCTTGTAGAAGCCCAGCATTGGGGCGCTTTTCCTGAAACTTGGTTTCGGCATTACTACCTTGCCCTGTTTCTACTTTTGGATTTTAGTCCGGTATTCTACGTGCTGTCTCGTGATCAGGTTACGTAGCTTAATCCCCTGTGATATGCGTACTTCAGCAGTACTGCGGTAGAAGCAGCCCCAAGAGGGAAGCAATACACTCACGTCGACCTGTTAGCAATAGGGCGAAATTCCGCACGTTACACGGGATTTTATGCTTTACTTCACTGATTTTTTGCAGCTAGCGTCTACCGTGTCTTATGCGTTATCTGGCCTGTCTCATTCCGCACTCATGCTTTAAAAAATTTTGACAAGTATTTTGGTGTACTCAATTTATGACAACCCAGCATTGTGGTTTGACTCTTAACGTGGATAACTCCCCAGAAGCCGGCGCTCCGTAATAATCCGTCTGCAAAAAAATGGTTCAAAATGCTCTGAGCACTATGGGACTTATCTGTGGTCATCAGTCCCCTAGACTTAGAACTACTTAAAACTAACTAACCTAAGGACAGCACACACATCCATGCCCGAGGCAGGATTCGAAACTGCGACGGTAGCAGCAGCGCGGTTCCGGACTGAAGCGCCTAGAACCGCTCGGCTACAGAGCCCGGCAATCCATCTGCATTATGAAAGTATAAGCATTATAAACCTTCATCTAGACTGACCTGAAACTGGCAGTCGCGAATGGAGCGCCTTCTTACACCTATGTGACTTATGGAAACACCTCACCATCCTTGACTTTTTAATTGTTATAATTTTTATGACAATCTGAATGGTTTTGGGTGTTAAGGGTTGTAACTGTTATTCATCTGCTGGGCTGCCATTGTTTCAACAGTACAAAATTATAACTGGCAAACCGACAGTAGTGTGACATTCACCTACCTCTACATCTACGTGGACACTCCGCAAATCACACTTAAGTGCCTGGCAGAGAGTTCATTGAACATCTTTACAATAATTCTCTGTTATTCCACTCTCGGACAGCGCGACGAAAAAACGGACGTCTATATATTTCCGTGCGAGCTCTGGTTTCCTTTACTGTATTATGACGATCGTTTCTCTTTACGTAGGTAGACGTCAACGGAATATTTTCGCATTCGGTGGAGAAAGTTGGTGATTTCGTGAGAAGATTCTGCCGCAACGAGAAACGCCTTTGTTTTAACGACATCCACCCCTAATCCGGTATTACATCCGTGATACGCTCTCCCCTGTTTCTCGATAATACAAAACATGCTGCCCTTCTTTGGACTTTGTCGATATACTAAGTTAATCCTATATAGTTAGGATCCTATACCGCGCAGCAGTACTCCAAATGAGGACGGACAAGCGTTGTGTAGACAGTCTCTTAATTACACTCCTGGAAATTGAAATAAGAACACCGTGAATTCATTGTCCCAGGAAGGGGAAACTTTATTGACACATTCCTGGGGTCAGATACATCACATGATCACACTGACAGAACCACAGGCACATAGACACAGGCAACAGAGCATGCACAATGTCGGCACTAGTACAGTGTATATCCACCTTTCGCAGCAATGCAGGCTGCTATTCTCCCATGGAGACGATCGTAGAGATGCTGGATGTAGTCCTGTGGAACGGCTTGCCATGCCATTTCCACCTGGCGCCTCAGTTGGACCAGCGTTCGTGCTGGACGTGCAGACCGCGTGAGACGACGCTTCATCCAGTCCCAAACATGCTCAATGGGGGACAGATCCGGAGATCTTGCTGGCCAGGGTAGTTGACTTACACCTTCTAGAGCACGTTGGGTGGCACGGGATACATGCGGACGTGCATTGTCCTGTTGGAACAGCAAGTTCCCTTGCCGGTCTAGGAATGGTAGAACGATGGGTTCGATGACGGTTTGGATGTACCGTGCACTATTCAGTGTCCCCTCGACGATCACCAGTGGTGTACGGCCAGTGTAGGAGATCGCTCCCCACACCATGATGCCGGGTGTTGGCCCTGTGTGCCTCGGTCGTATGCAGTCCTGATTGTGGCGCTCACCTGCACGGCGCCAAACACGCATACGACCATCATTGGCACCAAGGCAGAAGCGACTCTCATCGCTGAAGACGACACGTCTCCATTCGTCCCTCCATTCACGCCTGTCGCGACACCACTGGAGGCGGGCTGCACGATGTTGGGGCGTGAGCGGAAGACGGCCTAACGGTGTGCGGGACCGTAGCCCAGCTTCATGGAGACGGTTGCGAATGGTCCTCGCCGATACCCCAGGAGCAACAGTGTCCCTAATTTGCTGGGAAGTGGCGGTGCGGTCCCCTACGGCACTGCGTAGGATCCTACGGTCTTGGCGTGCATCCGTGCGTCGCTGCGGTCCGGTCCCAGGTCGACGGGCACGTGCACCTTCCGCCGACCACTGGCGACAACATCGATGTACTGTGGAGACCTCACGCCCCACGTGTTGAGCAATTCGGCGGTACGTCCACCCGGCCTCCCGCATGCCCACTATACGCCCTCGCTCAAAGTCCGTCAACTGCACATACGGTTCACGTCCACGCTGTCACGGCATGCTACCAGTGTTAAAGACTGCGATGGAGCTCCGCAAACTGGCTGACACTGACGGCGGCGGTGCACAAATGCTGCGCAGCTAGCGCCATTCGACGGCCAACAACGCGGTTCCTGGTGTGTCCGCTGTGCCGTGCGTGTGATCATTGCTTGTACAGCCCTCTCGCAGTGTCCGGAGCAAGTATGGTGGGTCTGACACACCGGTGTCAATGTGTTCTTTTTTCCATTTCCAGGAGTGTAGATCTGTTACATCTTCTAAGCGTTCTGCACAATAAAACAATCTTCGGTTCACCTTCCCCTTAACATTTCCTGTGTGTTTTTTCCAATTTAACTTGGTCGTAATTGTAATTCTTAGTAATTTAGTTGAATTTACGGCCTTTACTGTTTACTGATTTATCGTGTAACCGAAATTTAGCGGATTCCTCTTAGCACATGTGTATGATTTCACATTTTCCATTATTTAGGGTCAATTCCCGATTTTCGCACCATAATCGTACCTTTCCTAAATCGTTTTGCAATTGGGTTTGATGTTCTTTACTAGACGATGAATGATAGCATCGTCTGCAAAGAACCTAAGGCGGCTGCTCAAATTGTCTCCTAAATCGTTTATATTGACAAGTCTTGGGGAACGCCAGGAATCACTTCTGTTTTACTGAGGGACTTTCCGTCAGTTACCACGATCTGTGATTTCTCTGACAGGAATTCATGAATACAGTCGTATAACTCAGTCAATATCTTATAAGCACGCAATTTCACTACAGCTCGCCTCTGCGATACGGTGTCTGAAGCGCCAAAGAAACTGGTGTAGGTGTGCGTATTCAGAGATATGTAAACAGACAGAATACAGCGGTACGGTCGGCGACGCCTATGCAAGACAACAAGTGTCTGGCGCAGTTGTTAGATCGGTTACTGCTGCTACAATGGCTGGTTATCAAGATTTAAGTGAGTTTGAACGGGGTGCTATGGTCAGATCTCCGAGGTAGCGATGAAGTGGGGATTTTCCATTACGAACATTTCACGAGCGTACCACGAATATCAGGAATCCGGTGAAACATCAAATCTCCGACATCACTGCGGCCGGAAAAGATGTCCTACAGGAACGGGACCAGCGACGACTGAAGAGAATCGTTCAACGTGACAGAAGTGCAACCGTTCCCCAAACTGCTGCAGATTTCAATACTGGGCCATCAACAAGTGTCAGCACGAAAACCATTCAACGAAACATCGTCGAAATGCGCTTTTCGAGCCGAAGCCCCACTCATGTACCCTTGATGACTGCACGACACAAAGCTTTACGCTCCAGCTGGGCCCGTCAACACCGACACTGGACAGTTGACGACTGGAAACTTGTTGCCTGGTCGGACGAGTCTCGTTTCACATTGTACCGAGTGGCTGTACGTGAACGGGTACGGAGACACCCTAATGAATCCGAGGAGCCTGCATGTCAGCAGGGGACTGTTCAAGCTGGCGGAGGCTTTGTAACGGTGTGGGGCGCGCGCAGTTAGAGTGATACGGGACCCCTGATACGTCTACATACAGGGTGTTTCAAAAATGACCGGTATATTTGGAACGGCAATACAAACTAAACGAGCAGCGATAGAAATACACCGTTTGTTGCAATATGCTTGGGACAACAGTACATTTTCAGGCGGACAAACTTTCGAAATTACAGTAGTTACAGTTTTCAACAACAGATGGCGCTGCAAGTGATGTGAAAGATATAGAAGACAACGCAGTCTGTGGGTGCGCCATTCTGTACGTCGTCTTTCTGCTGTAAGCGTGTGCTGTTCACAACGTGCAAGTGTGCTGTAGACAACATGGTTTATTCCTTAGAACAGAGGATTTTTCTGGTGTTGGAATTCCACCGCCTAGAACACAGTGTTGTTGCAACAAGACGAAGTTTTCAACGGAGGTTTAATGTAACCAAAGGACCGAAAAGCGATACAATAAAGGATCTGTTTGAAAAATTTCAACGGACTGGGAACGTGACGGATGAACGTGCTGGAAAGGTAGGGCGACCGCGTACGGCAACCACAGAGGGCAACGCGCAGCTAGTGCAGCAGGTGATCCGACAGCGGCCTCGGGTTTCCGTTCGCCGTGTTGCAGCTGCGGTCCAAATGACGCCAACGTCCACGTATCGTCTCGTGCGCCAGAGTTTACACCTCTATTCGTACAAAATTCAAACGCGGCAACCCCTCAGCGCCGCTACCATTGCTGCACGAGAGACATTCGCTAACGATATAGTGCACAGGATTGATGACGGCGATATGCATGTGGGCAGCATTTGGTTTACTGACGAAGCTTTTTTTTACCTGGACGGCTTCGTCAATAAACAGAACTGGCGCATATGGGGAACCGAAAAGCCCCACGTTGCAGTCCCATCGTCCCTGCATCCTCAAAAAGTACCGGTCTGGGCCGCCATTTCTTCCAAAGGAATCATTGGCCCATTTTTCAGATCCGAAACGATTACTGCATCACGCTATCTGGACATTCTTCGTGAATTTGTGGCGGTACAAACTGCCTTAGACGACACTGCGAACACCTCGTGGTTTATGCAAGATGGTGCCCAGCCACATAGCACGGCCGACGTCTTTAACTTCCTGAATGAATATTTCGATGATCGTGTGATTGCTTTGGGCTATCCGAAACATACAGGAGGCGGCGTGGATTGGCCTCCCTATTCGCCAGACATGAACCCCTGTGACTTCTTTCTGTGGGGACACTTGAAAGACCAGGTGTACCGCCAGAATCCAGAAACAATTGAACAGCTGAAGCAGTACATCTCATCTGCATGTGAAGCCATTCCGCCAGACACGTTGTCAAAGGTTTCGGGTAATTTCATTCACGGACTACGCCATGTTATTGCTACGCATGGTGGATATGTGGAAAATATCGTACTATAGAGTTTCCCAGACCGCAGCGCCATCTGTTGTTGAAAATTGTAACTACTGTAATTTCGAAAGCTTGTCCGCCTGAAAATGTACTGTTGTCCCAAGCATATTGCAACAAACGGTGTATTTCTATCGCTGCTCGTTTAGTTTTTATTGCCGTTTCAAATATACCGGTCATTTTTGAAACACCCTGTACAGCTGTGACAGGTATGTAAGCATCCTGTCTGATCACTTGCATCCATTGATGTCCATTGCCCGTTCCGACGGACTTTGGCAATTCCAGCAGGACAATGCGACACCAAACACATCGAGAACTGCTGCAGATTTTCTCTGGGGACACTCTTATGAGTTTAAACACTTCCGCTGGCCACCAGATTCCCGAGACATGAACATTATTGAGCATATCTTGGATGCCTTGCTGTTCAGAAAAGATCTCCACCCCCTCATACTCTTATGGATTTGTAGACAGCTCTGCAGGATTCATGGTGTCAGTTCCCTCCAGCCGTACTTCAGAGATTAGTCGAGTCCATGCCACGGCGTGCTGCGGCACTTCTGCGTGCTCACCGTACACGACATTAGGCAGGTGTACCAGTTTCTTTGGCTCTTCATTGTAAAAACACGGAATCAAAATGGTTCAAATGGCTCTGAGTACTATGGGACTTAACATCTGAGGTCATCAGTTCCCTAGAACTTGGAAATACTTAAACCTAAGTAAACCTAACATCACACACATCCATGCCCTAAACAGGATACGAACCTGCGACCGTAGCGGTCGCTCGGTTCCCGATTGAAGCGCCTAGAACCTCTCGGCCACAACGACCGGCACCACGGAATCAATTTGAAGTTCTTTGTCCATAGCACTTGTGGTGTCACCGCCAGACACCACACTTGCTAGGTGGTAGCCTTTAAATCGGCCGCGGTCCGTTAGTATACGTCGGACCCGCGTGTCGCCACTGTCAGTGATTGCAGACCGAGCGCCGCCACACGGCAGGTCTAGAGAGACTTCCTAGCACTCGCCCCAGTTGTACATCTGACTTTACAAGCGATGGTTCACCGACGATTACGCTCTCATTTGCCGAGACGATAGTTAGCATAGCCTTCAGCTACGTCATTTGCTACGTCCTAGCAAGGCGCCGTTACCAGTTAATATTGAAATTATAAAACATGTACCATCAAGAGCGATGTTCTCCAATTATGGATTAAAGTTAAGTATTCTACCAGTTACCTCCTGTTTTGCTAGTCTTATTTCTCTGACCTGTTCCAGACCTATCGCCAGCTTGCGGGAGCTTAAGCGCGTGCCTTTCGGCTTCACCTCATAGTGACTTGGCTGTCTTGCCAAGTCACAACAGCACTCAACATTTTGTGTGAGTAAATAATTAGCTGTGTTCCACAAGAGCTACGTTTTCTAAATCTGTGTTGACTATGTGTCTTCGAGACAACTTATAATGTTTGAACACAAAATAGTTCCACAATTCTGTTGAATACTGACTTTAATGATATGGCCTGTAATTTAGTGGAATTTTTTTGAGTATTGGCGCGAGCTGTGTAGTGGCAGTTTGGCGACCCTGCCAGGAGAGGAATCTGCAGTACATACCTCCTGGGTGGCGGAAGGACTTCGTTGGCCTCTGGTGCGTTGCCGTTGTTGTTGTTGCTGCTGCTGGGGGCCTTGTCCCTGGCGGCACCCCTGTCCAGAGAGGTGTAGCGCCGACGGCCGGAGCTGGCCTTCACTGACAGGTCATCTGCAGACGAAGACTCCTCCTCTACTGGCGCCGACGACTGGCCACGGCTGCGGCTGCGGGTGCGGGTCCTGTGTAAGGCGGGAACAGACCATGGCTTCAGTCATCACCAATTCTCACCAGTTTCCTCCCACCTGTACCTGAGTGGCCGATGGGCTGATAAAGAGACAGAGAGAGGGAGAGAGTGAGAGAGAGAGAGAGAGAAGGAGAAAGAGAGAGAGAGACAGGGAGACCGGAGCGTGCTGAAAAGTAATGCCTCCGAATTTCTATTGTGTTCTCAATACCGGTTATTACTTGTTCCTATTACTTGGTCGGCTTTCCCACTTTGCTAGCGCCAGTTGCAACCCTCTGCCTTTAGAAGAGGTCCAAATTGTAGCGTGTCGTGTGTAAGGTAACTATACATGTCACCCAGCACATTTTGACCATACATCTACAATCAACATAAAGCCGCCGAGGCGAGAAATGACCGCTAGTCAGACACACGCACAGCGCATGTAACATCGCTGAATGTGCTGTACCTGTATAGAGTAGGGAGGCGCGCTGTCTATCAGAGTTTGACCGCAGGTAGTGATGGCCCGGAGGCTCCACACGAGCATTTCGGATATTGCACGACTTGCTGTGGCCAGTCCCTTCAACACGTGGCGAAACCACGTGCAGACGTCATGTCGTTGGGTGACCAGCCCTCATTACAGACAGCCGGCCGCGGTGGTCTAGCGGTTCTAGGCGCTCAGTCCGGAACTGCGCGACTGCTACGGTCGCAGGTTCGAATCCTGCCTCGGGCATGGATGTGTGTGATGTCCTTAGGTTAGTTAGGTTTAAGTAGTTCTAAGTTCTAGGGGACTGATGACCACAGATGTTAAGTCCCATAGTGCTCAGAGCCATTTGATTTGAACCTCATTACAGACGTCGGACGTCACAGGTTGGACAGACTGGTAAAACAAGACAGGCGGCGAACTGTGGCGGAACTAAAGTTAGACTTTAATGCTGGGCAGAGACCTTTGGAGAAAACAGAACCACTTGTATGAATATCAAGGGCTCAGATGGAAACCCAGTTCTAAGCAAAGAAGGGAAAGCAGAAAGGTGGTTCAAAAATGGTTCAAATGGCTCTGAGCACTATGGGACTTAACATCTGAGGTCATCAGTCCCCTAGAACTTAGAACTACTTAAACCTAACTAACCTAAGGACATCACACACATCCATGCCCGAGGCAGGATTCGAACCTGCGACCGTAGCGGTCTCGCGGTTCCATACTGACGCGCCTAGAACCGCTTGGCCACACCGGCCGGCGCAGAAAGGTGGAAGGAGTATATAGAGGGACTATACAAGAGCGATGTTCTTGAGGACGATATTATGGAAATGGAAGAGGATGTAGATGAAGATGAAATGGGATAGAGCACTGAAAGACCTAAGTCGAAATAAGGCCCCGGGAGTAGACAGCATCCCATTGGAACAACTGACGGCCTTGGGAGAGCCACTCCTGACAAAACTCTACGATCTGCTGAGTAAGATGTATGAGACACGCGAAATACCCTCAGACTTCAAGAAGAATATAATAATTCCAATCCCAAAGAAAGCTGGTGTTAACAGATGTGGCAAATTACCGAAGTATCAGTTTAATAAGCCACAGTTGCAAAATACTAACGCGAATTCTTTACAGACGAATGGAAAAACTAGTAGAAGCCGACCTCGGGGAAGATCAGTTTGGATTCCGTAGAAATATGGGAACACGTGAGGCAATACTGACCCTACGACTTATCTTAGAAAATAGATTAAGAAAAGGCAAACCTACGTTTCTAGAATTTGTAGAGAAAGCTTTTCACAATGTTGACTGGAATACTCTCTTTCAAATTCTGAAGGTGGCAGGTGTAAAATACAGGGAGCGAACGGCTATTTACAATTTGTACAGAAACCAGATGGTAGTTATAAGAGTCGAGGGTCATGAAAGAGAAGCAGTGGTTGGGAAGGGAGTGAGACAGGGTTGTAGCCTCGCCCCGATGTTTTTCAATCTGCATATTGAGCAAGCAGTAAAGGAGAGAAAAGAAGAATTTGGAGTAGGTAATAAAATAAAAACTTTGAGGTTCGCCGATGACATCGTAATTCTGTCAGAGACAGCAAAGGACTTGGAAGAGCAGTTGAACGGAATGGACAGTGTCTTGACAGGAGGGTATAAGATGAACATCAACAAAAGCAAAACGAGGATAATGGAATGTAGTCGAATTAAGTCGGGTGATGCTGAGGGAATTAGATTAGGAAATGAGACACTTAATGTAGTAAAGGAGTTTTGCTATTTGGGGAGCAAAATAACTGATGATGGTCGAAGTAGAGAGCATATAAAATGTAGACTGGCAATGGCAAGGAAAGCGTTTCTGAAGAAGAGAAATTTGTTAACAACGAGTATAGATTTAAGTGTCAGGAAGTCGTTTGTGTGTAGTGTAGCCATGTATGGAAGTGAAACGGTACAAGTGTGTCTGAATACACAGTGCACCGAAGACACCTAACGATGGGCATCAGCAGCTGGCGACTGTGCATGTGCCAACTTTAACATCACCACATTGGCAACTACGAGTGAAATCGGCACGTGGCAATCGCCAATGGACGTTGGGGCAATGGCAGAGCGCTGCACGGCCTGATGACTCCCGATACCTACTTCATCAATACAGGGTGTAACAAAAAGAATCACCGAGCGCGGTGGCGCAGTGGCTAGCACACTGGACTCGGATTCGGGAGGACGACGGTTGAATCCCGCGTCCGGCCATCCAGATTTAGGTTTTCCGTGGTTTCCCTAAATCGCTCCAGGCAAATGCCGGGATGGTTCCTTTGAAAGGGCACGGCCGACTTCCTTCCCCATCCTTCCCTAATCCGATGAGACCGATGACCTCGCTGTCTGGTCTCCTCCCCCAAACAATCCGATCCCAAAAGAATCATCAGATTTTGCACGTCTATATTTCTGAAACTAATAAACATATACAATGAATTTTGTTTTTTGATGAACTCGAAATTCAAAAAGTTTTTTTTCGTAACTTTTCATAGGTGTTCAATATGCTCCTCTTGAGATCCACAGCATATGACAGTGCGGTATTCATAGTGTTCCCACACTACAGCGGACATAACTCGAGTTACAGCCTCCACAGCTGCTGTTATGCGATGTCGCAGCTCATTCATTGTTGTTGGTAACGGAGGGACATAAACAAAGTCTATTATCAATCCCCACAAGAAATAATCACATAGTCAGGTCCGGTGACTTCAGAGTCCAATAATTATTGGATTATAATTATTACATTATAATGTAAGGCTGCATCTTATGGTCCAGTGCGACCGATAAATCGTTCAGTAATCTTTCAGTTTAAAAATTCCCACACTTCCAGATGCCAGTGTGGCGGTGCCCCATCCTGTTGGTAAATGAAGTCTTTCGAGTCAGTTTCCAGCTCTGAGAAAAGGAATTTCTCAAGCATATTGTGATATGTGCTTCCGGTCACAGTGTTCTCTGCAAAGAAGAATGGGCCATACACCTTTACCCGTGAAATCCTCTAACAGTCCTACCTGGCAAGGGCCGCAGATTGATGAACACTACTCAAAAATCAATCGAACAAGAGCCATCTTCCGTGGTTGTATTACATATCCTTAAGATTCTTCCTTTGACTCCATCTTCCATCCGCTTTTCCTACTAACTTGTTTATTTGGTCATTCCGCATAGGTTGAAATGGCTCTGAGCACTATGGGACTTAACATCTGAGGTCATCAGTACCGTAGAACTTAGAACTACTTAAACCTAACTAACCTAAGGACATCACACACATCCATGCCCGAGACAGGATTCGAACCTGCGACTGTAGCAGTCGCGCGGTTCCGGACTGTAGCGGCTAGAACCGCTCGGTCACCGCGGCCGGCTCATTCCGCATAGGGTCGCTGTGGATAGTTACCCCTGTATATTTTACAGTAGATATTGTTTCCAGCAGTTTGTCATCAATAGCGTAGTTGTACATCAGTGAAGTTCTTTCCTATGTCTTTTCTATATCTTACATGTATTTGCGGTCGGGGTCACCTGGCAGAGCTAGCACCATTCATTAAACCTGTGCAGGTCATTCTGTAACTCGACACTGTCTTCTGGCATTGCTTCCTTTTTACAGACAACTGCAACATCTGCTAACAGTCTTAAAGAGCTCCCGACGGTTTCTGCTAGATATTTATATGCATTCTAAACAGTAACAGTCCTACCACACTGCCTTGGGGTACTCCGGGAATTAGCTGTCACATCTGCCGATTGTTTTCCCTTAACAGTGGCATACTGAGTACTTTCTGCAAGAAAGTCCCGAATCGAATCACAGATCTGGTCCGATATTCGATAAGCTCGTATTTTTTTTTACTAAACTGCGGTATCAAATGCCTTCCTGAAAGTCAAGGAATACCTCATCAACCTGAGCACCGTTGTCTACAGCACTGTGGATCTCATGTAGCAACGGAGCTAGCTGAGTTTCCAAAGATCCATGTTGATTCATCCACATCTACATTTATACTCCGCAAGCCACCCAACGGTGTGTGGCGGAGGGCACTTTAGGTGCCACTGTCATTACCCCCCTTTCCTGTTCCAGTCGCGTATGGTTCGCGGGAAGAACGACTGTCTGAAAGCCTCCGTGCGCGCTCCAATCTCTCTAATTTTACATTCGAGATCTCCTCGGGAGATATAAGTAGGGGGAAGCAATATATTCGATACCTCATCCAGAAACGCACCCTCTCGAAACCTGGCGAGCAAGCTACACCGCGATGCAGAGCGCCTCTCTTGCAGAGTCTGCCACTTGAGTTTGCTAAACATCTCCGTAACGCTATCACGGTTACCAAATAACCCTGTGACGAAACGCGCCGCTCTTCTTTGGATCTTCTCTATCTCCTCCGTCAACCCGATCTGGTACGGATCCCACACTGATGAGCAATACTCTAGGTCGAACGAGTGTTTTGTAAGCCACCTCCTTTGTTGATGGAATTTTCTAAGCACTCTCCCAATGAATCTCAACCTGGTACCCGCCTTACCAACAAGTAATTTTATATGATCATTCCACTTCAAATCGTTCCGCACGCATACTCCCAGATATTTTACAGAAGTAACTGCTACCAGTGTTTGTTCCGCTATCATATAATCATACAATAAAGGATCCTTCTTTCTATGTATTCGCAATACATTACATTTGTCTATGTTAATGGTCAGTTGCCACTCCCTGCACCAAGTGCCTATCCGCTGCAGATCTTCCTGCATTTCGCTACAGTTTTCTAATGCTGCAACTTCTCTGTATACTACAGCATCATCCGCGAAAAGCCGCATGGGACTTCCGACACTATCTACTAGGTCATTTATATATATTGATTCTTATAGAGGAGATTCCCGCTCTCCAAAAACGGCATAATAAATGACCATAAAACATGTTCCGCAATTTTCGAGCCGATAGACCTCAACTATACAGGCAGAGGTCGACAATTTTGTGCATCTGTCCTGCGGCCCTTCTCGAAAATGGAAATGACCTGCGCCTTTTTCCAGTCACTACCTGAGTTGCTCCAGCGACGTACGACAAACTTCTGCTAGCAGGGGAGCAAGTTCTTTGACACAGTCTTTGTAGAATGTTACTAGTATCTCATCTCGTCCTGATGCCTTTCCAATACCAAGCGATTGTAGTTGCTTTATTCCGCATTCGGTGATCTCAGTATGTGCCATTTCGACGTTGGCTGAAAGAAGGCACCGTATTACGATCGTCCGGGGTGAAACAATTGGGGAAGACCGAATTCACGATTTCGGCCTTCTCTCTGTTACCTTCCGCACTGGTGCCTGCATCGTCCATGAGGGAGTAGATAATATGGAGCCGCTTAGTGATTTTACATTACAGCAAAACCTCCTAGACCAGGGCTTAACAACTGGCCGGATTTGAGCGCGAGTACTCGCGTCTGCTCAGGCACGTGCTCGCGAGCAGGTGCAAGGTCGCCGAGTAGGCAGGGAGGGGAGGGAGGGGAAATGCGCGCGCACGTTTGAATGTGATCTCGCGTTCTTAGCAGATTTAACTAGCCATCTGAATGCTTTGAACATTTTACTACAAGGTAAAGATCTGCTAATTACTCATTTCATAGATCGAATACGAGCTTTTAAAATGAAATTGACACTTTGGGTGAGTCAGCTGGAAACAGGAAACCTAGCTCATTTTCCTAAATTATCATCCATGCAAGATGTTCACAAAGACTGTGAACGTTATTCACATAGTTTAGTTGATCAGCGCTTTCAAGATCTGACAGCACTAGACAGTGATTTTGATCTGTTCTCTCCATATTCAGCGAATATTTAAGAGATTCGTCCTGAGCTGCAGCAAGAAATTATTGACCTGCAGTGTGACAGAGAATACAGAGACAAATTTCAGAACGAGAAAAACATTTTGGAATTCTACAGACACTTCCCTCAGGATAGATTTCCTCATTTGCACAAACTGGCGGCTACAATAATATCAATGTTCGGTTCCACGTATGTTTGTGAACAACTGTTCTCTGCAATGAAATGTAACAAGACGCGCCTGAGAAACGCATTGTCTGATCGAAATTTAAACTGCACGCTGCGCCTAAAATGCACAAGAACAATTACTCCGAACATAGACGCAATTGTAAAGGGCAAAAAGTACAAGATAACCGAGAATCCCACACTTCAGTGACACCTTTTATTGTGTAACAGTTCACAAATTAATACGAATGTAGAGGCACACCCTGCAGGTGGACGCGGATTTACACTGACTGGCGGCAGCTGTCGTGTGCCCCACGTGACTCTCCCCACTCTCCGCTCTGGTCCGGTAGTGGGGGTAGCGTGCTCGCGCTGCTCCGTGCTCGCGTCTTGCTGCTCACACCTTGCTCCGCGAGCACGTATGTTGTGAAGCCCTGTCCTAGACTTTTAGTCACAGCCGTGCGGGATTAGCCGAGCGGTGTGAGGCGCTGCAGTCATGGACTGTGCGGCTGGTCCCGGCAGATGTTCGAGTCCTCCCTCAGGCATGGGTGTGTGTGTTTGTCCTTAGGATAATTTAGGCTAACGAGGGAACCTCCCCATCGCACTCCCCTCAGATTTAGTTATAAGTTGTCACAGTGGATAGGCCTTGAAAAACTGAACACAGATCAATCGAGAAAAGAGGAAGAAGTTGTGTGGAACTATGAAAAAAATAATCAAAATATACAAACCGAATAGTCCATGCGCAAGATATGCAACATCAAGGAGGGCGTTAGTCGAGTACCGCCGTGGTCCTGTGGTTAGCGTGAGCAGCTACGGAGCGAGAGGTCCTTGGTTCAAGTCTTCCCTCAAGTGAAAATTTTAATTTCTTTATTTTCGCGAATTTATGATCTGTCCGTTCGTTCATTGACGTCTCTGTTCACTGTAATAAGTTTAGTGTCTGTGTTTTGCGACCGCACCGCAAAACCGTGCGATTAGTAGACGAAAGGACGTGCCTCTCCTATGGAAACCGAAAACATTTGATCGCAAGGTCATAGATCAACCGATTCCTCCACAGAAAAACATGTCTGATATATTCTATACGACACTGGTGACGGCATGTGCGTCACATGACAGGAATTTGTTGTCGACACACCTAACTTGTATACTTGGCGAATGGGTAAAAAGATTCTTCTAACTTGCCCGATTTAGGTTTTCTTGTAGATGTGATAATGACTCCCAAAAAACTGATGAAAACATAATAGTTTGTCACATAAACTGAAAATAAAAAATTAAAGTTTTCACTCAAGGGAAGACTTGAACCAAGGACCTCTCGTTTCGCAGCTGCTCACGCTAACCAGGGGACCATGACGCTGCGGTGCGGGTATCATCCTTGATGTTGCATATCTTGCGCATGGACTACTCAGTTTATATATTTTGCTCATTTTTTCATAGTTCCACACAACTTCTTCCTGTTTTCTCTATTAATGTGTGTTCAGTTTCTGAAGGCCTATCCACTGTGCCAACTTATAACTAAATCTGAGGGGGGTGCGATGGGGAGGTTCCCTTGTAAGTAGTGTGTAAGCTTAAGGGACTGATCACCTTAGCAGATAAGTCCCATAAGATTTCACACATATTTGAACATTTTTTAAAGATAAAGAAAAGTTTAATAAAAGTGTTGTTGTTATAAACTATGAATGTTCCTTATGTGTCCCGGCCCTCCCGCTCAACAGCAATTGGCTGATGAGGGTGAATTGACCACCACAGAAATAACACCACTTTCTCTGAATGACATCAAATTGCAACAGAATATTATCAGAGAATGGGGAAAACGTATGGCAGAAGAAAAAAATAGTGTGAAAATTGGTCAATAGAAGGCGCTGTATGTGTCAGAATACGCAAATGGAAACACTTGTCATGCGCTCGACCCATTCAAGTTGGTATAAACACGCCTCGTACACGGCATTTCCTCCTTTCGCGTCTGCGACGTTCGACATGGTTGTCTGAATACAGGATCGCGCTCTGCTTGTAAAGCTGTATTGCAAGAGTGATGGCTGTGCGCACGTCGCTCTGCAGAAGTTCCGAACACTGAAGTTTTGAAAGAAGGCGTTGGTCCGATGACTGCCGGGGGCCGGAGAAAATGATTCGGAAATTGGAAAGACGGGTTCTTTTCCTGTGCAACGAGGTAGAGGGAGGAAACGAATTGATCCTACGTCACTGGAAGCAGTGGCCACAGCAATACAGGAGGAGACGAGTGGTGGTCTGCAAACGTGTGGTGCACGGAGAATTGCCGGAGCATTGGACATACCCGTGAGCACGGTGCGTAAAATTCTGCGAAACATCCTTCTTCGCTATCCGTTCAAAATTACTCATGCGCACGAGTTGCTTCCAGTTGAACTGTCAGCAAGAGATACCTTTGCTTTAGAATTTCTTGCTCGCATGGAAGTGGACAATGATTGGTCGTGGATGATTTTGTGGACACACGAAGCCCACTTCCATGTGACAGGATATGTCAATACACAGAATTGTCGGATATGGGCAACGGAAAATCCACACGCAACTCAACCAGTACCACTTCATCCTGAAAAGGCTGTAATAGGTCCATGATTAAGGAATTTGTTGCTAGCGCAGTCGAGCAGATGTAATTTCGATGGCTTGCTCATGCGGTGCCTGCGATATGTAAGGTATAGGAGAATCTCAGGCCAGAGAGCAGTGTAGTCAGCAGTAGGAACTCTGCAGCAGTAGGAGTTTGTGGTAGCTAGCGAGCAGTCTGGTGTATCGTGTTGGCTGGGCCGGTCGTGTGGAGTGATGGCGCTGGCTGAACGATGTAGTATGAGATAAAAGCAGCCTCGCGCATATGTACTATTGCTATATCAAGTCCCATGTAAATGTTTAAAAAAAATCTCTTAATAATAATCTTTCTTATAAAATTTAACTTTTCACAATCATTCATCTTAATTTAAAGAATTTACTAATTTATCCAATCCACGGTAATCCTGATTATTGTAAAGACAAATCAGCTGTTTCTTTTTATACATGACAAATCTATCGGCCAGCATTGCACTGGGCTGTGCTAGAAAAATTTCTTATAGGAGCAGATATATACGCGATATCTGGCGACCTTATTGAGGCAAGAATTTTCATTTTTATTCAGAATGATCTTTCAAGGCCATGACACAGCGCTGCTGACGTCCAAAATCTACCAGTTTAAATTCACAGTCATTATTCAAAGGTCATAAGTGAGCGAGGTTAGTCAAGTGTAACCTCCCCACAAAAGTATTTTCCTAAACCTCCCAACAGTAAAAAATATAATTATATAATTCACATTCACAAGGGGAGGCCGCCAATTGTGAAATTCAGATTCGATTCATACTGCGCATAATAAAAGCTCATGGCCAGAGGTGTAATGTGGCAAAGCACCAAGATGCACGTCTCAGCCCTTGTCGAGAAAATCGTCAGTTAAAAGAAACCGTTGCAGTGAAATACTCTCTACGATTACTAATTTCCTACAGCGTCGTGGCCCAACGGTAAGCGGTCGGGTTCGTAAGTCGCAGGTCGCCGGATCTAATCTCGCGCCATGCAACTTTTTTTTATAATTTGTTTTTTGTAATTCAAATGTACACACACACATATATATAATTCCCGGCAATATGTTGCAACAATTATGCATATAATAAGTTGTTGAAAGTCGTTTGTCGTGGGAAAATAATACTTGAAATAAAACACAATATCACAAATAATATTCAAGTGGATACAAATTATTGAAAAGTATACACTCGCACATAAATAACAATTAGTGACCAGAAGTAGCTGGAGTATCGCACGAACCGGAGTGATAGTTATCATAGAAACATGGAAAGCAGAAAACAGCACGACATCGAGCACATATGATAAACGGTGCGTTTTTACAAGAACAATTGTTTTTCAAATTATCTGTTGGGAAACACACCTGATTGACATTCTGAAAAATTGTTCCATCGTTCGTCAGGTTTGATGCATACCACGCGTATCGTATCATATCGGCAAAAATCGGAGAAGACAATTGGTGGTGGACGAGGGACTGGATTTTTATACAATCGTCTCTGGAGTTGATGTCTCGGTTTCGCTCGATTAAAAAAGTACAATTTTGAAGGCGCTTGATCAAATTTTTCACCTGTCGGTAAAAATACACGTCACACGGTTGGACGAGAGAAGTGCACTTCGGAGGAATGACTTTTATAGTGCACGTTGGTAACTTCTTATCGTCCTGGAATATCTCATTGTATAACGCCGGGTTCGTTTGCCCACCCCAAGTGTCGATCAGAAAGTGAAATTCTTTCTTTTGTACGTATGGTATATACATTTGAATTACAAAAAACAAATAAAAAAAAAGTTGCACGGCGCGAGATTCGATCCGGCGACCTTCGGGCTACAAACCCGACCGCTTACTGTTGCGCCACGACGCTATAGAAAATCGCTTATCAAAGAGAGTATTTCACTGTAATGGTTTCTTTTAACTGTCGATTTTCTCGACAACGGCTGAGAAGTGCATCTTGGTGCTTTGCCACATTACACCTCTGGCCATGAGCTTTTATTATGCGCAGTATGAATCGAATCTGGATTTCACAATTGGCGGCCTCCCCTTGTCAGTGTAACTGCGCAACAGATAAATTCCGTATGCTACCAATAATACAATGTGACTAACCTCGCTCACTTATGACCTTTCAATAATGACTGTGAATTTAAACTGGTAGATTTTGGACGTCAGCACCGCTGCGTCATGGCCCCGAAAGATCATTCTGAATAAAAATGAAAGTTCTTACCTCAATAAGGTCGCCGGATAACGCGTATATATCTGCTCCAAAAGGAAATTTTTCTGGCACAGCCCAGTGCAATGCTGGCCGATAGATTTGTCATGTATAAAAAGAAACAACTGATTTGTCTTTACAATAATCAGGATGACCATGGATAGGAGGAATTAGTAAATTCTTTAAATTGAGATGAATGATTGTGAAAAGTTAAATTTTATAAGAAAGATTATTATTAAGATATTTTTTTTTTAACATTTACATCGGACTTGATATAGCAATAGTACATATGCGCGAGGCTGCTTTTACCTCATACTTCATCGCTTAGGCACCGCCATCACTCCACACGACCGGCCCAGCCAACACGATACACCAGACTGCTAGCTACCACAAACTCCTACTGCTACACAGTTCCTACTGCAGTCAACACTGCTCTCTGGTCTGACATTCTCCTATACCTTACATATCGCAGGCACCGCATGATCAATCCATCGAAATTACATGTGCACGACTGCGCTAGCAACAAATTCCTTAATCATGGAACTCTTACAACGCCACTGTGTGATGGTTCCAGTTTAAGGTGGTCGAACTGTAGCACCCAGGTATTTTAGCTGTGCCTGCGAATCCAGGCAGAGATTGCTGGAACTGTCGTGGTACACCGGCAGTGCCGCACACTTTTTTTTTTTTTCTTTTTCAGGCGTTTCTTCAGAGAATCGGCGGCGGGCAGGTGTTTCCGCGCTCGTGGGAGCTCTCTCCGAATTAAATCTGGCGGAGAAATTTCTGGGGACGGGAAGAGAGATAAGGAGAGAGAGAAAGCAGGGATGGGAAGCAAGAAGCCACGCCGACCTTGGCACCTGCCCGGCGCCGGCTGACTTGCCCTCCCCAGGGAAAGCGCGTGGCGTCCCGTGGCGCCCGCGTAGCGGCGACGTGGACCGTCGCAGCAGGAGAACAGGGGCGCGGGTACAGGATCAGAACCCGGCACCTCCCCCTACACGACAAGTGTTCGTCACGGACATCGTCAGGAGTGCCTCAGGGAAGCGTGACGAGACCACCTCTCTCTCTCTCTCTCTCTGTACACACAAATGATCTCACGGAACGGGTGGGCAGCAATCTGCGCTCGTTTGCTGTAGTGGGATACAACATGGCGTAGACAAAATTTACACTACTGGCCATTAAAATTGCTACACCAAGAAGAAATGCAGATGATAAACGGGTATTCATTGGACAAATGTATTGTACCAGAACTGACATGCGATTACATTTTCACGCACTTTGGGTGCATAGATCCTGAGAAATATGTAGCCATAACAACCACCTCTGGCCGTAATAACGGCCTTGATACGCCTGCGCATTGAGTCAAACAGAGCTTGGATGGCGTGTACAGGTACAGCTGCCCATGCAGCCTCAACACGATACCACAGTTCATCGAGTGACTGGCGTATTGTGACGAGCAAGTTGCTCGGCCACCATTGACCAGACGTTTTCAGTTGGTGAGTGATCTGGAGAATGTGTTGGCCAGGGCAGCAGTCGAACATTTTCTGTATTCAGAAAGGCCCGTACAGGACCTGCAACATGCGGTAGTGCATTATCCTGCTGAAATGTAGGGTTTCGCAGGGATCGAATAAAGGGTAGAGCCACGGGTCGTAACACATCTGAAATGTAACGTCCCCTGTTGAAAGTGCTGTCAGTGCGAACAAGAGGTGACCGAGACGTGTAACCAATGCCACGCCATACCATCAAGCCGGGTGATACGCCAGTATGGCGATGGCGAATACACGCTTCCAATGTGCGTTCACCGCGATGTCACCAAACACGGATGCGACCATCACGATGCTGTAAACGGAACCTGGATTCATCCGTAACAAATGACGTTTTGCCATTCGTGCACCCAGGTTCGTCGTCGAGTACACCATCGCAGGCGCTCCTGTCTGTGATGCAGCGTCAAGGGTAACCGCAGCCATGGTCTCCGAGCTGATAAATTGGTTCAAATGGCTGAGCACTATGGGACTTAACATCTATGGCCATAATTCCCCTAGAATTTAGAACTACTTAAACCTAACTAACCTAAGGACGTCACACAACATCCAGCCATCACTAGGCAGAAAAAATCCCTGACCCCGCCGGGGATCAAATGGTCCAAATGGCTCTGAGCACTATGGGACTTAACATCTGTGGTCATCAGTCCCCTAGAACTTAGAACTACTTAAACCTAACTAACCTAAGGACATCACACACATCCATGCCCGAGGCAGGATTCGAACCTGCGACCGTAGCAGTCGAGCGGTTCCGTACTGAGCGCCTAGAACCGCTAGACCACCGCGGCCGGCCCGCCGGGGATCGAACCCGGGCGCGGGAAGCGAGAACGCTACCGCACGACCACGAGCTGCGGACATCCGAGGTGATAGTCCATCCTGCTGCAACCGTCGGCGAACTGTTCGTGGAGATGGTTGTTGTCTTGCAAACGTCCCCATCTGTTGACTCAGGGATCGCGACGTGGCTGCAGGATCCGTTACAGCCGTGCGGATAAGATGCCTGTCATCTCGACTGCTAGTGATACGAGGCCGTTGGGATCCAGCACAGCGTTCCGTATTACCCTCCTGAACCCACCGATTCCATATTCTGCTAACAGTCGTTGGATCTCGACCAACGCGAGCAGCAATGTCGCGATACGTAAACCGAAATCGCGATAGGCTGCAGTCCGACCTTTATCAAAGTCGGAAACGTGATGGTACGCATTTCTCCTCGTTACACGAGGCAGCACAACAACTTTTCACCAGGCAACGCCGGTCAACTGCTGTTTGTGTATGAGAATTCTGTTGGAAACTTTCCTCATGTCAGCACGTTGTAGGTGTCGCCACCGGCGCCAACCTTGTGTGAATGCTTTGAAAAGCTAATCATTTGCATATCACAGCATCTTCTTCCTGTCGGTTAAATTTCGCGTCAGTAGCACGTCATATTCGTGGTGTAGCAATTTTAATGGCCAGTAGTGTAAATGCGGACACTTCAGGTTAGGTTTTACCGTGGTTCTCATTGATACCGAATGAAACAACAAGTTCACTGTTCGATGGCATTTAGGGATTGTAGCCGGATCACGTTAACTTCTTGCCACGATATTTTGGCTGGCCATCACCAGTGACGGACACTCACCTGAAGATGGTTGGACGATCGCCAGCCGAAATACCGTGGCAAGAAGTCAACGTGATCCGGCTACAATCCCGAAATGTCATTGAACTTTCAGTATGCCGGGAAAACTTCAAGAATCACAACCAGTTCACTGTCACCAGTCACTGTTTAATTATATCCGCAACGCGTTTCGAAAGCTTAAACCTCCATCATCAGGTGGATTAACATGCGTTAGTATCACATGTGTGTGCGTTGTGTTACGATCTTTGGGGGAGCTCGTGGCACTGTCTAGCGGTGAAACCAGAACACTATTTCAGAACACGGTTTTGGCAAGGCTTTTGACTAAAAAACTGAACATGTATCCAAAGGGGAAACTAAAACAATTATCTTTGAATCTCAGCCAAAACTGTTATTTATGTATACAATTTTACCACTCGTGGGCAACATAATTATTGTACTTAAAGTTTGCAACATGTCACGTGATTGCACAAGCGAGTATAAAATTTAAGTTACACAGGGTGTTCATTTTAACTGAAAATACTGAAATATGTCGAAAATACATATCAGATCACTAAAAAAAAATTATACAAATGAAATGACACGATTTCAGAGTCTTTACTGGTCTCATACAGATATGATTTTACGTGTATAGACTAAAGTGGCATGTGAAAATTTGTGCCAAGGCCGGAAATCGAACCATTGTCTCCTGGTTACGAGGCAGGTGCGTTAGCCTCGACGCCACCTTCGCACAGCGGTTCACACAGCTGCAGTTGTCCAAACCGCTATGCCCAGGCGGCTTAGGCACTATTGCACGCGCCTAGTATGCAGGTGTAGTAGCAACGTCTTTCTAAACAATGTCTTCTACAAATCCCCACAAGAAAAAAATCCAGAGACGTCAAGTGTGGCGCACGAGCCGGCCACGACACATCTCCTCCGCGTCCAATCCAACGATTTGGGAATTGTCTCTGCAACTCATTTCTAGCCATCAGCGAAAAATGTGTCTGACACCCATTGTGTAGATACCACTTTCTGTTCCTTGTTCCTGACGGTAATTCTTCCAATATCACACCTAATTTTTCTTGCAGGAATGTGGTGTACTTCCTACCATTAAAATCTCCTGAAATAGGGGCCTATAATTCTGCCCTCCAGAACCCCACACCACACATTCACTGACGACGTTTTTTGATGTGCAACTTGCCGCAGCCAACATGGATTTTCAGTTGCCCAATAATGCACGTTATGCAAATTAACATTTCCATGGTTCGTGAATGTAGCCTCGTCAGCAAATACACTCCTGGAAATTGAAATAAGAACACCGTGAATTCATTGTCCCAGGAAGGGGAAACTTTATTGACACATTCCTGGGGTCAGATACATCACATGATCACACTGACAGAACCACAGGCACATAGACGCAGGCAACAGAGCATGCACAATGTCGGCACTAGTACAGTGTATATCCACCTTTCGCAGCAATGCAGGCTGCTATTCTCCCATGGAGACGATCGTAGAGATGCTGGATGTAGTCCTGTGGAACGGCTTGCCATGCCATTTCCACCTGGCGCCTCAGTTGGACCAGCGTTCGTGCTGGACGTGCAGACCGCGTGAGACGACGCTTCATCCAGTCCCAAACATGCTCAATGGGGGACAGATCCGGAGATCTTGCTGGCCAGGGTAGTTGACTTACACCTTCTAGAGCACGTTGGGTGGCACGGGATACATGCGGACGTGCATTGTCCTGTTGGAACAGCAAGTTCCCTTGCCGGTCTAGGAATGGTAGAACGATGGGTTCGATGACGGTTTGGATGTACCGTGCACTATGCAGTGTCCCCTCGACGATCACCAGTGGTGTACAGCCAGTGTAGGAGATCGCTCCCCACACGATGATGCCGGGTGTTGGCCCTGTGTGCCTCGGTCGTATGCAGTCCTGATTGTGGCGCTCACCTGCACGGCGCCAAACACGCATACGACCATCATTGGCACCAAGGCAGAAGCGACTCTCATCGCTGAAGACGACACGTCTCCATTCGTCCCTCCATTCACGCCTGTCGCGACACCACTGGAGGCGGGCTGCACGATGTTGGGGCGTGAGCGGAAGACGGCCTAACGGTGTGCGGGACCGTAGCCCAGCTTCATGGAGACGGTTGCGAATGGTCCTCGCCGATACCCCAGGAGCAACAGTGTCCCTAATTTGCTGGGAAGTGGCGGTGCGGTCCCCTACGGCACTGCGTAGGATCCTACGGTCTTGGCGTGCATCCGTGCGTCGCTGCGGTCCGGTCCCAGGTCGACGGGCACGTGCACCTTCCGCCGACCACTGGCGACAACATCGATGTACTGTGGAGACCTCACGCCCCACGTGTTGAGCAATTCGGCGGTACGTCCACCCGGCCTCCCGCATGCCCACTATACGCCCTCGCTCAAAGTCCGTCAACTGCACATACGGTTCACGTCCACGCTGTCGCGGCATGCTACCAGTGTTAAAGACTGCGATGGAGCTCCGTATGCCACGGCAAACTGGCTGACACTGACGGCGGCGGTGCACAAATGCTGCGCAGCTAGCGCCATTCGACGGCCAACACCGCGGTTCCTGGTGTGTCCGCTGTGCCGTGCGTGTGATCATTGCTTGTACAGCCCTCTCGCAGTGTCCGGAGCAAGTATGGTGGGTCTCACACCGGTGTCAATGTGTTCTTCTTTCCATTTCCAGGAGTGTATAACTACACATTGATCTTGTCAAAAGCCGAGAAGCGATTCTTCTTAGTGTTTTAGTCTCTGGGAATCTCTGGGTATACTCTGTGATTTGTATGTTGTTGAGATGTATATATGACATATTATTTCTATAATAAAGTGACATTAGTTCGTTCTATCTCGTGAGATTTTTTTTTAAATTGCTTAAAAAGTGTGATTAGTTCGATCTATCTCGTGAGTTTTTTTTTAAGAAAGAATACTAATTCAGCTACTGAACCATCTATATCTTCTATGGGTTGTAGGGGTTCCGACCCCTGGGGAGGTGGGTGGGTTTTCATGCATGGCTGTCTTCACTTACACGCATCAGCTACGTCAGGCGGGTGACCTTGAACGAGTTTGGCCTGGCAGCCGCTAGGGCTCGGCGGATCGTTGACATTCTCCGTAAATGAGAGGCGTATCGACTTGTTCTTCGTAGGAGTACATCATTCACATTCGTTCTATTCCATGATACTAGTCTTACCATTCCTGTTAGTAGAATGAAGGCTTTCACGACCGGGTGACATGGCTGTTGATATACTTTCCGGGATGTGAGGTCGTGGTCCAAGAACTTTTCTGCTCGTTACGTTTCGTCCAGGACTGCGCCTGCCGTGGTGTATTCGTCCAGCGCAGTCCTGGACGAAACGTAACGAGCAGAAAAGTTCTTGGACCACGACCTCACATCCCGGAAAGTATATCAACAGCCATTCCTGTTAGTGTTGTATTGCTAAACCGTCGAATGGTGTTTACAGGTCAATGGAACGTTAGACGGATACGCCGTATTCAGCGAATATTTAGTATTTGCACCATATAGGAGAGAAAATAGTCAGAGCATGTGCTTCGATAAGTGCCGAAGTGATAAGGAATACCACTTAATCCATCATAAGATCATTTCAGCACTGCATTGATACCAGAGGTCATCACTTCGAACACCTTATGTAATAGGTCGTTCATGCCACCTTTTTGACCTTCGTTGACCTTCAAAGACCTTACTGTTACACATCATTAGATTCGTCTCGATACGCGCTATCAGAAAATAAGTACCAAACTATATCATCCCATTTAAAAAAAGCAAAGTTCGTATCTCTGACGCGACCCAACCTAGAAACAAAAAACCAACGTCATATTAATTTACACTACTGGCCATTAAAATTGCTACACCACGAAGATGACGTGCTACAGACGCGAAATTTTACAGACAGGAAAAAGATGCTGTGATATGCAAATGAGTAGCTTTTCAGAGCATTCACACGAGTTTGGCGCCAGTGGCGACACCTACAAAGTGCTGACACGAGGAAAGTTTCCAACCGATTTCTCACACACAAACAGCAGTTGACCGGCGTTGCCTGGTGAAACGTTGTTGTGATGCCTCGTGTGAGGAGGAGAAGTGCGTACCATCACGTTTCCGACTTTGATAAAGGTCAGATTGTAGCCTATCGCGATTGCGGTTTATCGTATTGCGACATTGCTGCTCGCGTTGGTTGAGATCCAATGACTGTTAGCAGAATATGGAATCGGTGAGTTCAGGAGGGTAATACTGAATGCCATGCTGGATCCCAACGGCCTCGTATCACTAGCAGTCGAGATGACAGGCATCTTATCCGCATGGCTGTAACGGATCGTGCAGCCACGTCTCGATTCCTGAGTCAACAGATGGGGACGTTTGCAAGACAACAACCATCTGGACGAACAGTTCGACGACGTTTGGAGCAGCACGGACTATCAGCCCGGTGACCGTGGCTGCGGTTACCGTTGACGCTGCATCACAGACAGGAGCGCCTGCGATGGTGTACTCAACGACGAACCTGCGTGCACGAATGGTAAAACGTCAGTGTTTCGGATGAATCCAGGTTCTGTTTACAGCATCATGATGGTCGCATCCGTGTTTGGCGACATTGCGGTGAACGCACATTGGAAGCGTGTATTCGTCATCGCCATACTGGCGTATCACCCCCGCGTGATGGTATGGGGTGCCATTGGTTACACGTCTCGGTCACCTCTTGTTCACATTGACGGCACTTTGAACAGTGGACGTTACATTTCAGATGTGTTACGACCCGTGGCTCTATCCTTCATTCGATCCCTGCGAAACCCTACAGTTCAGCAGGATAATGCACGACGACATGTTGCAGGTCCTGTACAGGCCTTTGTGGATACAGAAAATGTTCGACTGCTGCCCTGGCCAGGACATTCTCCAGATCTCTCACCAATTGAAAACGTCTGGCCAATGGTGGCCGAGCAACTGGCTCGTCAGAATACGCCAGTCACTACTCTTGGTGAACTGTGGTATCGTGTTGAAGCTGCATGGGCAGCTGTACCTGTACACGCCATCCGAGCTCTGTTTGACTCAATGCCCAGGTGTATCAAGGCCGTTATGACGGTCAGAGGTTGATGTTCTGGGTACTTATTTCTCAGGATCTATGCACCCAAAGTGCGTGAAAATGTAATCACATGTCAGTTCTAGTATAATATATTTGTCCAATGAATACCCGTTTATCATCTGCATTTCTTCTTGGTGTAGTAATTTTATTGGCCAGTTGTGTATTAAAAAAAAGTAGGCTGTATCCGTCCCAAAGTGTATTAGACTATCATGTAAATATTTGAAACACTTCGGTCAAGAACGTATCTTTGTACAGGATGTAACAAAAATGTACGGCAAAAATTGCAGGACACGTTCCTCACACGTAGATGAAGAAATTATGTTAAATGATCATGGATCTCGAAATGCTTTGTTTCCATGTTACTACTCATTTTCCCAACTCTTTAATCGTGGAAAAAAACACACTAACAGAACGCCCCATCATACCACATGTAACTTTTTCTCACAGGCGATGTTCAAAGTGCCCTCGGTGCAGCCCGCATTCACTCGCCGCCGTAATGAATCTCCGAGGTGCTGATGTGTTCCTGGAGCTCTGTGTGTGGTTACGTGGCCTTCTATAATACGGACACGGAGACTCTTAATATTCTGTAGTGGTATTCCGTACACAAGAGCTTTCAAATGCCCCCAAAAACAAAATTCCAATGGGTTTAGGTACAGAGAAGAAAATGGTTCAAATGGCTCTGAGCACTATGGGACTTAACTTCTGAGGTCATAAGTCCCCTAGAACTCAGAACTACTTAAACCTAACTAACCTAAGGACATCACACACATCCATGCCCGAGGCAGGATTCGAACCTGCGACCGTAGCAGTCGCGCGGTTCCGAACTGAAGAGCCTAGAACCGCTTGGCCACCGCGGCCGGCTTAGGTCCAGAGAGAGTAAAGGCCAAGCAACCGATCCACGTCTACGTATTCATCTGTAACCGAATCTGTTATTTGGAAGCCAACGGACATTAATACTAAAATGAGGAAGTGCTCCATCGTGCATGAAGTGTATGTTTTATTCGCACAGCTAAAGTCACACCTGCTACATCTACATATATACTCCGCTAGCCAACAAGCGGTGTGTGGCGGAGGGCACAATTCGCGCCAAAGTCATATTCCCCCACCCCCACCCCCTCTGTTCCACTCGCGGATCGCGCGAGGGAAAGACGACTGTCTGAACGCCTCAGTACGGGCTCTTATTTCCCTTATCTTTGAATGGCGATCATTGCGCGATTTGAAAGTTGGTGGTAATAGTATTTGCTCTACATCCTCGGTGAAGATCGGATTTCGTAATTTAGTGAGCAACCCCTTCCACTTTGCGCGCCGTCTACCTGCGCCTGTGTCCCACTTCAAACTTTCTATGAGACTTTGGGACCTTCTCAATCTCTTGAATCAGACCCAACTGGTAAGGGTCCCATACAGACGAACAATACTCCAAGACTGGACGAACTAACGTATTGTAAGCAATTTCCTTTGTTGAAGGACTGCATCGCTTCAGGATTCTAACAATAAACCATAATCTAGACTTCGCCTTACCCGTTACTTGCGTAATCTGATCATTCCATTTGAGATCATTTCGAATAGTCACACCCAGGTACTTGACGGATGTTACCGCTTCCAAAGACTGATCATTTATTTTGTACTCGTACATCAATGGGAATTTTCGCCTTGTTATACGTAGTAGGTTACACTTACTAATATTGAGAAATAACTTCAATTTATTTTCTGCAAATTCTCACTGATTTGTTCACAACTTTCGTGTGATACTACTTTCGTGTAGACTACAGCATCATCGGCAAACAGTCTAATGCCGCTGTCAATACCATCAACCTGATCGTTTATGTAAATCGTAAAAAACAGCGGACCTATTTCGCTGCCCTGGGGCACACCTGATGTTAACGCTTGTTTCTGTTGAAGTCACCGAAAGTCGAGGAATATGGCATCAACTCGGGAGCCGGTATCTAGAGTCTGTTGTATGTCATGCACAAAGACGGCCAGCTGTGTCTCGCATGACCGCTGTTTCCTAAAACCGTGCTGGTTTCTGCAGATGACCTTCTCAGAGTCTAGAAAGGTCATTATGTCTGAACACAAAATATGTTCCACGATTCTAAAACAAATCGATGTCAGTGAAGTTGGCCGGTAGTTATGTGCATCCGATTTTCTACCCTTTTTATAGGTTGCTATGACCTGGGCCTTCTTCCAGTCCCGTAGAACTTTCCGCTGTTCCAATGATTTCTGATAGATAATGGATAAGAATGGTGCTATATTTGTAGCATAGTCAACATAAAACAGATCAGATGGAATATTTTCTACGAAATTATAACTTTGTCCGTTGAGCCTGGGTGGGAGAAAGTGATACCCTACCAAACAGTCACCAACAATGCCGGCCCAAGCACTGAAAAGAAATCTTTTCGTGAGCATTGAAGTACTTGACAATTGGGAAAACTCACCCGCGCGGGGTAGCCGCGCGGTTTAGGGGACCTTGTCACGGTTCGCGCGGCTCACCCCGTCGGAGGTTCGAGTTTTTGGCTGGTTCAAATGGCTCTGAGCACTATGGGACTTAACTTCTGAGGTCATCAGTCCCCTAGAACTTAGAACTACTTAAACCTAACTAACCTAAGGACATCACACACATCCATGCCCGAGGCAGGATTCGAACCTGCGACCATAGCGGTCTCGCGGTTCCAGACTGCAGCGCCAGAACCGCGCGGCCACTTCGGCCGGCTTCGAGTTTTTCCTCGGGCACGGGTGTATCTGTCGTTCTTAGCGTAAGGTAGTTTAAGTTAGATTAAGTAGTGTGTAAGCTTAGGGACCGATGACCTGAGCAGTTTGGACCCATAGAACTTATACCAAATTTCCAAATTTTGGGAAAACTTACAATCTGATCTAGTTAAAACTCGTTGGAGAAAATGAGTTGTAACATGGAAACAAAGCGTTTCTAGATCCATGTTCATACAACGTAATTTCATCGTCTACATGTGGGGAATGTGTCCTGTAATTTGTGCTCTACATTTTTGTTACACACTGTATGGTAGTACGGGTAACTATCAATATTTCAAAGTATTGACACTTCCCTTTCGGTACTTTCACGACTACAACACTTTATTGCGATACTACTCGTGAGTGACCGATACGCTTCCGTCGGTACCGCTTCCCTAGCCGAAACCCGCCTGAAGTGTAGGCAGAGGGATTCGAACCCAGGACTAGGAGTGCAGCGTACGTACCTGCCGCCTTCGCCGTCCTCTCGGTCCTTCCTGTGGCCGTGCTTGCGGACGGAGTTCACCGCCGGCGGCGCCGGAGGCGGCGGGGGAGGCGGAGGTGGCGTCGTGGTGGTGGTAGTGGTCGTGGTGGTGGGCTCCGGGGTGGTCGTGGTGGTGGTTGTGGTCGTCGTGGTCGTGGTGGTGGTGCTGGTGGTCGTGGAGGATGAGCTGGTGGTGTCGGAGCTGGCGGCATCGGGGGCGGCGTCGGGGGCGGCGGACGAGTCTGCCTCCGCCGTGTCGTCGTCGTCGTAGTAGTAGTAGACGTACTCGTACTCATAGTCCTGCCCGTTTGGTCCTGCAAGTAGGGGGACAGCGAGGGTTTCTAACTTGACCTGTACAGCCAGCCTCAGAATGATCTCTTATCACTTAAATGTACAAAGGCCCCAACAGTTATAAAGCAACAATTTTCCAAGAAAAATTAAGAAACACTATATGCAATTGTCCTCAAAGTCTGGGTGCGTAAGAGATTCTAATAAATTCTAATAAATATGCTGTATTTTACAAACATTATGGAGTGTAGCCATGTATGGAAGTGAAACATGGACGATAAATACACTCCTGGAAATGGAAAAAAGAACACATTGACACCGGTGTGTCAGACCCACCATACTTGCTCCGGACACTGCGAGAGGGCTGTACAAGCAATGATCACACGCACGGCACAGCGGACACACCAGGAACCGCGGTGTTGGCCGTCGAATGGCGCTAGCTGCGCAGCATTTGTGCACCGCCGCCGTCAGTGTCAGCCAGTTTGCCGTGGCATACGGAGCTCCATCGAAGTCTTTAACACTGGTAGCATGCCGCGACAGCGTGGACGTGAACCGTATGTGCAGTTGACGGACTTTGAGCGAGGGCGTATAGTGGGCATGCGGGAGGCCGGGTGGACGTACCGCCGAATTGCTCAACACGTGGGGCGTGAGGTCTCCACAGTACATCGATGTTGTCGCCAGTGGTCGGCGGAAGGTGCACGTGCCCGACGACCTGGGACCGGACCGCAGCGACGCACGGATGCACGCCAAGACCGTAGGATCCTACGAAGTGCCGTAGGGGACCGCACCGCCACTTCCCAGCAAATTAGGGACACTGTTGCTCCTGGGGTATCGGCGAGGACCATTCGCAACCGTCTCCATGAAGCTGGGCTACGGTCCCGCACACCGTTAGGCCGTCTTCCGCTCACGCCCCAACATCGTGCAGCCCGCCTCCGGTGGTGTCGCGACAGGCGTGAATGGAGGGACGAATGGAGACGTGTCGTCTTCAGCGATGAGAGTCGCTTCTGCCTCGGTGCCAATGATGGTCGTATGCGTGTTTGGCGCCGTGCAGGTGAGCGCCACAATCAGGACTGCATACGACCGAGGCACACAGGGCCAACACCCGGCATCATCGTGTGGGGAGCGATCTCCTACACTGGCCGTACACCACTGGTGATCGTCGAGGGGACACTGAATAGTGCACGGTACATCCAAACCGTCATCGAACCCATCGTTCTACCATTCCTAGACCGGCAAGGGAACTTGCTGTTCCAACAGGACAATGCACGTCCGCATGTATCGCGTGCCACCCAACGTGCTCTAGAAGGTGTAAGTCAACTACCCTGGCCAGCAAGATCTCCGGATCTGTCCCCCATTGAGCATGTTTGGGACTGGATGAAGCGTCGTCTCACGCGGTCTGCACGTCCAGCACGAACGCTGGTCCAACTGAGGCGCCAGGTGGAAGTGGCATGGCAAGCCGTTCCACAGGACTACATCCAGCATCTCTACGATCGTCTCCATGGGAGAATAGCAGCCTGCATTGCTGCGAAAGGTGGATATACACTGTACTAGTGCCGACATTGTGCATGCTCTGTTGCCTGTGTCTATGTGCCTGTGGTTCTGTCAGTGTGATCATGTGATGTATCTGACCCCAGGAATGTGTCAATAAAGTTTCCCCTTCCTGGGACAATGAATTCAAGGTGTTCTTATTTCAATTTCCAGGAGTGTAGTTTAGACAAGAAGAGAATAGAAGTCTTCGAAATGCGGTGCTACGGAAGAATGCTGAAGATTAGATGGGTAGATCACATAACTAATGATCAGGTATTGAATAGAATTGGGGAGAAGAGGAGTTTGTGGCACAACTTGACTAGAAGAAGGGATCGGTTAGTAGGACATGTTCTGAGGCATCAAGGGATCAGCAATTTAGTACTGGAGGGCAGCGTGGAGGGTAAAAATCGTAGAGGGAGACCAAGAGATGAATACACTAAGCAGATTCAGAAGGATGTAGGCTGCAGTAGGTACTGGGAGATGAAGAAGCTTGCACAGGATAGAGTAGCATGGAGAGCTGCATCAAACCAGTCTCAGGACTAAAGACCACAACAACAACAACAACAATAATAAAATAAATTTTAAGAATTTTAATAAATTTTTTTCGGAACGAATTATGGCTCTTCCTAAAGAAGAACGAGTGGAGTTGGTCCTCTTAAACATCCGAGGAAGACGCTCGTATGGCATCGCAAAATTGCGGGAGAATTGAACTTCAAAAATGGTTCAAATGGCTCTGAGCACTATGGGACTCAACTGCTGAGGTCATAAGTCCCCTAGAACTTAGAACTACTTAAACCTAACTAACCTAAGGACAACACACACATCCATGCCCGAGGCAGGATTCGAACCTGCGACCGTAGCGGTCACGCGGTTCCAGACTGTAGCGCCAGAACCGCTCGGCCACCAGCGGCCGGCAATTGAACTTCGATAGATTCATCGTCACCTAGTCGTTTTACCGGCGTTGGGAAATTAAAAAAATACTGGCAGTTTTACATTCTGGAAGAGAACTCTGGGGACTGCATTCTGGCTCTGGGGTACCCAGAGGCCACTGGCATGGGCCTCGATTGGCCGCTACAATTTTCGCATCTGAACAGATGAGAAAATTTATTTGTGGTGTTATACTAAACAGAAGGTGTACAGCAATGTCCTCAAAACAATTGCTGAGCTAAAAATAACCATTCAGGAGGTCATCGACAGTGTCGATGTTCCGATGCTTCAGCAGCTCTTGAGGAATTTCGTTATTCGTCTGCGCCACATCATCGCCAATGATGGCAGGCGTATCGAGCATGTCGTAGCCTAAATCCGAATATCTGTAGTGAGGTTTACATGTCGAATAAAGTGTGTGCACCCCGCAGTTTGTAACTAACTTATATTTTTTTCATATATAGGATGTGTCAAAATAATCATCGAATTTAAAGAAATGGTAACTATTACGTTATTTGAAATACGTGCTGTTGGAAAGAGCAAACTCTCGAATCTTAGTTGGTTCGCGCTAGGTAGCAGCAGTGTGTTATGTGCAGTTTCACAGGAGAAGGCGTATGGTCCATTTTTCTTCGCCGAGAACACTGTTACAGGAAGCACGTGTCTCGACATACTTGAGAACTTTCTTTTCCCACAGTTGGGGACTGATTCGAACGACTTCATTTACCAACCGGCATCTGGAAGTGCGGTAATTTTGAAATGGCTCTGAGCACTATGGGACTCAACATCTGTGGTCATCAGTCCCCTAGAACTTAGAACTACTTAAACCTAACTAACCTAAGGACATCACACACATCCATGCCCGAGGCAGGATTCGAACCTGCGACCCTAGCGGCCACGCGGTTCCAGACTGAAGCGCCTAGAACCGCACGGCCATACCGGCCGGCTGTAATTTTTAAATCAAAGGATGACTGAACGATGGATCGGTCGCACTGGACCAAATGATTCAGCCTTACATTACTGGCCTCCAACGTCACCGGACCTGAATGTATGTGATTACTTCTTGTGGGGGTTTGTAAAATGTTTGTGTGCCTCCGTTACCAACAACAATGAATGAATTGAGACATCGCGTAACAGCAGCTGTGGAAGCTGTAACTCAAGACATGCCCGCTGCAGTGTGGGAACAATATGAATACCGCATTTACATTGCCGTGCATCTCAAGGGGACATATTGAACACCTATGATAAGGTATGAGAAAAGACTTTTTGAGTTTCCTATTCGTCAAAAAAGAATATTCATTGTATATGTTTGTTAGTTTCAGAAATATAAACGTGCCCAATCAAATAATTCTCTTTGATACACCCTCTCTCGCCGGCCGGTGTGGCCGTGCGGTTCTAGGCACTTGTCTTGAACCGCGTGACCGCTACGGTCGCAGGTTCGAATCCTGCCTCGGGCATGGATGTGTGTGATGTCCTTAGGTTGGTTAGGTTTCAGTAGTTCTAAGTTCTAGGGGACTGATGACCACAGATGTTAAGTCCCTTAGTGCTCAGAGCCAATTGAACCAACTGATACACCCTCTAGTTCAATAATTCAATTTTACTGTAATAGTCGTGTGTAAACAAAGTCTATTAGAAAATGGTTCAGATGGCTCTGAGCACTATGGGATTCAACATCTGAGGTCATCAGTCCCTTAGAACTTAGAACTGCTTAATCCTAAGGACATCACACACAACCATGCCCGAGGCAGGATTCGAACCTGCGACCGTAGCAGCGCCCAGAAACGCTGGGCCACCGCTGCCGGCAAAGTCCATTAGAGTTCAATAAACTAATTCTGAAAACCGACAATGCTTATTGTTATTGGTTCCTTGTTTAAGCGGCAGTGGTTGTTGACTGTGCAGAGTGCTTGCAAGGTTGTAGGGGGGGGGGGGGGGGGACGTGTAGAGTGGAGATTAGGACTGTTGATGTTTTTAAAAACATCGACACTTAGAAAAATATCAAAATCCGACCTCGATATGTCGAAAAAATGCATCAACACATCGACGGGGAAAATATCGATGTACCGACGTGTAAAAATATCGGTTGCACATTGTAAATACACTGCCTGTTTTAGAGCCGTATATTTGAGTATTGATTCATTATTAGATATACTGTACATCAAGAAGCTAGCAGCCTGATAATCCCGGTAGATCAAGAATTGAAAGGAAAGCGATGCACGTTCTGGCTTGGCCGTAACCAAATCTCTAACAACGGTATTACTGCATGTCAGTGGCGCAATCAAAGCGACAGTTGGGTCTGTCGTTCGGTTTCATCACATATCGGATTTGTCCGAAACAGTTCATGTCGACTTCCTGTTTTTTTTTTTTTTTTGTTTTTTTTTTCCAATCTCCAGCGATCTAGCAGTTGTAATGTCAAAATTGCGTGGGGACGCTAAACGTTGTAGTTTCTGTTGGTAGCGCCGAACGCCAATTACGTCAGCATTTCCACTCACACGTCTCCGCCCTACCGCGTAGACGAATCTCTTCATTTAGATTTTTGTTCATCATGTTCATCAACTGTTTTTGAAAAATGTCGATATGAAGAAATAGCACGTTGGTGTGCTATTTCTCCACATCGCAAATCTTGTTATTCCACTGCCACCTCCAAGGGCAATAGGACCTACACTTGCTATACACAGTCAGAGAGCAGGACTGGACGTGATGAAAGCTCGCCAAGTAGTAAGACTCGTCCACGCAGTGTGTCCCCAGCTCGTGGTCTAGGGGCTAGCTAGCGTTGCTGCCTCTGGATCACAGGGTCGCGGGTTCTATTCGCGGCCAGGTTGGGAATTTTCTCTGCCTGGGGACTGGGTATTTATCATCATCATCATTCGTGACAGTTACTAGATTGGACTGAGTTAACAATTTGTAAAAATTGGGACTTTGCATGGGCGCTGCTGACCACGTGGTTGAGCACTCCACAAATTAAACATTATCATCCACACAGTCAAAGTAAAAATGATGTTCTACTACAATTTCAAAAGAACAACTTCAAATATTTATCGAAAATTGCGAAAAAAGTATAATATATAAAATAAATACATCGGCACTTGAGATTGCCATTTCGAGATTTATATATCACCGGTATTTATCGATAGCTGAAGATGAAATGGGAGATACGATACTGCGTGAAGAGTATGACAGAGCACTGAAAGACCTGAGTCGGAACAAGGCCCTGGGAGTAGACAATATTCCATTAGAACTACCGACACCCTTGGGAGAGCCAGTCCTGACAAAACTCTACCATTTGGTGAGCAAGATGTATGAGACAGGCGAAATACCCTCAGACTTCTAGAAGAATATAATAATTCCAATACCAAAGAAAGCAGGTGTTGACAGATGTGAATATTATCGAATTATCAGTTTAATAAGTCACAGCTGCAAAATACTAACGCAAATTCTTTACAGACGAATGGAAAAAGTGGTAAAAGACGACCTCGGCGAAGATCAGTTTGGATTCCGTAGAAATGTTGGAACACGTGAGGCAATACTGACCCTACGACTTATCTTAGAAAATAGATTAAGGAAAGGCAAACCTACGTTTTTACCATTTGTAGACTTAGAGAAAGCCTTTGACAATGTTGACTGGAATACTCTCTTTCAAATTCTGAAGGCGGCAGGGGTAAAATACAGGGAGTGAAAGGCTATTTGCAATTTGTATACAGAAACCAGATGGCAGTTATAACAGTCGAGGGGCATGAAAGGGAAGCAGTGGTTGGGAAGGGAGTGAGACAGGGTTGTAGCCTCTCCCCGAAGTTATTCAGTGTGTATATTGAGCAAGCTGTTAAGGAAACAAAATAAATATTCGGAGTAGGTATTAAATTCCATGGAGAAGAAATAAAAACTTTGAGGTTCGCTGATGACATTGTAATTCTGTCAGAGACAGCAAAGGACCTGGAAGAGCAGCTGAACGGAATGGACAGTGTCTTGAAAGGAGCATATAAGATGGACATCAACAAAAGCAAAACGAGGATACTAGAATGTAGTCGAATTAAGTCGGGTGATGCTGAGGGAATCAGATTAGGAAATGAGACACTTAAAATAGTAAAGGAGTTTTTGTATTTTGGCAGCAAAGTAACTGATGATGGTCGAAGTAGAGATAATATAAAATGTAGACTGCCAATGGCAAGGGAAGCGTTTCTGAAGAGAAATTTGTTCAAATCGAGTATAGATTTCAGTGTCAGGAAGTCGTTCCTGAAAGTATTTGTATGGAGTGTAGCCATCTATGGAAGTGAAACATGGACGATAACTAGTTTGGACAAGAAGAGAATAGAAGCTTTCGAAATGTGGTGCTACAGAAGAATGCTGAAGATTAGATGGGTAGATCACATAACTAATGAGGAGGTATTGAATCGAATTGGGGAGAAGAGAAGTTTGTGGTACAACTTGACTAGAAGAAGGGATCGGTTGGTAGGACGTGTTCTGAGGCATCGAGGGATCACCAATTTAGTCTTGGAGGGCAGCGTGGAGGGTAAAAATCGTAGAGGGAGAAATGCTGAAGATTAGATGGGTAGATCACATAACTAATGAGGAAGTATTGAATAGGATTGGGGAGAAGAGAAGTTTGTGGTACAACTTGACTAGAAGAAGGGATCGGTTGGTAGGACGTGTTCTGAGTCATCGAGGGATCACCAATTTAGTCTTGGAGGGCAGCGTGGAGGGTAAAAATCGTAGAGGGAGACCAACAGATGAATACACTAAGCAGATTCAGAAGGATGTAGGTTGCAGTAGATACTGGGAGATTAAGCAGCTTGCACAGGATAGGGTAGCATGGAGAGCTGCATCAAACCAGCCTCAGGACTGAAGACCACAACAACAACAACATATATCGATAACTTTTGGAAGAAAAGTCGATACATCGGTATTTCGGTATTTTATGGTAGGGATAAAGGGACGTGACCTTGAGCCACAAGGCCAGAGTGTAAAGAGTGTGCAGTGTTGTAAGAAATCGCATTAGAGAGAAAGCAGCAGGAGGAATTCTTAATGATGTTTTTTTTCGAGAATTGTTAAGTGCTTCCCTGAGAAGGGGCTCGCCCTTGACCTTGAGGGGGCGCCACTCACCCTTCTTGACCTCGACGCGCGTCTGCGGCCCCGACCCGGCGGCCGCCGTCTCCAGGCTGAGGTCGGCGTCTTTGAGCCCCACGACGCGCGGGGGCGGCGGCCGCGGCTTGGCCACCGAGTTCACCGGCACCATGTCGAACGGCGGGGGCGGCGTCAGCGGCAGGCCGGGGGCGGGCGTCGTCTGCTGCTGCTGTTGTTGTTGCTGTTCCTGCTGCTGCTGCTGCTGTTGTTGCTGCTGCTGCTCGCCACTGCACGGAAGTTACCGACACGTCTTTATCGATGTTTCAATTAATTAATAATATACACAGTACTATCTTTAAGTAAAACTAAACAGTCCAGCCACTTTAAGGTGGTCACCGCACATTTCTCACATGACACTGAAAGCTTCGGATTGAGGCTGCCAGGTGGATGCAGTATTTCCAGATTTTTGGAAAGCATTTGACTCAGTGCCACAGTGACGCCTGTGGGTAGTGGTAAAAATAATCAGAGTGACATAAGCTTCACATAGAACATTTATCACGAGTAGTGTATTGAAACTTTAGATTCCTCAGTGATATATAAAGATTCCATCAACTACTACACTGAAGCGCCAAAGAAACTGCTGAAGGCTTGCGTATTCAAATACAAGGACATGTAAACAGACAGAAGACGGCGCTGCGGTCGGCAACGCCTGTATGAGGCAACAAGTGTCTGGCGCACTTGTTAGGCCAGTCGGTGTGGCCGAGCGGTTCTAGGCGCTTCAGTCTGGAACCGCGCGACCGTTACGGTCGCAGGTTCGAATCCTGCCTCGGGGATGGATGTGTGTGATGTACTTAGGTTAGTTAGGTTTAAGTAGTTCAGCTGTTCAGCTGTTAAGTCCCATAGTGCTCAGAGCCATTTGAGCCATTTTGAGCACTTTTTAGATCGGTTACTGCTGCTACAATGGCAGGTTATCAAGATTTAAGTGAGTCTGAATGTGGTGTTATAGTCGGTGCACGAGCGACGGACACAGAGTGGCTCAAATGGCTCTGAGCACTGTGGTACTTAACATCTGAGGTCATGTCCCCTAGAACTTAGAACTACATAAACCTAACTAACTCAAACGACATCACACACATCCATGCCCGAGGCAGGATTCGAACCTGCGACCGTAGCGGTCGCGCGGTTCCAGACTGAAGCGCCTAGAACCGCTCGGCCACACGGGCCGACGACACAGAATGTCCGAGGTAGCGATGAAGTGGGGATTTTCCCGTGCGACCGTTTCACGAGTGCACCTTGTATATCAGGAATGCGGTAAAACATCAGTTCTTCGACATCGCTGCGGCCGGAAAACGATCCTGCAAGAATGGGATCAACGATGGTTGAAGAGAATCGTTCAACGTGACGGGAGGACAGCCCTCGCTAATATTGCTGCAGATTTCAGTGCTGGGCCATCAAGTGACAGCGTGAGAACCATTAAACGAAACATCACATATATGGGCTGTCGGAGCCGAAGGCCAACTCGTGTACCCTTGGTGACTCCACGACACAAAGCTTTACGCCACGCCTGGGCCCATCAACACTGAAATTGGACTGTTGATGACAGGAAACATGTTGACTGGTCGGACGAGTCTCGTTTCAAATTGTATCGAGCGGATGGACGTGTACGGTTATGGAGACAACCTCATGAATCCATGAACCCTGCATGTTAGAAGGGGCCGGCCGGTGTGGCCGAGCGGTTCTAGGCGCTTCAGTCTGAAACCGCGCGACCGCTACGGTCGCAGGTTCGAATACTGCCTCGGGCATGGATGTGTGTGATGTCCATAGGTTAGTCAGGTTTACGTGGTTCTAAGATCTAGGGGACTGATGACCTCAGATGTTAAGTCCCATAGTGCTCAGAGCCATTTGAACCTTTTTTTTTCTTGTTAGCAGGGGACTGCTCAAGCTGGTGAAGGCTCTATAATGGTGTAGGGCGTGTGCATTTGTGGTGATATGGGGCCCCTGATACGTCTAGATACGACTCTGACAGGTGATAGGTACGTAAGCATCCCATCTGATCACCTGCATCTATTCATGTCCACTGTGCATTCCAAAGGACGTGGGCAATTCCAGCAGGACAATACGACAGCCCACTCGTCCACAATTGCTATAGAGTGGCTCCACGAACACTCCTTTGAGATTAAACACTTCCGCTGACCACCAAAGTCCCCGTACATCAACATTATTGAGCATATCTGGGATACCTTGCAACGTGCTGTTGAGGAGTGATTTCCACCCCTTCGCACTCTTAAGGATTTCTGTACAACCCTGCAGGATTCATAATGTCAGTTCCATCCACCACTACTTCACACATTAGTAGAGTCCATGCTACGTCGTGCTACAGCACTTCTGCGTGCTCGCGGGTCCTTACACGGAATTAGGCAGCTGTACCAGTTTCTTTGGCTCTTCAGAGTATAAAGATACAACGACATAGTGTATAAAGCAAAGACGCCATGCTATCTGTCTCTAATCGCTTGTCTTGTTGCTCAGTTCTTGTCTTGTCTTGGCACTCGTGGCTCTTTATGCCACTCCATGTATAGAGTCTTGCTACCTATTCGTGTATGTTGAATTACCGCTAAATAATAATTATCAGTGTTGAATTTTATAAGTTTGTTCTTGCTGTGGAACGGAAACCTTTTCCTCCCCGAACCATTTATACGTAAACGTGCCCACTGTTTTGTACGGGTGGAAGCTCGTGTGGTATTTTAAGTTTAATCCCCCAAAGTAGCTCAAAATTAGTTTTCTTTCATTTCTCGAGCTGTACCTGCAATTTAATGTTATTTGTGGAGTCCGATTTTCAGTTAACCTACCACGGTTATCTTTGATTTCTGAAAATTTATCTTTACGTAATACAACACTAAGTCCGTAGCTCGTGGTCATGCGGTAGCGTTCTCGCTTCCCGCGCCCGGGTTCCCGGGTTCGATTCCCGGCGGGGTCAGGGATTTTCTCTGCCCCGTGATGACTGGGTGTTGTGTGATGTCCTTAGGTTAGTTAGGTTTAAGTAGTTCTAAATTCTAGGGGACTGATGACCGTCGATGTTAAGTCCCATAGTGCTCAGAGCCATTTGAATCATACAACACTAGCAGAAGCTTGCATTAAATTTGGCTTGAGCATTAGGAAGTAGTATTTCAGAATTAAATGAAGATTCAATTTATTTTAAGTCAGAAGGAAAAATATTTAATACCCATGCTGGAGAAGCTTTGCGTAGCAGTGGAATATATCTGTCATCTCAGAATAATAATTCCTTACATCACGGTATTTTTACTTTACGTAAAAGATACATTTGAAGTGCAATTTCCATTATTAAATGTAGGGAGAGAAGTTCATGATAATAAAAGGAATTTGTTCTTGCTTTGCCAATAATTGTTTAGGGAGATACTTTCTCAGTTTCCTATAATAAACACTCGGTACCACACCTACCCCTATTCTCACAACTACGATCATATGGGGTATCAAGTGAAATTTGTGACTGGATTGAGGACTTTTTGGTAGGGAGGACGCAGGATGTTGTCTTGGGTGGAGAGCCATCGTCAGATGTAGAAGTAACTTCGGGTTTGCCCCAGGAAAGTGTGTTGGGACCCTTGCTATTCATGTTGTATATTAATGACCTTGCAGACAGTATTAATTGCAACCTCTTTTTGCAGATAATGCAGTTATCTATAATGAGTACTGTCTTAAAGAAGCTGCATACATATTCAGTCAGATCTTGATAAGATTTTGAACTGGTGCAAACATTGGCAACTTGCTTTAAACGTTCATAAATGTAAAATTGTGCCCTTCACAAAACTACAATACGTAGTATCCTATGACTATAATATCAATGACTTACTGTTGGAATCGGCCAACTCAAATACCTGCGTTTAACACTTTCTAGGGATATTGTCGTCGCTAAACCAAATGGTAGACTGTGGTTTACTGATAGAATACTGGGGAAGTGCAATCAGTCTACAAAGAAGGTTGCATACAGATGACTCAAACCACCGGTTCTACAGTATTGCTCAAGTATGTAGGACGCACACAAATAGGACAAAAGGGAGCTATCGAAAAAAAAATTGTTGAAATGGCTCTGAGCACTATGCGACTTAACTTCTGAGGTCATCAGTCGCCTAGAACATAGAACAAATTAAACTTAACCAACCTAAGGACATCACACACATCCATGCCCGAGGCAGGATTCGAACCTGCGACCGTAGCGGTCGCTCGGCACCAGACTGTAGCGCCTAGAACCGCACGGCCACTCAGGCCGGCGAACGAATACAGAGAAGGGCAGTACAGTCACAGGTTCGTCTGGCCCATGGAAAAGTCTCATGGAGATGCTGAAAGAACTGAACTGAAAGACTTGAAACTTCCTGGCAGATTAGAACTGTGTGCTGGACCGACACTCGAACTCACCTTTGCCGAGCACTTGCCCGCGAAAGGCAAACATCCCGATTTCGAGTCTCGGTCCGGCACACAGTTTTAATCTGCCAGGAAGTTTCATATCAGCGCACACTCCGCTGCAGAGTGAAAATTTCACCCTCGAAGACATTTGCTTTGAACATACTATGACCCATCACGTATCACTCACATAGGGATCATAAGGGTAAGATCCATACGTGGATGGAACAAGAACAAATCCTAATATATGGTGCTATGGGACGTACCCTCTGCCATGCACCTCACAGTTTATTGGAGAGTATAGATGTAGGTATGTTCATATTCTTCAGTGTGCAATAACCACTAACAGACAGCAGCAGAGGGTATATTAACCTTGTCGGGGGACGCGGAAAACAGTCCAGTTGTAATTCGGGAACGGAACGATTTGTCCAAAATCCAAAAATGCACTACCATTGGCTTTTGGGCTAAGGGTGGATACGTTTCCGGAACCACTAAATTTGTACACTCGGTTACAGTACACCGTGTCTGGCAGACTGGTACCGCCCAAAACTGGCGCCGGAGTAACCATTGTGTACCACGGGCCACGGACGGCAGGGATGACCGATGGCTACGGAAATGTGGGCGGGCTAACAGACGTGCAGCTGTTGAGCAACTGATCACTCAGAGGAACCGAGGGGCTACAGGAGTGTCTCCTCCATGACAGTTCAACGAACATTGCTGCGTATAGGCCTCTGCAGTGGGCACCTGGTTCATCCACCCATGCTAACTGCCGTTCATCAGTGACTGTCTCCTCTATGACAATTCAATGAATATTGCTGTGTATGGGCCTCTGCAGTGGGCACCTGGTTCATCCACCCATGCTAACTGCCGTTCATCAGTGACTAAGGCTGTCTCCTCTATGACAGTTCAATGAATATTGCTGTGTATGGGTCTCTGCATTGGGCACCTGGTTCATCTACCCATGCTAACTGCCGTTCATCGGTGACTAAGGCTGTCTCCTCTATGACAGTTCAATGAATATTGCTGTGTATGGGTCTCTGCAGTGGGCACCTGGTTCATCCACCCATGCTAACTGCCGTTCATCGGTGACTAAGGCTGTCTCCTCTATGACAGTTCAATGAATATTGCTGAGTATGGGCCTCTGCAGTGGGCACCTGGTTCATCCACCTTTGCTAACTGCCGTTCATCAGTGACCAAGGCTGTCTCCTTTATGACAATTCAATGAATATTGCTGTGTATGGGTCTCTGCAGTGGGCACCTGGTTCATCCACCCATGCTGCCGTTCATCGGTGACTAAGGCTGTCTCCTCTATGACAGTTCAATGAATATTGCTGTGTATGGGCCTCTGCAGAGGGCACCTGGTTCATCTACCCATGCTAACTGCCATTCATCTAAGGCTGTCTCCTATATGACAGTTCAACGACCATTGCTGAGTATGGGCCTCTGCAGTGGGCACCTGGTTCATCCACCCATGCTAACTGCCGTTCTTCAGTGTCTAAGGCTGTCTCCTCTATGACAGTTCAATGAATATTGCTGTGTATGGGCCTCTGCAGTGGGCACCTGGTTCATCTACCCATGCTAACTGCCATTCATCGGTGACTAAGGCTGTCTCCTATATGACAGTTCAACGACCATTGCTGAGTATGGGCCTCTGCAGTGAGCACCTGGTTCATCCACCCATGCAAACTGCCGTTCATCAGTGACTAAGGCTGTCTCCTCTATGACAGTTCAATGAATATTGCTGTGTATGGGCCTCTGCAGAGGGCACCTGGTTCATCTACCCATGCTAACTGCCATTCATCTAAGGCTGTCTCCTATATGACAGTTCAACGACCATTGCTGAGTATGGGCCTCTGCAGTGGGCACCTGGTTCATCCACCCATGCTAACTGCCGTTCTTCAGTGTCTAAGGCTGTCTCCTCTATGACAGTTCAATGAATATTGCTGTGTATGGGCCTCTGCAGTGGGCACCTGGTTCATCTACCCATGCTAACTGCCATTCATCGGTGACTAAGGCTGTCTCCTATATGACAGTTCAACGACCATTGCTGAGTATGGGCCTCTGCAGTGAGCACCTGGTTCATCCACCCATGCAAACTGCCGTTCATCAGTGACTAAGGCTGTCTCCTCTATGACAGTTCAATGAATATTGCTGTGTATGGGCCTCTGCAATGGGAACCTGGTTCATCCACCCATGCTAATTGCCATTCATCGGTGACTAAGGCTGTCTCCTCTATGACAGTTCAACGAATATTGCTGTGTATGGGCCTCTGCAGTGGGCATCTGGTTCATCCATCCATGCATCTATGCTAAATGCTGTTCATCGGCGACTAAGGCTGTCTCCTCTATAACAGTTCAATGAATATTGCTGTGTATGGGCCTCTGCAGTGGGCACCTGTTTCATCCACCAATGCTAACTGCCATTCATCGGTGACAAAGGCTGTCTCCTCTATGACAGTTAAACGAACATTTGCTTCATATGGGCCGCTGCAGAGGGCAACTGGTTCATCCACCCATGCTAACTGCCATTCTTCGGTGACTAAGGCTGTCTCCTCTATGTCAGTTCAACGAACATTGCTGCGTATGGGCCTCTGCAGTTCGCACCTGGTTCATCCACCCATGCTAACTGCCGTTGATCGGTGACTAAGACTGTCTCCTCTATGACAGTTCAACAAACATTGCTGCGTATGGGTCTCTGCAGTGGGCAACCGGTTCATCCACCCATGCTAAATGCCATTCTTCGGCGACCAAGACTGGAGTTTACATGCCAATACCACACTGGACTTCCACTGAGTGGCGACAAGTGGCCTTTGCAGAAGAATCACATTTTACATTCAATTGGACAGATGCAAACTCCCTGCAACGATCATTGGAAGGGTCCAGGCTGGTGGAGGGGTATCATGTTCTGGAGAAGGTATTAGTGGCATTTGCCAGGTGACCTCATCAGTATTCTGGAAGGCACAATACACCAACTCAAGTATGCATCCACTGTGGGGGACCATGTGCATCCAGTTAGTTTTTCCTTGGCTTGATGGCACCTACCAACAGGACAATGCACACAGCTTAAAGAGCACCAGGATGAGTTTACAGTACTCCCCCCCCCCCCACCATTTACTCACATTTAAACCCAATTGAGAAGGTGCGTTCATGCCATGGATCCTCAGCAGAGAAACCAAGCATGGCTCTACATCCCTATTGGTACCCTCCAGAACCTCATTCACTCCCTTCCTACGTGTCTAGTAGCGGCCGGCGTTGCAAAAGGTGGCTGTTCCGGAATTTCGCAGGTGGTGACATTAGTGTGATTGGACAGTGTGGTTGTCGGGAGCGATATCCTTTGACCTCCTGCTTCAGTTGAAATCCACCAATCGCTTGAAAAGTTGTTTCTAAAAAAAGTGTGGAGATAAAAACCCTAGCAATACCAATGCAGTTTCAGTAATGTGTGTTAGCAAGAGGAGAGGGGGGGGGGGGGGTCATAAGGTATTCTATGCCAAATCTAAAATTTAAAAAAAAATACAAATCCCATTAATTGTTGTTACCGTATTAACAACATACTTTTTAAAGCGGTGCTGATGTGTAAGTTAGGTCAAGAACCTGAAAATGTCTTTTGTCACACTCTTAGTACACTAGTGAGAGGAGGGGGAAGAGGTGTACTTTATGGACACCATAACAACAACTTAAAAACACAAATTTCGGCAATTGTTGTTCATTTTACTCACTCTTTTTATAGAGTTATTGATATGTAAGTAGGGTCCTGAACCTAAAAATACTGAAGATTTCATTGATTGTGCAAGGTCACCTCTACCACAAAGATTTAAATTTTGCATTGAGTATAACTGAAAATTTAAAAAAATTATTGAATCTGATAGTAAAAGCAATAAACATTTTTTGACTACATTATTTTCAAGAGGTGGGCGTAAAGGATACCCCCTTGCCCACCCAGCTTGCCGCGCAGTCAAGTGCTGCTTCCTGAGCGGAAAGGCGTGGCGGTCCCCGGCACGAATCCACCCGGCAGATTAGTGTCGAGGTCCGGTGTGCTGGCCAGCCTGTGGATGGTTTTTAAGGCGGTTTTCCTTCTACCGTGGCGAATGAGGGCTGGTTCCCTTATTCTGTCTCAGTTACACTATGTGGGTGATTGCTGCGCAAACAGTCTCCACATGTGTATACACCATAATTACTCCTCTATGCAAGCATCTGGGCTTACTCTCGTCTGGTATGGGATGTTCCTGGGGTGGTCTACTGGGGGCCAAACCGTGCAACAACCCTGGGTTCGGTGTGGGGCGGCGGTGGGGTGGGTGGACTGCTGTGGCCTGTTGTGGGGTTGTGAATGACTGAGGGCTACCGTGGGACGAAGTCTCTGCATCGTTTCTAGATCCCCGGTTCAATACACAATAAACACACAGCCCCCTCTTTCCTCCCACCCCTCCTTGGTATTGCAATTGTTAAGATGAGAAGTGTTGTCATATCAACCTTTGCAGGGTTGGAAGCTATCCTCAACAAAACACGCTATGTCACTTCGAAAAAGAGGTGATTAATACTTCCAACACTTGTTAGTAGTCCGCAGCTCGTGGTCGTGCGGTAGCGTTCTCGCTTCCCACACCCGGGTTCCCGGGTTCGATTCCCGGCAGCGTCAGGGATTTTCTCTGCCTCGTGATGACTGGGTGTTGTGTGCTGTCCTTAGGTTGGTTAGGTTTAAGTAGTTCCAAGTTCTAGGGGACTGATGACCATAGATGTTAAGTCCCATAGTGCTCAGAGCCATTTTTTTGAACTTGTTAGTAAAATGAGGCAATTTCTAAAAATGAAACCAAATTTAAAAACATTGGACACACAAAGAACACTGACAAAGTAAATACAAGAAAAAGGTCGACATAGGATGGATAATTTCACGCAATTCTGTGCAGTGGCCAAAAGTGACTGTTATGTTACATCAGAACTGGCTTTTATTACATACAATTTTAGGTTATAGTTAATAGTTTCCATCTTAAGCAGTTGATTTGGAGTAGATCGACTGGTCGCAGTTGATCTCATATTTATGAAAAGCGCTGCAACTTGATTTGAATTATATCATACAGTGTATATATCCATCATATAAGGTTAGGCTGGTGCTGCAGTGGAAGCCGGGGGAAGACTGGAAGACTACTGAGGCTGTCGGGTCACGCTGATAGAATGATACGGAAATGTGGGCAGGCCAGTCGAAAAGCAGTAGAGTACCAAAAGCCACCGTCAGGTCTGTGTAGTGGAACAGAGTAGTGGCGCTACCTGTGTTCTGGCAGCAGGATGCCCTTGAGCGGGGGCACGCCCCCCTCGCCGCGGGGGGCCACGCCTGCCACGGCGGCGGGCATCACCTCCACCTCGACCTCGGCGGGCTCCGGCCGGCGCCTGGAGGGCTTCTTGCTGGACACCGGGCTGGATGATGATGAGGAGGAGGACGTCGATGTGCTGGTCGACAGGGTCTTCTTCTTAGACATGATGCGCTTCTCGTCCACGCCCACTGGCTGCACAGATTAGAACAGCATCACGCGGTTACATTTCGAATTCACTTTACATCACTGATGTTACAACACTGACACTTGTAAGGTTTCTAACCTATTTTTTTTTCTATTCACGGACAGTAAAGAGAGCCTTATATTGTAAGTAGGCTGTTTAGGTTTTTATGTAAGTAGGCTGTTTAGGTTTTTTTTATTGGTAACGCCACCTCTGTATGAAAATCACTGGCTGTGCTGTGTGCAGTCTGTGGCTGCTTTGCATTGTTGTAATACTCGCCATTGTAGTGTTAGGCAGCTGGCTGTGAACAGCGCGTAGCGTTGCTCAGTTGGAGGTGAGCCGCCAGCAGTGGTGGATGTGGGGAGAGAGATGGCGGAGTTTTGAAATTTGTCTTGAACTGCTATATATATATATGATGATATCAAGGTAAATACATTGTTTGTTCTCTATTAATATCTTTCATTTGCTAACTATCCCTATCAGTAGTTAGTGCCTTCCATAGTTTGAATCTTTTATTTAGCTGGCAGTAGTGGCGCTAGCTGTATTGCAGTAGGGGGAGTAACCAAGATTTTTGTGAGGTAAGTGATTTGTGAAAAGTACAGGTTAATGTTAGCCACGGCCGTTCTCTTGTAGAGATTATTGAAAGTCAGATTGCATTGCGCCAAAAATATTGTGCGTCAGTTTAAGCACAGTCGTGTATAAATTTTTCTAAAGGGGAATTTTCAATATTTTAACTCGATGTGTCATATTTCACATTTGCCTACAAAACATTTTTCAAACAGTAGTTTTCGGTAGTCACTACACAAATGTTCTGCGTACAAGCAGTGCATTCTTTTGTTGCGAGTAGTACTGTCACTGCAGTAAGCATTCTAAGGTAAGCTAGAGAGAATGTTGGGTGTTGGCTGTGCTACCAATCACATAGAAATGGCTTGTAGAGCACACAGATAAAGATACAGATAAGGATGAATTATGATCCGTTAGAGGTTAACTGGACAGGTGAGGATTATGAGGTAATTTTATTGCTGCTCTGTTTGTGTGCACAATATTGTGATGTCTTGGAATAATGGAGGGTTTTAGTCCAAGTTTTCTTTATTGGTTTGTGTTAGTCAGATTCATTGTTGAGGCATGAGTGACTAAAATGTTATACTCACATGGCTTGCACTCAGTAGTAATAGATCTTACCACTCCTTTATCAAAGAAATCAATAACTTGGCAAAGCAATGTTTGTTATACAAAATAATTTTGGTAGAGATGATTGCAAGTCAGACAATGAGTTTCAGTTTCTGCAACATAGTTTTTTGAAGGTCAGTTTCCCTTCGATCATTTAGTAAGTTCAAATTCGAACATCATCGCCTCATAAGAGAATCATATTTTCTGATTGTGTGTGTCGCCACATTGCATGGACCAGAACACAGTTGTACAAAGCAAAACCAAAGCAGGATCTGTCTAGAATAGCTGCATGTCCTTGCATTGCACTTTCCTTTCCATTCAAATTGCTTGCTGCATGTTTTATGTTCATCACTTTGAGAAGTACCAAGTTTTCACAACCACAGGCAAGCCAAGAAAAATTGTTAGGGCGAGTTTTACATTACAGTCGGGTTACTGTCAGATCATTTGGTCAGCTTTGCTTTTCAGAATTCATCATCAGGTCAGTTTAGGTGGTGGTCACTTCAGATTTCACTTGATATGCAGACAATCTTATTCATGCACTGTTACATTTGGGAGTGTATTACTCAGCATTTGGTAATTTATTTAGACAATTTGCGCACGTAGATTCACATGACATGTTCATAGAAGCATTTGGGTGATTTATTCTTTCAAAATCTGAGTAGTAATTTATACAACATTTTCATTCTTGTTAACGCTGTGTATTGCAAGTCATTTGTTGCGATTTCACACATTGTAGCAATTCACTGTACTGCACCAATTGAATCCCAATGAACAGATAATTTAATATACAGTTACGTTTTCTAATCACTTTGGTAAAGTTAATTAAAAAGCATTTGTATAGTTTCAGTTTCGGAGACTCATTTTATCACATAACTTGTATTGTTCAGAACAAGACAGATATGCGAGTTATAAAGTACAGCATTTCAGTTTAGTCTAGCTTCAGTTCATAAAATTAAACAAATAGAAAACTTTCATGTAATCTATGCAAAGATTAATGTAGTGGGATTATTGCACTAGTTAATATGTATTCGCTATTGAATGTTGTTACGGGGTATATTTCTTTTGTAAGTCAAATGTGTAAAATAATTCTACAAATTCTACTGATTTATGTACAGTAAATCGATAGTCAGAATTGTAGCAGTTGGATAGACATATTACCTGCATATTTCAACATGTGAATGTGGAATGATCTAAATTATTGATATCCCCTCGAAAAAATTACAGACGATTTCGTAATACTACCTAGGGCCACCGCCACAGCCTATCATCACTTCAACACCTCCCGGCAGTGTAGAGAATCTCTAGGGCTGTATAGAGCGCTTCAGTCAGTAACTTTATTACAGTGATGCAATATATGTGTGAACTTTATGTCTGTTATCGTTATTCTGTGTCACGTAACCAATGTTAGGTACCTGTCCCTAATGCCAAAACAGTCCAAGTGACTGTCAAAATGAAGTTTAACTATTTGATTTTTGGCTAACATTAACAACTAAAGTGTTCAAAAACATCAGTTTAGTCATTATTAGTCTGCAGGACATTGCAGTACTTAATTGCTACACGTGATCATAAAGTCGAATAACTACAGAAAATACTTAGTTTAAATTCGCTTGATTTTGATTAAATAGTACAATGCGCGTTCAGTAAGTGATACAACAAATTCCTTTTCTCAGCCAATTTCGGTTGACACAATGCGGAAATTTCCAGAATGAGATTTTCACTCTGGAGCGGAGTGTGCGCTGATATGAAACTTCCTGGCAGATTAAAACTGTGTCCCGGACCGAGACTCGAACCCGGGACCTTTGCCTTTCGCAGGCAAGTGCTCTACCAACTGAGCTACCCAAGCACGACTCACGCCCTGTCCCCACAGCTTTACTTCTGCCAGTACCTCGTCTCCTACCTTCCAAACTTTACAGAAGCTCTCCTGCGAACCTTGCAGAACTAGCACTCCAGAAAGAAAGGATATTGCGGAGACATGGCTTAGCCACAGCCTGGGGGATTTTTCCAGAATGAGATTTTGACTCTGCAGCGGAATGTGCGCTGATATGAAACTTCCTGGCAGATTAAAACTGTGTGCCGGACCGAGACTGGAACTCGGGACATTTGCCTTTCGGGGGCAAGTGCTCTACCAACTGGTAGGAGACAAAGTACTGGCAGAAGTAAAGCTGCGTGGACGGGGCGTGAGTCGTGCTTGGGTAGCTCAGATGGTAGAGCACTTGCCCGTGAAAGGCAAAGGTCAGAAGTTCGAGTCTCGGTGCGGCACACAGTTTTAATCTGCCAGGAAGTTTCAATGTGGAAATTTATGTGGGACATCGTGGAATATTCGGGAAGTGAGATGCGAGGAATAACCAGTCCTCCAGCAGCGACAGCACTGCCCAAACCCGTGCTGTCTGCCTGCAGCAGAGCTGCTCAATTGCTGCTGTAGTTCTGGCTATTCCTCATGTCTTACTGTCTCTGTTAATGCATATCGATGAAAAAAATTTTGCACCAGTTGTTTTATGGATATGCATTAACAGAGGCAGTAAGGTGCAAGGAATAACCGGTACTGCAGCAGTGACAGCACAGCCCTGGCCCGCAATGATTGCGTGCAGCAGTGCTGCTCAGTTGCTGCTGGAGTTCCAGTTAATACTCGCCTCTGCAGGACATTGCAGTACTTAATTGCTACACGTGATCATAAAGTCGAATAACTACAGAAAATACTTAGTTTAAATTCGCTTGATTTTGATTAAATAGTACAGTAGTCTTATCGATATGCGTAAACAGAGGCAGTAAGAGGTGAGAAATAACCGGAACTCTAGCAGCAACTGAGCAGCGCTGCTGCATGCAAGCCGGCCCGAGTGGCCGAGCGGTTCTAGGTGCTACAGTCTGGAACCGCACGACTGCTACGGTCGCAGGTTCGAATGCTGCCTCGAGCATGGATGTGTGTGATGTACTTACATTAGTTAGGTTTAAGTAGTTCTTCGTTCTAGGGGACTGATGACCACAGCAGTTAAGTCCCATAGTACTCAGAGCCATTTTTTGCTGCATGCAGTCAGGATAGGCCACATCTGTCCTATAGCGGCTGGAGTACAGGTTATTTGTCACGCCTTACTGCCTCTGTTTACGCCTATCGATAAAACAACTTCTGCTCTAGATTAATATGTGACTACTCTATCGAACAGGCACACAAAATTGCTCTTCAAAAACAATTTTGTTTGTAATGGGAAACAAACCAACGCTGTCCATCGACACTCAGCGTCGCATGAAGGATGTGATGAGCACTATTCGTTTAAACGGACTCTACCAAAGATGGAATTGCAAACATCTGTCAGAACACCAGAGACAATGCATCTGATGATTCTTAGGCGGGGCGTCCATCATATATATCACTTAGATTAGGCATACAGCCTATGCAAGCAGAGTGACAACCTTGTAATAGTTTTATTATATATTTGATTCACAGGTGGCATTAGGTTAAAATAGTGTATGTGTAAATGACATAGGGGCTAAAGCTGTTAAAACGTCGCACATTAATATGGGACCGTACAGCCACATGGTGATGCAAACTTTTAGCAGCTTGCAACCACAGTTACTGATATATCTGGCGAATTCCAAACGAGGAAAAGCAAAAACATTAGTTAAACTTAGATAAATTATTCGTAAATAGTAGCTGGTTACACTGAAGATACAAATGTATAAACAGTTTCCTGTATTCAGCAATAAGAGAGTGAAGTCGTAAAACAACGTATGTCACACAAGTACAAACAGTAACGCACGTCACCCTTTCGATGTGTTGTCCCACATTAATGCGTGAAGTTTCTACAGCATTCAGTATTTACAGATGCGATTTGCAGAACTGAGAAATTTCTGTGGTGACTACTATATGGTATGTTGTCATGAAGCTCAACAAATGAGAATTGGTAGAGAGAATTTAGAAGCGACAGAGGAGTTTGCCTATTTCAGAAGCGGGATCACAAGGGACGGCAGAAACTGGAAAGAAACTAAGAGGAGAATACAGCAGGCTAAAATTGCATTCAACTTGGAAAACAATGTCACTCGTCAAGATGAATATCAGTCAGGAAATTGTTGTGTCCAGATGGAAGTACTTTTGTCTGGCCATACATGCAGGTTCTTTGACTGCTCTAGGAGAAGGCTAATCAAAGTAGATCATGTTAAATATTAGTTCACTTTATTACATAAAAGAATAACAGATTTACTTAACTTTGGCACACTTCTATGCCACAGGACTGCTTGTTACAATTGTCATTGACTCTGAAAGCATCACCTGATGCACAGATTAACAAACTGTTCTCTTGCAGTGCAAAATGCAATCTTGACTAAAGTGCAGGTTCATCAGAAATTTTAACTATGACTATGATGATGAGTGCTGTAGCTGGTGTCTCGAACTGGTGTGAGCTCTTCCTGTCTCAGCTCTATGTTGACCTCAGTGTGAGGGCACTGCAGTGCTGGGAGAGAGGTACGGTCTTCAGGAGTGCCACTCATATGTTGTTGCAGATTGCAGTGAGAATTGAATAATGTCTGTGATATCGAGTTTGGTATTGCAACGATCTCTCTGGATAATGCCACAGACATAATCAAATAGGTCGTGGGAGCAGTTGTTTGGAGTTTGGCATGATACAGGTATGAACCTGAGCAAGACGAAGAATCCTGAAGAAAATCCTAGCGTCTTGGCTGAAGACTTAGCCAACTGGGAACAACCAGGAGAGACCTAAAGGAGATCCCAGCATACTGACTGAAGACTCAGCCAACTGGGGTCTGAAGAAGGTCCCTGCAAGTAAACTAGACTTGGAGAAATGGCGACGTCCAGAAGAGTCCCAAAGAAGATCCCAACAAGTCAGCTGATGTCTGATCCAATTAGGGACTACCAGTAGAGAGCTAAAGAAGATCATAGCAAGTAGGCTGGAGACTAAGCCAACTGGGATCTGAAGAAGGTCCCTGTAAGTAAACTGTAGACTTGGAGAACTGGGGATGTCCAGAAGAGTCCCATAGAAGATCCCAACAAGTCGGCTGATGTCTGATCCCATCAGGGACTACCAGTAGAGAGCTAAAGAAGATCATAGCAAGTAGGCTGGAGACTACGCCAACTGAGGACAACGACAAGGGTCCTGATCAATATCTAAGCAGAGGGGTTGAAATGTCGATTACTGAAGCATTACTACCCAACTGATTTTACCTCTGATGACAACGGTTACAGAAGCAAGCAGGCACTTATAACCTAAATCGGACTGTATTGGCGAGGTCACTGGTACAACGGGATTTGGGACGGGGGGACAGCGCCAGTTACCTGCTCCTCTATGACCCCGATGTCGGCCTGCGGCCGCACGCTGACTTTCCTGGCCGGGGGCAGCGGCAGAGTGTCCTTCGGGTGGAGCAGCGCCCCCAGCAGGGCCTCGGCGGCTCGCAGCTGCTCGGGGTCGACGTCGACGTCTCGCTTGCTGGGCTGGGCGCGGGCCGAGCCTGCGCCAGCGCCGGGGCGGCTCTCCGCCCCCGCCACCTCCTGCTCCTCCAGCACCGCCTCCAGGTCGGAGGCGGCGCGCGACGCGTGCGGGCTCTGGTGGGAAGTCGCGAACTCTGCAACACATTGGCCACACACTGTAAGAAAAGTGGACATTGCTCACACTCGTTTTGGTGTAGAACACGAACCAGCACTTTAGTGCAGAATGCGATCCACTGAGACAGGCCTGGGTGTCGTATTCGCAATTTCTGAGCTCTGTAGCACTCACTGAGAAGCCAGAACCTGTCAGTAGCGTATTGATCCACATTTTGAACGCAAGATAGCAGCGATCCTGCGTGGCATGGACTCGACAAGTCTTTGCTAGATTTCCAGAGCTATGTGGCACAAGATTTTAGGCTTATTTCTATGCCACCAATGTTTGGTAAAGTTATTGAAAAGACTGTGAGGTACTGGATGGGTTAAACAAGAGGTTTCGAACGCTAGGCATTTTTTTCCATTTTACTATGGCGTTAGATTGTGTTGATCACAAAATATTGCTCCAGAAGTTGGACCATTATGGAATGCGGGGAGTAGCTCACAATTGGTTTACCTCTTGCTTTGACTACAGACAGCAAAAGATCATTATTCACAGTGTTGAAAATAGCTGTCGTATGGGGTCTGAGTGGGGTACAGTCAAGTGGGGGGTGCCCCAGGGATCAGTGTTAGGGCCTCTCCTGTTCCTTATTTATATAAATGATATGTCCTATAATATTACAGATAATTCTATGATATTTTTGTTTGCTGATGACACTAGCTTGGTAGTGAAGGTGTTCTGTGTAACGCTGGCTCTGTTTCAAACAGTGCACTTCATGACATAAGTTCATGGCTTGTAGAAAATAAACTATCACTAAATCACAGTAAGACTCAGTTTTTACAGTTTCTAACACCCAATTCAACAAAACCCAACGTTTTAAATTCACAGAATGGGCATATGATTAGTGCAACAGAACAGTTAAAGTTTCTAGGTGTTCAGATAGATAGTAAACTGTCGTGGAACGCCCACGTTCAGGATCTTGTTCAAAGACCTAATGCTGTCATTTTTACTATTCGAAAGGTATCTGATGTAGGTGATCGTTCTACATGAATGTTAGTCTAATTCGCTTATTTTCATTCGCTTATGTCATATGGTAGTCAACGGCCTTGCCGCAGTGGATACACCGGTTCCAGCGCGATCACCGAAGTTAAGCGCTGTCGGGCGTGGTCGGCACTTGGGTGGGTGACCATCCAGGCCGCCATGTGCTGTTGCCATTTTTCGGGGTGCACTCAGCCTCGTGATGCCAATTGAGGAGCTACTCGACCGAATAGTAGCGGCTTCGGTCAAAAATACCATCATAACGGCCGGGAGAGCGGTGTGCTGACCCCACACCCCTCCTAGCTGCATCCTCCACTGAGGACGACACGGTGGTCGGATGGTCCCGGTAGGCCACTCGTGGCCTGAAGACGGAATGCTTCTGGTATTATATTTTGGGGTAATTCCTCCCATTCTCAAAGGATATTTTTGGCTCAGAAATGGGCAGTTCAGGCATTAAGTTGTGTAAGTTCGTGAACCTCTTTTCAACCCCTGATCACCAGTCTGCGTATTCTGACATTGGCTTCTCAACATATGAATATATGTATTTACTGTCGGTTCTTGTTAACAATATCACCGCATTCCCAAGAATTAGCAACTTTCACTCACAAGGGGAGGCCGCCAATTGTGAAATTCAGATTCGATTCATACTGCGCATAATAAAAGCTCATGGCCAGAGGTGTAATGTGGAAAAGCACCAAGATGCACTTCTCAGCCGTTGTCGAGAAAATCGACAGTTAAAAGAAACCGTTGCGGTGAAATACTCTCTACGATTAATAGTTTTCTACAGCGTCGTGGCGCAGCGGTAAGCGCTCGGGTTCGTAATCCGAAGGTCGCCGGATCGAATCTCGCGCCATGCAACCTTTTTCCTTTTTAGTATTTGTTTTTTTTTTAATTCAAATATATAATTCCCGGCAATCAGTTGCAACAATTATGCATATAATAAGTCGTTGAAAGTCGTTTGGCGTGGAAAAACTGACGACTTCGAACATCATTATGTTTTCCGCAAACAAAGTTGTATTTCACAAATGTTATTGTCTTCATAATGTTAACCACGTATAGTTAACCGAAAACGTAGAAACTATATTCCGAAACGAATACGTATAGCGTAAGTCAAACGTTCGAATTAGAATAGAGACCCCACGAACACAAATTTGCTGAGGCAGGTATGAAATATAAACTCCGTTATTCGCTCGTTACAACTGAAGGACAGATGTTGAATGGGTCGAAACGAGCCGCCGCATAACAGCGCAGTTGCCTGCTAACTTCGAAAGAAGGTAGATGCGGTCCCTAGCGCAACTTATAACATCATCGAAAATCAGTGCGGACGGGAGAGCTTTGGTACACCTTGTTAAAAAAACGGAAAAATGGAGGCGGTACAATTGGAGAGCGATCCGCCTTCACCAACATGCATAAGCAATTCATTAATAGTATATATATACGTATCAATTACAAGAAACTAATAATAAAAAAAATTGCATAGCGAGAGATTCGATCCGGCGACCTTCGGATTACGAACCCGAGCGCATACCACTGCGCCACGACGCTGTAGAAAATTATTAATCGTAGAGATTATTTCACCGCAACGGTTTCTTTTAACCGTCGATTTTCTCGACAACGGCTGAGAAGTGCATCTTGGTGCTTTGCCACATTACACCTCTGGCCATGAGCTTTTATTATGCGCAGTATGAATCGAATCTGAATTTCACAATTGGCGGCCTCCCCTTGTCAGTTAATATTAGTCAGAAATCCAATCTGCATTTGGACTGCGTTTCCTTGCCCCTTGTGCAGAAAGGTGTGCGGTATACTGGTGTGTCCATTTTCAATGAGCTACCACAATAATTCAAAAATCTTAGCACTATCTCACGCGCTTTCAAATCAAAACCGAAGAGTTTCCTCATGGGCCACTCCTTCTATTCTGTATAAGAGTTCCTTGGAAAATTTAGCTGATCCCTATGCTTTACTGTTGACAGTGTTTACTTAAACACTTGTCTGTTTTTGGGTTCATAAACATTTTATTTCATTTGTTCTTACTTTTATGTTGTAATTTCATTTACTGACAGGTTCCATAACCTTGGAGATTTGCTACTCAATTTGGTCCTACGGAACTAGACTTGCAAAATAAAAAAAAAAAAATATGTTTATTGCACCGGCCATGCAGTTCTAGTAAACTACTTGTTGGTGATCAAATGAAGCTATATAATTCCAGAGACCTTTTCAAGTCTCAAATATCTATTATGTATGTCTGAACTGACGAATGAAAGTTTTTTCCAAGGCCAGGATTCGAACCTGTGTCTGGTGCTCACTAGGCAGTTGTGCTAATTATTACGCCACAACTGCACAGATTACCTAGTATGTCTCCCTTCTGGAATAGCACCTCAGCATGGAAACCCAGGCGTACGTGGGTTAGTAAAATGAAACTACATAGTTCCAGAGACCTTACGCTATGTATACATGCAGACTAAAGTGACAAATGAAAATTTGTTCCAAGGCCGGAACTCGAACCAAGTCTCCTGCTCATCAGGCTGATGCGCTAACCACTATGTCACCCTGGTACAGTGAACAGCAGGAATCCCCATTTCGTTCGATGCTGAATTGTTATTGCAATACACTTGGAGAGTCTCTGCAATGGTGTTTGAGTTTACAGGGAATACCAAGTGGGTTGATGCGTGAATGGGAATTTGGATTGAGGATGGAGGCATGCTAGGGTAGTCCGTGCGGTTGTACAAAGCCACTGTGCCAGGGTGGTGTACTGGTTACGGCATCTGCGTAGTGAGCCGCAGACCTGAGTTCGAATCCCAGCCTTGCTACAAATTTTCGTTCATCACTTCAATCTGCCATTTATACTTGTCGGTCGTTTGTGGACATGAAGCTGGCGCCAAATAGTGTCCAAGGTGTGTCCTCGGTTTCAGATTAGATGAATTGCGTGGCCAAGTGATCAATGCGATTTCGGTATCATGCTCTTCAATTCACTGTAGCACCGTACTGGCATAGTGATGCGGAGAGTTACTCTGCTGGAAAATGCCTTCACAGTCAGGGAGATCCGCATGATGGAGGAACACATGTGACCGCCATTTATGTGTATGTAGTCTATAGCTGTCATCATGTCTTCCATTACTATCACAGACCACACAGAAGCACAGGTTAGCGTTCCCCAAAGCATAATACTATCCCCACCGGGCTGTGTTGTGGCACGATGCTGCTACTGTTATTTATTCCCACATAAATCGGCAATTTACTATCAAAATTATACCACAATAATGATTTACTTTGAATAATTTAATAATAGGCGCCATGTAAACAATGATTTTATGTTATATCTACAATAACTGTTTACATACATTTTTTCTCTAGAGATGTAACATGTTTTTCAAATGTAGCACCCATTTAGTTGTGAATCTGCTTGTGATTATCTTCTCCGATAACTTAATTGTTTAATATTTCATACTTAAGTTCTTGTATTATTGAAAAAGTGGGTCCTGTTGTCGATTTATCATATGCTTCAAATGGTTCAAATGGCTCTGAGCACTATGGGACTTAACATCTGAGGGTATCAGTCCCCTAGAACTTAGAACTACTTGATCCTAACTAAGCTAAGGACATCAAACACATCCATACCTGAGGCAGGATTCTAACCTGCGACCGTAGCAGCAGTGCGGTTCCGGACTGAAACGCCTAGAACCACTCGGTCACATCGGCCGGCTATCACATACTAGGTGAGGACCTGGCACTGTGAGGATATGTATTCCAATCCTGTTAGTCCATTTCCTCCTTCCCTTTGTGTCCAACTCCTACTTCCTATATTTCTTCATCCACTCATCCTCCCGCCTTCTCTCCGTCCATCTCATCCTCCTTCCTTTCTCAGATCATATCCTCCTCTCCCATCTTTCTATCTCTCTACACCCCCTCCTCCCACTTATCTGGGTCCATCTCTTCCTCCCCACTTTCTTTCTCCAAATCATCCCCCCGCCCCCACCCTCGCACCTGCCCCCCCCCCTCCCCGAGCCATTGTAGGCTGGTGGTTTTTACCCCTGCAGTATATCTTTCGAGACAGTAAGTCATATATCTACCAAGTTTTCTTGGAATTGACCCAGTGGTTTAAGAGGAGCTTTTAACCTGTGGCTTTGCCAGAACACGCATATGTGACACAAACTGGTGTCCACAATTAAAGCAACAATCGGAAATTTTGCAAGACTGCGTTTATTTTGCCACCACAAAAGAGTACAAACATGTAATAGTAGAAACAATGTAAAGAATACAGAACGTAAGCAACTGCAACATGCGTAACGTTCTGCGTTGTTCTCCAACTTAATGGATTTCTACACAAATTCTGACCACCGGTTAATGTGCTCAGTATGGGTTGTGAGGGCCCGCCTGGTTAGCCAATCGGTCTAACGCCCGGCTTTGTGGAGTGGGAAGGAGCGCCTGGTCCCCGGCACGAATCTGCCCAGCGGACTTGTGTCGAGGTCCGGTGAGATGGCCGGCCAGTGGATGGTTTTTAGGCAGTTTTCCATCTGCCTCAGCGAATGTGAGCTGGTTCCCCTTATTCCGCCTCAGCTACATTATGTCGGTGATTGCTGTGCAAACAAGTTCTCCACATACGCGTACACCACCATTACTCTACCACGCAATCATAAGGGTTACACTCGTCTGGTGTGAGACGTTTGCTGGGGGGGGGGAGGGGTCCAAATGGTTCACATGGCTCTGAACACCATGGGACTTAACTTCTGAGGTCATCAGTCCCCTAGAACTTAGTACTTGAACCTAACTAACCTAAGGACATCACACTCATCCATGCCCGAGGCAGGATTCGAACCTGCGAACGTAGCGGTCGCGCAGTTCCAGACTGTAGCACCTAGACCCGCTCGGTCACTCCGGCCTGCTGGGGGGGGGGGGGGGGGCGTCCACCAGGGTCCAAACCGCACAATGACCATGGATTCGGTGTGGGGCGGCAGAGGGGTGGACTGCAGTAGTAGTCGTGGGGTTGTGGACCACTGCGGCTGCGGCGGGGACGGAGCCTCTCCGTCGTTTCTAGGTTCCCAGTTAACATACAATACATACAATTGGTTGTGACCACGTCCGGCGGCAATACAGGCTTTACAACGACGGGGCATAGTGTGAATGGTGTCTCATGTTGACCCAATAACTCCCGTTCTTCCAGAGAGCTGCTCTCGAATCTTGGAGATGCTGACGTGATACAACCTGTCTGCATGGTGCATCCCAGGCATGCTCTATGGCATTCAGATCAGGAGAGCGAGGAGGCCACGTCATGCGTGCAGTGTCTTCCGTTTCCAAGAAAAGATCAACCACCTGTGCTCTATGAGGTCCAGTATTATCGTCCATCAGTACCAAGTCTGGGCCCAAAGCGTCTCGCAACAACCGCACAAGATGTCCCAAGACCTCATCACAATACCTGACAGCAGTTAAACCTTACCGACGCACCCGTATAATTTCACAAAGAGATGTTCGAGTGGTGAGCATAATCCCTGCCCACACCATTAGGGATCCTCCTCGATATTGGTCTCTTTCCAAAATGTTTGGCCGTCAGATGTGAATCCGTCAAGAATCATTCACACGAAATCGGGACTCATCTCTGAAAAGGACATTGCCCCTCGATTCTACCGTCCAGATGGCATAGTGACGATTCCACCCTAGACGTTCCCTTCTGTGAAGACGCGTCAGAGGTACACATACAGCACGTCTCCAACACTCTGCCGAAGCCCTCAGTACACCGTTTGCTCGACAGAACACGTCCTGTGGATGCTGCGAGGTCAGATGCCAATTGCTGTGCAGTACTAAGGCGGTACCGTCCTGCCCCTGCAGCCAAATAACGGTCCACTCTGTCTGATGTCACACATAGTCGGCCCTGTCCTGGTCTCCAGGATTCAGTTTCGGTCTCTATGATCTATCGCCTCATACGAGTGTTGTGTACATAGTTCCGTGTAGTCAGCACGTACACAACTCTCCCACTAGAGCGCGCCCCGCTAAGCACAACAGCGCAGGCGCAGCGCTCGTCCGTCTCCGCACTACGAGATGGCGCTGCCATAGAGACAGACCAAATCCTGCTTCCGCCGATCCGCGTATTATTATGTAATGCAGCCGATGAGATTGCTGCTAACATAGAACCTTTTCTCCTCGCGGATCACACTCGCGCAGTGATACCTGAACGCTCGAGGTATTATAACGAGTGTACAGACCTCCGATTAGTCAGTCTGCATCAGTCTGCATTAGTCTGTAGTCAAGTTTCAGTCTGCGCCTAATAAGATTATCATATTCCTGTACATAGCATGAAGATAAATGAATAGACACTTTGTCAAGTATCAGAGATATGTGAGAATAAGATTAGCGTACCAAGACCAAAGGAATTTCAGATCGTCAATTGTAAACAGCATCCAGAATCAAGTTACGTAATTTCTATGATTTTTATTATTTTGATAAATGTGTGTGAAAATTAATCAAGTTCTGTTTAAAGTTGGTCACCGTCAATCTGCTACTCTAAGCGTGCAAGTGGCATTTCTATCGTCTGACCTAACGGCAGAAGATAAACACGCCACGATAAGACCACGAGACATATTGCTGACACTCGCCTACTTCGTTAGAGCGACAAGTCAAATAATCTGATGGTGTGCGTACCGAAGGTCTTACAGTACGCACACCACAACGAGAAACAACACTACGACTCACATTAAGCCATTGGTCCACATCAGTTTGCGTCTGTCCTGCTTCCATTCTTCTTATGGCCCTCCATCGCAGAGAGTCTGGTAGGCATCTTCTCTGTGCCATAGTGTACCGTCTGTGACTGCGTACACAGCAATTGTGGATATGGGGCTACCCGGCAAACAGTACCCCGCTTCATAGGTGCCCTGCCGGCTACGGTGGCCGAGCGGTTCTAGGCGCTCCAGTCCGGAACCACGCGGCTGCTACAATCGCAGGTTCAAATCCTCCCTCAGGCATGGATGTGTGTGATGTCCTTAGATGAGTTAGGTTTACTTAGTTCTAAGGACTGATGACCTCAGATGTTAAGTCCCATAGTGCTTAAAGCCATTTGGACCATTTTTGATAGGTACCCTGACGTCATCGTTGGCATGGTTATCCCATGACGGGAATGCCATCTTCCGTGATCGTAATGTCTGTTGATATGTTATACCTTGAATTAGACACAGAACGGGGAAATAGCGGTTTGTTGCTTTAATTTTGGACACCAGTGTATATTACGAACATAACATATTTCACACAGGTATCTGTACTCGTATTTCATAGGTATCTTTAGCGAATATCAGCCTGCAGTTCCGTTTCCACGCAGCTCAATATTTATGACGTCGTATCTTCTGAAAAATGTCTCATACAAAGATATAATTTTGCAGGTACAGGGTGTTTCAAAAATGACCGGTATATTTGAAACGGCAATACAAACTAAACGAGCAGCGATAGAAATACACCGTTTGTTGCAATATGCTTGGGACAACAGTACATTTTCAGGCAGACAAACTTTCGAAATTACAGTAGTTACAATTGTCAACAACAGATGGCGCTGCGGTATGGGAAACTCTATAGTACGATATTTTCCACATATCCACCATGCGTAGCAATAATATGGCGTAGTCTCTGAATGAAATTATCCGAAACCTTTGACAACGTGTCTGGCGGAATGGCTTCACATGCAGATGAGATGTACTGCTTCAGCTGTTCAATTGTTTCTGGATTCTGGCGGTACACCTGGTCTTTCAAGTGTCCCCACAGAAAGAAGTCACAGGGGTTCATGTCTGGCGAATAGGGAGGCCAATCCACAATCCACGCCGCCTCCTGTATGTTTCGGATAGCCCAAAGCAATCACACGATCATCGAAATATTCATTCAGGAAATTAAAGACGTCGGCCGTGCGATGTGGCCGGGCACCATCTTGCATAAACCACGAGGTGTTCGCAGTGTCGTCTAAGGCAGTTTGTACCGCCACAAATTCACGAAGAATGTCCAGATAGCGTGATGCAGTAATCGTTTCGGATCTGAAAAATGGGCCAATGATTCCTTTGGAAGAAATGGCTTCCCAGACCAGTACTTTTTGAGGATGCAGGGACGATGGGACTGCAACATGTGGCTTTTCGGTTCCCCATATGCGCCAGTTCTGTTTATTGACGAAGCCGTCCAGGTAAAAATAAGCTTCGTCGGTAAACCAAATGCTGCCCACATGCATATCGCCGTCATCAATCCTGTGCACTATATCGTTAGCGAATGTCTCTCGTGCAGCAATGGTAGCGGCGCTGAGGGGTTGCCGCGTTTGAATTTTGTACGGATAGAGGTGTAAACTCTGGCGCATGAGACGATACGTGGACGTTGGCGTCATTTGGACCGCAGCTGCAACACGGCGAACGGAAACCCGAGGCCGCTGTCGGATCACCTGCTGCACTAGCTGCGCGTTGCCCTCTGTGGTTGCCGTACGCGGTCGCCCTACCTTTCCGGCACGTTCATCCGTCACGTTCCCAGTCCGTTGAAATTTTTCAAACAGATCCTTTATTGTATCGCTTTTCGGTCCTTTGGTTACATTAAACCTCCGTTGAAAACTTCGTCTTGTTGCAACAACACTGTGTTCTAGGCGGTGGAATTCCAACACCAGAAAAATCCTCTGTTCTAAGGAATAAACCATGTTGTCTACAGCACACGCTTACAGCAGAAAGACGACGTACAGAATGGCGCACCCACAGACTGCGTTGTCTTCTATATCTTTCACATCACTTGCAGCGCCATCTGTTGTTGAAAATTGTAACTACTGTAATTTCGAAAGTTTGTCTGCCTGAAAATGTACTGTTGTCCCAAGCATATTGCAACAAACGGTGTATTTCTATCGCTGCTCGTTTAGTTTTTATTGCCGTTTCAAATATACCGGTCATTTTTGAAACACCCTGTATATTCAGCGGTGTATTTGGATTCTGTCTGCGAAATTTTTTGCGATTATTGTAAGTAGTAAAGACGTAATAAATTAAAATATCATGCCTGATTAGACAGTTTTTCATTCATCTCATTGTTTATGACGTCGTATCAGCTGAACTAGGGAGATAGGTACCTCCTCAGCGATTGTTGTCTGACAGTGAGGAATACCTACACTATGTTCAATTGAAATTGGTCCAGTGCTTTAGGAGGAAATGTAGAACATACACACATGGACATATACACAAATCCATTTTTGTAATACGCATGGACTTTAGAACAGAATATCTCGGCAAATAGTGTTAAGTAAGCACAGCCGCCAGGCGGATACTAGCTCTTGTAAAAGTAAACAAGGAACAACTCTCTGCTGTGTCATTTTTCAGGCTCCAAAACAAGGGAGCTCACTGTCGTTTCCACAAACCTCAAACGAACTGATCGAAGAATCAGCACTGACCGAAGAAGAAAGAAGTCGTCTGTGACACAGCTGTCTTTGATTCTTGAAACATTCCTTGCACATAGAATATGGCATTATATTTCATGTTCGGATCATGGCCATTAATAGTTCCTCTTCCGATATTTCGGTTGGTAAACTAACCATACTCAAGTCAAATGGGGGATATAGTTCACGATACCGAAGCGTGTGTACTTCTATACTGACACGTCAACTGAAGCGATGCAAAGATGTACTTTGGGGTAAAGTTCGTGCATATCACACATAATCCAGTCTTCAAAACAGTGCCCATCACAGACAAAACTTGTGCATGTAATGGAAAAATGTCTGAAGAGCTGAGTTAGAAGTGCCATAGTGTTTACCACTAAGGTGGTAAGTTACTGCAATGGATGGCAGGTGTTGTAATCTCAGGCAACGAAAACTCAGTACAAAATTTCCTTTGAGAGTTCGGTAAACCTCTCTTTTCACGCCTGTGCCACTGCTTCTGTCAGTGTTTTTCACACTTCCGTAAATTTTTCCCCTCCCACCGCCCTCCGCCCCCCCCCACTCTACCTAAGTGCGCGACTGCTACGGTCGCAGGTTCGAATCCTGCCTCGGGCATGGATGTGTGTGATATCCTTGGGTTAGTTAGGTTTAAGTAGTTCTAAGTTCTAGCGGACTGATGACCTCAGATGTTAAGTCCCACAGTTCTCAGAGCCATTTGAACCATGCCACAGCTCGGTAATAATAAGTTACTAGTTACCTGATTCCTGATAATGAAAAATTCTGTACATTACTTACAGCATTGAATGGGCTAAGGATCAATTATGTTTTGGATGTCGTGTCACTTCTTCCGTGTTAGCTAAGAAAATGTAAGAATACCCGTAGGAAACACTTCAAATAACGCGATATATAGCGATTCTGTGTTTGAAATGAACGAAAAACAGAAAAATACAAAAAGTTTCGTTCTTTGAAGAGAACAAGCTGCAGAAGTAAGGTAGCTGAGAAACTGACAACATACACGACTAATAGCGTCATGTGAGGTGTGTGTGAACTGACAGCTAAGTAAACGTAATTTTTCCACATTTAGAATCATTCAGCCAAACCTTTGAGCATAGCAAAAGAAAAAAAAAAAAACCACAGAATGCTTCAAATCAGCGATATCTGTCACTAACTGTAAACTACATGGAAATTAATGAAAAATATTTGGCACCTACTTATCCTTCCCTTATCTATGGAAATAACTTCGGTCAAAATTCACAAAACCTACGCAAGAGGTTTTCTGTTTTCTGAAAGAAAATGACAATTACTGGAGATAGCACTAAAAATGTTGAAATACATTTGAGTAACATAATAAAAAAATGGCGTCTTGTATAAGGTGAAATTTCTCTCCGGGCTTAAGGATCTTTCTGTTCCCTGTCCCCATCCTATGTGGGTGCCCCTGAGCCACTGTATTGGGCCTACCTCTGATGGACAAAGTTCTGGTCAATAGTCTTTGTTACAGTGGGCATGCACATCACCTTTGTTGCTGGACACATGGGCAGTCTTTGTTTAAAGTGGTCACAGGGACAGCCTTTATTTACAGTGGACAGTTGAATCGCCTTTATTTACATAGAATTTGTGATGGGCCTTTGTTCGTAGTGGACAAGTGGGTAGCCTTTGTTTACAGTGATCTTGGGGACAGTCTTCGTTTATAGTGGACAGTTGGATGGCCTTTGTTTACAGAGGACATGTGGTGGCCATTTGTTCACAGTGGACAGTTGCGCAGACTTTGTTTACAGTGGTCACAGGGACAGCCTTTGTTTACAGAGGAGAACTGGGTTACCTTCATTTACAGAGAACATTTAGCCTTCCTTTTTTTTACAGTGGACGCATGGGTGGGCTTTGTTTACAGAGGTCACAAGGGCGGCTTTTACTTACAGTCAACAGCTCGAAGGTCTTTGCTTAGAAATAAGATGGGGTCAGCCTTTGTTTACAGTGACAGATGGGTAGCGTTTGTTTACAGTGGTCATGGTGACAGCGTTTGCTTACAGTGGATGGCTGGATCGCCTTTGTTTACAGAGAACATGTGGTGGGTGTTTGTTCACGGTGGACACAGGGACAGCCTTTGTTTACAGTGGAGAGCTGGGTTACCTTCATTTACAGAGAACATTTAGCCTGCCTTTTTTTTACAGTGGATGGTGGGTAGTCTTTGTTTACATTTGTCACAGGGACAGCTTTTGTTTGAAGTGGACAGCTCAGAGGCATTTGCTTATATGTAAGATGTGGTCAGCCTTTGTTTACAGTGACAGGTGGGTAGCGTTTGTTTACAGCGGTCATGGTGATAGCCTTTGCTTACAGTGGATGGCTGGATCGCCTTTGTTTACAGAGAACATGTGGTGGGTGTTTGTTCACAGTGGACACGTAGGTAACCTTTGTTTACAGTGGTCACAGGGACAGCCTTTGTTTACAGTGGAGAGCTGGATTACCTTCATTTACAGAGAACATTTAGCATTCTTTTGCTTACAGTGGATGGTGGGTAGTCTTTGTTTACAGTTGTCACAGGGACAGCTTTTGTTTGAAGTGGACAGCTCAGAGGCATTTCCTTATATGTAAGATGTGGTCAGCCTTTGTTTACAGTGAAAGGTGGGTAGCGTTTGTTTACAGTGGTCATGGTGATAGCCTTTGCTTACAGTGGATGGCTGGATCGCCTTTGTTTACAGAGAACATGTGGTGGGTGTTTGTTCACAGTGGACACCTAGGTAACCTTTGTTTACAGTGGTCAGCCTTTGTTTACAGTGGAGAGCTGGATTACCTTCATTTACAGAGAACATTTAGCATTCCTTTGTTTACAGTGGATGGTGGGTAGTCTTTGTTTACAGTTGTCACAGGGACAGCTTTTGTTTGAAGTGGACAGCTCAGAGGCCTTTGCTTATATGTAAGATGTGGTCAGCCTTTGTTTACAGTGAAAGGTGGGTAGCGTTTGTTTACAGTGGTCATCGTGATAGCCTTTGCTTACAGTGGATGGCTGGATCGCCTTTGTTTACAGAGAACATGTGGTGGGTGTTTGTTCACAGTGGACACTTAGGTAACCTTTGTTTACAGTGGTCACAGGGACAGCCTTTGTTTACAGTGGAGAGCTGGATTACCTTCATTTACAGAGAACATTTAGCATTCTTTTGCTTACAGTGGATGGTGGGTAGTCTTTGTTTACAGTTGTCACAGGGACAGCTTTTGTTTGAAGTGGACAGCTCAGAGGCCTTTGCTTATATGTAAGATGTGGTCAGCCTTTGTTTACAGTGAAAGGTGGGTAGCGTTTGTTTACAGTGGTCATGGTGATAGCCTTTGCTTACAGTGGATGGCTGGATCGCCTTTGTTTACAGAGAACATGTGGTGGGTGTTTGTTCACAGTGGACACTTAGGTAACCTTTGTTTACAGTGGTCACAGGGACAGCCTTTGTTTACAGTGGAGAGCTGGATTACCTTCATTTACAGAGAACATTTAGCATTCTTTTGCTTACAGTGGATGGTGGGTAGTCTTTGTTTACAGTTGTCACAGGGACAGCTTTTGTTTGAAGTGGACAGGTCAGAGGCCTTTGCTTATATGTAAGATGTGGTCAGCCTTTGTTTACAGTGACAGGTGGGTAGCTTTCATTTACACTGGTCATGGGGACAGACCTTGTTTAAAAAAGTGGACTGAGAACAAATGGCTTTGTTTACACTGGATAGGTGGCAGCCACTGTTTACAGTGCTTGCAGGGATAGCCTTTGTATACAGTGGATAACTCAAAGGCCTTTGCTTAGCGAGAAGATGTGGTTGGCGTTTGTTTACAGCAGACAGGTTGTCAGCCTTTGTTTACAATGGTCACAGGCACAGCCTTTGTTTACAGTAGACAGATGGATGGCCTCTGTTTACAAAGAACACTTGGTGGTGAGCTTTTGTTTACAGTGGACAGATGAGCAGCTTTTGTTTAAAGTGGAGATGTGGATGGTCTTTGCTTACACTTACCTCTGACAGTGCGTCGCTGCCCGGCATCCCCCGCGTGGTAGAGCACGAACTCCTCCCCTGGCCTGGGTTCCGTGATGACAGACACCTCAGCCGGTCGAGGCAAGGCGGGCGCGGCCAGAAGCGCCAACATCAACAACCTGAAACAAGCAAGAGATAGGGCCATGTAATTATGTTCAGCCACACATTTTAGGTTATTTCTTTCCAAATTAACACACACATCACTTAATAACGCTAAATTCAGAGACAGTGCTACTAGATCGCTGATAAAGGCAGGAATCGGAAATGGAGTGCAGTGGAAGCGAAATGTTCCGACTACTGCTGGCGTTACTCAATGAGCACTAGCGGGCAATTGGGCTTCAAGCTAAGGTCAGAAAGTGAACACTCAAGAGCCTTTTCTAAAAAAAATTAAAATTGAAATAATTAGTTGTAAGGATAGATGATATGTAAAATTAACTGATGTGAAGGAAATTTGGTATATCCTGTCTCTTAAGCCGAGCTCATATAAAATTTCTGTTGAAACTCACAGTTTCGCCCCCATCTATGGAGGACATCTTCATGGGATGTTGTAGCCTTACTGAGTTTCTGATGCACCCTCTGGCTCGCTACTGACTACAGTAGAATTCTGTTCCCGCGGAATCCATTTATCTTCACACCCTCCTACTTCCTGTTGAAATTGACGGGTTGTTCAGCGGCCTCTATTTCCGCTGTACAGCGACTCGTAGTATGCGCTTGTGGCAGGCGGTATCTCAGTGCTACGAAATCCAATCTGATTGTCCCCTGACTGCGAGCCATATTCCCCAACGGCTGATCTTTGTGTTTCTCCCCTTCTTCTGTTACTCTCACATAGGCTATAAAAACTGCATGTTGCCGACTATACGGTGTGGCGCAGTTTAATGGCAACATTATATGGCAACACCGTAGACTGGCAGTGTTTGTGGCAGTATACTTCCAGGTACCTCTCTACTGAGCGAGATGGCACAGTGGTTGGCACACTGGACTCCCATTCAAGGGGAAGACTGGGTTTTGTTTCTTGGAAACCCCTGTTTGTGAAGTCACAGTTGGAAAGTGCGTAGAGCGAAATACGATCTTAGATACAAACTGGAAGATATGTAGTCACCAGTAACCACGATCATAAAGGTAAGTGCCAATCATTCAAAGACTGGGTTTTGTTTCTTGGAAACGCCTACTTCTAAAGTCATAGTTGGAAAGTGTGTAGAGAGATTTGAACTTTAATTTTTAATTAATGTGTTCATTGGCAAAAATAGATACATCACAACGTATAAATGTTATTTTGTGATCTGGAAGAGGGAACAGCGCAAATAAAACGTAGTCATTGATTTACAAGTTGCTGAATGAGTCGCCGCGCCTCTCATTCCTCGTAATACCCCTTCCAGTTTGTATCTAAAATTGTATTTTCTTGTTTCCCTACTCATTTCCGAGATAATCCCTATTAGATTTTAAAAAAAATATTTGCTTATTTGACGTTCATTGAACCGTGCCGTGACCTTGAATAATATACCATTTTATACGTAAAATTTGAGACTCTTTTCATCTTGAGTTATTCGCCATTATGAATTAGAATGGCCCGCCCTGTATAATCAAGGCGATGCGGCCAGTGATCCCTTCAGTGAATTTCACACCGGGCTCGAACTCTTATGGAAATCGACGCGTAATGGCCGTGTGTGGTACGAGGACTATTCGGAAAGCAAGGTCCGATCGGTCACGAAATAGAAACCACTATGGAAATCAAAAATTTTTTGTTTACAGCAGTTAGCTACACCTTGCAGCTACTACTCTGCATAGACACTTCTCAGACTTTTGTCGTAGCGATGTAACAACTTTCCAGTACCCTCGTCATACCAGACAGCCACCTATGCCTACACTGGTATGCAGCTCGTTGTCTGTGCCAAAGCGTTTTCTTCATAAGCAGCGGTTTATGTGAGCAGAGATGAAACTTCTTGTTGTTGTTTTGGTCTTCAGTCCAGAGACTGGTTTGATGCAGCTCTCCATGCTACTCTATCCTACACAAGCTCCAGGTACCTACTGCAGCCTACATCCTTTTTAATCTGCTTAGTGTATTCATCTCTTGGTCTCCCTCTATTATTTTTACCCTCCACGCTCCCCTCCTATACTAAACTGGTGATTCTTTGATGCCTCGGAAATGTCCTATCAACCAATCCCACCTTCTAGTCAAGTTGTGCCACAAATTCCTCTTCTCCCCAATTCTGTTCAGTACCTCCTCATTAGTTACGTGCTCTATCCATCTTCAGCATTCTTCTGTAGCATCACGTTTCGAAAGCTTCTATTCTCAAAACTATTTATCGTCCATGTTTCACTTCCATACACGGCTGCAATCCATACAACTTTGGGGGCGCAAATTACGGGCTGTATTATGGGTGATCAAACACTTCCCAAACGAAAACGCCCCAGGAGTATCTTCATTGCCCCTGAAGAGTGTGGCCGAGAACTGTATGACAGTTGTGTTATGGGGGGTGCATGACATCAGGCGAAATCTCTCACCAGGCCCTCGTACTTGGCGAGAGACACTGTTTTCTAGCCATGTTTATGTGGTCATTATTCTCTCAGAGCTGAAAATAACGACGTGACGTGATCGACGAGAATACTAGAGGCACTGCCCAACACATCTGTGCAAATCTTCATCGGATGTTCTTTGTGGTTTCCGTTTCGCACCCGATCGGAACTTATAAGTCTCGTATAAGTTGAGAATTCGGCTCTGACGAGAACCGCAATGCGTAGTCCGTGCCGTTGCAGCAACCACAGTGTCCACATGTGGCAGGTTATCAACATTTAAGTGAGTTTGGACGTGGTATTATAGTCGGCGCACGACCGATGGGACACAGCATTTCCGAGGTAGCGTTGAGGTTGGGATTTTCCTGTACGACTACGAGCGTACCGTGAATATCGGGAATCCTGTAAAACATTTAATCTCCAACGTCGCTGCGGCCGGAAAAAGATCCTGCAAAAACGGGACCCAAGACGACTGAACAGAATCGTTCAACTTCACAGGACAGCCCTCGCTCATACTGCTGCAGATTTCAGTGCTCTGCCATCATCAAGTGACAGCGTGACAACCATACAACGGAACATCATCGATATGGCTGTCGGAGCAGAAGGCCCACTCGTATACCGTTGATGACTGCACAACACAAAACTTTATGATTCGCCTGGGCCCATCGACACCGATATTGGACTCTTGATGAGTGGAAACACGTTGCCTGGTTGGACGAGTCTCATTTCAAATTGTATCGAGTGGATGGACGTTACGGGTATCGAGACAACCTCATGAATCCGTGTACCCTGCATGTCAGGAGGGGACTGTTCAAGCTGATGGAGGCTCTGTAATGGTGTGGGGTTTGTGCAGTTTGAGTGACATGGGACCCCTTATACGTCTACATACGACCCCGATAGGTGACACGTACGTAAGCATCCTCTCTGATCAGCTGCATCTATTCATATCCATTGTGCATTTCGACGGACTTGGTCAATTCCAGCAGGACAATGCGACAGTCCAGAATTGCTACAGAATGGCTCCAGGAGCACTCTTCTGGGTTTAAACACTTCCGCTGGCCACCAGACTCCCCATATCTGGGATGCCTTGCAAGGTGCTGTTCAGAAGAGATCGCCACCCCCTCATACTCTTACGGCTTTATGGACAGCCCTGCAGGATTCATGGTTTCAGTTCCCTCCAGCACTACTTCAGACATTAGCTGAGTCCATGCCACGTCGTGTTGTGGCACTTCTGCGTGCTCGCGGGGGCCCTATGCAATATTAGGAAGGTGTACCACTTTCTTTGGCTCTTCAGTGGATGGGGGCTTAATTTAATAAATAAAAGTAATTATTATTTTTCGTAGCTGTATGTCCGATTACGAAGTCTCGTAAACGGTTGGCCCTGACTAGTTTTAGTACGCAATCTGACTGCATAGAACAACAACAAAGAATGAAATGAAATTTCTGTTAACACCATTAATTAATTAAGTCCCCAGCAACTATAAAACCTACGAAACCAAAGCACAAGTATAACTGTTCTGTGTGTGGAAGTATGACTCAATGTACGCATCTGGCACGGTTCTTCTTCAATAACACAAGAAATTTTAAATATCATTTATACTGAAGTAATTAAAGAAAATAGAAATACCATAATGACGCAAGAAAACCAGAATTACACTCTAATCCAAGAACACAAGCCAGATGCTTTGTTGACTGAACCTGTAATGCATTATTCAAGACACTGAAATAATGAGAAAAAAGCGAGTTTTGTTACCTTCATATATATTGACGAAAAACACTCAATCATTACAATATCTCCATTGGAACAACATCTACTGTACAGCCCATCAAACAACTGCATAAAACATAGAACAAGCACTCACTGCTACAACATCTCCACAAGCAATCTCCACCACGACCTCTCGACAAGAACTGCACTCCGCTACTTCTCGACAAGCACTGCCAGTGGAGGCGGCGGAACAATACTCTCTAGTGCGATCTCTGGCGCTGTGGCTCAGTTTAGCCACCTTTCAATATATATATATATATATATATATATATATATATATATATATATATATATATATACTCCGCCCTCTATGGACGACCAACAACACCTCAGCAAAATGTCGGTAGTTTGCAAAAACAGCCTGTTCCATCATCAACATTGCCTGGATAGTCGGTAATATAGCGATACACTGCAGCCTCTTTACAGCAATATTGACGACAACATACTGTCGTGAAGTAAGGACCGTGTAAACGCAACTTTAAGCAGGTGCTTCAGCGCCTTTTAGGTGAGCTTGCAATGCATTGGGACAAATTTTTCTACCTCTCTCCCCTACTTACCTCCCCTCCATATCTAACCCCCCCCGCCTTACTCTCTTCCCTGTCGGCTGTGTTGTCTGTTACGCAACCTCCGACCCCTGCTGTTAACTTGCTGCTAGCTTGTCCCACTAACTGTGACATATTGCCCGCTGCACGGAGGAGATGCAGCTGTGTGGCAACGTGTCGTAACTCCAGGAAGTCTTCTGCCCTGTCCCTGGGTAGGGGAAGGGGAGAAAGAGAGAGGTAGAGGGGAGGGGAGGCCACACACACACACACACACACAAACACACACACACACACACACACACACACAGTGTTGGGGACACTGTCGCTTTCCATCGTGGGCGCCGTTGCAGAATCGCTCACAGCGCACTTCGTATCCTCTCTTGCTCCCGGCGCGTACTACTCTCAAAGCTGCCTTACCAGTTTCCCGCACCAAGTTCCCAACGACTGGTTCTTGTAATCCTCTATTTCTAAATATTTCACTTTCCACAGCCACTCTCTTTCACCTTAAAAGGGTTTGAGGTACCGCTACCAGTCACAAAATTTGTTGGCTCCTAAATTACTCATTTAGTGACACGTTTCGAGGTGACACCTCATCATCAGGCTACACTGCCATTACAAAAGCATTTAACATAAGTGTATACGGGTATTAAAGTTTCCTTACATGACTGTTGTGATCATCTTTGTTCTTGTGGTGTGACATCCTTCTCGTGATGTACTGAGGAATCACTATTTCCAGGGCTCACTTGGATTTCTTCACAATTGTTCACAGACAAGGGTGACTTTACAATGCTGTACCACAAAACAAATCAGCAGTGCAGAAAACCCCTTTTGACCGCCATCTTATTTTCTGCACTGCTAATATGTTTTGCGTCATCGAGTTGTAAAATCACCCTTTTGAAGTCTGTGAACAGTGGTGAAGGAATCCAAGACAACACGGAAACTGCGATACTTCGGTACAGCACGAGGAGAATGTCACGCCACAAGAACAAAGATGATCACAATAGTTATGTAAAGAAACTTTGGTATCTCTATACACTTATGATAAATGTTTTTGCAATGGCACTATAGCCTGATGATGAGGTATTACCTCAATATGTGGCGCTACATAAATAATTTAGGAGTCAACAAAACTTGTGACTGGTAGCGATACAGAACAACCTTGTGTTTTTGAAACAGTTCAAAATGGTTCAAATGGCTTTAAGCACTATGGGACTTAACATCTGAGGTCATCAGTCCGCTAGACTTAAGAACTGCTTAAACCTAACCAACGTAAGGACGTCACACACATCCATGCCCGAGGCAGGATTCGAACCTGCGACCGTTGCAGCAGCGCGGTTCCGAACTCAAGCGCCCAGAACCGCTCGGCCACAACGGCCTGCTTTGAAATAGTCACAATCGACCAATGGTCGATATGGCCTCAAATCCGTAATAGACTACTGCCACTCTAATGAAGCTGGACGTTGTATTATGCTCGTTCCAACGAAGAGCGCGAACTGTCACTTTAATGATGAAGACGATCCATTACGACGATCGATTAAGACGATCACATTTGAGGAAATGTGACGTAAGCACAGTGATGGATACACCGACCGCAAGTTTACAATATTTCTTCATTTCAGAGTCTCATTCTAATGAAAAACACAACCCAACATCTTAATAAAACACACAATCCATTATCAAATGTTGCAAGAAATGGTGAAGAATACATAGACGTATGGTTTAAAATTTTACAATTTCAAAGTCTCGTACTGATGAGAAACGCGATCTATCACTTAAATGAAGAACATGAACCATTCTGTCAGATTTGAAGAAATGTGCTGCAATCACGGTGAGCGCCGCAGCGATCTAACAAGGGGAGGCCGCCAATTGTGAAATTCAGATTCGATTCATCCTGCGCATAATAAAAGCTCATGGCCAGAGGTGTAATGTGGCAAAGCACCAAGATGCACTTCTCAGCCGTTGTCGAGAAAATCGACAGTTAAAAGAAACCGTTGCGGTGAAATACTCTCTACGATTAACAGTTTTCTGCAGCGTCGTGGCGCAGCGGTAAGCGCTCGGGTTCGTAATCCGAAGGGTGCCGGATCGAATCTCGCGCCATGCAACTTCTTTTTTTTTTAGTATTTGTTTTTTGTAGTTCATATATATATATATATATATATATATATATATATATAATTCCCGGCAATCAGTTGCAACAATTATGCATATAATAAGTTGTTGAAAGTCGTTTGTCGTGGAAAAACTGGCGACTTCGAACATCATTATGTTTTCCGCAAACAAAGTTGTATTTCACAAATGTTATTAATTATCTTCATAATGTTATCCACGTATAGTTAACGGAAGACGTAGAAACGATATTCCGCAACGAATACGTATAGCGTAAGTCAAACGTTCGAATTAGAATAGAGACCCCACGAACACAAATTTGCTGAGGCAGGTATGAAATATAAACTCCGTTATTCGCTCGTTACAGTTGAAGGACAGATGTTGAATGGGTCGAAACGAGCCGCCGCGTAACAGCGCAGTTGCCTGCTAACTTCGAAAGAAGGTAGGTGCGGTCCCTCGCGCAACTTATAACATCGTCGAAAATCAGTGCGGACGGGAGAGCTTTGGTACACCCTGTTAAAAAAAAGGTAAAAATGGAGCTGTACAATTGGAGAGCGATCGGCCTTCACCAACATGCATAAGGAATTCATTAATATATATATATATATATATATATATATATATATATATATATATATGAATTACAAAAAACTAATAATAAAAAAAAAGTTGCATGGCGCGAGATTCAATCCGGCGACCTTCGGATTACGAACTCGAGCGGTTACCGGTGCGCCACGACGTTCTAGAAAATTATTAGTCGTAGAGAGTATTTCACCGCAACGGTTTCTTTTAACTGTCGATTTTCTCGACAACGGCTGAGAAGTGCATCTTGGTGCTTTGCCATATTACACCTCTGGCCATGAGCTTTTATTATGCGCAGTATGAATCGAATCTGAATTTCACAATTGGCGGCCTCCCCTTGTAAGGTTTAAAATATATGCAGTGTGGAAACCTTGTTCACACAAATTTTTCTTCTGTTTCATCACCGTTTTCGATCCATACTATCATCGCCTTCCTAAATTAGTGTAACGAAAACAGTGGACTTCAGTTGGCTACCTGTAATTTCTAAGCATAGACAAACTCGTTGAATGAATTTTTTTTCCCCAAGAGACGCAACATGTTCCGCAAATTTGTATTGCAATCTTTGTGTAACTGCATATGTTCAGCTCGTTCTATTATTAAAATTTAGCTGTCCATTATTAATTTTTGATATGTCTCAGAACAATCTGTTTCAACAAAATTAATGTGAAAGATTATTACAGCCATTGTTTTCTTATATTAATGGTTCAAATGGCTCTAAGCACTATGGGACTTAACATCTGAGGTCATCAGTCCTCTAGACCAGGGCTTCCCAACCCGTGGTCCGCAGACCCCTTAGGGGTCCGCCGGCTCTTTCTAGGGGGTCCGCGGCCACCTTTCACCAAATCGTGTAAAATAATGAGTAAAATTATTGGATAAAAATGTGAAAATCAAATTCATCACTATTTTTTTTTTTCGTGTGAAAAACATGTGTACTTTTACTTCAGGTCGTATTCCCAAGCAGCCTTTGCGGTCCCTAAGTGAGAACGCATACACAGTTTAGTGCCGGAGAATGCGGCTTCTCTGATGGACTGTTTCGCAACAATACGGGGGTCGTTTGTGCCCCGGCTCGCGGCGCTAGATGCGCGGAAACCTTTTACGCATGCGCGGAGCGAGCTTTGTCGACCAATCACAGCGCTCGCTGGCACGTATGCGGCCCCAGGCATCGTTAAATGTCAAACTTGCTTTGTCAGTGCACTACCTATTTCATAAGTCGATTTTTGACCAGTTTATTACTTCTAACATGGATCCGTGGCTGAAGTCAGGATCATTGAAGAAGGGTGCGGTTTTTCCATTGCCTTCACAACAAGGGAAGTTTCCAGTTGAAATGAATGAGGAGGGAGGACGACCAAAGGAAGAACAATCACAAGAAGGTCCAAAGACTATTGATAGTTTGGGGGGGGGGGGGGGGGGAGGGCGGTCATTGGGAACATGGCACTTGGATTAAGAAGCTTTCAGTTCCCATGGCTTTCGCTGTGAAATTTAAAGTTACTGTGCTCTTGATTGACTAGGGGTCCGCCATGGATTTTCGACTGTAGAAGGGGTCCGCCAGCTGGAAAGGTTGGGAAGCCCTGCTCTAGACTTAGGATTACTTAAACCTAACTAACCTAAGGACATCACACACATCCATGACCGAGGCAGGATTCTAACCTGCGACCGTAGCAGCAGCGCGATTCCGGACTGTAGCGCCTAGAACCGCTCGGTCACAACGGCCGGCGAAAGGTTCTCCAAGAAAGCTCATCAGGCCAGGTCAAATCTCAAAGCCAAGTTGACGGCTTTCTTTTACTTTGAAGACTTAGTTCATCGTGAATTCGTGCCACAGGGACAAAAAAAAAAAAAAAAATGTTCAAATGCGTGTGAAACCTTATGGGACTTAACTGCTAAAGTCATCAGTCCCTAAGACTACACACTACTTAAGGTAAATTATCCTAAGGACGAACAAACACCCCTGCCCGAGGGAGGACTCGAACCTCCGCCGGGACCAGCCGCACAGTCCACGACTGCAGCGCCCTAGACCGCTCGGCTAATCCCGCGCGGCCCACAGGGACAAACAGTTGTTGACGGTACTATCGGGACGTGTTGCGACGCCTGCGAGAAAATGTGAGAAGCAAACGGCCTGAAAAGTGGCGAGACAGTTCATGGCTTTTGCATCTCGATAACGCATCCGCACATTCACCCCTGTTGGTGCGTGACTGTTGCACAAGAAACGAAATCACTGTGCTACCTCACCCTCCGTACTCTCCAGGCATGGACCCTGCGGAACTTTTTTTTCCAAAGTTGAAAAACCCGCTGAAAGGACGAAGATTTCCAATTACAGACGAGATAAAAGAAAATCCGCAGACTGAAGTTGGTGCAATCCAGCAAGACGCATACCAAGGCTGCTACCGGAAGTGGAATTGGCGTTGGGAGCGGAGTATCAATTGTGGAGGAGAGTATTTGGAAGGAGAGCATGCACAATCAGTAAAAGGTAAGCGGAAAAAAATTTTATGGACAGAGTTGCGGAATTTTTTGAACAGACCTCGTACACAACGGGTATTTTCTGGTGACGCTGTGGTGTGAGGGAAGGTGTCCAAGTTGAGTGACTGTAAGAGGAAATAAGATGACAGACGAAATGCACATAGAGTTCGAATACGGTATTAGTAGTGTGGTGCCTGACGCAGTTAGGTCGATTAAGTATCTAGGCCTAACGTTGCTAAGCGATATGAAATGGAACGAGCACGTCAGGTTGGTAGAAGGGAAAGCGAATGCTCCACTTCGATTTACTTGGAAAATTTTTAGCGAAGTGCAGCTTATCTATAATGGAGGCCTCACATAGAAGACTTGTGTGACCCATTCTTGAGTACTGCTCGAGTATTTGGGATCCCCACAAGGGTCGCATTAAGGGAAGACATCGAAGCAATTCAGCGGCGGACTGCTGGATTTCGCACTAATAGATTCCATCAACAGGACTCGGAAATGTTCCGAGAATTGAAAGGAGAATCCATGGAGGGAAGACTACGTTCTTTTCGCGGAACTCTACTGAGAAAATTTAGGGACCGGCATTTGAAGCTGACTGCAGAACGATTCTACGAGGGGCGTTCAGAAAGTAAGCTCCGATCGGTCGCGAAATGGAAACGACTATGAAACTCCGATAAAGCTTTGCACAGATGTGTTGGGTAGTGTCTCTAGTATAACCCCAGTTAGCATCACGTCGCTCTTCTCATTTCTGAGCTCGCAGTGAGTGCGTAAAGATGTCTAGAAAATAGTGTCTGCCGCCAAGTACGAGGGCCTGGTGAGACATTTCGCCTGAAGCTATGCAGCTAACATTACATAACTGTCGTGCTGTTTCTTCTTCAAGACAATTCTCAGCCGCATTCTGCAGGGGCAATGAAGATGCTCCTGCATCGTTTTCAAATGGAAATGTGAGATTACCTACAATACTGTCCGCAATTGTCTCCCCCTGAGTTTCATCTCTGGTCACATGAACCGCTGTCTTTGAAGACAACATTTTGGCACAGAAAACGAGGTGTAGGCCAGCGTGGAGAATTGGCGGAAAGCACTGGCGGCTGCCTTCTATGATGAGGCTATTGAAAAGTTGGTACAACGCTATGACAAAAGTCTAAGTCAGAACGGCGACTACGTAGAGAAGTAGCTGAAAGGTGTAGCTAATTGTTACAAGTAAAACATTTCTGATGTTCACTGTGGTTTCAATTTGGCAATCAATCGGAGCTTACTTTCTGAACAGGCCTCGTATTACGCCAAGATACATTCCGCGTTAAGGACCACGGAGATGAGAGAAATTACGACTCGTTTTTCTCTCGCTCTATTTGCGAGTAGAATGGGAACGGAAATGTAGTGGCAGAAGATACCCTCTGTCATACATTAGTGGTAAGGTCTTATGGGAGCAAACTACTTAATCTAACTTCCTGACGCTAAGCACAACACGCACACCCACCCATGCCAGAGGGAGGACTCGAAGCTCCGACGGGGTGGAGGGGGGGGGGGGGGGAGCGGTGCGCTGACCGTGACAAAGCGCCCAAGACCGCTCGGCTACCCCGCGCAGCAAAGTCATAATACACTGAATGGTGGCTTGCGCAGTATCTGTGTAGCAGATGTGGACTTTAAGACGCAGTATTTCTATAACAACATTTATATACCTACAGTGTGCACCGGGTGATCAAAAAGTCAGTATAAATTTCAAAACTTTATAAACCACGGAATAATGTAGATAGAGAGGTAAAAATTGACACACACGCTTGGAATGACATGGGGTTTTATTAGAAGAAAAAAAAGATACCTCATATTGATATACGCGTGAAAGATCTCTTGCACGCGTCGTTTGGTGATGATCGTGTGCTCAGCCGCCACTTTCGTCATGCTTGGCCTCCCAGGTCCCCAGACCTCAGTCCGTGCGATTATTGGCTTGGCTTTGGGGTTACCTGAAGTCACAAGTCTATCGTGATCGACCGACATCTCTAGGGATGCTGAAAGACAACATCCGACGCCAATGCCTCGCCATAACTCCGGACATGCTTTACAGTGCTGTTCACAACATTATTCCTCGACTACAGCTATTGTTGAGGAATGATGGTGGACATATTGAGCATTTCCTGTAAAGAACATCATCTTTGCTTTGTCTTACTTTGTTATGCTAAGTATTGCTATTCTGATCAGAAGAAGCGCCATATGTCGGACATTTTTTGAACGTTTGTATTTTTTTGGTTCTAATAAAACCCCATGTCATTCCAAGCATGTGTGTCAATTTGTACCTCTCTATCTACGTTACTCCGTGATTTATTCAGTTTTCAGGTTTCTACTGACTTTTTGATCACCCAGTACTTGGCCGTAACTGCTGAGAGGAAACTTTGAGAGAGATTTTAATTTTCTCGAATTTCTGTCACAGATGGCAGGTGATGATGTAAGATGCAGATGCAGAAGTAAGACGAGGCTCGTCTGAGAGGCGTATCGAGCTATTTGTCAACCATTAGGGCCCCGCCCTGTCAGGATGTTTACAGTCGTTGTACGGTGGGGGGGGGGGGGAGCGGGGAGGGGTGTTGGGAGGGGGAGGGGGGAAGGGGGGAGGTGACAATGGAGCAACGTGAACGTCGTGACGGAAGACGAGCACTAAGCGGCGCTGTTGGAGAAAGCTCCACCGCAAACGGCCCATCAGCATACTCACAACTTGTCTGCGCTTGTGTGCGTGCGTGTGAAAATCTTCCGCGTCAACAAGCCGGTGTCGGTGTATGTACGAACTTCTATCTCTCTGCCTGCACATACGCCATCGCTATACCGAGATCTATCAGGTGTACCGGTACGAAATGGGCGTTAAGATACAAATGTGTCGATAGGGAACATTTGTTATGAACGAGCCTTAATTTCTTTTTGTTTGGTTGGTGGCAGGGGTAAAATACAGGGAGTGAAAGGCTATTTACAATTTGTACAGAAACCAGATGGCAGTTATAAGTGTCGAGTGGTTGGGAAGGGAGTGAGACAGGGTTGTAGCCTCTCCCCGATGTTATTCAATCTGTATATTGAGCATGCAGTAAAGGAAACAAAAGAAAAATTCGGAGTAGGTATTAAATTCCACGGAGAAGAAATAAAAACGTTGTGGTTCGCCGATGACATTGTAATTCTGTCAGAGACAGCAAAGGACTTGGAAGAGCAGTTGAACGGAATGGACAGCGTCTTGAAAGGACGGTATAAGATGAACATCAACAAAAGCAAAACGAGGATAATGGAAGGTAGTCGAATTAAGTCGGGTGATGCTGAGGGAATTAGATTAGGAAATGAGACACTTAAAGTAGTAAAGGAGTTTTGGTATTTGGGGAGCAAAATAACTGATGATGGTCGAAGTAGAGAGGATTTAAAATGTAGACTGTCAATGGCAAGGAAAGCGTTAGATTTGTCAGGAAGTCGTTTCTGAAAGTATTTGTATGGAGTGTAGCCATGTATGGAAGTGAAACATGGACGATAAATAGTTTGGACAAGAAGAGAATAGAAGCTTTCGAAATGTGGTGCTACAGAAGAATGCCGAAGATTAGATGGGTAGATCACGTAACTAATGAGGAGGTATTGAATTGGGGAGAAGAGGAGTTTGTGGCACAACTTGACAAGAAGAAGGGACCGGTTGGTAGGACATGTTCTGAGGCATCAAGGGATCACCAATTTAGTGTTGGAGGGCAGCGCGGCGGGTAAAAATCGTAGAGGTAGACCAAGAGATGAATACACTAAGCATATTCAGAAGGATGTAGGTTGCAGTAAGTACTGGGAGATGAAGAAGCTTGCACAGGATAGAGTAGCATGGAGAGCTGCATCAAACCAGTCTCAGGACTGAAGACAACAACAACAATGGTATGACATCTGTCAAAGATATTTAGTATACATCAAGTCATGGAACAAACAACATGTTTTCATCGTGTTAACAATGTCGAATTTTGTACCAGAAAGTGACGATTTGCGGAAAGCATTAATTTTTTGTTTTCATTTGAAAAAAAAGTCCTGCAGAGTCGCATCGAATGCTTGTTTCGAGGCATATGGTGATCGTGCTCTATCAGAAGCAACATGCAAAAGATGGTTTCAACGGTTCAGAAATAATGATTTTGATGTAAGAAATGACGAACGTGGAAGACCACCAGAAAAGTTCGAAGACGCCGAATTGAAAGCAATATTGGATGAAGATGATACTTTGAGTCAGAAGCAAATGGCAGCAATGCTAAATGTTGCACAACAAACAATTTCTGACTGTTTGAAAGCTATGGGAAAGATCCAAAAGTGTGGAAAATGGGTGCCAGATGGAAAACCGAAAAACCATTTGTCAAATTTTGCTTCAATGACATGAAAGAAAATCAATTTTGCATCGAATTGTTACTGGCGATGAAAAATGGATTTATTTTAAGAATCCTAAGCGGGAAAAATTATGGGTTAATCCGGGACAACCATCAACATAGACTGCAAAACCAAATCGATTCGGCAAGAAGACAATGCTCTGTGTTTGCTGAGATCAGAAAGGTGTGGTGTATGATGAGCTTCTAAAACCCGACGAGACTGTGAATACTAATCGCTACATACACACAAATGATCAATTTGAACTATGCATTGATCGAAAAAAAGACCAGAACGGGCCAGAAGACATGGCAAAGTTATTTTTTTACACGACAATGCACCTGCACACAAAGCAAAACTGGTTCAGGATACAATCAAAACACTTGGCTGGGAGCTGCTACCCCACCCGCCGTATTCACCAGACTTGGCCCCTTCCGACTACCATTTGTTTTCATCAATGGGACACGCATTGGCTGAGGAACACTTCGATTCCTACGAAGAAGTCGAAAATTGGGTGTCTGATTGGTTTGCTTCAAAAGACGAACATTTCTATTGGCGTGGTGTCCACAAATTGTCAGAAAGGTGGTCAAAATGTATAGAAAGCAATGGTCAGTACTTTGAATAAAATGTTTTTAATTTTCGATTCAAAATTAGTGTTTCATTTTCACGAAAAAATGCTCATTTCATACCGGTATTATCGACCACCGTCGGTAATACGAGGGCAGTTCAATAAGTAATGCAACACAATTTTTTTCTCGGCCAATTTTGGTTGAAAAAACCGGAAATTTCTTGTGAAATATTTTCAAACATTCCCGCTTCGTCTTGTGTAGTTTCATTGACTTGCGACAGGTGGCAGCGCTGTACGGAGCTGTTAAAATGGCGTCTGTAACGGATGTGCGTTGCAAACAACGGGCAGTGATCGAGTTTCTTTTGGCGGAAAACCAGGGCATCTCAGATATTCATAGGCGCTTGCAGAATGTCTACGGTGATCTGGCAGTGGACAAAAGCACGGTGAGTCGTTGGGCAAAACATGTGTCATCATCGCCGCAAGGTCAAGCGAGACTGTCTGATCTCCCGCGTGCGGGCCGGCCGTGCACAGCTGTGACTCCTGCAATGGCGGAGCGTGCGAACACACTCGTTCGAGATGATCGACGGATTACCGTCAAACAACTCAGTGCTCAACTTGACATCTCTGTTGGTAGTGCTGTCACAATTGTTCACCAGTTGGGAAATTCAAAGGTTTGTTCCCGCTGGGTCCCTCGTTGTCTAACCGAACACCATAAAGAGCAAAGGAGAACCATCTGTGCGAATTGATTGCTCGTCATGTGGCTGAGGGTAACAATTTCTTGTCAAAGATTGTTACAGGCGATGAAACATGGGTTCATCACTTCGAACCTGAAACAAAACGGCAATCAATGGAGTGGCGCCACACCCACTCCCCTACCAAGAAAAAGTTTAAAGCCATACCCTCAGCCGGTAAAGTCACGGTTACAGTCTTCTGGGACGCTGAAGGGGTTATTCTGTTCGATGTTCTTCCCCACGGTCAAACGATCAACTCTGAAGTGTATTGTGCTACTCTTCAGAAATTGAAGAAACGACTTCAGCGTGTTCGTAGGCACAAAAATCAGAACGAACTTCTCCTTCTTCGTGACAACGCAAGACCTCACACAAGTCTTCGCACCCGAGAGGAGCTCACAAAACTTCAGTGGACTGTTCTTCCTCATGCACCCTACAGCCCCGACCTCGCACCGTCGGATTTCCATATGTTTGGCCCAATGAAGGACGCAATCCGTGGGACGCACTACGCGGATGAAGAAGTTATTGATGCAGTACGACGTTGGCTCCGACATCGACCAGTGGAATGGTACCGTGCAGGCATACAGGCCCTCATTTCAAGGTGGCGTAAGGCCGTAGCATTGAATGGAGATTACGTTGAAAAATGGTGTTGTGTAGCTAAAAGATTGGGGAATAACCTGGTGTATTTCAATGCTGAATAAAACAACCCCTGTTTCAGAAAAAAAATGTGTTGCATTACTTATTAAACTGCCCTCGTACATATCGCAGGACCCGCGACTCGCGACAAGTATTTAGAAAGCTCTCGTCCACTCTTGCTCAGGACGTTAACCAGGAATGTAGCATAGCCTTCAGCTGATAGGAAGCAACCTCTAACAAGGCGCTTAGTCAAGTATGGCGTAAGTAATGCCTCTCTAGATAACTGTTTGTAATTACACTACTGGCCATTAAAATTTGCTATACCAAGAAGAAATGCAGATGATATATGGGTATTCATTGGACAAATATACTATACAAGAACTGACATGTGATTACATTTTCACGCAATTTGGGTGCATAGATCCTGAGAAATCAGTACCCAGAACAACCACCTCTGGCTGTAATAACGGCCTTGGTACGCCTGGGCATTGAGTAAAACAAGATGGCGTGTGCAGGTACAGGCCCATGCAGCTTCAACACGATACCACAGTTCATCACGACTGGCGTATTGTGACGAACCAATTGCTCGGCCACCATTGACCAGACGTTTTCAATTGGTGAGTGATCTGGAGAATGTGCTGGCCAGGGCAGCAGTCGAACATTTTCTGTATCCAGAAAGGCCCGTACAGGACCTGCAACATGTCGTCGTGCATTATCCTGCTGAACTGTAGGGTTTCGCAGGGATTGAATGAAGGGGAGAACCACCGGTCGTAACACATTTGAAATGTAACGTCCACTGTTCAATGTGCCGTAAATGTGAACAAGAGGTGACCGAGACGTGTAACCAGTGGCACCCCATACCATCACGCCGGGTGATACGCCAGTATGGCGATGACGAATACACGCTGCCAATGTGCGTTCACCGCGATGTCGCCAAACACGGATGCGACCATCGTGATGCTGTAAACAGAACCTGGATTCATCAGAAACAATGTTTTGCCATTCGTGCACACAGGTTCGTCGTCGAGTACAGCATCGCAGGCGCTCCTGTATGTGATGCAGCGTCAAGGGTAATAGCAGCCGTGGTCTCCGAGGTGATAGTCCAATGCTGCTGGAAACGTCGTCAAACTGTTGGTGCAGATTGTTTGTGGTCTTGCAAATGTCCCCATCTGTTGACTCAGGGATCGAGACGTGGCTGCACGATCCGTTACAGCCATGTGGATAAGATGCCTGTCATCTCGACTGCTGGTGATACGAGGTCGTTGGGATCCAGCACGGCGTTCCGTATTACCCTCCTGAACCCATCGATTCCATATTCTGCTAACAGTCACTGGATGCCGACCAACGCGAGGAACAATGTCGCGATACGATAAACCGCAAACACGATAGGCTACAATCCGACCTTTATCAAAGTCGGAAACGTGATGGCACGCATTTGTCATCCTTACACGAGGCATCACAACAACGTTTCACCGCGCAACGCCGGTCAACTGCTGTTTGTGTATAAGAAATCGGTTGGAAACTTTCCTCATGTCAGCACGTTGTAGGTGTCGCCACCGGCGCCAACCTTGTGTGAATGCTCTGAGAAGCTAATCACTTGCATATCACAGCATCTTCTTCCTGTCGGTTAAATTTCGCGTCTGTAGCACCTCATCTTCATGGTGTCGCAATTTTAATGGCCAGCAGTGTATATGTATGCAGCATACGAACAAGTTAAGTACAATATATATTATTTTTTACCAACGACTACTAATTATTTCAGATCCAGACTTTGCAGCCAGCTCCTTATTGACTTCACTGCCAAACCTGCAATATATGTTTCAAGTTAGCATTGGCCACCTGTCATCATAACGACTGACGCCGAGAATCGTAACACACATGCCGGTAGAATCACATACACAAGGCTGAATTTCTTCCGAACGGGTGATCTGGCGTGCTTTCATACCACGCTTTGATCTTTTGGATTCTGCTCAAAATGGTGAACCCAAGTTTCATCAAACGTTAAAATCATCTTTCGAAAAGGGTCACGTTTTTTCAAATTCTTTTGGGACCCACCTTCGTGCGGTAGCGTTCTCGCTTCCCACACCCGGGTTCCCGGGTTCGATTCCCGGCGGGGTCAGGGATTTTCTCTGCCTCGTGATGGCTGGGTGTTGTGTGCTGTCCTTAGGTTAGTTAGGTTTAAGTAGTTCCAAGTTCTAGGGGACTTATGACCACAGCAGTTGAGTCCCATAGTGCTCAGAGCCATTTGGACCCACCTTGCAATTGTTTTGCTGTATTTGAGCTTGTTACCATTAACGTTATGAACTGTACCAACACATATAGCAAGTGTTCTTGCTATAAATTCAACTGCAACAGGTCGATATTCACGACTAGTCTCGTCAATGCGGGTTTCAAGCGACGGAGATGACACTTCAACTGCCCGGCCAGGACGTTTCTCGTGAATCACTCATGTTTCCCCGCCTCTGAAATTTTCTACCCACCTATACTCCCCCCCATGATGCGTGCACTTTTTCGTGACGCATGAAAGGGAGGCAGTGGTTGAAAATGGAGTGAGGCAGGGCTGTAGCCTATGCGTAATGTTATTCAATCTCTACATTGAGCAAGCAGTAAAGGAAACGAAAGAGGAATTTCGAGAAGGAATTAAAGTTAAAGGAGAAGAAATAATATGTTTGCGGTTCAACCGACGACGTTGTAATTGTGTCAAGGACAGCAAAGGGGCTTGGAATAGCAGCTGAATGAAATGGGCAGTGTTTTGAGAGATCAGCATCAAAAAAAGCAAAACAAGTATAATGGAATGGAATCAAATCAAATCTTGCCATACTGAGGGAATTAGATTAGGGAAGGAGCACGTAAAGTAGTAGACGAGTTTTGCTGTTTAGGCAGTAAAGTAAGTGATGACGGTCGAAGTAGAAAGGATATGAAATACGGAATGACAAAGGCAGCAAAAGCATTTGTTGTAATTTGTTACCATCGAATATTTATCTAAGTGTTAGGAACCGTTTCGTAAAAGAATTTCCTGGCGTGTAGCGTTGTATGGCAGTGAAACGTGGACGATAAACAGTTCACGCAAGGAAAAAATAGAAGCATTTGAAATGCAGTGCTGTGGAAGAATTCTGAGGATAAGATCGGTAGATCGCGTCACTAATGAGGCGGTAATGAATAGTATTGGGGAGAACAGAAATTTGTGGCACAACTTGACTAAATGGTTCAAATGGCTCTGAGCACTATGCGACTTAACTTCTGAGGTCATCAGTCGCCTAGAACTTAGAACTAATTAAACCTACCTAACTTAAGGACATCACACACATCCATGCCCGAGGCAGGATTCGAACCTGCGACCGTAGCGGTCGCTCGGTTCCAGACTGTAGCGCCTAGAACCGCACGGCCACTCTGGCCGGCACAACTTGACTAAAAGAAGGGACTTCTTGATAGAATACATTCTAAGATATCAAGGGATCACCAGCTTAGAATCAGACATTTTAGAGTATCTGAGTAGCCCTTTAGATTGTTTGCAGATGATGCTGTCGTTTACCGTCTTGTAAAGTCATCAGATGACCAAAATGAATTGCAAAATGATTTAGATATCTGTGTGGTGCGAAAAGCGGCGATTGACCCTGAATAAAGAAAAGTGTAAAGTTATTCAGATGAGTACTAAAGGAAATCCGCTAGCCGGCCGAAGTGGCCGTGCGGTTAAAGGCGCTGCAGTCTGGAACCGCAAGACCGCTACGGTCGCAGGTTCGAATCCTGCCTCGGGCATGGATGTTTGTGATGTCCTTAGGTTAGTTAGGTTTAACTAGTTCTAAATTCTAGGGGACTAATGACCTCAGCAGTTGAGTTCCATAGTGCTCAGAGCCATTTGAACCGCTAAATTTCGATTACGCCATAAGTCACACATATCTGAAGGCTGTAAATTCAATTAAATACTTACGGATTACAATAAAAAAACCTGAGATGGAACGATCACAAAGAAAATATTGTGGGTAGAGCAAACCCAAGACTGCGATTCATTGGCAGAACACTTGGAAAGTGCAACAGATCTACTAAAGAGACTGCTTACAGCACGCTTGTCCGCCCTGTTCTGGAGCATTGCTGTGCGGTGTGGGATCCGTATCAGGTGGGACTGACGGACGATATTGAAAAAGTTCAAAGAAGGGCGGCTCGTTTTGTATTATAGGGAAATAGGGGAGATAGTGCCACAGACATGATACGTGCAATGGAGTGGCAGTCATTAAAACAATGGCGTTTTTCGTTGCGACGGGATCTTCTCATGAAATTTCGATAACCAGTTTTCTCCTCCGATTGCGCAAACATTCTGTTGGCACCCACCTACATAGGGATAAGTGATCATCAGGATAAAGTAAGAGAAATCAGGGCTCGCACAGAAAAATTTAAGTGCTCGTTTTCCCCGCGCACCGTTCGAGACTGGAACAGTAGAGAGACAGCTAGAAGGTGGTTCATTGAACCCTCTGCCAGGCACTTAATTTTGAATAGCAGAGTAATCACGTAGATGTAGATGTAGAGGGAGAGGAGGAGATGAATACCGAATGCAGGTTCGAGTGCCTGTGCGCTGGAGTACTTACTCGGAGATGAAGAGGCTTGCATAGGATAGGGTGGTGTGGAGAGCTGCACGGAACCAGACTGAAGACCACAACAATAACAACAACGGAATGAGGTTTTCACTCTGCAGCGGAGTGTGCGCTGATGCGAAACTTCATGGCAGATTAAAACTGTGTGCCGGACCGAGACTCGAACTTCTGTTTGGAAGGTAGGAGACGAGATACTGGCAGAACTGAAGCTGTGAGGACGGGTCGTGAGTCATGATTGGGTAGCTCAGATGGTAGAGCATTTGTGTGCGAAAGGCAAAGGTCCCGAGTTCGAGTCTCGGTCCGGCACACAGTTTTAAGCTGCCAGGAAGTTTAATTAAGAACAACGCTTCATACAGCTTTCACCGTACTGCAAATTTGTCCGACAAAAGATTTTAGAAGGTAGGAGACGAGGTACCGGCAGAAGTATGTGAGGACGGGGCGTGAGTAGTACTTGGGTAGCTCAGATGGTAGAGCACTTGCACGCGAAAGGCAAAGGTCCCGAGTTCGAGTCTCGGTCCGGCATACAGTTTTAATCTGCCAGGAAGTTTCAAAAGATTTTAGCTTGCTTTTCACCTTCAGAAAGCAAAAAACCGGATCACAGAATGTTGTTCATCAAAATGGTTCAAACGGCTCTGAGCACTATGGAACTCAACTTCTGAGGTCATTAGTCCCCTAGAACTTAGAACTAGTTAAACCTAACTAACCTAAGGACATCACAAACATCCATGCCCGAGGCAGGATTCGAACCTGCGACCGCAGCGGTCTTGCGGTTCCAGACTGCAGCGCCTTTAACCGCACGGCCACTTCGGCCGGCTGTTGTTCATCTAATGCGAAAACTTCAAGAGGACACGCCGTCGTTAAATGCGACATTGAGGTAATCTGTCAGCTGATCTCAGTTCATCCCAGTGTCGGCAACCTGAAGATCAAAGAAGTACAGCGGGTCTCATTATTCAATGTCTCTCGTAAATGAATATTGCCGTTTTTTCACTTGCGGCAGTTAGACGTGGAGCGTAAAAGCGAAAAGTCGCTGTAAAAAAGCGAGCGAAATCGGCGCGTGACGTCACAGGCCACTTTGTATGGAGACGGCCGGCGAGCGGATGTTGCTGAAGCCGCGCGTTCCCTGGGCGACCTCCAGCCGCATCAGCACCAGCCGTGGTAAGTCTCCAAGGACAAGCGGGGGTCTCAGCCACTCATAGCAACACGTTCCAGCCGAGGCGGCTGGAACAGACCCCGCGCAGTGGTTGGCACACTGGACTCGCATTCGGGAGGACGACGGTTCAAACCCGCGTCCGGCCATCCTCATATGGGTTTTCCGTGATTTTCCTAAATCGCTTCAGAGAAATGCCGGGATAGTTCCTTTCAAATGGCACAGCTGACTTCCTTCCCCATCCTTCCCTAAACCGATGGGACCGATAACCCCCCTTCCCCCCCAAATCAACCGACCAACCTCGCTTTCTGTAACTTTAAAGGATCGAGGGTTTGGTGGTTACTACTACACGTGCACCATGCTATCTAGCAACCGATCGACGGATCGACCAATTTCGTGTCCAGCCTCCACACGTCCCGACCGATTACAGTGCCGCGGTGACAAGAGACGAACTTTCGTCTGCCAGTTGGCACGACAACTACCGTAATTTACAGACTACAAGGCGCACATTTTCCTTCGAAAAATTGCCTCCAAAATGCAGGTGCGTCTTATACTAGACGTTAATACAAAAACGTGCAGCATTTGATTTAGAATTTCCACTAGTCTTAAAAATGGCCATACAGGGTGAAAAAAAATTCGCTCACTCGGACTTCGCAGCGCGATTCCTCACATACTGGCAATACAAAAATATCTGTCACAAAATTTCGTCCTGCACATATTTAGGGCAGTAAATGCACGTTAAAGACTGGCAATCTGTCAACATCGTAATCACGTGTACGGCAACTGCCGTTGTCAGGAAATAGTACTAGTGCTGTGTTGTTGGTTGAGTTGATAGCATGCAGAAGGTCGAGGCTTCGATTCTGAGTCGAGGCGTTTTATTTTTTTATTTTTTATTTTTATTTATTTATTTATTTATTTATTTTTTCGTCTTCATCGTCATGCAGTGATTAGAGTGGCTCTTCTACAAAACATTTGCAGTTACGTACTACGAACATAGAAATGGAAATACGAGGGCAGTTCAATAAGTAATGCAACACTTTTTTTTTCTGAAACAGGGGTTGTTTTATTCAGCATTGAAATACACCAAGTTATTCCCCAATCTTTTAGCTACACAACACTATTTTTCAACGTAATCTCCATTCAATGCTACGGCCTTACGCCACCTTTAAATGAGGGCCTGTATGCCTGCACGGTACCATTCCACTGGTCGATGTCGGAGCCAACGTCGTACTGCATCAATAACTTCTTCATCATCCGCGTAGTGCGTCCCACGGATTGCGTCCTTCATTGGGCCAAACATATGGAAATCCGACGGTGCGAGATCGGGGCTGTAGGGTGCATGAGGAAGAACAGTCCACTGAAGTTTTGTGAGCTCCTCTCGGGTGCGAAGACTTGTGTGAGGTCTTGCGTTGTCATGAAGAAGGAGAAGTTCGTTCTGATTTTTGTGCCTACGAACACGCTGGACTCGTTTCTTCGATTTCTGAAGAGTAGCACAATACACTTCAGAGTTGATCGTTTGACCATGGGGAAGGACATCGAACAGAATAACCCCTTCAGCGTCCCAGAAGACTGTAACCATGACTTTACTGGCTGAGGGTATGGCTTTAAACTTTTTCTTGGTAGGGGAGTGGGTGTGGCGCCACTCCATTGATTGCCGTTTTGTTTCAGGTTCGAAGTGATGAACCCATGTTTCATCGCCTGTAACAATCTTTGACAAGAAATTGTCACCCTCAGCCACATGACGAGCAAGCAATTCCGCACAGATGGTTCTCCTTTGCTCTTTATGGTGTTCAGTTAGACAACGAGGGACCCAGCGGGAACAAACCTTTGAATATCCCAACTGGTGAACAATTGTGACAGCACTACCAACAGAGATGTCAAGTTGAGCACTGAGTTGTGTTCGCACGCTCCGCCATTGCAGGAATCACAGCTGTGCACGGCCGGCCCGCACGCGGGAGATCAGACAGTCTCGCTCGACCTTGCGGCGATGATGACACACGCTTTGCCCAACGACTCACCGTGCTTTTGTCCACTGCCAGATCACCGTAGACATTCTGCAAGCGCCTATGAATATCTGAGATGCCCTGGTTTTCCGCCAAAAGAAACTCGATCACTGCCCGTTGTTTGCAACGCACATCCGTTACAGACGCCATTTTAACAGCTCCGTACAGCGCTGCCACCTGTCGGAAGTCAATGAAACTATACGAGACGAAGCGGGGATGTGTGAAAATATTCCACAAGAAATTTCCGGTTTTTTCAACCAAAATTGGCCGAGAAAAAAAATCTGTTGCATTACTTATTGAACTGCCCTCGTACAATCGTTTTCATTGGTCATCTTTTGAAGAAGCCTTTCGTACGTCATGAACTCCAATTGTTTCGCACCTGTGCATCTACTACTAGGTATCAAACTTATTATCTGTGTACCCTCCCCCAGTGGTCACATCGATTAATACCAACTATTATTCTTGCGACGTTGAGCTCTATTACATTTCGTTAGGACCTTAAGTCACCAGTAGATCTAGCAGCGTGCTTTGTAAAAATTCCGATGGGGCCATTTGGGGGAGGGTACAGAGAAAACAGGTTTGTAATATTGCAGAAGTAGTGGCGCGAAACAATTTGAGTCCATGACCTGCAAATCGCTTCTTTAAAAGCTGGCCAATGAAAATGATTGTACGTCCATTTCTGTGTTCGTAGTATGTAACTGCAAATGTTTTGTAGAAGACCCACTGTATTCGCTGTACGACGATTAAGACGTCACATACCATAGCACACAGACTACTTTTAACAAAAAATAAATAAATAAACAAATAAAAAGCCTCGACCCAGAATCGAACCCTCGACCTCCTACATGCTATCTAAACGGCTTATCTTATTTTGTTCGTCATTGTTGTTTGTTCGAGACGGACGTACCATGACACCTGTTCAAGTTCATCGTTGATCCGTTCACCCAGTCTTCTTTTGTTATTAAAGAGTAGCTAACCCTCTGACCGAACACGCCAAGCTACCGGGTTGGCGATATGTGTTATCGGTAACAAAACAATATTTTTCTTAGTAGTTAGTTACGTAATTGAAAAAAAATAAAAGGTATTTGTATGATGCGTGTTATAAATGGAAAGTAACAGCATATGCAGGAGAACATGGAATCAGAGCAGCTGAGTGTCATTTCGGCCCTCCATAGTAAAGAAGAACCGAAAAAAAACGAGGAAGACTAAATGTGCAAATAGAGGACTGAACGCAAAATGGCCAAAACTGCAAGATGATGTATTGAAGTCGATTCAACAGCGTCAAAATGGCACTGGAATCAATACAATAATGATTCGAGTACACGCTCGTAAGATAGCGCTGCAGTAGAACTAACAGACTGTATGGGTGGGGTTGGTCGTCGCTACAGTTTTATGAAGCGTCTTGGATTTAGCATTAGAACCAAAACTGAAATATCTCAGAAAACGCCAGAAAAGTATGAAGAGAAAATATTATCTTTCCATCACTTTGTTATCAACATCAAAAGACAATCATTGTGGAATTACGTCAAATTGCGAATATGGACGAAACTCCAATGACATTTGATGTGCCGAGCAACAGAACTGATGCCACAAAGGTGCTTAAACGATGACTATAAAAACAAGTGAACATGAAAAAATTCACTGCACTGTTGTCCTTTCATGTTGTGCTGACGGTTCCAAACTTAATCCAAAAGTCATTTTCAGTCGCAAAACAACACCAAAACATTCTGAAATACCGCCAAGTGTTTTTGTTCACGTACATGGCAAGGACTGGATGGAAGAGACTGGTGCGACATTATGGATTTCTCTTCTTATCACAGACCAGTTTAGTAGTCATTTGAAAAATTCTGTGAAAGAGAAACTGGGACAGGGAAATACAGAGCTTAATGTTACTCCGGGAGAACTTACTTCACTGCAACCTATAAAAAAGTGGTTCAAATGGCGCTGAACACTTTGGGACTTAACTTTTAAGGTCATCAGTCCACTAGAATTTAGAACCGCTCGGCCAACCCGGCTTAGGTTAAGTAGTGTGTAAGTTTAGGGACTGATGATCTTAGCAGTTAAGTCCCATCAGATTTCACACACATTAGAACGTTTTTTGAACACTTGAAGGAATAGGTCTACGCCACGCCAGTTGATGATGTGTGGACACTACAGGACCACGTCTTCAATGCTTGCCAGCTGGTACAACAACAACAAAAAATGGCTCTGAGCACTATGGGACTTAACAGCTATGGTCATCAGTCCCCTAGAACTTAGAACTACTTAAACCTAACTAACCTAAGGACAGCACACAACACCCAGCCATCACGAGGCAGAGAAAATCCCCGACCCCGCCGGGAATCGAACCCGGGAACCCGGGCGTGGGAAGCGAGAACGCTACCGCACGACCACGAGATGCGGGCACAACAACAACAACGTATACTTCAAAGGATATACAGGGTCTTACAAAAAGGTACGGCCAAACTTTCAGGAAACATTCCTCACACACTAAGAAAGAAAATATGTTATGTGGAAATGTGTCCGGAAACGCTTACTTTCCATGTTAGAGCTCATTTTATTACTTCTCTTCAAATCACATTAATCATGGAATGGAAACACACAGCAACAGAACGTACCACCGTGACTTCAAACACTTTGTTACAGGAAATGTTCAAAATGTCCTCCGTTAGTGAGGATACATGCATCCACCCTCCGTCGCACGGAATCCCTGATGCGCTGATGCAGCCCTGGAGAATGGCGTATTGTATCACAGCCGTCCACAATACGAGCACGAAGAGTCTCTACATTTGGTACCGGGCTTGCGTAGACAAGAGCTTTCAAATGCCCCCATAAATGAAAGTCGAGAGGGTTGAGGTCAGGAGAACGTGGAGGCCACGGAATTCGTCCGCCTCTACCAATCCATCGGTCACCGAATCTGTTCAAATGGTTCAAATGGCTCTGAGCACTATGGGACTCAACTGCTGTGGTCATCAGTCCCCTAGAACTTAGAACTACTTAAACCTAACTAACCTAAAGAGATCACACACATCCATGCACGAGGCAGGATTCGAACCTGCAACCGTAGCAGCCGCGCGGTTCCGGACTGCGCGCCTAGAACCGCTAGACCACCGCGGCCGGCCCCAATCTGTTGTTGAAAAGCGTACGAACACTTCGACTGAAATGTGCAGGAGCTCCATCGTGCACGAACCACATGTTGTGTCGCACTTGTAAAGACACATGTTCTACCACCACAGGTAGAGTATCCCGTATGAAATCGTGATAACGTGCTCCATTGACCGTAGGTGGAAGAACTTGGGGCCCAATCGAGACATCACCAACAATGCCTGCCCAAACGTTCACAGAAAATCTGTGTCGATGACGTGATTGCACAACTGCGTGCGGATTCTCGTCAGCCCACACATGTTGATTCTGAAAATTTACAGTTTGATCACGTTGGAATGAAGCCTCACCCGAAAAGAGAACATTTGCACTGAAATGAGGATTGACACATTGTCGGATGAACCATTCGCAGAAGTGTACCCGTGGAGACCAATCAGCTGCTGATAGTGCCTGCACACGCTGTACACGGTACGGAAACAACTGATTCTCCCGTAGCACTCTCCATACAGTGACGTGGTCTACGTTACCTTGTACAGCAGCAACTTCTCTGACGCTGACATTATGGTTATCGTCAACTGCACGAAGAATTGCCTCGTCCAAAGCAGGTGTCCTCGTCGTTCTAGGTCTTCCCCAGTCGCGAGTCATAGACTGGAATGTTCCGTGCTCCCTAAGACGCCGCTTCGAACGTCTTCCTGTCGGGACACCTTCGTTCTGGAAATCTGTCTCGATACTAACGTACCGCGCCACGGCTATTGCCCCGTGCTAATCCACACATCAAATGGGCATCTGCCAACTCCGCATTTGTAAACATTGCACTGACTGCAAAACCACGTTCGTGATGAACACTAACCTGTTGATGCTACGTACTGATGTGCTTGATGCTAGTACTGTAGAGCAATGAGTCTCATGTCAACACAAGCACCGAAGCCAACATTACCTTCCTCCAATTGGACCAACCGGCGGTGAATCGAGGAAGTACAGTACATACTGACGAAACTCAAATGAGCTCTAACATGGAAAGTAAGCGTTTCCGGACACATGTCCACATAACATATTTTCTTTATTTGTGTGTGAAGAATGTTTCCTGAAAGTTTGGCCGTACCTTTTTGTAACACCCTGTATACGTCATTCCTTACACCAGAGGGGAGAAAGGTGCGTGTAACGAATGGACGCCACTTTGATCACCTCGTGTAAACACGTGTTTATCGCAGAAAGAGTGAATTTCCGGACCGATGTTTATTGGAATTATCTCTTCTTGTCTCGGTAGCATTCCAGATCCTGAAGATGAGCTAGCCTGAACGGAACGCCTAGGCAGAAGGTGTAGCTCAGATGCGGCCGCAGTGTAGTTCGCGGCTGTCTGTATCCGCGTGATTTTCCGCCTCTCGCAGTATTCTGGCAGCGCGCCGCTGGCTAGCGGGACCCGCCGAGGTTGGCGGCCCTGACATTTCGCAGGGCTGCCACTTTCTCTGCCGCCATCTTGCGCAAAGGCTCTCCGGCGACGGAGCCGCTGCAGGTCCGGTCAGACGCAGGCGGAAGACGCAGAGGCGCCTCGCAGTCCGCTAATCATCTGCCCATCCCCGTTACTTACGACCCGACAACTTTCGCGCGAGGACACCTTTCTTTTTCACTTTCGGACACTCCGCAATAGCTGGCAGGTTATGTCACTGCAGTTGTCTGGCAGAGTCCTGATATTCAGAGGAAAATTAAAAGTAACAAAAGGAAAAACTCTCGGGCAGTTCTCAAATGTGCTTACAAGGGAACCTCCCCGTCGCACCCCCTTCAGATTTAGTTATGTTGGCACAGTGGATAGGCCTTGAAGAACTGAACACAGATCAATCGAGGAAACAGGAGTAGTCCATGCGCATGATAGGCAACATCAAGGATAATGTGAGCTCAGGAGCGCCTTGGTTAGCGTAAGCAGGCCGAGCGCTTCTAGGCGCTACAGTCTAGAAACGCGCGACCGCTACTGTCGCAGGTTCGAATCCTGCCTCGGGCATGGATGCTTGTGATGTCCTTAGGTTAGTTAGGTTTAAGTAGTTCTAACTTCTAGGGGACTGATGACCTTAGAAGTTAAGTCCCATAGTGCTCAGAGCCATTTTTTTAGCGTGAGCAGGTGCGGAACGAGAGGTCCTTGCTTCAAGTCTTCCCTCGAGTTATGATCTGTCCGTTCGCTCATTGACGTCTCTGTTCACTGTAATAAGTTTAGTGTCTGTGTTTTGCGACCGCACCGCAAAACCGTGCGATTAGTAGACGAAAGGACGTGCCTCTCTAATGGGAACCGAAAACATTTGATCGCAAGGTCATAGGTCAACCGATTCCTCCACAGGAAAACACATCTGATATATTCTATACGACACTGGTGACGGCATGTGCGTCACATGACAGGAATATGTTGTCGACCCACGTAACTTGTACACTTGGCGAATGGGTAAAAATATTCTTCTACCTTTCCCGATTTAGGTTTTCTTGTGGATGTGACAATCACTCCCAAAAAAGTGATGAAAACGTAAGAGTTTGTCACATAAACTGCAACAAATGAATCCAACAGTTTCACAGTCGTACAGTTTTCCCTGTGCTCTCTCAAAACATATGTTTTTAACGTTTTCAGATTATTCCGTGTGTAGACCGACAAATCCTGCATATGTCCAAGTAAATCTGAACATGTCAAATGGTTGGCTGGCTGGCTCTGAGCACTATGGGACTTAACATCTGTGGTCATCAGTCCCCTAGAACTTAGAACTACTTAAACCTAACTAACCTAAGGACATCACACACATCCATGCCCGAAGCAGGATTCGAACCTGCGACCGTAGCAGTCGCGCGGTTCCGGACTGAAGCGCCTAGAACCGCTAGACCACCGCGACCAGCATGTCAAATGGTTCAAATGGCTCTGAGCACTAGGGGACTTAACATCTGAGGTCATCAGTCCCCTAGACTTAGAACTACTTAAACCTATCTAACCTAAGGACATCACACACATCCATGCCCGAGGCAGGGTTCGAACCTGCGACCGTAGGATCAGGGCGGTTCCAGGCTAAAGCGCCTAGAACCGCTCGGCCACACCGGCCGGCCTGAACATATCCTGGAATTTTGGAGAGCGAAGTTGATTATGTGTGAGTGCCTGAACTTTGATAATTGTCTGAAAATAAAAAATTAAACTTTTCACTCGAGGAAATATTTGAACCAAGGACCACTCGTTCCGCAGCTGCTCACGCCAACCACGGGACGACGGCGCTCCTGACAAGGGAACCTCCCCATCGCACCCCCTCAGATTTAATTATAAGTTGGTACAGAGGATAGGCCTTGAAAAACTCAACACAGATCAATCGAGAAAACAGGAAGAAGTTGTGTGGAACTATGAAAAAAATTCATAAAATACACCAACTGAGTAGTCCATGCGAACATAGGCAACATCAAGGACAGTAGAAGTCAAGCCACGTCGTGGTCCCGTGGTTAGCGAGAGCAGCTACGAAGCGAGAGGTCCTAGATTCGAGTCTTTCCTCGAGTGAAAAGTTTAATTTTTTATTTTCAGTTTATGTGACAAACTCTTATGTTTTCATCACTTTTTTGGGAGGGATTATGAAAACCTAAATCGGGCAAGGTAGAAGAATATTTTTACCCATTCGCCAAGTGTGCAATTTAGGTGGGTCGACAACATATTCCTGTTATGTGACGCACATGCCGTCACCAGTGTCGTATAGAACATATCAGACGTGTTTTCCTGTGGAGGAATCGGTTGACCTATGACCTTGCGATCAAATGTTTTCGGTTCCCATTGGAGAGGCACGTCCTTTCGTCTACTAATCGTACGGTTTTGCGGTGCGTTCCCAAAACACAGACACTTAACTTATTGCAGTGAACAGAGACGTCAATGAACGAGCGGACAAATCAAAACTTTGCGAAAATAAAGAACGTGAAATTTTCAGTCGAGGGAAGACTTGAACCAAGGACCTCTCGTGCCGCAGCTACTCACACTAACCACGAGACCACGGCGCTCCTGAGCTCACATTTAACTTGATGTTGCCTATCTTGCACATGGACTACTCAGTTTGTATATTTTGCTTATTTTTTTCATAGTTCCACACAACTTCTACCTGTTTTCTCTATTGATCTGTGTTCAGTTTTTCAAGGCCTATCCACTGTGCTAACTTATAACTAAATCTGAGGCGGGTGCGATGGGGAGGTTCCCTTGTTAGAGTGAAAGCCTCTGACGCGACGAAGAGTGAAGAACGGAAGAGGGAAGAAAATGAGATTATGGAAAACGTCTGACCTGCTATTCCGACATAAAGTTAAATGGGCCACTACTAGTCCATCTACAGGGCAAATTATCTGACGATACTGAAGAGTATTCAGCGGAAATTCTGTACCTCATGATCAGGGTTCGGAAGTTGGAGGCCTTAGTTTGACACCTGGGCGAAGCTGAGGCGGAACGTGAGTAGATTTTCACTTGTGCGAGAGCATGCTGAAAAATAATTACTCTGAAATATTTATGTGAAAACACTTCATATTAAATAAAACGAACGCTATTGACATTCTACTTCCTAATTCTTTATGCTGCGCGGGGTGGCCGCGCGGTTTGTGGCGCCATGTCATGGATTGCGCGGCCACTCACGCCGGAGGTTCGAGTCCTCCCTCGGGCATGGGTGTGTGTGTGTTGTTCTTAGCGTAAGTTAGTTTAAGTAGTGTGTAAGTCTAGGGAGCGATGATGGTGCAAATGGCTCTGAGCACTGTGGGACTTAACATCTGAGGCCATCAGTCCCCTAGAACTCAGAACTACTGAAACCTAACTAACCTAATTACATCACACACAATCATGCCCGAGGCAGGATTCGAACCTGCTACCGTAGCGGTAGCGCGGTTCCGGACTGAAGCGCATAGAACCGCTCGGTCGCCGCGGGGGGCTAGGGAGCGATGACCTCAGCAGTTCGGTCCCTTAGGAATTCACACACATTCTTCATGTCTACATATTTCTAGCGGTCTGAATTGCAGCGTGTAACATGGCGGTGTGTATGGGAATTACAATGATTTCCAAAGTTAAAGCAACAAACTGCTGTCCCCCCCCCCCCCTCCACTGCGTCTAATTCACGATATAATCATGGTAACTGTCGACAATATCGTTACGATCATGTTCTGCACTAAAGATGACATTCCAATCAACGGTCAATCACGCCGGCAATGACATCAGGACATCCATCAAACGTGGTAGTGTTTGCCCACATCTACATCTACATCTACATTTATTCTCCGCAAGCCGCCCAACAGTGTTTGGCGGAGGGCACTTTACGTGCCACTGTCATTACGTCCCTTTCCTGTTCCAGTCGCGTTTGGTTCGCGGGAAGAACGACTGTCTGAAAGCCTCCGTGCGCGCTCGAATCTCTCTAATTTTACATTCGTGATCTCCTCGGGAGGTATAAGTAGGGGGAAGCGATATATTCGATACCTCTCCAGAAACGCACCCTCTCGAAACCTGGCGAGCAAGCTACACCGCGATGCAGAGCGCCTCTCTTGCAGAGTCTGCCACTTTATTAAACATCTCCGTAACGCTATCACGGTTACCAAATAACTCTGTGACGAAACGCGTCGCTCTTCTTTGGATCTTATCTCCTCCGTCAACCCGATCTGGTACGGATCCCACACTAATGAGCAATACTCAAGTATAGGTCGAACGAGTGTTTTGTAAGCCACCTGCATTGTTGATGGACTACATTTTCTAAGCACTCTCCCAATGAATCTCAACCTGGTACCCACCTTACCAACAATTAATTTTACATGATCATTCCACTTCAAATCGTTCCGCACGCATACTCCCAGATATTTTACAGAAGTTACTGCTACCAGTGTTTGTTCCGCTATCATATAATCATACAATAAAGGATCCTTCTTTCTATGTATTCGCAATGCATTACATTTGTCTATGTTGAGGGTCAGCTGCCACTCCCTGCACCAAGTGCCTATCCGCTGCAGATCTTCCTGCATTTCGCTACAATTTTCTAATGCTGCAACTTCTCTGTATACTACAGCATCATCCGCGAAAAGCCGCATGGGACTTCCGACACTATCTGCTAGGTCATTTATATATATTGTGAAAAGCAATGGTCCCATAACACTCCCCTGTGGCACGCCAGAGGTTACTTTAACGTCTGTAGACGTCTCTCCATTGACAACAACATGCTGTGTTCTGTTTGCTAAAAACTCTTCATCCAGAATCGCTGCGTGGAGGTCACAGCCGGTGCAGTATGGCACAGAGAAGACGCATGCCAAGATCTCTGCAGTGGAGGGCCATGGGAAGAATGGAACTAGGTGGCCTGGTGCCTTAATGGAAATCGTTCTGTTGTCTCTCGGGTGTGGCGATGGTTTATAGAGATCATAACGATATCCCAGAGACCAGGACAGGGCCGAACACGTGTGACACCAGAAAGAGAGGACTGTTATCATGTCCGAGGCAGGATTCGAACCTGCGAACGTAGCGGTCGCGCCGTTCAGACTGTAGCGCCTAGAACCGCTCGGCCACCACGGCCGGCAACATGAGGAAAGTTTCCAACCGATTTCTCATACACAAACAGCAGTTGACCGGCGTTGCCTGGTGAAACGTTGTTGTCATGCCTCGTGTAAGGAGGAGTAATGCGTACCATCACGTTTCCGACTTTGATAAAGGTCGGATTGTAACCTATCGCGATTGCGGTTTATCGTATCGCGGCATTGCTGCTCCGTTGGTCGCGATCCAATGACTGTTAGCAGAATATGGAATCTGTGGATTCAGGACGGTAATACGGAACGCCGTGCTGCATCCAGACGGCCTCGATCACTAGCAGTCGAGATGACAGGCATCTTATCCGCGTGGCTGTAAAGGATCGTGCAGCCACGTCTCGATCCCTGAGTCAACACATGGGGACGTTTGCAAGACAAAAACCATCTGCACGAACAGTTCGCCGATCTTTGCAGCAGCACGGACTATCAGCTCGGAGACCGTGGCTGCGGTTACCCTTGAAGCTGCATCACAGACAGGAGCGCCTGCGATGGTGTACTCGACGACGAACCTGGGTGCACGAATGGCAAAACGTCATTTTTTCGGACGAATCCAGGTTCTGTTTACAGCATCATGATGGTCGCATCCGTGTTTGGCGACAGCGCGGTCAACGCAAATTGGAAGCGTGTATTCGTCATTGCCATACTGGCGTACCACCCGGCGTGATGGTATGGGGTGCCATTGGTTACACGTCTCGGTCACCTCTTGTTCGCAGTGGACGTTACATTTCAGATGTTACGAACCGTGGCTCTACCCTTCATTCAATCCCTGCGAAACCCTGCGTTTCAGCAGGATAATGCACGACCGCACGTTGCAGGTCCTATACGGGATTTTCTGGATACAGAAAATGTTCGACTGCTGCCGTGGCCAGCACATTCTATTGATCTTTCACCTCCAGAAACCGTCTGGTCAATGGTGGCCGAGCAACTAAATCGTCACAATACGCCAGTCACTACTCTTGATGAACTGTGGTATCGTGTTGAAGCTGCACGGGCAGCTGTACCTGTACACGCCATCTAAGCTCTGTTTCACTCAATGCCCAGGCGTATCAAGGCCGTTATTACGGCCAGAGGTGGTTGTTCTGGGTACTGGTTTCTCAGGATCTATGCACCCAAATTGCGCGTGAAAATGTAATCACATGACAGTTCTAGTATAATATATTTGTCCAATGAATACTCGTTTATCATCTGCATTTCTTCTTGGTGTAGCAATTTTAATGGCCAGTAGTGTAATAATCTGCCCTCTCAATTGAACTGCAGCCCGTATCTTCATTAGGGTGATCCCACGTCCGGGTCCGCTCCGCTTACACACTTTTGCTACCGCGTCACGTGCCTGCAGCGCCAGCAGGCGACATCCAGCGCCGCGGCGGGAACCGGTCGTATTGTTTTGGCTGATCAGTGGAGCGATGAGAGGCGGCCAGTGGTTACGCTGGAGAGCGGTGTGGTTCCCGGACAGCGGCAGCGGCAAGCCGTGCTGGGTTCCCTGACCCTGCGGTCGGGCCCGTGCAGGGGAAGACCCCGGGGCTGCCACTGCCCCCACCAGGGCTCGCGCCGCGGCCTTGAGTTCCAGGGACTGCCGTGGCGGCCTGGGACGGCGTCACCTCGCTGCGGTCCCGTCCCGTTCCAGACGGATGGCGCCTCCTTACTCAGAAAGATCAAGGCCGGCCGCCCAAAGGACAAAGAGCGAAAGCACTGCCCATCAGCTCCCCCCTCCCCCTCTCCCTCCTCAAAAGTCACGCCGGCTCACACAGCCACCATCTGTCCCCATCTCTGTAATCCCCAGCACCTTTGATCCTTGTGATGTCCCCAAGCTTAAGGGGAGCCGGAGGTGGTCAAATCCAAAAAATTACGATATATTTTTTTTTTTTTTTTGCTACCGAAAATTAATTGGAACATTCCTCTTTAATGTAAACTTTGAATTATTGCTCTACTCGCCCTAGAAGTGATTACCATTTTCCCCCACGCCTGCAGAGGAAATGGGCGGCCGCTGAAATGAAATGGCGTGTGACGAGGGCCTCCCGTCTGGTAGACCGTTCGCCGGGTGCAAGTCTTTCGATTTGACGCCACTTCGGCGACTTCCGCGTCGATGGGGATGAAATGATGATGATTAGGACAACACAACACCCAGTCACCGAGCGGAGAAAATCTCGGGCGCAGCCGGGAATCGAACCCGGGCCTTAGTATTGACAGTCCGTCGCGCTCACCACTCAGTTACCGGGGTCGGATGGCGGCCGCTGAATGCATCCAACACCCTCTCGTGACTTCCTGGCGAACTGCTTGGGATTTTCTCGGCCTGTTACGCATACAGCGCCTTATGTTACGCATACAGCGAGTGTGCAAGGGTTGGCTACATTGTTTTCTGTGACAAATGAGGCGCTAAGAGCGTATGGGTGCACGGCTTCGAAGGCTCAAACAAACTTTGGGTTCAAGGAAGCTCAGTGATGGAAAGACAATAGGAGGGAGAGGCAGGCTTACTGATGAGGTGATTGAACGTCTACAGAGATACTATGGGTATGCTATAAGGCAAAATACTAGTAATGTTAGTGTCTACACGGAAAGACGCAGAATCCTAATGAGAGCGTAAACAATTTGATTCGGAAAGTGATTCATAAAAGGGTGTTTGTAAGCATAAAAATACTGCACTTTGGCATTTATGATGCAATAGCAACCTACAACCAAGGGAACAGCGTGAAGTTCTGAAGGCATTAGGATTTACAGCTGGGGTGAACACTGTACGAGTACTAAGAAATATTGACAGAGAAAGGATAAGAGGAGCAGAAAGAAGAGAAAGGCATATGAAGTGTGATGGAACAACAGGCCAGAAAAGAAGACAGAAGAGGAAGCTTTTGGAGGATGAAGACCCTGATAATCCATCCTATAGTGCAGGAATGTATTGAGAAACTTTGATAGCCATTTCCCGTAAATTAGAATTTTTCGAATATAAGGAACACTTTCTCAAAATCCACTCAAGCTAGAGAGATGAAATTTTTATACAGCACTCCTAGTGGTCAAACTTACATTGTAACACAGCCATTTGGCAATATGTTCAGTAGTTTCATTTCAGTTTAATTATAAAGCAATTATTTGTAAAAAAAATTGGGTCATTAAAAAAAAATAATTGGAAGGAAACTAGAAAAGATACTCCAAAATCCCTCTGTCATAACTGCAATACTAAACCACTCTATATGTAAAAAAAACTTCAAATTTTTCTATTTGGTAGTTTATTCATAAATGTTCCTCAAACTTAGTGATTTTAACATGGGCAGCATAGGCACCTCCGGCTCCCCTTAATACACATCTCGTGCTGGCACTGCTGACTGCGAATTACCGCTGCACGTGGTGCGGTCGTGTCACATAGCTGTCTTCAGCGCTACTGTGCTCTTCGCAGCCTGCATCTGGACGCAGCACCTTCGACTGGAGAGCAACAAAACCATAATGCGACGGAGCGCAATTTTGAGGCTCAGCGCTGCCTCCCGCACCACACCTGTCGGTGCCTTACTGGCGGGTCTCGGAGTATGTCCGACACATATCAAATGGTTCAAATGGCTCTGAGCACTATGGGACTCAACTGCTGTAGTCATTAGTCCCCTAGAACTTAGAACTACTTAAACCTAACTAACCTAAGGACATGACACACATCCATGCCCGAGGCAGGATTCGAACCTGCGACCGTAGCGGTCACGCGGTTCCAGACTGAAGTGCCTAGAACCGCACGGCCACACCGGCCGGCACTATTAGTGGTAGCAGCGGTAGCAGACCGAGTACTGGCAGTAGCTTCTAGTCAGTATCATTTACTCATATTGTCTCTCTAGACACTGAAATCATTTTCATCCCGTTTGTCATATTAAAATTGTTATTTATTAGGTAACTATGATGTAAAAAAAGATGCTGCATATGTGAAATCCTGGTCTGATGTAAGAGAGGATATTATGGCACTAATGGGATCAGGATAAATACACTACTGGCCATTAAAATTGCTACACCACGAAGATGACGTGCTACAGACGCGAAATTTAACCGACAGGAAGAAGATGCTGTGATATGCAAGTGATTAGCTTTTCAGAGCATTCACACAAGGTTGGCGCCGGTGGCGACACCTACAACGTGCTGGCATGAGGAAAGTTTACAACCGATTTCTTATACACAAACAGCAGTTGACCGGCGTTGCCTGGTGTAACGTTGTCGTGATGCCTCGTGTAAGGAGGAGAAATGCGTACCATCATGTTACCGACTTTGATAAAGGTCGGATTGTGGCCTATCGCGATTGCGGTTTATCGTATCGCGACATTGCTGCTCGCGTTGGTCGAGATCCAAAGACTGTTAGCAGAATATGGAATCGGTGGGTTCAGGAGGGTAATACGGAACGCCGTGCTGGGTCCCAACGGCCTCGTATCACTAGCAGTCGAGATGACAGGCATCTTATCCGCACGGCTGTAACGGATCGTGCAACCACGTCTCGATCCCTGAGTCAACAGATGGGGACTTTTGCAAGACAACAACCATCTGCACGAACATTTCCACGACGTTTGCAGCAGCACGGACTATCAGCTCGGAGACCACGGCTGCGGTTACCCATGACGCTGCACCACAGACAGGAGCGCATGCGATGGTGTACTAAACGACGAACCTGGGTGCACGAATGGCAAAACATCATTTTTTCGAATGAATACAGGTTCTGTTTACAGCATCATGATGGTCGCATCCGTGTTTGGCGACATCGCGGTGAACGCACATTGGAAGAGTGTATTCGTCATCGCCATACTGGCGTATCACCCAGCGTGATGGTATGGGGGTCTATTGGTTACACGTTTCGGTCACCTTTTGTTCGCATTGAAGGCACTTTGAACAGTGGACGTTACATTTCAGATGTGTTACGACCCGTGGCTCTACCCTTCATTCGATCCCTGCGAAACCCTACGTTTCAGCAGGATAATGCACGACCTCACGTTGCAGGTCCTGTAAGGGCCTTTGTGGATAGAGAAAATGTTCGGCTGCTGCCCTGGCCAGCACATGCTCCAGATCTCTCACCAATTGAAAACGTCTGGTCAATGGTGGCCGAGCAACTGGCTCATCACAATACGCCAATCACTACTCTTGATGAACTGAAGCTGCACGGGCAGCTGTACCTGTTCACGCCATCCAAGCTTTATTTGACTCCATGCCCAGGCGTATCAAGGCCTTTATTACGGCCAGAGGTGGTTGTTCTGGGTACTGATTTCTCAGGATCTATTCACCCAAATTGCGTGAAAATGTAATCACATGTCAGTTCAAATGGTTCAAATGGCTCTGAGCGCTATGGGACTCAACTGCTGTAGTCATTAGTCCCCTAGAACTTAGAACTACTTAAACCTAACTAACGTAAGGACATCACACACATCCATGCCCGAGGCAGGATTCGAACCTGCGACCGTAGCAGTCGCACGGTTCCTGACTGCGCGCCTAGAACCGCGAGACCACCGCGGCCGGCACACACATGTCAGTTCTAGTATAATATATTTGTCCAATGAATACCAGTTTATCATCTGCATTTCTTCTGGGTGTAGCAATTTTAATGGCCAGTAGTGTAAATAAATACAGAATGTCGAACAACTAACTGAGATGCTGCTCTGAGGTTGACACAGGGGAGGAAGTCGTGGATGACCGCATCAAACTAGTCAGAAGACTGATCGACGAAAAAAAAAAAGCGATTAATCGAAAGCAGCCACACATTTCTGGCTAAGTTTCGGCGTCGCGAAAAGGGCACAAAATCTCCGAGGCCACTTCTTGCGGCGCTGGCGACAGGTGAGGATAAACTGCGCCGATCAACGTGCCTCGATGTAGATTTCGCCTCCTACGGGAGGGGCCGACCTTGTGAGATGTTGACGGCGGTGCGCGACTGATGTCGCCGCCATGCAGTTCCGATAAAGCGCCCACAAGCATGCAGAGCGCACGCGCGTCCGTGCGTGTGTGTGTGTGTGTGTGTGTGGCGGGGACTTTAAGGTCAAGGCGACCCGCAGTCATGTCCCCCGATGTCCTCCAAACAGCTACGGCCCCGCTAGACACACACACACTCTGTTCCAAAAGCGCTCTCACAAGGGAACCTCCCCATCGCAACCCCCTCAGATTTAGTTATAAGTTGGCACAGTGGATAGGCCTTGAAAAACTGAACACAGATCAATCGAGAAAACAGGAAGAAGTTGTGTGGAACTATGAAAAAATATGCAAAATATACAAACTGAGTAGTCCATGTGAAAGATACGCAACATCATGCATAATCTGAACTCAGGAGCGCCGTGGTCGCGTGGTTAGCGTGAGCAGCTGCGGAACGAGAGGTCCTTGGTTCAAGTCTTCCCTCGAGTGAAGAGTTTACTTTTTCCATTTTCGCAAAGTTATGATCTGTCCGTTCGTTCATTCACGTCTCTGTTCACTTTAATAAGTTTAGTGTCTGTGTTTTGCGACCGCACCGCAAAACCGTGCGATTAGTAGACGAAAGGACGTGCCTCTCCAATGGGAACCGAAAACATTTGATCGCAAGGTCATAGGTCAACCGATTCCTCCACAGGAAAACACGTCTGATATATTCTATACGACACTGGTGACGGCATGTGCGTCACATGACAGGAATATGTTGTCGACCCACCTAACCTGTACACTTGGCGAATGGGTAAAAAGATTCTTCTACATTGCCCGATTTAGGTTTTCTTGTGGATGTGAGAATTACTCCCAAAAAAGTGATGAAAACATAAGAGTTTGTCACATAAACTGCAACAAATGAATCCAACAGTTTCACAGTCGCACACTTTTCCCTGTGCTCTGTCAAAATATATGTTTTTAACGTTTTCAAATTTTTCCGTGTGTAGACCGTCAAATCCTGCATATGTCCAAGCAAATCTGAACATGTCCTGGAATTTTGGAGAGCGAAGTTGATTATGTGTGAGTGCCTGAACTTTGATAATTGTCTGACAATAAAAAATAAAATTTTACACTCGAAGGCTTGAACCAGGGACCTCTCGCCCCGCAGCTGCTCACGCTAACCACGAGACCACGACGCTCCTAAGCTCAGAGCATCCTACAAGTTGCCTATCTTCGCATGGACTACTCAGTTTGTATATTTTGCTTCTTTCTTTCATAGTTCCACACAATTTCTTCCTGTTTTCTCGATTGATCTGTCTTCAGTTTTTCAAGGCCTATCCACTGGGCCAACTTATAACTAAATCTGAGGGGGGTGCGATGGGGAGGTTCCGTTGTCAGCATTCTCTCGTACAGATCCACAAGCTCCTCATTTCGCTGTAATCGACGGGAACAACACTGCTGAAGCAATCGGCGCCATTTGTAGACGTACTGCATGGTTGCTTCTCTCTCAGGATTTTCTCCAGACGTCTGTTTACCGATTTTCCTGTCCCCTTCTCCAGCACCAGTACATGGTATCATCAGCTGTTCGCCCTCTGTCCGCCTCCAGCAACGTACGGTGAATCGCTGACAAATTTTTGAAATTTGTGGTAAGGTCCCATGGGGCCAAACTCCCGAGGTCATCGCTCCCTAGGCTAACATACTACTTAATCTAACTTAGACCAAATTACGCTAAGGACACAACACGCACCCTTGTCCCAGGGGGAACTCGAACCTCCGGCGGGGAAATCTCTGACGATGACAACCGCTAGTGATGGCGAAACGATATCAAAATCGTTAATAAGATGTCTGGCGAAGATCGCGAGACAAAAGTCAACATGCGGTGCGTCAATTAACGGGCAATCATAGAGTAAAACAGAAATCATATCCGGTGCTCCCCAAGGAATCGTTACAATCCCTCCACTCATTTTGATGAAAGTAGTGGCGTTAAATAAAATCTTTGTATACCTTCAGAACAACAGACTAAAACGTGTGTACATATTTTTAGTAGCGTTAACCCAAATTTCATGCACATCCAGTACAATAGACTAAAGCATGGGTACATATTTGTTAGTCCTAGCCGGCCGAAGTGGCCGTGCGGTTAAAGGCGCTGCAGTCTGGAACCGCAAGACCGCTGCGGTCGCAGGTTCGAATCCTGCCTCGGGCATGGATGTTTGTGATGTCCTTAGGTTAGTTAGGTTTAACTAGTTCTAAGTTCTAGGGGACTAATGACCTCAGCAGTTGAGTCCCATAGTGCTAAGAGCCATTTGTTAGTCCTAAAACTATTTAACACCACATATTTATAAGGGAACATGTAAATTCATTACAAAGATCAGCACTAGACAGTGTTGAAACTATATATATATATATATATATATATATATATATATATATATATATTGTTTGTTCTCTATCAAAATCTTTCAATTGCTAACTATGGCTATCAGTAGTTAGAATCTTTTACTTAGCTGGCAGTATTGGCGCTGTCTGTATTGCAGTTGTTACAGGTAAGTGATTCATGAAAGGTATAGGTTAATTTTAGTCAGGGCCATTCTTTTGTAGGGATTATTGAAAGTCAGACTGGGTTGCGCTGAAAAAAATATTGTGTGTCAGTTTAGTGTTGATCAGAATAAGTCAAGAGAATAATGTCTGAGTACTTTCAGTTTTGCTCAGCTGTTTGAAAATCAAATAATGTAAGAGGTTTACCAGAACAGTAATTCACAAATTTTTCTAAGGGGATGTTTCGATGAGTACCAATCTCCATTTAAAGTAAAATGTCACATAGTAAGCTGTGAAATACAATAGTATGCGTATTTACAGCCTAGGCAATATATGGTAAGACAAGTAGTTGTCACAGCATCAAATACAACTTGGAACAAAACCCAACGGCAGTCGACATATTAAGAGAAAACAGCATGCAAGAACGTTCACAGCTACCTTCTGGCCTAGGTTATACAGCAAATCGCAATAAAGAGATATGACTTGGTTTCCTTTATATCACATAACAGGTCGGCATTACCACAGTGAAACAAACCAACAATAATGTGAAATCCTACTTAAGCAAAGCTAGTTCACAGCCGACAGCATCATGCAGTTTCACTTGGAGTGGAAGGCAGCATCTAAAACGAGCTACCTATAGATGACAAACAGTCTCAATAATAAGACACAGCAAGTTATGTCGCGATAGGGAACGTGGGAACGGAAAAAATAAAAGGTAAATGAGTGTGCGAGGACCACCACATTGCCGAAGTTTAAGCCCATAAACACATGAACACCAACAATCTCCCTAAGAAGTAAGGACAACACTGACACGCGGATAAACTAACAGGGTCCTAATCATAATCATAAGGTGCAGACATTCCTAATTCCCACGAGTGAATTGGGAAATGTGTCAATTTGGGTCTAAAAAGCCAACTGGCTAAAACGTGGTAGCTGACAATAGGTAACACCAGTCGCCATTATAAGGAAGCAGTAAAATGCTTCATTGCCCTAAGTATAAACGTAGCGTATAATATATCAATAAACATAAAACATGGTCACTAATAAACATATGCTGCCTACCAAGGCAGTAAACCACTATGAAGCAGATGAAAAGATTTGTAGACAACAAGATCTACGAGCTCATATGAAGGGCTTATTTCAATAGTGGTACAAGTCCATTGCCTCCACTTTTCTGCCTAGAATGATTCTGAAATTAATGATCCAAAAAAACAGAAAGAAAGGTTCATCTCTAGCAAGAAGCCATATGCTTGAATATTTCTGGTATTTCAACTGCAGATTTTTCAGCACTCATTTAACTTTAGGACTCTGTATCTCAATATGATCAAAAATGGGCTTGTGCCACTATTGAAATACGTGTTTCAAAAATGACCGGTATATTTGAAACGGCAATAAAAACTAAACGAGCAGCGATAGAAATACACCGTTTGTTGCAATATGCTTGGGACAACAGTACATTTTCAGGCAGACAAACTTTCGAAATTACAGTAGTTACAATTTTCAACAACAGATGGCGCTGCAAGTGATGTGAAAGATATAGAAGACAACACAGTCTGTGGGTGCGCCATTCTGTACGTCGTCTTTCTGCTGTAAGCGTGTGCTGTTCACAACGTGCAAGTGTGCTGTAGACAACATGGTTTATTCCTTAGAACAGAGGATTTTTCCGGTGTTGGAATTCCACCGCCTAGAACACAGCGTTGTTGCAACAAGACGAAGTTTTCAACGGAGGTTTAATGTAACCAAAGGACCGAAAAGCGATACAATAAAGGATCTGTTTGAAAAATTTCAACGGACTGGGAACGTGACGGATGAACGTGCTGGAAAGGTAGGGCGACCGCGTACGGCAACCACAGAGGGCAACGCGAAGCTAGTGCAGCAGGTGATCCGACAGCGGCCTCGGGTTTCCGTTCGCCGTGTTGCAGCTGCGGTCCAAATGACGCCAAGTCCACGTATCGTCTCGTGCGCCAGAGTTTACACCTCTATCCATACAAAATTCAAACGCGGCAACCCCTCAGCGCCGCTACCATTGCTGCACGAGAGACATTCGCTAACGATATAGTGCACAGGATTGATGACGGCGATATGTATGTGGGCACCATTTGGTTTACTGACGAAGCTTATTTTTACCTGGACGGCTTCGTCAATAAACAGAACTGGCGCATATGGGGAACCGAAAAGCCCCATGTTGCAGTCCCATCGTCCCTGCATCCTCAAAAAGTACTGGTCTGGGCCGCCATTTCTTCCAAAGGAATCATTGGCCCATTTTTCAGATCCGAAACGATTACTGCATCACGCTATCTTGACATTCTTCGTGAATTTGTGGCGGTACAAACTGCCTTAGACGACACTGCGAACACCTCGTGGTTTATGCAAGATGGTGGCCGGCCACATCGCACGGCCGACGTCTTTAATTTCCTGAATGAATATTTCGATGATCGTGTCATTGCTTTGGGCTATCCGAAACATACAGGAGGCGGCGTGGATTGGCCTCCCTATTCGCCAGACATGAACCCCTGTGACTTCTTTCTGTGGGGACACTTGAAAGACCAGGTGTACCGCCAGAATCCAGAAACAATTGAACAGCTGAAGCAGTACATCTCATCTGCATGTGAAGCCATTCCGCCAGACACGTTGTCAAAGGTTTCGGGTAATTTCATTCAGAGACTACGCCATATTATTGCTACGCATGGTGGATATGTGGAAAATATCGTACTATAGAGTTTCCCATACCGCAGCGCCATCTGTTGTTGAAAATTGTAACTACTGTAATTTCGAAAGTTTGTCTGCCTGAAAATGTACTGTTGTCGCAAGCATGTTGCAACAAACGGTGTATTTCTATCGCTGCTCGTTTAGTTTTTATTGCCGTTTCAAATATACCGGTCATTTTTGAAACACCCTGTATGAAGTTGACATATTTGATGCCTCAGCTAAACGATCAGTGCGTTATAGAAAGGTTGAAAAGTTACATTCATACCAAGATTCTTAGACAGGAAAATATAGAACTGTATATTGCCGGAAACATAATGATGTAACATACAAGGGCTTAAATAATGTAGAGGCACATAAACATCTTACGGTATACGGCTATTGTTGAAGGGTTACAAGATCTGTTGAGTGGGATTAATCATCTAGTGCATAGCGAATTTTGATTCAAAGTAAACCGTGGGAAGACGAAAGTAATGAGAAGCAACAGAAATGAGAATAGCGAGAAACTTAACTGGTGATCACGAAGTAGACGAAGTTAAGGAATCCTGTTGACTTGTAAGTAAAATATCCCCCGATTAATTTTATATGGTCATTCCATTTTATATCACTCCTAATGCGTACTCCCAGATAATTTATGCAATTACTGCTTCCGGTTGCTGATCTGCTACACTGTAGCTAAATGATAAGGGATCTTTCTATGTATTCGCAGCACATTACACTTGTCTGCATTGAGATTCAATTGCCATTCCCTGCACCATGCGTCAATTTGCTGCAGATCCTCCTGCATTTCAGTACAATTTTCCATTGTTACAACCTCTCGATATACCACAGCATCATCTGCAAAAAGCCTCAGTGAACTTCCGATGTCCTCCACAAGGCCATTTATGTATATTGTGAATAGCAACGGTCCTACGACACTCCCCTGCGGCACACCTGAAATCACTCTTACTTCGGAAGACTTCTCTCCATTGAGAATGACACGCTGCGTTCTGTTATCTAGAAACTCTTCAATCCAATCACACAATTGGTCTGATAGTCCATATGCTCTTACTTTGTTCATTAAACGACTGTGGGGAACTGTATCGAACGCCTTGCGGAAGTCAAGAAACACGGCATCTACCTGGGAACCCGTGTCTATGGCCCTCGGAGTCTCGTGGACGAATAGCGCGAGCTGGGTTTCACACGACCGTCTTCTTCTAAACCCATGCTGATTCCTAAAGAGTAGATTTCTAGTCTCCAGAAAAGTCATTATACTCGAACATAACACGTGTTCCAAAATTCTACAACTGATCGACGTTAGAGATATAGGTCTATAGTTCTGCACATCTGTCCCTTCTTGAAAACGGGGATGACCTGTGCCCTTTTCCACCTTTGGAACGCTACTCTCTTCTAGAGACCTACGGTACACCGCTGCAAGAAGGGGGGCAAGTTCCTTCGCGTACTCTGTGTGAAATCGAACTGGTATCCCATCAGGTCCAGCGGCCTTTCCTCTTTTGAGCGATTTTAATTGTTCCTCTATCCCCTCTGTCGTCTATTTCGATATCTACCATTTTGTCATCTGTGCGACAATCTAGAGAAGGATCTACAGTGCAGTCTTCCTCTGTGAAACAGCTTTGGAAAAAGACATTTCAGATCGAAAAGGCTGCGCATCCTTCCCGGCTGGCGGTGCGGTAGAAATCGATCCAGCGGCTGGCAGGCAAGTGTTCCGGAATTTCTTGAATTCTTGCGGTCAGCCAGGCGCGCCATTGCGCTCACGGTATCGCTATTTGCGGCTGCGTATACCTCCGTCGCGGCTTTCTTGTGCCTCGGACGGGGAGGGAGGGGGGGGGGAGTGGAGATTATGGTAGAGTTGCTGTAAGGTTCCGCTCACCAAGCGGTAAACGCCCAACGGCGACAAACCGGCTGGCCTCGAAACCTCTTCCGGTGGCGAAGTTGGCCTTTCTGGCTTCCGGGCTTCTCCCTCCAAGGGCCGAGGTCGCATGCGAGATGGCTGCAGTCAGGCACTGGGTTCGATTCTGTTTCACTATGCCTCCCTGCCTTCCTCTTCCCTCTCGAAAATACAGCCTATTTTATGTTACAGCTTTAGTACAGAGTATTTGAGAATGAGTGTACTTACAAGGATATCACACGAGATTAGGTTACTGAATATTTTTATATTTGTGTTACATGAAGTTCAGAACCCAATTATTAATTTACCAAAGCCGTCCAGTGCAATTCTCAGCCGGCCACGGTGACCGAGCGGTTCTAGGCGCTTCAGTCAGGAACCGCGCGACTGCTAGGGTCGCAGGTTCGAATCCTGCCTCGGGCATGGATGTGTGTGATGTCCTTAGGTTAGTTAGGTTTAATTAGTTCTAAGTTCTAGGGGACTGGTGACCTAAGATGTTAAGTCGCATAGTGCTCAGAGCCATTTTGCAATTCTCATACAAAGTCGAGAAAACGGACTTCAAATTTTCGCCGATCGTCTTTAATACACTAAGGGAAAGTCAATTTTCCCACGGGCCCCATCGCTATGTGATTAAATGCTTGCCTATCCCGTGGTGGTCCGCCTTCGGTTTCCAGCTACTATAAAGTTCTAAACAAAGGTGCACATTCCACCAGTATTTCCGTCAAGCGCAAAACACAGAAGGATGAAGAAATTTTAATTTGTCATTTTTTAATTTAATAAGTCACTATTAACAATCCTTCATAAAAGATCAGTAGGTAAGAATTTATATTTGAAATGAAAACTGCGTTTTTGTGTGTAGCATGTAAGTAGAAATAAGAAAACGTGCGTTTTTCATAAAAATGGCTACTAGATATATGTTGATTGGGTCATATTGACGAATTTTATATTTAGATGGCATAGGTATTCTAACTGAACGGAAAGGAAAAAAAAAAGACCGAAACGAGACTCAAACTCGTGATCCCATCTCGAGCAGTACTGATTTTTTTTTTCCATTTTACGTACTTCACGTCGTAGAACATGCATCTCTGTTCAAAGATTCTCTTCGGCTCTTCGGCAAGGTATCGAGTCCAGGACCTCTATGCCAGGAGAGTGCATTCTACTACAAAACCACACTGCCTGACGTGCAAATCGGTCTCACATTAGGGTAGTAAAACGGACGGAAAAATTCACTACCGATTCACTCGAGAATGTTTGAGAATTGCATCGTACTGCTTTCGGGTATTGACGTTTCCATTCCGAACTTCACGCACCGTAGATACACGCATCAACAAAAGTTTTCTTCATTTCGGTTCCGAGAGTTCCGGGACCAGTACATAAAATTGGAATAGAGATCAACATAAACATCATTTCCGCCAGTTTTATTGCTTATGAAAACCACACATTGCATGTTGTACCACATCACAGGTGGTGGTCCAGATTGTTGTACACACCGCTACCTCTAATACCCAGCAGCACGTCCTCTTGCATTGATGCATGCCTGTGTTCGTCGTGGCATACTGTCCATAAGTTCATCAAGGCACTGTTGGTCCAGATTGTCCCACTCCTCAACGGAGATTCGGCGTAGATCCCTCAGAGTGGTTGGTGGGTCACCTCGTCCATAAACAGCCCTTTTCAGTCTATCCCAGGCATATTTGACAGGCTTCACGTCTGGAGAACATGCTGGCCACTCTACTCGAGCGATGTCGTTATCCCGAAGGAAGTCATTCACAAGATGTGCAAGATGGAGGCGCGAATTGTCGTCCATGAAGACGAATGCCTCGCCAATATGCTGCCGACATGTTTGCACTATCGGTCGGAGGATGGCATTCACGTATCGCACAGCCGTTACGGCGCCTTCCATGACCACCAGCCGCGTATTTAGGCCCCACATAATACCACCCCAAAACAGCAGGCAACCTCCACCTTGCTGCACTCGCTGGACAGTGTGTCTAAGGCGTTCCTCCTGACCGGGTTGCCTCCAAACACGTCTCCGACGATTGTCTGATTGAAAGCATATGCATCACTCATCGATGAAGAGAACGTGATGCCAATCCTAAGCGGTCTGGGTATGTTGTTGTTGTGGTCTTCAGCCCTGAGACTCGTTTGATGCAGCTCTCCATGCTACTCTATCCTCTGCAAGCTTCTTCATCTCCCAGTACTTACTGCAACCGACATCCTTCTGAATCTGCTTAATGTATTCATTTCTTGGTCTCCCTCTACGATTTTTACCCTCCACGCTGCCCTCCAAAGCTAAATTTCTGATCCCTTGATGCCTCAGAACACGTCGTACTAACCGGTCCCTTCTTCTAGCCAAGTTGTGCCACATACTCCTCTTCTCCCCAATTCTATTCAATACTTCATCATTAGTTACGTGATCTACCCATCTAATCTTCAGCATTCTTCTGTAGCACTACATTTCGAAAGCTTCTATTCTCTTCTTGTCCACACTATTAATCGTCCATGTTTCACTTCCATACATGGCTACACTCCACACAAATACTTTCAGAAACGACTTCCTGACACTTAAATCTATACTCGATGTTAACAAATTTCTCTTCTTCAGAAACGCTTTCCCTGCCATTGCCAGTCTACATTTTATATCGTCTCTACTTCGACCATCATCAGTTATTTTGCTCCCCAAATAGGAAAACTCCTTTACTACTTTAAGTGTCTCATTTCCTAATCTAATTCCCTCAGCATCACCCGACTTCATTCGACTACATTCCATGATCCTCCTTTTGCTTTTGTTGATGTTCATCTTATATCCCCCTTTCAAGACACTGTCCATTCCGTTCAACTGCTCTTCCAGGTCCTTTGGTGTCTCTGACAGAATTACAATGTCATCGGCAAACCTCAAACTTTTTATTTCTTCTCCATGGATTTTAATACCTACTCCCAATTTTTCTTTTGTTTCCTTTACTGCTTGCCCAATATAGAGATTGAATAACATCGGGGAGAGGCTACAAGCCTGTCTCACTCCCTTCCCAACCACTGCTTCCCTTTCATGCCCATCGACTCTTATAACTGCCATCTGGTTTCTGTACAAATTGTAAATAGCCTTTCGCTCCCTGTCTTTTACCCCTGCCACCTTTAGAATTTGAAAGAGACTGTTCCAGTCAACATTGTGAAAAGCTTCCTCTAAGTCTACAAATGCTAGAAACGTAGGTTTGCCTTTTCTTAATCTTTCTACTAATATAAGTCGTAAGGTCAGTATTGGCTCACGTGTTCCAACATTTCTACGGAATCCAAACTGATCTTCCCCCAGATCTGGGTATAAATGCATATATTTTCAAGACACAAGAGAATTACAGACATTGGCTGCGAGTGGGCATTGATTGAAATCAATGGGGAAGTTGAAAATTTCTCCCAGACCTGGATTCGAACCCGCGTCTGCTGCTTACAAGGCACATGCCCTCACCACTAGGCCATCCGGACACAGTGGTCATTTCGACTGCACAAACTATCCTAACACGCCTCCCGTCAAATTCGCAACTTTTCCACACACTACAAATGAAGCCTCTTTCACTCATTATCCTCATTACTCGTACTGAAGAGATCATTGGCAGGTTTGCGAGACCTTGTTGCGATGACGCCTAGCCCAAAGACTCACTTTGCTCACTGCCAGGTCCCCGCAGACATTTTCCGGGCACCTATGAATATCTGCAATGCTCTGGTTTTCCGCCACACAAAAGTGAATGGTAGCTCTCTGCTTGGGACGCACCTACGCTTGAAGGTGTCATCACTTCTATCTCTGAGCTGGTCGTGTGTTCAAAAAATGAACAGCATAGAGACAAAAGTGATGACATTTTCTGCAGGACCTGACCATCATTCTGCAGGACAATGCTCAAGCACGTACAGTGCAAGCTGTTACTGATTTGTTTGACTGAATGGGCTGCTAAGTGCTATACCACCTACTGTACTCCCCTGACTTAAGACCTTGTAAGTTCAACTCGATATGTAAACTGAAGAGCGGTTCTAGGCGCATCAGTCCGGAACCGCGCGACCGCTAAGGCCGCAGGTTCGAATCCTGCCTCGGGCATGGATGTGTGTGATGTCCTTAATTTAGTTAGGTTTAAGTAGTTCTAAGTTCTAGGGGACTGATGACCTCAGCTGTTAAGTCCCATAGTGCTCAGAGCCATTTGAACCTTTTTTTTTTTTTTTTTTTTTTTTTTTTTTTTTTTTTTTGTAAACTGAAAGAAACACTTCACGGCATTCGCTTCAGAACTGCCACAAATTCGTCGGGCGATAGACCGCGCCGCTCGAACTGTCAACACAACTGGCACTGCTAAGAGTATCCTACGACTTCCACATCACTGGCAACGGCTTACACACAATGCTGGTTTTAACATTTTTTGTGGGATCTGGACTTTAAAAAACTCTCTCACACCGGCCTGTTTTAGCTTCACTGATCAGGATAGTAAAAAAACATGCGTATATTAAGGGAATTTTCATTCACAAAGCAGGCTTATCACATTCACACAGTTGAATACTGTTGTATCCTGATTAAATTGAGCTTAACTTAAATTCCATAAGGCAGTGAAGCAATTTCGAAGTCTCGGTGCGACGAAAATTGTCAGTCGATCTCCTGAAAACATTTGTAATAATTAACTTTCGGTGACCACATGGGGAAGACCGGAGATCTACTGGTAAGACCGTGTTAGCCCATTTATTGAAAGTAATAAACTGGATATCTTGAGCATACAAAACGGCAGGTTCGTCCAGTGTAAATCAGACTGATCCCGTGCAACACACCTTAGTAAGCAGACACTGTCAATAATAATCAGCTAAATAATACGCGAACACACTTACTTTAGTTTAGTTCAGGTATTAAATTCCTTCTCATACAGAATGTCATCAAGATGGCGACTAGCTCAACAATACATACATATACATCTTCGTTCTTTCATGGCTAATCGGCAAGATCTCAATCTTTCTTTTCATAAGAGAAAACATAGATAGCAGAGAATCTATTCCATGGAGTAAATGCACACTCCAAGGAATAATAGGGCTTGAAACTACTTTGCATTGATAATCATCGCATATTAAAGTTTAGGAATCGGTAAGATAAGAAGAGATATTTCGAGATATGTACTGAGTTATATAATTTATAAAATTTCTGAAAATATCACGGAGAGACCGCTGCAAGAGACTCTGAAGGTCAGTAAAACTTTGAAACACGTGTCTATTTTGTATGAGCTGTAAATAAATAGTTGCCTCTATTAAAGTTCCAACCCTCGTACATAGATACGGTCTCAAATGTGTTCAGAGACTTTTTGTCTAACGTGATAAAATAACTTGCTTAAATTTCCTTTTTGGAGGTGCTAATAACAACGTTGTGAGTCAAATTTAAAATTTTCGCGGCGAACTAAACATTCAAAAATATTTCGGGCTTGCAGCCGGTCGTCGTTAGCTTCCATCCACGATATTTCGACTGGACAACTGCCAGCCATCCTCAGCTGAGCCATCGACAATTAGCAAGGCACTTGCAATTTAGCCAAAGAACCAGGGAGTGGAGAAAGAAGACAGCACGCCTACTAAATCTTTAGCTTTTCTTCCCTTTGTTGGCAACATTTCCTTCAAAATTGCAAGAATCCTCCACGGTTTCGAAGTGAAAGTGATTTTCCGTCCACAATCGAAGATTTCCGACTTGCTGGGCTCAGTGAAAGACGATATGGTATTGCGGAAGGAGGGAATTTATAAAATACCTTGTCTGTGTAGCATGTCATATATAGGACAAACATTGCGAACAGTAGAAGAACGTTGCACTGAACATCAACGATGTACTCGCCTTTTGCAACCTAGCAAGTCTGCAATTGCTGAGCATTGCATTTCCACTGGACACTCAATGCACAAGACAACAATTTTGGCCACAGCAACATCCTTTTGGGACTCCGTCAAAAAAGAATCAGTGGAAATTCGCATGACAGGCAATCTTATGAACCGTGAGAATGGCTACCAGCTAGATAATGCGTGGAACCCCGTCATCTCTAAGATCTGCTCCAGAAGAAGACTTCAGAGTACTCCGATGGCCGCGGCAATTGACAACGCCGAAGACGGCTGAGTTCTGCAGTTCCACCAGCGAGGGCGCTGCCGGCGGGCGGTGTGGTTCGTCTGTCAATATGATTTTGACGCATGCCCGGAATACTCGCTGCACGCTATACAGGGTGTTAGAAAAAGGTACGGCCAAACTTTCAGGTAACATTCCTCCCACACAAATAAAGAAAAGATGTTAGGTGGACATGTGTCCGGAAACGCTTAATTTCCATATTAGAGCTCATTTTAGTTTCGTCAGTATGTACTGTACTTCCTCGATTCACCGCCAGTTGGCCCAAATGAAGGAAGGTAATGTTGACTTCGGTGCTTGTGTTGACATGCGACTCATTGCTCTACAGTACTAGCATCGAGCACATCAGTACGTAGCATCAACAGGTTAGTGTTCATCACGAACGTGGTTTTGCAGTCAGTGCAATGTTTACAAATGCGGAGTTGGCAGATGCCCATTTGATGTACGGATTAGCACGGGGCAATAGCCGTGGCGCGGTACGTTTGTATCGAGACAGATTTCCAGAACGAAGGGGTCCCGACAGGAAGACGTTCGAAGCAATTGATCGACGTCTTAGGGAGCACGGAACATTCCAGCCTATGACTCGCGACTGGGGAAGACCTAGAACGACGAGGACACCTGCAATGCACGAGGCAATTCTTCGTGCAGTTGACGATAACCCTAATGTCAGCGTCAGAGAAGTTGCTGCTGTACAAGGTAACGTCGACCACGTCACTATGGAGAGTGCTACGGGAGAACCAGTTGTTTCCGTACCATGTACAGCGTGTGCAGGCACTATCAGCAGCTGATTGGCCTCCACGGGTACACTTCTGCGAATGGTTCATCCAACAATGTGTCAATCCTCATTTCAGTGCAAATCTACATCTACATCTACATTTATACTCCGCAAGCAACCCAACGGTGTGTGGCGGAGGGCACTTTACGTGCCACTGTCATTACCTCCCTTTCCTGTTCCAGTCGCGTATGGTTCGCGGGAAGAACGACTGTCTGAAAGCCTCCGTGCGCGCTCTAATCTCTCTAATTTTACATTCGTGATCTCCTCGGGAGGTATAAGTAGGGGGAAGCAATATATTCGATACCTCATCCAGATACGCACCCTCTCGAAACCTGGACAGCAAGCTACACCGCGATGCAGAGCGCCTCTCTTGCACAGTCTGCCACTTGAGTTTGCTAAACATCTCCGTAACGCTATCACGGTTACCAAATAACCCTGTGACGAAACGCGCCACTCTTCTTTGGATCTTCTCTATCTCCTCCGTCAACCCGATCTGGTACGGATCCCACACTGATGAGCAATACTCAAGTATAGGTCGAACGAGTGTTTTGTAAGCCACCTCCTTTGTTGATGGACTACATTTTCTAAGCACTCTCCCAATGAATCTCAACCTGGTACGCCCGCATCTCGTGGTCGTGCGATAGCGTTCTCGCTTCCCACACCCGGGTTCCCGGGTTCGATTCCGGCGCGGTCAGGGATTTTCTCTGCCTCGTGATGGCTGGGTGTTGTGTGCTGTCCTTAGGTTAGTTAGGTTTAAGTAGTTCTAAGTTCTAGGGGACTTATGACCACAGCAGTTGAGTCCCATAGTGCTCAGAGCCAACCTGGTACCCGCCTTACCAACAATTAATTTTATATGATCATTCCACTTCAAATCGTTCCGCACGCATACTCCCAGATATTTTACAGAAGTAACTGCTACCAGTGTTTGTTCCGCTATCATACAATAAAGGATCCTTCTTTCTATGTATTCGCAATACATTACATTTGTCTATTTTAAGGGTCAGTTGCCACTCCCTGCACCAAGTGCCTATCCGCTGCAGATCTTCCTGCATTTCGCTACAATTTTCTAATGCTGCAACTTCTCTGTATACTACAGCATCATCCGCGAAAAGCCGCACGGAACTTCCGACACTATCTACTAGGTCATGTATATATATTGTGAAAAGCAATGGCCCCATAACACTCCCCTGTGGCACGCCAGAGGTTACTTTAACGTCTGTAGACGTCTCTCCATTGATAACAACATGCTGTGTTCTGTTTGCTAAAAACTCTTCAATCCATCCACACAGCTGGTCTGATACTCCGTAGGCTCTTACTTTGTTCACCAGGCGACAGTGCGGAACTGCATCGAACGCCTTCCGGAAGTCGAGGAAAATAGCATCTACCTGGGAGCCTGTATCTAATATTTTCTGGGTCTCATGAACAAATAAAGCGAGGTTGGTTCTCTTTACGGATGAGGCTTCTTTCCAACGTGATAAAATTGTAAATTTTCACAGTCAACACTTGTGGGCTGACGAGAATCCGCACGCAATTGTGGAATCACGTCATCAACACAGATTTTCTGTGAACGTTTGGGCAGGCATTGTTGGTGATCTCTTGATGGGCCTCATGTTCTTCCACCTACGCTCAATGGAACACGTTATCATGATTTCATACGGGATACTCTACCTGTGCTGCTAGAACATGTGCCTTTACAAGTACGATACAACGTGTGGTTCATGTACGATGGAGCTCCTGCACATTTCACTCGAAGTGTTCGTACGCTTCTCAACAACAGATTCGGTGACCGATGGATTGGTAGAGGCGGACTAATCCCGTGGCCTCCACGCTCTCCTGACCTCAACCCTCTTGACTTTCATTTATGGGGGCATTTGAAAGCTCTTGTCTACGCAATCCCGGTACCAAATGTAGAGACTCTTCGTGCTCGTATTGTGGACGGCTGTGATACAATACGCCATTCTCCAGGGCTGCATCAGCGCATCAGGGATTCCATGCAACGGAGGGTGGATGCATGTATCCTCGCTAACGGAGGACATTTTGAACATTTCCTGTAACAAAGTGTTTGAAATCACGCTGGTACGTTCTGTTGCTGTGTGTTTCCATTCCAGGATTAATGTGATTTGAAGAGAAGTAATAAAATGAGCTCTAACATGGAAAGTAAGCGTTTCCGGACACATGTCCACATAAAATATTTTCTTTCTTTGTGTGTGAGGAATGTTTCCTGAAAGTTTGGCAGTACCTTTTTGTAACAACCTGTATATTGCGGAACGGAGGGCGTCTTCGTCAGTCTTCGATGGCTCACCGGAGGATGGCTGGCAGTTTTCCAGTCGAAATATCGAACGACGAACGGCTGCAAGCCGGAAATCCCGGAAATCTTTTTGAATAACGTTGTGAGTGTCCTCCGTGTTTTTCAGCTCAAACTGTGCTGGATTCGGCGCGTTAATTCGCACCTACTGTGTGATTCGAATTGCTCTCACAGTGCGCTAATTCCAATAGTCGGTCCGTGTGACTGCGCGCAGATTCCTTGCCGCCGGTGCCGCACTTGCCTTTCGCATCCTGTCCGCGTCGCCACTCTGTGACGTCACTGGAATGTGGGCCGCGCTGGAACCACGCCCCAAGAGAAGACGCCAGCAGATTCAGGAAGGTGGGGGGGGGGGGGGGGGGGGGGAGGAGGAGAGAGAGAGATAGAAAGAGAGAGAGAACAGCATAGGAGAGAAGAGATGGCCCGCGAAAGTGACTTTCTCCCACGCCTGCCAACGCCCACTCGATCATCACCCGGTGTGTGTACAACACGAGCGAGAACAGCTAACAACTCTCCCTGTTTGCGATAACGCGACAAGCACGCATCGCACACACAAACACAGAATCTCGGCCTCAATTAGTCACACCCGGACACGAGTCTGGGATGAACCGATCAAGCATCAGCATAGACAGTGGAGTACGTCCAAATCTTTTCACTGGAGTATCGCCTCAGTTGTGCGACTGGATTCGTGATTTCTTGTCAGAAAGGTCGCAGTTCGTAGTAATAGACGGAAAGTCATCGAGTAAAACAGAAGTAATATCCGGCGTTCCCCAAGGAAGTGTTACAGGCACTCTATTCTTCCTAGTCTATATTAACGACATAGGAGACAATCTGAGTAGCCGTCTTAGATTGTTTGCAGATGATGCTGTCATTTACCGTCTTGTAACGTCATCAGATGACCAAAACGAATTGCTGAATGATTTAGATAAGATATCTGTATGGTGCGATAAGTGGCAATCGATCCTGAATTAGGAAAAATGTGATGTTATTCATATGAGTACTAAATTTTGATTACGCGATAAGTCACACAAATCTGAGGGCTGTAAATTCAAGTAAATACTTAGGGATTACAATTACAATTAACCTAAATTGTAACGATCACATGGATAATGTGGTGGGCAGAGCAAACCAAAGACTGCAATTCATTGGCAGAACTCTTAGAAGATGCAACAGGTCTACCAAAGAGACTGCTTACACTACGCTTTTCCGCCCTATTCTGGAGTACTGCTGTGCAGTGTGGGATCCGCATGAGGTGGGACTGACGGATGACATCGAAAAAGTACAAAGGAGGGCGGTTCGTTTTGTATTATCGCGAAATAGGGGAGATAGTGTCACAGACACTGGAGTGGCAATCATTAAAACAAAGGCGATTTTCGTTGCGACGGGATCTTCTCACGAAATTTCACCGCCTCATCCGATTGCGAAAACATTCTGTTGGCACCCACCTACATGGGGAGAAATGATCATCACAATAAAATAAGAGAAATCAGGGCTCGCACGGAAAAATTTAAGTGCTCGTTTTTCCCGCGTGCCGTTCGAGAGTGGAACGGTAGAGAGACAGCATGAAGGTGGTTCATTGAACCCTCTGCTAGGCACTTTATTGTGAATAGCAGAGTAATCACGTAGATGTAGATATACAGGGTGCTACAAAAAGGTACTGCCAAACTTTCAGGAAACATTCCTCACGCACAAAGAAAGAAAATATGTTATGTGGACATGTGTCCGCAAACGCTAACTTTACATGTTAGAGCTCATTTTATTACTTCTCTTCAAATCACATTAATCATGGAATGGAAACACACAGCAACAGAACGTACCAGCGTGACTTCAAACACTTTGTTACAGGAAATGTTCAAAATGTGCTCCGTTAGCGAGGGTACATGCATCCACCCTCCGTCGCACGGAATCCCTGATGCGCTGATGCAGCCCTGGAGAATGGCGTATTGTATCACAGCCGTCCACAATACGAGCACGAAGAGTCTCTACATTTGGTACCGGGGTTGCGTAGACAAGAGCTTTCAAATGCCCCCATAAATGAAAGTCAAGAGGGTTAAGGTCAGGAGAACGTGGAGGTCATGGAATTGGTCCGCCTCTACCAAACCGTCGGTCACCGAATCTGTTGTTGAGAAGCGTACGAACACTTGGACTGAAATGTGTAGGAGCTCCATCGTGCACGAATCATATGTTGTGTCGTACTTGTAAAGGCACATGTTCTAGCAGCACAGGTAGAGTATCCCGTATGAAATCATGATAACGTGCTCCATTGAGCGTAGGTGGAAGAACTTGGGGCCCAATCGAGACATCACCAACAATGCCTGCCCAAACGTTCACAGAAAATCTGTGTTGATGACGTAATTGCACAATTGCGTGCGGATCCTCGTCAGCCCACACATGTTGATTCCGAAAATTTACAATTTGATCACGTTGGATGAAGCCTCATCCGTGAAGAGAACATTTGCACTGAAATGAGGATCGACACATTGTCGGATGAACCATTCGCAGAAGTGTACCCATGGAGGCCAATCAGCTGCTGATAGTGCCTGCACACACTGTACATGGTACGGAAACAACTGGTTCTCCCGTAGCACTCTCCATACAGTGACGTGGTCAACGTTAGCTTGTACAGCTGCAACCTCTATAACGGTGACATTAGGGTTATCGTCAACTGCACGAAGAATTGCCTCGTCCATTGCAGGTGTCCTCGTCGTTCTAGGTCTTCCCCAGTCGCGAGTCATGCGCTGGAATGTTCCGTGCTCTCTAAGAAGCCGATCAATTGCTTCGAACGTCTTCATGTCGGGACACCTTCGTTCTAGAAATCTGTCTCGATACAAACGTACCGCGCCACGGCTATTGCCCCGTGCTAATCCGTACATCAAATGGGCATCTGCCAACTCCGCATTTGTAAACATTGCACTGACTGCAAAAGCACGTTCGTGATGAACACTAACCTGTTGATGCTACGTACTGATGTGCTTGATGCTAGTACTGTAGAGCAATGAGTCTCATTTCAACACAAGCACCGAAGTCAACATTACCTTCCTTCAATTGGGCCAACTGGCGGTGAATCGAGGAAGTACACTACATACTGACGAAACTAAAATGAGCTCTAACATGGAAATTAAGCGTTTCCGGTCACATGTCCACATAACATCTTTTCTTTTTTTGTGTGTGAGGAATGTTTCCTGAATGTTTGGCCGTACCTTTTTGTAACACCCTGTAGATGTAGATGTAGAAACAATGGGAGCTTAAAATACGTAGAGGTGACCATCAGTGACGATGAAAACTGGAACGACCGTATACAACATTTTATAGGAAAAACGTGCTCCCGACTGACATTCGTTCTTGTTGTGGCATTCAGTCCGAAGACTGGTTTGATGCAGGTGTACATGCTACTCTATCCTGTGCGAGCCCTTCCGTCTCTGCATAACTACACTGATAAGCCAAAACATCATGACCAGCGACCTGCTATCGATACAAGCCTGTCCAGGCGATAGCAGCGTCACCTGGCGGGGAATGACTGGTAGTCAGACATACGCACGGTACATGCAGTACCAGTGACCATGCTGTCTGCGTGTAGAATGGGGAAGGCGCGCGATCAGTCTGACTGACAAGGGAACCTCCCCATCGCACCCCCCTCAGATTTAGTTATAAGTTGGCATAGTGGATAGGTCTTGAAAAACGGAACACAGATCAGTCGAGAAAACAGGAAGAAGTTGTGTGGAACTATGAAAAAAATAAGCAAACTATACAAAGTGAGTAGTCCATGCGCAAGATAGGCAACATCAAGGAGAGTATGTGCCAAGGAGCGCCGTGGTCCTGTGGTTAGCGTGAGTGGCTGCGGAACGAGAGGTCCTTGGATCATGTCCTTCCTCTAATGAAGAGTTTAATTTTTTTTATCTTCGCAAAGTTATGATCTGTCCGTTCGTTCATTGACGTCTCTATTCACTGTAATAAGTTTAGTGTCTGTGTTTTGCGACCGCACCGCAAAACCGTGCGATTAGTAGACGAAAGGACGTGCTTATCCAATGGAGTCTGAAAACATTTGATCGCAAGGTCATAGGTCAACCGATTCCTCCACAGGAAAACACGTCTGATATATTCTATACGACACTGGTGACGGCATGTGCGTCACATGACAGGAATATGTTGTCAACCCACCTAACTTGTACACTTGGCGAATGGGTAAAAAGATTCTTCTACCTTGCCCGACTTAGGTTTTCTTGTGGATGTGATAATCACTCGATAAAAGTGATGAAAACATAACGGACGGACAGATAATAATTGTATGAAAATAAAAAATTAAAATTTTCCCTCGAGGGAAGACTTTAACCACAGACCTCACATTCCGCAGCCGCTCACGCTAACCACGGGACCACGGCGCTCCTTGCCTTATACTGTCCTTGATGTTGCCTATCTTGCACATGGATTACTCAGTTTGTATATTTTATTTTTTTCATAGTTCCACACAACTTCTTCCTGTTTTCTCGATTGATCTGTGTTCCGTTTTTCAAGGCCTATCCACTGTGCCAACGTATAACTAAATCTGAGGGGGGTGCGATGGGGAGATTCCCTTGTGAGGGCAGAATCTGATGGTCCGGGCCGGCCGGAGTGGCCGTGCGGTTCAAGGCGCTGCAGTCTGGAACCGAGCGACCGCTACGGTCGCTGTTTCGAATCCTACCCCGGCCTTGGATGTGTGTGATGTCCTTAGGTTAGTTAGATTTAATTAACTCTAAGTTCTAGGCGACTGATGACCTCCGAAGTTAAGTCGCATACTGCTCAGAGCCATTTTTTTGTGACGGCCCAGAGGCTCGGCACAAGCATTTCCAAAATTGCACGACTTGTCGAGTGTTCGAGGAGTGCTGCGGTGAGTGTCTTCAACACGTGGCAAAACCAAGGTCAAACCGTGTCCAGATATCGTGGGGTCGGGTGGCCATCCCTCATTGCAGATGTCGGAGGCTGGGCAGACTGATAAATGGGGACAGGCCGCGAACTGTGTGGCGGAACTAACATCAGTATTTTTTTAAACATAATGCAGCGCGTCAGCAACCGTATATGTATAGAAAATAAACAATTTTTTCAGCCTTCAGTTGCAAGGTAATTTTTACTCGTTTACCTAGGTTTCGATTCCAGTAATGAAATCTTCTTCAGAACAAAAAATTAAATATTTTTTATTTTTATTTTTTTATTTTGAGAGCCAAACACTGGCCATGTCACAGATTAAAAATTAAAACAATATGATTATGCGTCTTTATTGTTTTAATTTTTAATATGTGACATGGCCAGCGTTTGGCTCTCAAAATAATTTAATTTTTCGTTCTGAAGAAGATTTCATTACCGGAATCGAAACCTAGGTAAACGAGTAAAAATTACCTTGCAACTGAAGGCTGAAAAAGTTGTTTATTTTCTAAACATCAGTATTTCTGGGCAGAGTACAAGTTTGTGCGCCAGGTTCGCAGAAGAGCTTCTGTGAAGTTTGGAAGGTAGGAGACGAGGTACTGGCAGAATTGAAGCTGTGGGGAAGGGTCGAGAGTCGTGCTTGGGTAGGTCAGTTGGTAGAGCACATGCCCGCGAAAGGCAAAGGTCTGAGTTCGAATCTCGGTCCGGCTCACAGTTTTAATCAGCCAGGAATGTGTGGTTTGTTGTTGCGTTCTGTTTGTGTTTCCCATGATTAACGAGTTGGAGAAAATCAGTTGTAACACCTAAACAAAGCGTTTCCAGACTAATGTGCATATAACGTAAATTCTTCGACTACATTTGATGAGTGTGTCCTGCAATTTGGTTCAAATGGTTGAAATGGCTCTGAGCACTATGGGACTTAACATCTATGGTCATCAGTCCCCTAGAACTTATAACTACTTAAACCTAACTAACCTAAGGACATCACACAACAAACAGTCATCACGAGGCAGAGAAAATCCCTGACGCCGCCGGGAATCGAACCCGGGAACCCGGGCGTGGGAAGCGAGAACGCTACCGCACGACCACGAGCTGCGGACCCTGCAATTTGTGCCGTACATTTTTTTTGCTACGCCCCGTATAGATGTAATAAATGCGCGAGCTGGGGTTTCTCTTGGCGTTGGACCTCCGAAATGCCGCGTCCGTCAGTTCAAACCGCAAATTCCGCGGTTTAGCACGGAATAGCGCGTGAGCAATCTACAGCTGCAATCCAGAATGTAGGCAAGTGTTCCAAGGCCGCCGTTGCAGCAGCTTCCTCGGAAAAGACATCAGCCGTGGCCAGCGCAACGGTAATAGCGCCGTCGCGTGCGAGTTTCGGCTTAGAGCGCACCTTCAGCAGCGTCGCGCTCCGGTAATGGCGGCGTATTTCGCGGTCGTTCCGCTAACCGGTTTTCCCACGGAGCGAGCGCAACAGTTCCCTTACGTGTTCGGGTGCCTTTGTTAAGTCACACGACTCTTCCCCTGTACCTCACGCGAAACTCCGGAATTAGATGGCTGACGACTAAACGTCGATTTCGGCTGCAAAGAATCTTTCTTCTTGACAGTATCAAACCGAACAGTCATCTTCAGCGGTACGCAATAGCAATCCGAAAGCAACTTGAATTACAGTTTAGTACAGAGCCTGCTGAAAAGTGATGTTATTGCACTCCCTGGACAGGAACACGTAGCCCCCCCCCCTCCCCCGCGAGATACTACACTACTGGCCATTAAAATTGCTACACCGCGAAGATGACGTGCTACAGACGCGAAATTTAACCGACAGGAAGAAAATGTTGTGATATGCAAATGATTAGCTTTCCAGAGCATTCACACAAGGTTGGCGCAGGTAGCGACACCTACAACGTGCTGACATGAGGAAGGTTTCCAACCGATTTCTCATACACAAGCAGCAGTCAACCGCCGTTGCCTGGTGAAACGTTGTTGTGATGCCTCGTGTAAGGAGGAGACATGCGTACCATGACGTTTCCGACTTTGATAAGGGTCGGATTGTAGCCTATCGCGATTGCGGTTTACCGTATCGCGACATTGCTGCTCGAGTTGGTCGAGATCCAATGACTGTTAGCAGAATATGTAATCGGTGGGTTCAGGAGGGTAATACGGAACGCCGTGCTGGATCCCAACGGCCTCGTATCACTAGCAGTCGAATTGACAGACATCGGCATGGCTGTAACGGATCGTGTAGCCACGTCTCGATCCCTGAGTCAACAGATGGGGACGTTTGCAAGACAACAACCATCTGCACGGACAGTTCGACGACGTTTGCAGCAGCATGGACTATCAGCTCGGAGACCGTGGCTGCGATTACCCTTGACGCTGCATCACAGACAGGAGCGCCTGCGATGGTGTACTCCACGACGAACCTGGTGCACGAATGGCAAAACGTCGTTTTTTCGGATGAATCCAGGTTCTGTTTACAGCAATATGATGGTCGCATCCGTGTTTGGCGACATCGCGGTGAACGCACATTGGAAGCGTGTATTCGTCATCGCCATACTGGCGTATCACCCGGCGTGAGGGTAGGGCCTGCCATCGGCTACACGTGTCGGTCACCTCTTGTTCGCATTGACCGCACTTTGAACAGTGGACGTTACATTTCAGATGTGTTACGACCCGTGGCTCTACCCTTCATTCGATCCCTGCGAAACCCTACATTTCAGCAGGATAATGCACGACCGCATGTTGCAGATCCTGTACGGGCCTTTCGGGATACAGAAAATGTTCGACTGCTGTCTTGGCCAGCACATTCTCCAGATCTCTCACCAATTGAAAACGTCTGGTCAATGGTGGCCGAGCAACTGGCTCGTCACAATACGCCAGTCACCACTCTTGGTGAACTGTGGCATCGTGTTGAAGCTGCATGGGCAGCTGTACCTGTACACGTCATCCAAGCTCTGTTTGACTCAATGCCCAAGCGTATCAAGACCGTTATTACGGCCAGAGGTGGTTGTTCTGGGTACTGATTTCTCAGGATCTATGCACCCAAATTGCGTGAAAATGTAATCACATGTCCAATGAATACCCGTTTATCATCTACATTTCTTGTTGGTGTAGCAGTTTTAATGGCCAGTAGTGTAGTTTGTTGAAACTGTCACTGCAGATTTTGTTGATGGAGTCACAACCTCGCCTCTGCTTGCACAGCTTCATCAGTGCCCACACTTTTACCTCGAAGGTGTTCTTCAGGTTCCGGAAACAGATGAAAATCGCATGGAGCTGAGTCGGGGCTGTACGAAGGATGATCGATGCCGGTGAACCCGAGGGGTCGCGGCGCTCTTGTGTGGTGTGGCGTTGTCATGCTGAAGGGAGAGGGAGCTGGATGAACCATTCGAATTTGTTCTTTCAGCTTTCTGAGGGTGTCGCCGTACTTTGAACAGTTCATGGTGGTGACTTCAGTCACGAATTCTGTTATACCGGAGCAAAGGTAGGCCCTGAGGGCTGGCAACCCATGTTACAACACAGAGGACGAGGTTGTCTATGCCGAAAGCGTACCAAAAGCACCATGGTAAACAGACATTCCGAGCACTACTTCCTGCAGGGGGAGCTCGAACCACGGCCAGCAGGAAGTATCACTACGCCAAAACCTGATTGGCTGGAGACAGCTCTTTAGGGGCTAGAACCAGCCCTGTAGTTCACGCCGGATGCCGACCTCGTGTACTGGGACCGTTGAAGATTACGTCTTCATCTCTGAATTGGACTGTTACTAGTGTGTGTTACCACGAAACTTTGTGGAAAATTAGAACTTTTGTTTGCCTCAATTAGGAGGCTTTTACTGGCATCGTTATTGTTACTTTTCGTTTGTTGATCAGTCATCAACCTTGTCAACTTACATCAATAGAAGTTGTATTTGTGAAAAATTGCGAATTTTCAGACACAACAAATTCCAAACGAACCACACCCCAGAACACGGGAGCATGATGAGTTCATCAACTCGATTCCGATGAACCTCTTCGGCTGCCTTACGCGATCGTAGACCCCGAGCTCTGTGACACACGTTGCTGTTAGCACGACCGTTTCCTTCATTACGAGCACGCACAAGCCGTTGTCGCACTTTACTAATGTCGATACAATCATCGTCATACACAGTTTTCATTCTCCTATGGACTTCAATTGGTGGCACATTTCCTGCGGTTAGAAACTCTATTACATCACGCTGTTCCTCACGCAGCGACATAGTAAACGTCACGCGCCGCCATTTTACGCACTCCAATTCGTAGTACTCTAGCGGCAAATTGCTCCAACTTGCGTCAGTGAAGTGGGAAACTTGACCAAGCAATACACATGACATGTAATACTTCATCCCATGTTGAGAAAAGAGCCGGCCAGTGTGGCCGAGCGGTTCTAGGCGTTTCAGTCTGGAGCCGCGCGACCCCTACTGTTGCAGGTTCGAATCCTGCCTCGGGCATGGATGTGTGTGATGTCTTTAGGTTAGTTAGGTTTAAGTAGTTCTAAGTTCTAGGGAACTGATGCCCTCAAATGTTAAGTCCCATAGTGTTCAGAGCCATTTGAACCATTTGAGAAAAGAATAAAAAATTCGGAGGCACTACTTTTCAGCACGCCCTCGTTGATCGGCGAGATGTAGCCCTACTAACATCCAGGAAGGAAGATTGGGCTTAACGTCCCGTCGTCTTCGAGGTCATTAGAGACGGAGCACAAGCTCAGGCTGTGTAAAGACATGGAAGGTAATCGGCCGTGTCGTTGCGAAGGAACCATCCCAGCATTTGCCTGGAACGATTTAGGGATATCACCGAAAACCTATATCTGGATGGCCGGACGCGGGTTTGAACCCTCGTCCTACCAAATGCGAGTAGTTTGGATCTTGTACGGTATACTAAAATCCACTATTGATATATTTCAAGCATTATGTTTGTAAGTAGGCTGTTTAGGTTTCTATGTTGGTAACGCCACGTAGCGCTCTGTATGAAAATCACTGACTGTGTTGTGTGCAGTCTGTGGCTGGTTGGACTCATTATTAGAATATTCGCTAGTGTAGTGTTGGGCAGTTGTACGTGAACAGCGCGTAGCGTTGCGCAGTTGGAGGTGAGCCGCCAGCGGTGGTGGATGTGGGGAGAGAGATGGCGGAGTTTTCAGAGCGGACGATCTGGACGTGTGTCCGTCAGAAAAAGGAAATTTGTAAGACTGGATGTCATGAACTGATTATATATATATATATATATATATATATATATATATATATAATGAATTTTGAACATTATTTAGGTAAATGCATTGTTTGTTCTCCATCAAAATCTTTCAATTGCTAACTATGCCTATCAGTAGCTAGTGTCTTCAGTAGCTAGAATCTTTTATTTAGCTGGCAGTAGTGACGCTCGCTGTATTGCAGTAGTTCGAGTAACGAAGATTTTTGTGAGGTAAGTGATTCATGAAAGGTATAGGTTATTGTTACTCGGGGCCATTCTTTTGCAGGGATTTTTGAAAGTCAGATTGCGTTGCGCTAAAAAATATTGTGTGATAGTTTACTGATGATCAGATTAAGTAAAGTGAGAAATGCCTGAGTACGTTCAGTTTTGCTCAGCTATTTGACAATCAAATAACGTAAGAGGCTTACTAGCACAGTCATTCTTAATTTTTCTAAGGGGACGTTTCATCTTATTCTTATAAGTCATTCATTCGTGAGGACGACGGTTCAAACCCGCGTCCGGCCATGCACATTTAGGTTTATTTTATTTTTTTTACGAGCAGCTAAAGTGAGACCGTTTCAGCTGGCATTGGCAACTAAAATGAGAACTGTACAACCAGTATTGGCCGAAATGGACCGATTACGTATGACGTGAATGAAAATATTAGATCACGCTACAGATAATTCTGTCATCACAGCCTTTATTAGGTATTCACATTTGTTGCCCCTTAAATCAGTCCAGGGAAATGCCGGCAAGGTTGCTTTCAAAGAGCACCGCCGATTTCCTTCCCCATCCTTGACACGATCCGTGCTTCTGATCCGTCTGTAATGACTTCGATGTCGACGGGACGTTAAGCCTAATCTTGCTTCATTCGTTGTCTTCGCAGTCAAACTATCACCTTCCAACCTAACCTACACCTCGGACTACGCTACAGATCGGTCTGCCACCACAACCAAATCAGCCGAACGCCATTTATACAGCACTAACTTTAGCGAGTCGTAAAATTTTTTTATACCTCGAATACGGGAACAGCAGGCCGCTGTGGCCGAACGGTTCTAGTTTCTACAGTCCGGAACCGCGCTGCTCCTACGGTCGCAGGTTCGAATCCTGCCTCGGGCATGGATGTGTGTGATGTCCTTAGGTTAGTAAGATTTAAGTAGTTCTAAGTCTGGGGACTGATAACCTCAGATGTTAAGTCCCATAGTGCTTACAGCCATTTTCAATACGGGAACTCCCTTATTGCACGGGAAGGTCGGCAACCCTTCCCAGCTGCAGCCGTGAGTGGGCGTGTGGCCAGAGAGCTTTGCGTGAGGCAGACAGGAGAGTAGAGAAAGTAGTTACTGCCGGCCGCTCGCATCGCGTCGCTTGTTTTTTTTTATCCCCCGTCTAGCGGGAGTTTCCCTTTCCGTCCCGTCCCGGCCCGCCCGTCCTCTCGAAAGCGCTGAACTTGACCCACAGCCCCGGGCGGGGCAGCTGCGTTGGCAGCACTGCCCACACTTTTACCGCGCGCGTGCGTTGGCAGCCCTTACACCGGTTTCTCCCCTCCCGCTGCGCAGTATGCTGGCGCGCTGTCCTCCGTTGACCCGGAGACGACGAAACAGAAGGTCCCTCCCCGGATCACGATTCAGTGCGTGGCAGAGGGTGCTTGCTCACCTCTGCTGGATCTAAATCTCAGTAAAGAGCGTGGCAGAGGGTGCTTTTTCCAATATTGTATTAAATATTGTAGCTTATGTGCTCAAAAATACCCGGACACCTATTAATGGATAATACTACGCCGTTTATCACGATTCAGTGTATGGCAGAGGGTGCTTGCTCACCTCTGCAGGATCTAAATCACAGTAAAGAGCGTGGCAGAGGGTGCTTTTTCCAGCATTGTATTAAATATTGTAGCTTATGAGATTAAAAATATCCGGACACCTATTAGTGGATAATACTACGCCGTTTATCACGATTCAGTGTATGGCAGAGGGTGCTTGCTCACCTCTGCTGGATCTAAATCACAGTAAAGAGCGTGGCAGAGGGTGCTTTTTCCAGTATTGTACTAAATATTGTAGCTCATGTGATCAAAAATACTCGGACACCTATTAGTGGATAATACTACGCAGTTTATCACGATTCAGTGTATGGCAGAGGGTGCCTGCTCACCTCTTCCGGATCTACATCTCAGTAAAGAGCGTGGCAGAGGGTGCTTTTTCCAGTATTGCACTAAATATTGTAGCTCACGTGATCAAAAATATCCGGACACCTATTAGTGGATAATATTACGCCGCTTACCGATCCTACATATTTATGACGGCCTAAACTCTGCTGGGGAGGCTTTCAATGAGGTGATACAATCAGTCATCTTTTTCCGAATTGTTCCTCTCCTCTTCGCATTTAGCGTTTTCTTTAGAAGACACGCACTAACCACAAAATACACTCGCATCCCGTTAGCACGACCGCCTCGGAACCCACTGTTGAGAGAACAGGTTTTTGCCGGTCTTTGTGGCCGAGCGGTTCTAGGCGCTTCAGTCTGGAACCGCGCGACCGTTACGGTCGCAGGTTCGAATCCTGCCTCGGGCATGGATGTGTGTGATGTCCTTAGGTTAGTTAGGTTTAAGTAGTTCTAAGTTCTGGGGGACTGGTGACCTCAGTTGGTAAGTCCCATAGTGCTCAGAGCCATTTGAACCATCTGAGAACAGGTTTTTATAATGTTCCGCTGCTTCATCCGATGACGGGAAAGTCATTCCACACATTTTTACCTTTTATTATTGGTAACAAAAGAAACCACGATTTTCTTGGTCAGTGCTGTATGATGGAGAGTCGATGTGCTGACCTCTAAGACTTCCATATACTCATTTGTTAGTTCTGCTGTTCGCCATGGTGCGTTGTCGTCATGGAATTTTTCGCGAACTTCCACAAAAACATGCGGTAGACAGATATTTGCATAGAATCGGTAGTAACGGCACGTCTTCCCTCTACTGCAGTAAAACAATTAAAAATATATAAAGAACGAGGAACCATCTTGTCACTAGTGACGTGAAGTCGTCATAGTACAGGCTTTGGTCTATTCGAGAGAATTTTCGTGACTTGGAATCTTTTCACAGTTATTCATTAATACAGTAGTTATTGGAAGTCGCTCACGAAATCCGTCACTGAAAAAAAAACGGTATCTCTGAATTCACCGTACCAATCATAAATTGTACCTTTAGATGGGGTTTCTTCGTCCGTCACCATTTCTAAGTCCATTTTCATATCGATAATGGCGATTTAAAACCATTAAAACTCATAGCCCACAAATGTTGTCTAGTCAGATTCATTTTTCCGTTTACACAGAATTAGAGCAAATTGAAGAAATCACATGGAAATCAAGTCACGATTCATTAGAAAGTCGCTGTCAAACGTATGGGTAAACAGCTTTCGTTTGTTTTTAGAACCAGGGCATTCCAAAATTTTTCACTGTTCCTAGTAAACGGCGAGAGAACAGAGATATTGAGATCTAAAGAAGGACATGTCACTCGAAAATGCTCTTGAGATATATTGAAAAAACTGTACAGTCTTGAGCAGTATTAATCCCATATCTTACAGTTACTGACGCATGCTCATCAGGAAGAATACTGTCTAACACCAAAATCTGCAATAATAGAATAAAGGCAAATAATCGAAAACTGTAATATATAATGACCCTCTTTTTGATTCAAATAAGATTCGTTTTATTGTAAATGTCGTCTAACTGAAAGAATAATATATTTTCAAGCAAATATTCTTTTCAGCCATTTCAGCATCTTCATACACCTTGCTATTATTTGTATAATCAATCATAATTAAATAAGACAAATCAAAATAGACAATATAATGCAAGACAATATGCTTTTTAGTGCCTTGGCTTGTAACGCGGGAGAGATAATTCCACATTTTCTATTTATTAAACAACCCTGTTCGTTTTGACATAAGTTCAGGGACTTGTCACTCCTGATCACTGTTCCAACCTTGAATTCCAGATTCACTGTCTTCAGGGCCACCAGTGACTTTACTAATGGCACATTTCTTACGAATATTATCGAAATACTCACGAAACTGCAAAGGGATAGCATGAGTCATGAGTGACACATCCTGTAGCCTCTCTAGTTTCAGAGGAATGCCCCCGGAACATTATCGAAGTGAGGGACTGTCTCAATCTTAACAAAAATGGTTCAAATGGCTCTGAGCACTATGGGACTTAACATCTACGGTCATCAGTCCCCTAGAACTTAGAATTACTTAAACCTAACTAACCTAACCAACCCCAAAGAAAGCAGGTGTTGACAGATGTGAGAATTACCGAACAATCAGTTTAATAAGCCACAGCTGCAAAATACTAACACGAATTCTTTACAGACGAATGGAAAAACTAGTAGAAGTCGACCTCGGGGAAGATCAGTTTGGATTCCGTAGAAATACTGGAACACGTGAGGCAATACTGGCCTTACGACTTATCTTAGAAGAAAGATTAAGGAAAGGCAAACCTACGTTTCTAGCATTTGTAGATTTAGAGAAAGCTTTTGACAATGTTGACTGGAATACTCTCTTTCAAATTCTAAAGGTGGCAGGGGTAAAATACAGGGAGCGAATGGCTATTTACAACTTGTACAGAAACCAGATGGCAGTTATAAGAGTCGAGGGACATGAAAGGGAAGCAGTGGTTGGGAAGGGAGTAAGACAGGGTTGTAGCCTCTCCCCAATGTTATTCAATCTGTATATTGAGCAAGCAGTAAAGGAAACAAAAGAAAAATTCGGAATAGGTATTAAAATCCACGGAGAAGAAATAAAAACCTTGAGGTTCGCCGATGACATTGTAATTCTGTCAGAGACAGCAAAGGACTTGGAAGAGCAGTTGAACGGAATGGATGGTGTCTTGAAGGGAGGATATAAAATGAACATCAACAAAAGCAAAACGAGGATAATGGAATGTAGTCGAATTAAGTCGGGTGATGTTGAGGGTATTAGATTAGGAAATGAGACACTTAAAGTAGTAAAGGAGTTTTGCTATTTGGGGAGCAAAATAACTGATGATGGTAGAAGTAGAGAGGATATAAAATGTAGACTGGCAATGGCAAGGAAAGCGTTTCTGAAGAAGAGAAATTTGTTAACATCGAGTATAGATTTAAGTGTCAGGAAGTCGTTTCTGAAAGTATTTGTATGGAGTGTAGCCATGTATGGAAGTGAAACATGGACGGTAAATAGTTTGGACAAGAAGAGAATAGAAGCTTTCGAAATGTGGTGCTACAGAAGAATGCTGAAGATTAGATGGGTAGATCACATAACTAATGAGGAGGTACTGAATAGGATTGGGGAGAAGAGGAGTTTGTGGCACAACTTGGCCAGAAGAAGGGATCGGTTGGTAGGACATGTTCTGAGGCATCAAGGGATCACCAATTTAGTATTGGAGGGCAGCGTGGAGGGTAAAAATCGTAGGGGGAGACCAAGAGATGAATACATTAAGCAGATTCAGAAGGATGTAGGTTGCAGTAGGTACTGGGAGATGAAGAATCTTGCACAGGATAGAGTAGCATGGAGAGCTGCATCAAACCAGTCTCAGGACTGAAGACCACAACAACAACAACAACAACTAACCTAAGGACGTCATACACATCAATGCCCGAGACAGGATTCGAACCTGCGACCGTAGCAGTCGCGCGGTTCCAGACTGAAGTGCGTACAACCGCTCGGTCACACCGGCCGGCCGCAGTCTTAACCAGAGGAAGTTCATATTTCACCATCCGGCTGCTACTGGGGGAACAGAGACGCATTTTGACCGAACAGTGTATCCAAGTACGTTGTTTACTGCATTCTGCTGCAGTGCTGTCATCAAAGCTGAGGTTGCTTCTCGCAATATAGGGACTCGTCTCTGTTGTTAGTTCTGCTTTCTGCACGAAACGGGATTTCAACACTGGTTTAGACAAGGGGAAAAAATGACTCAGCAAGTCCCATTTTAGAACCAACACATGCGGAATCGTTTAAAAATGACAGCTCCAGTAATGGCTCCTATGTCCCAAAAATTATGACAAGTTCCCTTTTTGACCTCAGGGCCTCAAATGCAAAGGGTATGGTTGAGGGAACTTATCATTCTCCGAATACATTTTATAGTGGCAGGGGGTATGTTACTTAGATAGAGCGTTTCTCTGGCAGTGGCCTACAAATCGTAATAAACGGCCTCGCAGCTGTACTATATATACTGAAGAGCCAAAGAAATCGGTACACCTGCCTAATATCGGGCCATCGGGACCAGTAGTGCTGGAGGGAATTGAGACCATGAATCCTGCAGGGCTGTTCACAAATCCGCAAGAGTACGAGGAAGTGGAGGTCTCTTCTGAACAGCACGTTGCAAGGCATCCAAGACACGCTCAATAATGTTAATGTCTGGGGAGTTTGGTGGCCAGCTGAAGTGTTTAAACTCAGAAGAGTGTTGCTGGAGCCACTCTGTAGCAATTCTGGACGTATGGAGTGTCGCATTGTCCTGCTGGAATTTCCCAAGTCCGTTGGAACGCACGATGGACATGAATGGGTGCAGATGGTCAGACGGTATGTTTACGTACATGTCACCTGTCAAAGTCGTATCTAGACGTATCAGGGGTCCTAAATCATTCCAACTGCACACGCCCCATACCATTAGAGAGCCTCCACCAGCTTGAACAGTTCCCCGCTGACATGCAGGGTCCAGGGATTCACGAGGTTGTCTCCACACCTGTACATTTCCATCCGCTCGATACAATTTGAAACGAGACTCGTCCGACGAGGCAACATGCTTCCAGTCATCAACAGCCGAATTTCGGAGTTGATGGGCCCAGGTGGAGCGTCATCAAGGGTACAAGAGTGGACCTTCGGCTCTGAAAGCCCATATCGATGATGTTTCGTTGACTGCTTTGTACGATGGCCCAGTATTGAAATCTGCAACAATTTGTGGAAGGGCTCCACTTCTGTCACGTTGAACCATTCTGTTCAGTCGGCGTTAGTCCCGTTCTTGCAGCATCTTTTTCTGGCCGCAGTGATGTCAGAGACTTTTGATGTTCTACCGGATTCCTGATATTCACGTCCACTCGTGAAATGAGACGCTGTGACCCATCCCACGCGCGTCGACTATAGTACACCATTCAAACTCATTTAAATTTTGAATGAGATTTTCACTCTGCAGCGGAGTGTGCACTGATATGAAACTTCCTGGAAGATTAAAACTGTGTGCCGGACCCAGTCTCAAACTCAGGACCTTTCGAGTCTCGGTCCAGCACACAGTTTTAATCTGCCAGGGAGTTTCATTTACAAGGTGCATTCAAGTTCTAAGGCCTCCGATTTTTTTTCTCCGGACAGGAAACAGGTAGAAACATGCGCATTGTTTTAAAATGAGGCCGCGTTCATTGTCAATACGTCCCAGAGATGGCAGCACTGTACGGCAGATGGAATTTTACCGCCAGCGGCGAGAGTGAGAACTGTTTTAAATACTTAAAATGGCGACGTTTTCCTTACTTGAACAGCATGCAATCATTCGTTTTCTGAATTTGCGTGGTGTGAAACCAATTGAAATTCATCGACAGTTGAAGGAGACATGTGGTGATGGAATTATGAATGTGTCGAAAGTGCGCTCGTGGGTGCGACAGTTTAATGAAGGTAGAACATTGTGTGACAACAAACCGAAACAACCTCGGGCTCGCACAAGCCGGTCTGACGACGCGATCGAGAAAGTGGAGAGAATTGTTTTGGGGGATCGCCGAATGACTGTTGAACAGATCGCCTCCAGAGTTGGCATTTCTGTGGGTTCTGTGCACACAATCCTGCATGACGACCTGAAAATGCGAAAAGTGTTATCCAGGTGGGTGCCACGAATGCTGACGGACGACCACACGGCTGCCCGTGTGGCATGTTGCCGAGCAACGTTGACACGCAACGACAGCACGAATGGGACTTTCTTTTCGTCGGTTGTGACAATGGATGAGACGTGGACGCCATTTTTCAATCCAGAAACAAAGCGCCAGTCAGCTCAATGGAAGCACACAGATTCACCGCCACCAAAAAAATTTCGGGTAACCGCCAGTGCTGAAAAAATGATGGTGTCCATGTTCTGGGACAGCGAGGGCGTAATCCTTACCCATTGCGTTCCAAAGGGCACTACAGTAACAGGTGCATCCTACGAAAATGTTTTGAAGAACAAATTCCTTCCTGCACTGCAACAAAAACGTCCGGGAAGGGCTGCGCGTGTGCTGTTTCACCGAGACAACGCACCCGCACATCGAGCTAACGTTACGCAACAGTTTCTTCGTGATAAAAGTGATTCCTCGTGCTCCCTACTCACCTGACGTGGCTCCTAGTGACTTTTGGCTTTTTCCAACAATGAAAGACACTCTCCGTGGCCGCACATTCACCAGCCGTGCTGCTATTGCCTCAGCGATTTTCCAGTGGTCAAAACAGACTCCTAAAGAAGCCTTCGCCGCTGCCATGGAATCATGGCGTCAGCATTGTGAAAAATGTGTACGTCTGCAGGGCGATTACGTCGAGAAGTAACGCCAGTTTCATCGATTTCGGGTGAGTACTTAATTAGAAAATAAATCGGAGGCCTTAGAACTTGAATGTACCTCGTAAATCTTGATAACCTGTTATTGTAGCAGCAGTAACCGATCTAACAATTGCGCGAGACGCTTGTCTTATGTAGGTGTCGCCGACCGCTGCCCCGTATTCTGTCTGTTTATATGTCTCTGTTTTCTTTGGCGCTTCTGTGTAAATCCCGGTGAAGAGCGTGGCAGAGGGTGCTTTTTACAGTAGGATATCGGACACTGGAAGTTGCTTGGGAGAAGGTACCTTTCTTTTCGCCCTCCAGGTCGCTATTAAGTGTGTGGCAAGGAGGGCTTCAGAGAGCTGTGCGACGGGCGGCCGGCCGACCTCCAGGAGGCGCTGGCGGCCGCTGACCCTGGCTGCCCGGCGCTCCGGCCAGTCCTGCCCCGGTCTCGCCATACCGGGAGGACCGGCTTCGAGACCCGCCTGTCTCCGGCGACGTTCTGCCGCCGCTACACTCCTCTGGACTTCGCGTCCGCTAATATGGCCATACATCAGCATCTGCACTTATACTCAGAAAGGCAGATTATTGTGTGTGATGGAGGATATTTTGTGTGCGATTCTTTTCCTCCTATCCTGTTCCAGTCGCGAACGGTTCGCGGGAACGACGATTCCTGGTAAGTCTCCACGTGGGCTCGAGTATCTCGGACTTTTCACCACCTATCTGCATGGGCTCAAATACCGCTAATTTTATCTTCACAGAATTCTTGCGAGATATCCGCGTGAGTTCGAATATTTCTAATTTTATCTTCACAGACTTTTCGCGAGATATCTGCATGGGCTCGAGTATAATTTTATCTTCACGGACTTTCCACAAGATATCTGCATGGGCTCAAATATCTCTAATTTTATCTTCACAGAATTCTTGCGAGATATCCGCGTGGGTTCGAATATTTCTAATTTTATCTTCACAGACTTTTCGCGAGATATCTGCATGGGCTCGAGTATAATTTTATCTTCACGGACTTTCCACAAGATATCTGCATGGGCTCAAATATCTCTAATTTTATCTTCACAGAATTCTTGCGAGATATCCGCGTGGGTTCGAATATTTCTAATTTTATCTTCACAGACTTTTCGCGAGATATCTGCATGGGCTCGAGTATAATTTTATCTTCACGGACTTTTCACAAGATATCTGCATGGGCTCAAATATCTCTAATTTTATCTTCACAGAATTCTCGCGAGATATCCGCGTGGGTTCGAATATTTCTAATTTTATCTTCACAGACTTTTCGCGAGATATCTGCATGGGCTCGAGTATCTCTAATTTTATCTTCACGGACTTTTCGCGAGATATCTGCATGGGCTCAAATATCTCTAATTTTATGTTCACAGAATTCTGGCGAGATATCCGCGTGAGTTCGAGTATTTCTAATTTTTCACGGACTTTTCGTGAGATATCAGCATGGGCTCGAGTATCTCTAATTTTATCTTCACGGACATATCGCGAGATATCTGCATGGGTTCGAATATCTTTAATATTATCTTCACGGACTTTTCGCGAGATATCCGTATGGGCTCGAATATCTCGAATTTTATCCTCGCGTACATTTCGCGAGGTATCAGCGTGGGTTCGAATATCTCTAAGTTTACTTTTATGGGCTTTTCGCGATACGTCCATAGGAGGAAGCAGTACACTTAAGGCTTTCGGGACTTTAGCTGTAGACCGTAGAGTGATACGGAACACTTCTCTTGCACCGTCTGCCATTGGAGTGGGTTGCGCATGTCCGTGAGCTTTCGTGCTTACTAAACGAACCTGGAATGAAAGGCGCTGCCCTTCTTTGGATGCTCTCTGTTTCCTCTACCAGTCCTATCTGGTATGGTGACCAGAGTGGCGAGCAAAATTGAAGCACTTGTAGTGTGAGATTCTCATGTTTTCTGCTGTTGTGTAAACAATTTTATGCTGTTTACTGTACTGGGAAAAATATGACTGAGCGCATAGAATGAGTAGTGGTAAGATCCTTGACTCCGTATTTAGTTTTATCTGCGGCTGACTTGCTAGTCAGTCAGTGTTTTGCAGCGCTGGGGCATTCTCCTTTGAGGCACAGTAGCGCGCAGTTGAGTTTTTCAGAAAAAGAAATTGTTTTTTGTGAATCTGGGAAAAACTATCTGATACACTATTAAGGAGATGAAAAGTCATTTCTAATACTTTCTCATTCATTGGAGTGATGGAGAAGATTTTGAAGGAATTTTGAAGGTAACGGATGCATGTTTGTCAAAACTATGGCTCAAATGGTTCAAATGGCTCTGAGCACTATGGGACTCAACTGCTGTGGTCATCAGTCCCCTAGAACTTAGAACTACTTAAACCTAACTAACCTAAGGACATCACACACATCCATGCCCGAGGCAGGATTCGAACCTGCGACCGTAGCAGTCGCACGGTTCCGGACTGCGCGCCTAGAACCGCGAGACCACCGCAGCCGGCCGGCGTCAAAACTATGAATTCTACGAAATTTTTGGCAGTCAGATTACTGACAACTTTCATGATTAATGTTAATTAGATCTCTTTGTTTTTCATTGTGTCACAAATTATGCCATCGGTTGTGATTTTAATAATTGTCATAATGAAAGAATTTTGTAATTGTTTAACTCTTCTCATGTTGAGTAGTATTTTCCTCAATAATCAGAGTTTGATTTCTCAAGAGTGATTTTTTTTAGAGTAAGACCCACTTCCATGATCCATAGTAAGGTTGTGAAGATCCTGTCGCGTGTGCATTGCACCTTACGCTACACGAAGTCACAGATTGTTTCTGAGAAACAAAAGGAAAGAAATTGGTAGTGAGTAGTTTATTTCCTTTAATTGCTGCATCATTGATAAATTTCTGTACTACTTTATAGCCTATACGTCCAAGTGGTGGTGGTGGGAGGAGGCAGTACCGCTTCTTCCCCCTCCCCCCCCCCCCCCGCCCCGTCCCCCGGCGCGGGCGCTTATATACAGGGTGTTACAAAAAGGTACGCCGGCCGTGGTGGCCAAGCGGTTAAAGGCGCTACAGTCTGGAACCGCGCGACCGCTACGGTCGCAGGTTCGAATCCTGCCTCAGCCATGGATGTGTGTGATGTCCTTAGTTAGGTTTAAGTAGTTCTAAGTTCTAGGGGACTGATGACCTTAGAAGTTAAGTCCCATAGTGCTCAGAGCCATTTGAACCATTTGAACAAAAAGATACGGCCAAACTTTCAGGAAACATTCCTCACACACAAATAAATAAAGATGTTACGTGGACATGTGTCCGGAAACGCTTACTTTCCATGTTAGAGCTCATTTTGGTTTCGTCAGTATGTACTGTACTTCCTCGATTCACGGCCAGTTGGCGGTGCTTGTGTTGACATGCGACTGATTGCTCGGGACCATAGCCGTGGCGCGGTACGTTTGTATCGAGACAGATTTCCAGAACGAAGGTGTCCCGACAGGAAGACGTTCGAAGCAATTGATCGACGTCTTAGGGAGCACGGTACATTCCAGTCTACGACTCGCGACTGGGGAAGACCTAGAACGACGAGGACACCTAAAATGGACGAAGCAATTCTTCGTGCAGTTGACGATAACATGTCAGCGTCAGAGAAGTTGCTGCTGTACAAGGTAATGTCGACCACGTCACTGTATGGAGAGTGCTACGGGAGAACCAATTGTTTCCGTACGATGTACAGCGTGTGCAGGCACTATCAACAGCTGATTGGCCTCCATGGGTACACTTCTGCGAATGGTTCATCCGACAGTGTGTCGATCCTCATTTCAGTGCAAATGTTCTCTTTACGGGTGAGGCTTCATTCCAACGTGATCAAATTGTAAATTTTCAGAATCAACATGTGTGGGCTGACGAGAATCCGCACGCAATTGCGCAATCACGTTATCGACACGGATTTTCTGTGAACGTTTGGGCAGGCATTGTTGGTGATGTCTCGATTGGGCCCCATGTTCTTCCAACTACGCTCAATGGAGCACGTTATCATGATTTCATACGGGATACTCTACCTGTGCTGCTAGAACATGTGCCTTTACAAGTACGACACGACATGTGGTTCATGCACGATGGAGCTCCTGCACATTTCAGTGGAAGTGTTCGTACGCTTCTCAACAACAGATTCGGTGACCGACGGATTGGTAGAGGCGGACCAATTCCGTGGCCTCCACGTTCTCCTGACCTCAACCCTCTTGACTTTCATTTATGGGGGCATTTGAAAGCTCTTGTCTACGCAACCCCGGTACCAAATGTAGAGAGACTTCGTGCTCGTATTGTGGACGGCTGTGATACAATACGCCATTCTCCAGGGCTGCATCAGCGCATCAGGGATTCCATGCGACGGAGGGTAGATGCATGTATCCTCGCTAACGGAGCACATTTTGAACATTACGTGTAACAAAGTGTTTGAAGTCACGCTGGTACGTTCTGTTGCTGTGTGTTTCCATCCCATGATTAATGTGATTTTTTAAGAGAAGTAATAAAATGAGCTCTAACATGGAAAGTAAGCGTTCCCAGACACATGTCCACATAACGTATTTTCTTTCTTTGTGTGTGAGGAATGTTTCCTGAAAGTTTCGCCGTACCTTTTTGTAACACCCTGTATGGGCTCTGCTGTTATGCGGTCGGGTCCGAAAGATACACTCGCGGTAGAAGCGTGCGACACGGGCGCCCCAGGCGGCCGTAGCCGGAATCACAGAGGGCGAGCCGCGTTCTTCGCGGGGCGTCGGCTCACACACACACACACACACACACACACACACACACAGGCGTGTGAGGAATGCAGGTGTCGCAAGCAGCAGAGCCGCCGCTGGGACATTTGGTCGGTTTCTCCCGCTACTGAGAAACTGTGGAACAAAAGCCGCAGAAGCAGAGACAAGTGGTGGTGGTGGTAATGGTGAAGGGGAAGAGTTTGGTGTGGGGGGCGGGGGGTAGGGGGAGCGAGAACAAGTGACGGAGAAAACAACGCCGTGACGCCGGGGGAGGGGAGGAGCGGAAGAACGATCTGTGGACGGAGTAGCAGCGAGCGAAAGCGCCTTCCAAGGTCATCGCCTCTAAGCAGGGGCGCAGGAATACCACAGCAGCTGCGAGAACTGTCATACCTAACTTAAATACCCAACAACTAGCTGTATGTTCACTGCAGCAGCACAGTCACGTAATGTCACTAATCGAAAAAAAAAGTTTCTTTAAAAATGAACACAAACAGTCTCGACCGGAAAAAAACATTTATTTTGTTGCAACCGGTTTCGGTCAGTTTCTGATTATCTTCAGAATCTCAGAATCTCATACCACGATGGTCAGAAACTGGCCACAACCGGTTACCACAAAGTAAACATGTTTTAACTGTGTTCATTTTTAAAGTACTTTTTTGCCAGCCGCTGTTATCCGCGAGAAAAGTTCTCAAAAATTACTATATTTTTTTTCTTCTTATTGGCACAGAAGTACGACTTTCGTACTTCCGTCCATAATTTGGTGCCCTGTTCTATGTGAGCCTATCTCGAATAAGATGGATGTTCAGTGACAAAACTGTCGTGGCTTTCGCATCACTTGCTGACGAAATGTCTGATAGTTTTTGTCAAGTTTCGGCAGCACCAGTGACTTGCATCGTCAGAGGTTCACCGTCCATTGCTGGTGGCGGGCTGGACTGCACTGCACGACCATTTGTTGCACACAGACGAGCCCAAACATTATGGTTACTCATACGTCCTGGCGGATTAAAACTGTGTACCCGACTGACACTCAAACTCGGGACTTTTGTCTTTCGCGGGCAAGAGCTCAAGTTTGGTAGAGCACTTACCTGCGAAAAGAAAAGGTCCCGAGTTCGAGTCTCGGTCTGGCAGACAGTTTCAACCTGCCAGGAAGTTTCATACCAGTGCACACTCCTCTGCAGAGTGAAAATTTCGTTTTGGAAACATCCCCAGGCTGTGGCTAAGGCCGGTATTACACTACTATCAAACTCGTTTGTCAAAGATTTCATCAAAGATGTGATCAAATATTCGTCAAATATATTTGACAAAGATCTTTGACGTGGGGCTAAAAAGGGTACTACACTGTCGTCATATTTTTCGTCAAAATTCAAGATGGCTGACAACAACAACTGTTATTAACCACAGAAGTTTTATGTACCACAATTGCACTGTGTGCACGTGCGGAAGCGAATCGGCTCAAAAAAAGGAAACGTACCTGGGTGAAACCGTGGGTTTTACGACGACAAAACTTGTTACGTGACCTTATAGTGGAGGACGTCAAGTCGTACATCAATTACTTACGAATGGATGAGCATACATTTCAGTATGTGCTCAGTGAAGTGTTTCCTCATATCACAAACCACAATACTCACTTGGGCAACGACCTTGTCGCAGTGGATGCACCGGTTCCCGTAAGATTACCGAAGTTAAGCGCTGTTGGGCGTGGCCGGCACTTGGATGGGTGACCATCGAGCCGCCATACGCTGTTGCCATTTTTTGGGGTGCACTCAGTCTCGTGATGCCAATTGAGGAGCTATTCGACCGAATTGGAAGCGGCTTCGGTCAAGAATACCATCATAATAGCCGGGAGAGCGGTGTGCTGACCCCACTCCCCTCCTATCCGCATCGTCCTCTGAGGATGACACGGCGGTCGGATGGTCCCGGTAGACCACTCGTGGCCTGAAGACGGAGTACAATACTCACTTAAGAACTACTATATCTGCAGAAGACAGGCTCACTGTAACACTAAGATTCCTTGCTACAGGAGAAAGAGAGTTAGGTTAGGTCAGGTCTCCAATCTTCTTAATCTATTTTTGTATTCAGGGTGCCTCACGTTGTAAAGCACCTCATCTACTTCATACACCTCCATTAATTTTGTAGTTGTCGTACACACCAATTGTATTTACCGGCCATGTTTATAAACACACTACAGATGACAGAACTCTGCGACGATGATAGCGCTCCACATGGCAACATGTTACATTGCAGTGAACAGAAGACAATCGGCTACTTTGATCAAATCTACAGCGAGGCCCTAGATTTGATCAAATTTATTTGACGACAGACGAGATTTGAGAAAGCACCCTGTTACAGCATCAAATTTCTTTGACAGGGATATTTGACGAAGATATTGGACAAAGAAATTTGATAGTGTAATACCGGCCTAAGCCATATCTCCGCATATCCTTTCTTCCAGGAGTGCTAGTTCTGCAAGGTTCGCAGGAGGGCTTCTGTGAAGTTTGGAAGGTAGGAGAAGATGTTCTGGCAGAATTAATGCTGGAGGACGGGTCGTGAGTCTCGCCTGGGTAGCTCAGTTTGGTAGAGCAGTTGCCTGCAAAAGGCAAAAGTCCCGATTTCGAGTCTCGGTCTGGCACACACTTTTGATCTGCCAGGAAGTTTCATATCAGCGCACACTCTGCCGCAGAATGAAAATCTCATTCTGGATTATGGCTACTGTTCACCGTGGGACTGGAGGCGTTGTGGTAATTTGACGCATTAGGGAAAGTGTATAACAGAAGTGACGGTCAGCACTTGACAATGGGTGAGGAGTACTCAGTCGAAAACTCATGTATTTTGAACCACTTGTCTCATATGGATGCTCGAGAGAATGTTATTATTTTTTTATCTTTATGTATTTTATGCTTCACGAAATCGTCGTAGCGCATGTTGCTTTGTTAAAAAATTTGCATTAAAAATCGAACGCAAGCCCTCCACATGGCAGGCGGGCATTCTACCACAGAGCGAGTCTGCCTGTTGAAAAATTAACCTTACAATGGCCTACTGGAGACGCTTGGAACATTCCGAAGTTGATTTTCTCGAGCTTTCATGAGAGTTGCTTTGAGCTGCTTTGGTCGAACGATAGTTGAATCCTGAAAAATATCCCTGGTCCTGTATCTACATCTACATCCATACTAAGCAAGCCACCGGACGGTGTGTGGCGGAGGGTACCCTGAGTACCTCTATCGGTTCTCCCTTCTATCGCAGTCTCGTATTGTTCGTGGAAAGAAAGATTGTGAGGGCTCTAATCTCTGTTTTTATCCTCACGGTCTCTTCGCGAGATATACGTAGGAGGGAGCAATATATTGCTTGACTCTTCGGTGAAGGTATGTTCTCGAAACTTCAAAAATAGCCCGTGCCGAGCTACTGAGCGTCTCTCTTGCAGAGTCTTCCACTGGAGTTTATCTATCATCTAAAAAATGGTTCAAATGTCTCTGAGCACTATGGGACTTAACAGCTGAGGTCATCAGTCCCCTAGAACTTAGAACTACTTAAACCTAACTAACCTATGGACATCACACGAACTCATGCCCGAGGCAGCATTCGAACCTGCGACCGTAACGGTCGCGCGGTTCCAGACTGAAGCGCCTAGAACTGCTCGGCCACTCCGGACGGCATCCATCATCCCCGTAACGCTTTGGCCGTTACTAAATGATCCTGTAACGAAGCGCGCTGCTCTCCGTTGGATCTTCTCTATCTCTTCTATCAACCCTGTCTGGTACGGATCCCACACCGCTGAGCAGTATTCAAGCAGTGGGTGAAGAACTGCACTGTAACCCACTTCCTTTGTTTTCGGACTGTATTTCCTTAGGATTCTTCCAATGAATCTCAGTGTGGAATCTGCTTTACAGACGATTAATTTTATATGGTCATTCCATTTTAAATCACTCCTAATGCCTACTGCCAGATAATTTATGGAATTAACTGCTTTCAGTTGCTGACCTGCTATATTGTAGCTAAATGATAAAGGATCTTTCTGTATATTCGCAGCACATTACACTTGTCTGAATTGAGATTCAATTGCCATTCCCTGCATCATGCGCCAATTCGCTGCAGATCCTCCTGCATTTCAGTACAATTTTACATTGTTAAAACCTCTCGACATACTACAGCATTATCCGCAAAAAGCCTCAGTGAACTTCCGACGTCATCCACAAGGCCATTTATGTATATTGTGAATAGCAACGGTCTTACGACACTCCCCTGCGGCACAGCTGAAATCACTCTTACTTCGGAAGACTTCTCTCCATTGAGAATGACATGCTGTGTTCTGTTATCTAGGAACTCTTCAATCACACAATTGGTCTGATAGTCCCGTAGTGAAAAGTAAAGCGTCTGACAAAAGAAACACTTCCATACGGACGACCCTAAGACAAGAACGCCGTACAAAAAATGATTCAGATGGCTCTGAGCACTATGGGACTTAACTTCTGAGGTCATCAGTGCCCTAGAACTTAGAACTACTTAAACCTAAGTAACCTAAGGACATCGCACACACCCATGCCCGAGGCAGGATTCGAACCTGCGACCGCAGCTGTCGCGCGGTTGCAGACTGTAGCGCCTAGAACCGCTCGGCCAGTCCGGCCGGAAGGCCGTACAGATCTCCCGCATCGCAGCCGCCGCGTCAGAAAGAGAGGCGCCAGACCCCCTCCGCCACGCACCTCCAGCCAGCCGGCCACTTTCCCTGTTACTTGACCCGCTGACCTTCCCCTCCCCTCCCCTCCCCTCGCCCACGCTTCCGTGTCGTCTCCAGCCAGGCGACAGCCTCCTCTGCGATCGGCCGGCCTCACCTTTCTATTTTCGGCGTTCGTCGTCATCAGCTCGGCACCCGTGCCCGTAATCCCGCGCTTTTCCTTCCGCCGGCAGACAACGCCTCCTCCCCCACATCACCCTGCCGTGTGCGGGCGGCCTTGACTCCCGCCGGAACACCGCTACGGCGCAAGTAGACTGCGAGCTGAACCAGCAGGCATTCCAACGGCAACAAACCCACTCGCACTTTTGCTCCCGTGTCGCCCACAAGGCCGTGGACCGACCCAGTCGGATGGACCAAGTATTTTTCGACATCTCAACACTATTTTACTCGGTAGCACGCCAACCCTTGCTAACGAAAGTGAGATCCTGTGGCAGTACCAAGGGGCATTTGCGACAGGATTCAGTATTTCTTAAAAGGGAGGGCGCAAAATGTTACCTTGGATGGAGTGTGCAAGGGAACTGACCAATGATCTTCAATTCATCGCCGGCCGCGGTGGTCTCGCGGTTCTAGGCGCGCAGTCCGGAACCGCGCGACTGCTACGGTCGCAGGTTCGAATCCTGCCTCGGGCATGGATGTGTGTGATGTCCTTAGGTTAGTTAGGTTTAAGTAGTTCTAAGTTCTAGGGGACTAATGACCACAGCAGTTGAGTCCCATAGTGCTCAGAGCCATTTGAACCATTTCAATTCATCCCGTCGATTTGCAGTAGGGTTTTAGAACATATACTATGTTCGAACATTATGAAGTACCTCGAAGAAAACGATTTATTGACATATAGTCAGCACGGATTCAGAAAATATCGTTCTTGTGAAACACAACTAGCTCTTTATACTCATAAAGTATATTCTCCACCCTTGTTGGGCAACACCGGCAGCCCCTCGACGATACATCGCCAACTACCTGCGACACTAACAATACTGACCGGCCATATAGCAATATATTGCCCTCCATTGCTCTCGAATTGTAGCAACATTCACGGCGGTGCCATTACGGCTGTATACCGTCCATCCTCGGCGATATGTCGCTAACTGACTCCAACACCAGCAATATTGCCCGGCAAATAAAGCAATAAACACCGCAATTGCGCTCGTATTGCAGCAATATTGACGGCTGTGCTATTACGACCACATATTGTCCATCCTTGTTGGAGAACACAGGCAGCCACAGGGCGATACGTCGTCAACTGCCTGCAGCACCATCAATATTACCTGGCCATAAACCAATATTGCACGCTATTGCTCACGTATTGCAGCTACATTGACGGCTGAGCTATTATGGCCACATATTGTCCACTCTCGGTGACATGTCGCCAATTACCTCCAACATCAGCAATACTGTCCAGATATATAGCAATATTGCCCTCTGTCATGCCCGTATTGCAGCAATATTGACGGCTGTGTTATTATGGCCACATACTGTCCGTCCTTACGGACAACACTGGCAGCTCCTCGACGATACATAGCCAAGTAATTGCGACACTAACAATATTGACCGGCCATATGATAATATTGCCCGCTATTGTACTCGTAATGTAGCAACATTGATCGCAATGCTATTATGGCCACAGATCGTCCATCCTTACGGACAACACCGGCAGCCCCTCGACGATACATCGCCAACTACCTGCGACACTAACAATATTGACCGGCCGTAAAGCAATATTGCCCGCTATTTTTGTCGAATTGTAGCAATATTGACGGCAGTGCTATTACGGCCATATATTGTTCACCGTCGACAATATGTCGCTAGCTGACTCCAACACCAGCAATATTGCCTGGTAAATAAAGCAGGGAACACTGCAATTGGGCTCGTATTGCAGCAACATTGACGGCAGCGCTATTACGGCCACATATTGTCCACCCTAGTTGGACAACACAGGCAGCACCTGGACGATATGTGCCAACTACCTGCAGCACCAGCTATATCCTGGCCATAAAGCAATATTCCACGCTGATGCTCAAGAATGGCCGCAACATTGGCGGTTCAGCTATTATGGTCACATATTATCCACCCTCGGCGACATGTCGCCAACTACATCCAACACCAGCAATACTGTCCAGATATGTAGCAATATTGCACTGTCGTGTTCATATGGCAGCAATATTGACGGCTGTGCTATTACGGCCATATATTGTCCATCCTTGTTGGACAACACAGGCAGCCCCTGGGCGATTTGTCGCCAACTGCCTGCAGCACCATCAATATTTCCTGGCCATAAAGCAAAATTGCTCACTATTGCTCTAGTATTGCAGCAACATTGAAGGCTGGGCTATTATGGCCACATATTCTCCACCCTCGGCGACATGTCGCCATCTACCTCCAACACCAGCTATATAACAATATTGCCGTCTGTCGTGCTCGTATTGCAGCAATATTGACTGCTGTGCTATTGTGGCCACATATTGTCCACCCTAGATGGACAACACAGGCAGCGCCTGGACGATACGTGCCAACTACCTGCAGCACCAGCTATATCCTGGCCATAAAGCAGTATTACACGCTACTGCTCTCGTATAGCAGCAACAATTATGACTGTTCTATTATGGCCACATATTGTCCACCCACGGCCATAGGCCGCCAACTACCTGCAACGCCCGCAGTACTGCCCTGCATTACGGCATCATTGCCCGCTTCTGCGCTCATATTGCAACCACATTGATGGCAGTGCTATAACGGCCATATATTCTCCGCATTCGAGCAACATTGACGGCAATGCTATTGCGGCCAGATATTGTCCGCTATTGTTGGATAACACATGCAGCCTCTGGACGATACGCCGCCAACTACCTGTAGTGCCAGCAATATTGCATGGCCATAAAGCAACAATACACGATATTGCTCTCGTATTGCAGCAACATTGACGGCAGTGCTATTACAGCCGTGCTATTACTGACGTCGGTTTGCAGTAGGGTTTTGGAGCATATACTGTATTCAAACATTATGAATCAACTCGAAGGGAACGATCTGTTGATACGTAATCAGCATGGTTTCAGAAAACATCGTTCTTGTGCAACGCAGCTAGCTCTTTATTCGCACGAAGTAATGGCCGCTATCGACAGGGGATCTCAAGTTGATTCCGTATTTCTAGATTTCCGGAAAGCTTTTGACACCGTTCCTCACAAGCTACTTCTAATCAAGCTGCGGGCCTACGGGGTATCGTCTCAGTTGTGCGACTCGATTCGTGATTTCCTGTCAGGAAGGTCGCAGTTAGTAGTAATAGACGGCAAATCATCGAGTAAAACTGAAGTGATATCAGGTGTTCCCCAGGGAAGCGTCCTGGGACCTTTGCTGTTCCTGATCTATATAAATGACCTGGGTGACAATCTGAGCAGTTCTCTTAGGTTGCTCGCAGATGATGCTGTAATTTACCGTCTAGTAAGGTCATCCGAAGACCAGTATCAGTTGCAAAGCGATTTAGAAAAGATTGCTGTATGGTGTGGCAGGTGGCAGTTGACGCTAAATAACGAAAAGTGTGAGGTGATCCACACGAGTTCCAAAAGAAATCCGTCGGAATTCGATTACTCGATAAATAGTACAATTCTCAAGGCTGTCAATTCAACTAAGTACCTGGGTGTTAAAATTACGAACAACTTCAGTTGGAAAGACCACATAGATAATATTGTGGGGAAGGCGAGCCAAATGTTGCGTTTCATTGGCAGGACACTTAGAAGATGCAACAAGTCCACTAAAGAGACAGCTTACACTACACTCGTTCGTCCTCTGTTAGAATATTGCTGCGCGGTGTGGGATCCTTACCAGGTGGGATTGACGGAGGACATCGAAAGGGTGCAAAAAAGGGCAGCTCGTTTTGTATTATCACGTAATAGGGGAGAGAGTGTGGCAGATATGATACGCGAGTTGGGATGGAACTCACTAAAGCAAAGACGTTTTTCGTCGCGGCGAGATCTATTTACGAAATTTCAGTCGCCAACTTTCTCTTCCGAATGCGAAAATATTTTGTTGAGCACAACCCACATAGGTAGGAATGATCATCAAAATAAAATAAGAGAAATCAGAGCTCGAACAGAAAGGTTTAGATGTTCGTTTTTCCCGCGCGCTGTTCGGGAGTGGAATGGTAGAGAGATAGTATGATTGTGGTTCGATGAACCCTCTGCCAAGCACTTAAATGTGAATTTCAGAGTAATCATGTAAATGTAGACAGGCACATACTGTCCACACTTGTTGGACAACACAGGTAGCCCCTCGGCAACACGTCGACAACGATCTGTAACCTCAGCAATATTGCCCAGCCATATAAAACATTGCCGTCTGATGCTCAAGTATCGCAGTAACATTGACGGCAGCGCTATACGACTACATGGCTACATATCGGCGTGGTATATGGACCGTGGAATCACACAGTAAGCTCCAAAGCCGTGTGCTCCCCGCCATTTGACCGTACGATGGCAGGAGAAGTCGGCCTTGGCAGCGACACGTGTTCGGCGCGCACGTGCCAGAGCGCTACGCACCTCGCCGCTGCACGCACAGTCCCCTCTCACCAGTCGCGGACGCAGGAGGCGGTATATCGAGCAATACAGTAGGGAGCCCACCACACAGATGGCGAATCACAGATCCTTCAGTCACCGCCGTAGTTTGACCTGCCGGAGCGCGAGGCGTACACTTCTCCGGAGTCGCCTGCTAACTACACTCAGCGGGGCCTGAAGCACAGACCACACACGTACGAGGCTGCCGTATATTCTTAACTTCCCGGCTTATGTCTACAATACACACTACAAGTTAGCTTCTCTGCAGAAACTTTTAACGCCTTTGGCAAAACCACAGTGTCAACAGATCTCCTAGGCTGTTACCTTCTTATACAAGTGTTTCTCAAAAAACAGTATTAGCGTTAAAATTAGGACAGATATTAACGACTTTTTTTAATACATTAAATGTTGTTATATCGGTGCTTAATTATGGAAACATATTTTTTTCAGTTTCGGTTGTTAACACTACATGTAATTTAACTAGAGAATGAAGCTTGGTACTAACGTGACAAAATCACGTTTTAAAGATAGATTTATTAAAGCTGTGACTTTTCCAGTGCTGTTCAATAAATTGAACTCCGTCAAAATATAAGTGGAATTTTCGCACTAACACCAAACTGAGTCAGTTGTGTTTTCAAAATTTTATTAATGACGCAATTTAATTCCCATTTATTTAAATAAATCCTCACTCCAGCAGGTTTGACGAACTGTGGAAGGTTTTCCGGATTCTCTGTTAGCTGAGATTTCTAGTGACTTATAAATTTCGTAAAGGGTAAGTAGTTTTTATAATACGAAATTTCGTAAATTGTGTGTTTCATGAACTGCAGTGTAGGTTCCATGCTGTGGTAACTGCGGAAGTTTATTTACGAGTTGTGCTCATTAACACGCTATATTAAGAAATGTTGCGCATAAATTCGCTTCTCTGTTTATTAGTACTGGTATCGTCTGTGGCCCAAATTCGACCACTTGTATTTACTGAAATAATTCTCTGATTTCTCTTTAATTGTTCAAGCATTTGGAGAGAGTCCTTGATGCAGTGCATTGAAAAATAATTTTTTTTTACATTAATGGTTCAAAATGGTTCAAATGGCTCTGAGCACTATGGGACGCATCTTCTGAGGTCATCAGTCCCATAGAACGTAAAACTACTTAAACCTAACCTAAGGACATCACACACATCCATGCCCGAGGCAGGATTCGAACCTGCGACCGTAGCGGTCGAGCGGTTCCAGACTGTAGCGCCTAGAACCGCTCGGCCACCCCGGCCGGCTTTATTAATGGAGGCAAATTAATTTTTCCCTTGTGACAACACGACGTGAATGCCACTCTATCACGTAAAGGAACCTCAAATGCGAAATGTTTATTACTGAAAAATGTGCACTTCATCAAACCTCAGTCGTTGATACTTTCACACAGAAAACGTTGTCCGGGAGGATATTTAGAATGCAGAACTTTATAAATGTAGTTTTGTGAGCACTTCCAGAAGCGTTCAGACCACGCTAGAGACCTCTAGAGTTCCCTGTATTTTAAGTTTTCGTCACAAGAGGCTACATTTTACATTTATTTTCTGTTTCTTCTCCGCAAGTACAGGCGCAGCGGCCGATGAGTCGCAGGCGACGTGTAAGGCCGGTATTACACTATCAAATTTCTTTGTCAGAGATTTGATCAAAGATGTGATCCAATATTCCATCCAATATATTTGACAAAGATCTTTGACGTAGCGCTACAAGGGGTATTACACTGTCATCAAATTTTTCGTCAAAGTTCAAGATGGCTGACAACAACAACTGTTATTAACCACAGCAGTTCTACGTACTCCAATTGCATTGTGTGCACATGCGGAAAAGAAGTGGGGGGAAAAAATGGAACCATACATACGAGGTTGACAATCTTAAAAGTCCTGGGATTACAACTTGATAATAAATTCAGTTGGGAGGAGCACACCACAGAACTGCAGAAAGGCCTTAACAAATCTGTATTTGCAATTCGAGTGTTAGCAGACATAGGCAACATAAAAATGAAAAAGCTTGCATACTTTCATTCCATAATGTCATATGGGATAATATTATGGGGTAAATCTTGAAGTCAAACAAAAGTTTTCAAGGTCCAAAAGCGTGTAATACGTATTATTTGTGGAGTAAATTCACGAACCTCCTGCAGAAACCTCTTCAAAGAACTGGGTATACAAACTAGTGCCTCTCAGTATATTTACTTCTTAATGAAATTTGTCGTAAATAATATGTCTCTTTTTCCAACAAACAACTCAGCTCATACATACAATACCAGGAACAAAAATGATCTGCACATGAACTAAGCACTTACTTTAGTTCAAAAAGGGGTCCACTACTCAGGAACACTCATCTTCAATAATTTGCCAGCAAACATAAAAAAATTTAGTTAGAAATAAAGATCAGTTTAAAAGGAGCCTGAAAGACTTACTACTGGCCAACTCCTTCTACTCCATTGGCGAAATTTTTAATAGAAACAAATGATGTATTGTATTTATTCATACTATTAGTATTGTTATTTCAGCTTAAAAAAAATCGACGTGTTCCACATCCACGAGGATCTCCTCAGCACGGATCTATGGAACGAAATACTAATCTAATCTGGGTGAAGCCGTGGGTTTTACGACGACACGATAAAAGCATTCAACAAAACTTGTTACGTGAGCTTAAAGTGGAAGACGTCAAGTCGTACATCAATTACTTAAGAATGGATGAGCATACATTTCTGTATGTGCTCAATGAGGTGTATCCTCATATCACAAAGCACAATATTCACTTAAGAACTGCTACATCTTCAGAAGACAGGCTCACTATAACACTCCGATTCCTTGTTACAGGAGAGGGTTATGTTAGGTTAGGTTAGGTTAGGTCAGGTCAGGTCTCCAATCTTCTTAATCTATTTTTGTATTCAGGGTGCCTCACGTTGTAAAGCGCCTCATCAGCTTCAGACATCTCTATTAATTTTGTAGTTGTCGGCACACACCAATTGCATTTACCGGCAATGCTTATAAAAACACTGCAGACGACAGAACGCTGCAGCGATGCTAGCGCTCCATGTGGTAACATGTCACATTGCAGTGAACAGAAGACAAGCGGTTTCTTTGATCAAATATACAGCGAGGCCCTAGATTTGATCAAATATTGGACGACATTTGACAAAGTCCCTATTACACTATCAAATATCTTTGACAAAGATATTGGACAAAGAAATTTGATAGTGTAATACCGGCCTAAGCGGGTTGCGTCGCCACCCCACAGCGCGTCACAGGTGTCTCCCGTGGTGTCAGACGCAGCTGTTTCGGGTCCCAGCTGAGCCGTTGTGCAGTCCTGCCGTGTTCCCCCCAGCTGTGCCGGCCCCACCGCAGCAGCTGGACTGGAATGTAACGGGGCGGCCGCGCCGCGGCCTTGCAGCTAAATGTCGGCCCGCTATGCGCCACGGCCCAGCGGCCGCCGCACGTTCTCGTTCGCCAGCGCCGGCGTCTCTCCACCAAGCAAGCGTCCGAGTAGGCCCTGCCGCGCTTATACACGACTGGCCATTAAAATTGCTACACCACGAAGGTGACGTGCTACAGACGCGAAATTCAACCGACAGGAAGAAGATGCTGTGATATTCAAACTATTAGCTTTTCAGAACATTCACACAAGGTTAGCGCCGGTGGCGACACCTACAACGTGCTGACACCAGGAAAGTTTCCAACCGATTTCTCATACACAAAAGGAAGTTGACGGCCGTTGCCAGGTGAAACGTTGTTGTGATGCCTCGTGTAAGGAGGAGAAATGCGTACCATCACGTTTCCGACTCTGATAAAGGTCGGATTGTAGCCTATCGCGATTGCGGTTTATCGTATCGCGACATTGCTGCTCGCGTTGATCGAGATCCAGTGTTGGCACAATATGGAATTGGTGGGTTCAGCAGGGTAATACGGAACGCCGTGCTGCATCCCAAAGGCCTCGTATCACTAGCAGTCGAGATGACAGTCATCTTATCCGCATGGCTGTAACGGATGGTGCAGCCACGTCTCGATCCCTGAGTCAACAGATGGGGACGTTCGCGAGACAACAACCATCTGCACGAACAGTCCGACGACGTTTGCAGCAGCACGGACTATCAGCTCGGAGGCCGTGGCTGCGGTTACCCTTGACGCTGCATCAGAGACAGGAGCGCCTGCGATCGTGTACTCGACGACGAACCTGGGTGCACGAATGGCAAAACGTCATTTTTTCGGATGAATCCAGGTTCTGTTTACAGCATCATGATGGTCGCATCCGTGTTTGGCGACATGGCGGTGGACGCACATTGGAAGCGTGTATTCGTCATCGCCATACTGGCGTATCTCCCCCCGTCATGGCATGGGGGGTGCCATTGAGTTACACGTCTCGGTCACCTCTTGTTCCCATTGACGGCACTTTGAACAATCGACGTTACATTTCAGATGTTTTATGACCCTTCATTGGATCCCTGCGAAACCCTACATTTCAACAAGATAACGCACAACCGCATGTTGCAGGTTCTGTACGGGCCTTTCTGCATACAGAAAATGTTCGACTGCGTCCCTGGCCAGCACATTCTCCAGATCTCTCACCAATTGAAAACGTCTTGTCAATGGTGGCCGAGCAACTGGCTCGTCACAATACGCCAGTCACTACTCTTGATGAACTGCGGTATCGTGTTGCAGCTGCATGGGCAGCTGTACCTGTACACGGCATCCAAGCTCTGTTTGACTCAATGCCTAGGCGTATCGAGGCCGTTATTACGGCCAGATTTGGTTGTTATGGGTACTGATTTCTCAGGATCTATGCACCCAAATTGCTTGAAAATGTAATCACGTGTCAGTTCTAGTATAATATATTTGTCCAATGAATACGAGTTTATCATCTGCATTTTTTCTTGGTGTAGCAATTTTAATGGCCAGCAGTGTATTTCGGTTACAGTACGAATCGAGCAAATTTAGAAGGTCGACTAAAATAAATACCTGGGGATAACAATCGCGAAGTAAGTACATAGGTCCATAGACCACTGCAAGTCTCAGACAGTTATGAGGCATACAGGGCGAACATTAATCAAATCGACAAACTGCAGGGACGCGTTCATGACTGGGAATGGAGGTGAAAAGGCCCTATTGACTTGTGTCCGGAAATGGGTCGTTGCCACTGTAGATGACGCTGACAATGACAGTTCCCCTGACCACGTGCTGTGTTTTCCTTGTGTGTTGTAGGCTGTTGGGGGTCGGGTTGTTTGGGGGAAGAGGTCAAACAGCGAGGTCACCGGTCTCATTGGATTAGGAAAGGACGGGGAAGGAAGTCGTCCGTGCCCTTTAAAAGGAACCACACCGGCATTTGCCTGGAGCGATTTAGGGAAATCACGGGAAACCTCCACAACACAACAACTCCTACGGGTCGTTGAACATATAACACATGGCTTCAACATAAACAAAGCTACAGGGGCAGTGTTCCTGGACATCGAAAAGGCTTTCGACCGTCTATGGCACAACGGCCTCATCCGCAAACTCAGCGACGCGGGATTCCCCGACGGGCTGCTGCGTCTAATACACTCACACCTCACAGACAGGAGCTTCAACACTGACGTGCAGGGAAAACAATCAACACGACACGGTATACACGCGGGAGTGCCCCAGGGAAGCATCCTAGGGCCCCTACTGTTTAACCTCTACATAAACGATCTCCCAGCCACACACAACACAATGATGGCAACCTACGCGGATGACACCGCCATCCTCGCGCAAGATTGGAAACCATCAAACATTACGTCACGCCTACAGACTGCACTCAGAGTGGCCGAGCCTTGGTTGGAGAAATGGCGTGTGAGAGTAAACGTCGACAAGTGCGAAGCCGTCCTGTTCACTAAAACACCGAAGCAACTGCGCAAACACCGCTACTGCAGACCAATAACTCTACATGCACGTCCAATACGTTTCCGCGAGAAAGTCAAATACCTCGGTGTCTGGCTGGACCGGAAATTACTCTGGGCGGACCACATACAACACATGACCAACCGATCTAGCGCGAGGCTCAAACAGCTCTATCCTATGCTCAACAGGCGTAGCACACTGAACAGAAGGGTGTCGAGGTCCATGTACATGACACTTATCCGACCCCTGATGACGTACGCAGCTCCCGTCTGGGGATACGCTGCGTCTACACGCCTGCGCCGTCTGCAGCTCATACAAAACAAAGTACTCAAAATCATAAGCAATGCTCCACGATACACACGCATCGCGGACCTTCACCGGGAATACCGACTTGAGACTCTCACGGAGGTAATCCACAAACTCACCACAAGACTATACAGAAACTCCAGACATTCGCAGAACCCGTTTATTCTGAATCTGGGGAACTACGACCACAACCATAGATGGAAACATAAAAGACCAAAAGACATACTTGCAAGGACATAACATCTATGGCCAAGCATACGCAAACATAACGGCACAGGCGAACCCCTGTTAATCAGACGCATTTACTGGATATCCAGCTCAAATACACTGCCCAATAACTGGCACCACACAGGTAAGCCGTACCGTACACTGCATGCAAACAAGCTCCACACATCCCCCACACAGTGAGATGATCTATGGCCGATCTCCCACTACTTTATAACGATCTTGATTGTTCCAGGAATGTAGCAGCTGCAGCAACCGGGACACATCGCCATCGCTTGTCACGGTAATGATGCATGATACCTATACTAACAAATCCAACCTTGCATTAGCTATCGCAGCTAGTAAGCCACTACTGCTCTTACTACCCATCCCACTGCCGCAGAGGTTTTTTTTTCCCACGGCACGAGCGATGGCACTTTTTTCCCTCTGCTCTTCAAATCGCTACCCTCACTCGCGTTTCGTCCACTATCTATGACCTGATGGACCGTGTTAATGCGTAGCCTTACCCAGACGCACGGACAACATCACAGCCCAGCATCCTGTGATCCACCTACTAGATAACTAACATGTTTACGGAGGTGACAGTAGAACTTTTGGTTTGGTCACCACGTTGGTGCGGGCATGGAGGGGCCCCATCTCTTTTTACGGGAAACCTATATCAGGATGGCCGGACGCGGTACTGAGCCGTCGTAATGCCGAATGCGAGTCCGGTGTGCTAACCACTGCACCACCTCGTTCGGTGTAGTAGACTGTGTGATAGACCCAGTGTACTGTAAGCTGCAGAATGGGTCGGTATTCATATCGGGAACAAGTCGAGATGGTGTTTGTGGCCGGGTAGATGGAAGCTATCGAGAGGTACCAAAACAAGTACATTCACAGACGACAACCACGTTACACATTTTTGGGCGTTTGTGTGATCATGGAAGCTTTCAGACAGACGAACGTGCATGTAGGCTGTGGACTGTGCGTACACCAAATTTGCGGAACCGTTTTCTAGAGGATATTGAGACAAATCCTAGTTCAAACTCCAAGCAGAGGCCCGCGACCATGGCGTAAGGCAAACCGTGATTGTACGAGGGCAGTTCAATAAGTAATGCAACACTTTTTTTTCTGAAACAGGGGTTGTTTTATTCAGCATTGAAATACACCAGGTTATTCCCCAATCCTTTAGCTACACAACACAATTTTTCAACGTAATCTCCATTCAATGCTACGGCCTTACGCCACCTTGAAATGAGGGCCTGTATGCCTGCACGGTACCATTCCACTGGTCGATGTTGGAGCCAACGTCGTACTGCATCAATAACTTCTTCATCATCCGCGTAGTGCGTCCCACGGATTGCGTCCTTCATTGGGCCAAACATATGGAAATACGACGGTGCGAGATCGGGGCTGTAGGGTGCATGAGGAAGAACAGTCCACTGAAGTTTTGTGAGCTCCTCTCGGGTGCGAAGACTTGTGTGAGGTCTTGCGTTGTCATGAAGAAGTTCGTTCTGATTTTTGTGCCTACGAACACGCTGAAGTCGTTTCTTCAATTTCTGAAGAGTAGCACAATACACTTCAGAGTTGATCGTTTGACCGTGGGGAAGGACATCGAACAGAATAACCCCCTTCAGCGTCCCAGAAGACTGTAACCGTGACTTTACCGGCTGAGGGTATGGCTTTAAACTTTTTCTTGGTAGGGGAGTGGGTGTGGCGCCACTCCATTGATTGCCGTTTTGTTTCAGGTTCGAAGTGATGAACCCACGTTTCATCGCCTGTAACAATCTTTGACAAGAAATTGTCACCCTCAGCCACATGACGAGCAAGCAATTCCTCACAGATGGTTCTCCTTTGCTCTTTATGGTGTTCGGTTAGACAACGAGGGACCCAGCGGGAACAAACCTTTGAATATCCCAACTGGTGAACAATTGTGACAGCACTACCAACAGAGATGTCAAGTTGAGCACTGAGTTGTTTGATGGTGATCCGTCGATCATCTCGAACGAGTGTGTTCGCACGCTCCGCCATTGCAGGAGTCACAGCTGTGCACGGCCGGCCCGCACGCGGGAGATCAGACAGTCTCGCTCGACCTTGCGGCGATGATGACACACGCTTTGCCCAACGACTCACCGTGCTTTTGTCCACTGCCAGATCACCGTAGACATTCTGCAAGCGCCTACGAATATCTGAGATGCCCTGGTTTTCCGCCAAAAGAAACTCGATCACTGCCCGTTGTTTGCAACGCACATCCGTTACAGACGCCATTTTAACAGCTCCGTACAGCGCTGCCACCTGTCGGAAGTCAATGAAACTATACGAGACGAAGCGGGAATGTTTGAAAATATTCCACAAGAAATTTCCGGTTTTTTCAACCAAAATTGGCCGAGAAAAAAAATGTGTTGCATTACTTATTGAACTGCCCTCGTATGTACCCTGTACGACAGCCGCTATTATCCGTATCACCTGCAAGTACCACATGCATTATCAGCACCAGGTATCCCTGCACGGGAAGGATTTTATCAATCGTTTTTGCACCGGGCCGTCACAATTACAGGATTTCTGGCGGCAGTCCTCAGACAAAGCAACCTATACCGGGACTGACATCATCAGTCTGCGTAACCGTCATGGTGAGCTGCAGACAGTTGTCGGGGAATGGTTGAGGCACCCCATCAGCATCGGTTCAGCATCGACGTGTGGGCGGCTATGCACTGGTGACCACAACCTTGAACCGGTTATTATTCCACAGCGCCTCGACGGGGGAACGTACACTAGGTGATCAAAAGTATCCGGACATCCCCAAAAAGAAAGGTTTTTCATATTAGGTGCATTGTGCTGCCACCTACTGCCAGGTGCTCCATATCAGTGACCTCAGTAGTCATTAGACATCGTGAGAGAGCAGAATGGGGCGCTCCTCGGAACTCAGAGACTTCGAACGTGGCCTGCGTGTCACTTGTGTCATACGTCTGTACGCGAAATTTCCACAATACTGAACATCACTGTTTCCGATGTGACAGTGAAGTGGAAACGTCAAGGGACACGTACAGCACAAAAGCGTACAGGGCGACCTCGTCTGTTGACTGACAGAGACCGCCGACAGTTGAAGAGGGTCGTAATATGTAACAGGCAGACATCTTGCCAGACCATCACGCAGGAATTCCAAACTGCATCAGGATCCACTGCAAGTACTGTGGCAGTAAGGCGGGAGGTGAGAACACTTCGATTTCATGGTCGAGCGGCTGCTCATAAGCCACACATCACGTCGGTAAATGCTAAACGACGCCTCGCTTGTGTAACCAGCGTAAACATTGAACGATTGAACAGTGGAAAAAGGTTGTGTTGAATGACGAATCACGGTACACAATGTGGCGATCCGACGGCGGGGTGTGGGGATGGCGAATGCCCAGTGAACGTCATCTGCCAGCGTGTGTAGTGACAACAGTAAAATCGGAGGCGGTGGTGTTATGGAGTGGTCGTGTTTTTCGTGGAGGGGGCTTGCACCCCTTGTTGTTTTGCGTGGCACTCTCACATGAGTGGCACTCTCTACATTGATGTTTTAAGCACTTTCTTGCTTTCCACTGTTGAAGAGCAACCCGGGGATGGCGATTGGATCTTTCAACACGATCGAGCACGTGTTCATAATGCACTGCCTGTGGCGGAGTGGTTACACGACAATAACATCCCTGTAATGGACTGGCCTGCACAGAGTCCTGGCCTGAATCCTATAGAACACCTTTGGGATGTTTTGGTTCAAATGGTTCTGAGCACCATGGGACTTAACATCTATGGTCATCAGTCCCCTAGAACTTAGAACTACTTAAACCTAACTAACCTAAGGACATCACACAACACCCAGTCATCACGAGGCAGAGAAAATTTCCTGACCCTGCCGGGAATCGAACCCGGGAACCCGGGCGCGGGAAGCGAGAACGCTACCACACTACCTGGGATGTTTTGGAACGCCGACTTGGTGCCAGGCCTCACCGACCGACATCGATACCTCTCCTCAGTGCAGCACTCCGTGTAGAATGGGCTGCCATTCCGAAAAGAAACCTTCCAGCATCTGATTGAACGTATGCTTGCGAGAGTGGAACCTGTCATCAAGACTAAGGGTTGGCCAACACGATATTGAATCCACGTTACCGTTGGAGGGCGCCACGAACTTTTAAGTCGTTTTCAGCCAGTTGTCCGGATACTTTTGATCACTTACTGTACTTAGACTTCCTGCAGAATACTCTGCCTGAGGTGGTTGAGAATGTGCCTTTGGCAATACGACAGGTCGTGTGGTTTCTGCATGACGGAGAACAACCCACTTCCACATTACAGTTAGCCATCACCTCAACAACGTTTGATATACAGGACGTAAAACCCCGTTTGAGGCCTGCGATCATTTTTATGTTAATAATTGGCAACCAATGCTGTACAATTGCAATAAAGTCATGAGATGTTCAACTGACTCTTTTTATTAGAACATGTTACGCGTTTCGGGATTACACCCATCTTCAGACATCACAAACTTCAACTCCTTCCTAACCAACCAGGCGCACAGCTTTGAAAACTCAAAGAAAGTGTCGAAATAACGCTTTCTTTGAGTTGTCAAGGCTGTACGCCTGGTTGGTTAGGAAGGAGGTGAAGTTTGTGATGTCTGAAGATGGGTGTAATCCCGAAACGCGTAACATGTTCTAATAAAAGAGTCAGTTGAACATCTCATGACTTTATTGCGATTGTACAGCATTGGTTGCCAATTATCAACAACGTTTGCCAGACATTGGATAGGACGCATAGACGCTGTAGCGTGGCCTGCTAGATCACCGGGCTTAAACCCCCTCAATGTTTACCTCTGGGGGCATCTGAAAAGGGCTGTGTATCTTGAAGCAGTCCCTGGAGTGCAAACCCTTCAACAGCGTATTCACGACGCCTGTGATGCTAGTCAGAGAGAACTCGGAACGTGCGAAAGAGTGCCCACAGATCTTCACATCCAAGTCACTTTTTTTTTCGTCTGACGCGACTTCTCTGCAGCTCGTATACTGCGCATAGCTCTGTTTCTCATACAGTCCTCATCTGTGGGCTACAGACAGGGAATGGTTGGGGCGTCTCATCAGTATCGGTTCAGTATCAATGTGTGGACAGGGATTCTTGGCCACCACATACTTGGACCGATTACTATTTCAGTCCACTTCACGTGTGGACGCCTGAATTGTGTCGTGTGGAGGCCGCTTCGAACATATGTTGCGACAGAATGCGATGCAGCTCTGTACTGTGTTCTGGGACGATTTGTTGTCGTTGCAGACACACTGTCCATTTCCAGATATATGTTCATAGGACCTTTTTTCCTCCATTTCCAGTTAGGAAGCCGTCCCTGTAAAGATGGGAAAATGATAAGGGAGGAAGAACAGATAGTGGGAAGATGGGCAGAGTATTTCAAAGATACACTAAGCACCAGCCTAGAAGATGAAGAGACAGCCGCACAGGAGGGAAGAGTGGAGCTGGAAGTAGACAATGAAACAAATGAGGCAAGAAAGTCAACTGTATACAAGAGGTCTCCCAGGCTGTGCACAAGTCAAAAAACAATCGAGCCCCTGGGGAAGACAGCATAATTGCCGAATTAATAAAAACTGGTGGTGAGGCTGTAATAAAGGAACTGCACACATTAATATCATATGGGAAACAGAAACTATGCCAGATAATTGGAAAATTGGAATAATAGTCCCCATTTATAAGAAAGGGGACAGAACAGCATGTGAAAACTATAGAGGTGTAACACTCCTAAGTACAGCTTATAAGATCTTCACAAGTATATTAAACGAAAGGATACAGAAGTGTCAGAAGGCATACTAGGGGAATATCAGTGTGGCTTTCGACCAGGCAGAGGAACAACTGATCAAATATTTGTGATAAGGCAAATGATGGAAAAGTTCTATGAATATGATATAGATCTGCATTTCTTATTCATCGATTTCAAACATGCCTTTGACAGCATAAATCGGCAAGAACTATACAGAGTACTGAAAGAAGTTGGTATATGTGCTAAATTAATAAGACTAATCAGAATGACAATGACAGAGACAAGAGCAAAAGTAAAGGTCCTTAGCAGAACAAGTGATAGCTTTGACTTTAATAAAGATGTGAAGCAAGGGGATAGTCTCTCCACTGTCCTATTCAACATTGCCCTGCATAGTGCAGTAAATAAAATCAAGAAAAGAGGCACCATATTTATGAAAACTAGCCAGATATGTGCATACGCTGATGACATTGCTATAGTAGGAAGAAATACCAATACACTCCTAGAAAAATACCGGGCAATGGAAACAGAAGCCTTAAAAATTGGCCTCATAGTAAATGAAAACAAAACAAAATACTGTATTTGGTAATGTCACAATCTTAGGCCAGAAGAACCCCTAAAAACCTAAACATCAATAGGAAATGCTTCAATGGAGTGTCCTCTTTTAACTACTTGGGAGCCCTAATAACAAATGATAACAGTATTGGAAAGGCTATAGGGGAAAGAATACAAGCAGGAAACAGAGCTTACTTTGCAAATATGCAGCTTTTCAAAAATAGCCTTGTTACAAGAAAAACTAAACTGCTAATATATAATTCCCTAGTCCGCCCAGTTATCACATACGGTTCAGAGGTATGGACGTTGACAGAACACGATAAAAATGCTCTAAGAAGCATTGAGCGGAAAATACTACGCAAAATCTATGGGCCAATAAGGGAGGAAGAAGGCTGGAGAATACGCTACAATGCCGAATTACAATACAAGGCAGGGACATAGTAAAATTTGTGAAATCACAGCGAATACGATGACTAGGACACTTGGAGAGAATGGCAGAGGATAGAATTCCAAAGAGAATGATGAAAGGTATGATCCATTCAGTTAGGTGAAAAGGGAGACCTAGAAGAAGATGGATCGACGAGGTAATGATGGATATCACCAGTATGGGAGTCCGGGGGTGGAAAAGATCAGCAAATAACCGAGAAGTGTGGAGGAAGATTGTTGAAGAAGCCAAGGCTCACCAAGGGCTGTAGAGCTACTGAAGAAGAAGAAGAAGAAGAAGAAGAAGAAGAAGCCGTCCCTGCAGTTTGACTTATTTAGATTCACCTCGAGTCCAAACTTAAACTTTATGATCGGCGCTCATGTAACAGCGCCTCTCTTGAATACGTCGCAACTCTGCTAGAACACCTATTTCATAAAGACTGCAAACATTGCAACAGTGGTACAGAATTAATTGGTCGCACTAGCGTATAGTGTGCACCACAGGGTCCCAGACACCTGTCCAACCAGTCGTCGGACAGGGAAACTACTGTTGGGCAGCAGATCGCGCTTCCGCCGACGTCCTCCCCTCTTGTCAGAATCGCACGATCCTCCTGGATCCATTATTCAGACGCGTCCGCCGGTGTGGCAAGTGCTGTGGGATCCAGGGTCGGCGTGTACGCCCGGGTGCTCCGTACCCGGATGCCGGCAGCTAACTGCTCTTTGTATGCAAAGCGGTGGCGGCGCCCACCTTCCGTGCAGTCGAGCTCAGCGTCAACAGCGCCAGGGAGCTCTGCACGCCTACGCCCACACACTCATCGCAAGACGCCCAATGTTTTGCAAACACACCTGTCGAGATTTGTCTCCGGATGACAGTGTGTGAGACCCACGACGTTTCTGCGAAGGAAGTGTGCGACATCATCAGGTGCTCGCGTAGCATCCTGCTGCAGTGGCTAGCGTTAAAGCGCCAACATGCCTAACAGTTGCTCCGAACAAACATCGTTGGACATAACCTACGAAAAGAAACTTCCTGGCAGATTAAAACTGGGTGCCGGACCGAGACTCGAACTCGGGACCTTTGCCTTTCCACGGGCAAGTGCTCTACCAACTGAGCTACCCAAGCACGATTCACGCCCCGGCCTCACAGTACTTCTGTCAGTACCTCGTCTGCTACCTTCGAAACTTTACAGAAGCTCTCTGGAAACATCCCCCACGCTGTGGCTAAGTCACGTCTCCGCAGTATCCTTTCTTTCAGGAGTGCTAGAGCTCTGCAAAGATCGCAGGAGAGCTTCTGTAAAGTTTGGAAGATAGGAGACGAGATACTGGCAGGAGTAAAGCTGTGAGGACGGGGCGTGAGTCGTACTTGGGTAGCTCAGTTGGTAGAGCACTTGCCCGCGAAAGACAAAGGTCCCGAGTTAAAGTCTCGGTCCGGCACACAGTTTTAATCTGCCAGGAAGTTTCACATCAGCGCACACTCCTCTGCAGAGTGAAAATCTCATTTTATAACCTACGATAGCTGGCGGCAAATGTGATTAGCAATCTGATGGGTGCAAAAGATAGCAATAAAACTCAACAGTATACAGTGTGAACATTAATGGAAGCCGGCCGGTGTGGCCGAGCGGTTCGAGGCGCTTCAGTCTGGAACTGCGCTGCCGCTACGAATCCTGCCTCGGACATGGATGTGTGTGATGTCCTTAGGTTAGTTAGGTTTAAGTAGTTCTAATTTCTAGGGGACTGTTAGGTGTTGAGTCCCGCCGGCCGGAGTGGCCGAGCGGTTCTAGGCGCTACAGTCTGGAACCGCGCGACCACTGCGGTTGCAGGTTCGAATCCTGCCTCGGGTATGGATGAGTGTGATGTCCTTAGGTTAGTTAGGTTTAAGTAGTTCTAAGTTCTAGGGGACTGGTGGCCTCAGCAGTTAAGTCCCATAGTGCTCAGAGCCATTTGAACCATTTTTTTTTCTTTTTTTGTTGAGTCCCATAGTGCTCAGAGCCATTTGAACCATTAATGGAAGGACAAGCTCTAGTAGACGAATTCCTTCCTGGAAATGGAGGAAAACAGGTCCTATGAACATGTGTCCGGGAATGCATCGCTGGCATGGTAGGTGGCGGTGACGAATGAAAGTTTCTATGACCACGTGCCGTGTGTTCCCTTGTGTTCTGCAGGCTATGTGATTGACGCTGCGTACTGTAAACGGCAGAATGGTCTCGTACACATGCCGGGAACAAGTCGAGATGGTGTTCGCATACGGCCAAGCAGATCGAAACGGTCGATAGGTAGCACGGCTATACCAAACCAAGTGCTCTGGCAGAAAACGGTTCAAATGGCTCTGAGCACTGTGGTACTTAACTTCTGAGGTCATCAGTCCCCTAGAACTTAGAACTACTTAAACCTAACTAACCTAAGGACATCACACACATCCATGCCCGAGGCAGCATTCGACCCTGCGACCGTAGCGGCCGCGCGGTTACAGACTGAAGCGCCTAGAACCGCTCGGCCACAATGGCCGGCGAGTGTGGGATAATATAGAATCATTGTGAAAGTCGTTCGATGAACGCTCTGCCGGACTCATAAGTGTGATCTGCAGAGTATCCATGTTGATATAGAGGTAGATGTAGATGCAAATAGCTTACTCCTACTTTTCTCAGGATTACAGCATCTAGCACCGTTTGTCTAATGTTTCTACTAGGTCGGCAAATCCTATGACCGTGTCTTGATTTTTCTTCAGCCTTGTTTCCAGCGGGCTAGTCGCAGTGGTAACGCCGGTTCCCGTCAGATCACCGAAGTTAAGCGCTGTCGGGCTGGGCTAGCACTTGGATGGGTGACCATCCGGTCTGCCGAGCGCTGTCGGCAAGCGGGGTTCACTCAGCCCTTGTGAGGCAAACTGAGGAGCTATTTGATTGACGTACGTCCTGGGGAGCAGTGTTCAAATGGCTCTAAGCACCTTGGGACTTAACATCTGAGGTCATCAGTCCCCTAGAACTCAGAACTACTGAAACCTAATTAACCTAAGGGCAACACACACATCCATGCCCGAAGCAAGATTCGAACCTGCGACCGTAGCAGCAGCGCGGACTGAAGCGCCTAGAATCGCTCGGCCACATCGGCTGGCGGGAGCGCTGTGCTGACCCCACGGTCCTCCATATCTGCATCCAGTCATGCCTGTGGCATGAGGATGACACGGCGGCCGGCCGGTACTGTTGGGCCTTCCAAGGCCTGTTCGGACAGAGTTTTTTTTTTTCAATATTAACCTCAACGTCAGAAGCGCCTCTCTGGTGCCAAACTGATCCTCATCTAACACGTCCTCAACTTTCTATTGCATTCTTCTGTGTATTGTGCGATAATTCTGGCTCTTGTCGGCTCTCGAAATCTTCACAGTTGCGAGACTGATGTTTTTTCGAAAGTTACAGGATACTTGGCGTACTGACCAAGAGGAAAAAAATTGTCAAATGTGTGTGAATTTCTAAGGGACCAAACTGCTCAGGTCGTCGGTCCCTAGACTTACACACCTCTTAAACTAAAACTAGCCTATGCTAAGAACAACACACACGCCCATGCCCGAGGGAGGACTCGAACCTCCGGAGGGAGCACTCGAACCTCCGGCGGGAGGGTCCGCGTAGTGAGTGATATGGCGGCTCTAACAGTGCGGCGACAAAGAGGACAGCAGCCATAAAGTTTCTTATTTTGTACACCCTAGCCATTGGTTGGTTCCTCCGCTGTCCACAGTGGTCGTGATCCACTCGTCCCCTGCGGGCGTTAGCGTGCTCGATCGCGACAATTAAAGTCGTCAGTGTCCCCCACACGTTGCTCTGTTTTTAATGGAACGGCGGAGTGCAGTCCTTGGAAAACAACGCTCGCTGTTGTTGGCACCCGGAACCGCCTAATGGCCGCTGGACAATCGCGGAGAGCGACGTACTCGCCGTCCCAGTCACATTGTAGCGTCTCAGGGCTGTCACACGGTGTCCGACGACTAGTGACTAAAAAATCCGCTCGGTGCAGATTTTGCGGTGTGAGTCGAAAAGGACTCTACAACTGTGAAGTGATATACAGGGTGTTACAAAAAGGTACGGCCAAACTTTCAGGAAACATTCCTCACACACAAATAGAGAAAAGATGTTATGTGGACATGTGTCCGGAAAAAGCTTACTTCCCATGTCAGAGCTCATTTTAGTTTCTTCAGTATTTACTGTACTTCCTCGAGTCACCGCCAGTTGGCCCAATAGAAGGAAGGTAATGTTGACTTCGGTGCTTGTGTTGACATGCGACTCATTGCTCTACAGTACTAGCATCAAGCACATCAGTACGTAGCATCAACAGGTTAGTGTTCATCACGAACGTGCTTTTGCAGTCAGTGCAATGTTTACAAATGCGGAGTTGGCAGATGCCCATTTGATGTATGGATTAGCACGGGGCAATAGCCGTGGCGCGGTACGTTTGTATCGAGACAGATTTCCAGAAAGAAGGTGTCCCGACAGGAAGACGTTCGAAGCAATTGATCGGCGTCTTAGCGAGCACGGAACATTCCAGCGTATGACTCGCGACTGGGGAAGATCTAGAACGACGAGGACACCTACAATGGACGAGGCAATTCTTCGTGCAGTTGACGATATCCCTAATGACAGCGTCAGAGAAGTTGGTGCTGTACAAGGTAACGTTGACCACGTCACTGCATGGAGAGTGCTACGGGAGAACCAGTTGTTTCCGTACCGTGTATAGCGTGTGCAGGCACTATCAGCAGCTGATTGGCCTCCACGGGTACACTTCTGCGAATGGTTCATCCGACAATGTGTCAATCCTCATTTCAGTGCAAATGTTCTCTTTACGGATGAGGCTTCATTCCGACGTGATCAAATTGTAAATTTTCACGATCAACATGTGTGGGCTGACGAGAATCCGCACGCAATTGTGCAATCGCGTCATCAACACAGATTTTCTGTGAACGTTTGGGCAGGCATTGTTGGTGATGTCGCGATTGGGCCCCATGTTCTTCCACGTACGCTCAATGCAGCACGTTATCACGATTTCATACGGGATACTCTACCTGTGCTGCTAGAACATGTGCCTTTACAAGTACGATACAACATGTGGTTCATGCACGATGGAGCTCCTACACATTTCAGTCCAAGTGTTCGTACGCTTCTCAACAACAGATTCGGTGACCGACGGATTGGTAGAGGCGGACCAATTCCGTGGCCTCCACGTTCTCCTGACCTCAACCCCCTTGACTTTCATTTATGGGGGCATTTCAAAGCTCTTGTCTACGCAACCCCGGTACCAAATGTAGAGACTCTCCGTCTTCGTATTGTGGACGGCTGTGATACAATACGCCATTCTCCAGGGCTGCATCAGCGCATCAGGGATTCCACGCGACGGAGGGTGGATGCACGTATTGTCGCTAACGGAGGACATTTTGAACATTTCCTGTAACAAAGTGTTTGAAGTCACGCTGGTACGTTCTGTTGATGTGTGTTTCCATTCCATGATTAATGTGATTTGAAGAGAAGTAATAAAATGAGCTCTAACGTGGAAAGTAAGCGTTTCCGGACACATGTGCACATAACATATTTTCTTTCTTTGTGTGTGAGGAACGTTTCTTGAAAGTTTGGCCGTACCTTTTTGTAACACCCTGCAGAAATTTGTTGACATTACTTACAGAATCAATATACAGAACCCATCCTGAATTTTCCATTGTTTGACTTTACTTACAGAATCGATAGATGTGTCATTGTGTAGCAAACAATATCAAGTTTCTCATCTAAGGGTCAAAGTGTCATTTTGGTTCGATGAGGCAGTAGCAGTAATGTGCAGCCCGGATGGCTGACCAGTGGGATAAGGATATCATGTAGAACAAAGCGGGAATTATATCAAAATATGTAAGAAACTAACAGCCTCGATTGCGGTAATGAAACCAACCTTTACATAGGTTTCAGCCCAAGTAATTGAGCCTTCTTCAGAAGATAAATCTGATTCTGTAATATGTCTACGAGGGCATGGTCTAGAAATGAAACTAAAACTGGGTGAACGGGCGTAGTCACATTTTAAAAATGCGGTATTTCTAGACCACGCCCTCATAGACGTATTATAGAATCAGGTTTATGTTCTGAAGAAGGCTCAATTACTTGGGCTGAAACCTAGGTAAAGGTTGGTTTCATCACCGCAATCGAGGCTGTTAGTTTCTTATATATATATATATATATATATATATATATATATATATATATATTACATTATCGCGATTGCTGACTGGGCTGCAATGTTGAAAGTACTTATAGCAGCATGTTGTAAGTAGTCACAATCAAGCTACAGTAGCCCATTACAAACAGTTTTGTAACGTGCTTGATAATGTTATTAGGAAGGGAAGGAGTATGAGGGATGCAAATAGAATAGCTAATTCACAGGATAAAATTAAAGCCGCGCCGGATTAGCCGAGCGGTCTAAGGGGCTGCAGTCATGGACTGTGCGGCTAGTCCCGGCGTAGGTTCGAGCCCTCCCTCGGGCATGGGTGTGTGTGTTTGTCCTTAGGATAATTTAGGTTAAGTAGTGTGTAAGCTTAGCGACTGATGACCTTAGCAGTCAAGTCCATAAGGTTTCACACACACACACACACGATAAAATTAAAACCATATGGTCAGTTGTGAAGGAAGTGTGGGTCAGCAGCACAAAGTCGACGATGTAAAGTCAGTTCGTAGTAAAAACATTTCCGTTACTGATGAATCAGATATATGTACAGTATTTAACAATCATTTTCTGAGCATTGCAGGTGAATTAAATAAAAATTTAATTTCTGCAGGGAATCATACAACTTTCTTGGCACATGCCGAGATTTTGTCTGAAATACTCCTCTGTGATACAGTCAAGGGGGAGACTGAGTCAATAATTAAATCATTGAAGACTAAGGACTCTCATGGTTATGATGGAGTGCCTAGCAGGATATTAAAGTACTGTGCTGCATATGTTAGCCCTGTATTTAGCCATACAATTAAACTACTCACTAGTAATGCCGCTATATAAATAAGGAAAAAGGGATAATGTAGAAAATTTTAGACCTACGTCTGTGCCGTCAGTGTTTGCTAAAGTTATTGAAAAGGCAGTGTATATAAGGATAATTGATCATTTTATAGCACATATTTTGCTGTCAAATGTACAGTCGGCTTTAGAAGTCGTTTAACAACTGAAAATGCTTCTCTGTGAGGTAGTGGATGGGTTAAACAAAACGTTTCGAAAGCTAGGATATTTTTTGGTTTAACTAAGGCGTTTGATTGTGTTGATCACAAAATATTGCCCCAGAAGTTGGACCATTACGGAATACGGGGAGTAGCTCGCAATTGGTTCACCTCTTACTTTAGCAACAGACAGCAAAAGGTCATTATTCACAATGTTGATAACGGCTGTGATGTGGCGTCTGAGTGGGGTACTGTCAAGTAGGGGGTGCCCCAGGGATCAGTGTTGGGGCCGCTCCTGTTCCTTATTTATATAAATGATATGCCCTCTAGTATTATGGGTAACTCTAAAATATTTGTCTGCTGATGACACTAGCTTGTAGTAAGGCTGTTGTCTGCAACATTGGCTCGGTTTCGAATAGTGCAGTTCATGACCTAAGTTCATGGGTTGTAGAAAACAAGCTAATGCTAAATCACAGTAAGACTCAGTTTTCACAGTTTCTAAAAAGCAATTCAACCAAAACCTGACGTTTCTATATATTCCTTACTGTCACTTCTTGTTAACAGTATTAGCTTATTCCCAAGAATAAACAGCTTTCACTCAGTTAATATTCGGCAGGAATCAAACCTGCGTTTGGATCGGACTTCCTTAACTCTTGTGCAGAAAGGTGTGCAGTATACTGCTGCATCCATTTTCAATGAGCTGCCACTAGAATTCAAGAATCTTAGCAGTAATCCACGCGCTTTCAAACCCAAAGAGTTTCCTCATGGGTCACTCCTATTCGGTCGAGGAGTTCCTTGAAAAATTAAGCTGTTTTTTGCTGTATTGTTGATTGCGGTTACTTAAACTTATACACTGACTTTTTTTGAGTTCATAAACATTTTATTTTTTATCCGTTATTACTTTTATGTTTTAATTTCATGTACTGACACGTTCCATGAGCTTGGAGATTTGCTCCTTAATTCGGTTATACGGAACTTGACGTGTAAATAAATAAATAAAAAATTGTTACTGCCACTTGCAATCAGTGTCCTCCCACACTCGTTGCAGCAAATCGGGAGCGTCTTGTGCAGCAGCAGCGTAGTGTACATCCAGTTTTCAGGCACGGCAGGAACATACACACGGTATTTAATGAAACCGCAGGGGAAGGAAGCCAGAGGGTCAGGTCCTGTGAGCGAGGTGGCAATGCGATTGGCCCTTCACGGCCAGTTCACCAATCTGGGAAGCAGTTATCAAGGAAACTTCAGCCTTCCGTGAGGAAATGAGGTGACCCACCCATATTGCTGGTAGTAAACCATCCATCTCGGTCATTTTCTTCCATATGCGAAATGAAAAAGTTTTCAAGCATATCCGAATACACATTATCCATGGCAGTTTTCTCCATGAAGAAGAAACGGCTGTACACTTTCAATTTGCTAAGGGTTCAAAAATGGTGCAAATGGCTCTGAGCACTATGGGACTTAACATCTGAGGTCATCAGTTCAAAAATGGCTCTGAGCACTATGGGACTCAACTGCTGTGGTCATAAGTCCCCTAGAACTTAGAACTACTTAAACCTAACTAACCTAAGGACATCACACACATCCATGCCCGAGGCAGGATTCGAACCTGCGACCGTAGATGTCGCGCGGTTCCAGAGTGAAGCGCCTAGAACCGCTCGGCTACACCGGCCGGCGCTAAGGGTTCAACACGGTTCTTGTGCCAAGAGTGAATTGTACGCCTGCTCGGAGGTTCTTTGGCGTGTTCCGTGCGAAATTTACGCAGAATTGTTGTTGCAAAGTTCGTTTCATGAAACCAAAATACATAACGGGCACGCTCCGCACTAGTGAAAGCAGCCATTTTAACTGTGTACTACACTGGCGCCCCTGGTGGCGGAATGGAGTACTGAGGCAATATGTGACTCAAACTTGAGGTTGTTTACTACCAAATTACACATCTACGATTCTGTAAGTTATCTCAATAAATTTCTATATCATTCCAAAATTGTAAAGTCCTTTTTGACTCGCCCTTTACGCAGAACAGTTGTTGCATAAAACACACAGCAAGCACGCTTCACACCAGTTAAAGTAGCCATTTTAATTGTGTACTACGCTGGCGCTCCTGGTGGCGGAATGGGGTACTGATGCACTACGTGACTCAAACTTGAGGTTGTTTGCTACAAAATTACACATCTACCGATTCTGTAAGTTATCTCAATAAATTTCTATATCATTCCAAAATTTTAATGTCCTTTTTGTCTCGCCCTGTATATTTACATCCATGCGGCAGCACCACAGTTCTTACTTAACTGCTTGTCAGAGGGTTCGTCGATCCACTTACAGTTTCTCTGCCGTTACACACATGAAAAGCACAAGGGGAAAAACGAACACCTACATCCTCCCGGTAGCGCTCTGATTTCTCTTGTTTTATCGTCATTATCATTTCTTCTTACGCTGGTGGGTGTCAACAGAATATTTTGGCACTCAAGGAGAACATTAGTGATTGTAATTTCGTAAAACACCTCCTCACAATCAAAAAATACCTCTGATTCAACGCCTGCCACCCTCACTGCCGTGTTATATCCGTGACAATCTCTTTTCTAGTTCCTGATAGTACAAAACGCTTTCCTTTTCTCTGAACATTTTCGATGTCCTCTGCCACTCCTGGATGGTAAGGATCCCATATCGTGCAATCGCGCAGAAATACTGCAGCAGAGAACAGACAAACATAGCGTAGGCAATCTCTTTAGTAAGATGTTGCGTCTTGTAAGTGTTCTGCCAATAAAAACGCAGTCTTTGTATCGCTTTCCGGTAACATTTTCTGTGTGATGGCTCCAGTTTAAGTTTTTTCTAATTGTAATCCCTGGGTACGTAGTTGAATCAACAAGCATTCATTGCATGTGATTTATCGTGTAACCGAAATTTAACGCAATTTTTTTAGAACTCACGCGAAACACGTCACGCATTTTGTCGTTCACGGTCAAATGCAACTTTTCCCACCATACAGATATCCTGACCAAATAATTTTGTAAATCGTTCTGATCTTCTTTCGACTTTACTGGACGGTAAATGAGAGCGCCATCTCTGCAAACAATCTAAGATTGCTGCCCAGGTTACCTCCTAAATCGTTTATATAGGTCAGAAAACAGAAGAGGACCTACAACGCTTGGGAAACGCTTGGGACTCGCATTCGGGAGGACGACGGTTCAATCCCGCGTCCGGCCATCCTCAAATGATTTCGCTAAATCGCTCCCGGCAAATGCCGGGATGGTTCCTTTGACAGGGCACGGCCGATTTCCTTTCCCATCCTTCCCTAATCCGATGAGATCGATGACCTCGCTGTCTGTTCTCCTCCACCAAACAACCCAATCCAGATAATCACTTCTCTACCACTAGATGACTTCGCGTCAGTTAGTACGACCGGTGACCTACTAACAAGGGAACTTCCCCATCGCACCCCCCTCAGATTTAGTTATAAGTTGGCACAGGGATAGGCCATGAAAAACTGAACACAGATCAATCGAGAAAACAGGAAGAAGTTGTATGGAACTACGAAAAAAAATAAGCAAAATATACAAACTGAGTAGTCCGTGTGCAAGGTAGGCAACATTACGGTACCTGTTCACCGAGGGGCACCGTGGTCCCGTGGTTACCGTGAGCAGCTATGGAACGGAAGGTCCTTGGTTCAACCCTCCCTCGAGTAAAAAGTTTTAATTTTTTATTTTCAGACAATTATCAAAGTTCATGCACTCAGACATGATCAGCTTTGCTCTCCAAAATTCCAGGACATGTTCAGATTTGCTTGGACACATGCAGGATTTGACGGTCTACACACGGAAAAACTTGAAAACGTTAAAAACGTTTGTTTTGACAGAGCACAGGGAAAACTGTGCGACTGTGAAAGTGTTGCATTCATTTGTTGCCGTTTATGCGACAAACTCAATGTTTTCATCACTTTTTTGGGAGTGATTATCACATCCACAAGAAAACATAAATCGGGCAAGGTAGAAGAATCTTTTTACCCATTCGCCAAGTGTGCAAGTTAGGTGGGTCGACAACATATTCCTGTCATGTGACGCACATGCCGTCACCAGTGTCGTATACAATATTTCAGACGTGTTTTCCTGTGGAGGAATCGGTTGATCTATGAATTTGCGATCAAATGTTTTCGGTTCCTATTGGAGAGGCACGTCCTTTCGTCCATCGCACGGTTTTGTGGTGCGGCCGCAAAACACAGACACTAAACTTATTACAGTGAACAGAGACGTCAATGAATGAACGGTCAGATCGTAACTTTGCGAAAATAAAGTAAGTAAAATTTTTGCTCGAAGGAGGACCTCTCATTTCGCAGTTGCTCACTCTAACCACGGGACCACGGCGCTCTTCGTGTTACACTCTCCTAGATGTTGGATATGTTACACTTGGACTACTCAGTTTGTATATTTTGTTTATTTTTTCATAGTTCCACACAACTTCTTCCTGTTTTCTCGATTGATCTGTGTTCAGTTTTTCAAGGCCTATCCACTGTGTCAATTTATAACTAAATCTGAGGGGGGTGCGATGGGGAGGTTCCCTTGTAAGTGTAGAAGCCACTTGTGAGGAACAGTGCCAAAAGCGTTCTGAAAATCTAGAAATATGCAATCAACTTGAGATCCCGTGTCGATAACAGCCATTACTTCGTGTAACTAAAGCGGTAGTCGCGTTTCAAAAGAACTGTGTTTCCTCAGTACTGTGCTGGCTATGTGTCAATAGATCGTTTGCTTCGAGGCATTTCGTAACGCTGGTACACAGCGTAAGTTCTGCAATCCTGCTGAAAAACGATGTCAGTGATATGGGCCTACAATTGCGTGGGTTACTCCTATTTCTTAGCTTGCGTATTCGTGGTGTGAGCTGTGCAACTTTCCGGTCTTCGGATACGGATCTTTCGTCGAGCGACGGGGCGTGTATTTTATCCCGAACTGCTGGCTGACTAGCCGCCACGCCCCTTCTGGGCTGTTCCCCATTTTTTTTTCTTTTTTTCTTTTTCAGGTTGCCGGCCACCCTGGTCCTTGGACACGGCAGGCCTTTGTCCCTCGGCTCGCTGACTCACCAGACAGAGAGACACGCAAGGTCCCGAGCCGGCTGAGAGCTGAGCTGACGCACGGCCCCTGCGTGATTCACAGAATCCGTCACATGGCGGCCGTTTCGGCGTTAGGAAAGGCAAATGCTGTGAGGCAGACTACAGCGTTACCCGGCTATCTTAAATAACACCCCGATCGCTTTTCATCAACTCACTAGGGTAGATACAGTATTTCTCGACTTTCCAAAAGCCGGCGCCTACAACTTTGAATCTGTGTAGCGTCGTTGGATGACGTTTCTGGACATGGGTTCCAATCTAAAACTTGATCTACTAAGTCCCGTCTACAACTTCTAGAAGCGAGTAACGTGAGTTCTGAAACACCCTGTACATCATGACGGAGCTGCTTGCGGGTTAAACATACCTGAAGATGGCAATGAATTGCCCAGACACATAATGTTAACATTCGGCATTGTAACTGTTAAGCGATCTCGACATGCCGGCCGCTGTGGCCGAGTGGTTCTAGGCGCTTCAGTCCGGAACCGCGCGACCGATACGACCGCAGGTTCGAATCCTGCTTCGAGCATGGATGTGAGTGATGTCCTTATGTTAGTTAGGTTTAAGTAGTTCTAAGTTCTAGGGGACTGATGATCTCAGATGTTAAGTCCCATAGTGCTTAGAGCCATTTGAACAAAAAATGTTCAAATGTGTGTGAAATCTTATGGGACTTAACTACCTAGGTCACCAGTCCCTAAGCTTACACACTACTTAACCTAAATTATCCTAAGGACAAACACACACACCCATGCCCGAGGGAGGACTCGAACCTCCGCTATGGTCGCAAGTTCGAATCCTGCCTCGGGCATGGATGTGTGTGATGTCCTTAGGTTAGTTAGGTTTAAGTAGTTCTAAGTTCTAGGGGACTGATGACCTCAGATGTTAAGTCCCATAGTGCTCAGAGCCATTTTTTTGAGCCTCCGCCGGGACCAGCCGCACAGTGAATGACTGCAGCGCTTAAACCGCACGGCTAATCCCGCGCGGCAGAGCCATTTGATCTCGACGTAATAAATTATTGTATAAATACCAGTTTGCAACATCGCCCCACTAGTAGTAAACCTCCAGAAATGTCTCAGTTTAGCCGATGAGTCTGTAGATGGTGGTATAAGGGTCGTACAGTATAACTGGCCACTCTTTCCCACCAGAGTTAGTGATAATTAACACCTGAGCCGTCACGTAGCAATCCGTACTGCCTGTTGCGTGGAGATGCCCTCGTAGGTTTTATGTCCGCTTGCAGAGCCGTAGCAGCTCCGTCGGATTCTGAAAGTGCAATACTGGTGTATTATGTTTTACGTAATGACGCGGGAAGAAGTTTTTAGTGGTACTAAATTTTTAAACGGGTTGCCATTATGGTGTGTTTATACAGGGTGGTCCATTGATCGTGACCGCGCCAAATATCTCACGAAATAAGCGACAAACGAAAAAACTACAAAGAACGAAACTTGGCTAGCTTGAAGGGGGAAACTAGATGGCGCTATGGTTGGCCCGCTAGATTGTGCTGCCATAGGTCAAACGGATATCAACTGCGTTTTTTTAAAATAGAAACCCCCATTTTTATTACATATTCGTGCAGTGCGTAAAGAAATATGAATGTTTTAGTTGGACCACTTCTTTCGCTTTGTGATAGATGGCGCTGTTTTAGTCACAAACGTATACGTACGTGGTATCACGTAACATTCCGCCAGTGCGGACGGTATTTGCTTCGTGATACATTACCCGTGTTAAAATCGATCGTTTACCAATTGCGGAAAAGGTCGATATCGTGTTGATGTGTCGCTATTGTGATCAAAATGCCCAACGGGAGTGTGCTATGTATGCTGCTCGGTATCCTGGACGACATCATCCAAGTGTCCGGACTGTCCGCCGGATAGTTGCGTTATTTAAGGAAACAGGAAGTGTTCAGCCACACGTGAAACGTCAACCACGACCTGCAACAAATGATGATGCCCAAGTAGGTGTTTTATCTGCTGTCGCGGCTAATCCGCACATCGTTAGCAGACAAAATGCGCGAGAATCGGGAATCTCAAAAACGTCGGTGTTGAGAATGCTACATCAACATCGATTGCACCCGTACCATATTTCTATGCACCAGGAATTGCATACCGACGACATTGAACGTCGTGTACAGTTCTGCCACTGGGCACAAGAGAAATTACGGGACGATGACAGATTTTTTGCACGTGTTCTATTTAGCGACGAAGCGTCATTCATCAACAGCGATAAACCGGTATAATATGCACCATTGGGCAACGGAAAATCCACGATGGCTACGACAAGTGGAACATCAGCGACCTTGGCGGGTTAATGTGTGGTGCGTCATTATCGGAGGTAGGATAATTGGCCTCCATTTTATCGTTGGCAATCTAAATGGTGCAATGTATGCTGATTTCCTACGTAATGTTCTACCGATGTTACTACAAGATGTTTCACTGCATGACAGAATAGCGATGTACTTCCAAGGTGATGGATGTCCAGCACATAGCTCGCGTGCGGTTGAAGCGGTATTGAATAGCATATTTCCTGACAGGTGGATTAGTCGTCGAAGCACCATACCGTGGCCCGCACGTTCACCGGATGTGACGTCCCCGTATTTCTTTCTGTGGGGAAAGTTGAAGGATGTTTGCTATCGTGATCCACCGACAACGCCTGACAACACGCGTCAGCGCATTGTCAATGCATGTGCGAACATTACGGAAGGCGTACTAATCGTTCAAAAATGGTTCAAATGGCTCTGAGCACTATGGGACTCAACTGCTGAGGTCATTAGTCCCCTAGAACGTAGAACTAGTTAAACCTAACTAACCTAATGACATCACAAACATCCACGCCCGAGGCAGGATTCGAACCTGCGACCGTAGCGGTCTTGCGGTTCCAGACTGCAGCGCCTTTAACCGCATGGCCACTTCGGCCGGCTACTAATCGTTGTAGAGAGGAATGTCGTTACACGTATTGCCAAATGCATTGAGGTTGACGGACATCATTTTGAGCATTTATTGCATTAATGTGCTATTTACAGGTAATCACGCTGTAACAGCATGCGTTCTCAGAAATGATAAGTTCACAAAGGCACATGCATCCAATCGAAATAAAATGTTCAAACGTACCTACGTTCTGTATTTTAATTTAAAAAACCTACCTGTTACCAACTGTTCGTCTAAAATTATGAGCCATATGTTTGTGACTATTAGAGCGCCATCTATCACAAAGCGAAAAACTTGGTCCAGCTAAAACATTCATATTTCTTTACGTACTAAACGAATATGAATAAAAAATGGGGGTTCCTATTTTTAAAAAAAGGTATTTGATATCCGTTTGACCTATGGCAGCGCCATCTAGCGGCTAACCATAGCGCCATCTGATTTCCCCCTTGAAGCTAGACAAGTTTCGTTCTTTGTAGTATTTTCGCTTGATGCTTATTTCGTGAGATATTTGGCCCGATCACTATCAATGGACCACCCTGTATAAGAAAAACGGCAAAATTAACTTGTTGACACGGATTATAAGCTAACTATTAGCGGTACAAGAGGATGGTCTAACACATGACCAGATCGAAAGGCATCCTATCGATGTCTGCCCACTATGGCGCACAGTCTTGTAACTTGAGCGTACAATCGGTATAGTTCGTATAAAATCGTGTATCTGAGGTTATGCCAAAGTTATTCATTTATTTATTAATGTCTACGTTTCTTGGTATTGTAAAATTATTAAAGATAGTATCTATGACCTGTAGACTCTTCCTAACGTCTGAGTGACAAAGGGCAGCTTTTGTTAGCAAATATTTATTAATAACAGTTACTTGATCTGCGCTAGAATAAATGATTTCCGTAAGTATCTCTCTGCTGATGCCACGAGCGATTTCTGTATCGGCACGCGTACTGCACCGCTGGAACATTAACTTCATGCATGTGAAATAGCGAAACTATAAATAAAGTAAAATGTGCTCATGTCCGCAAGTAAGGGGTACCTTTGGTAAAAAGAGGAAAGAGAGAGAGGGATGGGAGAGAGAGGGATGGGAGAGAGAGAGAGAGAGAGAGAGAGAGAGAGAGAGAGAGAAAGAGGAAGAGAGATTGCGAGAGAGGGAGAGAGAGGGAGAGAGAGGGAGAGAGAGAGAGATACGGGTGGTTACAGAGGGATATAGTCAGTCATACGCCCCGCACTAAGTAGGCGAATGGAATAGGGAATGGGTGACTGTGGTAGGATGTATCCTCCACCATAAACTGTGGAGTGGTCTGGAGAGATCACGTGTGTATGTACAGGGTGTTTCAAAAATGACCGGTATATTTGAAATGGCAATAAAAACTAAACGAGCAGCGATAGAAATACACCGTTTGTTGCAATATGCTTGGGACAACAGTACATTTTCAGGCGGACAAACTTTCGAAATTTCAGTAGTTACAATTTTCAACAACAGATGGCGCTGCAAGTGATGTGAAAGATATAGAAGACAACGCGGTCTGTGGGTGCGCCATTCTGTATGTCGTCTTTCTGCTGTAAGCGTGTGCTGTTCACAATGTGCACGTGTGCTGTAGACAACATGGTTTATTCCTTAGAACAGAGGATTTTTCTGGTGTTGGAATTCCACCGCCTAGAACACAGTGTTGTTGCAACAAGACGAAGTTTTCAACGGAGGTTTAATGTAACCAAAGGACCGAAAAGCGATACAATAAAGGATCTGTTTGAAAAATTTCAACGGACTGGGAACGTGACGGATGAACGTGCTGGAAAGGTAGGGCGACCGCGTACGGCAACCACAGAGGGCAACGCGCAGCTAGTGCAGCAGGTGATCCGACAGCGGCCTCGGGTTTCCGTTCGCCGTGTTGCAGCTGCGGTCCAAATGACGCCAACGTCCACGTATCGTCTCGTGCGCCAGAGTTTACACCTCTATCCGTACAAAATTCAAACGCGGCAACCCCTCAGCGCCGCTACCATTGCTGCACGAGAGACATTCGCTAACGATATAGTGCACAGGATTGATGACGGCGATATGCATGTGGGCAGCATTTGGTTTACTGACGAAACTTATTTTTACCTGGACGGCTTCGTCAATAAACAGAACTGGCGCATATGGGGAACCGAAAAGCCCCACGTTGCAGTCCCATCGTCCCTGCATCCTCAAAAAGTACTGGTCTGGGCCGCCATTTCTTCCAAAGGAATCATTGGCCCATTTTTCAGATCCGAAACGATTACTGCATCACGCTATCTGGACATTCTTCGTGAATTTGTGGCGGTACAAACTGCCTTAGACGACACTGCGAACACCTCGTGGTTTATGCAAGATGGTGCCCGGCCACATCGCACGGCCGACGTCTTTAATTTCCTGAATGAATATTTCGATGATCGTGTGATTGCTTTGGGCTATACGAAACATACAGGAGGCGGCGTGGATTGGCCTCCCTATTCGCCAGACATGAACCCCTGTGACTTCTCTCTGCGGGGACACTTGAAAGACCAGGTGTACCGCCAGAATCCAGAAACAACTGAACAGCTGAAGCAGTACATCTCATCTGCATGTGAAGCCATTCCGCCAGACAAGTTGTCAAAGACTACGCCATATTATTGCTACGCATGGTGGATATGTGGAAAATATCGTACTATAGAGTTTCCCAGACCGCAGCGCCATCTGTTGTTGAAAATTGTAACTACTGTAATTTCGAAAGTTTGTCTGCCTGAAAATGTACTGTTGTCCCAAGCATATTGCGACAAACGGTGTATTTCTATCGCTGCTCGTTTAGTTTTTATTGCCGTTTCAAATATACCGGTCATTTTTGAAACACCCTGTAGGTACCTGCGGTGTTAGAAGTACCTCGGACCGCTAGCCGGCTGGAGACGGAGACTGCTGGACAAGACGGGAGAGTGAGGGAGCGTGTATGGCTTTCCCCATTGACCTTGGCGCCGCCGAGGCGAAAGTGGACGCGGGACTGCTCACACAGCTGGCAGCTGGCGTCTGCAGCCGCAGCTGCAGCTGCAGCGACCCACGCAGACAGCCGCCGCGTTACGCTCAGAGAGCCTCTGGCAGCCACTGGCAGTGAGCGAAGTCGCCAGCTAATTACGTGGACCCTCACCGGCGAACCTTTCATAGCGCAATGGTTTACCTCTCGTAACTGTTTCGGCTAGTGTTGTTCTCTTCTTCTTCAGCCTGTCCGTTAATGGTAGCTGGCGTCCGAAGGATGCATATTTATTCTATGAACAGCAGTATGTGGTGTGCCTGATCTTCACTCAGTATTCCCGTGCACTGCTTCAAGTTATCAAACCGGGGCGGCTTTCTTCGTCCTTTTCTTCTTTTACCCTGCATCTCCCCTCTATTATGAAGTGCTGAAGTAGACAAGGCGTTTGTTTTAACTCGAGACAACTTGTTAACTCGAAAACGACGCATCGTACCAGAAAAATGTTCTAGGTGAAAAGCTAATATTAGTAAAGGGGACATCTGTTTGCCCCACACGTGACCACCTCTTAAGCAACCCTCCTGCGTGGGTGGGGTCAACTTTGTATTTTCATATGGAAATACTTCAAATGGGAACACCCCCTACCCCATTTTCATAGCATATTCAGATTCTACAACGAAAAATACTTACGATTTGCCGGCCGGTGTGGCCGAGCGGCTCTAGGCGTTTCAGTCTGGAACCGCGCGACCACTACGACCGCTGGTTCGAATCCTGCCCGGGGCATGGATGTGTGTGATGTCCTTAGGTTATTTAGGTTTAAGTAGTTCTACCAGAAAAATGTTCTAGGTGAAAAGCTAATACTAGTAAAGGGGACATCTGTTTGCCCCACACGTGACCACCTCTTAAGCAACCCTCCTGCGTGGGTGGGGTCAACTTTGTATTTTCATATGGAAATACTTCAAATGGGAACACCCCCTACCCCATTTTCATAGCATATTCAGATTCTACAACGAAAAATACTTACGATTTGCCGGCCGGTGTGGCCGAGCGGCTCTAGGCGTTTCAGTCTGGAACCGCGCGACCGCTACGACCGCTGGTTCGAATCCTGCCCGGGGCATGGATGTGTGTGATGTCCTTAGGTTAGTTAGGTTTAAGTAGTTCTAAGTTCTAGAGGACTGATGACCTCAGAAGTTAAGTCTCAAGATTGTGGCAACGATTCCAGCAGACAGGAAACGTGTCCAGGCGCTACAGTACGGGACGTGCACAGCGTACGACAAGAAGACCGATATCTCACCATCAGTGACCGCAGACGGCCACGGAGTACAGCAGGTAGCCTCGCTCGGGACCTTACCGCAGCCACTGGAACAGTTGTCTCCAGACACACAGTCGACAGGCGACTGAACAGACACGGTTTATTCGCCCGGGGACGTACAAGGTGCATTCCACTGACCCCTGGTCAAAGGAGACCCCGTAAAGTCCGGTGCCAAGAACACAGTACATGGTCATTGGAACAGTGGTCCCAGGTTATGTTCACGGACGAGTCCAGGTATAGTCTGAACAGTGATTTTCACCAGGTTTTCATCTGGCGTGAACGAGGAGCCAGATGCTGACCGCTTAATGTCATTGAAAGGGACCCGTATGGAGGTCGTGGTTTGGTGGTGTGGGGTGGGATTATGATTGGTGCACGTACACCCCTGCAGGTCTTTGACAGAGGAACTGTAATAGTTCACGTGTATCCTGTCGTCATTTTGCACCAGTATGTCCGCCTTTTGAGGGGTGCAGTGGGTCCCACCTCCCTTCTGATGACTGATAACGAACGGCCGCACCGAGCTGCCATCAGGGAGGAGTACCTTGAAACAGAAGACATCAGGCGAATGGAGTGCCCCGCTTGTTCTCCAGACCTAAACCGCATGGAGCACGTCTGGTATGCTCTCGGTCGACGTATCGCTGAACGTCTTCAAACCCCTAGCAGACTTCAGGAGCTCCGACAGGCAATGGTGTAAGAACGGGAGGGTATACCCCAGCAGATTAGATTAGATTAGATTAGTTTTTCGTTCCATAGATCCGTACTGAGGAGATCTTCGTGGGTGTGGAACATGTCACTTTTTTTTAAAGCTGAAATAACAATACTAATAGTATGAGTATATATTATACATCATTTTTGTAAGCTGAAATAACAATACAAATAGTATGAGTATATACGAGGTGTGGCTAGAAAAAAACCGGACTAGTACTGGTGAAACAATAAAACGAATGCAATAAGCCTGAAAGTCGCGTGGCCTGTCACGTGACTCTCGCTCCGCCTACTGCTCGAGTTTCATCTGCCTCCTGCACTCAGTCTGCCCGTGGCGTCTGTTTTAAGTAGTTGACGTTTTGTCTGTGCGTCGGAAAATGTTGAGTGTACAGAAAGAACAGCGTGTTAACATCAAATTTTGTTTCAAACTGGGAAAATCTGCAAGTGAAACGTTTGTAATGTTACAACAAGTGTACGGCGATGATTGTTTATCGCGAACACAAGTGTTTGAGTGGTTTAAACGATTTAAAGATGGCCGCGAAGACACCAGTGATGACACTCGCACTGGCAGACCATTGTCAGCAAAAACTGATGCAAACATTGAAAACATCGGTAAACTTGTTCGACACTTTCCTTGTCAACTCCTGTTAACTCAGACACTGCTCTGATTGTTAAACGGCGATCTTCTCGAACAAGTTTACGTATTCCAATCTCTGTCTTCCTCTGCAGTTTTTGCCCTCTACAGCTCCCTCTAGTACCATGGAAGTCATTCCCTCATGTCGTAGCAGATGTCCTATCATCCTGTCCCTTCTCCTTATCAGTGTTTTCCACATATTCCTTTCCTCTCCGATTCTGCGTAGAACCTCCTCATTCCTTACCTTACCAGTCTACATAATTTTCAACATTCGTCTATAGCACCACATCTCAAATGCTTCGATTCTCTTCTGTCCCGGTTTTCCCACAGTCCATGTTTCACTACCATACAATGCTGTTCTCCAGACGTACATCCTCAGAAATTTCTTCCTCAAATTAAGGCCGGTATTTGATATTAGTAGACTTCTCTTGGCCAGAAACGCCTTTTTTGCCATAGCGAGTCTGCTTTTCATGTCCTCCTTGCTCCGTCCGTCATTGGTTATTTTACTGCCTAGGTAGCAGAATTCCTTAACTTCACTGACTTCGTGACCATGAATCCTGATGTTAAGTTTCTCGCTGTTCTCATTTCTACTGCTTCTCATTACCTTCGCCTTTCTCCGATTTACTCTCAAACCATACTGTGTACTCATTAGACTGTTCATTCCGTTCAGCAGATCATTTAATTCTTCTTCACTTCCACTCAGGATAGCAATGTCATCAGCGAATCGCATCATTGATATCCTTTCACCTCGTATTTTAATTCCACTCCTGAACCTTTCTTTTATTTCCATCATTGCTTCCTCGATGTACAGATTGAAGAGTACGGGCGAAAGACTACAGCCTTGTCTTACACCCTTCTTAATACGAGCACTTCGTTCTTGATCGTCCACTCTTATTATTGCCTCTTGGTTGTTGTACGTATTGTATATGACCCGTCTCTCCCTATAGATTACCCCTACTTTTTTTCAGAATCTCGAACAGCTTGCACCATTTTATATTGTCGAACGCTTTTTCCAGGTCGACAAATCATACTCTTTGAAAAACTGAGCCGTTCGGGAGATGTCGCGTGTCAAAATAGCAAGCCGTGTTTCACACGAGCGGTGTTTTGTATTCCTGTATTTCTTTTCTCCCGGGAGGCGGCAGTGCTATTGCACACGGCGTGTGCCGCTGTTTCCACCCCATCGCCTGGCCTTGACCAGGAGAAAGTCTGGCAAACACGGATCACGTAACGTGTTTGCACCCTGCTGGCCGAGGGTATCTCTTCGGTAAGAGAAACAAGACGCGCGTGCACTTGTTGTGTTCCTAGCTGTGACTGTGACGAGATGTGGCGCGTAAGTTTCAACAGGCGCCACTTCACTAAAACAAAAGGGAAAGCGTGTTATGGGAACAATAACAGTTTATAGCGCGCAATAAGGCATGTTTTTGTTGTGGTGTTCAGTCCGAAAACTGGTCTGATGCAGTTCTTCATCCTACTCTATCCTGTGCAACCCTTTTCATCTACGAGTAACTACTGCAACCTACATCTCCCTGAATCTGCTTAGTGTATTCATCTCTTGGTCTCCTCTTCGATTTTTTACACCCCACGCTTCCCTCCAGTACTAAATTGATGATCCTTTGATGCCTCAGAACGTGTCCTACCAACCGATGCCTCCTTTTAGTCAAGTCGTACCACAAATTCCTCTTCGCCCCAATTCTGTTCTATATCTCCTCATTAGTTACGCGATCTACCCACCTAATCTCCAGCATTCTTCTATAGCACCACATTTCGAAAGCTTCTATGCTCTTCTTGTCTGCACTGTTCGTCGTCCATCTTTCATTTCCATACATGGCTACACTCCATACAACTACTTTCAGAAAAGACTTCCTGACACTTACACTCGTTGTTAACAATTTTCATTTTAGTCTATACATTGTACTGATGTACAGGGTGATTCAAAAAGAATACCACAACTTTAGGAATTTTAAACTCTGCAACGACAAAAGGCAGAGCTAAGCACTATCTGTCGGCGAATTAAGGGAGCTATAAAGTTTCATTTAGTTGTACATTCGTTCGCTTGAGGCGCTGTTGACTAGGCGTCAGATGAATCTTTCGTTTCAAAGATTGTGTTTAGTGATGAAGCAACTTTCCACACTAACGGGAAAGTCAACCGTCACAATGTCTGTATATGGGGCACTGAGAATCCGCGGGAAACAACTCAGTATGAACGTGACTCGCCTAAGGTGAACGTTTTCTGTGCCATTTCAGCCAATAAAGTTTTTGGTCCCTTTTTCGTCGAAGGTGCTACTGTAACTGGACTACAGTATCTGGAGATGTTAGAGAATTGGCTGTTCCCTCAGCTCGAACAAGAAGCACAACAATTCATATTTCAGCAGGATGGAGCGCCACCACATTGGCACTTATCTGTCCGTAACTACCTGAACGTCAACTACCCGAGGCGATGGATCGGCCGCCAGGCAGCCCGTGACAGAGCACTTCATGACTGGCCTCCAAGAAGCCCTGATCTTACCCCCTGCGATTTTTTCTTATGGGGGTATGTTAAGAATATGGTGTTTCGGCCACCTCTCCCAGCCACCATTGATGATTTGAAACGAGAAATAACAGCAGCTATCCAAACTGTTACGCCTGATATGCTACAGAGAGTGTGGAACGAGTTGGAGTATCGGGTTGATATTGCTCGAGTGTCTGGAGGGGGCCATATTGAACATCTCTGAACTTGTTTTTGAGTGAAAAGAAACCTTTTTAAATACTCTTTGTAATGATGTATAACAGAAGGTTATATTATGTTTCTTTCATTAAATACACATTTTTAAAGTTGTGGTATTCTTTTTGAATCACCCTGTATTTCGCGCAGAAGTGTTGTCCCTAATTTGTCTGTTCATCTCATAGATTCTCACGACGCCTGCAAGCGGAAACACGGTAAGGTGAATAGGTGTAAAAAAATGCACTGAAGACGGACAATTATACTAACTATTGATAACGACCACGCACTCTTGCAAAGGCTTTTTATGTGATTTACGGACAAAACTTTGTGGACGCATTTGAAGTCAAACGTGGATAAGAGGGGAGCTTCAACCGACAAGGAATTATTAACACGGCGTGCGTCATCAGGCAGTTTGATTACAAACGCGTGTGTAGATGCATATGTACACTGAGGTTGTAAGTAGTCTGTTTAGGTTTTTTTATTGGTAACACCACGTAGCGCTCTGTATGAAAATCACTGGCTGTGCTGTGTGCAGTCTGTGGCTGGTTTGCATTGTTGTCTGCCATTGTAGTGTTGGGCAGCTGGATGTTAACAGTGCGTAGCGTAGGCAGTTGGAGGTGAGCCGCCAGCAGTGGTGGATGTGGGGAGAGACATGGCAGAGTTTTGAGAGCGGATGATCTGGTCAGAGACAGTAAATTTGTAAGACTGGATGTCATGAACTGCTATATATATTATGACTTTTGAACACTTTTAAGGTAAATACATCGTTTGTTCTCTATCAAAATCTTTCATTTGCTAACTATGCCTATCAGTAGTTAGTGCCTTCAGTAGTTTGAATCTTTTATTTAGCTGGCAGTAGTGGCGCTCGCTGTATTGCAGTAGTTCGAGTAACGAAGATTTTTGTGAGGTAAGTGATTTATGAAAGGTATAGGTTAATGTTAGTCAGGGCCATTCTTTTGTAGGGATTTTTGAAAGTCAGATTGCGTTGCGCTAAAAATATTGTGTGTCAGTTTAGTGTTGACCAGAATAGATAAGGAGCGAAATGTCTGAGTACGTTCAGTTCTGCTCAGATGTTTGAAAATCAAATAATGTAAGAGGTTAATCAGCACAGTAATTCATTATTTTCTAAGGGGACGTTTCATGGTCACAAGAGTCATGCGATAGCTATATGCACATATACAGATGGCCGCAGTATCGCGTATACAAGGTATACGTTGATGGAGTTGTCATTTCTGCACAGGTGATTAATGTGAAAAGATTTCCGATGTGGTTATGGCCGCACGACAGGAGTTACCAGACTTTGAACGCGGAGTGGTAGTTGGAGCTAGACGAATGGGACATTCCATTTCTGAAATCGTTGGGGTAGTAATTATTCCGAGATCCACAGTGTCAAGACTGTGCCGAGAATACTGAATTTCTGGTATTAACTCTCAACACGGAAACACAGTGGCCAACGGTCTTCACTTAACGACCGAGAGCAGCGGCGTTGGTGTAGAGTTGTAAGTGCTGACAGACAAGCAACATTGTGTAAAATAACCACAATAATCAATGTGGGACGTGCGACGAACGTACCCGTTAGGACGGTGCGACGAAATTTGGCGTTAATGGCCAGTGGCAGCAGACGACCGACGTGATTTCCTTCGATAACAGCACGACATCGCCTGCAGCGTCTCTTCGGGGTTCGTGACCACATCCGTTGGACCCTAGACGACTGGAGAACCGTGGCCTGATCAGATGAGTCCAGATTTCAGCTGGTAAGGATAGGGTTCGAGAGGGGCAGCAGACCCAACTAAGCCATGGGTCCATTTTATCAACAAGGCACTCTGGAATCTGGTGGTGGCTCCATAATGGTATGGGCTGTGTTTACATGGAGTGGACTGGGTCCTCTGGTCCAACTCAACGGATCATTGACTGGGAACGGTTATGTTCGGCTACATGGAGACCATTTGCAGCCATTGAAGGATTTCATGTTCCCAGATAACTGTGTGCCATGTCACCAGACCAAAGTTGTTCACAGCTGGTTTGAAGAACTTTCTGGTCAGTTCGAGGAAATGGTTTGGCTACCCAGGGCGCCCGACATGATTCCCATTGAGAATTTATGGGATGTAATCGAGAGGTCAGTTTGTGTACAAAGTCTTGAACCAGTATTACTTTCGCCATTGTGACGGCTGTAGAGGCAGCTTCGCTGAAAATATTTCTTAGGGGGACTTCCAATGACTTGTTGAGTCCATGTTACCTCGAGCTGCTGCTCTACACCGGAGAAAAGTAGGTCCGACAGGATGTTAGGAGGTATCCAATGACTTTTGCCACTTCGGTGTGTATGCAGATGAGAGCATGTCGTGACACGAGCGACCGTTTCGACGCTCGCGGTGGCAGAAACTGGGCCAGGCGCCTTCCTGAGGATGTGCCTCGAGGCGGAAACGCCGGCAGCGGAGTTTTCACGGCCAGGCTCGCGGAAATGGCTGTTTTCCGGTCCGCCGACACGGCCGCGGCTGATCTCGGCCAGTTAGCACCGCAGTACAAGGCATCTGCGGGGTGGGGGGGAGGGGAGGGGGAGGAGAATCCCCTTCCGCCGGATGGGTGCGCCACTTCCAGTGGCCGGTGTATCCCTCCGCCTGCCCATTCATTGCATGGAGAGGCCTCGCCTCGCGTCTGCCTTATGGATTTCGCTTCGATTTAGCTACTTAGCGCCCGTTTCATTCCGGCTGACTATGTTGGCTGTTTACTAGACAGCTTCAGCAGCGATGGCACTGCCCTTGTTAATTTCCTTTCCTGTTCCAGTCACAAATCGAGTAAGGGAACTATTTCTTCAGAGGAGAGGTGACACGGCGTCACTCCATGGACCGCCATTGTTTTTGTGGTTCGAAGTAATGGGCTCGAGTTACAGCACCTCTGACGATGACCGACAAAAAATTTTCACGGTCTGCCTCGTAAACGCAAGTAATTCCGCACACATGGTCTTTCGTTGCTCTTTATGATACGGCGTGGAGCCCAGTGGGCACAAAACTTAAGAGTGACCCAACTGGTGGACCAGTGTCAGCAATTTTGTGTTTTTCCACCACTTTCAATCGTGCTTATGCGCATATATGCATTTATATACAGGGTGTTACAAAAAGGTATGGCCAAACTTTCAGGAAACATTCCTCACACACAAAAAATGAAAATATGTGGACATGTGTCCGGAAACGCTTACTCCATGTTAGAGCTCATTTTATTACTTCTCTTCAAATCACATTAATCATGGAATGGAAACACACAGCAACAGAACGTACCAGCGTGACTTCAAACACTTTGTTACAGGAAATGTTCAAAATGTCCTCCGCTAGCGAGGATACATGCATCCACCCTCCGTCATACGGAATCCCTGATGCGCTGATGCAGCCCTGGAGAATGGCGTAGTGTATCACAGCCGTCCACAATACGAGCACGAAGAGTCTCTACATTTGGTACCGGGGTTGCGTAGACGAGAGCTTTCAAATGCCCCCATAAATGAAAGTCAAGAGGGTTGAGGTCAGGAGAGCGTTGAGGCCACGGAATTGGTCCGCCTCACCGAATCTGTTGTTGAGAAGCGTACAAACACTTCGACTGGAATGTGCAGGAGCTCCATCGTGCATGAACCACATGTTGTGTCGTACTTGTAAAGGCACATGTTCTAGCAGCACAGGTAGAGTATCCCGTATGAAATCATGATAACGTGCTCCATTGAGCGTAGGTGGAAGAACATACTGACGAAACTAAAATGAGCTCTAACATGGAAATTAAGCGTTTCCGGACACATGTCCACATAACATGTTTTCTTTATTTGTGTGTGAGGAATGTTTCCTGAAAGTCTGGCCGTCCCTTTTTGTAACACCCTGCATCTAGTGCAGAAAACTGAATAAGGTGTTTATTATTGTTCTAGTGCTATTATATGTCAAGTGTAACACTCGACATTTTCTTGGTCTGTTATCAAGTTTTACAATAAATGAAAATTGCAGTGAAGTGATGCGCTATTTCAGTTGTTCCCGTGATTTCCTATCTCTGCATATAGTATTTGTTTGATATAAGACTGATTAAGCCTTTGTTGAAATATTGGAGGGAGGTTCCCGTGTCTCACACATCTATTGTGTACACCTGATGAGTGGTCTGTTCTGAAGTGCAAGCACCCATGACACACAAGTCCCACCCCAGGCTTCATGGTTTGTGTGTGTGTGGGGGGGGGGGCGGGGGGGGGGGAGGGAGGAGGGGCGGATCAGTTACAACTCGCGTTCACATCTGGTCTCCCTGAGGGGAAAGTAACCAATGCACACTACCTTGCAAAGGCTGTTATCCCCGTATTGCTGCCATATCTTCAGCAGGACAATGCACGTCCACATACGGTTGCTGCGATGCAGTGTGTTCAACAAATGCACTGGCCAACAAGATCACCAGATCTCTAGTCAGTTGAACACGTATGAAGCGGGAACTTACTGGTTATGGCTCAAATGGCTCTGAGCACTATGGGACTTAACTTCTAAGGTCCCCTAGAACTCAGATCTACTTAAACCTAACTAACCTAAGGACATCACACACATCCACGCGCGAGGCAGGATTCGAACCTACGACCGTAGTAGTCGCGCGGTTCCGGACTGTGGCGCCTATTCCCGGGTTCGATTCCCGGCGGGGTCAGGGATTTTCTCTGCCTCGTGATGGCTGGGTGTTGTGTGCTGTCCTTAGGTTAGTTAGGTTTAAGTAGTTCTAAGTTCTAGGGGACTTATGACCGTAGCAGTTGAGTCCCATAGTGCTCCGAGCCATTTGAACCATTTTTTTGTGGCGCCTAGAACCGCTTGGCCACCCCGGCCGGCCTTACTGGTTCTCCAGGACTTGTAAGAAGAATAGCCGAATTGCAACAAAAAGCGCAAGATGCTTGGGACAGTCCATCGCAGGATGCCATTAGTCACCTCTATGGTCGTTTCATGCAATAGTACACACCTGCGTTGCTGCCAGAGGGCGGTATACTGTACTTTCATGCGTGTTGAACACAACTGTGATGTGTGTGTTCCATTTGGTCTGAATTTGTTATCATGTACTCCTACAATGGTGAACAGCCTGTCACAACACTTGTCAATAAAATGACCTTGTCTCTGAGGGTGTTGTATTTCTTTTTTCTGGACGTGAGTGAGGATAAGCGACGATTTGGCTTCTGTCTGTTGGAAAGTCGTGTACGCAGCCAGTTGCATCACCCAATATTCTGTAAGGACCTGTATTTACATACTGGGCGGCCACTTGCCACCGCGCACCGCAGAGTTTTCGGTTTGCCACATCACCGCTGTCTACTTGTCTCAGAGCGGTGAGCGGATAGCAGCCAAGGCGACTGGTTCGCGTGTGCGCTCCACATACAAGGCTGCCCGTCAGAGGCACAAGAATGCGGAGCTCGCGATGGATGGAAGAAAGAAAGGCGATCTGGCGCAGAGTTGCGCAATTATGTCTGCAGACGTAACCGCCTGCATAGCGGTCGCTCTATCCGTTGCTACGGAAAACGGCGCTTTGGGCTGTTTCCCAGAGCGCGGGAGGGTTGGCAACACTGCGAGCGGCCAGATCGGCGTCCCCTTTTTCTTTCCGTCTCTCTCTCTCTCTCTCTTTCTCTCTCACTCTCTCTCTTCCTCTCCCTCTCTCTGTCTCTTTTTATTCGCGTTGCGAAAGTTGGCCAGCCACTTCGTGTCTGCCGGGCGGGCGTCCTATCGATAGCTATCGAGAGTCGAACTGGGCCACTCCAGCGCGTAAGCGGAGCAACCAGCAGTTTCGGCTGGCCGGAGTTGCGATACTCGAGCCGCGTCTGTATGCTCGCACGTTACATTGAAGCGGGAGGGGGAGAGAGTAACCCTGGGGCTAAAATGAAATTTTCTGGTGGACAGGAAACTAACGGGTGTAAATGCGGCTCACTTTCAGACACGGAAACCTTGTAGAGGCGAAATTTTGCTGTCACAACCTGGTCAGACACTCACAAGGAGACTCCCCAGTGGTGGAATCCACTTTTTGAAGCATCTATACGGTGACGTAGGTTAAGATCCCAGAAATCACACCCCGCAACCATTCACGCTGGTGGGCCCACGTTTGCGAAAACAACTTCGGAATTTTACATCACACACTCAACAGCGTTAGAAAAATGATACGTTATAGAAGGGAAAGCAGAAAGGCGCAAGGAGTATATAGAGAGTCTATACGAGGGCGATGTACTTGGGGACAGTATTATGGAAATGGAAGAGGATGTAGATGAAGATGAAAGGGGAGATACGATACTGTCTGAAGAGTTTGACAGAGCACTGAAAGACCTGAGTCGAAACAAGGCCCCAGGAGTAGACAACATTCCATTAGAACTACTGACAGCCTTGGGAGAGCCAGTCCTGACAAAAATCTACCATCTGGTGAGCAAGATGTACGAGACAGGCGAAATACCCTCAGACTTCAAGAAGAATATAATAATTCCAATTCCAAAGAAAACAGGTGCTGACAGTTGTGAAAATTACCGAACTATCAGTTTAATAAGTCACAGCTGCAAAATACTAACGCGAATTCTTTACAGACGAATGGAAAAACTGGTTGAAGCCGACCTTGGGGAAGATTGGATTCCGTGGAAATATGGGGACACGTGAGGCAATACTGACCCTACGACTTATCTTAAAAAATAGATTAAGGAAAGGCAAACCTACATTTCTAGCATTTGTAGACATAGAGAAAGCTTTTGACAATGTTTACTGGAATACTCTCTTTCAAATTCTGAAGGTGGCAGGGGTAAAATACAGGGAACGAAAGGCTATTTACAATTTGTACAGAAACCAGGTGGCAGTTATAAGAGTCGAGGGACATGAAAGGGAAGCAGTGGTTGGGAAGGGAGTGAGACAGGGTTGTAGCCTCTCCCCGATGTCGTTCAATCTGTATATTGAGCAAGCAGTAAAGGAGACAAAAGAAAAAATTGGAGTAGGTATTAAAGTCCATGGAGAAGAAATAAAAACGCTGAGGTTCGCCGATGACATTGTAATTCTGTCAGAGACAGCAAAGGACTTGGAAGAGCAGTTGAATGGAATGGACAGTGTCTTGAAAGTAGGGTATAAGATGAACATCAACAAAAGCAAAACGAGGATAATGGAATGTAGTCGAATTAAGTCAGGTGATGCTGAGGGAATTAGATTAGGAAATGAGACACTTAAAGTAGTAATGTAGACTAGCAATGGCAAGGAAAGCGTTTCTGAAGTAGAGAAATTTGTTAACATCGAGTATAGATTTAAGTGTCAGGAAGTAGTTTCTGAAAGTATTTGTATGGAGTGTAGCCATGTATGGAAGTGAAACATGGACGATAACTACTTTGGACAAGAAGAGAATAGAAGCTTTCGAAATGTGGTGCTACAGAAAAATGCTGAATATTAGATGGGTAGATCATATAACTAATGAGGAGGTATTGAATAGGATTGGGGAGAGGACAAGTTTGTGGCACAACTTGACTAGAAGAAGGGACCGGTTGGTAGGACATGTTCTGAGGCATCAAGGGATCACCAATTTAGTATTGGAAGTCAGCGTGTAGCGTAAAAATCGTAGAGGGAGACCAAGAGATGAATACACTAAACAGAATCAGAAGGATGTAGGTTGCAATAGGTACTGGGAAATGAAGAAGCTCGCACAGGATAGAGTAGCATGGAGAGCTGCATCAAACCAGTCTCAGGACTGAAGACCACAACAACAACAGACAGGTTGTGTAGCCGGCCGCGGTGGTCTAGCGGTTCTGGCGCTGCAGTCCGGAACCGCGGGACTGCTACGGTCGCAGGTTGGAATCCTGCCTCGGGCATGGGTGTGTGTGATGTCCTTAGGTTAGTTAGGTTTAAGTAGTTCTAAGTTCTAGGGGACTTATGACCTAAGATGTTGAGTCCCATAGTGCTCAGAGCCATTTGAACCATTTTTGAACAGGTTGTGTAGTTCAACCGGTAGAGCAAGCCCTGCATTTGCAGAACGTCCATGAGTTCGCCGACGTAATAACTCACCGTGTTTGGTCAGAGGGTTAGCTGTCCTCTGTAATAAAATAACTGAGTGAACGGATCAACAATTAACTTAAGCGGGCGTTATGGGACAGCCGCTCCGGACAAATGCAACGAACAGAACGAACAAAATGAGATAAAAATGTTCTAATCTGATTGTTTGGCTCACCCTTTTTTTATTTTTAAATCTTTATCGAAATGACTTTGATCATTATTTTTATTCAATTGATTGGTTTAAACGTATTTTTTTATTTCTGTTCCTTTGATACTTCATTTTAATCATCGTATGAATTTTGCATTCGTTCTGCCGGCCGGTGTGGCCGAGCGGCTCTACGCGCTTCAGTCTGGATCCGCGCGACCGCTACGGTCGCAGGTTCGAATCCTGCCTCGGGTGTGTGTGTTGTCCTTTGGTCAGTTAGGTTTAAGTAGTCCTAAGTTGTGGGGGACTGATGACCTCAGATGTTAAGTCCCATAGTGCTCAGAGCCATTTGAACCTTTTTTTTTCATTCGTTCTCATTTTTTTTATATTATTCTCTTTCCACGCCGAATTTTTACGAATGTGAATTTAATTGTATTTGTCTAATATAATATTTAAATATCTGAAAATGCTAATCGGTCAGTTACAAAGCAAAAGACGTAATAATGTATATATATTGACTGTACAATTGTTTAAAAAATGTGTTTTTCGTTGCAAGATGTGCTTTTTTTTGGATGGTAATCGTCTAACAAACATTTAAAACATAGCCTAAATTCCTACTGCACCATTGAAAAACTAACACAGATCAAGATTTAAATGAGTGAATGGAATATAAGTAATACGAACTTTCAGCAAAATGAGGAATAGAAATAGTGATGGCGATAAGACAGATGAAAAATAGGATGGTAAAACGAAAAAAATTAAATCGAAATTAATAATAAAATTAATTAAAATCACATGAACAAGGATTTCAATCAAAAAAGACTGATAGGGAGAAAAATTAGAAGAAATAAAGAAGTTGATTAAAGTGATGATCGAAATAAAAAATTACACTGAAATCAACGAATTGAATATACGTAATGATCAAAGTCATTTTCATAAAGAAATGAAAGCATCTGACTAGATTCGAATCCACACTCTTCTACATGTGAAGGCCTTATCCTGTCCATTGTATCACCCTCCCAGACAACGTATTTGTACCCTTTTAATGCTACTGAGACTCGCGTAAACTTCCGAATTTTTTTTATTTTTATTTATTTATTTATTTATTTTGGTCAATTCCTCGCAAACGAGGGACCACTACTGTGGATGGCTGCAGGGTGACCTTTTCAAATGAACCATAACCATTCCTCAACTGCTAAACTCATATGGCATGAATGGCTGGGATACCACCAAGGGCAAACTTCTAAGAGATCTGAGGAACGTACAGAGAAGGTAAACCATGATGGTGGGACAGGCGTTTATCGGCGAGACTAGGCAGTAGTTTTGCTTCGGCGCCGTGCTGCAGTGCGGCTGCGGCGAACGCACCTGCTGCGGTGTTTACTGGCCGTAGAGCTGGCAACAGCCGAGGCCGGCAAAACAGTAGAAAGCCGGCAGGCCACCACGGCCGGCTGGAGCTGGACTCTATTCCAGGCCGCCTATCCTTTCCCTTTCCACCGGCCAGTCGCTGCCTATTAGCTTTTCCAGTTCCGCGCTTGTAAGACACTAACGATGTACACAGGCAAAAGGCTTCTCATAACTGCAACGGCATGTCAGTTTCCCACACTTACTCTCACTGGCATCTTTCACTCCTCCCGCAGAAGCCACAGTATCACCCTACAAACGTGAATGTAATCAACAAATTATGCTAAGTTTTAGGTATTGGGCAGTTAATGATACAATGTCAAAAGGGGTGTACCCCGACGTTGTCGTTGTTGTATGTTAAGCTTGTTGTTGTTCCATATAAGGCTAGACTCCAGACAAATACTACCCGAAAAGATGCCCCAGCACTTAAATTTAACCGAGCGAGGTGGCGCAGTGGTTTAGACACTGGACTCGCATTCGGGAGGACGACGGTTCAATCCCGCGTCCGGCCATCCACATTTAGGTTTTCCGTGATTTCCCTAAATCGCTCCAGGTTCCTTTCAAAGGGCACGGCCGACTTCCTTCCCCGTCCTTCCCTAATCCGATGAGACCGATGAGCTCGCTGTCTAGTCTCCTTCCCCAAAACAACCAACCAACTTAAATTTATATTCGAAGTTATCATATTTTTCTCTTTTTCAAAGGCATTTTGACATTATCAGTCTGCATTTTATATCCTCTCAACTTCTGTATTAGTTGTTTTCCTGTCCAAGCAGTACCAAAACGATTCTATTGCTCTTTTTTAAATTTTTGTTAAGCACATGCTTTGTCCTTGTGTGTGTGTGTGTGTGTGTGTGTGTGTGTGAGAGAGAGAGAGAGAGAGAGAGAGAGACAGAGAGAGCGTATGTGATGTGGTATTTAAATTGGATTGTAATTAATGCTTTTGCATTGTACGTCGGAAGGTCCCCCCGGGGTGACAATTTTTTGTCCTGTTAGGCTACGCTACAAAATTACCATGACAGGTGGTTCAATAGACAGACATATTCCAGTATTTTATAATAATTTTTATTCGTTTTGAGCCGATCGAACTTCGGTACTTTCGTTGTGTCATCGCGTACGATGTGCCGAGGCCATTGAGAGAGGAAGAGAGGAATCTCTTCTCTTTTGATGGGACACGCGTGGCGCGGGGGGGTGGGGGGTGGGGGTTGGGGGGGGGGGGAGAACCGCTCGGTCAGCTCGGACCTACCGCCGTAGCACCGGGGGGAGAACCGCTCGGTCAGCTCGGACCTACCGTCGTAGCACCTTAGCCGTGCTGACTGACTCGCCCTCTCCCGGATGCCCAGCATCAAGGACGTGGCGTAGCGGTTCGGCGCGCTGCTCATCTTCAGCAGCCAGCACACCGTTAGGTGCTTGCGTAACCGCGAGACGAGACGGGCTGCGTACGCACACGGCCGCTAATGTCAGGGAGCGGGGGCTGGCGAGGGAATTTGCACCGGTCGGCATTTCCCGGGTCTCTCGTTATGCAAACGCCACGCGAGGGAAATGTCACCGCGGTTGGCGGCCCTACGTCTCGCGTGAAAGCTCGGCTGCCGTGACGTCAGCGGCGCTCGATAAATTTCGACAGAAATAGGTGCGATACGTGACTGATTGCTACAACGTTTTGCTTCCTGATCTGCCCGCAACACTCCTTCGCACGCTTCTGACGTGTTGCGGGAAGATACAATACTCTTCGATTACGATGCCGGCGATAAATCACTGGAAACAGTAACAACCGCAAAATACAAGGTGTCTCACTACGACATTGGGCGCGAACTAATAAAGGACCTTCCAGAAAGAGTTCGTATTCTATCCGTGCATCGAAGTCACCACTGTGGTGGGGCTGTTACATAGTCGAAAAAGATTTATTCTTAGTCTCCACGATCGCATCAAGCCGTATAGGGTCCACGATTGCTTACCTTTTTGTACACAATGCATGCGTTTGCTTTCTGTAATTAGAATAATTAATGAAATAGAAGCATTCAAGGATTAGTGTTGCTTATAGCCTCGTCGACAAAAAATCCTCTTCGGAAAGTATTTGATCTTCGAAACTTACGATGGATCTACTGAAGACAGTGGGTGTTCCAGCGGTGCACTGAACTCGCCAATTTGGCGTGCTGCTATACAGGGTGTAAAAAAACTATCGTACGTACCGGTGTATAAAGTTCAAACGGTGGTTAGAGGAAATAAAAGAAACAGTCTGTTACGTGACAAAAACGTCACTGGTGCAACGTTCCCCGCTAGGGGCCCTTGAAGTTTTGAAGCTAGCGATGTACAGAGACAGTGTTCAAATTGCTGTATGATGAATATTGTGTTAGAGGTGTTGCTGAAAATATCGCTCGTTTACCTTAATACTCAATTCGGCTCTACACACTAATGACTGTCTAATTCTCAAAAGAACCAGGTTTTCAACGAATAATGGCTGCAGCTTCATCCAAATGTGCAACCAGCTCTTCTGGAGTATCTACCGGTGTCTCATTTACCAAGGGCTTCGTATAAAAATAGAATAATCAATATGTCAGTAACATTTCTAAAACAATATTCATCACGTGGTAATTTGAACAGCATCTCTGAACATCGCTATCGTCAATATCTTCGTGGGCACCTAATGGGCAAACGATGCACCTGTGATATTTTTGTCATATAAAAATATGTTTCTTTCTATTTAAACATTCTAAAATTTTCTACAACCCGCATCGAAGCTTTAAACCTTACTTTAAACTCTATGACGTATTAAACTGTGCAGGACTTCACAACTACTTTCCTTTCTGTATCCAATGTGTGCGTTCCTTTTCGGGTGTTAGATGTGTTAAGAAAGTGGAACTCTTCAAACAGGAGTGCTGCATTCAGCTTCGGCAATAATAAGACCTATCTGGAATGGAATCTTTCGAAGAAGTTGGTGTTCCAACCGCGTATTGAAGTCACCAATGTTGTGTATCGATTGTACAGACGATTTAGTCTCTTCCTTAAATTCCACGAATGTGTTTAGCTATGCAGGAGAACCCACAAATACTTGTATTATCAATGTTGTAACCTCTCATGATACTGAATTAAGAAAACTAATGGAAACAGGAAAAATGGAGGGTGGGGTAACTACGGCATTGCAACAAACTCGTTGAGTGTTTGCAAGATTTGTCGGCACTGGCTGTCGGGTGGCCTTTAGTGGGCAGGTAAACAGGAAGAGGGTGCATCGCCAGCGGTCCCTCGAGCGCTTTCACCTCTTCTGGGACGGCCGGGACGGCCCCACGCGTGTTGACATCTCCTGCAGTGTCGCCACTCGCTCCACGGTCTGCAGCTGCAGGCACGCCCAGTTTTCCCCGTGACGCGACAATCCCCCTGGGGACGCAATTCGTAAGGATGTCAGAAACGCCTCGCACCCACACTAACCTACAAAAGGAGGTCGCGTAAAGGCCACTGTTACGACCCTGTTCCGATTAGCATTCGCTTTCCCAGTTGTCTGCTTTTCATCTGTAGCGAGGACATTTGACTGGCTGAAACCACTGAGAAAAGTGTAGCCGAAAATTCTGTATTAGATACAGTTAAACTTTTTCCCGGCCTTGCTGACAGATTGAAATTGTACGCTTGACCGGTAGCCGAACCCGAAACCTTGGTTCTCAAGGATAATGCTTATACCGAATGATGTATCTAGGCACGACTCAGCAGTACCAGTCGCCTACTTTTCGCCTGGATAGCTCATTCGATAAGAGCATTACTCACGAATGCCACTACTGCGGGTTCGAATCTCGGTCCTGCACAAAAATTTAACCTGTTCAGAAATTTCGTAAAAAAATAGTGTGAATAAATAAAATCGTTCTCGACCATTGACGATGATGAGTAAACAAAATAATGAAACACTTCCTGATTGAGAAAATAACTGTACTGCAACATGGAACAAGCAGTTTGCTATCGGTAGAAAGCTGCAACGGAAATGTGGACATAAATATAGATTTCCGACTTTTGCATGAAACAATGAAAGGGAGGAACTTCTTAGGAAAATTAATTTTGGTACTTTATTCGTTTCCCTTTCAATATTTTGCCACCATTGGTTTGAAATCTGACAGTGACAACTGTACACACGAAACCTCATTTCTTAGGGATAACTTTCCTGTTTCCCTCTATTCAGGAAGAACGATGTGTGGCAGTGGAAATAGTGGATTCGTACTCAAAACAAGCGAGAATTCTAATGCGCGACCGCCAATTCTGGTTTTGCTTTTCCGCCGTTTGTCAACGGCGTTGACGCAGTGGTAACACCGGTTCCTGTCATATCACCGAAGATAAGCGCTGTATGGCTGGGCTAGCACTTGGATGGGCGACCATCCGGTCTGCCGAGCGCTGTTGGCAAGCGGGGTGCACTCAGCCATTGTGAGGCAAACTGAGGAGCTACTCGACTGAGAAGTAGCGGCTCCGGTCTCGTAAACTGACATACGGCCGGGAGGGCGGTGTGCTGACCACATTGCCCTCCACATCCGCATGCAGTGACGCCTGTGGGCTGAGTCTGACACGGCGGCCGGTCGGTACCGTTGGGACTTCATGGCTTGTTCTGGAGGAGTATAGCATAGTAAATTTTCCGCCGTTTCCCTCCATCAATTACCGGTACGATCAAAGGCACATTTTTCGAATCCGTTTCTTCGCTCACAACTCTCTTCTTTTACTCAATATTTCGGTGACTGAATATAAAACAGAGAAACCAAGTTAACAGTATAATAACCTGTTGAACGACGTCGGAACTTCCATTAGGCGTTTCGGAGATGAGGCTGCTGTATGAAGTGGAAAGACTAGAATTTTGTTGCTAAATGCAAAAAGACCTGCTGAGAATCGGCGCTTGATGTAGGGAGTGAAGTTGCGTCTCAATTTAAACAAATGTAACATTTTGCACATACAGAGACGGAAAGCCTCGACGGTGTTTGATGCCACCATTGCAGGCCAACCGCTGGAAATAGTATCGCCATTAAATAACTGACACGGTGCGTATGGAAAGACCACACAGAACTAATTGCACGAAAGGCAGACGTCAATCACTGAAAGACTCCTCAGGAAGGGTAGTTCACCCGTGGGAGGGGTAGCTTAAAATCACTCGTTCGACCCACATAGGAATATTGCTTGTTGGTTCAAATGGTTCAAATGGCTCTAAGCACTATGGGACTTAACATCTGAGGTCGTCAGTTCCCTAGACTTAGAACTACTTAAACCTAACTAACATAAGGACATCACACACATCCATGCCCGAGGCAGGTTTCGAACCTGCGACCGCAGCAGCAGCGCGGTTCCGGACTGAAGCGCCTAGAACCGCCCGGCCACAGCAATATTGCTTGTCAGTCTGGGATCCGCACCATATAGGATTGATAGACGAAACAGAGAATTGCAGCGCGGTTCGTCACGGGTTCGTTTAGCAAGCGGGAAAGCGTCAGAGAGATGCGCCTTCCATTCCACCGGCAAAGCAGACGCTAGAAGAGAGGCGTCGAGAATCACAGTATGCTCTGCCGTGGAAATGCCGAGGGCGCAAGTTCGCAGAAGAGTCAGCCAACATATTGTTTTATCCGACGTATGTCTCGCGAAGTGACCAGAAACCGAAAATTAAGAGAGATTCAAACGCACACGGTGGCTTGCGGATACCCATTCTTCCCGAGAAATTAAACAACATTTCGCGGCCCTGTCAGCAACTGTATAAATATTAATTTTAATTTTAGTAATCAGCAGCCTCATTTGCACCCTTTACGTAGAATTTACCTAGGTTTCAGTCGGGATAACCCAACCTTCTTCAGAATAACAGTAACTACCTTTTGTCCATAGTGGACATCGTCAAGCTAAAACTACAAATCCATAAATGAGATCCAGTACAGCACTCGTGGCTGCCGCATCGCGGTCGTGAAATGGGCCGAGGCAGTTCCAGATAAGTTTTATAATCTACGTAAATTCCCGAGAAGTATTCGTGACTGAAATTCTGTAAGGTGGCTTACGGAGTGTAGATGTGAATGTGATAGATGTAGAGACCCTCGTCGATGACAAGATCATTAGAGACGGAGCACACGCGCGGATAGCGAATGACAGCGACAGTGTTCGTTTCAGAGAAACAACCTCAGAAATCACCTTAATCGATCAATGGGCGAAGACTGTTACGTCAGTCGTCGAAATTTTGCGCATAGAAATGGAATTTCTAATCCTGTTAATAAATGAAAGTGCACTTCTGGCAGATCTCAGAAAGTACACTGATGTATCTCTTTAACTTAGCTAGTATCGGTTTCTAATAATATTCTACAAGGCGCTGAAACATGTCCTACTCACTACTTGTTCTTTCCTCGGAAATTCGCTTCATGAATAAGTTGCTGTTCCAACTGTGCATTGAAGTCATCAACGCCGCGCCTTGAAGCGTACTTTTTGGAGCAGGAAATCTTCGGTCACATTTCCCACGTCCAATATCAGCCTTTACGCGTGGGTAATTCCTCGACGCTGGAAAACCTAAGAAATTACATTAAGGGAATTCTCTACTTAGCGAGTCTTCTGTTCCTAATGACATACAAGTCGACACGACATTCAAACTTGTCCTCCCTACTATCTGTTCTTTCATCGGAAATCTGTTTCGACGAGAATGGAAAGTGTTCACGGCCGGACCAGGCGTTGAAATCTCCAGAGGAGAAAAGTTGCTGTTCCAACTGTGCGTAGAAACCACCGATACCTGCTTCCAGCGTCGCTTCGCTAAGGCGCACGGAACACTTTGTCGCATTTCCTACGGCCGATATCACACTTTTCCCGCGGTAACAACAGGAATGTTGGTGCCACGGTTGGCGCCGCGAGGCAGCCAGCGGTTAAGCACGCGCGCTCGCAGCGGCGGTGCCTGGCGGCGACCTCGCGGCCAACATTCCCCGGTAGCGCGGCCTCGTTCGCTTTGCGTGCTGAAGGCTTTCCGCTACTGTGCCGGCTCATTTGTACACGTGAGGCTGCGATGAAGTTTTTACGTCTGTCACGCTTCCGCATAATGTCTGCTCGATTGAGGAATAAAATACCACAAAAGCTCAAGGCGTCCTTCAAGTTCTTACCTCAGGAAACTGTATGCACCAACTGCGAACACGTAGGGCTACCAGTCAGAAAAGAAAACCATCAAATACGAAGTGCCGCACTGTTCGATAACGGGACATGCCTGGGATAGATTGAAAAGTGCTGTTTATGGACGACGTCACCCCCCCCTCCCCAAATCACACTGAGGGATGTACGCCGAATCGGCATTGAGGAGTGGGACAATCTGGAGCAACAGTGTTCAAAAAATGGCTCAGAGCACTATGGGACTTAACATCTGAGGTCTAGAACTACTTAAACCTAACTAACCTAAGGACATCACACACATCCATGTCTGAGGCAGGATTCGAACCGGCAACTGTAGCGGTCGCACGGTTCCAGACTGTAGCGCCTAGAACCACTCGGCCACTGCGGCCGGCTAGCAACAGTGTCTTGATGAACTTGTGGATAGGGTACCACGACGAATACAGGCATGCATCGATGCAAGAGGACGTGCTACTGAGTGTTAGAAGCACCGGTCTGTACAGCAATTTGGACCACCACCTCTGAAGGCCTTGCTGTGTGGTGGTACAACATGCAATGTGTGGTTTTCATGTTCAGTAAAAGGATGGCTCAAAATGGCTCTGAGCACTATGGGACTCAACTGCTGAGGTTATTAGTCCCCTAGAACTTAGAACTAGTTAAACCTAACTAACCTAAGGACATCACACACATCCATGCCCGAGGCAGGATTCGAACCTGCGACCGTAGCGGTCTCGCGGTTCCAGACTGCAGCGCCAGAACCGCGCGGCCACTTCGGCCGGCCAGTAAAAGGATGGAAATGATGTTTATGTTGATCTCTATTCCAATTTTCTGTACAGGCTCCGGAACTCTCGGAACCGAGGTGATGCAAAACTTTTTTTGATATGTGTGTATTATAAGTATCTTGCATTGAAGCTACTGTAAAAGATTGCCAATCTTGGAGATTTTGCGTTTGTTTAAAGAGCTTTGTCACGAAATTTCGGCGTCTGGCATACAAGGTTGGGAACACTTTCTTCCTGGTGAGCCGAGGCGCCGTAAATACGAGACTGACGATGTACTAACTTGTCTGTAATCACTTGGAGGCGAAGTCGCGTAAAACGATAATTACGCGTCGTCTCGCGTCTCTGGGCAGGAAGAGAAATTGCGCGTCGTAACGGCTGGCAGAGGCAGAAGCCGCTAAGCGGCGGGAAATCAAAGGTCATGCGGAGAAGGTGTGCGGAGAATGCGTCTCCGCGGTGGCGTTGGGTGGCGGCGGTTACGTCGCTGAAGCCTGCAGGCGACAGGCGTGTTGCGAAACGCCGCCACGCTGTAACGCTCACCTCGTGTAATGCTGCGATGCGGCTGACCGAATATTCTTACCACTCTGCCGCTACGCGTATCCCCGCCCCCGCAGTTCGCAAAACCCAGCGTGTCTGTCCGAGGGAAAACACTGTGCGGAGTCTGACGGATAACACAGCTGAAAGTAATGGTGTAGCGGGCGAAAGCAGGCACGCTGAACTGCGTCGCTCTTAGCAGAACAAGTCTGTAGACGTGCCTTACTTTCTGGGCAACCCTCGTAGTTGGCTTGTTGGAATCTGTTACAGTTAGCGAGTGCACTGCCTCGTCACGTTGACGAGACATTCTGCATGTTATCCGTCCTTTCTTGGGAACGCTGCTTCAACGAAAACTAACTTTCTACGGTTTGTGCTTGCGTCAGAATCGACCGCTGAAGTCTTCAAAAATGGTTCAAATGGCTCTGAGCAGCAGGGGACTTAACATCTGAGGTCATCAATCCCCTAGAACTTAGAACTACTTAAATCTAACTAACCTAAGGACATCACACACATCCATGGCCGAGGCAGGATTCGAACCTGCGACCGTAGCTGTCGCGCGGTTCCAGACTGAAGCGCCTACAACCGCTCGGCCACGCCGGCCGGCTGAAGTCTTCAGAAGAAAGTTCGTATTCTAGTCGTGCTCTGAAGTCACAAATGTCAGCATCCAGTCGTGCATTGAAGACACCATGTCAGCAGTAGAAAGTTCGTATTCTAATCGTGCATCGAAGTCACCAATGCATTATTCCGTGCGTGGTTGCCTTATGAGTATTTGAATTCCAGTTGTCTTAACCACTGCACAATTTCACTTGTTCTCGGCGTGAAAAAGAAAGAACACACGACGAGAAAAGATCCCGTAACCTTTTCAAATGAACCATTCCTCAACTCCTAAACACATGCGGCATAAGTGGCTGCGAGACCACGAAAGGCAAACTTCTAAGAGATCTGAGGAAAGTACAGAGAAGGTAAACCATGATGGTGGGACAGGCGTTTATCAGCAAGACTAGGCAGTAGTTTTGCTTTGGCGTCGTGCTGCAGTGCCCAGAACAAGTCTACAGACGTACAGCGTATTCTGAAAGATCAAAGGCTGCGAGTATAAACTCCTTCCGAAAAGGCCTTGGGAGACCCAACGGTACCGACCGATCGCCGTGTCATCCTTAGCCCACAGGTGTCACTGGATGCGGATACGGAGGGGCATGTGGTCAGCACACCGCTCTCCCGGCCGTATGGCAGTTTACTTCTCAGTCAAGTAGCTCCTCAGTTTGCCTCACAAAGGCTGGGAGCACCCCACTTGCCAACAGCGCTCTGCAGACGGGACGGTCACCCATCCCAGCCCGGTGATCTGACGGGAGCCGGTGTTATCACTACGGCAAGGTCGTTGGCTTGCGAGTACAGGGTGAGCATTAATAAAACCTACAAACTTCAGGGACGGGTTGCTGATGACTGGAAATGGAGGGAAAAAAAGGTCCTCTGGACATCGAAAGTGGATCGTTGGCGCTGATGAAAGTAGCTCTGATCACGCGCCGTGTGTTCCTTGTGTGCCGCGCGCTGCGTGATTGACGCAGAGTACTGTAAGCAGTAGAATGGTCGGGTATTCATATCGGGAACAAGCTGAGATGGTTCCAGAATGAAATTTTCACTCTGCAGCGGAGTGTGCGCTGATATGAAACTTCCTGGTAGATTAAAACTGTGTGCAGGACCGATACTCCAACTCGGGACCTTTGACTTTCGCGGGCAAGTGCTCCATCAAACTTTTCTTTTTTTTTTTTTTATTTAATCGTAGCAGTCGTCATATGACATCCGTTCAAGTTCGTTGTTGATCCTTTCACTCAGTTTTTTTATTACAGATACCAGCCTGCTCTCTGACCGAACACGCTAAGCTACCGTGCCGGTGACCGACTGAGCTACCCAAGCACGACTCACGCCCCGTCCTGAAAGTTTTACTTTCTAAAGTTACTGAAGTTAAAATCTTCTGCTAGAACACTCTAGGAGTAGTGGACACAGGAAGATCCTGAGGAAGATCCCATCAGAGGGGACGAAACGTCGATCATTTTAGAGGGAATATGACGCGGCCTAATAACCCAGAAGATTTTAACTTCAGTGACAACGGCCACGAAAGCCTGCAGACTTACATAGCTTTACTTCCGCCAGTGCCTCGTCTCCTACCTTCCAAACTTCACAGAAGCTCTCCTGCGAACCTCGCAGAATTAGCACTCGCGGAAGAAAGGATATTGCGGAGACTTGGTTCTGCCACAGCCTGCGGAATGTTTCCAGAACGTAGCAGACAAGGCACTGGTGGGATTAAGGCTGTGAGACCGAGCGAGGTGGCGCAGTGGTTAGCACACTGGACTCGCATTCGGGAGGACGACGGTTCAATGCCGTCTCCGGCCATCCTGATTTAGGTTTTCCGTGATTTCCCTAAATCGTTTCAGGCAAATGCCGGGATGGTTCCTTTGAAAGGGCACGGCCGATTTCCTTCCCAATCCTTCCCTAACCCGAGCCTGCACTCCGTCTCTAATGACCTCGTTGTCGACGGGACGTTAAACACTAACCACCACCACACCACCATAAGGCTGTGAGGACGGGTCGTAGCTCGTGCTTGGGTAGCTCAGTTGGTAGAGCACTTGCCCGCGAAAGGCAAAGGTCCCGAGTTCGAGTCTTAGTCCGGCACACAGTTTTAATCTGCCAGGAAGTTTCAAGGCTACAGTCAGTTGGACACAACACAGAAGAGAGGAACATCGAGAAATGACGATATGCGGCACAACGCAAGGAGGGACAGCTGCAATCCACATAGTCCCTATTGGCTCATACGTACACATATATCCGCATCTACACACATACTTCGCAATCCATAGTAGGGCGCGTGGCGGAGGTTACACTGTACCACTACTTGTCATTTACTTTCTTGTTCCACACGCAAACAGAGCGATTGTCTATACGCCTCCGTATTAGCCCTAATGTCTCATATTTTATCTTCGTAGTCCTTACATGCAATGTACATTGACAGCAGTAGAATAGTTCTGGAGTCAGCTTCAAACGCCGGTTCTCTAAATTTCCTCAATAGTGTTCCTCGAAAAGTATGTCGCCATCGCTCCAGGAATTCTCATTTGAGTTCCTGCAGCATCTCTGTAACACCTACGTTACCTAGCGGTAACAAATGTAGCAGACCGCCTCTTAATCGCTTTCATGTCTTCCTCCAATCTGACCTGATACGGATCCCAAACACTCGAGCAGTACTCGAGAACAGGTCGCACCAGCGCCCTGTATGCGGCCTCCTTTACAGCTGAATCCCTCTTTCCTAAAATTCTCCCAATAAATCGAAGCCGACCATGCGCTTTCCCTACCCCAGTTGTCACGTGCTCGTTCCACCTCATACCACTTTGCGACGTTACGCCCAGATAGTTAAAGGCCGTGACTGCGTCAAGCAGGGCACCAGTAATACTGTACCCGAACATTACAGGTTTGTTTTCCTACTCATCCGGATTAACTTACATTTTTCCACGTTTAGGAGTAGCTGCCATTCATCAAACGGGTAAAGGTCCGTTGACAAATGCAGCTGTGGCGAGAATGATTTCGAAGTTCGAAGCCACGGGTTGTTTAGACGATAGACCCCGTAGTGGCCGACCGAGCTCAAGGCGTAATGTTCAGGAAGAAATGGAGACTGTAGCGGGTTCCTCTATGCACGGGGAAGTCAGCGCTCGTGCAGTCGCACGTCACACCGGCATTCCATACACTACTGTTTGGTTGCCGCTTAGGCGTACCCTCCGACGCTATCCGTACAAAATCCGTCGGCATCGTGAACTGTTAACCTGGCGGTTTAGTGAAGCGGAGGGCATTTGCGGTGTGGGCGTTTCAAAAGATGGCGGAAGATGACGATCGGTTGAGCGACGTGTTGTGGACCGACGAAACTCATTTCACGCTCCGAGGGTCTGTCAACGCCCACAACTGCAGAATTTGGGCTACCGAAAATCCTAGAACTGTCGTGGAAACTCCACTGCACGACGAGAAAGTCACGGTATGGGTTCGATTTACCACATCTACCGTTATCGGGCCTTTTTTCTTCGAGGAAATGCGTGATTCTGGTTTTGTTCCTGTAAAGAACATCACCTTTGCTTTGTCTTAATTTGTTATGCAAATTATTACTATTCTGATCAGATGAAGCGCCGTCTGTCGGACATTTTTTGAAATTTTGTATTTTTTTGGTACTAATAAAACCCCATGTCATTCCAAGCATGTGTGTCAATTTGTACCTCACTATCTACATTATTCCGTGATTTATTCAGTTTTCAAATTTATACTGACTTTTTGAACACCCTATATATATAGTTATGGCTCACCGGCTATTTGACCATCTTCTTCTGTGCGGATATATATATATATATATATATATATATATATATATATATATATATATATAAAGGTAGTATCTGTTCCTTCGGACATGTCCGAAAGAAAAGATACAATCTTCACATACCGGTGAACGTATTCCATATGCTCGTACCTTCGTTAATAGACTGCAGTGGGGCACAGTGTGAAATCCTTTCCGGAAAATAAGAAGAAAAAATATGAGTTTGTAAGTGGAAAGCGATCGTTTTTGGGAGGCAGAATGAAACCTCAGTTAGAGGCAAAGGAAGGCGCGCAGCCCGCGTGCGGTGAGGGACGTTCCCTTCCCGTTGGACAGCCTTCACCCGCGGTGTACCGCTAGAGATGAGGCAGTTGTTTATAAGGACGCGAGCGCTGAGGAAACACTTTGGAAATCCTGGAGGACACTGGCTGGCGTGTAATGGCGGGCGAGCGGCGGCAAACACCGGCCGTTGTGGAGAAATGACCCCTGTCGGCGCAAGCTGTGTGTGTAACCGCAGCCGAGAAATTGTGAAGTGGCGCAAGGTACTCGAAATGTTCACACTATCACACTAGTCTACGAGGAGGACAGTAGAAGTGATCCACGAAACTACCGTCCAACATCCTTGACAGCGATTTGTTGCGGAATCATTGAACATTTTTTGAGTTTTAATATAACGAGTGTCTTGAACGGAATGGCCTCTTGAACGCTAGCCAGCATGGATTCCGTAACATCCCACGCCCGGGTTCCCGGGTTCGATTCCCGGCGGGGTCAGGGATTTTCTCTGCCTCGTGATGGCTGGGTGTTGTGTGATGTCCTTAGGTTAGTTAGGTTTAAGTAGTTCTAAGTTCTAGGGGACTGATGACCATAGCTGTTAAGTCCCATAGTGCTCAGAGCCAGAGATTCCGTAACATCGATCGTGTGAAACCCACCTCGCACTTTTCTCACATGACGTACTGAAAGCTTTGGATCAAGACAGTATTTCTTGATTTCCGAAAAGAATTGGACTCAGAACTACACATACGCTTATTATCAAAAGTGCGAACATTTGGGGGATCAAGTGAAATTTGTGAATTAATTCAGGACTTTTTGGTAGGGAGGACACAGAATATTATCTTGAATGGAGAGTCATTGTCAGATGTAGAAGTTAATAATCGGCAACGAATGCTGTACAATCGCAATAAAGTCATGAGATGTTCAATTGACATTTTGTTAAAACATGCTACGCGTTTCGGAATTACACCCATCTCCAGACATGACTAACTTCAACTCCTTCCTAACCAACCAGGCGTAACATACACTACTGGCCATTAAAATTGCTACACCAAGAAGAAATGCAGATGATAAACGGGTATTCATTGGACAAATATACTAGACATGACATGTGATTACATTTTCACGCAATTTGGGTGACAGATCCCGAGAAATCAGTACCTAGAACAACCACCTCTGGCCCTAATAACGGCGAAATGTTCACACTAGTCTACGAGGAGGAAAGTAGAAGTGAGCGTGGGCATTGAGTCAAACAGAGCTTGGATGGCGTGTACAGGTACAGCTGTCCATGCAGCTTTAACGCGATACCACTGTTCATCAAACGTAGTGACTGGCGTATTGTGACGAGCCAGTTGCTCGGCAACCATTGACCAGACGTTTTCAATTGCTGAGAGATCTGGAGATGTGCTGGTCAGGGCAGCAGTCGAACATTTTCTGTATCCAAAAAGGGCCGTATAGGACCTGCAACATGCGGTCGTGCATTTTCCTACTGAAATGTAGGTTCAAATGGTTCAAATGGCTCTGAGCACTATGGGACTCAACTGCTGAGGTCATTAGTCCCCTAGAACTTAGAACTAGTTAAACCTAACTAACCTAAGGACATCACAAACATCCATGCCCGAGGCAGGATTCGAACCTGCGACCGTAGCGGTCTTGCGGTTCCAGACTGCAGCGCCTTTAACCGCACGGCCACTTCGGCCGGCTGAAATGTAGGGTTTCGCAGGGATCGAACGAAGGTTAGAGCCACGGTCGTAACACATCGTTCAAAGTCCCGTCAATGCGAACAAGAGGTGACCGAGACGTGTAACCGATGGCACCCCATACCGTCACGCCGGGTGATACGCCAGTATGGTGATGACGAATACACCCTTCCAATGTGCGTTCACCCCGATGTCGCCAAACACGGATGCGACCGTCATGATGCTGCTAACAGAACCTGGATTCACCCGAAAAAATGACGTTTTGCCATTCGTGCACACAGGTTCGTCGTCGAGTACACCATCGCAGGCGCTCCTGGCTGTGATGCAGCGTCAAGGGTAACCGCAGCCGTGGTCTCCGAGCTGATAGTCCGTGCTGCTGCAAACGTCGTCGGACTGTTCGTGCAGATGGTTGTTGTCTTGCAAACGTCCCCATCTGTTGACTCAGAGATCGAGACGTGGCTGCACCATCCGTTACAGCCATGCGGACAAGATGCCTGTCATCTCGACTGCTAATGATACGAGGTCGTTAGGATCCAGCACGGCGTTCCGTATTACCCTCCTGAACCCGCCGATTCCATATTCTGCTAACAATCATTGGATCTCGACCAACGCGAGCAGCAATGTCGCGATACGATAAACCGCAATCGCGATAGGCTACAATCCGACCTTTATCAAAGTCGGAAACGTAATGGTACGCATTTCTCCTCCTTACACGAGGCATCACAACAACGTTTTACCAGGCAACGCCGGTCAGCTGCTGTTTGTGTATGAGATATCGGTTGGAAACTTTCCTCATGTCAGCACGTTGTAGGTGTCGCCGCCGGCGCCAACCTTGTGTGAATCCTCTGAAAAGCTAATCATTTGCACATCACAGTATCTTCTTCCTGTCGGTTAAATGTCGCGTCTGTAGCACGTGATCTTCGTGGTGTATCAATTTTAATGGCCGGTAGTGTATTTTAAACCATTCCTTGGAGCAGTGTTGTATTTGAAGAAGTCAGTGGTAGTCTCTTTCTCACTACCGTCAAAATGCCCACGATCGCGAACATCGTCTGCTTCAAAGTGAGGTCAAACTGACAAACCTCGGTTTGTACGTGTACGGGTTTGTTCGACGAATCCGCGTCTAGACAAGGGCTCATCTGACGTTCACGGGAGTGTTATTTCTCGGCCGGCCGGAGTGGCCGTGCGGTTCTAGGCGCTACAGTCTGGAAGCGCGAGACCGCTACGGTCGCGGGTTCGAATCCTGCCTCGGGCATGGATGTGTGTGATGTCCTTAGGTTAGTTAGGTTTAAGTAGTTCTAGGGGACTGATGACCTCAGGAGTCCCATAGTGCTCAGAGCCATGAGAACCATTTGTTATTTCTCGGCAGTGATTCACCCCTCTGCGCCGTGAGGTAGTGCCAGGGGCCGAACGCCTGCCAAGCGGATCTGCGGCTGAATCACGCTGAGTAAGACGCGTCACTCCCTCCATTAAACGTTGCGGTCTGCCGCAACGGCATCCTCAAGGCTGCGGCCGCGCATCGCACGATGTCTGATTTATTTTCTGATGACGTCATCTTACAATCGCAACACCGCATACCGTTACTTCGAAGCCTCACGGCCGACGTAGCTCATCTTCAGCCGCATCACCTTCAGCATTCCCAGAAACATTTAATGTACACAGTGCGGAAAACATTAAACCGTCGCTCATTTTTCCATTGCGATGCTAAAGCTAGCAATTCGGCTCAAAGTACCTGTGACCTCCTTCCGTAGTGGCGCGCTGCGACGTCAATTAAACAAACGTATAAACATTGAGAAGCCAAATACTTTATGGTGCAGAATGAAATTTTTGACTCTACAGCGGAGTGTACGCTCATATGAAACTTCCTGGCAGATTAAAACCGCGTACCGGACCGAGACTCGAACCCGGGACCTTTGCCTTTCGCGGGCAAGTGCTCTACCAACTGAGCTACACAAGCACGACTCACGCCCCGTCCTCACAGCTTTAATTCCGCCAGTACCTCGTCTCCCATCTTCCAAACTTCACAGAAGTTCTCCTGCGAACCTTGCAGAACTAGCACTCCTGGAAGAAAGGATATTGCGGAGACATGGCTTAGCCACAGCCTAGGGGATGTTTCTAGAATGAAATTTTTCACTCTACAGCGGAGTGTTCGCTGATATGAAACTTCCTGGCAGATTAAAACTGTTTTCCGGACCGAGACTCGAACTCGGGACCTTTGCCTTTCGCGGGCAAGTGCTCTACCAGCTGAGCTACCCGAGCACGACTCACGCCCCCTCCTCACAGCTTTAATTCCGCCAGTACCTCATCTCCCACCTTCCAAGGAAGGAGAGCTTCAGTGAAGTTTGGAACGCAGGAGACGAGGTACTGACAGCTGTGAGGACGGGGCGTGAGTCGTTCTTGGGTAGCTCAGTTGGTAGAGCGCTTGTCCGCGAAAGGCCAAGGTCCCGAGTTCGAGTCTCGGTCCGGCACACAGTTTTAATCTGCCAGGAAGTTTCATATGAGCGCACACTCCGCTGTAGAGTGAAAAATTTCATTCTAGAAACATCCCCTAGGCTGTCGCTAAGCCATGTCTCCGCAATATCCTTTCTTCCAGGAGTGTCAGTTCTGGACGGTTCGCAGGAGAGCTTCTTAACGGAGCATAATCGACTGACGTAAAGGTAATTTCGGGGGGGGGGGGGCGTTGGGGGCGGGGGGGGGGGGGGGTGTATATCCCAAGGAAGTGTGACAGGACCGCTACTGTTTATAATGTATAAAGTGATGTAGTAGAATGTGTCGGAAGTTGTTTAAGGCTGTTGACAGATGATGCGATTGTCTGTAACAAAGTAGCAACAGAATGACCTCCACAGAATTGATGAATGGTGCAGTGCAAGCTCAGGGAGTTGATCCTGAACGTAAATAAATATAAAATATTGCGGATATATAGGAAAAGAAATCCGCTACTGTACAACTATACTATTCATGACAGATTGCTGGAAACGGTATCTACCGTAAAATACCTAAAACTAACTATCCGGAGCGACCCTATGTGGAATGATCATATAAAACAAGCCGGCCGTGGTGACCAAGTGGTTCTAGGCGCTTCAGTCCGGAACCGAACTGTTGCTACGGGCGCAGGTTCGAATCCTGGCTCGGGCACGGATGTGTGTGATGTTCTTACGTTAGTTAGGTTTAAGTAGTTCGAAGTGTAGGGGACTGATGACCTCAGATGTTAAGTCCCATAGTGCTCAGAGCCATTTTCGACAATCGCGAGTTGAAAAGGGAAAGGGAGATAATTTAGTGGTGCCAGAAGTACCCTCCGCCACGCACCGTCAGGTAACCGGTGTATTAAAATGGCAACATAGCTGCAGAGTATTGAAGGTACTCGCCGTACATTTTATTACAGTGTTGTCAAATTGCCTTTCATTGGCGTCCGTTCATGGCAAAATTTTGCATGGGAGGAAATTTGTTACTCATATTTTGGTACTGTTAGTACCTAAGGACTCGCGCTGTGCACGGATTTTCTTTCACCACTTACTTTTTCGGCGTTCTTTATGGGGCGTGTTGTATTTTTGTCAATGCCTTTGTGTGCAAACGTTCGTGGCCCTGACGTTTCGGTACCCGGCTTGTCCGCATCTTCAGCCTTCGCGTTTCCGTCCCGCGCGCCGGCCGCTGGTCCGCCACTTGCGCAAGGCGACCTTTAGAAAAGGGGTCAGCTGTTCTCTCGCGGACCGCCGATGAATGGCGTTAAGTAACGTACGCTGATGCACGTAAAAAGAATACGCACTTGCTTCAGTGTTACACATAATACACTCCTGGAAATGGAAAAAGAACACATTGACACCGGTGTGTCAGACCCACCATACTTGCTCCGGACACTGCGAGAGGGCTGTACAAGCAATGATCACACGCACGGCACAGCGGACACACCAGGAACCGCGGTGTTGGCCGTCGAATGGCGCTAGCTGCGCAGCATTTGTGCACCGCCGCCGTCAGTGTCAGCCAGTTTGCCGTGGCATACGGAGCTCCATCGCAGTCTTTAACACTGGTAGCATGCCGCGACAGCGTGGACGTGTACCGTATGTGCAGTTGACGGACTTTGAGCGAGGGCGTATAGTGGGCATGCGGGAGGCCGGGTGGACGTACCGCCGAATTGCTCAACACGTGGGGCGTGAGGTCTCCACAGTATATCGATGTTGTCGCCAGTGGGCGGAAGGTGCACGTGCCCGTCGACCTGGGACCGGACCGCAGCGACGCACGGATGCACGCCAAGACCGTAGGATCCTACGCAGTGCCGTAGGGGACCGCACCGCCACTTCCAAGCAAATTAGGGACACTGTTGCTCCTGGGGTATCGGCGAAGACCATTCGCAACCGTCTCCATGAAGCTGGGCTACGGTCCCGCACACCGTTAGGCCGTCTTCCGCTCACGCCCCAACATCGTGCAGCCCGCCTCCAGTGGTGTCGCGACAGGCGTGAATGGAGGGACGAATGGAGACGTTTCGTCTTCAGCGATGAGAGTCGCTTCTACCTTGGTGCCAATGATGGTCGTATGCGTGTTTGGCGCCGTGCAGGTGAGCGCCACAATCAGGACTGCATACGACCGAGGCACACAGGGCCAACACCCGGCATCATGGTGTGGGGAGCGATCTCCTACACTGGCCGTACACCACTGGTGATCGTCGAGGGGACACTGAATAGTGCACGGTACATCCAAACCGTCATCGAACCCATCGTTCTACCATTCCTAGACCGGCAAGGGAACTTGCTGTTCGAACAGGACAATGCACGTCCGCATGTATCCCGTGCCACCCAACGTGCTCTAGAAGGTGTAAGTCAACTACCCTGGCCAGCAAGATCTCCGGATCTGTCCCCCATTGAGCATGTTTGGGACTGGATGAAGCGTCGTCTCACGCGGTCTGCACGTCCAGCACGAACGCTGGTCCAACTGAGGCGCCAGGTGGAAATGGCATGGCAAGCCGTTCCACAGGACTACATCCAGCATCTCTACGATCGTCTCCATGGGAGAATAGCAGCCTGCATTGCTGCGAAAGGTGGATATACACTGTACTAGTGCCGACATTCATGCTCTGTTGCGTGTGTCTATGTGCCTGTGGTTCTGTCAGTGTGATCATGTGATGTATCTGACCCCAGGAATGTGTCAATAAAGTTTCCCCTTCCTGGGACATTGAATTCACGGTGTTCTTATTTCAATTTCCAGGAGTGTACAACAGGTAAGAGATTTCAGGAATTACGGCAACCAGTCGCCTTTTGGAATGGTGGAATTTTTTTATTTTAAATTTTTTATTTTATCTTAAAATACAAAACTGTACCATCGCAAGGGTACCTGTATTGCATTGTGTATTGAACCGGGGACCTAGAAACGACGGAGAGGCTACGCCCCGCCGTAGCCCTCAGTGGTTCACAACCCCACAGCAGGCCACAGCAGTCTACCCACCCCACCGCCGCCTCATACCGTACCTAGTGTTATTGTGCCGTTCTACCCCCAGTGGACTCTCCCAGGAACGTCTCACACCAGAAGCGTGTAACCCCAATGTTTGCGTGGTAGAGTAATTATGGTGTACGCGTACGTGGAGACACCCAACGAGCCGACACATTTCCATAGATCGACAGTCGAATGCCAACAGTCCCGTGCCCACTACAATTGTAATTGACGATGGCGTCACGTCAGCATGTGAACACGTTGGTGTGGTCCGCTGCGAAGTTCCATGTCCGAAAATGTACGATGAACGGTGTGCTCTGAAACACTTGTGTATGCGCCAGCATTGTGCTCTTTCGGCAGAGATCTCACAGATCACCATCAATCCTACTTTACAGAGCAGGCAAGCCTCCTAACCCAATGTTCTGTGAAGAGTCGTGGCGGTCCAACCACTTAGCGCCTAGTGGTAGTTTCACTGTCTTTCTGCCTCTTTCCGTAGAAGCTCACGACAGTAGCACGTGAACAATCGACCAGCTTCGCCGTTTTCGACATACTCGTACTCAAGCTCTGCGTAATAATAAAAATGGTTCAAATGGCTCTGAGCACTATGGGACTCAACTTCTTAGGTCATCAGTCCCCTAGAACTTAGAACTACTTAAACCTAACTAACCTAAGGACATCACACACATCCATGCCCGAGACAGGATTCGAACCTGCGACCGTAGCGGTCGCGCGGTTCCAGACTGTAGCGCCTAGAACCGCTCGGCCACTCCGACCGGCGCGTAATAATAATCTGCCCTGAGTCGAAGTCGCTTATCTGAATGGATTTCCCCACTTGCAGCCCACATCTTTGCCAGGATGATCCCCCATCCGTGTCTGCTCCGCTTACTGGCCATTAAAATTGCTACACCAGGAAGAAATGCAGATGATAAACGGCTATTCATTCCTTCGATAAATATATTATACTTGAACTGACATGTGATTACATTTTTACGCAATTTGGGTGCATAGATCCTGACAAGTCAGTACCCAGAACAACCACCTCTGGCCGTAATAACGGCCTCGATACGCCTGGGCATTAAGTCAAACAGAGCTTGGATGGCGTGTACAGGCTTCAACACGATACCACAGTTCATCAAGAGTAGTGACTGGCGTATTGCGACGAGCCAGTTGCTCGGCCACCGCTGACCAGACGTTTTCAGTTGGTGAGAGATCTGGAGAATGTCCTGGCCAGGGTATCAGTCGAACATTTTCTGTATCCACTAAGGCCCGTACAGGACCTGCAACATGCGGTCGTGCATTATCCTGCTGAAATGAAGGGTAGAGCCACGGGCCGTAACACATCTCAAATGTAACGTCCACTGTTCAAAGTGCCGTCAGTGCGAACAAGAGGTGACCGAGACTTGTAACCAATGACACCCCATACCATCACGCCGGGTGATACACCAGTATGCCGATGACGAATACGTGCTTCCTATGTGCGTTCACCGCGATGTCGCCAAACTCGGATGCGACCATCGTGATGCTGTAAACAGAACCTGGATTCATCCGAAAAAATGACGTTTTGCCATTCGTGCACACAGGTTCGTCGTTGAGTACGCCATCGCAGGCGCTCCTGGCTGTGATACAGTGTCAAGGGTAACCGCAGCCACAGTCTCCGAGCTGATATTCCATGCTGCTGCAAATATCATCGAACTGTTCGTGCAGATGGTTGTCGTCTTGCAAAAGTCGCCATCTGTTGACTCAGGGTTCGAGACGTGGCTGCACGATCCGTTACAGCCATGCGGATAAGATGCCTGTCATCTCGACTGCTAGTGATACGAGGCCGTTGGGATCCAGCACGGCGTTCCGTATTACCCTCTTGAACCCACCGATTCCATATTCTGCTAACAGTCACTGGATTTCGACCAAAGCGAGCAGCAATGTCGCGATACGATAAACGGCCATCGCGATAGGCTGCAATCCGACCTTTATCAAAGTCGGAAACGTGATGGTACGCATTTCTCCTCCTTACTCGAGGCATCACAAGAACGTTTCACCAGGCAACGCCGGTCAACTGCTGTTTGTGTACGAGAAATGGGTTGGAAACTTTCATGTCAGCACGTTGTAGGTGTCGCCACCGGCGCCTACCTTGTGTGAATGGCCTGAAAAGCTAATCATTTGCATATCACAGCATCCGATTCCTGTCGGTTAAATTTCGCGTCTGTAGCACGTCTTCGTGGTGTAGCAATTTTAATGGTCTGTAGTGTACTTTCTTGCCAAGTGCCCGCAAAGCCATAGGGCGGCATCCAGCGTCGCGGTGGGCAGTGCTCAGCATATTTTGTATCTGCCATGCTAGATATCGCTTTGCACGTTTAGAAAGACTCCCCAATGAGCTATCCAGGCTGTGACGTCAGAAACTCGGCGCGCTCAATGCTCGGCCCGTGTGCCGCCGGATTTGCGCCAGAAAAATCGCCGCCTCCAGCTGAGACCCGGTGCTGGAGCGACTGGAGCGCTGACCGTCCAGCGTGCACGCGGCGGTCCAGCACACGCTGTAGCTAGCGGCCAGTGTCGAAACTGACCGGGGACCGCAGTACAGCTCAGCAGAGCGAGAGAAAGCGATCCGGCTGCAAGCCACGCCGGCGTATTTCGAAAACACGGGGGAACCCTGGCTGCCGCGGCCGGCGCGAATAAACAGCCGATTTTCCTCGCCTCGCCGCTCCGACCCGCCGACAAACACATTAGCGCCCGACGCGCTGGCGTTTCCAACTCGCGGTCCTGCCACGTCTTCAGCAGCTACAGCCGAACTTTTAAACGGCCCTCGCACGTTCTGTATTATCATGCAGTATTAGGATTTGTCGATGAAATTCTTCTAGATACAGGGTGTTTCAAAAATGACCGGTATATTTGAAACGGCAATAAAAACTAAACGAGCAGCGATAGAAATACACCGTTTGTTCCAATATGCTTGGGACAACAGTACATTTTCAGGCAGACAAACTTTCGAAATTACAGTAGTTACAATTGTCAACAACAGATGGCGCTGTGGTCTGGGAAACTCTATAGTACGATATTTTCCACATATCCACCATACGTAGCAATAATGTGGCGTAGTCTCTCAATGAAATTACCCGAAACCTTTGACAACGTGTCTGGCGGAATGGCTTCACATGCAGATGAGATGTACTGCTTCAGCTGTTCAATTGTTTCTGGATTCTGGCGGTACACCTGGTCTTTCAAGTGTCCCCACAGAAAGAAGTCACAGGGGTTCATGTCTGGCGAATAGGGAGGCCAATCCACGCCGCCTCCTGTATGTTTCGGATAGCGCAAAGCAATCACACGATCATCGAAATATTCATCCTGGAAATTAAAGATGTCGGCCGTGCGATGTGGCCGGGCACCATCTTGCATAAACCACGAGGTGTTCGCAGTGTCCTCTAAGGCAGTTTGTACCGCCACAAATTCACGAAGAATGTCCAGATAGCGTGATGCAGTAATCGTTTCGGATCTGAAAAATGGGCCAATGATTCCTTTGGAAGACATGGCGGCCCAGACCAGTACTTTTTGAGGATGCAGGGACGATGGGACTGCAACATGGGGCTTTTCGGTTCCCCATATACGCCAGTTCTGTTTATTGACGAAGCCGTCCAGGTGAAAATAAGCTTCGTCAGTAAACCAAATGCTGCCCACATGCATATCGCCGTCATCAATCCTGTGCACTATATCGTTAGCGAATGTCTCTCGTGCAGCAATGGTAGCGGCGCTGAGGGGTTGCCGCGTTTGAATTTTGTACGGATAGAGGTGTAAACTCTGGCGCACGAGACGATACGTGGACGTTGGCGTCATTTGGACCGCAGCTGCAACACGGCGAACGGAAACCCAAGGCCGCTGTCGGATCACCTGCTGCACTAGCTGCGCGTTGCCCTCTGTGGTTGCCGTACGCGGTCGCCCTACCTTGCCAGCACGTTCATCCGTCACGTTCCCAGTCCGTTGAAATTTTTCAAACAGATCCTTTATTGTATCGCTTTTCGGTCCTTTGGTTACATTAAACCTCCGTTGAAAACTTCGTCTTGTTGCAACAACACTGTGTTCTAGGCGGTGGAATTCCAACACCAGAAAAATCCTCTGTTCTAAGGAATAAACCATGTTGTCTACAGCACACGTGCACGTTGTGAACAGCACACGCTTACAGCAGAAAGACGACGTACAGAATGGCGCACCCACAGACTGCGTTGTCTTCTATATCTTTCACATCACTTGCAGCGCCATCTGTTGTTGAAAATTGTAACTACTGTAATTTCGAAAGTTTGTCCGCCTGAAAATGTACTGTTGTCCCAAGCATGTTGCAACAAACGATGTATTTCTATCGCTGCTCGTTTAGTTTTTATTGCCGTTTCAAATATACCGGTCATTTTTGAAACACCCTGTAAGTACCGTGGTACGAGTGGGACAGTGCACAAATGATCATATGAGAGGAGATATTTGAGGGATTTAGATTTAATTTCCCCATCAGTAGTCGTTAATTTACTATTGTTTTCGTTTAAGAGACCATTACTTACTTTCAGTCATCTGATGTTTCAAGGTGTACTAATTGTTTAGTTATTTTAGATTGACACTCTAATGCTATATTTTTTAACTAACTCCTTAGATTATCTTAGATAATCACTTGATAAATAAATTTACTGAAGTTGTTTCAATTACAATTGGTATATATCTGTGGTTTGCTCCACAAATTTCTGAACATTGGCCGAAGAATAGTCCAGGCCGGTTTATTGTAAATGTTCCTTGATTTTGACTCATATGTAATTGGAAGAATGCAGAAGGTTGAAATTAAGAGTACAGACAGTCTGCAAAACTCAGCAGAGCCCTCTAACTGGAGACTTATCAAGAATGGTGTCCTACAGGGTTCAGTTTTGGGTCCCTTATACTGAAGCGCCAAAGACACTCGTAGAGGCATGTGTATTCATGTACAGAGATATGTAAACAGGCACAATACAACAAGTATCTGCCGCAGTTGTTAGAGCGGTTACTGCTGCTGCAATGCCAGGTTATGAAGATGTAAGTGAGTTTGAACGTGGTGTTATAGTCGGCGCATGAGCGATAGGACACAGCATCTGCGAAGAGTAGGGGTGAAGTGAGGACTTTCCCGTACGAGCATTTCACGAGTTTACCGTGTATATCAGGAATCCGGTAAACATCAAATCTCCGACATAACTGCAGCCGGAAAAAGATCCTGCAAGATCAGGACCAACGACGACTGAAGCGAATCGTTCAACGTGACAGAAGTGCAATCCTCCCACAAATTGCTGCAGATTTCAATGCTCGGCCATCAACAAGTGTCAGCGTGCGAATCATTCAACGGAAGATCATCGATATGGGCTGTCACTGCCGAAGACCCACTCGTGTACACTCGATGACTCCACGATACAAAGCTTTACGCCTTGCATGGGCCGTGAATACCGTCATTGGACTGCTGATGACTGTTCGGACGAGTATCGTTTCGAATTGTATCGAGCGGATGGACGTATACAGGTATGGAGACAACCTTGTGCGTCCATGGACCCTCAATGTCAACCTGATGAAGGCTTTGTGATGGTATTGGGCGCCTGCAGTTGCAGTGATATGGGACCCCTGATACATCTAGATACGACTATGACACGTATCCAGTCTGATCACCTACATCTATTCATGTCCATTGTGCATTCCGACGGACTTGGGGCAATTCCAGCAGGACAGTGCGACACCCCACACGTCCAGAATCGGTACAGAGTGGTTCCAGGAACACTTTTATGAGTTTATACACTTCCGCTGGAGCCGGCCGGTGTGGCCGAGCGGTTCTAGGCGCTTCAGTCTGGAACCGCGGGACCGCTACGGTCGCAGGTTCGAATCCTGCCTCGGGCATGGATGTGTGTGATGTCCTTAGGTTAGTTAGGTTTAAGTAGTTCCAATTTCTAAGGGACTGATGACTACAGATCTTAAGTCCCATAGTACTCAGAGCCATTTGAACCATTTGAACCATAAAAATGACTACAAAAAATGTTTCGAACAGTGGAAGCACCGGTGGGACAAATGCATTAGTTGCAATGGAGAGTATTTTGAAGGACATAAGGGTGTTTTGTAAACAATTTGAAAACGTATAGCTTTTAAAAAATAGTTTCGGTTTTTTATGGGTGCCCCGTCGTAAAGTCCAAACGCCAAGGAATGTTGACAGGTGGCATCAGTCGGTTGCAGGATAGTTCCCGCCGACATGTTGCCAATGTAATCTCACCTACGATGCAGAAGAATCGCTGGAAAGCCATTACACATCCACCATACACTCCCCATCTCTCAACAGGCGATTTCCGTATTGTTTTGGAATCCTGAAGAACCACGTTCGTGGCCTTCGATTTGCTTGGGACACACAGATACACTCCTGGACACAACCATCGTTCCGTAGGCAACCGCAGACATTTTTCCGTGTAGGCATTTACCGATTACTTTTGAAATTACAAACAGCCTAGTTTTTTCCCCATCCGTCTCGTTTCCATTTGACTACCGATTGTACAACGAGCGAGGCGGCGCAGTGGTTAGCACACTGGACTCGTATTCGGGAAGATTGAAACGTCCGCTTAGAAAATTAAGAATGACAGTGGTGGAAAAACTGATTTTACCTGAGTTTCTAACAGCTGAGCAAAACTAAACGTACTGAGACTGTTCCGTCTTTACTTATTCTGATCATGGCTAAAGTGAGACACAATATTTTAGCGCAACGCAGTCTGACTTTCAATAATCCCTACAAAAGAATGGCCCTGACTAACACTAATCTATACCCTTCGTGAATCACTTACCTCACAAAAATCTTTGTTACTCGAACTACTGCAATACAGCGAGCGCCAGTACTGCCACTAAAAGATTCTAAATACTGAAGACACTAACTACTGACAGGTATAGTTAGCAAATGAAAGATTTTGATAGGGAGGAAACAATGTATTTACCTTAATAGTGTTCAAAAGTCTATATATATAAATTGGTGACATCCAGTTTTACAAATTTCCTTTCTCTGACGGACACACGTCCAGATCGTCCGCTCATAGTAACATCTCAGATCTTGGGGAATCTCTCTCCCCACATCCAGCACTGCTAGCGGTTCACCTCCAACAGGCCAACACTACTGGCTGTTCACATCCAACTGCCCAACACTGCACGATTAACTTCCAACAACGAGTCCAACCAGCCACAGACTGCACACGGCGGAGCCAGCGATATTAATACAGAGCGCTACGTGGCGTTACGAACATAAAACCCTAAACAGCCTACTTACAACATGACAGTCCAAACCCGCGTCTGGTCATTCTCATTTCAGTTTTCTGTGATTTCCCTAAATCACTGCAGGCCAACGCCGGGATTGTTCGTTCGACAGCTCACGGCCGATTTCCTTCCCCATCCTTGACACGATCCGAGCCTGTGTTCCGTCTCTAATGACCTCGATGTCGACGGTACTTTAACGCAGAATCTTCCTTCCTTACTGCCTTCCCTCATACAACCATTATCCCATCTTGGTCTAATTTCGTACGTGTCAAATGGTTCAAATGGCTCTAAGCACTATGGGACGTAACATCTGAGATCATCAGTTCCCAGACTTAGAACTGCTTAAACCTAACTAACCTAAGGACATCACACACATTCATGCCCAAGGCAGGATTCGAGCTTACGACCGTAGCAGCAGCGCGGTTGCGGACTGAAGTGCCTAGAACCACTCGGCCACATAGGGGCCGGCTCGTACGAGTCCCGCACACGCTTGAACAATATTCTACGATGCGTCGGATGAGGGATTTTTTTAGCAATTTCCGTTCTGTCAACCCGTTTCCGTCCCAGAACGGTGTTTGCACCTCTGAGGGAGTGCCCGGTGGTTTCAGCGCCACCGAATGCCCCCAGGAGAATCGGTCGTTCTCGGGAAGGCACTGCTGCGTCTGTCGCACGCCACGTACGGGGAAGTGCTTGGCATACCTAATACGAAGGACGGTCTGGCGGGAAAAAAAAGTCAAAACAAAGCGAGCTCCTCCCTGTCCCCACCGCAACTGAGCCCTCCCCTTTCCTGCGGGAAAATAAAATGCCAGGAGAGAGAATGTTGGAGATAAGTGAGCTTGGAAAGGATCGCTTTCGTCGGAGACACAAAGTTCAAGGCGAGCTTAGGTGCTCCGCCGTACGACGACCAAAAGGTCAGACGTGCAGGCGCTCCTGGCTAGCTCGTAGCTGCAGTACAGTAATTCCAGTTCCACGCTGGAAGCTGGAAGCCGGCGGAAGGCGTATGTGGTGGGTGATAGAGGTGGCCGGGGGCTACACGTTCTTTAGTTTTGTTAGCACTGGGTCCACAGCCTCGATATATCGGGTTGGTGAATACGTTCGTAGCGCTTTCCCACAAGTTCAATAAACACGACAGCTACACATAACACGGACTTTATTTGTCAATCATACAGAGTGTTTCGAAATGAATGTACGGCTTTTAAGGCTGTGCAGAATTTATTGCGTTCAACTTACAATTGTAAAATAATACATGAAATTAAAGAGCAGCTCAAACAGTTTTGTTTGTATACGTACGCGCAAAGTGTGTAAGTAGGCAGTTTAGGTTTTTATGTTGGTAACGCCACGTAGCGTTCTGTATGAAAATCACTGACTGTGCTGTGTGCAGCCTGTGGCTGGTTGGAGTCATTGTTGAAATATCCACAAGTGTAGTGTTGGGCAGTTGGATGTGAACAGCGCGTAGCGTTGCGCAGTTGGAGGTGAGCCGCCAGGAGTGGTGGAGGTGGGGAGAGAGATGGCGGAGTTTTGAGAGGTTGCTATTAAGCGGACGACCTGGACGTATATCCGCTAGAAAAAGGAAATTTGTAAAGATGGATGTCATGAATTAATATATACATATATATTTGATGACTTTCGAACATTATTAAGGTGAATACATTGTTTGTTCTGTATCAAAATCTTTCATTTGCTAACTATGCCTATCAGTAGTTAGTGCCTTCAGTAGTTAGAACCTTTTATTTAGCTGGCAGTATTGGCGCTCGCTATATTGTAGTAGTTCGATTAATGAAGATTTTTGTGAGGTAAGTGATTCATGAAAGGTATAGGTTATTGTTGTCAGGGCCATTCTTTTGTAGGGATTTTTGAAAGTCAGACTGCGTAGCGCTAAAAATATTGTGTGTCAGTTTAGTGATGATCAGAATAAGTAAAGAGAAAACTGTCTGAGTACGTTGAGTTTTTCTCAGCAGTCTTTCTATCAAATAACGTAAGGGGTTTACCAGTACTGTCATTTATAAAATTTCAAGGGGGACGTTTCAACTGTAGAGCGTGACTGAAGAACATGTTGAACGAGTGAGAGCCTTTCATGCCCAGCCCCAAGAAATCAGCTCGGAAGACCAGTCGTGAATTAGCAGTTCCAGTCACGTCTTTGAGGAGACTTTTAAGAAGACACTTATAACTACTTCCTTATCATCTGCAGTTGTTATAAACTCTAAGGCCTAACGATTTACGTGCGAACTTTACAAACGAAACTTGCTCCATGACGATGAAGAATTTCTGGACCATGTCATCTGCAGTGACGAATCGACATTTCACCTAAGCAGAAATGGGGACACACATAGTGTACGCATATGGAGGTCAGCAAATCATTATGTGTAGGTATACAGACAAAAACTATTTGAGCTGCTCTTTCATTGACGTATTATTTATAATTCTAAGTTGAGTGCAATAAATTCTGCACAGCCTTAAAACCCGCATATTCATTCTGAAACACACTGTATATTCTACTACACTTTTTACAACTGTCTGCAAACGTTGCGGTAATTTCTTGTTTCCGCGACTCAAGAAACTATGTGGTTTTGAGGCGAAGACACTGTCGGGTCATGTTCGGGAGCCCATTTTCGTGCGGAAAGGAAGTTCTTCAAAGGTTGAGTGTTAAATACGTAGCGTACTTAACTTGTATTCTGCTTGGTTCTCCCTCATGAATAACAAACTTTCTGTTCCTCCTTGATAAAGCTCGTGTTAATGAGCCGTCCGCGGTGGCCGAGCGGTTCTAGGCGCTACTGTCCGGAACTGCGCGGCTGCTACGGTCGCAGGTTCGAATCCTGCCTCGGGCATGGACGTGTGTGATGTCCTTAGGTTAGTTAGGTTTAAGTAGTACATTGTCGCGAATAAAACAGTGACCCGTACATGCAATAAGTTTCCTTTAATTTATGTCTATGGTCACAAACGTTTTGGTAACAGATTACCGGTTTGGTAATCTGTTAACAAAAAATTTGTGACCATAGACGTAAATTAAAGGAAACTTATTTCAAACTGCAAAAGTAAACTACATATAAAAAATGACACTTGACAAATAAACCCATAGCAACCGGAATACCAACATGCAAAACAAAAACACTGCGAACTTATACATCAGCCTAACATTTCTCGAAACACAACATTGCCCATTATGCACTGTGCCATTTTCACTTTGTTTGCTGTTGAGCAATTTCCAGTTTTTAGTCATTATCAAGCAGCTAAACACAGTTAGGAAAATATACTTAAAAAAAAGAAACTATGAAACACATCAGATGCCGGAGTCATTAATTTAACACAGGATACAGTCATGCATTTACACTGAGATAATATCCCTGCAGCATGTGGCAACATACGAACTTTTCCATCCGCCCACATGCGGAACTACTTATAAACATTAACACGAGCTTTATCAAGTAGGAACAGAAAGTTTGTAATGCATGTGGGAGAACCAAGCAGAATGCAAGTTAAGTACGCTACGTACAGGGTTATTACAAATGATTGAAGCGATTTCACAGCTCTACAATAACTTTATTATTTGAGATATTTTCACAATGCTTTGCACACACATACATAAATTCAAAAAGTTTTTTTAGGCATTCACAAATGTTCGATATGTGCCCCTTTAGTGATTCGGCAGACATCAAGTCGATAATCAAGTTCCTCCCACACTCGGCGCAGCATGTCCCCATCAATGAGTTCGAAAGCATCGTTGATGCGAGCTCGAATGCGTGAGGATTCTCTACCGCCCAAATTCGCACATTGTGTCTGTTCACTTCACCATTAAGAAAAAATGTTACTTCATCACTGAAAACAAGTTTCGCACTGAACGCATCCTCTTCCACGAGCTGTTGCAACCACGCCGAAAATTCAAAGCGTTTGACTTTGTCATCGGGTGTCAGGGCTTGTAGCAATTGTAAACGGTAAGGCTTCTGCTTTAGCCTTTTCCGTAAGATTTTCCAAACCGTCGGATGTGGTACGTTTAGCTCCCTGCTTGCTTTATTCGTCGACTTCCGCGGGCTACGCGTGAAACTTGCCCGCACGCGTTCAACCGTTTCTTCGCTCACTGCAGGCCGACCCGTTGATTTCCCCTTACAGAGGCATCCAGAAGCTTTAAACTGCGCATACCATCGTCGAATGGAGTTAGCAGTTGGTGGATCTTTGTTGAACTTCGTCCTGAAGTGTCGTTGCACTGTTATGACTGACTGATGTGAGTGCATTTCAAGCACGACATACGTTTTCTCGGCTCCTGTCGCCATTTTGTCTCATTGCGCTCTCGAGCGTTCTGGTGGCAGAAACCTGAAGTGCGGCTTCAGCCGAACAAAACTTTATGAGTTTTTCTACGTATCTGTAGTGTGTCGTGACCATATGTCAATGAATGGAGCTACAGTGAATTTATGAAATCGCTTCAATCATTTGTAATAGCCCTGTACTTAACATCCAACCATAAGAATCTCACGAACATCAACTTTTTCTCTCGACACATACACATGCAGTCTCAAGTACAAAACGGCTGTCCAATGTATAGCAAAGATACTTCCAAACACCCTATACGTTTATGCTGACAATGTACGCCTATGCATTATACATAGTTCTCTGTTCATACTCTAAAGAAGAGAGACAATTAGATGCTTCATTTCCTAAGTACTATACACTCAACATTCGTTACAGTGTCGTAGCTAACTAAAACTAGTAACAGCAATGTGAACTGTCTATTACGTACGGCGAAGAATATAAATTCCACTTATCGTAGAGCCATTAAAGCAATTGATTTATCCCATTACCAGCTGCATTTGTTGAAAAATGTCGTCGTTAAATTCGGACACGAAATCTCAGATTCTACTAAAGCCCCTCAGTTTCGAAGTACCACTCTTGACTACAAGACGCTGAAGAATTTCCACTGTTGAACAATTATGTACCGAGTCTCAGCGATAGGTACTGTCTGTGAGTACAGCCAATGGAGCGCCAGTCAGAGGTGCAAAAGATGAAGATGAACAGGCAAAATCACCCATAATTTCTACCACAACCATTTCAGAGATAAAATTTCGACGTTAAGTCGTAAATAAAACTTCGAATAACAAGTAGTTATCGCTAATAACCGAAAATAGGTAACTAAAATAGGAAAAAAACCATTACAAGCTGTTATTAATCACTATAATGAAAAAAGCGAAACTGAAGAAGTTTTGTATAAAACTAATGGCGATATAAATGAAATAAGAAAGACAATGGGAACACAAAGATGAGTTAGGGGAAGGAATGTCAACTACAGCCAGTTTTGAGATTGTTGTTGTAGTGCTCTTCCGTACAAAGACTTGTTTGATGCAGCTCGTCTCTTCATCAATGCACAACCATTCCCACTTCATTCCATCACCAAACTGTTGAATGGTTGATGCCTCAGGATGTGTCCTATCAACCGATAGCTTCTTTCAGTCAAATTGCGCCATTTTCTTCCCAGTTCGATGCAGCACCTTCTTATCAGTTATTCGACCTAACAATCTAATCTTCACTATTGATTCGTAGCACCACATTTCAAAAGTTCGCTGTAGCTGATGTAATTGTCTTGAGAGATTCAGCGACTGCCTCCACATTTATGATAATTTTCATTTATTTTTGCGTCTCAATTGCACGTTTTTAATTAACTTACATGTATCGATCCCTCTGGATCATCTTCACGACATAAGTGGTACACTGATAAGTGCTCCTGAGTAGACAAGACGAGTTGGCAACGCAACTACTTAGATCTGAAAATGATCCAGAAAGATCGAAACATGAGACCTAATTAAAAAAGTGCATCTGAGACGGAACAATAAATGAGAATTATCTTAAATCCAAAAGCTTCTGTTCTCATCTTGCCTGAATTGCTTATCGTCAGTGTCTCACCTAGACAAATAGAAAAGACTTACTAACACTTAAATTTATATGCAATGTTAACAAATTTCTTCTTTCCAGAAGTGCTTTTTTGCTATAGCCTTTATTAGCCTTTTATACCCTCTCTACTTCATCATCAGTTATTTTGCTGCGCAAATAGCGAAACTCATCTTTTTTCCTGTCTCATTTCCTAACCTAATTCCCACAGCACTGTCTGATTTAATTCCCATACACTCTGTCACCTGTGTTTTACTTTTGATGTTCATCTCATACCCCTTTTCAAGATACTGTCCACTCCAATCAAGCATGAGAATAAAACTATAAAGCAAGTAGTTAGAAGTGGAAAAGATAAAACAGAATTATAAATTATGAAACAAAAAAAAAATCACGAAAGATGTTTTCTATATATTTCTACGGTAATTCAATAAAAAAATGAAGTATCGAAAGACTCATTTCTTAGATCCAAATCTTTACTATTATCGTTCCACGATACACGTATTGTGTTCAGAAACCATAGAATGTAAGTAAAACGTGAAATAAAACTATAGGCAGCTCCAACCATTATAAGCCACATGTGAAATGTTAAGACTGTTTCCGTGAACCCATTTCCAGCCATTTCAAAACCACTTGACGCATCCACATGTTTTGATGCCTCATCTGGAGAAAGGCTTAAAATCGCTCGTAACTGCTTCATGAGGCTACAGCGACTTGTACAAGTCACAGCTAGCTGGAGCTATATGTTACATCACGTACAGCCGCGAATGTCGTTCTACAATGTCTGGATAATATCAAATATAACATAAAAAGTCTTTGGGCTATCTTTCTCCAGTTTCTCAGTTTTTACCTCCTACTTTATACTTTAATTCTCTTGCTTTGTCTGAAAAAACATCTGTGATTAGTATTCTTCTCCAAGAACTCACTTTCGTATTTCTAGTGTTAAATAGTATCTTGCCGCATTGTGTGGAGATCAGTAATCATCTGCTGTAGAGAATATTGTGGCTAACATGCGATTTAAAAGCAGAGTCTAAGTACCGTAATTTCGAAATGCTGATATGGTTCTTGAAATGTAAGTATTAATCACAATCTTCTTTAAACGGCTTTCACTAACGCCATTTTTATGTATAACCATCACAAGGCATCCAAAATATTTGTTATTGCATAACTAGTTTAGGTGACATGACATTTTGTTCCAAAATTTTTTAATTTTTACTTTCATTTTTTATTTTGGAATTCTAAAGTCTGACGGATTATGAAATACGTCGAGATTAGCTGAATAAATATTTCAGCAGCTTTATGATGATTAAATATAAAGAGGTCAGAAAGCACAATCGGTGCTATCACAGTTGTACCATCTATAGCAGATGAAGTTGAACTGGCAGTCTGAAGGTGATTAGAGCTGAATAGAGCAAGAGACGTAAACTGTAGCGTGAAAAGACGAAAAAATACAATTCTTGAAACTGTATCTCCACATCATTTGCGTCTGGTACACAACATCGTGCCTAAAATGCGATTAAAACACAAATGGTCCACTGAAGTTTTGCAGTTTCGGAGCGCCGAGTTTAGGTTCCACAAACAAGACACGTCTCTCAATCTTTCTTAAGCAGCTTTCATTAATGACATTTATTTTATTCAGCCACCATAAGCTTGCTAAGGTCTGTGTTTTTATGCAATCGATTCAGATTGTATGTCACCACACTGCATATTCTGGAGTTTTAAAATAAATAAATGTAGAGAATCTGTAAGATGGTAACATGCTATCAGAAAAAGATTTTAGCAATGGTTTAGTGTTACACACAAAAGTTGCTTTTGCATCTCGCCATAGCGTCAGTTGCAGGTTGTAATGGTACTTGAATTACGTAACCATTACGGCACCTCACCTCAACCTTTCGATACCAGCAATATTCTACTGTGTTTCTGTAAAATAGTTAACATATTTCTGTGACAATATTCAGATTTGATTTCATTAATGTAGAAGTACTTTGATACATCGATATGTTTATATTGCAATGATATTATTCTTATGTGTATTCTTTCTTTTGTCAATATGATCTTTGACGTACTTGTAACTCTGATTTTAGGGCGCGTAAGCCTTAATTAGAGAGTGAAGTCTTGGTCGTCATGTTGAAAAGACCCAAATTGTAGTCAGTTTATGAAATGTGAACTTTAACGGTGAGGAATATATTTTCAAAATGGCTCTGAGCACTATGGGACTTAACATCTGTGGTCATCAGTCCCCTAGAACTTACAACTACTTAAACCTAACTAACCTAAGGACATCATACACATCCATGCCCGAAGCAGGATTCGAACCTGCGACCGTAGCAGTCACGCGGTTCCGGACTGAGCGCCTAGAACCGCTAGACCACCGCGGCCGGCGATATTTTCAAGTATGTTTTATATTGTGAAGTGATGTTGCAACAAAAGTAATAAAAAAAGAAGTGTAAATTAAATTCGGAGTGCTGATTACTTTTTTTACATCACCATTGTCTTAACTTGAAAAAGTTTAATCTTCAAGAATGGTTTATGAAACATATCTATAAAACTTTTGAATATCGCAGATTAACACCTAGGCCTCTTTGCATCCGAGCTTGGAATCATCACTACCTAGATTTTCGACGATTGAGCCATGAGTTCACAACGAGACCAGCGTGGGAAAAGATGAGTGCCTAGTTTATCCATTATTTCATGAAATGACTTTATTAGCTGTGCTCTAATGACACCTGCCACATAATATAACTTTGTTGTTGCCCGAAAATGCAATATTTAGCAGCGTGAGCAACACTACAATCATAATTAATTTTTGACCTTTGTTATGGTAGGGTTGTTAGAAGGTACAGTGGGCGAAGTTGAACAGACAGAGCGTCAGTGTTGAGAGTTGAATAGAGTGAGTGAGGTAAAAATATGGCACGGTAGTCGGGATTCGGAAAGAAAAAAAATCGTTTTCTTGAATCTTTATCTCCAGAGTAATTGTGTCTGATGCAGAATATTGTGGCCTAAAAGAAATTTAAAGCCAACGGCCTTGCCGACCGGTTCCCGTCAGATCACCGAAGTTAAGCGCTGTCGGGCTGGGCTAACACATGGATGGGTGACCATCCGGTCTGCCGAGCGCTGTTGGCAAGCTGGGTGCACTCAGCCCTTGTGAGGCAAACTGAGGAGCTACTTGATTGAGAAGTAGCGGCTCCGGTCGCGGAAACTGACATACTGCCGGGAGAGCGTTGTGCTGACCACATGCCCCTCCATATCCGCATCCAGTGACACCTATGTGCTAAGGATGACACGGCGGCCGGTCGGTACCGTTGGGCCTACATGCCCTGTTCGGAAGGAGAGGAGAGAGAGGAACATACATGCAAAATTCATAGTTCCCACTGAGTTTTTGGAATTTCGAAGCACTGAGTTTATCTTCCAGAGACTAGTTACCAGTATCAATGTTCTTTAAATAGCTCTTATGAGACATTTTTATATACAGGGGTTGTACAAAGATATGAAAATACCGCGAGAAATTAATGATGGAACGTAAATACCGATGCTAGCGAAGACTACAGGTTGCGCTGTTGTATTCGACCACGAACAACACCTGCGCAGTGTCCTCAACACGTTGCAAATGTCAGGAATGGTCAGAATAGTGTTCTCTGTAGTTTTGAGTGCATTGGGATTAGCCGAGCGGTCTAGGCGCTGCAGTCATGGACTGCGCGGCTGGTCCCGGCGGAGGTTCGAGTTCTCCCTCGGGCGTGGGTGTGTGAGTTTGTCCTTAGGATAATTTAGGTTAAGTAGTGTGTAAGCTTAGGGACTGATAACCTTAGCAGTTAAGTCCCATCAGATTTCACACACATTTGAACATTTTTTTTTGTGGTGCCTATGGTGGGTGCTTACGTAATCAAAGTAGCTGAAGTATTTATTGTTTCGAGAGGCACAATATCGAAAATTTATACAACATAAAGGGAAAGCGGAAAAGCATCATCAGTAAAGTCTCAACGTGGAGGAAAGTGTGTACTGAGTGGTCGTGACAGACGGTCACTGAAGAAAAATGGTTCAAATGGCTCTGAGCACTTTGGGACTCAACTGCTGTGGTCATCAGTCCCCTAGAACTTAGAACTACTTAAACCTAGCTAACCTAAGGACATCACACACATCCATGCCCGAGCAGGATTCGAACCTGCGACCGTAGCGGTCACGCGGTTCCAGACTGTAGCGCCTAGAACCGCGTCACTGAAGAAGATTGTGACTAAAAATAAGAGGACTACAGATACAAAAGTCACTGCAGAACTGAATGTCGGACTCGCGATCCCTGTCAGCACCAAAACGACACGAAGGGAGCTCCAGAGGCAGAGAATTCCAGGACGAGCTGGAATCCAAAACCACACATCAGTGATGCAAATGCCCGTAAAAAGGAAACGTGATACCAAGCCATAAAACCTGGACTGCGGAGCAATGGAAAACTGTTTCCAGCTTCTGGCCGTGTTTACGTCCGAAGAGTGAAACGTGGAGTGGATTCGGTGATGATTTGAGCAGCCACCCCGTGGCATTCCGTAGGTCTGATGGTTACCCCGGGTTACTGCCGAGGGTAATGTGACCATTCTGGCTGATCAGATCTATCCCATGGTACAATGTTTGCTCTTCAGTGGTTATGCTGCGTCTCCTGTTCATACAGCTCGCATAGTCCAGGGCTATGCACGAGGATGAATTGTCGCATCTAGCCTAGGCACCACAGTTACCAAATCTCTTTATTACTGAACCTTTATGGCCTACTTTGAAGCGTGATCGCTACCCACTTCCGTAACAGTTACCTCAGAGTGCCGCTATTTTGCAGGAATAATGGTATAGATTCCCTTGAACACCATACACGTGTTCATCCCTACCGTACCGTAGTAGCAATGTGCGGCTGTTTGCTGATGATGCTGTGGTGTACGGGAAGGTGTCGTCGTTGAGTGGCTGTAGGAGGATACGAGATGACTTGGACAGGATTTGTGATTGGTGTAAAGAATGGCAGCTAACTCTAAATATAGATAAATGTAAATTAATGCAGATGAATAGGAAAAAGAATCCTGTAATGTTTGAATAATCCATTAGTAGTGTAGCGCTTGACACAGTCACGTCGATTAAATATTTGGACGTAACATTGCAGAGCAATATGAAGTGGGACAAGTATGTAATGGCAGTTGTGGGGAAGGCGGATAGTCGTCTACCGTTCATTGGTACAATTTTGGGAAGACGTGGTTCATCTGTAAAGGAGACCGCTTATAAAACACTAATGCGACCTATTCTTGAATACTGCTCAAGCGTTTGGGATCCCTATCAGGGATTGAGGGAGAACATAAAAGCAATTCAGAGGCGGGCTGCTAGATTTGTTACTGGTAGGTTTGATCATCACGCGAGTGTTACGGAAATGCTTCAGGAACTCGGGTGGGAGTCTCTAGAGGAAAGGAGGCGTTCTTTTCGTGAATCGCTACTGAGGAAATTTAGAGAACCAGCATTTGAGGTTGGCTGCTGTACAATTTTTCTGCCGCCAACTTACATTTCGCGGAAAGACCACAAAGATAAGAGAGATTAGGGCTCGTACAGAGGCATATAGGCAGTCATTTTTCCCTCGTTCTGTGTGAGAGTGGAACAGGGATAGAAGATGCTAGTCGTGGTACGAGGTACCCTCCGCCACGCACCGTATGGAGGATTGCGGAGTATGTATGTAGATGTAGATGTAGACGATTGGACGCTGTTTTGAATGCCAACGGTTTTCCTACACCGTACTAGCCATGTAATGCATTGTGATTTGTGTTTCCACATTTTTCTCCACACCCTCTACAACGACCGCAGGTCTGATAAATTCTCTGTTTTTCCGCAGTTTATGCAGTACGTTACCATCTGGAAGTCTGTTTATGTTTATTTTTAATACGCTAAAGATTTTCAGATTACGACATATATCGAAACTACCCGAAGAATAAAAAAAAAAATATTTTAGCACCTTTACGGTGATTATACATAAAAGTCTGTAATCGCTTTTGATGCTTGGATGCAGCAGCAGCCAGAGGTACAGTTGATGAAGTTGAACAGGCAGATGCTGCTTGGAACTGGATGGAGCGAGTGAGATGAAATCTAGCATGTAAAGACGACATATATCGCAATAATCAGCAACGAGTTGTAGAAAACAAATTTAATTATCTTCATCTGTTTCAGGCACTTAGCGACCTTTTTCAGAATGTTATAACTATCGCAGTATTTACGGGTCTCAACAATAATGTGCATACAGCATGTGGTTCATAATGCCTGTACAAATGTGATATAAAGAAGCCAAACAACGACACACAAGCACTATGAACTATATGACGATGGCACTTAACGGTATGCGTGTTATTTTTGACACTTGCAAATAATGTGATAGGTATAAGTTTCTGAAGAAGGGCACTAAGTACCTGAAACCGGTTAAGAAATTAAATTTCTTTTATACAACTGGTTCTAATGATGTAGATGTACCCAACTACGCTTTCCAAGGATGGATAAAATGATCAACTGGAACGAAAAAAAAATTCTTAAAATGGTATCTCCCCAATACCCAAATCTGAAGAAGAATATGGTCGCCAAAATGCGATTAAAAAGCAACATACAAGCACTATGAACCATTTGACGACGGCATTTAACTGTATACATGCTATTGTTGACACTTCCAAATAATGCGATTGGTATAACTTTCTGAAGAAGGGCACTAAGTACCCAAAACCGGTGAAGAAATTAAATTTCTTTTAAACAACTGGTTGCTGATGATGTCGATATATAGAACTACAATTGATGAGGATGGATAAAATACTAAAAGGCGATATACTCGTCAACTGGAAAAAAAATTAATTCCTACAATGGTATCTCCCCAATATCCAAATCTTAAGAACAATTCGGTCGCCAAAATGTGATTAAAAAGCAGAGTCTCCTCCGAAGTGTCGTAGTTTCAAAGCGCCGAATTTAGCTCGCAAAACTTGTCACTAATCACTGATTTCATCAAACACCTTTCATAAACGTTATTTTTGTGTGTGACCACCAGAAGGTGCTAAAATCATTATTGCTCTCCAACTAGTTTCGCGAGTCTATCATCATATGTCTGACTTTTATTTTTTTATATTTTTTTTGAATATTTATTTTAAAATTCTCAAGTCTGATTGACGATGACACGCTGACTGCATTTAGTTGCAGAACAATAGAAGTTTTGGAAGCTTTATGGTAACTGTACATAAAAATGTCACCAGTGCATTTGGTCGTACCAACAGTGATGGGAAAAGTGAAAGAAGTTGTATAGGCAGGGACTGAGTGTTGAGAGGTGAATAGAGCGAATGAGGTACTCACGTAACAGGGCCGCCCATGTCTGCAGCGGCGGCTGTGCAGTCGACGGTAGGGTGAGTGTGTCCTCGCAGCTGTGTCTGCAGCTGTGGTCCGCAGCTGTGTCCGTCAGCGGCGGCTGCAGCCTGGCATCTGACCAGTCCCGAGGAAGGCGCGCCCGGCTGCGGCGAAACGAAAACGAAAACGGCCGCGCGAGAAAGTCACGCCCGATCCACTCTCCCCCTCTCCCTACCACTCTCTCTGTCTACTTCTTCACTGCCCCCTCTCTCTCTCTCTTTCTCTCACTGCCTCTCTTGCTCTCGTTTCTACTTCTCCGGCTGCGCGCGACCGCAGACAGTTGAAAAGAGGCCCCACAGTCCCGCGGCCTTATATATATAAACGTCGGTAGGGTCACGTGACCACGCCCACAGCCCTTCCCCCACCCCCCTTCGTCAACAGGACCACTCTCTCTCTTCCTCCCCTCTTTCAGATGCCCCCACCCTTCTTCCTCTTTACATCTCATTACGCACCACACAACTTCCTATGAACGTCTTCTTCTCCGAAGCATATTGGTCCTATCTGCCAGACAGTAGCAACGCAGAATTAATATCTGTCTTATACAGACCTCGTAACCACGGCGAATTTCAGGAATCGTACCGATACTGGGAAACGTGTCAAATGTCAAGAGGACAAAATTTTCCAAGGAGGGCGAATGCAATATTTCGACCTATGAAATAAACAGATATAACAACGACCAATTTCATGCAATAATCGATTGTTAGCATTCTTATGTCAGCATTTCACCCTTCATTTCATCAGTGAAATTAGACGTTTCTCTTTGTGGTCTGCGAAATGACTTTGTTGGTGGAAGAAAGATTTGAAATTATGGAAGCATATATGAAAACAAGTTCGATTAAAGAAACTCCCGAAATTTTCGGAGTCAAGTATTCGGGTAGAGACTATATGCATAAAAACTGGCGCATCTACGGATCTTCGCAAAATGTAAAACGACAAAGAATTCCTCCAGTTCGCACACTAGAAGTTACTGTAGACATTCTCAGAATTATTCACAGTCTAAAAAAGTCTACACGTAAGTTGGCCCAACAGGCGCATGTAAGTAGGAGGATGTTGAAAAGTCTCAATTTGAAGCGACGGTTGTGCAGCAATTATGGTAGGACAGCAATCAGAAATGTATAGAGAGATGCGCGTGACTTTTGAATAAAACCAAGGATGGTTTTTAAGACCCTTTCCATTACATCATGAGTGATGAAAGACGGTTTGCTCTTTCCGCTCATGCGCATTCACAGAACACTGGGTTCTGGACAAGGGAGAACACTAACGGTGTGTGTCAGCAGCCACGCCACGGTGAAAGATCCGACATTTGTTGCGGTGTAACAGCAACGCCCATCTTTGGACCGACATTTTTTGACAGTAACTTGAACGTGGTTGCATATATGGAAATTTCTGATATATTTTGTACTCAACTCACTGAATATGGAAGACAATGCTGCTTCTTCCAGCAAGACGGGGCAACATGCCACACGCCTTAGGTATCCCCGGAACGAATCCATGTATTCACTGAGGAACGAACTGTCGGCAAACATTTATGGACGTCACGTCTGCCGTATCTAATTAAATTGAATTTTCTTCCTGTGGGGGACTTGAAGAGCAAGATGTATAAAATGAATCCACACACAACACAGGAAATGAAAGACATCAGCCGTGAAGTTATCGCCATCGATATCCGAACTTTACGTTGGGTGTATGTGAATATAATTAAACGTGCACAGCTGTGTATAGATGTTCTGATAAATGTTTTTTCACTGTAATTTTCATTGTAAGTAAATAGTAAGTCCATTCATCTTTTCGTTTCTGTAATTTCACTGTATTTCCTGAGCGTATTTTTTTTTTTTAACCAGCCGCCTTTCGCTTTATTGAGGTAAAGCATTATCAGTGCTCTGTAATTAAAGATATTTATAATTTGATTTCTTTTTAAGGAGGGAAAACAGTAGTTCGTTAAAAATATGATTTTTTTTGACGTATGGTGATTTCCCCTTGGTTTCTCGCCTACATGCAGAGATGCCATCTGCTAACACACCTTTGGTGTCTTTCTTCATCAGACACTAACATTTGTCGCTGCTCGACAGAACTATGCACTTCATACGTTTTACACATCACACTTTTTCCTACACCACTGTTTTGTGTTTATATTTATACATATGTGTATTGTGTTTTCTGTTTTAAAGTGTAGCCAACATAACATTGCGACTACTTTGCCTTTGACATACACTTCTTTCTTTTTAACTTCATTGTATGTGTGTAATTCTACTCAATTAGGTTGTTGTGTATTTATATACTGTGACAGAGTAGAGAACGAACAGTGAAGGAGTGGTCTTTTTCATTAATTTATAATTTTTTTAGGTTGGGGTGGGGGGAAGCCATGTTGAGTGGTCGTAAGTGTACAGTAGTGTGGTGGAGTGTGAGTTGGAGGAGAAGGTGAGGAGCAAGAAGTGAAATGAGAGGGGGAGGGGGGGGGGGTTGGGTGTGAGAGGGTGAAGGATGAAAAAGGCTCTCTTTTCCATGCAGTTTCTTCATTTATTTTACATGGTGTCTGGTTGAATATTTATTTGATCAATGAGAAACTTTATTTTGAGGTAATGCTTTGTATATGGGCAAATTTTCTTGGAAAGGGAGGAGAGGTCTTTACTGATTCTTATGACGTTCATATCTTTTTCAATATACCTTCGTCTATGGTATTCTTGTTTTAGATGCTCAGCAAATGCTCCAACTTATTCTTCATATCTTGTGTCGAATGTCCTGGCAATCGTTCCAGCGTACATTTTTTTTCACAATCTCTGCAACTGAGCTGATAGGTACAAGATGGTTGCTATCTTCCTGGTTTAAAAATTTCCACGTGCCCAAAGCGTTAACTCAAAATAAACAGTTGCTTAATGACCATGTAAATATTGAAAACGAGATACTATATAAAATAACTGAAGAAATTGCATGAAAAATAAGAAAACCTTTTTCACGCTTCACCCTCTCCCACCAATCCCCCCTCCGCCCCCCCCCCCCCCAAATTTCATTTGCCTTCTTACTCCTTACCGTGTTCTGGAACTCAAACTCCACCACACTTATGACCACCTATCATGGCTTCCCCCTCCGCCACCTAAAAAAATAAAAGAATTAAAAAAGACTACTACTTCACTGTTCGTTCACTACTCTTATACAGCATATACATACACAGCAATAGAATTAAATAGAATTACACGCATAAAATTAATTTTAAAAAAAGAAGTATAGGCAATGTTAAGTTGACAAAGTACAGAACAGAAACCACAATATACACTTAGAAATATAAAAATAAACAGAAAACAGTGTTATAAGAAAAAGTGTGCTGCGTGAAACATAAGAAGTGCGTAAGTTCCGTATAGCAGCGAAAAATATGAATTAGTGTCTGATGACGTAAGACACCAAAGATGTGTTAGCAGACGGCATCTCTGCATGTAGGCTAGAAACCAAGCGGAAATCACCGTAAGTAAAAAAGTCGACATATTTTTAACGGACTGTTTTCCCACCTTAAAAGAAATCAAATTATAAATATCTTTTAATTACAGAACACTGATAATGCTTTACCACAAGAAAGTGAAATGTGTTTGGTGGGAAAAAAACACGCATATTCATGTAGTTGCAAAGACAGAGAGAAAATACCCTCAGGAATTATAAAGCAAATAAGGACAATATGGCCACGCAAATGAAGAAAATCACTTTATTTCCTTTGTACATACCCGGGGGTCTTCTATCTGCGCCAACATGTATTTAACCATTCATTCTGTAAGGTTCAGTCAGATGAGAAGATTCAATTGCCGATATCCGGAAAGGTATTGGGAGAGATGTCAGTCGTGTATATTGCTTATATCCACCTGTGTGCAGACCATAATAAACGTACATTTGTTGCTCATTAGTGTAGAGTGCCACAGCGATCACCTTCGTCTCAAAAAATTAGCTGAGTAGTGTATGGTTGCGTGGACTTATTAGTTGGTTTTTTTATCTAAATAATAATAATTTTTTTTAAACGTTGAGTCGAGCGCCCATATTTAATCCCTAGCCATTTACGTAGGCAGTGTCCTGTTCCGAGTGCTGTAATCTTTCCGAGTGGCCTACTTTCTTGAACTGAAAAGTAATTGCTTTCTTTAACTATATTTAATAAATTTTGTGGAATAGTAAATTTCATAATTATTCAGTGAGCATTCTTTCTGAAGAACTCCAAGTACTTTTTCAAAAAAGGATGGTTCAAGTTTAACCAAAGTGCAGTTGCAAAGATATGATCTAAAATGTTTTGCTTAATGTTGTTCTTTTTTTAATTGCAATACAAAATAAAGTTACGTGAATAAAACTGGAGTAGTTCAGAATAGTTACTGGCTAGCAAAACTGTGTGTCCTTTAGTTATTGTTCAGCGCTGTGCCGAGTAGAACGTTGCGTCGCACAGTTTGCGAATTTCGAGATGGCAGAGTTAAGAGGGGCAACGCGTCTGCGTTAAATTTTGCGTGAAGCTCACGGAAACCTTTAGAGAGACACAGCAAATAGTGCAGGAAGCCTACGGTGATGAGTGATTAGCCGTACTCGGTGTTACGGATGGTTCACACGGTTTAAAAACAGCCGGACGGAAGTTAAAGACGACCCTCATTCAGGACGCCCTTCGACGTCTACCCACGACTCTCATGACAGGAACGTGCGTCCCAATCGGAGACTGACTGTCCGAGGGACTGCAGAAGAATGTAACATTTCAGTCGGATCATGTCTTGAAATCCTGACACAGCATCTTGGAATGCATCGTGTCGCCGCCAAGTTCGTTCCACGACCAACAAGTCAAGACCAGAAAGACCTAAGCCTCGCAGTCTGTGAAGAGCTTTTGGATCGCGCAAATACTATTTGGCAAATGACCCAAGATTTTTGTGGCAGCTTTATTCACCCCTTCCTGTGCCAAAGTGAGATTTCATCCAGAATAGTGAATATCATCCTTCCTTCTAGTGTTGTAGCTTTACACTTCGCTTTTATTTTTGAAATGGGATGTGTTATTAATGACAAATTTCATAAGTGAAAATATGTCCTGCGAAGGTAGTGTGAATATCCCGAGTTCCTTAAATGAATGTCTGCAAGGTGATCTTGGGTGGGCTCCAGCTATTATTCTGATTACACGCTTTTGTGCAATGAATACTTTCTCTCTTAATGACGAATTGCCCCAAAATATGATGCCATATGAAAGCAGTGAATGAAAATAGTCATAGTAGGCTAATTTACTGATATGTTTATCACCAAATTTGCAATAACACTAATAGCATAAGTAGCCGAACCTAACCGTTTCAGCAGATCATCGATGTCTTTCTTCCAATTCAATTTCTCATCAATGCAAACACCCACAAATTTTGAATATTCTATCTTAGCAACAGACTTCCGTTCATAGTCTATATTTGTCAATGGTGTTATGACATTTATTGTTCAGGATTGTATAAACTGTGTTTTCTCAAAATTTAGAGAGAGTCCATTTGCAAAGAACCAGTTAATATTACTCTGAAAGACACTATTTGCTATTTCCTCAGCTGATTCTTGCTTCTTGGGTGTGATTACTATACTTGTATCATCAGCAAAAAGAACTAACTTTGCACCTTCATGAATACAGAGTGGCAAGTCGTTAATACACTCCTGGAAATTGAAATAAGAACACCGTGAATTCATTGTCCCAGGAAGGGGAAACTTTATTGACACATTCCTGGGGTCAGATACATCACATGATCACACTGACAGAACCACAGGCACATAGACACAGGCAACAGAGCATGCACAATGTCGGCACTAGTACAGTGTATATCCACCTTTCGCAGCAATGCAGGCTGCTATTCTCCCATGGAGACGATCGTAGAGATGCTGGATGTAGTCCTGTGGAACGGCTTGCCATGCCATTTCCACCTGGCGCCTCAGTTGGACCAGCGTTCGTGCTGGACGTCCAGACCGCGTGAGACGACGCTTCATCCAGTCCCAAACATGCTCAATGGGGGACAGATCCGGAGATCTTGCTGGCCAGGGTAGTTGACTTACACCTTCTAGAGCACGTTGGGTGGCACGGGATACATGCGGACGTGCATTGTCCTGTTGGAACAGCAAGTTCCCTTGCCGGTCTAGGAATGGTAGAACGATGGGTTCGATGACGGTTTGGATGTACCGTGCACTATTCAGTGTCCCCTCGACGATCACCAGTGGTGTACGGCCAGTGTAGGAGATCGCTCCCCACACCATGATGCCGGGTGTCGGCCCTGTGTGCCTCGGTCGTATGCAGTCCTGATTGTGGCGCTCACCTGCACGGCGCCAAACACGCATACGACCATCATTGGCACCAAGGCAGAAGCGACTCTCATCGCTGAAGACGACACGTCTCCATTCGTCCCTCCATTCACGCCTGTCGCGACACCACTGGAGGCGGGCTGCACGATGTTGGGGCGTGAGCGGAAGACGGCCTAACGGTGTGCGGGACCGTAGCCCAGCTTCACGGAGACGGTTGCGAATGGTCCTCGCCGATACCCCAGGAGCAACAGTGTCCCTAATTTGCTGGGAAGTGGCGGTGCGGTCCCCTACGGCACTGCGTAGGATCCTACGGTCTTGGCGTGCATCCGTGCGTCGCTGCGGTCCGGTCCCAGGTCGACGGGCACGTGCACCTTCCGCCGACCACTGGCGACAACATCGATGTACTGTGGAGACCTCACGCCCCACGTGTTGAGCAATTCGGCGGTACGTCCACCCGGCCTCCCACATGCCCACTATACGCCCTCGCTCAAAGTCCGTCAACTGCACATACGGTTCACGTCCACGCTGTCGCGGCATGCTACCAGTGTTAAAGACTGCGATGGAGCTCCGTATGCCACGGCAAACTGGCTGACACTGACGGCGGCAGTGCACAAATGCTGCGCAGCTAGCGCCATTCGACGGCCAACACCGCGGTTCCTGGTGTGTCCGCTGTGCCGTGCGTGTGATCATTGCTTGTACAGCCCTCTCGCAGTGTCCGGAGCAAGTATGGTGGGTCTGACACACCGGTGTCAATGTGTTCTTTTTTCCATTTCCAGGAGTGTATATATTAAGAACAATAAGGGACCCAAGACTGAACCCTGCGGGACACCAGTCTTGATACTGTACTGCCCTATCCTTCGTACTCTGCCGGCCGGGATGGCCGAGCGGTTCTAGGCGCTAAAGTCTTGAACCGCGGGGCCGCTACGGTCGCAGGTTCGAACCCTGCCTCGGGCATGGATGTGGTTTAGGTTAGTTAGGTTTAAGTAGTTCTAAGTTCTAGGGCACTGATGACCTCAGCAGTTAAGTCCCATAGTGCTCAGAGCCATTTTAACCATTTGAACCTTCACACTCTCCGCCCCTGTGGACTTTTTTAATTCCCAAAGCTGAAAACCCTGTCGAAAGCACGAAGATTTGCAACGATAGACGACATAAAAAAATAATCGCAGACAAGGCTTCGTGCCATCCAGACAGAGGTGTACCGAGGTTGGATCTGGAAGTGGAAACGGCGTTTGGAGCGGAGTACCAAATGTTGAGGAGAATATTTGTAAGGGGATCGCGCACAATAAGTGAGGATAGTCATCCCATTTCTTATTTCATTGGTCCACCTGATTTTCATCGCCCTTCTATAGCACCACATAACCAATGCTTAAATTACCTTCTTTTCTGATTTTTTCACCAGTCCACGACTCTCGTCCATACAATGCTGTGATCCAGACATACGAGGATGAGTCAAATGAAAACCTTAAATTTGTAGTAACAAATGGAAATTTTGCGCCATTATCCTGTAAGCGTGCTACAAACAGCGTGCAGAATGGCCTGTAGGTGGCAGCACAGTGCAGATGTACACATACCGTCGAAGTGTCAGTATAAAGATGGCCTCCCCACTTACGACTTGCACCAGGGAACAACTGTTATTCGGTTTTTGCGTAGTGAAGGTGTGAAACCTATTGAAATTCATCAACGAATGAAGATTCAGTACGGTGATGCATGTTTGTCATAGCAGCAAGTATACGAATGCAGTAGGAAGTTCGTAAATGGTGTGACTTCAGTGGAAAATGCTCCTCGTCCAGGTCAGGCATAACGAGTTGTGACTCCACAGATAATTGCAGCAGTTGAAGCCATATTGAAGGAAAACCGCCGAGTGGCACTGAATGACATTGCAGTATGAATACAGATTAGTCATGGGTCAGCACACGATGTGCTCCAGTTTCACAAAGTGTCTGCAAGATGGGTGCCACGGCAGCTGACTCCTGAAATGAGAGAACGACGTGTTGATGCTTGTGAAGAACTTCTTCGGCGCTCTGGACGAGAAGGTGATGGCTTCCTTGCAAGAATCGTTACTGGGGACGAAACCTGGGTTCACCTCCACCAACCGGAAACGAAGAGAGCGAGCAAGGAATGGCGCCAGTCCTCATCACCAAAACCAAAGAAGTTTCGAACAGAACCATCAGCAGGGAAGGTCATTATGACTCTCTTTTGGGACGAAAAAGGCGTCATTTTGGAGCATTACGTGCCTAAAGGAACCAGTCACCAGTGCATCATCCACAGATCTCCTAAAAAATCACCTGCGGCCTGCAATCAAATCAAAGCGACGTGGATTGCTGTCAGCAGGTGTCCTTTTGCAACATGACAATGCAAGGCCCCACACTGCCCGTACAACTGCTGCAATAACCACAGACCTGCATTTTGAGTGTCTTCCTCATCCACCACACTCACCAGACCTTGCCCAAAGTGATTTCCATATGTTTGGACCACTCAAAGACGCAATGGGAGGAAAGAACCGTTCTGATGAAGAGGTACGCCACGTGGTGCTTGAGTGGTTGCGCGGACTACCAAAAGAATTTTTTTTTCTAAAGGAATGTATGCACTTTGTAAGCGCTGGAGGATTTGCATTGAGCGTGGGGGAGATTATGTTGAAAAGTGATACAGCTTTGTACCACTTCTGCACAATAAACATTAAAAAAAAAATTTAAGATTTTCATTTGACTCACCCTCGTACTTTCTCAGAAATTCCTTCCTTAAATTGAGACCAATTTTTGATACTAGCAGACTTCTTTTGATCACAAACGCCGTGTTTTACTGTGCTAGTCTGCTTTTTTAAGTTACGCTTGCTTCGTTCGTCATACGTTTTCCTGGTTCCAACATCCGAGAATTAACTTCGTCTATGATGTCTTGTCTTGAAAGGAGTATATAAGATGAACACAACAAAAGCAAAACGAGGATAATGGAGTGTAGTCAAATTAAATCGGGTGATGCTGAGGGGATTAGATTAGGAAATGAGACACTTAAAGTAGTAAAGGAGTTTTGCTATTTAGGGAGTAAAATAACTGATGATGGTCGAAGTAGAGAGGATATGAAATGTAGATTGGCAATGGCAAGGAAATCGTTTCTGAAGAAGAGAAATTTGTTAACATCGAGTATAGATTTAAGTGTCAGGAAGTCGTTTCTGAAAGTATTTGTATGGAGTGTAGCCATGTATGGAAGTGAAACATGGACGATAACCAGTTTGGACAAGAAGAGAATAGAAGCTTTCGAAATGTGGTGCTATAGAAGAATGCTGAAGATAAGGTGGGTAGATCACGTAATTAATGAGGTGGTATTGAATAGGATTGGGGAGAAGAGAAGTTTGTGGCACAACTTGACTAGAAGAAGGGATCGGTTGGTAGGACATGTTTTGAGGCATCAAGGGATCACAAATTTAGCATTGGAGGGCAGCGTGGAGGGTAAAAATCGTAGAGGGAGACCAAGAGATGAATACACTAAGCAGATTCAGAAGGATGTAGGTTGCAGTAGGTACTGGGAGATGAAGAAGCTTGCACAGGATAGAGTAGCATGGAGAGCTGCATCAAACCAGTCTCAGGACTGAAGACCACAACAACATGATGTACATGTGCAACTGAAGTGACGGATCAAAATTTGTAACAAGACCGGGGACGCGAACCCAGGTCTGCTGCTCGCTATGCTGATGCGCTACCCAATACGCCACCCTGGCATAGCGGCTTTGCACAACTACACACCTCCATCCTCAATCCAAATTCCCATTAACGCCTCAGCCCAGTTGGTATTCCCCCTAAACTCGAACAGTATTGCTTTAGGAGTATCACAAGTGGGCTTATGTGCATATCAGTTTCGGTTGAGGACCTAGTCGTGCTAGACCGTGCTGTTGTGCAGTGGCAGCACGGTAGCTCAGCGTGTTCGGTCAGAGGGCTGACTACCCTCTGCAATAAAAAAAAGAACTGAGTGACAGGATCAACAACGAACTTCAACGGGTGTCATGTGATGTCCGCTACGACCAAGTACAATGAACAATAACGAACAAAATGACAAAGAAAACAGAGTGGCATAGTGGTTAGCACATATGCATAGTGAGCAGGACACCCAGTTCGAATCCTGACCTTGGTACAAATTTTCATTCGTCGTTTCGGTTTGTATATATGCATCATGGATGATTGATACTTGGAAATGATTGGAACCATATTGTGGTGTGCATACTGTAAGACCTTCGGTACACACACCATCAGATTATTTGACTTGTCGCTCTAACGAAGTAGGCGAGTGTCAGCAATATGTCTCGTGGTCTTATCGTGGCGTGTTTGTCTTCTGCCGTTAGGTCAGACGATAGAAATGCCACTTGCACGCTTAGAGTAGCAGATTGACGGTGACCAACTTTAAACAGAACTTGATTAATTTTCACACACATTTATTAAAATAATAAAAATCATAGACATTACGTAACTTGATTCTGGATGCTGTTTACAATTGACAATCTGAAGTTCCTTTGGTCTTGGTATGTTAATCTTATTCTAACATATCTCTGATACTTGACAAAGTGTCTATTCATTTATCTTCATAGCTATGTACAGGAATATGGTAATCTTATTAGGCGCAGACTGAAACTTGACTATAGACTGGTACAGACAAATGCAGACTAATGCAGACTGGTACAGACTGGTGCAGACAAATGCAGACTGACAAATCGGAGGTCTGTACACTCATTATAATACCTCGAGCGTTCAGGTATCACTCCGCGAGTGTGATCCGTGAGGAGAGAAGGTTCTATGTTAGCAGCAATCTCGTTGGCTGCGTTACATATTAATACGCGGATCGGCGGAAGCAGAATTTGGTCCGTCTCTAAGACAGCGCCATCTCGTAGTGCGGAGACGGACGAGCGCTGCGCCTGCGCTGTTGTGCGTAGCGGGGCGCGGTCTAGTGGGAAAGCTGTGTACGGGCTGACTACGCAGAACTATGTACACAACACATATCGTATCATTTAACTTCAACTACTTTTCCATCCTCAATTCTGATGCTAACTTTACCACTAGTTTTGTTTCCGCTACATGTAATTATCTCCTTCTCCCTCAGTTTACTCTCAATCCATATTCTGTGGTCAGTAGACTGTTGATTTCATTCATTTTGTTCTGCAGTTCTTGTTCACTTTCGCTGGGGATAGCGGCGTCATCATCACTGACATCCTTCCACTCTGAAATTTAACATGAATCCTGATCCTGTCTTTTATTTCCATCATTGCTTCTTAATTGTATCCTTTTATGCTTTTTATCTCAGTACTCCGTTCTTGATATGCTATTCTTCTCGTTCCATATTGGTTCTTACACACTGCAGAGCCAAGGAAACTGGTACACCTTCCTAATATCGTGTAGGGCCCCCGTGAGCTCGCAGAAGTGCCGCAACACGTGCCATGGACACAACTAATATCTCAAGTAGTGCTGGAGAGAACTGACACCATGAGTCCTGCAGGGCTGTACATAAATCCGTGAGAGTACGAGGGGGTGGAGATATATTCTGAACAGCACGTTGCAAGGCATCCCAGATATGCTCAATAATGTTCATGTGTGGGTAGTTTGGTGGCCAGCAGAAGTGTTTAAACTCAGAAGAGTGTTCGTGGAGCCACTCTGTAGCAATTCTGGACGCGAGGTGATGTCGCATTGTCCTGCTGAAACTGCCCAACTTCGTCATAATGCACAATGGACATGAATAGATGCAGGCGATCAGACAGGATGCTTACATAGGTGTCACCCGTCAGAATGGTATCTAGACACATCAGGGGTCCCATATCACTCCACACGTGCCATGGACACAACTAATATCTCAGGTAGTGCTGGAGAGAACTGACACCATGAGTCCTGCAGGGCTGTACATAAATCCGTGAGAGTACGAGGGGGTGGAGATATATTCTGAACAGCACGTTGCAAGGCATCCCAGATATGCTCAATAATGTTCATGTGTGGGTAGTTTGGTGGCCAGCAGAAGTGTTTAAACTCAGAAGAGTGTTCGTGGAGCCACTCTGTAGCAATTCTGGACGCGAGGTGATGTCGCATTGTCCTGCTGAAACTGCCCAACTTCGTCAGAATGCACAATGGACATGAATAGATGCAGGCGATCAGACAGGATGCTTACATAGGTGTCACCCGTCAGAATGGTATCTAGACACATCAGGGGTCCCATATCACTCCACACGTGCCATGGACACAACTAATATCTCAGGTAGTGCTGGAGAGAACTGACACCATGAGTCCTGCAGGGCTGTACATAAATCCGTGAGAGTACGAGGGGGTGGAGATATATTCTGAACAGCACGTTGCAAGGCATCCCAGATATGCTCAATAATGTTCATGTGTGGGTAGTTTGGTGGCCAGCGGAAGTGTTTAAACTCAGAAGAGTGTTCGTGGAGCCACTCTGTAGCAATTCTGGACGCGAGGTGATGTCGCATTGTCCTGCTGAAACTGCCCAACTTCGTCATAATGCACAATGGACATGAATAGATGCAGGCGATCAGACAGGATGCTTACATAGGTGTCACCCGTCAGAATGGTATCTAGACACATCAGGGGTCCCATATCACTCCACACGTGCCATGGACACAACTAATATCTCAAGAAGTGCTGGAGAGGACACGATGAATCCTGCACGGCTGTCCATAAATCCGTGAGAGTACGAGGGGGTGGAGATATATTCTGAACAGCACGTTGCAAGGCATCCCAGATATGCTCAATAATGTTCATGTGTGGGTAGTTTGGTGGCCAGCAGAAGTGTTTAAACTCAGAAGAGTGTTCGTGGAGCCACTCTGTAGCAATTCTGGACGCGAGGTGATGTCGCATTGTCCTGCTGAAACTGCCCAACTTCGTCAGAATGCACAATGGACATGAATAGATGCAGGCGATCAGACAGGATGCTTACATAGGTGTCACCCGTCAGAATGGTATCTAGACACATCAGGGGTCCCATATCACTCCACACGTGCCATGGACACAACTAATATCTCAGGTAGTGCTGGAGAGAACTGACACCATGAGTCCTGCAGGGCTGTACATAAATCCGTGAGAGTACGAGGGGGTGGAGATATATTCTGAACAGCACGTTGCAAGGCATCCCAGATATGCTCAATAATGTTCATGTGTGGGTAGTTTGGTGGCCAGCGGAAGTGTTTAAACTCAGAAGAGTGTTCGTGGAGCCACTCTGTAGCAATTCTGGACGCGAGGTGATGTCGCATTGTCCTGCTGAAACTGCCCAACTTCGTCATAATGCACAATGGACATGAATAGATGCAGGCGATCAGACAGGATGCTTACATAGGTGTCACCCGTCAGAATGGTATCTAGACACATCAGGGGTCCCATATCACTCCACACGTGCCATGGACACAACTAATATCTCAAGAAGTGCTGGAGAGGACACGATGAATCCTGCACGGCTGTCCATAAATCCGTGAGAGTACGAGGGGGTGGAGATATATTCTGAACAGCACGTTGCAAGGCATCCCAGATATGCTCAATAATGTTCATGTGTGGGTAGTTTGGTGGCCAGCGGAAGTGTTTAAACTCAGAAGAGTGTTCGTGGAGCCACTCTGTAGCAATTCTGGACGCGAGGTGATGTCGCATTGTCCTGCTGAAACTGCCCAACTTCGTCAGAATGCACAATGGACATGAATAGATGCAGGCGATCAGACAGGATGCTTACATAGGTGTCACCCGTCAGAATGGTATCTAGACACATCAGGGGTCCCATATCACTCCACACGTGCCATGGACACAACTAATATCTCAAGTAGTGCTGGAGAGAACTGACACCATGAGTCCTGCAGGGCTGTACATAAATCCCGGAGAGTACGAGGGGGTGGAGATATATTCTGAACAGCACGTTGCAAGGCATCCCAGATATGCTCAATAATGTTCATGTGTGGGTAGTTTGGTGGCCAGCGGAAGTGTTTAAACTCAGAAGAGTGTTTGTGGAGCCACTCTGTAGCAATTCTGGATGCGACGTGATGTCGCATTGTCCTGCTGAAACTGCCCAACTTCGTCATAATGCACAATGGACATGAATAGATGCAGGCGATCAGACAGGATGCTTACATAGGTGTCACCCGTCAGAATGGTATCTAGACACATCAGGGGTCCCATATCACTCCACACGTGCCATGGACACAACTAATATCTCAAGAAGTGCTGGAGAGGACACGATGAATCCTGCACGGCTGTCCATAAATCCGTGAGAGTACGAGGGGGTGGAGATATATTCTGAACAGCACGTTGCAAGGCATCCCAGATATGCTCAATAATGTTCATGTGTGGGTAGTTTGGTGGCCAGCGGAAGTGTTTAAACTCAGAAGAGTGTTCGTGGAGCCACTCTGTAGCAATTCTGGACGCGAGGTGATGTCGCATTGTCCTGCTGAAACTGCCCAACTTCGTCATAATGCACAATGGACATGAATAGATGCAGGCGATCAGACAGGATGCTTACATAGGTGTGACCCGTCAGAATGGTATCTAGACACATCAGGGGTCCCATATCACTCCACACGTGCCATGGACACAACTAATATCTCAAATAGTGCTGGAGAGGACACGATGAATCCTGCACGGCTGTCCATAAATCCGTGAGAGTACGAGGGGGTGGAGATATATTCTGAACAGCACGTTGCAAGGCATCCCAGATATGCTCAATAATGTTCATGTGTGGGTAGTTTGGTGGCCAGCGGAAGTGTTTAAACTCAGAAGAGTGTTCGTGGAGCCACTCTGTAGCAATTCTGGACGCGAGGTGATGTCGCATTGTCCTGCTGAAACTGCCCAACTTCGTCATAATGCACAATGGACATGAATAGATGCAGGCGATCAGACAGGATGCTTACATAGGTGTCACCTGTCAGAATGGTATCTAGACACATCAGGGGTCCCATACCACTCCACACGTGCCATGGACACAACTAATATCTCAAATAGAGCTGGAGAGGACACGATGAATCCTGCACGGCTGTCCATAAATCCGTGAGAGTACGAGGGGGTGGAGATATATTCTGAACAGCACGTTGCAAGGCATCCCAGATATGCTCAATAATGTTCATGTGTGGGTAGTTTGGTGGCCAGCAGAAGTGTTTAAACTCAGAAGAGTGTTCGTGGAGCCACTCTGTAGCAATTCTGGACGCGAGGTGATGTCGCATTGTCCTGCTGAAACTGCCCAACTTCGTCAGAATGCACAATGGACATGAATAGATGCAGGCGATCAGACAGGATGCTTACATAGGTGTCACCCGTCAGAATGGTATCTAGACACATCAGGGGTCCCATATCACTCCACACGTGCCATGGACACAACTAATATCTCAAATAGTGCTGGAGAGGACACGATGAATCCTGCACGGCTGTCCATAAATCCGTGAGAGTACGAGGGGGTGGAGATATATTCTGAACAGCACGTTGCAAGGCATCCCAGATATGCTCAATAATGTTCATGTGTGGGTAGTTTGGTGGCCAGCGGAAGTGTTTAAACTCAGAAGAGTGTTCGTGGAGCCACTCTGTAGCAATTCTGGACGCGAGGTGATGTCGCATTGTCCTGCTGAAACTGCCCAACTTCGTCATAATGCACAATGGACATGAATAGATGCAGGCGATCAGACAGGATGCTTACATAGGTGTCACCCGTCAGAATGGTATCTAGACACATCAGGGGTCCCATATCACTCCACACGTGCCATGGACACAACTAATATCTCAAGTAGTGCTGGAGAGAACTGACACCATGGGTCCTGCAGGGCTGTACATAAATCCGTGAGAGTACGAGGGGGTGGAGATATATTCTGAACAGCACGTTGCAAGGCATCCCAGATATGCTCAATAATGTTCATGTGTGGGTAGTTTGGTGGCCAGCGGATGTGTTTAAACTCAGAAGAGTGTTCGTGGAGCCACTCTGTAGCAATTCTGGACGCGAGGTGATGTCGCATTGTCCTGCTGAAACTGCCCAACTTCGTCAGAATGCACAATGGACATGAATAGATGCAGGCGATCAGACAGGATGCTTACATAGGTGTCACCCGTCAGAATGGTATCTAGACACATCAGGGGTCCCATATCACTCCACACGTGCCATGGACACAACTAATATCTCAAATAGTGCTGGAGAGGACACGATGAATCCTGCACGGCTGTCCATAAATCCGTGAGAGTACGAGGGGGTGGAGATATATTCTGAACAGCACGTTGCAAGGCATCCCAGATATGCTCAATAATGTTCATGTGTGGGTAGTTTGGTGGCCAGCGGAAGTGTTTAAACTCAGAAGAGTGTTCGTGGAGCCACTCTGTAGCAATTCTGGACGCGAGGTGATGTCGCATTGTCCTGCTGAAACTGCCCAACTTCGTCATAATGCACAATGGACATGAATAGATGCAGGCGATCAGACAGGATGCTTACATAGGTGTCACCCGTCAGAATGGTATCTAGACACATCAGGGGTCCCATATCACTCCACACGTGCCATGGACACAACTAATATCTCAGGTAGTGCTGGAGGGAACTGACACCATGAGTCCTGCAGGGCTGTACATAAATCCGTGAGAGTACGAAGGGGTGGAGATATATTCTGAACAGCACGTTGCAAGGCATCCCAGATATGCTCAATAATGTTCATGTGTGGGTAGTTTGGTGGCCAGCGGAAGTGTTTAAACTCAGAAGAGTGTTCGTGGAGCCACTCTCTAGCAATTCTGGACGCGAGGTGATGTCGCATTGTCCTGCTGAAACTGCTCAACTTCGTCAGAATGCACAATGGACATGAATAGATGCAGGCGATCAGACAGGATGCTTACATAGGTGTCACCTGTCAGAATGGTATCTAGACACATCAGGGGTCCCATATCACTCCACACGTGCCATGGGCACAACTAATATCTCAAGTAGTGCTGGAGAGAACTGACACCATGAGTCCTGCAGGGCTGTACATAAATCCGTGAGAGTACGAGGGGGTGGAGATATATTCTGAACAGCACGTTGCAAGGCATCCCAGATATGCTCAATAATGTTCATGTGTGGGTAGTTTGGTGGCCAGCGGAAGTGTTTAAACTCAGAAGAATGTTCGTTGAGCCACTCTGTAGCAATTCTGGACGCGAGGTGATGTCGCATTGTCCTGCTGAATTTGCCCAACTTCGTCATAATGCACAATGGACATGAATAGATGCAGGCGATCAGACAGGATGCTTACATAGGTGTCACCCGTCAGAATGGTATCTAGACACATCAGGGGTCCCATATCACTCCACACGTGCCATGGACACAACTAATATCTCAAATAGTGCTGGAGAGGACACGATGAATCCTGCACGGCTGTCCATAAATCCGTGAGAGTACGAGGGGGTGGAGATATATTCTGAACAGCACGTTGCAAGGCATCCCAGATATGCTCAATAATGTTCATGTGTGGGTAGTTTGGTGGCCAGCGGAAGTGTTTAAACTCAGAAGAGTGTTCGTGGAGCCACTCTGTAGCAATTCTGGACGCGAGGTGATGTCGCATTGTCCTGCTGAAACTGCCCAACTTCGTCATAATGCACAATGGACATGAATAGATGCAGGCGATCAGACAGGATGCTTACATAGGTGTCACCCGTCAGAATGGTATCTAGACACATCAGGGGTCCCATATCACTCCACACGTGCCATGGACACAACTAATATCTCAAGTAGTGCTGGAGAGAACTGACACCATGAGTCCTGCAGGGCTGTACATAAATCCCGGAGAGTACGAGGGGGTGGAGATATATTCTGAACAGCACGTTGCAAGGCATCCCAGATATGCTCAATAATGTTCGTGTGTGGGTAGTTTGGTGGCCAGCGGAAGTGTTTAAACTCAGAAGAGTGTTCGTGGAGCCACTCTGTAGCAATTCTGGACGCGAGGCGATGTCGCATTGTCCTGCTGAAACTGCCCAACTTCGTCATAATGCACAATGGACATGAATAGATGCAGGCGATCAGACAGGATGCTTACATAGGTGTCACCCGTCAGAATGGTATCTAGACACATCAGGGGTCCCATATCACTCCACACGTGCCATGGACACAACTAATATCTCAAGTAGTGCTGGAGAGGACACGATGAATCCTGCACGGCTGTCCATAAATCCGTGAGAGTACGAGGGGGTGGAGATATATTCTGAACAGCACGTTGCAAGGCATCCCAGATATGCTCAATAATGTTCGTGTGTGGGTAGTTTGGTGGCCAGCGGAAGTGTTTAAACTCAGAAGAGTGTTCGTGGAGCCACTCTGTAGCAATTCTGGACGCGAGGTGATGTCGCATTGTCCTGCTGAAACTGCCCAACTTCGTCAGAATGCACAATGGACATGAATAGATGCAGGCGATCAGACAGGATGCTTACATAGGTGTCACCTGTCAGAATGGTATCTAGACACATCAGGGGTCCCATATCACTCCACACGTGCTATGGACACAACTAATATCTCAAGTAGTGCTGGAGAGGACACGATGAATCCTGCACGGCTGTCCATAAATCCGTGAGAGTACGAGGGGGTGGAGATATATTCTGAACAGCACGTTGCAAGGCATCCCAGATATGCTCAATAATGTTCGTGTGTGGGTAGTTTGGTGGCCAGCGGAAGTGTTTAAACTCAGAAGAGTGTTCGTGGAGCCACTCTGTAGCAATTCTGGACGCGAGGTGATGTCGCATTGTCCTGCTGAAACTGCCCAACTTCGTCATAATGCACAATGGACATGAATAGATGCAGGCGATCAGACAGGATGCTTACATAGGTGTCACCTGTCAGAATGGTATCTAGACACATCAGGGGTCCCATATCACTCCACACGTGCCATGGACACAACTAATATCTCAAGTAGTGCTGGAGAGGACACGAAGAATCCTGCACGGCTGTCCATAAATCCGTGAGAGTACGAGGGGGTGGAGATATATTCTGAACAGCACGTTGCAAGGCATCCCAGATATGCTCAATAATGTTCGTGTGTGGGTAGTTTGGTGGCCAGCGGAAGTGTTTAAACTCAGAAGAGTGTTCGTGGAGCCACTCTGTAGCAATTCTGGACGCGAGGCGATGTCGCATTGTCCTGCTGAAACTGCCCAACTTCGTCATAATGCACAATGGACATGAATAGATGCAGGCGATCAGACAGGATGCTTACATAGGTGTCACCCGTCAGAATGGTATCTAGACACATCAGGGGTCCCATATCACTCCACACGTGCCATGGACACAACTAATATCTCAAGTAGTGCTGGAGAGGACACGATGAATCCTGCACGGCTGTCCATAAATCCCTGAGTCTACGAGGGGGTGGAGATATATTCTGAACAGCACGTTGCAAGGCATCCCAGATATGCTCAATAATGTTCGTGTGTGGGTAGTTTGGTGGCCAGCGGAAGTGTTTAAACTCAGAAGAGTGTTTGTGGAGCCACTCTGTAGCAATTCTGGACGCGAGGCGATGTCGCATTGTCCTGCTGAAACTGCCCAACTTCGTCAGAATGCACAATGGACATGAATAGATGCAGGCGATCAGACAGGATGCTTACATAGGTGTCACCCGTCAGAATGGTATCTAGACACATCAGGGGTCCCATATCACTCCACACGTGCCATGGACACAACTAATATCTCAAATAGTGCTGGAGAGGACACGATGAATCCTGCACGGCTGTCCATAAATCCGTGAGAGTACGAGGGGGTGGAGATATATTCTGAACAGCACGTTGCAAGGCATCCCAGATATGCTCAATAATGTTCGTGTGTGGGTAGTTTGGTGGCCAGCGGAAGTGTTTAAACTCAGAAGAGTGTTCGTGGAGCCACTCTGTAGCAATTCTGGACGCGAGGCGATGTCGCATTGTCCTGCTGAAACTGCCCAACTTCGTCAGAATGCACAATGGACATGAATAGATGCAGGCGATCAGACAGGATGCTTACATAGGTGTCACCTGACAGAATGGTATCTAGACACATCAGGGGTCCCATATCACTCCACACGTGCCATGGACACAACTAATATCTCAAGTACTGCTGGAGAGGACACGATGAATCCTGCACGGCTGTCCATAAATCCGTGAGAGTACGAGGGGGTGGAGATATATTCTGAACAGCACGTTGCAAGGCATCCCAGATATGCTCAATAATGTTCGTGTGTGGGTAGTTTGGTGGCCAGCGGAAGTGTTTAAACTCAGAAGAGTGTTCGTGGAGCCACTCTGTAGCAATTCTGGACGCGAGGCGATGTCGCATTGTCCTGCTGAAACTGCCCAACTTCGTCAGAATGCACAATGGACATGAATAGATGCAGGCGATCAGACAGGATGCTTACATAGGTGTCACCTGTCAGAATGGTATCTAGACACATCAGGGGTCCCATATCACTCCACACGTGCCATGGACACAACTAATATCTCAAGTAGTGCTGGAGAGGACACGATGAATCCTGCACGGCTGTCCATAAATCCCTGAGTGTACGAGGGGGTGGAGATATATTCTGAACAGCACGTTGCAAGGCATCCCAGATATGCTCAATAATGTTCGTGTGTGGGTAGTTTGGTGGCCAGCGGAAGTGTTTAAACTCAGAAGAGTGTTCGTGGAGCCACTCTGTAGCAATTCTGGACGCGAGGCGATGTCGCATTGTCCTGCTGAAACTGCCCAACTTCGTCAGAATGCACAATGGACATGAATAGATGCAGGCGATCAGACGGGATGCTTACATAGGTGTCACCCGTCAGAATGGTATCTAGACACATCAGGGGTCCCATATCACTCCACACGTGCCATGGACACAACTAATATCTCAAATAGTGCTGGAGAGGACACGATGAATCCTGCACGGCTGTCCATAAATCCGTGAGAGTACGAGGGGGTGGAGATATATTCTGAACAGCACGTTGCAAGGCATCCCAGATATGCTCAATAAAGTTCGTGTGTGGGTAGTTTGGTGGCCAGCGGAAGTGTTTAAACTCAGAAGAGTGTTCGTGGAGCCACTCTGTAGCAATTCTGGACGCGAGGTGATGTCGCATTGTCCTGCTGAAACTGCCCAACTTCGTCAGAATGCACAATGGACATGAATAGATGCAGGCGATCAGACAGGATGCTTACATAGGTGTCACCTGTCAGAATGGTATCTAGACACATCAGGGGTCCCATATCACTCCACACGTGCCATGGACACAACTAATATCTCAAATAGTGCTGGAGAGGACACGATGAATCCTGCACGGCTGTCCATAAATCCGTGAGAGTACGAGGGGGTGGAGATATATTCTGAACAGCACGTTGCAAGGCATCCCAGATATGCTCAATAATGTTCGAGTGTGGGTAGTTTGGTGGCCAGCGGAAGTGTTTAAACTCAGAAGAGTGTTCGTGGAGCCACTCTGTAGCAATTCTGGACGCGAGGCGATGTCGCATTGTCCTGCTGAAACTGCCCAACTTCGTCAGAATGCACAATGGACATGAATAGATGCAGGCGATCAGACAGGATGCTTACATAGGTGTCACCTGACAGAATGGTATCTAGACACATCAGGGGTCCCATATCACTCCACACGTGCCATGGACACAACTAATATCTCAAGTAGTGCTGGAGAGGACACGATGAATCCTGCACGGCTGTCCATAAATCCGTGAGAGTACGAGGGGGTGGAGATATATTCTGAACAGCACGTTGCAAGGCATCCCAGATATGCTCAATAATGTTCGTGTGTGGGTAGTTTGGTGGCCAGCGGAAGTGTTTAAACTCAGAAGAGTGTTCGTGGAGCCACTCTGTAGCAATTCTGGACGCGAGGCGATGTCGCATTGTCCTGCTGAAATTGCCCAACTTCGTCAGAATGCTCAATGGACATGAATAGATGCAGGCGATCAGACAGGATGCTTACATAGGTGTCACCCATCAGAATGGTATCTAGACACATCAGGGGTCCCATATCACTCCACACGTGCCATGGACACAACTAATATCTCAAGTAGTGCTGGAGAGGACACGATGAATCCTGCACGGCTGTCCATAAATCCCTGAGTGTACGAGGGGGTGGAGATATATTCTGAACAGCACGTTGCAAGGCATCCCAGATATGCTCAATAATGTTCGTGTGTGGGTAGTTTGGTGGCCAGCGGAAGTGTTTAAACTCAGAAGAGTGTTCGTGGAGCCACTCCGTAGCAATTCTGGACGCGAGGCGATGTCGCATTGTCCTGCTGAAACTGCCCAACTTCGTCAGAATGCACAATGGACATGAATAGATGCAGGCGATCAGACGGGATGCTTACATAGGTGTCACCCGTCAGAATGGTATCTAGACACATCAGGGGTCCCATATCACTCCACACGTGCCATGGACACAACTAATATCTCAAATAGTGCTGGAGAGGACACGATGAATCCTGCACGGCTGTCCATAAATCCGTGAGAGTACGAGGGGGTGGAGATATATTCTGAACAGCACGTTGCAAGGCATCCCAGATATGCTCAATAATGTTCGTGTGTGGGTAGTTTGGTGGCCAGCGGAAGTGTTTAAACTCAGAAGAGTGTTCGTGGAGCCACTCTGTAGCAATTCTGGACGCGAGGTGATGTCGCATTGTCCTGCTGAAACTGCCCAACTTCGTCAGAATGCACAATGGACATGAATAGATGCAGGCGATCAGACAGGATGCTTACATAGGTGTCACCTGTCAGAATGGTATCTAGACACATCAGGGGTCCCATATCACTCCACACGTGCCATGGACACAACTAATATCTCAAATAGTGCTGGAGAGGACACGATGAATCCTGCACGGCTGTCCATAAATCCGTGAGAGTACGAGGGGGTGGAGATATATTCTGAACAGCACGTTGCAAGGCATCCCAGATATGCTCAATAATGTTCGAGTGTGGGTAGTTTGGTGGCCAGCGGAAGTGTTTAAACTCAGAAGAGTGTTCGTGGAGCCACTCTGTAGCAATTCTGGACGCGAGGCGATGTCGCATTGTCCTGCTGAAACTGCCCAACTTCGTCAGAATGCACAATGGACATGAATAGATGCAGGCGATCAGACGGGATGCTTACATAGGTGTCACCTGTCAGAATGGTATCTAGACACATCAGGGGTCCCATATCACTCCACACGTGCCATGGACACAACTAATATCTCAAATAGTGCTGGAGAGGACACGATGAATCCTGCACGGCTGTCCATAAATCCGTGAGAGTACGAGGGGGTGGAGATATATTCTGAACAGCACGTTGCAAGGCATCCCAGATATGCTCAATAATGTTCGTGTGTGGGTAGTTTGGTGGCCAGCGGAAGTGTTTAAACTCAGAAGAGTGTTCGTGGAGCCACTCTGTAGCAATTCTGGACGCGAGGTGATGTCGCATTGTCCTGCTGAAACTGCCCAACTTCGTCAGAATGCACAATGGACATGAATAGATGCAGGCGATCAGACAGGATGCTTACATAGGTGTCACCTGTCAGAATGGTATCTAGACACATCAGGGGTCCCATATCACTCCACACGTGCCATGGACACAACTAATATCTCAAATAGTGCTGGAGAGGACACGATGAATCCTGCACGGCTGTCCATAAATCCGTGAGAGTACGAGGGGGTGGAGATATATTCTGAACAGCACGTTGCAAGGCATCCCAGATATGCTCAATAATGTTCGAGTGTGGGTAGTTTGGTGGCCAGCGGAAGTGTTTAAACTCAGAAGAGTGTTCGTGGAGCCACTCTGTAGCAATTCTGGACGCGAGGCGATGTCGCATTGTCCTGCTGAAATTGCCCAACTTCGTCAGAATGCACAATGGACATGAATAGATGCAGGCGATCAGACAGGATGCTTACATAGGTGTCACCCATCAGAATGGTATCTAGACACATCAGGGGTCCCATATCACTCCACACGTGCCATGGACACAACTAATATCTCAAGTAGTGCTGGAGAGGACACGATGAATCCTGCACGGCTGTCCATAAATCCCTGAGTGTACGAGGGGGTGGAGATATATTCTGAACAGCACGTTGCAAGGCATCCCAGATATGCTCAATAATGTTCGTGTGTGGGTAGTTTGGTGGCCAGCGGAAGTGTTTAAACTCAGAAGAGTGTTCGTGGAGCCACTCTGTAGCAATTCTGGACGCGAGGCGATGTCGCATTGTCCTGCTGAAACTGCCCAACTTCGTCAGAATGCACAATGGACATGAATAGATGCAGGCGATCAGACGGGATGCTTACATAGGTGTCACCCGTCAGAATGGTATCTAGACACATCAGGGGTCCCATATCACTCCACACGTGCCATGGACACAACTAATATCTCAAATAGTGCTGGAGAGGACACGATGAATCCTGCACGGCTGTCCATAAATCCGTGAGAGTACGAGGGGGTGGAGATATATTCTGAACAGCACGTTGCAAGGCATCCCAGATATGCTCAATAATGTTCGTGTGTGGGTAGTTTGGTGGCCAGCGGAAGTGTTTAAACTCAGAAGAGTGTTCGTGGAGCCACTCTGTAGCAATTCTGGACGCGAGGTGATGTCGCATTGTCCTGCTGAAACTGCCCAACTTCGTCAGAATGCACAATGGACATGAATAGATGCAGGCGATCAGACAGGATGCTTACATAGGTGTCACCTGTCAGAATGGTATCTAGACACATCAGGGGTCCCATATCACTCCACACGTGCCATGGACACAACTAATATCTCAAATAGTGCTGGAGAGGACACGATGAATCCTGCACGGCTGTCCATAAATCCGTGAGAGTACGAGGGGGTGGAGATATATTCTGAACAGCACGTTGCAAGGCATCCCAGATATGCTCAATAATGTTCGAGTGTGGGTAGTTTGGTGGCCAGCGGAAGTGTTTAAACTCAGAAGAGTGTTCGTGGAGCCACTCTGTAGCAATTCTGGACGCGAGGCGATGTCGCATTGTCCTGCTGAAACTGCCCAACTTCGTCAGAATGCACAATGGACATGAATAGATGCAGGCGATCAGACAGGATGCTTACATAGGTGTCACCCGTCAGAATGGTATCTAGACACATCAGGGGTCCCATATCACTCCACACGTGCCATGGACACAACTAATATCTCAAGTAGTGCTGGAGAGGACACGATGAATCCTGCACGGCTGTCCATAAATCCCTGAGTGTACGAGGGGGTGGAGATATATTCTGAACAGCACGTTGCAAGGCATCCCAGATATGCTCAATAATGTTCATGTGTGGGTAGTTTGGTGGCCAGCGGAAGTGTTTAAACTCAGAAGAGTGTTCGTGGAGCCACTCTGTAGCAATTCTGGACGCGAGGTGATGTCGCATTGTCCTGCTGAAACTGCCCAACTTCGTCATAATGCACAATGGACATGAATAGATGCAGGCGATCAGACAGGATGCTTACATAGGTGTCACCTGTCAGAATGGTATCTAGACACATCAGGGGTCCCATATCACTCCACACGTGCCATGGACACAACTAATATCTCAAGTAGTGCTGGAGAGAACTGACACCATTAGTCCTGCAGGGCTGTACATAAATCCGTGAGAGTACGAGGGGATGGAGATATATTCTGAACAGCACGTTGCAAGGCATCCCAGATATGCTCAATAATGTTCATGTGTGGGTAGTTTGGTGGCCAGCGGAAGTGTTTAAACTCTGAAGAGTGTTCGTGGAGCCACTCTGTAGCAATTCTGGACGCGAGGTGATGTGGCATTGTCCTGCTGAAACTGCCCAACTTCGTCAGAATGCACAATGGACATGAATAGATGCAGGCGATCAGACAGGATGCTTACATAGGTGTCACCTGTCAGAATGGTATCTAGACACATCAGGGGTCCCATATCACTCCACACGTGCCATGGACACAACTAATATCTCAAATAGTGCTGGAGAGGACACCATGAATCCTGCAGGGCTGTCCATAAATGCGTGAGAGTACGAGGGGGTGGAGATATATTCTGAACAGCACGTTGCAAGGCATCACAGATATGCTCAATAATGTTCATGTGTGGGTAGTTTGTTGGCCAGCGGAAGTGTTTAAACTCAGAAGAGTGTTCGTGGAGCCACTCTGTAGCAATTCTGGACGCGAGGTGATGTCGCATTGTCCTGCTGAAACTGCCCAACTTCGTCATAATGCACAATGGACATGAATAGATGCAGGCGATCAGACAGGATGCTTACATAGGTGTCACCTGTCAGAATGGTATCTAGACACATCAGGGGTCCCATATCACTCCACACATGCCATGGACACAACTAATATCTCAAATAGTGCTGGAGAGGACACCATGAATCCTGCAGGGCTGTCCATAAATCCGTGAGAGTACGAGGGGGTGGAGATATATTCTGAACAGCACGTTGCAAGGCATCCCAGATATGCTCAATAATGTTCATGTGTGGGTAGTTTGGTGGCCAGCGGAAGTGTTTAAACTCAGAAGAGTGTTCGTGGAGCCACTCTCTAGCAATTCTGGACGCGAAGTGATGTCGCATTGTCCTGCTGAAACTGCCCAACTTCGTCAGAATGCACAATGGACATGAATAGATGCAGGCGATCAGACAGGATGCTTACATAGGTGTCAGCTGTCGGAATGGTATCTAGACACATCAGGGGTTCCATACCACTCCAACTGCACACGTCCCACACCATTACAGAGCCTACACCAGCTTGAACAGTCCCCTGCTGACATGCGGGTCTCCATATGAAACGAGACTCGTCCGACCACGCAGCATTTTTCCAATGATCGACAGTTCAGTGTCGGCGTTGACGCGCGCAGGCGAGGCGTAAACTTTTGTGTCGTGCACTGATGTAGGGTACACGAGCGGGCCTTCGGCTCGGAAAGAAGTCGATGGCGTTTCGTTGAATGGTTCGCTCGCTGACAGTTGTTGATGGCGCACCATTGGAATGTGCAGCAACATGCAGAAGGGTTGCATTTCTGTCACGATTCTCTTCACTCGTCGTTGGTCCCGTTCTTGCAGGACCTTTTTCCGGCCGCAGCGATGTCGGAGATGGTCGTACGGGAAAATCCCCACCTCATCGCTACCTCGGAGATGCTGTGTCCCATCGCTCGTGCGCCGACTGTAACACCAAGTTCAAACTCACTTAAATGTTGATAACCTGCCTTTGTACCAACAGCGTCGTATTCCGCCTGTTTACACATCTCTGTATTTGAAGACGCATTCCTATACCAGTTTCTTTGGCGCTTCAGCGTAATGTCAATCCGGAGTCCTTCTTTTATTTCTATCGTTGCTTCTTCATTGTTTCCTTTTATCCTCTTTTTATCGGGGCACTTCTTTCTTGGTCTGTTATTCCTATTCTGTACTGGTTCTTGTACCTATTTTGTATTACTCGTCTTTGTGGTTTACATCTATTTTTCTGACAATTTCGAACGATTCGCGCCATTTCACATTCCCTAACTCTTTTTATCTTGTTGTTGTGGTCTTCAGTCCTGAGACTGGTTTGATGCAGCTCTCCGTGCTACTCTATCCTGTGCAAGCTTCGTCATCTCCCAGTACCTACTGCAGCCTACATCCTTCTGAATCTGCTTAGTGTATTTATCTCTTGGTCTCCTTCTACGATTTTTACCCTCCACGCTACCCTCCAATACTAAATTGGTGATCCCTCGATGTCTCAGAACATGTCCTACCAACCGATCCCTTCTTCTAGTCAAGTTGTGCCACAAGCTCGTCTTCTCCCCAACTCTATTCAATACCTCCTCATTAGTTATGTGATCTACCCATCTAATCTTCAGCATTCTTCTGTAGCACCACATTTCGAAAGCTTCTATTCTTGTCTACACTATTTGTCGTCCACGTTTCACTTCCATACATGGCTTCACTCCATACAAATACTTTCAGAAACGACTTCCTGGCACTTAAATCTATACTCGATGTTAACAAATTTTTCTTCTTCAGAAACGCTTTCCTTGCCATTGCCAGTCTACATTTTATATCCTCTTTACTTCGACCATCATCAGTTATTTTGCTCCCCAAATAGCAAAACTCCTTTACTACTTTAAGCGCCTCATATCCTAATCTAATTCCCTCAGCATCACCCGACTTAATTCGACTACATTCCATTATCCTCGTTTTGCTTTTGTTGATGTTCATCTTATATCCTCCTTTCAAGACACTGTCCATTCCGTTCAACTGCTCTTCCAAGTCCTTTGCTGTCTCTGACAGAATTACAATGTCATCGGCGAACCTCAAAGTTTTTACTTCTTCTCCATGAATTTTAATACCTACTCCGAATTTTTCTTTTGTTTCCTTTACTGCTTGCTCAATATACAGATTGAATAACATCGGGGACAGGCTACAACCCTGTCTCACTCCTTTCCCAACCACTGCTTCCCTTTCATGGCCCTCGACTCTTATAACTGCCATCTGGTTTCTGTACAAATTGTAAATAACCTTTCACCCCTGTATTTTACCCCTACCACCTTCACAATTTGAAAGAGAGTATTCCAGTCAACATTGTCAAAAGGTTTCTCTAAGTCTACAAATGCTAGAAACGTAGGTTTGCCTTTCCTTAACCTTTCTTCTAAGATAAGCCGTAGGGTCAGTATTGCCTCACGTGTTCCAACATTTCTACGGAATCCAAACTGATCTTCCCCGAGGTCGGCTTCTACAAGTTTTTCCATTCGTCTGTAAAGAATTCGCGTTAGTATTTTGCAGCTGTGACTTATTAAACTGATAGTTCGGTAATTTTCACATCTGTCAAAACCTGCTTTCTTTGGGATTGGAATTATTATATTCTTCTTAAAGTCTGAGGGTATTTCGCCTGTCTCATACATATTGCTCACCAGACGGTAGAGTTTTGTCAGGACTGGCTCTCCCAAGGCTGTCAGTAGTTCTAATGGAACTTTTTGTAGATCGACTAATTCGAGCTACATGTCTGGACGTTCTTGCTTCCATTATCATAAGAGCGCGGAACGGTTACTTCTACTATCCTGTACATCTGTAGAGAATGAAAGTAGCTGCCAGTGTTCCGAAGCTGCACAGAAGGCGGGTCTGACTCACTCCGCCTGCTCCCGCTGTGCCAGTCTGCAGGTCAAACTGTGTAACGCAACCGCTAAACTGGGAACTCCTCTGGACTGTCCGCAAGCGTCACCGACCTTGCCCTACAGCCAGAAGTCTGTGTCAACACCCCAGGATGCTTTCAACAGACTGACACTCATCTCCAAATTCCGAGATCTGAGGACATGCCGCCACAGCAACCGCAATACCCGACTGACTCCACAGACCTGCAGCAGGCAACAGAAGAAAAAAATCTTCTCCGTTCATTCTAGGTCATTCAGTTTTTAGTGTGCAGTGTCAGTCTCATTCACGAGTAATAAATGAAAACTACTCTATTGCTTATGTTCTACAGGATTAATTTATTCTGTATGACCTGTTTTCGGTTTACAAGACTATCGTCAGCCTTAATTGGCTATCGTCGCCAAAGAAGATATAACATTTGTAAACAACATCGAAAAAGATGTTACTCATTTAGACTGAGGCACAAACACCCGGCAAATGTCATATTTGAGCTGGCCGCAGTGGCCGTGCGGTTCTAGGCGCTACAGTCTGGAACCGCGCGACCGCTCCGGCCGCATGTTCGAATCCTGCCTCGGGCATGGATGTGTGTGATGTCCGTAGGTTAGCTAGGTTTAAGTAGTTCTAAGTTCTAGGGGTTCTAGGGGACTGATGACCTCAGAAGTTAAGTCCCATAGTGCTCAGAGCCACTTGAACCATTTGTCATCTTTGACAGAGTAGTGGTAATGCAACTTAAGAGATAAAAATTTGAAATGAAAATAAATACAAAGAGATCTAACTGAAAAACCAGTAACACTAAACTCGAAAAACAGGGCCCACGTAACAGTTTACATTAAATGACACACCCAATAAAATAAAATTAATAGTTGACGGGACTTCTTCAAGAAATGTTACACACAGAAAGTGATTCAGAAACAAAGTAAAAGAAATAGTTAACAATTGCAAGAATATATGGAGTATATAGGTAATCACAATCAAACAAAAAGAAATGAATAAATACAGGAAAAATATTCTGAGTTCAAATATAATAAATTTCCTTGAGACCGAAAAATGGTTCAAATGGCTCTGAGCACTGTGGGAGTTAACATCTGAGGTCATCAGTCCCCTATAACTTAGAACTACTTAAACCTAACTAACGTAAGGACACCACCACACACATCCATGCCCGAGGCAGGATTCGAACCTGCGACCGTAGCGGTCGCGCGGTTCCAGACTGAAGCGCATAGAACCGTTTTTTTTATTTTTTAATCTCATTTTGTTCCACATTGTTCGTTGAATTTGTTCGTGGTGGACGTCCGATGACATCCGTTCAGGTTGTTCGTTGATCCGGTCACTCAGTATTTTTTATTACAGAGGGGAGCTAAGTGCTCTAACCGAACACGCTGAGCTACCGTGGCGGTAACTCGGCCACACCGGCCGGCGAGACAGAAAAGCTTATAAAATTTAATAATACTGTACCAACGGAAGCTATAACGTTATTGTTTCATTAGACAACCAGTTTCGACTTTTCAATCACGTCATGTTCAGGCCTATCACATGAACGGAGCACTGGTGCCTTGTCTTACACAGGCACGCCTGGTACTTGATAGTCATGCGGAAGGCGTGAAGATGACGTCATTGCAGCGTCGAAACTGATTGCCTAATATAACAATAACGGCTGTTGGTACAGTATTATCGCAATTCATTGACCAGGCGCTGTCCCACGCTCCTGAAACCAGGATGGAGTTGCATTTACGAGAAGCTTATGCCCACGAAGCGCTATGGTTTTAGAAACCATCGCTCGTGTGAAAGCTTTCCCTTTCCTCACATGATATACTGCGGACTATGGGTGGAGGGCAACTTGCAGATTCCATATTTCGATTTCCGGAAAGCATTTGACACAGTGCCCCGTGGCAGGCTGTTAACGAAGGTACAAGCACATGGAATACGTTCACAGATACGAGGTGCGGCTAGAAAAAAACCGGACTGATGCTGGAACAAACATTTATTTACAATTATTTACAATTTCATGTTATCTCCTTCAATGTACTCTCCTCCTCGGTCTCTACACCGCTCCATACGAATTTTCCACTGTTCATAGCAATGCTGCAGATCATTTTCGGTAAGTCCATACATTACTTCCGTCGGTTTTTCTTTTACTGCTTCAACAGTCTCAAATCTAGTTCCTTTCAAAGCTGACTTGACTTTAGGGAAAAGAAAAAAGTCACAGGGGGCCAAATCAGGTGCGTAGGGGGGATGATCTAAGATGGGAATGTTGTGTTTTGCCAAAAACGTCTTCACTGACAACGCACTGTGAGCTGGGGCATTGTCTTGGTGAAGGATCCATGACTTTTTTCTCCACAAATCGTTCCGTTTTCTCCGTACTCGCTCACGTAGGGTAGCCAGGACGCTAATGTAGTAATGCTGATTCACTGTTTGTCCCTCTGGTACCCAATCAATGTGCACAATCCTTTTGATGTCGAAAAAAACGATCATCATTGCCTTGAATTTCGATTTTGACATTCGTGCTTTTTTTTGTCGTGGAGAACCAGGAGTTTTCCAATGCATCGATTGGCGTTTAGTTTCGGGATCGTAAGTAAAAAACCACGATTCATCGCAAGTAATAACATTTTGTAAGAAGGTGGGATCACTTTCAATGTTTTCCAGGATGTCAGAACAAATCATTCTTTGGCGTTCCTTCTGTTCAATTGTGAGACACTTTGGAACCATTTTTGAACACACTTTGTTCATGTTGAAACTTTCATGAAGAATCTGCGTAACACTTTCCTTGTCAACTCCTGTTAACTCAGACACTGCTCTGATTGTTAAACGGCGATCTTGTCGAACAAGTTTACCGATTTTTTCAATGTTTGCATCAGTTTTTGCTGACAATGGTCTGCCAGTGCGAGTGTCATCACTGGTGTCTTCGCGGCCATCTTTAAATCGTTTAAACCACTCAAATACTTGTGTTCGCGATAAACAATCATCGCCGTACACTTGTTGTAACATTACAAACGTTTCACTTGCAGATTTTCCTAGTTTCAAACAAAATTTGATGTTAACACGCTGTTCTTTCTGTACACTCAACATTTTCCGACGCACAGACAAAACGTCAACTACTTAAAACAGACGCCACGGGCAGACTGAGTGCAGGAGGCAGATGAAACTCGAGCAGTAGGCGGAGCGAGAGTCACGTGACAGGCCACGCGACTTTCAGCCTTATTGCATTCGTTTTATTGTTTCACCAGTACTAGTCCGGTTTTTTTCTAGCCACACCTCGTATGTGACTTCTTAAGTAATAGAAGCCAGTATGTTATCCTCGACGGCGAGTGTTCGTCAGATACAAGGGTACCGTCAGGAATGGCCCAGGGAAGTGTGATAGCACCGCTGATATCTATATGTACGAGGTGCATTCAAGTTCTGTCCTCCGATTCTTTTTCTAATTAACTACTCACCCGAAATCGATGAAACTGGCGTTACTTCTCGACGTAATCGCCCTGCAGACGTACACATTTTTCACAACGCTGACGCCACGATTCCGTGGCAGCTGCGAAGGCTTCTTTAGGAGTCTGTTTTGACCACTGGAAAATCGCTGAGGCAATAGCAGCACGGCTGGTGAATGTGCGGCCACGGAGAGTGTCTTTCGTTGTTGGAAAAAGCCAAAAGTCACTAGGAGCCAGCTCAGGTGAGTAGGGAGCACGAGGAATCACTTCAAAGTTGTTATCACGAAGAGACTGTTGCGTAACGTTAGCTCGATGTGCGGGTGCGATGTCTCGGTGAAACAGCACACGCGCAGCCCTTCCCGGACGTTTTTGTTGCAGTGCAGGAAGGAATTTGTTCTTCAAAACATTTTCGTAGATTGCACCTGTTACCGTAGTGCCCTTTCGAACGCAATGGGTAAGGATTACGCCCTCGCTGTCCCAGAACGTGGACACCATCATTTTTTCAGCATTGGCGGTTACCTGAAATTTTTTTGGTGGCAGTGAATCTGTGTGCTTCCATTGAGCTGACTGGCGCTTTGTTTCTGGATTGAAATATGGCAACCACGTCTCATCCATCGTCACAACCGACGAAAAGAAAGTCCCATTCGTGCTGTTGTTGCGTGTCAACATTGCTCGGCAACATGCCATACCGGCAGCCGTGTAGTCGTCCGTCAGCATTTGTGGCACCCACCTGGATGACACTTTCCGCATTTTCAGGTCGTCATGCAGGATTGTGTGCACAGAACCCACAGAAATGCCAACTCTGGAGGCGATCTGTTCAACAGTGATTCGGCGATCCCCCAAAACAAATCTCTCCACTTTCTCAATTGTGTCGTCAGACCGGCTTGTGCGAGCCCGAGGTTGTTTCGGTTTGTTGTCACACGATGTTCTGCCTTCATTAAACTGTCGCACCCACGAACGCACTTTCGACACATCCGTAACTCCATCACCACATGTCTCCTTCAACTGTCGATGAATTTCAATTGGTTTCACACCACGCAAATTCAGAAAACGAATGATTGCACGCTGTTCGAGTAAGGAAAACGTCGCCATTTTAAGTATTTAAAACAGTTCTCATTCTCGCCGCTGGCGGTAAAATTTCATCTGCCGTACGGTGCTGCCATCTCTGGGACGTATTGACAATGAACGCGGCCTCATTTTAAAACAATGCGCATGTTTCTATCTCTTTCCAGTCCGGAGAAAAAAAATTGGAGGCCTTAGAACTTGAATGCACCTCGTATAATAGAAAGTCTTGTGAGTTACACTATTTATAACTCAAGAACGGCTGGACCGATTTGGCTGAAAATTGTTGGAGAGGTAGCTTAGAACCAGGAGACGGGCATAGGATACCTTTTATCCCGTTCGACCGCTATAAAGCGTGATATAATAAAAACGCATCTGGCATGGAATAACAAAACGCAAATGACAGCTAAGCGTCTATGGTTAAGTATCAGTATATATCATTAATTAAAAATTTTAAAAAATAATTTGTATTTTCTTTGAATCATCATGAACAATGCCGCGACCAAGACGATCGAATATTTTTCGAGAATGCCGTAATGCAAGAAGGATACAAAACATTGCGAATGAAAGGACTGCAGAAGAACAACAAACGGCCCGTGAAGAGCGCCGCGTTAGCATGGCTCGACTTCGTGCTTCTCAGTCACAAGAGCAAAGTGAGGCAGCCCGCGAAACGGCTCGGTCGGCAATCCCAAAGCGTCGAGCAAACAACAGAGATCAACATGTAGATAATTTTCGACACACAAGAAGAGATTTATCACGTGATGATTTGAATCGAGCAGCGTTTAGATAAGACTGCAGCACTGATTACTGCTTGCATCATTGCGTTTGCATTGGGCCGATGGACTTTGTTTGCGAGTATTGTTGTGGCGCACTGAAGTTTTCCGGAGAAACACACGGATTGTGCTGCCTTAGTGGGAAAGTGAAATTGCCTTTATTGACTCCGCCACCTGAGCCATTGCGTTCATTGCCTTGTGGCGAAACACCCGAATCACGTCATTTTCTTGCAAACACCCAAAAATACAATAGTTGTTTCCAAATGACCTCATCTGGGGCAGACAGTATCGAAGAACGAGGATTTAATCCGACATTCAGCGTATTTATTTATTTATTTTTGTACTTACAATATAGTAGAAGAATAACTTACTATACTTATTCGTACGTATTATGTTTGCTAATTTAAAAAAAAAAGTGTTTATAAGTCAGTAATACTTTATTTTGTAGATACAAGGACAGATTCACCATCGAATTGGATCATTGCTACCTCTCGAAGATGCACAGCATAAATTTTTTTCAAATATACTTCAAGGGCAACATGGAATAACAAGTTGATCGACGTCAAGAGATTAATGCAGCAGTGAAAAGAGCAACTCTTCAAGATTTGCAGCAACTACTTCATGAACGTCATGCGTTGGTCAGGCTGTTTGGTGGCAAGTAAACTGATGAACAATGTTATTTACGCGACGATACTCAAAGGAAAATTCGAGGGTGAGGCTCATTCCAAGGATCGCGATGATTCCAACCGATATGCCGTTTGAGTTTAAAAGACTTCAATCTCCGATCCGTCTTGCATTCGCCATGACCATCAACAAATCACAAGGCCAATCCTTGAAAGTTTTTTGTTTACATCTGGAATATCCATGTTTTTCGCATGGTCAGTTATATGTGGCATGTTCACCGGTTGGAAGACCATCTGCGTTGTTTGTTCTTGCGCCTAACAATACAGCAAAAAATGTCGTGTATCACAAGGTACTTAACTGAAGAGTGGAAGCTATGCACCAAAAAACATATAGAATAAAGAATCATTAATATACTTAATTTTTTTATTTGTATTTCCTAATAAAAAATTGAACTTAACGTCCAAAATCTGATTATTTACTGGCTTTAAGGCAGAACAGAGTTCGCCAGGTCAGATAGTTTTCGGTATACATAAATTATCTGCCGCGCAGGGTAAGCAGAATTCTGCGGTCGTTTACTGATGATGCTGTGGTGTACGGTAAGGTGTCGAAGTTGAGTAACTGTAGGAAGGTAGAAGACGGCTTCCACAAAATTTCTAGTTGGTGTGATGAATGGCAGCTACCTCTGAATCTAGAAAAATGTGAGTTAATGCTGAAGAATAGGAGAAACAAAGTTGCAGTGTTCGGATACGGTATTGCTACAGTTGTGCTTGACACAGTGTAGTAGTTTAAATATCCTGACGTAACGTTGCAAGGCGGTGTGAAATGGAACGAGCGTCTGAGGATTGTGGTAGGGAAGGCAAATGGCCTACTTCGGTTTAGTGGGAGAATTTTAGAGTATGGTTCACATGTAAAGGAGGCCGTAAATGGGATGCTGGTGCGACCTGTTCTTGAGTACTGTCCGTGTGTTTGGGATCCGTACCAGGTCAGGTTAAAGGGAGATATCGAAGCTATGTAGAGTAGAGATGGGCAAAACTGTTCTTTTCAGAGATTGGATCAGAACTGTTCACTCCCTGAAATGAATTAGCTCTTTTTCATGACTCACCACTCATTTACAATAGAAAATAAATGGAAGGCACATTGCCCTTTAAACTTGGTTTATTCCAGTACTACACCTGTATTTTGATCTTATTTGATCCTATTTTGAAGTAACACAGATAATGAGTAAGAATTTTGTATTGTTTATTGAAATTTCCACGATATTACAAAGTTTTTGATTATTGATTTATTTTGCACTATCGTGGTTTTTTGGGTGATCGGAAAATGTTGTAACTTGAGATTTACATTAACAATATATTTGGCTATAATGTATTAAAATTTCATTAACCTCATACAAATACATCACAAGCCATATATTTTTAAAGTGAACGTTTCCTTCCGAAGACGCCTAAAATCGCAAAATCCGTAGCAGAATAGGAAAAAAATATATAAATTTGACTGTAAAACGAAAGTGCTGCATATAGCCTTACGCAGAATAAAACAAGGAAAATATTGGTGTATCACATTTTGCGATACGTTTATCGGTTCGCTCGTAATTAAAGCGTAAATTCGAGTGTCCATAATAAAAATCCTATGGTAAGAGGAGTCATCAGCAACCTAATCTAATCAGTTTAAACAAATAAAAATAAAATAAAAACGATTGATGTATACATAACATAATAATGTAATATACATAGCGGTATTACTACGAAGAACAATATCCAGTGGGGACGAACTCCGATGCAGAGGCGCTGAGTCGAGCAGGTCGAGCCGCGAGCTGTATTGCTGCATGACCTGAGACCGCAGAGACCAGAGTGACACCTGAGTCGCTTTGCTCAACCCTCTGGCTAGAGTCGAGACGGTGGGGTGAGCGTTGAGCGGGCGAGTTCCGAGGGTGGGGGGAGCTCACCCGCTCGGAGCCAAATCGTCCGTTCCATTGCGAGCAGGTTTTTGCAAGTAGTTCCTATGTTATCCGCTAGGTGGCTCTCTGTCCTGTTGCTCGCATCAACTGCCCAGAGGGCAGGACGTGCGACTGAAACGATCGCCGACAGAGTGCGATGCGAAGTTAAGCTGCGCCAGACACTGCACGCGGCAGACGACGCACAGAGATGGCACGGCATATGTGAAACACAAAATCCAATGGGGCACTGCACAATGCAGGCAGCCAAGGTAGAAGCAGGGCAGAGGCCGGCGCTGGCTGTGTTGTGTGGCGTGCAGTGTGCTCTGACCAGCAGACGCGCTGCTGATATGCTCCGTCTCTCTCTCTCTCTCTCTCTCTCTCTCTCTCTCTCTCTCTGCCGTGGGAAACGTTTGGAGCTACCGTTCTTTTTTTCTGAATCACTGATTGTTCACTCCTTTGAAAGATTAAACTCTATGAATTAGTTCAAGAGCGGATCCCCCATCTCTAATGTAGAGGCGGGTTGCTAGACTTGTTACTGGTAGGTCCATACAAAAGCTAACGGTTACGAAGATGCTTTGGAAACTGAAATGGGAATCGCTGGTGGGAAGGCGACGTTCTTTTCGAGAAACTCTGTTGAGAAAATTTAGAGAACCGGCATTTGAAGCTGACTGCGAACGATTCTACTACCGCCAACATACATTGTGCGTAAAGACCACGAACATAAGATAAATTAGGTTGGTTGGTTGTGTAGTGTTGGCAGAAGAGCCAACACCGTGTTCTTAGAGGAGGCCGAAATGCACGCGTTTAATTACGCGCAGACTGGCGTGAGGTCTGGAACAGGACAATGTCTTGAGAATTGCAAATAAAGTACGTAGATGATGTAATACTTAACTTTTAATCCATAATTGTAGAACATCGCTCTTGATGATACATGCTTCACAATAATAAATATCAATTGAATACGGCGCCTTGCTAGGTCGTAGCAAATGACGTAGCTGAAGGCTATGCTAACTATCGTCTCGGCAAATGAGAGCGTAATTTGTCAGTGAACCCCTGCTATGAACGTCGGCTGTACAACTGGGGCGAGTGCTAGTAAGTCTCTCTAGACCTGCCGTGTGGTGGCGCTCGGTCTGCAATCACTGACAGTGGCGACACGCGGGTCCGACGTATACTAATGGACCGCGGCCGATTTAAAGGCTACCACCTAGCAAGTGTGGTGTCTGGCGGTGACACCACAGGTTGTTTTGGGGAAGGAGACCAGACAGCGTGGTCATCGGTCTCATCGGATTAGGGAAGGAAGTCGGCCGTGCCCTTTCAGAGGAACCATCCCGGCATTTGCCTGGAATGAGTTAGGGAAATCACGGGAAACCTAAATCAGGATGGCCGGACGCGGCATTCAACCGTCGTCCTCCCGAATGCGAGTCCAGTGTCTAACCACTGCGCCACCTCGTTCGGTAGATAAATTAGGGCTCGTATGGAGGCGTATAGGCAGTCGTTTTTCTCTCGCTCTATTTACAAGTGGAACAGGAAGGGAAATGAATAGTAGTTGTACAAGCACCATAAGGTAGCTTGCGGAGTATATATATAGACCTACGTATAGCACACGGTGTGGGAAGTTCCAATGTTATTTATAATCCGTCTTGATTGCAAAAAAATGCTTATTCACATGACCGGTCTCGGTTCATGTGAAGGTTGCTGTGTATGGACGGGTTACTCCTGTAACCGAAATTGCAGATCTGAAGATGGTTCCAGGGGAACACTAGGAAGAAATGGGGCAGAACAACTAGAGAAAGAAGAGAAGTAGCTCTAAGTTCTAGGGGACTGATGACCTTACGAAAAAAGTGGTTCAAATGGCTCTGAGCACTATGGGACTTAACTGCTGTGGTTATCAGTCCCCTAGAACTTAGAACTACTTAAACCTAACTAAACTAAGGACATCACACACATCCATGCCCGAGGAAGGATTCGAACCTGCGACCGTAGCGGTCACGCGGTTCCAGACTGTAGCGCCTAGAAACGCACGGCCACTCTGGCCGGCCGATGACCTTAGGAGTTAAGTCCCATAGTGCTCAGAGCCATTTTTTTTTTTGACAAGGTCTAGTGGAAATCCTTATATAACATAGGAGATATTGAATTTAGTTGAAATCAGAAAATATAAAAATGTTGCAAATGAACTTGGGAAAAAGATAAGTCGTAGTGTCAAAAATTCAAATGGCTCTAAGCATCAGTCCCCTAGACTTGGAACTACGTTAACCTAACTAACCCAAGGACACCACACACATCCATGCCCGAGGCAGGATTCGAACCTGCGACCGGAGCAGCCGCGTGGTTCCGGACTGAAGCGCCTAGAACCGCTCGGCCACAGCGGCCGACTAGGTAGTAGGATCAGTACTGTCTCTCGTGTTCCTAAATTCCTCTGTAATCTTCCTCGAGGTCGGCTTCTAACAATTTTTCCATCCTCCTGTAAGAATTCATATCAATATTTTGCAACCATGGCTTTTTAAACTTCGGTAATATTCAGACCTGTCAGAAACTGCTTTCTTTGGAAACAGAATTATTGTATTCTTCTTGAAGTCTGAGAGTATTTCACCTGTCTTATTCATGTTACCACTTACACACCACATCAGTAGCTATGACGGAATGTCGTCTACTCCTGGGATCTTGTTTCGACTTAGGTCTTTCAGTGTTCTTCCAAATTCTTCACGCTGTTTTATATCCCTCTTACCATCTTCGTCTACGTCCTCTTCCATTTCTATAATACTGCTTTCAAATTCGTCTCCCTTGTATAGACTCTCTATATACTCCTTTCATCTTTCCCTTCTTTGCTTAGGACTGGTTTACCATTTGGGCTCTTAATATTCATACAGCTACTTCTCTTTTCTCCAAAGGCCTGTTTAATTTTCCTGTAGGTGGTATCTATCTTTCTCCTATCGAGTATGCTTATAAAAACATACACTCCTGGAAATTGAAATAAGAACACCGTGAATTCATTGTCCCAGGAAGGGGAAACTTTATTGACACATTCCTGGGGTCAGATACATCACATTATCACACTGACAGAACCACAGGCACATAGACACAGGCAACAGAGCATGCACAATGTCGGCACTAGTACAGTGTATATCCACCTTTCGCAGCAATGCAGGCTGCTATTCTCCCATGGAGACGATCGTAGAGATGCTGGATGTAGTCCTGTGGAACGGCTTGCCATGCCATTTCCACCTGGCGCCTCAGTTGGACCAGCGTTCGTGCTGGACGTGCACACCGCGTGAGACGACGCTTCATCCAGTCCCAAACATGCTCAATGGGGGACAGATCCGGAGATCTTTCTGGCCAGGGTAGTTGACTTACACCTTCTAGAGCACGTTGGGTGGCACGGGATACATGCGGACGTGCATTGTCCTGTTGGAACAGCAAGTTCCTTTGCCGGTCTAGGAATGGTAGAACGATGGGTTCGATGACGGTTTGGATGTACCGTGCACTATTCAGTGTCCCCTCGACGATCACCAGTGGTGTACCATCATTGGCACCAAGGCAGAAGCGACTCTCATCGCTGAAGACGACACGTCTCCATTCGTCCCTCCATTCACGCCTGTCGCGACACCACTGGAGGCGGGCTGCACGATGTTGGGGCGTGAACGGAAGACGGCCTAACGGTGTGCGGGACCGTAGCCCAGCTTCATGGAGACGGTTGCGAATGGTCCTCGCCGATACCCCAGGAGCAACAGTGTCCCTAATTTGCTGGGAAGTGGCGGTGCGGTCCCCTACGGCACTGCGTAGGATCCTACGGTCTTGGCGTGCATCCGTGCGTCGCTGCGGTCCGGTCCCAGGTCGACGGGCACGTGCACCTTCCGCCGACCACTGGCGACAACATCGATGTACTGTGGAGACCTCACGCCCCACGTGTTGAGCAATTCGGCGGGACGTCCACCCGGCCTCCCGCATGCCCACTATACGCCCTCGCTCAAAGTCCGTCAACTGCACATACGGTTCACGTCCACGCTGTCGCGGCGTGCTACCAGTGTTAAAGACTGCGATGGAGCTCCGTATGCCACGGCAAACTGGCTGACACTGACGGCGGCGGTGCACAAATGCTGCGCAGCTAGCGCCATTCGACGGCCAACACCGCGGTTCCTGGTGTGTCCGCTGTGCCGTGCGTGTGATCATTGCTTGTACAGCCCTCTCGCAGTGTCCAGAGCAAGTATGGTGGGTCTGGCACACCGGAGTCAATGTGTTCTTTTTTCCATTTCCAGGAGTGTATGTCCCCTAGACATTCCTACTTAGCAATCCTGCACTTCCCATCAATCTCATTTTTTAGGCATTTGTATTTCTTTTCCCCTAGTGCATTTCCTGCATTTTTATATTTTTTGCTTTCATCAATTAAATTCAATATCTCCTGTGTAATGCAAGGATTTCTACAAGGCCTTGTCATTTTACCTATTCGATCCTCTCCTGCCTTTATTCCACCTCTGAAACCTACCCATTCGGCATGTATTGTATTCCTTTCCCCTGTCCTAGTCAGTTGTTGCCTAATGCTCCCTGTGAAACTCTCAACAACCTCTGATTCTACCAATGTATCCAGGTTCCATTCCTTAATTCCTTACCTTTACGCAACTTTTTAGCTTTAATCTACAAAGCATAACCAATAAATTGTGGACAGAGTCCACATGTCAGGGAACACGTCTGCTCCGGGAAATGTCTCACAAATTAAAATCTGATTCCAGAGTCTTTGTCTTACCATTATATAATCAGTCTGAAACCTGCTGTTGTCTCCAGATCTCTTCCATACATACAACCTATTTTTCATGATTATTAAACCAAGTATTACGCTGTGTGCAAAATTCTGTCAGATGGCATCCTCTTTCGTTCTTTCCCCCAGTCCATACTCATCTGCTACTTTTCCTTCTCTTCCTTTTCCTACCATCGAATTCAAATCCCCCATCACAATTTCTTTTATCTTCATCATCTGCGGAGGTAGTTGCACTACTGTGATGGGTGTGGGCTTCATATCCATCATGGCTACGGTAAAACTGTTGATAGTAGCTTACCCATATTCTTATTTTCTTGATTATTGAATCTATTCCTGCATTACCCCTATTTAATTTTGTATTTATAAACCTGCTTTCACCTGACCAGAAGTCCTGTTCCTCTTGCACCAAACTTCACTTCTTGTCACTATATCTAACTTCGAACTACCCATTTCCCTTTTTACATTTTCTATCTTACCTACACAATTAAGTTATCTAACATTGGACACTCCGATCCATACAACGCCAGTTTCGTTTCTCCTGATGATGACATCCTCCTGAGTAATCCTTGCCCAGAGTTCTCATTGAGAGACTGTTTTACTTCCGGAACATTTTTTTTCCGAGAGAATGCCATCATTTAACCATACAGTAGAGCTAGATGTCCGTAGGAAAAATTACGGTGCTAGTTTCCCTTCGCTTTCAGCCATTTGCAGTGTTCGTTGATGTTACAAGACCAGATCAGTCAATCATACAAGCCATTGCTCCTGGAGCTACTGAAAGGGGTGCTGCCCCTCTTTAGCAACAACACGTTTGTCTGGTCTCTCAAGCGATGCCCCTCCTTCGTGGTTGCACAAATGGTATGGCTCTCTGTAGCTCTGAGACACACGAGCCACCTCACCAACGTCGAAGGTATGTTCGGTAATCAGTGCACTAGTGGTGTTTACTCAAAAAATAATAGTTCCATTTTCTGCCACACCCTCGGGCATGGGTGTGTGTGTTTGTTCTTGGGATAATTTAGGTTAAGTAGTGTTTAAGCTTAGGGACTGATGACCTTAGCAGTTAAGTCCCATAAGATTTCACACACATTTGAACATTTTTTTCTGCCACACGGTGAAAATAATGCACTGTAAGCAGTCATAATGTGAACTTTCTCTGTTTTGACGTCAGTATACTGCTTGTCACTTGGTGATGCATGCTTAACTATTTTGTGAAGTGACTGTTGGTGTAAAGTGTTAAGAAGGTTGATGTTTTCCGTGTGAAACGCAATGGAAATTTGCGGTAAGTTCCTGTGGGACCAAATTGCTGAGGTCGTCGGTCCCTAGGTTTACACGCTACTTGTTGTTGTTGTTGTCTTCAGTCCTGAGACTGGTTTGATGCAGCTCTCCATGCTACTCCATCCTGTGCAAGCTTCTTCATCTACGAGTAACTACTACAGCCTACATCTTTCTGAATCTGCTCAGTGTATTCATCTCTTGGTCTCCCTCTGCGATTTTTACCCTCCACGCTGCCCTCCAGTACTAAATTGGTGATCCCTCGATGTCTCAGAACATGTCCTACCAACCAATCCCTTCCTCTAGTTAAGTTGTACTACAAGCTCCTCCCCAATTCTATTCAATACCTCCTCATTAGGTACGTGATCTACCCATCTAATCTTCAGCATTCTTCTGTAGCACCACATTTCGAAAGCTTCTGTTCTCTTCTCGTCTAAACTATTTATCGTCCACGTAAAGCTGCATGCTTTCGGGAAAAATTACGGCTGTAGTTTCCCCTTGCTTTCAGCCGTTCGCAGTACCAGAACAGCAAAGCCATTTTGGTTGGTGTTACAAGGCCAGATCAGTCAATCATCCAGACTGTTGCCCCTGCAACTACTGAAAAGGCTGCTGCCCCTCTTCAGGAACCACACGTTTGTCTGGCTTCTCAACAGATACCCCTCCGTTGTGGTTGCACCTACGGTACGGCCATCTGTATCGTTTAGGCGCGCAAGCCTCCCCGCCAACGGCAAGGCCCATGGTTCATGGGGGGGGGGGGGGGGGACACGCTACTTAATCGAACTTAAACTAATTTACGCTAAGGACAACACACACATCCACGCGCGAGGGAGGTCTCGGACCTCCGACGGGGGCAGCCGCGGCAACCGTGGCAAGGCGCCTAAGACCACGCGGCTTCCCCGCGCGGCCAAATGCAATGCCTACCGACAGGAAGGTTCAGACTATGCTCCTAATAAAGCACCAAGATAGGCTACAACGCCATGACTTTGGAATTCGTTTTCTTTTTTTTTTTTTTTTTCCACACATAATGACATGTGACCGGGGAATAACCGGGGAATATTCTGTGCCGTTGAGCGAACGGCACTGTAGCATATTTGATTATGCTCCACCATATGATGTGCAGGAATATCCACTGCCCTCAGCTTATGCGACTGTGTGGTGAGGTTCCACTAACTCCTTCGTCCTCGGTCCGTTTTTGTTCGAGGAGGTGACACCTAATGGGCCTATTATGTACTACAGTGACGTCTGCACATTATATGGAGCAAGTTGGGTACTACAAAAAGAACTGTCAAAAAACAACTCGAAGAGCACAAGGGCAAATGCAGAAGAGGGGAGACTTGACAGATCAGCTGTTGGGGGACATGCCTCACAGCCAGGAGACCACCACAACATTCATTTTGATAAAAAAAATTGGCTCTGAACACTATGGGACTTAACTGCTGAGGTCATCAGTCCCCTAGAACTACTTAAACCTAACTAACCTAAGGACATCACAGACAACCATGCCCGAGGCAGGATTCGAACCTGCGACCGTAGCGGTCGCGCGGTTCCACACTGTAACGCGTAGAACCGCTCGGCCACTCCGGCCGGCTTATTTTGATCGGACTCAAGTACTGTCAGCAACAAGCAGATACCATGAAAGGCTATACAGGATGGTCCATTGATCGTGACCGGGCCAAATAACTCACGAAATAAGCGTCAAACGAAAAAACTACACAGAACGAAACTTGTCTAGCTTGAAAGGCGAAACCAGATGGCGCTATGGTTGGCCCGCTAGAAGGCGCTGCCATATGTCAAACGGATATCAACTGCGTTCGTGAATTCATCATTTCTGAGAACGCATGCTGTTACAGCGTGATTACCTGTAAATACCACATTAATGCAATAAATGCTCAAAATGATGTCCGTCAACCTCAATGCATTTGGCAATCGGTGTAACGACATTCCTCTCAACAGCGAGTAGTTCGCCTTCCGTAATGTTCGCACATGCACTCACAATGCGCTGACGCATGTTGTGCAGGCGTTCTCGGTGGATCACGATGGCAAATATCCTTCAACTTTCCCCACAGAAAGAAATCCAGGGACGTCAGATCCGGTGAAGGTGCGGGCCACGGTATGGTACTTCGACGACCAATCCACCTGTCATGAAATATGCTATTCAATACCGCTTCAACCGCACGCGAGCTATGTGCCGGACATCCATCATGCTGGAAGTACATCGCCATTCTGTCATGCATTGAAACATCAGGTAGTAACATCGGTAGAACATTACGCAGGAAATCGGCATACATTGCACCATTTAGATTGCCATCGATAAAATGGGGTCCAATTATCCTTCCTCCCATAATGCCGCACCATACATTAACCCGCCAAAGTCTCTGATGTTCCACATGTCGCAGCAACGTGGATTTTCCGTTGCCCAATAGTGCATATTATGCCGGTTTACTTTACCGCTGTTGGTGAATGACGCTTCGTCGCTAAATAGAACGCGTGCAAGAAATCTGTCATCGTCTCGTGATTTCTCTTGTGCCCAGTGGCAGAACTGTACACGACGTTCAAAGTCGTCGAAATGCAATTCCTGGTGCATAGAAATATGGTACGGGTGCAATCGATGTTGATGTTGCACTCTCAACACCGACGTTTTTGAGATTCCCGATTCTCGCGCATTTTGTCTGCTAGTGATGTGCGGATTAGCCGCGACAGCAGCTAAAATGCATGCTTGGGCGTCCTCATTTGTGGTAGGTCGTGGTTGACGTTTCACATGTGGCTGAACACTTCCTGATTCCTTAAATAACGTAACTATCCGGCGAACGGTCAGGACACTTCGATGATGTCGTCCAGGATACCGAGCGGCATACATAGCACACGACCGTTTGGCATTTTGATCACAATAGCCTTATATCAACACAATATCGACCTTTTCCGCAATTGGTAAACGGTCCATTTTAACACGGGTAATGTATCACGAAGCAAATACCGTCCGCACTGGCGGAATGTTACGTGATACCACGTACTTATACGTTTGTGACTATTACAACGCCATCTATCACAAACAGAAAAAAGTGGTCCAACAAAACATTCTTATTTTTTTCGTACTACAAGAATATGTAATAAAAATGGGTGTTCCTATTAAAAAAAAACGCTGTTGATATCCGTTTGACCTATGACAGCACCATCTAGCGGGCCAACCATAGCGCCATCTGGTTTCCCCCTTCAAGCTAGACGAGTTTCGTTCTTTGTAGTTTTTTCGTTTGATGCTTATCTCGTGAGATATTTGGCCCGGTCACTATCAATGGACCACCCTGTACAGAGAGCATAAAACCCCAGTAATTTCAGTAGGAAGGCAGAGGGCTTGAAACTGAATGACGTTTGGATTCCGGTGCTGAAGAAGATGTGTGGCCGGCCAGTGTGGCCGAGCGGTTCTACGCGCTTCAGTCTGGAACCGCGTGACCGCTACGGGCATGGATGTGTGTGATGTCCTTAGGTTAGTTAGGTTTAAGTAGTTCTAAATTCTAGGCGACTGATGACCTCAGAAGTTCAGTCCCATAGTGCTCAGAGCCATTTTGAGCCATTCGACTATGGCATAATAGCCCGGAACATTTTATTAATTGTGACATTTCCGGCAATGAAAGTTTACATTTTACAATTAAAAGGACCTCCCTGTGCAACAACTGACTTAATCTCATCCACCATTTCTTGCTCTTTTTTCCTGTAGCATAGTCTGACTTCAGTCGATCAAAATTAGAATTGTAATCTTTCAACAGAATAGGACAAGTAATTTTGGTTATTGTTCCGCCTTTCATCCTGCAGCTTACTGTGGACACATCTGATGGTGCATGACAGGTAGAAATTATGTTGACTGCCCTGTTATCTTCCCATGCAACTACGCCATCATTGACGATTCTGTAATCGAATTCCTCTCCCTCAAGTTCCTTTTCCTTCTTGAATTTTGGCATTTTTTTGTTCTGGGACTTATTGTTCCATAAACGTGCAGACCACTGGACTTAAGTTCTCGCACAGATCCTATGATGCTAAATAATTCTCCGTAAATATAATATGATACTTTGCATAAAGATCACTGGTTAAATTTAGAACCACTATCGATCCTAAACCTGCTACTTTCCCTGTATAAGTACCAATTTTCAAGTTGTACAACGATTCGTCACGTAACATCCACACTTCGTGCCCTCTCTTTACAGGTTTCTCATGTACTATTCGAGAGATAATCTGCCTTTGAATCTAACCATGCTACATCAATAGCGGTCCGCAGCTCGTCGTCTTGCGGTAGCGTTCTCGCTTTCCGCGCACCGGGGTAACGGGTTCGATTCCCGGGGGGATCAGGGATTTTTCGATACGACTGGGTGTAAGCTCAGTCAAACAAGGATGCGAACTCTCAATGGCGCTTTTCGCCATCGCCTTAGATCCTTTATTACGCAAGTTTTATGTCATGTGCCAGGCTGTCACTGCCGGCGCCGCACGTGGAGTGTGCCGTGCGTAGCCGGCCGGTGTGGCCGAGCGGTTCTAGGCGCTTCAGTCTGTAACAGCGCGACCGCTCCGGTCGCGGGTTCGAATCCTGCCTCGCGCATGGCTGTGTGTGACGTCCTTAGGTTAGTTAGGTTTAAGTAGTTCTACGCTCTAGGGGACTGATGACCTCAGATGTTAAGTCCCATAGTGCTTAGAGCCATTTGAACCATTTTTTGTCGTGCGTACGCGGACGAAAATGGCTCAAATGGCTCTGAGCACTATGGGACTCAACTGCTGTGGTCATCAGTCCCCTAGAACTTAGAACTAGTTAAACCTAACTAACCTAAGGACGTCACACACATCCATGCCCGAGGCAGGATTCGAACCTGCGACCGTAGCAGTCGCGCGGTTCCGGACTGAGCGCCTAGAACCGCTAGACCACCGCGGCCGGCTACGCGGACGACCTCGAACTGTTTGTCATCAAGTGGGATGGTGTCGACACCGCGTATTCAGTGCTACAGTTGTACCGGCGAGCATCGGGTGCCGACGTAAACAGTCGAGAAACTGATTCCTGTACGGCCTACGGAAATTCAGATAGACCGCCCGTGGTTTACAACCGGTACTTCTAAATTCGATCAGAGCTCTAGCGAAAATACATTCTCAAAGACACCTTGCATTATGACAAAAAATTCAACTTACACTACTGACCATTAAAATTGCTACACCAAGAAGAAATACAGATGATAAACGGAGATTCGTTGCACAAATATATTATGCTAGAACTGACATGTGATTACATTTTCACGCAATTTACGTGCATAGATCCTGAGAAATCATTACCCAGAACGACCACCTCTGGCCGTAATGACGGCCATGATACGCCTGGGCATTTAGTGAAACAGAGATTGGATAGCGTGTACAAGTACAGCTGCCCATGCAGCTTCAACACGACACCACAGTTCATCAAGAGTAGTGACTCGGATATTGTGACGAACCAGTTGCTCGGCCACCATTGACCAGACGTTAACAATTGGTGAGAGATCTGGAGAATGTGCTGGCCAGGGCAGCAGTAGAACATTTTCTGTATCCAGAAAGGCCCGTACAGGACGTGCAACATGCGGTCGTGCATTATCCTGCTAAAATGTAGGGTTTCGCAGGGATCGAATGAAGGGTAGAGCCACGGGTCGTGACACATCTGAAATGTAACGTCCACTGTTCAAAGTGCCGTCAGGTGACCGAGGCGTGTAAGCAAAGGCACCCCATAGCATCACGCCGGGTGATACGCCAGTATGGCGATGACGAATACACGCTTCCAATGTGCGTTCACCGCGATGTCGCCAAACACGGATGCGACCATCATGATGCTGTAGACATAACCTGGAAACATCCGAAAAAATGATGTTTTGCCATTCGTGCACCCAGGTTCGTCGTCGAGTACACCATCGCAGGCGCTCCTGTCTGTGATGCAGCGTCAAGGGTAACCGCAGCCACGGTCTCCGAGCTGATAGTCCGTGCTGCTGCAAAAGTCGTCCAACTGTTCGTGCAGATGGTTGTTGTCTTGCAAACGTCCCCCTCTGTTGACTCAGGGATCGAGACGGGGCTGCACGATCCGTTACAGCCATGTGGATAAATGTCATCTCGACTGCTAGTGATACGAGGCCGTTGGGATCCAGCACGGCGTTCCGTATTACCCTCCTGAACCCACCGATTCCATATTCTGCTACCAGTCATGGATCTCGACCAACGCGAGCAGCGATGTCGCGATACGATAAACCGCAATCGCGATAGGCCACAATCCGACCTTTATCAAAGTCGGAAACGTGATGGTACGCATTCCTACTCCTTTCACGAGTCATCACAACAACATTTCACCAGGCAACACCGATCAACTGCTGTTCGTGCATGACAAATCGGTTGGAAACTTTCCTCATGTCAGCACGTTGTGTGCGTCGCCACCGGTGCCAATCTTGTGTGAATGCTCTGAAAAGCTAGTCATTTGCATATCACATCATCTTCTTCCTGTCGGTTAAATTTCCGGTCTGTAGCACGTCATCTTCGCGGTGTAGCAATTTTAATCGCCAGTAGTGTATTAATGTCTTTATATTGTGTAAGACCTCGGTTTTGGCACAAGTATTCCATCTACCGAAACAGATCGGCACAGCTATTGTCCAGCGCGTTTACTGGCTACTATGGAGGGGGGAGATCGTTAAAGTCTCTCATGCTACATGCACGCTGCCACAAGAGGAGGAAGGACTTGGGCTCATCGATCTATCGGCCATATGTGCCGCATTCCTGGTTCATCGGACACTCGCCATTTGAGATAAGCACACGCCCAATCCCTCAGCAACGATGTTCCAGGTTCTCCAACCAGTTTCCCAGGTTGCTCCGCTCGATCCAACGGCGATCCCTTTTCGATTGGCTTATGTGCGTCACTTCTTTATGCAGAAGAGCTATATTTCACCGGACTATTTGCAACAGCACAATCTGACGACGGAATAAGTATGAAGCACGGCACCCACATCGGTAATGGAAGATTGCTTGGCAGAACGTCTCTGCGTGTTACCTGTCCCCTCAAGCCAAAGCTACGTGGTATAAAGTGGTTAATAGGACAATTCCGACTAATGAAATTCTGTGCAGGTTACATCTACGAGGGCAGTTCAATAAGTAATGCAACACATTTTTTTTCTGAAACAGGGGTTGTTTTATTCAGCATTGAAATACACCAGGTTATTCCCCAATCTTTTAGCTACACAACACTATTTTTCAACGTAATCTCCATTCAATGCTACGGCCTTACGCCACCTTGAAATGAGGGCCTGTATGCCTGCACGGTACCATTCCACTGGTCGATGTCGGAGCCAACGTCGTACTGCATCAATAACGTCTTCATCATCCGCGTAGTGCGTCCCACGGATTGCGTCCTTCATTGGGCCAAACATATGGAAATGCGACGGTGCGAGATCGGGGCTGTAGCATGAGGAAGAACAGTCCACTGAAGTTTTGTGAGCTCCTCTCGGGTGCGAAGACTTGTGTGAGGTCTCGCGTTGTCACGAAGAAGGAGAAGTTCGTTCTGATTTTTGTGCCTACGAACACGCTGAAGTCGTTTCTTCAATTTCTGAAGAGTAGCACAATACACTTCAGAGTTGATCGTTTGACCGTGGGGAAGGACATCGAACAGAATAACCCCTTGAGCGTCCCAGAAGACTGTAACCGTGACTTTACCGGCTGAGGGTATGGCTTTAAACTTTTTCTTGGTAGGGGAGTGGGTGTGGCGCCACTCCATTGATTGCCGTTTTGTTTCAGGTTCGAAGTGATGAACCCATGTTTGATCGCCTGTAACAATCTTTGACAAGAAATTGTCACCCTCAGCCACATGACGAGCAAGCAATTCCGCACAGACGGTTCTCCTTTGCTCTTTATGGTGTTCGGTTAGACAACGAGGGACCCAGCGGGAACAAACCTTTGAATATCCCAACTGGTGAACAATTGTGACAGCACTACCAACAGAGATGTCAAGTTGAGCACTGAGTTGTTTGACGGTGATCCGTCGATAATCTCGAACGAGTGTGTTCGCACGCTCCGCCATTGCAGGAGTCACAGCTGTGCACGGCCGGCCCGCACGCGGGAGATCAGACAGTCTCGCTTGACCTTGCGGCGATGATGACACACGCTTTGCCCAACGACTCACCGTGCTTTTGTCCACTGCCAGATCACCGTAGACATTCTGCAAGCGCCTATGAATATCTGAGATGCCCCGGTTTTCCGCCAAAAGAAACTCGATCACTGCCCGTTGTTTGCAACGCACATCCGTTACAGACGCCATTTTAACAGCTCCGTACAGCGCTGCCACCTGTCGGAAGTCAATGAAACTATACGAGACGAAACGGGAATGTTTGAAAATATTCCACAAGAAATTTCCGGTTTTTTCAACCAAAATTGGCCGAGAAAAAAAATGTGTTGCATTACTTATTGAACTGCCCTCGTAATTCCGTCCAACTTGTGTGCCACTTGCGGTGAGGTAGACAGTGTAGAACATCGCATCACGTGCCCCCGCTTCAAATCAGTGTGGGATGTCGCACGTCACATGCTACGGCTCATGAATCGCACGACGATCGAATGTTTCGGTGCTGCCACGATCCTCACCCCAGATTTCGCGCCTTTTCCTGCCAGTAAACGGGCGGCGACTACCTGGATCGTCGCACATGCAACACACGCCATCATTAACCTGGATAGCCGGCAGCAGTGGCCGAGCGGTTCTAAGTGCTTCAGTCTGGAACGGCGCGACCGCTGAGGTCGCAGGATCGAATCCTGCCTCGGGCATGGATGTGTGTGATGTTAAAAATGGTTCAAATGGCTCTGAGCACTATGGGACTTAACATCTGAGGTCATCAGTCCCCTAGAACTAACCTAAGGACGTCACGCACATCCATGCCCGAGGCAGGATTCGAACCTGCGACTGTAGCGGTCGCGCGGTTCCATACTGTAGCGCCTAGAACCGCTCGGCCACCCCGGCCGGCTGTGTGATGTCCTTAGGTTAGTTAGGTTTAAGTAGTTCTAAGTTCTAGGGACTGATGACCTCAGATGTTAAGTCCAATAGTGCTCAGAGCCATTTGAACCATTTTCACCTGGATATTACCGACACAGTTCAATTCCTGATGTACGTGTGGGACAAGCCCCAGGTTTTGCAAGGCCATATACGTTACCGAGAGACTTTCCAGAACTTCGTGAAGCTAGTACTCCACTCTTTTTCCGAAATTTATCTCTACTGCTGTGAGATTGTAATGCAGAGGCTGTGATGGATAATAGTGAACATTGTATTCTGGACAGTTTCCTTCTGAGTAGTTGCAGTACTGTTCATCCTTACTTCAGAGATCCTGGTACATTTCTCGATCCTCACCTGTACGTAATATGCTAGATAAAAATGTATAACTTGCAGGATGGTTACTACACTCATGCTCATAAATTAAAGATAATGCTGATACATGGTGAAATAACGCTCTGGTTTGCGGGTTTAAATCACCACGTGGTATGACCATACGGTGCATTTGACCTGCGGTCGTCGCACGGTGGCGCTGGCAGCAGTCCACATACGCGGAGGTGTGTTGGTGCATGTCAGAGTACGGTGCAGCTAGTAAGTGTGCAGACGTTTTCAGACGTGCTAATGCTGACTGCGCGTTGAAAATGGCTCAAAGAACACACAATGATCACGTTATGAGGGGTAGAATACTAGGGCGACTGGAGGCTGGTCAAACACAGCAGGTCGTAGCACGGGCCCTCCGTGTGCCACAGAGTGTGATCTCAAGATTATGGCAACGATTCCAGCAGAGAGGAAACGTGTCCAGGCGCTACAGTACGGGACGTCCACAGTGTACAACACCACAAGACCGATATCTCACCATCAGTGCCCGCAGACGGCCACGGAGTACTGCAGGTAGCCTTGCTCTGGACGTTACCGCAGCCACTGGAACAGTTGTCTCCAGACACACAGTCTACAGACGACTGAACAGATACGGTTTATTCGCCTGGAGACCTGCAAGGTGCACTCCACTGACCCCTCGTCACAGGATTGCCCGTAAAGCTTGGTTCAAGAACACAGTACTTGATCATTGGAACAGTGGCCCCAGGTTGTGCTCACGGATGAGTCCAGGTATAGTCTGAACAGTGATTCTCGCCGGGTTTTCATCTGGCGTGAACCAGGAACCAGATGCCAACGCCTTAATATCCTTGAAAGGCAGCTGTCTGGGGGTGGTTTGATGGTGTGGGGTGGGATTATGATTGGTGCACGTACACCCCTGCATGTCTTTGACAGAGGAACTGTACAGGTGAGGTGTATCGGGACGTCATTTTGCACCAGTATGTCCGCCTTTTCAGGGGTGCAGTGGGTCCCACCTTCCTCCTGATAGATGATAACGCCACACCGAGCTACCATGTTGGAGGAGTACCTTGAAACAGAAGACATCAGGTGAATGGAGTGGCCTCCTGTTCTCCAGACCTAAACCCCATCGAGCACGTCTGGGATGCTCTCGGTCGACGTATCGCTGCACGTCTTCAAACCCCTGTGACACTTCAGGAGCTCCGAGAGGCACTGGGGCAAGAATGGGAGGCTATACCCCAGCAGCTGCTCGACGACCTGATCCAATGCCAACCCGTTGTGCGGCCTGTGTAGGTGTGCACGGTGATCATATCCCATACTGATGTCGGGGTACATGCGCAGGAAATGATGGCCTTTTGTAGCACATGCGTTTCGGGACGGTTTTCTCAACGTATCACCAATACCGTGGACTTACAGATCTGTGTCGTGTGTGTTCCCTATGTGCCTATGCTATTAGTGCCAGTTTTGTGTAGTGCCACGTTATGTGGCACCACATTCTACAGTATTCCTTAATTTATGAGCATGAGTATATTTTATATTTTTGTTAAAGTTGTATTGCACTGAAAAGATATAACAAAGGAATTGTTAAAGAAAAAGGTGTTGTTGTGTCGTGTTCATCATCATCATTCAACCCCACTATGATTGGAGAAAGGCAATGGTAAGCCACCTCCGCTAGGACCTGGCCTAGTCTGCGGTGCGCGTTTCCCACATCGTCCCCCTATGCTTCTCGGGGTATGGGACCTCATCATCATCGTCATATGAACAGGGAGATTATGTTGTGGCGTATAGCAGTCTTGGAATTTCCTGTTCAAATGACCTACCAACGAACGTAGTTTGTATAAGTCGTCATAATTCTGTTTCTGTCAGCAGCCACAGAATTATCATTGACGTGCAAGTTATCAGTAACCAACTAAATCTTTTTACTGGCATTAGCTTCGATAAACAATTATCACCAAGGTCTGGATCAGTGCTGCAATAACCTCTGTAGCTAGGCTTCTTTTATATTGATTTCCATGTAAAGATTTCAAAAATGTTCATATGTGTGTGAATTCCTAAGGGACCAAACTGCTTAGGTCATCGGTCCCTATACTTACACACTACTTAAACTAACTTATGCTAAGAACAACACACACCAATGCCCGAAGGAGGACTCGAACCTCCGGCGGGAGGGGCCTCGCAGTCCGTGACATGACGCCTCAAACCGCGCGGCCACTCCGCGCGGCATGTAAAGATTTATTTCGATAAAAACTTTTATTTGATATTCGTTGGTGGGGGCGAAAGATCTGCCTGTCTGTGTTGCATACACATTGGTTTGAAACGCTATGCGGTTTATATGCGTTTCATCAACAAAAAAAAACTCGCTAAATAATTCACGTGGCTTTAGGTTCAGTTTGCTCTTTATTTCTACAGCCTCACCACGTTTTCCAATAAATAATAGTTGCTAAACAGTTGTTTCTTGGTTCCAGTCTGTAGTGACTGTTGATGGAACAGCGACGGACACCGCACAGCTTTCACTTGTCTCGTCACTTTCACTGTTATCCTCAGAATCACTACAGCTCCACACCCGACTGTAAACAAAACTAGCAGTTGCACAATGTGTAGTGAATGTCGGGTCATTGTCATCACTTTCATCACTGTCAACACTGTTGTCACTAGAAGGAATTTCATCAAGTAATATTTGGTAACATTGTTCCTCTGTTATCATTTTTTGGCGAGACATACTATACGGAGAAAAAATATACTGGGTGGAGAAGAGGGGAGGTGGTTTGCGCCACTAACCTCACAGAAATCCGACTCTCAAGTGTAGATAAGTCTATTCGAATAAAAAGTAATATTATTTGTGCATTTATGGAAGGTCAACACATAAATATAAACAATTACTTACCAAAAATAGCCGTACGAAGAAGAGCTACAGAGAGAATTGCACAACACTTCCGCCGGCCAGAGTGGCCGAGCGGTTCTAGGCGCTGCAGTCTGGAACCGCGCGACCGCTGCGGTCGCAGGTTCGAATCCTGCCTCGGGCATGGATGTGTGTGATGTCCCTAGGTTACTTAGGTTTAAGTAGTTCTAAGTTCTAGGGGACTAATGACCACCGAAGTTCCATAGTGCTCAGAGCCATTTGAACTATTTTTGAACAACACTTCCAAGGACAACACAACAATTTATGAAATATCAACTCGTGTCGCAAGTAAACGGCTCTTCAGTGTATAATTGGTCTTTTGCGCACTGAAGTCGTAATATAGTTTTTATCTGGTACAAACTGCTGGCACACAGATAGACGCAGGCATTTTCACAGATTGTTTCACGCAGGTTGCCACGTAATCGTAAATTATTTAATTTCATAATCGAAAAAAGATATCTTACACTCATACGATTGTCGAAGTTTTGTAGCACTTTTACAACGTCATTTTGGAGACATGGCAACTCTGAGGACAGTAACTTAGACGTCCTAGACACTTTTAACGTAAAAAAACTGTTCAAATGGCTCTGAGCACTATGGGACTTAACATCTGAGGTCATCTGTCCCCTAGAACTTAGAACTACTTAAAGCTAACTAACCTAAGGACATCACACACATCCATGCCCGAGGCAGGATTCGAACCAGCGACCGTAGCGGTCGCGCGGTTCAAGACTGAAGCGCCTAGAACCGCTCGGCCACCAAGGCCGGCTTTAACGTAAAAGGATTTGTCTTTAAACACAGTAATTACCTTGCAGATCAATCAGTTACATCTACAAATTCAAAAGGACGCTTTCAGCTGAAATAGCAAACGGTCTCGAAAACGTTTAGGCGAAGTTCTCAAGCACGATTTAATGTTCCAAAAGGACCCGATGCGAAAACCATTCGTACGCTCTTCGCAAAATTTCAACGAACAGGCAGAGTAACTGATGATCTAGTGGGGCATGTTGGCCGCAAGCAAACCGCAGTTACGCCTGAAAATATCGCCACAGTTTCTGGAATTATTAAGCCAAATCCAATGTCATCCGTCTGTAGAATTGCATCTGAGACTGGTTTGAAGCGTTCCAGTACGCAGAAAATACTGAGAAAGAGCCTACACATGTTTCCATTCAAAATTCAAACGCACCAGGCCATACCAGTACGAGCTGTGCAACAAAGGGTTGCCTTTGCTAATCAGATGCTCATAATGATTGATAGTGAAGGATTTGATGTTGGCTGCATCTGGTTTACAGATGAAGCACACTTCCACCTGAATGGATACGCGAATAAGCAGAACTGGCGATTTTGGGGTTCCGAAAAGCCATATTGGTGTGAAGCGAAACCCCTGTATTCTCCTAAAGTTACTGTGTGGGCCGCAGTATGCAGCAGATGCATTATTTGCCCTTTTTTCATTCGAGAAACGGTCACTGGTGCACGTTACGTTGCAATTTTGGAACAGTTTGTCGTCACACAGCAAGCGTTAGAGGATCGACCAGGTACTGAATGGTTTATGCAAGATGGAGCCCGACCACATCAGACCAAACAAGTGTTTCGCTTTCTTGAGGAATACTTCGGGAATCGAGACATTGCTTTGGAATATCCCAAATTTACTGGTGCAGGCATGGATTGGCCTCCATATTCGCCGGATTTGACTCCCTGTGACTTTTTTTTGTGGGGCAAAGTGAAAGACATGGTCTACCCGAAGCATCCCGCCACGCTGGACGAGCTTGAATGAGCGATCTCTGTGGCATGTGAATCCATTTCGGTTGAGACACTACGAAATGTGATGGCGAATTTCATTCTTCGTTTGCGCCACCTCTGCAGTGCCAATGGTGAACATTTTGAAAACATTGTGATGTGATTGTTTGCAAAGGATATGAGCTGTACAGCGTACAGCGCCATCTGTAATTATTTCATTGTCACAATGGATTCTCCAAACGTTGCGTTCACCTTAACGGCAGGGAGCATAGGGAACTGAACTGGATTTGTGAGAATTTGTCGCTTTCACTATGCGATTTTCGCCAGCCGGAGTGGCCGAGCGGTTCTAGGCGCTACAGTCTGGAACTGCGCGACCGCTACGGTCGCAGGTTCGAATCCTGCCTCAGGCATGGATGTGTGTGCTGTCCTTAGGTTAGTTAGGTTTAAGTAGTTCTAAGTTCTAGGGGACTTATGACCTCAGCAGTTGAGTCCCATAGTGCTCAGAGCCATTTTATGCGATTTTTTTTTTTTGCAAATAAATCTCTATCAAATCAGAAATAACTTGTTTCTCGCCTCGCAGTGTCGTACAGTGGACAGTGTGCAGTTAAATCTACATAAAATGCGAGGACTGCTATCCGTCTGGCTCGTTCTACTTTTCGTTCTTGCATTTATTTTCCCTTCATAAATTCAACAAGTTTTAAATCGAAAAATCGTTCCAGGCGCGCCCCTCTGACTTAACTCTTGGGAGGGTGGGCATGTCTGTAACCCACGGCATACGTAGACGCTTTAAAAGGTCGGTGGTCACTGTGCCTAACGACATATTTATCTCAGTTTACCGCATAGGGCCGGTAGCTCTCTCAACTAAAGAAGTGGTACACGTGCCTAATATCGAGTAGGGCCGCGACGAGCAGGCAGAAGTGCTGCAATACTACGTGGCATGGACTCCACTAATATCTGAAGCACTCATCGAGGGAACTGGCTCTGAACACTATGGGACTTAACAGCTATGGTCATCAGTCCCCTAGAACTTAGAACTACTTAAAGCTAACTAACCTACGGACATCACACAACACCCAGTCATCACGAGGCAGAGAAAATCCCTGACCCCGCCGGGAATCGAACCCGGGCGTGGGAAGCGAGAACGCTACCGCACGGCCACGAGCTGCGGACACGAGGGAACTGACACCAAGAATCCTTCAGGGCTGTCCGTAAGCTATCGAGGGGCTGGAGGTCTCTTCTGAATAGCAAATTGTGAGGCATCTCGGATATGCTCAATAATTTTCATGTCCGCGGAGTTTGGTAGTCAGCTGAAGTACTTAAACTCAGACGAGTGTTCCTGGAGCCGCTCTGTAGCAATTCTGGGCGTGTGGGGTGTCGCATTGTCCTGCTGGAATTGTCAAGTCCGTCTTAATGCACAATGGACATGAATGGCTGCAGGTGATCAGACAGGATGCTTATGTACACTCTTTGACATAAAACTTGACCGGCGGCCGGCCGCTTCAGAGGCTAAGTCCGCGCCGATCGCGACATGGGACAAAAAAACTGGCCAACTCGCTAATTCTCTAAGTCCGGTTATCTGCACAATCTGGCAACACTGTAGACTGCGGCACTTCCTGGAGGAAAACTTGTCCCATGATAGAGAAACTCTAGGCTGATTACGCCTGTGGTCTAGCGGTAGCGTGCGTTGTTTCTGTTCATAATGTCAGTGGATCGAGAGCAGCTGGCATAAAACATTTTTATAGCCTCTTCTGTCTGAATGCTGAAGACGTGAATGTAATGGTAGCGCAGATTCAATCTATTTCACTTTGTGACACACCGATATCAAAATTTTATCCAGTAACGATTTTGCGGCAGATTTCCTGCTGACTGTCCTCCTCTGGACGCCGTATGCGGCAAAGCTCCGGGATCCATTTGCTGGCTACTGGCAGCGGCCGTGGCGACAGCAGCGGCGCTGCACTCCCCCGTTCTTTATCGAAAGCGCCTGCTACCGCTCATCGCTTTTGATGATTTAAAACGCTTTATTATTAAATGTTGCTCCACAGAAAATTTCTACAATTTCCATTCACGCTCAAAAGCAACGGAGACAGACGCCCTGATTAGTAGGCGGGTATTATATTACATTAATCGGCAAGAGCTGAGTATGGCCCGAAATTAATTTTATAGACTGGGACGAAATTAAACCACCTCACTACATTCGATGAATTTATAAATGCTTCATACCTCGTTTCTTTTCCTTTCAAACTCTATTATTTGTGCAACTTTTTGTCAATGTTTGGATGTTTTCGTCAAGCCAGAGTGAGCGTCTGTGGTGTAAAGTGTATTACAGTTCTTGTTTCATTCCTTATGGTAAGTCTATGCGATAAACTGTGTGAATACCTTGCAATGCATGCTCTGTAGCAGAGCAGGAACACTGCACATTTGGAGTTCCATGTATGGGTTCATGAAGTATTTATTGTTGATCGGAAGTGATAGTTAAGGTGATCAGATTTAAACCAGAAAAATTTGTCGTTTTGAAGGTTTCAGAGAACGGAAAGGAAATGCTAACGCCGGTGTTAGAAAACGTCTACAGTTAAATGCTATTGCAAAAATTTAGAAGAAGGGAACTACATTAATGAACATGTGAACTTCATAAACAACCTTCTGACATGTTAGACCTATATGACGAACAAAGCTCAAATTTATATCGTTGACAGTCGGTTTGAATCTTTTCAGGGTCTATTTTACAGTGAAGCACCTTGGAATTTGCAAAGCAGAAATCCATGATATTAACTTAATTTACTAAGTCGAAATCGGACGAAGATTGATGTTTAAAGGCATTCTTCAGATTTCGCATAAGAAATTTTTACTAGCAGTTTGCAACTCCATTAATTAAAATGGAAAATAAAAGGTTGTAGTCAGCGGCTTCTATCGCAATTCGAACTGCTATGTCTTATAGTACAAGCACTGCAACGCACAAGGGAACCTCTGAGCTAACGACACACTGGCGGCCAGCGGCGGAATATAGTCACTGCGATGTTGCCTGAGCCTCAAAACGCAACCTTAAACACACGAACAGAGGAGGTGGAGATTACTGTTTTAACGTCCCGTCGACAACGATGTCATTAGAGACGGAGCACAAGCTCGGATTAGGGAAGGATGGGGAAGGAAATCGGCCGTGCCCTTCCTAAGGAACCATCCCGGCATTTGCCTGAAGCGATTTAGGGAAATCATTGAAAACCTAAATCAGGATGGCCGGGCGCGGGATTGCACCGTCGTCCTCCCGAATGCACACACAAACAGGTGTTACTTATGTGAAGAACGCCGTTCTTGGAGTCCAGAAATTAAATATACTTTCTAATTGTGTCATCTTGCAGTGGATTATATCGTACGAGTCTTCGATGTGGAAAACGAATGTCAAGTGAATTTAGCGAGGTAACGCCGACCTACACCCGGAAGTAAATGCACTTTCAGAGTGTTGACAAATACTTGCTACGACGCTGCCATTTCTAGGCTCTCTGACGAGGCAGCTCTTCAGCGAAATGCTTGCCGTGATTCTCCGATACGGTTCTTCAGAGTGGAGACGCGCGCGCACGTTTGGTTTTTATGCGGCGTTCTCCCCTGATGGTTTCTGACGTCGCCTTGTGGGCTATGTATACATATGAGACATTCAATTATCATTAATCCAGAATGATACAAGTTTCAGCTTCCGGCGTGGAAGAAGGCTGTTGACGCCGACATTATATCATTTCAACGTAGGGAAAGCAAAACGGATCATTCAATGTTTCTCATTCAACATAAAGCATGTGAGATAATTTTCCGTAACGTTCATAATCATCTAAAAATACAAACGAAGTAAAAATACACCGGAAGCTTATACGAATTGAATATAACGCTTTGCACCTCGATGTCGAATTTGTCCACTTGCAATCTTTTGCAGCATACACATAGAATGTCATGATTACCACGAGAATGAAGAAATATGTTGGTAAGGATGGAAGCAAGAAGAGACGCAGTCAACAAATATTCTATTCCTCGTGGCATTCATTTCATTTGACACGTAAGAAGAGGTAAAGCGGGAATTTACTTTCGTTAACACGAAAGATATGCCACACATATTGATAACGAGGAAGTCTGCGTGTTCATACGTTTCCTCCTTGAAATCTGTATGCTCTATTATATACTAAGTAGCCCGATCATTGTTTCAGTAATGTTACCCTCTTGTTTGACCCCGTAACGATGAACAGATTCCAAATGCATGTCTCCCTTCCTGGGTTGTTTTTTGTGTTTTATTGCTTGGAATTCCTGAAGCAGACCACTGTGCCTTCCCCCCTCGTGGGTTAGGTCTCAAAACTAAACCGCTTTGTATCCAATGGCATAATTTATTCAGACAGCATCAGCATAAGACTATCAAACAAAGCCTTCCATTTACAGTTGCAGCACTCTAACCAGCACTGACCAAAGTGTAATCCACGGTCACGGTCCTAAATTACCAGCTGTCTGCTACTGTGGCAAAGTCCGTACTACACTGTCGATTCCGCAGCACCATTTTATCTGGTAACACTGTGTAGTTGCACAGTTGTGCTACCAGGTCTGTCCTCACACTGTCAACTTTATGTATCTCACTTCTCCTGTAGCGTAGATCACGAGGAGCCGAAGTAAATGAGTGTATTCTGCATGACGTAACATTCAGTATTCCCTTCTTTCATAGCCACTCTTCATGTGCATCGATACCAAATAGGAATGCGAAAACTCTTGCGAGTGAGAGAATGACAATAACAATCGTAACAAGAACAAGCAAATAATGAATGATGTTTATTCCAACGCAGAACGAGAATGGCTTTAAATATAAAAATCTGTATCTATATCTATATCCATATCTATTGATCTTTGAGTTGGCACAATGCAAATATATTCTTAGCATTTAGTTACTGCATTTAGTTCTGGATGTTTGCAGAGAAAAGGAAAAGTCGGTACTTCTCGCTAGTGTAATATAATGTGAACCAGCAACTACCCTTTCCTTAGAACACGACTCAAGCAGGTCCTCAAGTAGGTAGCAAGGCACTGCTGCATTCTGTTCCCTGACATTGCTCTGATGACGGTTAATGCAGATAGTTCCGATTATGAAATACAAAACGTATTGCAGGTTAGTTCCTAGGATAGTAACATTAAATTTGCGTTGTAGACTGCACATGAACGTGACGACTATCCATATTACTCGTCAATATAAAAAGACAATATTTTGGGAATTTAGCAGGATTACTCAAAATGAATTCTGAAATTGGGTGACTGACTGCACAGGTGCTAAACGTCGTCAAGAGTATACGAAGAACGTCTTCGACAGCTCGCAACTTTCACATTGCTATCTCCACCCTACTCCAGACAGCCCTCGGTGGAGTTGCACTACGTTGCCGATGTTATGGAAGGCCTTCAAACCGACAACAGACCACATATTGAAAAATACAAGCGAATTCTCTTGCAGCGTAAGCTTATTGTAACTAATCTAAAAATTATTGGAGAGGAACATTGTGCTATTCAAAAAAAGTAAAATGTTACACACTGTTGACGTCAAACGGACATTATCTATGTCCTGTCTTGTGTCCTACTCATCTATAATATCAAGTGTACTATGAAAATGATTATATATAATGGATGATAAGGTAATGCATTGATACCAGATGGTGGGGGCCGGCCGGTGTGGCCGTGCGGTTCTAGGCGCTTCAGTCTGGAACCGCGTGACCGCTATGGTCGCAGATTCGAATCCTGCCTCGGGCATGGATGTGAGTGATGTCCTTAGGTTAGTTAGGTTTAAGTAGTTCTAAGTTCTAGGGGACTGATGACCTTAGAAGTTAAGTCCCATAGTGCTCAGAGCCATTTGAACCATTTGAACTATTTAACACAAAATGACATTAAAAATTAAAGTTATTCACGAGCAGCTAGTTGAGAATATGTATGAACATTAAATGACACGACGAACTGAAACAATATGACGAAGAGTTCAGCGCTCACTGGGAATAGAGCCCCACACATATCGTTGTTGACTACACACAAAGAGACGTCAGCTACCGAATTTTTCTCCACCAGCTGCTCAGAATAGCATCTTGAACTTACAGTCATCTCGCAAATAGTTCTGTCTCACTGGGAGTTAAAAACGTCAGATATCGTTAGTGTTGACAACGAATGAAAATACATTAAAAATCAAAATTATTATCCACCAGCAGATAGGTGTTCTCATGATAGAGCTTGATAATACATAATTAAATCTTTAGTGCCGGGCCAGGATTCGATCCCATTCACGCGTAATATGTGAAGGTGTTGAGGAATCTGCAGTTTTGAACAAACAACAAATTGTAGCCGAGCTGTATTGCCACGAAGGGATCAAATTCCGCGTTAAGGGCGGTCTGAGTTGCATTCCCAGTTTAGAACCAATTTTATCGACATACAGAAGCTCAAATAAAAGATGGAATAAGTGTCCTGTGACCATAAATAGCGTTTGTGTCGTCACTTGAAATAAATAACTAGTATAAGAAAGGTTACTGGTGATAGAGTTTCTACATGTCGCCACTCCAGACTTTATTGTGGTTCAACCTACCGTCTACTTGGTAAAGAAGGAATATCATCTTTAATGTGAATTTTCAGACCACGCAGCCATTATATCTCCTTCACTTGGTGTAGCCAGGAGAGAATGGAATCTGTCTCTCCCTATCTAAAATCATTGACGGAAGTGGGAATCGAACCCAGACCATAGGTATAACAACCTACCATCCGTCCAACAGACCACGAAATCCTCTTCTCTGCGAGTCATTTTTCTATCGTAACGCAGTTGCGCCACACTGGATGAGAATTCTGACACACAGGCTCCCTGTAGTAATTTGCAGCATGTTCAGTAAATTCATTTACTTGGTTGACCGAATCACCATGAACTAGCTGCCTCGGCTACCCAGTGCATACATTCGACTATTTTGTAATCACAGAAATAAAATCACGTAACTGCCACCTACACACAACTGCCAACAGTGTAGGATGCAGAAGTTTAAATAGGAAGTGTTCCTTTCCACTTGAGCTATTCTATTGCGCTATCTGTTACTAGAAAACGTCGTTCAGTCCAAAAGAAAAGCTGTAACTGTTTGTCTCTCAGAAGTCAAGACCTGGCCATATGCATAATCTCACAGTGCTGTGGAATCCAAAAGTTCTGGAGGAATAGTTGCCGAGCTCTGGAGCTGCTGTAGCTACGTGTCAGCTTGTAGCATAGATAAGATGTCGCGAGTTCGAATACATTCAGTGCTGCATTTTTTAAAACGCAATTTTGCTCTCTGCTGAAGGTATCAATCTAATGGAACTTTGAACATAATTCCCTTCACTTCTCAACCCAAAGTAGTCGCATGTGGAAAAAGGGCTAACTACTGTGACATTTTGTTCTATTCAGGTTTAATAGACAGCAGGCAGCAGATGCATCTCGAAGATGTGCAGGGAGAGCGCATCGTGCCATAATATGTCAGAAAAGTATTTTCTACATTAGCCGTCGTGTGGTAGTGATATTTTATTCTTCTTCAAACTTTGTTTGACAGCTTTAACTCAGAACAAGTTTTCTACATGCATGTAATCAATAAACTGCATGTGCATTGTCAGACTGTCATAGGTAACATCTGAGAATTCGCATGTATCGTTGATGATTAATTTCTCTCTCATGTTTACTATTGTTTTAACAACACTAAAGGAAACCTTACGAAAATTGTGCACTGTATTATAAGAAATGAAATAAAACTAACCATGATAACCATACGACGAAAGTATCTGTACACAAGCATGCCTCTATCGACACGAATTAGTAAAATACTACTCACTTAGATTTTGATTGGGTCTGTGTTTAATTGGTATGCTGTGTCATACTCAAGAGGTATGCAAATGTGGCATTTCATAAATATAGTTACGTATTCCTAGAAACCCAAAATTCGCTTGTCAGCAGCGGAAAGAGGCCTTACCTGTTGTGCAGCATTGTAAGTTTTTCAACATTGCACTATGAGCTGAAAGCATTTTCTTGCGATTTCCTTATTGATGTTTGATCTGACTGCTTGTAGCTCTTTCACAGAAGGGATAAAAACGTTACAGTCAGTGAGACTGGAACTGCGAACCGTAACAGGCGCTTTTTCACCGGTCAGCAATAGTAACTAGAACTCGTAAACCGCTATTTGAAGGTCGAGATTAGTTGCGGTTTCCACCTGCAACGACTTTCCTGGGCTGAAAACCGTAAATTTTCAATCTTTTGTTACCCTTCAAGCGATAATAACCCAGATTATTCAATGGAAATGACAGGTAAAATCAAGTGAACTTTGAGGCTTAATTCCGTGCACACCAGGAAGTAACTCGTCGATCACAGAGTTGCCAAACATACGTTGCCTTGTTGCCAAATCTCAGTTACAGTACCAGCAGGAAGAAGACGAACCGATGTGATCCTACAGCGGTGTGGGAAGTGACCATAGCTGGTGTCTCCAAGTCACGGCTGCTACGGCCTGGAATACGTAATGCGTCTGATTCGCTTTCTGTAACTAGGTTTAGGGACTGGAGCGTAGTTACTAATAATACTCAGAACTGACTGCAAACTGAGCGTCATAAATCAGTAATTCTCATTGTTGTTTTTATATTTCTTTCGTAAGTGTACTCAAAACTAAGAAAGTCATTCACAGGCGTTTTCGTGCCTCGCCGATAGTCGAGCACAACATACAAATAAAAATAAAAAAGAATGTGTGTGTGTGTGTGTGTGTGTGTGTATGTGTGTGTGTGTGTGTGTTTGTGTGAGAGAGAGATAGATAAATAAAAAGCAATGAGAGAGAGTGTAAAACATTGTTGTAAAGAAATTGAATCATGGTATTTAAAGAAATCTTTCATTAAAATGACACGTTCCACATCATTACGAAATGTCGTATTCATGATCTATGGAACAAGAGTTAATCTAATGTAATCTAATCTAATCTAATCACATCATATTGATGATTAGCCATGAAGAGTCATGAATTACCGAAATTTTGGCCAATACCAGTAACCAAATCTAAACTTGAAAATAAAAGACGACAATTTTTGTAATAAACCGTGACTCCTATCAAGACCCTTTTGTCCCTGTTATCTAACCACGAAAGCTGTCTGATATACCTCCATTCTGAAGTAACAAAGTGTGCATGCATTTAAAGATGAAGTGCATGATGTGAAGTTCTGTGACGGAGATACGAACCCAACACGTAATCCGATTGTTAACTAAGAAAAATCAAATGTTACGTATCGGTTTTTCTTACGAGCCGCTAGGTGTCTGAATCTAAAATAAGGATACAAACTTTTGTGCCTAAGCGACAATCGAACTGCACACCTACCGTGCATCCACGAATATAGCTTAAGTATCAGTTGCTTACTCATGAACAGAAAGTTGTGTGCGTGTTTGACCAGAAATAACGATACCTGTTGCGATTGTTGGAAACACATGAACAGACATTGAAATTGCGCGTTAATTTTCACTAGCAGGTGGGTGTGCACTTGATAAAGCTAGAAATGAAATTATGAATATTTTTGTACTGAATCAGGTTTCAGACCCACATACTTACCTTTGGAGGAGACCTAGAGAAGATTGCAGTCTTGGGAAAAGGAACGAAATGACTGAACTATACTGTTCCGAGAGATTCAGATCCTCGAAAGAGGAGATACGAATTCGAATCACAGTCCAGCACCAAATTTTTAAACGTCTCTAGTTCAATCAAGTACAAGTAAAATAAGAGCCCTGTCCCTTTAAATGGCTATCGGTTCATCAAATAAAATAAAATTTTCTAATGTAAGTAAGCTTACTGGCGACTGTATTTCTGTTTACCATGACTTCCGCTGTGTCATTTCCCAACGTAAACCGGCTCTGCCCAGTTGGTAATGAAGGAACGTGATGTTTAATGCGGATTCTGGATTATAACGTCTTTCTCTTGAGGTTACCAGAGGTAAAATAAATCTGTTTGTGCCTCTTAAAAGTAAATGCCTGAACCCACGCATTGCACCTGTGATAGCTCGTTCCACCATACCATTGTGGCCACATTACCCAGCCCCAAGAGTGTGCTGTAACGGATGATGTGCTTAGCTTACAAAATTAGTCACGGTGGAAAAAATGCGAGTCTATTAAATGGTCAAGTAGAAGCAACCTTCTGACGCAGAGATTATGCTATTCTCATATCAGCAGGATGTAAAGACTCTTCTAGGCATCACAGGCTGGATGTGAAGCCATTTTGATTTTTCACAAATTCAGCAAATTTCTTAGTTCGAGAAAATCCACTGTGAAGTGTGAAGTTGCCGGATAATTCGATTATTACTGTTATTATTAATATCATTTTATTCATACCGCTGCTGTAACACAAGTGCTTGAACATCATTTAATGCCTTTTGGTCACTATAGATGTAGTTTCCCAAGAACAGGTTCTTTCCCTGTCTACGGAATCCTTTTCATGTTAATATCAAACACCAGCAATTACTTGTAGATTACTTTAAAACTAAAGTAATTGACGAAGACGTTACTTGGTAACAAAAACGCACTGCCTTTCTTCATTTACTTTCGCCTAGAAATGGCTATCGAGTACTGACAAACCAAAAGGCAAGAGATCTTACTGCCTTCCGATATACGTTGCTGTTAGTTCTTCCACATGATTTGGTCGACATGACCTGTTTCAAGTTGTGTATGACAGACAGTGTTTTAGAAAATCTATTGTTTCCCTTTGAAATAAACAGAAGTATTTTCATTCTAAGCTGTCCAAGTACAAAATTTTCGCAATATTAGTTCAAATTTAATATTCGCTTCTATAATGTAGGAAAGTATTTCACAGTCGCAAAACTCGCATCCGAAACGTTGACCTTACACTTAGTCGCTGACCATAAATTCTAGCTCAGAGTGACACCAGTTTAAATAACCTAATGTAGCGAAGACTGTTTGCCAGTGCTCTTTCTCACCGGAAAATACACAATTCACTCATTTGGCTCCATAAGTACACTGTAACAGTAATTTCTGTGTGAAATTTGTCAGTAAGCTTTTGCCTTCCAACCGGCAAAATACGGCAGAGTACGGCCGGTAAACAATTCACAAACCACGATTTAGTGCCAATAAGACGATTTCTTTAAACATTGTCGAAGCTGAGGGAATTTAGTTTCTGCTTAAATCGTCTTAAGCAGCAACGTTCACAGATATCTCAAATAGGAAAAAGCTGAATATCCAGGTACGAAGGTTGTAAAACAAACTTCCCACAGTTTGTGTCAAGTTGATCTTTTCGTCTAATAACACTGCTTAAGTATTTTGTCTAAGAGGTATCACAAGTAGTATCCCTGTAGCTGTGGGAATCATTGGTTGAAAACGAGTTTAACACCAATGGGTACAGTGCTGCTAAATTTTCACAATTATTATCAACCTAAGTCTGAGTTCATCCACAAACTGAGGCGTATTTATAATATTGGAGCTAGACTGTGTATCCTTGTCTTTCTTGAGTGGTCATTGGAAGGCGTTTACACACACGTATACAATACTATGAATACTTCGAACGCTATGGTTAACGTTGCTCTCATAAACTACTTTTTTTTAAAATTCTTCTGGGTCTTCAGCGTGCAATATGTGTTGTAGATACAGTCTCAGACCAAAAAATTGACCGCCGAGTCGTTCACGTAAGGTGGACAATACAGTCGTGCTCCTCTCAGAATTCTATGTCTGGAAATATGCTCGATCTAGCAACATGTAGACTGCGGCACTTCCCAGAGTAAGTCTTGACTCCAGTCTTAGTACATTACTCTTGACTACGACCGTAGACTTGAGGTAAAACGCGAAACCAGCTAATATGATATTGTAGATTCGCTTGAATTACACTCATGGCTTCAGCACCGAGAGGAAAGGGGCGATAAATATTTTGTCGATATGTGCTTTCGGTCGCCAGACGTCATATTAGCTGGTCTCGCGTTTTACCTGAAGACTACGGTCGTGTTCCAGCAGCGGTATGAATAAAATGATATTAATAATAACAGTAATAATCGAATTATCCGGCAACTTCACACTTCACAGTGGATTTTCTCGAACTAAGAAATTTGCTGAATTTGTGAAAAATCAAAATGGCTTCACATCCAGCCTATGATGCCTAGAAGAGTCTTTACATCCTGCTGATATGAGAATAGCATAATCTCTGCGTCAGAAGCTTGCTTCTACTTGACCATTTAATAGACTCGCATTTTTTCCACCGTGACTAATTTTGTAAGCTAAGCACATCATCCGTTACAGCACACTCTTGGGGCTGGGTAATGTGGCCACAATGGTATGGTGGAACGAGCTATCACAGGTGCAATGCGTGGGTTCAGGCATTTACTTTTAAGAGGCACAAACAGATTTATTTTACCTCTGGTAACCTCAAGAGAAAGACGTTATAATCCAGAATCCGCATTAAACATCACGTTCCTTCATTACCAACTGGGCAGAGCCGGTTTACGTTGGGAAATGACACAGCGGAAGTCATGGTAAACAGAAATACAGTCGCCAGTAAGCTTACTTACATTAGAAAATTTTATTTTATTTGATGAACCGATAGCCATTTAAAGGAACAGGGCTCTTATTTTACTTGTACTTGATTGAACTAGAGACGTTTAAAAATTTGGTGCTGGACTGTGATTCGAATTCGTATCTCCTCTTTCGAGGATCTGAATCTCTCGGAACAGTATAGTTCAGTCATTTCGTTCCTTTTCCCAAGACTGCAATCTTCTCTAGGTCTCCTCCAAAGGTAAGTATGTGGGTCTGAAACCTGATTCAGTACAAAAATATTCATAATTTCATTTCTAGCTTTATCAAGTGCACACCCACCTGCTAGTGAAAATTAACGCGCAATTTCAATGTCTGTTCATGTGTTTCCAACAATCGCAACAGGTGTCGTTATTTCTGGTCAAACACGCACACAACTTTCTGTTCATGAGTAAGCAACTGATACTTAAGCTATATTCGTGGATGCACGGTAGGTGTGCAGTTCGATTGTCGCTTAGGTACAAAAGTTTGTATCCTTATTTTAGATTCAGACACCTAGCGGCTCGTAAGAAAAACCGATACGTAACATTTGATTTTTCTTAGTTAACAATCGGATTACGTGTTGGGTTCGTATCTCCGTCACAGAACTTCACATCATGCACTTCATCTTTAAATGCATGCACACTTTGTTACTTCAGAATGGAGGTATATCAGACAGCTTTCGTGGTTAGATAACAGGGACAAAAGGGTCTTGATAGGAGTCACGGTTTATTACAAAAATTGTCGTCTTTTATTTTCAAGTTTAGATTTGGTTACTGGTATTGGCCAAAATTTCGGTAATTCATGACTCTTCATGGCTAATCATCAATATGATGTGATTAGATTAGATTAGATTACATTAGATTAACTCTTGTTCCATAGATCATGAATACGACATTTCGTAATGATGTGGAACGTGTCATTTTAATGAAAGATTTCTTTAAATACCATGATTCAATTTCTTTACAACAATGTTTTACACTCTCTCTCATTGCTTTTTATTTATCTATCTCTCTCTCACACAAACACACACACACACACACATACACACACACACACACACACACACACACATTCTTTTTTATTTTTATTTGTATGTTGTGCTCGACTATCGGCGAGGCACGAAAACGCCTGTGAATGACTTTCTTAGTTTTGAGTACACTTACGAAAGAAATATAAAAACAACAATGAGAATTACTGATTTATGACGCTCAGTTTGCAGTCAGTTCTGAGTATTATTAGTAACTACGCTCCAGTCCCTAAACCTAGTTACAGAAAGCGAATCAGACGCATTACGTATTCCAGGCCGTAGCAGCCGTGACTTGGAGACACCAGCTATGGTCACTTCCCACACCGCTGTAGGATCACATCGGTTCGTCTTCTTCCTGCTGGTACTGTAACTGAGATTTGGCAACAAGGCAACGTATGTTTGGCAACTCTGTGATCGACGAGTTACTTCCTGGTGTGCACGGAATTAAGCCTCAAAGTTCACTTGATTTTACCTGTCATTTCCATTGAATAATCTGGGTTATTATCGCTTGAAGGGTAACAAAAGATTGAAAATTTACGGTTTTCAGCCCAGGAAAGTCGTTGCAGGTGGAAACCGCAACTAATCTCGACCTTCAAATAGCGGTTTACGAGTTCTAGTTACTATTGCTGACCGGTGAAAAAGCGCCTGTTACGGTTCGCAGTTCCAGTCTCACTGACTGTAACGTTTTTATCCCTTCTGTGAAAGAGCTACAAGCAGTCAGATCAAACATCAATAAGGAAATCGCAAGAAAATGCTTTCAGCTCATAGTGCAATGTTGAAAAACTTACAATGCTGCACAACAGGTAAGGCCTCTTTCCGCTGCTGACAAGCGAATTTTGGGTTTCTAGGAATACGTAACTATATTTATGAAATGCCACATTTGCATACCTCTTGAGTATGACACAGCATACCAATTAAACACAGACCCAATCAAAATCTAAGTGAGTAGTATTTTACTAATTCGTGTCGATAGAGGCATGCTTGTGTACAGATACTTTCGTCGTATGGTTATCATGGTTAGTTTTATTTCATTTCTTATAATACAGTGCACAATTTTCGTAAGGTTTCCTTTAGTGTTGTTAAAACAATAGTAAACATGAGAGAGAAATTAATCATCAACGATACATGCGAATTCTCAGATGTTACCTATGACAGTCTGACAATGCACATGCAGTTTATTGATTACATGCATGTAGAAAACTTGTTCTGAGTTAAAGCTGTCAAACAAAGTTTGAAGAAGAATAAAATATCACTACCACACGACGGCTAATGTAGAAAATACTTTTCTGACATATTATGGCACGATGCGCTCTCCCTGCACATCTTCGAGATGCATCTGCTGCCTGCTGTCTATTAAACCTGAATAGAACAAAATGTCACAGTAGTTAGCCCTTTTTCCACATGCGACTACTTTGGGTTGAGAAGTGAAGGGAATTATGTTCAAAGTTCCATTAGATTGATACCTTCAGCAGAGAGCAAAATTGCGTTTTAAAAAATGCAGCACTGAATGTATTCGAACTCGCGACATCTTATCTATGCTACAAGCTGACACGTAGCTACAGCAGCTCCAGAGCTCGGCAACTATTCCTCCAGAACTTTTGGATTCCACAGCACTGTGAGATTATGCATATGGCCAGGTCTTGACTTCTGAGAGACAAACAGTTACAGCTTTTCTTTTGGACTGAACGACGTTTTCTAGTAACAGATAGCGCAATAGAATAGCTCAAGTGGAAAGGAACACTTCCTATTTAAACTTCTGCATCCTACACTGTTGGCAGTTGTGTGTAGGTGGCAGTTACGTGATTTTATTTCTGTGATTACAAAATAGTCGAATGTATGCACTGGGTAGCCGAGGCAGCTAGTTCATGGTGATTCGGTCAACCAAGTAAATGAATTTACTGAACATGCTGCAAATTACTACAGGGAGCCTGTGTGTCAGAATTCTCATCCAGTGTGGCGCAACTGCGTTACGATAGAAAAATGACTCGCAGAGAAGAGGATTTCGTGGTCTGTTGGACGGATGGTAGGTTGTTATACCTATGGTCTGGGTTCGATTCCCACTTCCGTCAATGATTTTAGATAGGGAGAGACAGATTCCATTCTCTCCTGGCTACACCAAGTGAAGGAGATATAATGGCTGCGTGGTCTGAAAATTCACATTAAAGATGATATTCCTTCTTTACCAAGTAGACGGTAGGTTGAACCACAATAAAGTTTGGAGTGGCGACATGTAGAAACTCTATCACCAGTAACCTTTCTTATACTAGTTATTTATTTCAAGTGACGACACAAACGCTATTTATGGTCACAGGACACTTATTCCATCTTTTATTTGAGCTTCTGTATGTCGATAAAATTGGTTCTAAACTGGGAATGCAACTCAGACCGCCCTTAACGCGGAATTTGATCCCTTCGTGGCAATACAGCTCGGCTACAATTTGTTGTTTGTTCAAAACTGCAGATTCCTCAACACCTTCACATATTACGCGTGAATGGGATCGAATCCTGGCCCGGCACTAAAGATTTAATTATGTATTATCAAGCTCTATCATGAGAACACCTATCTGCTGGCGGATAATAATTTTGATTTTTAATGTATTTTCATTCGTTGTCAACACTAACGATATCTGACGTTTTTAACTCCCAGTGAGACAGAACTATTTGCGAGATGACTGTAAGTTCAAGATGCTATTCTGAGCAGCTGGTGGAGAAAAATTCGGTAGCTGACGTCTCTTTGTGTGTAGTCAACAACGATATGTGTGGGGCTCTATTCCCAGTGAGCGCTGAACTCTTCGTCATATTGTTTCAGTTCGTCGTGTCATTTAATGTTCATACATATTCTCAACTAGCTGCTCGTGAATAACTTTAATTTTTAATGTCATTTTGTGTTAAATAGTTCAAATGGTTCAAATGGCTCTGAGCACTATGGGACTTAACTTCTAAGGTCATCAGTCCCCTAGAACTTAGAACTACTTAAACCTAACTAACCTAAGGACATCACTCACATCCATGCCCGAGGCAGGATTCGAATCTGCGACCATAGCGGTCACGCGGTTCCAGACTGAAGCGCCTAGAACCGCACGGCCACACCGGCCGGCCCCCACCATCTGGTATCAATGCATTACCTTATCATCCATTATATATAATCATTTTCATAGTACACTTGATATTATAGATGAGTAGGACACAAGACAGGACATAGATAATGTCCGTTTGACGTCAACAGTGTGTAACATTTTACTTTTTTTGAATAGCACAATGTTCCTCTCCAATAATTTTTAGATTAGTTACAATAAGCTTACGCTGCAAGAGAATTCGCTTGTATTTTTCAATATGTGGTCTGTTGTCGGTTTGAAGGCCTTCCATAACATCGGCAACGTAGTGCAACTCCACCGAGGGCTGTCTGGAGTAGGGTGGAGATAGCAATGTGAAAGTTGCGAGCTGTCGAAGACGTTCTTCGTATACTCTTGACGACGTTTAGCACCTGTGCAGTCAGTCACCCAATTTCAGAATTCATTTTGAGTAATCCTGCTAAATTCCCAAAATATTGTCTTTTTATATTGACGAGTAATATGGATAGTCGTCACGTTCATGTGCAGTCTACAACGCAAATTTAATGTTACTATCCTAGGAACTAACCTGCAATACGTTTTGTATTTCATAATCGGAACTATCTGCATTAACCGTCATCAGAGCAATGTCAGGGAACAGAATGCAGCAGTGCCTTGCTACCTACTTGAGGACCTGCTTGAGTCGTGTTCTAAGGAAAGGGTAGTTGCTGGTTCACATTATATTACACTAGCGAGAAGTACCGACTTTTCCTTTTCTCTGCAAACATCCAGAACTAAATGCAGTAACTAAATGCTAAGAATATATTTGCATTGTGCCAACTCAAAGATCAATAGATATGGATATAGATATAGATACAGATTTTTATATTTAAAGCCATTCTCGTTCTGCGTTGGAATAAACATCATTCATTATTTGCTTGTTCTTGTTACGATTGTTATTGTCATTCTCTCACTCGCAAGAGTTTTCGCATTCCTATTTGGTATCGATGCACATGAAGAGTGGCTATGAAAGAAGGGAATACTGAATGTTACGTCATGCAGAATACACTCATTTACTTCGGCTCCTCGTGATCTACGCTACAGGAGAAGTGAGATACATAAAGTTGACAGTGTGAGGACAGACCTGGTAGCACAACTGTGCAACTACACAGTGTTACCAGATAAAATGGTGCTGCGGAATCGACAGTGTAGTACGGACTTTGCCACAGTAGCAGACAGCTGGTAATTTAGGACCGTGACCGTGGATTACACTTTGGTCAGTGCTGGTTAGAGTGCTGCAACTGTAAATGGAAGGCTTTGTTTGATAGTCTTATGCTGATGCTGTCTGAATAAATTATGCCATTGGATACAAAGCGGTTTAGTTTTGAGACCTAACCCACGAGGGGGGAAGGCACAGTGGTCTGCTTCAGGAATTCCAAGCAATAAAACACAAAAAACAACCCAGGAAGGGAGACATGCATTTGGAATCTGTTCATCGTTACGGGGTCAAACAAGAGGGTAACATTACTGAAACAATGATCGGGCTACTTAGTATATAATAGAGCATACAGATTTCAAGGAGGAAACGTATGAACACGCAGACTTCCTCGTTATCAATATGTGTGGCATATCTTTCGTGTTAACGAAAGTAAATTCCCGCTTTACCTCTTCTTACGTGTCAAATGAAATGAATGCCACGAGGAATAGAATATTTGTTGACTGCGTCTCTTCTTGCTTCCATCCTTACCAACATATTTCTTCATTCTCGTGGTAATCATGACATTCTATGTGTATGCTGCAAAAGATTGCAAGTGGACAAATTCGACATCGAGGTGCAAAGCGTTATATTCAATTCGTATAAGCTTCCGGTGTATTTTTACTTCGTTTGTATTTTTAGATGATTATGAACGTTACGGAAAATTATCTCACATGCTTTATGTTGAATGAGAAACATTGAATGATCCGTTTTGCTTTCCCTACGTTGAAATGATATAATGTCGGCGTCAACAGCCTTCTTCCACGCCGGAAGCTGAAACTTGTATCATTCTGGATTAATGATAATTGAATGTCTCATATGTATACATAGCCCACAAGGCGACGTCAGAAACCATCAGGGGAGAACGCCGCATAAAAACCAAACGTGCGCGCGCGTCTCCACTCTGAAGAACCGTATCGGAGAATCACGGCAAGCATTTCGCTGAAGAGCTGCCTCGTCAGAGAGCCTAGAAATGGCAGCGTCGTAGCAAGTATTTGTCAACACTCTGAAAGTGCATTTACTTCCGGGTGTAGGTCGGCGTTACCTCGCTAAATTCACTTGACATTCGTTTTCCACATCGAAGACTCGTACGATATAATCCACTGCAAGATGACACAATTAGAAAGTATATTTAATTTCTGGACTCCAAGAACGGCGTTCTTCACATAAGTAACACCTGTTTGTGTGTGCATTCGGGAGGACGACGGTGCAATCCCGCGCCCGGCCATCCTGATTTAGGTTTTCAATGATTTCCCTAAATCGCTTCAGGCAAATGCCGGGATGGTTCCTTAGGAAGGGCACGGCCGATTTCCTTCCCCATCCTTCCCTAATCCGAGCTTGTGCTCCGTCTCTAATGACATCGTTGTCGACGGGACGTTAAAACAGTAATCTCCACCTCCTCTGTTCGTGTGTTTAAGGTTGCGTTTTGAGGCTCAGGCAACATCGCAGTGACTATATTCCGCCGCTGGCCGCCAGTGTGTCGTTAGCTCAGAGGTTCCCTTGTGCGTTGCAGTGCTTGTACTATAAGACATAGCAGTTCGAATCGCGGTAGAAGCCGCTGACTACAACCTTTTATTTTCCATTTTAATTAATGGAGTTGCAAACTGCTAGTAAAAATTTCTTATGCGAAATCTGAAGAATGCCTTTAAACATCAATCTTCGTCCGATTTCGACTTAGTAAATTAAGTTAATATCATGGATTTCTGCTTTGCAAATTCCAAGGTGCTTCACTGTAAAATAGACCCTGAAAAGATTCAAACCGACTGTCAACGATATAAATTTGAGCTTTGTTCGTCATATAGGTCTAACATGTCAGAAGGTTGTTTATGAAGTTCACATGTTCATTAATGTAGTTCCCTTCTTCTAAATTTTTGCAATAGCATTTAACTGTAGACGTTTTCTAACACCGGCGTTAGCATTTCCTTTCCGTTCTCTGAAACCTTGAAAACGACAAATTTTTCTGGTTTAAATCTGATCACCTTAACTATCACTTCCGATCAACAATAAATACTTCATGAACCCATACATGGAACTCCAAATGTGCAGTGTTCCTGCACTGCTACAGAGCATGCATTGCAAGGTATTCACACAGTTTATCGCATAGACTTACCATAAGGAATGAAACAAGAACTGTAATACACTTTACACCACAGACGCTCACTCTGGCTTGACGAAAACATCCAAACATTGACAAAAAGTTGCACAAATAATAGAGTTTGAAAGGAAAAGAAACGAGGTATGAAGCATTTATAAATTCATCGAATGTAGTGAGGTGGTTTAATTTCGTCCCAGTCTATAAAATTAATTTCGGGCCATACTCAGCTCTTGCCGATTAATGTAATATAATACCCGTCTACTAATCAGGGCGTCTGTCTCCGTTGCTTTTGAGCGTGAATGGAAATTGTAGAAATTTTCTGTGGAGCAACATTTAATAATAAAGCGTTTTAAATCATCAAAAGCGATGAGCGGTAGCAGGCGCTTTCGATAAAGAACGGGGGAGTGCAGCGCCGCTGCTGTCGCCACGGCCGCTGCCAGTAGCCAGCAAATGGATCCCGGAGCTTTGCCGCATACGGCGTCCAGAGGAGGACAGTCAGCAGGAAATCTGCCGCAAAATCGTTACTGGATAAAATTTTGATATCGGTGTGTCACAAAGCGAAATAGATTGAATCTGCGCTACCATTACATTCACGTCTTCAGCATTCAGACAGAAGAGGCTATAAAAATGTTTTATGCCAGCTGCTCTCGATCCACTGACATTATGAACAGAAACAACGCACGCTACCGCTAGACCACAGGCGTAATCAGCCTAGAGTTTCTCTATCATGGGACAAGTTTTCCTCCAGGAAGTGCCGCAGTCTACAGTGTTGCCAGATTGTGCAGATAACCGGACTTAGAGAATTAGCGAGTTGGCCAGTTTTTTTGTCCCATGTCGCGATCGGCGCGGACTTAGCCTCTGAAGCGGCCGGCCGCCGGTCAAGTTTTATGTCAAAGAGTGTACGTGTCACCTGTCACAGTCATGTCAGGGGCCCCATATCACTCTAACTACACACGCCCCATATCCTTACAGAGCCTTCATCAGCTTGAACAATCTCCTGCTGACATGGTCCGTGGATGCATGAGGTTATCTCCATACCCGCACACGTCCATCCGCTCGATACGATTTTAAACGAGACTCGTTCGACCAGGCAACATGTTTCCAGTCACCAATGTGTGCATGGACGGGCTCAGGCGAGGCGTAAAGCTTTTTGTCGCGCAGTCATCAAGGGTACACGAATGGACTTTCGACTCCGAAAGCCCATATCGATGATGTTTCGTTGCATAGTTCGCCCGCTGACACTTGTTGATGGCCCAGCACTGAAATCTGCAGCAATTTGCGGAAGGATTGCACTTCTGTCACGTTAAACAATTCTCTTCAGTCGTTGTTAGTCCCATTCTTGCAGGATCTTCTTCGGCCGCAGCGATGTCAGAGATTTGTTTCCTGATTTTCGTGAAATGGTTGCACGGGAAAATCCCCGCTTCATCGCTAGCTCGGAGACGCTGAGTCCAATAGTTCGTGCGCCGACTACAACACCACGTTCAAACTCACTTAAATCTTGATAATCTGCCACTATAGCAGCAATAACCGATAAAAGTGCAAAAAATGGTTCAAATGGCTCTGTGCACTGTGGGACTTAACATCTGAGGTCATCAGTCCCCTAGAACTTGGAACTACGTAAACCTATTTAACCTAAGGACTGCCCGAGGCAGGATTCGAACCTGCTACCGTAGCGGTCACGCGGTTCCAGACTGAAGCGCCTAGAACCTCTAAACAACATCGGCCGGCCGAACAAGTGCCCCAGACACTTGTCTTATACAGGCGTTGCCGGCCGCAGCACCGTATTCTGCCTGTTTACGTATCTCTGTATTTGAATACGCAAGCCTGCACCAGTTTCTTTGGCGCTTCAGTGTATAAAAATGGTTGAAATGGCTCTGAGCACTATTGGACTCAACTTCTAAGGTCATCAGTCCCCTAGAACTTGGAATCTACTTAAACCTAACTAACCTAAGGACATCACACACATCCATGCCCGAGGCAGGATTCGAACCTGCGACCGTAGCGGTCACGCGGTTCCAGACTGTAGCGCCTAGAACCGCACGGCCACCCCGGCCGGCTTCATTGTATAATAGTGAAGATTTGTTTCATTCTGGCCTGTGTTGTTGAGAAATGTGAAACATAGATCCGTGTCGTATGCAGTGCGACTGGATTGCCGTTTAAGTGAAGCGCATTCCCCGTTTTCGGTCTTGCCCCTCCTCTCGCTCAGATAGCGTGGCATTGCGGTGCGGCAGTGTGCCAAAGAAGTTGACGGCTTTGGCACGCGACTCTGGGTGCAGATCACGAGCCGAATTCTTGACCACCCCTGCTCTAAACCACATGTTAAATTATTTACATCGTCACCATCGCCCATTTTAGCACTTTTATGGATTATTTTATTGAATGACTTGTTGTTGTTGTGGTCTTCAGTCCTGAGACTGGTTTGATGCAGCTCTCCATGCTACTCTATCCTGTGCAAGCTGCTTCATCTTCCAGTACCTACTGCAACCTACATCCTTCTGAATCTGTTTAGCGTATTCATCTCTTGGTCTCCCTCTACAATTTTTACCCTCCACACTGCCCTCCAATACTAAATTGGTGATCCCTTGATGCCTCAGAACATGTCCTATCCTCCAATCCCTTCTTCTAGTCAAGCTGTGCCACAAACTTCTCTTCTCCCCAATTCTATTTGATACCTCCTCATTAATAATGTGATCTACCCATCTAACCTTCAGCATTCTTCTGCAGCACTACATTTCGAAAGCTTCTATTCTCTTTTTGTCTAAACTGTTTATCGTCCACGATTCACTTCCATACATGGCTACACTTGTAACGTCCCCTTAGAAAAATTTATGAATTACTGTGCTGGTAAAGCTCTTACGTTATTTGATTTTCAAACAGCTGAGCAAAACTAAACGTACTGAGACATTTCTCTCTTTACTTATTCTGATCAACACTAAACTGACACACAATATTTTTAGCGCAACGCAATCTGACTTTTCAATAATCGCTACAAAAGAATGGCCCTGACTAATAATAATCTATACCTTTCATGAATCACTTACCTCACAAAAATCTTAGTTACTCGAACTACTGCAATACAGCGAGCGCCAATACTGCCAGCTGAATAAAAAATTCTAACTACTGAAGGCACTAACTAGTGATAGGCATAGTTAGCAAATGAAGGATTTTGACAGAGAACAAACAATGTATATACCTTAATAGTGTTCAAAAGTCATAATATATATATCAGTTCATGACATCCAGTCTCACAAATTTTGTTTTTCTGACGGACACACATCCAGATCGTCCGCTCTCAAAACTCCGCCATCTCTCCTCCCACATCCACCACTGCTGGCGGCTCACCTCCAACTGCGCAACGCTACGCGCTGTTCACATCCAGCTGCCCAACACTAGAATAACAAATGTTCCAACAATGCAAACCAGCCACAGACTGCACACAGCACCGTCAGTGATTTTCATACAGAGCGCTACATGGCTTTACCAACATAGAAACCTAAACAGCCTACTTACACACTCCATACAAATACTTTCAGAAACGACTTCCTGACACTTAAATCTATACTCGATGTTAACAAATTTTTCTTCAGAAACGCTTTCCTTGCCATTGCCAGTCTACATTTTATATCCTCTCTACTTCGGCCATCATCAGTTATTTTGCTCCCCAAATAGCAAAACTCCTTTACTACTTTAAGTGTCTCATTTCCTAATCTAATTCCCTCAGCATCACCTAACTTAACTGGACTACATTCCATTATCCTCGTTTTGCTTTTGTTGATGTTCATCTTAAACCTCCTTTCAAGACACTGAATGACTGTATCCTTAGTAAAAGGATGAAAAGAAATCGCGGCACCAAAAAATAATTAACGTAGAGTATTGAAGTTTCTGTAATACGAGGGCTATCCACAAAGTACATTACGTTTTCGTTTGTGTCCGTTAGGGGCGGGACCATATTGGTGTCACGGCATTCCGCCGCTCAATCGGCATCCTGGCATGCTAGTGAGAGGTTCGTGCTGTACTCCGTTGAGTTACTGTCACAGTTTGAAATGTCAGCGTTAATTGAAAATACCGCGAAGTGTGAAGTGCGTGCTGTAATAAGGTTTCTGACTGCAAAAAACTGTACACCGATAGAAATCTATCGGCAGCTTTGTGAAGTGTATGGGGACAACATAATCACTGAAGGTGGAGTGCGTCAATGGGTCATAAAATTTAAAAATGGCCGAACTGACGTTCACGACGTTGAGCGAAGTGGAAGACCCAGCATAGTGACTACCGAACATGTCGAAAAAGTCGATGCCGCGGTCCGTGAAAACCGTAATTTCACAATAACGGAACTCTCTATGAGTCTTCCACAAGTTTCACGAAGTTTGTTGCACGAAATCATTAGCGAAAAGCTCGGTTACCACAAGTTTTGTGCAAGATGGATACCAAAAATCTTGACAGAGATTCACAAAAATCAGCGAATGGCTGCAGCGTTAACGTTTTTGGACGCTTACGAGGAAGATGGCGACTCATTACTCGATCGCATCGTTACTCGTGACGAAACATGGGTTAAGCATGTGAACTGCGAGACAAAATTGCAGTCAATGCAGTGGGGGCACACAAATTCCCCCCAAAAAACCAAGAAATGCATGCAGACAATGTCGGCAAGGAAGGTGATGGCGACTGTCTTTTGGGACAGAAAAGGTGTGATTTTTGTGGATTTCCTGGAAAGAGGCACTACAATAAACTCTCAAAGGTATTGCCAAACTCTGCACAACCTCAGAAGAGCAATACAAAACAAGCGCAGGGGAAAGTTGGGCTCAAAGATCTTGCCGATTCACGACAACGCCCGGGCCCACACGGCAAATGCCACTCGTGAAGTTCTCGAATCTTTTAAGTGGGAGTTGTTTCCTCATCCGCCGTACAGTCCCGACCTGGCACCGAGCGACTTCCACTTATTCCCAGCAATGAAGAAGTGGTTGGCTATGCAGCGTTTTGATGACGGCGCACAGCTTCGAGAAGAGGTAACCACGTGGTTGAAGGCGCAGGCGGCCGAATTTTACGACGAAGGAATTCCCGAGCTCGTCCATCGCTAAGATAAGTGCCTTAATTTAAATGGCAACTATGTAGAAAAGTAGTATTTGTGGCTTTCATCTGTATGTAATAAAAAAATTTTACAATACTTTATTTATTTTTAATTCCAAAACGTAATGTACTTTGTGGATAGGCCTCGTACATTTGTCTAGGCAATATATCTTAGTGATTAACATTGCAGACTCGCAGGTTAATGTCAACACGAAATAGGCCATGGTAAATGTGAAATGCTGGTACATTAACAATCATTGTAATGGCCAGAATGTTGAATGCAAACATGGAAACGCGCACGCAGTGTGTTGTGCAGGTGCCGGATGTGAGTTTGTTGCATGGAGCTGCATGCCTGTTGCACTTGGTCGGTCAGTACAGAGGAGGTTAATGCTGTTTGTGGATGACGCTGGAGTTGTCATCTGATGATGTCCCGTGTCTGCTCGATTGGATACATCTACATCTACATCTACATTTATACTCCGCAAGCCACCCAACGGTGTGTGGCGGAGGGCACTTTACGTGCCACTGTCATTACCTCCCTTTCCTGTTCCAATCGCGTATGGTTCGCGGGAAGAACGACTGTCTGAAAGCCTCCGTGCGCGCTCTAATCTCTCTAATTTTACATTCGTGATCTCCTCGGGAGGTATAAGTAGGGGGAAGCAATATATTCGATACCTCATCCAGAAACGCACCCTCTCGAAACCTGGCGAGCAAGCTACACCGCGATGCAGAGCGCTTCTCTTGCAGAGTCTGCCACTTGAGTTTGCTAAACATCTCCGTAACGCTATCACGGTTACCAAATAACCCTGTGACGAAACGCGCCGCTCTTCTTTGGATCTTCTCTATCTCCTCCGTCAACCCGATCTGGTACGGATCCCACACTGATGAGCAATACTCAAGTATAGGTCGAACGAGTGTTTTGTAAGCCACCTCCTTTGTTGATGGACTACATTTTCTAAGGACTCTCCCAATGAATCTCAACCTGGTACCCGCCTTACCAACAATTAATTTTATATGATCACTCCACTTCAAATCGTTCCGCACGCATACTCCCAGATATTTTACAGAAGTAACTGCTACCAGTGTTTGTTCCGCTATCATATAATCATACAATAAAGGATCCTTCTTTCTATGTATTCGCGATACATTACATTTGTCTATGTTAAGGGACAGTTGCCACTCCCTGCACCAAGTGCCTATCCGCCGCAGATCTTCCTGCATTTCGCTACAATTTTCTAATGCTGCAACTTCTCTGTATACTACAGCATCATCCGCGAAAAGCCGCATGGAACTTCCGACACTATCTACTAGGTCATTTATATATATTGTGAAAAGCAATGGTCCCATAACACTCTCCTGTGGTATGCCAGAGGTTACTTTAACGTCTGTAGACGTCTCTCCATTGATAACAACATGCTGTGTTCTGTTTGCTAAAAACTCTTCAATCCAGCCACACAGCTGGTCTGATATTCCGTAGGCTCTTACTTTGTGTATCAGGCGACAGTGCGGAACTGTATCGAACGCCTTCCGCAAGTCGAGAAAAATAGCATCTACCTGGGAGCCTGTATCTAATATTTTCTGGGTCTCATGAACAAATAGCGCGAGTTGGGTCTCACACGATCGCTGTTTCCGGAATCCATGTTGATTCCTACATAGTAGATTCTGGGTTTCCAAAAACGACATGATACTCGAGCAAAAAACATGTTCTAAAATTCTACAACAGATCGACGTCAGAGATATAGGTCTATAGTTTAGCGCATCTGCTCGACGACCCTTCTTGAAGACTGGGACTACCTGTGCTCTTTTCCAATCATTTGGAATCCTCCGTTCCTCTAGAGACTTGCGGTACACGGCTGTTAGAAGGGGGGCAAGTTCTTTCGCGTACTCTGTGTAGAATCGAATTGGTATCCCGTCAGGTCCAGTGGACTTTCCTCTGTTGAGTGATTCCAGTTGCAAGGCAACACGTTCACACTGTGCAGAGCGTGTTCGGTTATAACAGCGGTACATGGACGAGCGTTATCGTGTTGGAAACCACCACCTGCAATGCTGTTCGTGAATGGAAGCACAACAGGTCGAATCACCAGACTCGCATAAAAACATGGGATAACCACGCGAGTGCCCCTACTGTCATACGAAATCGCATCCCAGAGCATAGTCTCTAGCACGCAGACAGGTTGGTTGCAGGCCCTAACCTGGCCTTCTTCTAACCAGAACAGGGCCATATACATCTACATGGATACTGTGTGTGAAATCTTATGGGACTTAACTGCTAAGGTCATCAGTCCCTAAGCCTCCACACTACTTAACCTAAATTATCCTAACACACACACCCATACCCGAGGCAGGACTCGAACCTCCGCCGGGATCAGCCGCGCTGTCCATGAGTGAAGCGCCTCAGACCGCTCGGTTAATCCCGCGCGGCCTACATGGATATGCAAATCACATTTAAGTGCCTGGCACAGGGTTCATCGAACGACCTTCACAATTCTCTATTGTTCCAGTCTCGTGTACCACACGCAAACAACCTACGCCTATATCTTTCCGTACAAGCTCTGATTTCCCTTATTTTATACTGGTGATGGTTCCTCCCTATGCACTTCGATGTCAACAAAATATTTTCGCATTCGGAGGCGAAAGTTGGTGACTGGAACTCTGTGAGGAGATTCCGTCGCCACGAAAAATGCTGTTGTGTTGGCAGAAGAGCCGAGACCGTGTTACTATAGTTCAATTCTTTTATCTTGGCGGCTCGCGCATGCCCGCCTAGACGCGGCAGATTGCTGCGTTGCCAGTTGCACACGACGCACGCGCCAAGAGAAGCGGCGCCATAGTATAGCATAGTTCGCAAGCTTACGTTTACGGGGGAGCGCGCAGTTCATGAAGTAAAGCCACCACGGCCGCATTAACCCTTTCGCTGCTACAAAGACGTGCTCCCTGCATTCCGCGCTGTGGGCGATTTTGTCACTGCACTGCTCGCCTGTGCAGACACATTGTGTTCCGACTGCTTTGACACTCTTTTATCATTCGATTCCACAAAAACTATTTGGCTCAAAAATTAGATTTTTACCTATCTTCTTGACTGATACCTTCCCCCCATAAATGACTTAATTTTGTTTCGATGTTCAACGCAGTTATTATGCAGCATTAAATATAGTAAACCATTGCACGAAATTTTGAAGAGTTTGCAGAGGTAAAGTCCATAGAGTATACTTTCCGGATGGTCGATTTTAGTTGCCACAATGTTGAGAATGAAATGTGGACAAGATACCTATATATTTCATTTAATTTAAGTACCACATAAGTGTCGTATGTAATATTCAGAAATATTCCACCTTTCGCGACTGTAACAAAAGTTTTACTTACACTGGGCACGTTTGGCTTTATTTTAAAGCACTTCAATCAATCAAAAGGAAGTATACAAAATACATTAAACAAAACTGTGGACTTACAAAAACATTAGGACTTGAATATACCGTCTGTCAGTGAAGTGCTCAGAGCTATGTCAAATATAATTTTGTGTGTGGCACACACAAACAGCATTTATTTGCTAAAACACTGATGAGCCAACACAAACGTTGAATATTGTGCTACCGCAGCACAAAACTACGAAAGGTGACTTGGCAATGGAGGACACAAAATACAGTCCTCTTATGATGCTTCAAAAGAGAGAAACGCATCTGGTCTAAATAAGTCGCTTATTACAGTTGCAGAAGAGGGATATATTTCAATACCATTGGTAAAACTGTGACTGTGGAACAAAAACAAGAAATAGAACATGAATACCATTGTGTATGTGCCATACCTTTTCACCTTTCACTTTAAAATAAAGCCAAACGCGCCCTGTGTAAATAAAACTTTTATTACAGTCGCGAAAGACGGAATATTTCTCAATATTACATACGACACCTTTGTGGTACTTAAATTAAATGAGATATTGTTATACAGTAAATATTATATGAAATTTAGGTATCTTGTCCACATTTCATTCTCAACATTGTGGCAACTAAAATCGACCATACGGAAAGTATACGCTATTGACTTTTACCTCTGCAAACTCTTCAAAATTTCGTGCAATGGTTTACTACATTTAATGCTACTCATCAAAACAAAATTAAGTCATTTATGGGGGGAAGGTATCAGTCAAGAAGACATGTAAAAATCAAATTTTTTGGCCAAATAGTTTTTGTGAAATCGAATGATAAGTGTGTCAAAGCAGTGGGAACACCATGTGTCTGCACAGGCGAGAAGTGCAGTGATGACAAAATCGCGCACAGCGCGGAATGTGGGGAGCACGTGTCTGCAGCAGCGAAAAAGTTAATGAAGAGGTAAAGCACTAGAAATTTCATTCAAACGAATAAAAATCGTGAAGTAAGGCACTCCAATATTCTTTTTAAATAAAGAAAATATTGAGCATCGCACAAGGTTTGAACTCGTAACGTTTCACTTGGCAGCCCAACACCTTAACCGTTCCGCTACATCGGCTCATCGAACAGTTTAACTCCATAAGGACTCTAACACCTCACGCAACTACTTATAAACACTTGGTATGACTATGAATTACTCACGCTTCGTCGAAGTACAATAGGAAATAAACAATTACCGCTGTTCTTTATTGCGAAAAAGCAGTTCGTGAGATTCAAACAAACACCTTTCCTTGCTATCGCCTGAATTAGGAGTCTTATTGCTTGTTTGGTTTAATTAATTAATAGAATATGAAGCAATTGGTATAAAGAATGCTTTTTCCAAACTTTCTATGAAAGAAAGTCTGCTATCAAGACATTGCTTTTGTTCTATTACTGTATTTATGACTGAACGTTTCTAAAACTGAAGAGACTCGTCCGTGCTCTGCACTGCAGTCGAGATCTGGCAACGTCGTTCTCTGTTCATTGGCTGACTGTGTTTTCTGACGTCAGATGCGCAGAACGAACCTAAACTCGGCCGCCAAGATATATGACGCGCACTTTAGAGGAGGCCGAAATACACGCGTTTTAGCTCACGCAGGCTGGCGTGAGGAGGGAAGAACTATACTGACGTGAGGTCTGGAACATGAAAAGGAATGAGAATTCAGGAAGCGGACATAATTAGTTTGATACTTACTTTTCATTAATGATGAACGTCGCTCTTGACGGTACATGAGTCACAATATTATCTGTGCAGAATACATTCGTACTAACTGAATATGGCGCCTTGCTAGGTCGTAGCAAATGACGTAGCTGAAGGCTATGCTAAACTGTCGTCTCTGCAAATGAGAGGGTATGTAGACGGTGAACCATCGCTAGCAAAGTCGGCTGTACAACTGGGGCGAGTGATAGGGAGTCTCTCTAGACTAGACCTGCCGTGTGGCGGCGCTCGGTCTGCAATCACTGACAGTGGCGACACGCGGGTCCGACGTATACTAACGGACCGCGGCCGATTTAAAGGCTACCACCTAGCAAGTGTGGTGTCTGGCGGTGACACCATAAATGCCTTTCTTTTAATGATGTCCAGCGCAAATCCTGTATCATTTCTGTGACACTCTCTCCCATATTTCACGATAATACAAAACTTTTTCCACGTACTCCATCAGTTCTATCTGGCAAGGATCCCACACCTCGCAGCAGTATTCTAAAAGACGACGGACAAACGTAGTGTAGGCAGTCTCCTTAGTAGATTTGTTACATTTTCTAAGTGTCCTGCCAGTAAAACGCAGCCTTCGGTTAGCCTTCACCACAACATTTTCTATGTTTTCCTTCCAATTTAAGCTGTTCGTAATTGTAATTCCTAGATATTTAGTTGAATTTACGGCTTTTAGATTTAACTGATTTATCGTGTAACCGAAGTTTAACGGATTCCTTTTAGCACTCACGTGGATGACCTCACACTTTTCGTTTTTTAGGGTCAACGTCCAATTTTCGCACCATTCAGATATCTTTTCTAAACCGTTTTGCAATTTGTTTTCATCTCATGACTTTATTAGTCGATAAACGACAGCGTCATCTGCAAACAACCTAACACGGCTGCTCAGATTTTCTCCCAAATCCTTTATATAGACAAGGAAAAGCAAAGGGGCTATAACTCTACCTTGGGGAACGTCATAAATCACTTCTGTTATACTCGATGACTTTCCGTTAGTTACTACGAACTGTCACTTCTCTGACAGGAAGTCACAAATCCAGTCACATAACTGAGACGATATTCCATAAGCAGGCAATTTCACTACAAGCCGCTTGTGTGGTACAGTGTCAAAAACCTTCCGGTAATCCAGAAACACGGAATCGATCTGAAATCCCTTGTCAATAGCACTCAGCACTTCACATGGATAAAGAGCTAGTTGTGTTTTACAAGAAGGATGTTTTCTAAACCCATGTTGATTGTGTGTCAATAGACATAATGATCGAACGCAATATATGTTCCAAAATCCTGCTGCATTCCACTTTAAAGAAATGGGCCTGTAATTAAGAGGATTACTCGTACCACCCTCCTTGAATATTGGTGTGACCTGTGCAACTTTCCAGGCTTTGGGTACGGATCTTTCGTCAAGCGAACGGTTGTGTATGATTGTTAAGTATGGAGCTAAAGCATCAGCATACTCCGAAAAAAACCTAATTGGTATACAGTCTTTACCAGAAGACTTGCTTTTATTAAGTGATTTAAGTTGCTACACTACTCCGAGGGAGAACCAGTTTTCATCAGAAAACACAACAGACTTCCACTGTGCCCTCCAATGGGCTCTCGCTTGACACCACTGAAGTCGCACATGGCGCTGTTTAGGGGCTCAGTGGAATGGAGCCACTCTGTACCAATTCGGGACGTGTGGGGGAGTCGCATTGTCCTGCTGGAATTGCGCAAGTCCGTCGGAATGCACAATGGACACGAATGGATGCAGGTGATCAGACAGGATGCTTACATGCATGTCACCCGTATGGGTCGGAGGTCTCCTTGAAATAAGCGATTTGTAAGAGTTGTTTGTGTCGCTGTGGTCCCAACTGCTGCTGCCGGCCGGTGTGACCGAGCGGTTCTAGGCGCGTCAGTCTGGAACCGCACGACCGCTACGGTCGCAGGTTCGAATCCTGCCTCGGGCACGGATGTGTGTGATGTCCTTAGGTTAGTTACGTTTAGGTAGTTCTAAGTTCTAGGGTGCCGATGGCCTCAGATGTTAAGTCCCATAGTGCTCAGAGCCATTTGAACCAACTGCTGATCACATTGCTGCTGCAGATGCAGTACGATGCGCCTGAGTTAAACGCCGAACACGAGAGTCTTCTATAATTGCGTAGGTTTCCGCTTTTCTAGGCAATGGCTACAGCCATAAGTCGATCCACACGGCCTTGTCGACGAAGACAAGTAAGAAAGATAAGCAAGAGACAAACTGAAACTTCCTGGCAGATTAAAACTGTGTGCCGGACCGAGACTCGAACTCGGGACCTTTGATTTTCGCGGGCAAGTGCTCAACCAACTGAGCTACCCAAGCACGACTCACGCCCCGTCCTCACAGCTTTATTTCTGCCAGTACCTCGTCTCCTAACTTCCAGACTTCACAGAAGCTCTTCTGCGAACCTTGCAGAACTAGCACTCCTGAAGAAGGCTGTGGCTAAGCCATGTCTCCGTAATATCCGTTCTTTCAGGAGTGCTAGTTCTGCAAGGTTCGCAGGAGAGCTTCTGTTAAGTTTGGAAGGTAGGAGACGAGGTACCGGCGGAATTAAAGCTGTGAGGATGGGGCGTGAGTCGTGCTTGGGTAGCTCAGTTGATGCAGCACTTGCCCGCGAAAGGCAAGGGTCCCGAGTTCGAGTCTCGGTCCGGCACACAGTTTTAATCTGCCAGCGCACACTCCGCTGCAGAGTGAAAATCTCATTCTGGAAACGTCCACCAGGCTGTGGCTAAGCCATGTCTCCGTAATATCCTTTCTTTCAGGAGTGCTAGTTCTGCAAGGTTCGCAGGAGAGCTTCTGTAAAGTTTGGAAGGTAGGAGACGAGGTACTGGCAGAAGTGAAGCTGTGAGGATGGGGCGTGAGTCGTGCTTGGGTAGCTCAGTTGGTGGAGCACTTGCCCGCAAAAGGCAAAGGTCCCGAGTTCGAGTCTCGGTCCGGCACACAGTTTTGATCTGTCAGGAAGTTACATATCAGCGCACACTCCGCTGCAGAGTGAAATTCTCATTCCAATAGACAAACTGCAGCCAATGTTACTGACCGAATAGGCAAACACCTTCGCCGCGTTGGGGTGCAGCCTGTCTTGTAGAGTGGTCGTAGGATCCAGGACGTGCTAGGCTCCTCCAAGGATAAGGTGGATGCATTACACACTGCAGGCGTTTGCAAGGTAGAATGCGAATGCGGAGAGGCATACATCGGCGGGACTGGTAGGCCAATAGCAACGCGCATTCGGGAGCACGAGCGTTATATTCGTCTAGGGCAACACAACAAATCTGCAGTGGCAGAACATCAGGAAGACTGCGGAGAAGAAATAAAATTCAGCGAAGCCTGTGTGTTGGCCAAGCAGCCAGTTATGACGAAAAGCAAAACCAGAGAGGCCATCGAAATACTGAAACACCCTAACAACATGTACAGGGAGGATGGACTCAGGCTTGGCCCATCTTGGCTGCCAGCTATCAGAGCCCAGCAGACCGCGCTGTCAACACGAGACACGAGCACTGCCGGCGAGTAACTGCAACACCGACTCAAAGGAAGGCCTCGGCGCTTGTTGGTGACGTCACGTCAGCTAGGCACGGCGAACGCCAGGTCTGTTTCTTTTGTTACAGTAGGAGCCTTCGGACTGAGAAGCTTGCCTGCTCCCTTTCAACACGGCCGTAGTCATGACCGCTCACAACGACCTCTGAGAAACTACACTGGTGCAAATCTGCAACACACCAGATTACGTTAATCTAAAAATTTTAACAACTCACACAAATACATTAACTATGCACCCCGTAAGAGGGATGGAAATGGTACAAACACTCACACTAAGAATTATTTTCCACCAAAAGTGCAATTTGTTTTTAAAAGGGCTCTTAGGGTGGAAGGGTGGCAACTTTTTAAAAATGACTACTTAAATAAAACCCATGAAATTCAGACTTACATAAAGTGTACAAGGTGCTCTACATTACACATATACCGCCTCGCAAGGTGATAAGGAAGATAAAAACATATTTCAGGAATTCTGTCTTTACCTTAATTCTATAAGTTCGTTAACACCGAATCCGACAAACATGACAGAGGCAGCTATTAGCGTACGGCAGACAGACAGACACTAACTGCCTAACAAATGCGGACGAGAGACAAACAAGCAAGCTGGGGACGAGAGACTGACCAACAACACAAGTAGAACTTAACATGTAACTAAAACAACATTGTAATATTTCTACATGAATTTGCTATGCTGAAATCGGGTGCTAATAGTAGAATAAAAGCGGGTTACAAGCCGTGAGCTGTCTGGGGACGTTAACCGTGCGTTTACTGGGCAACTGTTTCAGCAGGTAACTAGTCTAGGTTTACCACATTACGAATCAGACTAACATTGATTATAATCTTTTACAGTCATACAACAACCGGTAATATATATATATAAAAGGAGAATTTAAATAAAACGAAAGAAATCAGTTTATATTTGGAAATTTATTTTTAAGATTGATCATCGAAATTTCAGCATATTATACGTGAGTTATAACTGAGCTGGTGCCTTATTTACGATTGTGAAAATGTGAGATTGGAATCTTACGGAACACATAAAATATGGAGCCAAGATTGGGAGACTGGATACAACACTGCATTCATAAAACAACACACAAAGAACATTGAAACACATGCAAGAGAAAGTTAACCACAACCAACAGATTCAAATTTTCAGTCAAAGAAGTTACGTTCGTAGCACAATCCTGTCCGTCATGTAATTACCACACACTGGTATACTAAATTCATATTAACTCTTTGTGAAATCTTCCCAAGAAGAATAGCTGAGGGCTACTTTGATGATTACACCACATGCTTCACGTGGTCAACTTGGTTTACACAAAGCGTATAACTCCACAGTAATTCTGATAATTAAAATAAATTAGATCGAAAAGCAAATTACAAAAGAAAAACCTTGAACTGGTTACTAACGTCTTACTATTAACCTGATGGGTCAAACAGTTATATAAGCACGTGGTACTGGTCTCACAAAGTACACACCACGTGGGTTGAACATAAAGAAAAGTTGCTATATTGAAAATATTATCAAGACGAGACGTTATAATCACACAAGCATTCGCATTTAAGATTGATCTTAGTTAGAGTTACTGACCAACACGTGGTTCCACTTTACTCATAAAGTAGTGACAAAGCAACTACCGCAAAATAATCTGAACTGGACACGAGAATTACACTCCGCTGCAATTAAAGATAACCTTAGATATTTTAGAGCTAACCCGAAATCACGGTGATTAAATTTTCAGTTAGGCTTAACTTAACAAATCCATTGTCCTACGGACTTAGCAGACACGCGCTTAGCCGGAGATCTTACCATTTCAGACGCTCGCCACCGCCAGACTGCAACTGCCTACTACCAGACTGCAACTCCCACTACCAGCGTGCTCCTGAGAGTCGCTCACAAAGACAAACGGAAGGGGCCAGAGGGGCAGCTTCCTATACCAACATGACAAGGGACGGACCGGACCATTCTAAGAATAGAAACCTCTCTGCTTTTAGGAACCGTAGCTACCTGTTCCGACGTTGGTCCTACTGTTCTCTAGCAGACAGCCTTGTCTGCTACCCTCAAGCATGCAACTACAAACACATTTGATCATTCATCCTCTCACACAGAAGGGAAGGGGGATGACAGTATCTTATCATATACAGTATATAACAGAAAGCGGATGTAGGTTCCGTATGAGACTGTGTGACATGAATTACATATTAACTGTGTTTTAAAGTGTAGTAGTGTGACAGATCGTTCTTGTTTACGTGTAAAAGTAACACGTTCCACTACTCAGTCTCCTCCCAGATAGTCAGAAACGCCACAGTAAATTTAGAAGAGGAATTTATTCCATAAAAGACAACAAATTTGAGAAATTAAACATGAAAGGAATCCAACAGAGACCTTTCAACATATCACTACTCACTCAGCTTCTAATAACTGCGATTTCTGGCGAAGACCTGGCGCAGCACCCCCAAAACGCTCTCCCGAACCGTCCGCTGCCAGCCGCTTCAACGGACGCAGGAAGGCGCGCCGATCTCCCGCCTCACGGCGTCGCAGATCGCGCCGGCCAGACCGACGTCGTGGTTGGACTCCTGTTGCTCTCGTGTCGGCCGCGAAGCCACTACCCCTCGCTATACTGCGCGGCCCACTGGACTCGCGTGGCGACCTCACGTGCGCCGACGCTCCAGGCGGACAAGTCATCTCGTGTCCCAGTGCGCGACCGACCAACCGATAGATCCAACCGCCAATGCCCATTGCCTGAGCCAACTCGAGCAGACTGGCGGCCTAACACATACTAGCACTCCGGACGACAGACAGACACTGACTGCCCCACACTGAACCGGCTGACCAACTGACCAGAGTCGACGAGACTGACTAATTGGCCCGGCTGACCAACTGCCTCCGACTGACTGACTCAGACCGATAGACTCTTACTGACTCCATGCCGAGTTTTTTTTTTTTTTTCTTTATTGAATTTCAATTCCCCCCGAAGGGGGCGGGCTGGCAGCAGCTTACTACGCCGCTCTTCAGCCTACAGAATTTGTTTTAAAAAGATGAAGAGAATAAAAAATAACAGTTGGCGATAAAATCGGCGACTTAAAGGTAAAATGGCAGAAAATTCTGGAACTTAAAACATAAAACACAGGGTTGATGATGCTAAGAAAATACACAAGAAGCAGAAAAATAACAGACAGACAGTTAAAAAACACAGCGACAGTCTGGTTTCTGTTCGCAAGATATAAAATGCACACCCAGCGACAGCATGATTTCTGTTCACAACACTGTGGAAAGACACACAACACTGAACACTCACTTAAACACTGCACTAAAAAGTTGGCACAAATATGATATACCACAGCCGAGAGCAGGTGGGGGGGGGGGGGAACTGGACAGATGATGGAGAAATAAAAAAGGGGGGGAAGGAGAGGAGAAGTGTAGGGTGGGAGGGGGGAAAGAAGCCAATGGAGAATGAGGACCCATAAGAGGGGTGGGGGGTGCTGAGCAGACGTGCCAGGGAGTGGGGAAGGCAGAGGAGGGGAATGCAAAAGGACTCGGGGGGTGGGCGGGGAGAAAACACAGGATGGAAGGGGGGAGGAAGAGGGAGCCCAGGGAAAGGACGGAGGAAAGGAGGGGGGTGAGGATCAGAGTTGACCATGCCGAGCTCATAGCGCCCCTTAAATGCACGTGAACAGGCAACCTTTCCCCTTTCCCACCAGAGGGAGACACCAAAGCTGCGATTGCCACAGCGGTGCCACCTCCAGAAACGGAGGGCGACTACTTCGCACTATGCGCTGCGGTGCGCTCTTCAAAACATCAGATTTTACCACGGCTCGGTGTCTGATTGTTATCTGTCGATAACTTCGAATGAGAGTGTCCGCACGTTCCAACACTGCAGGAGTCACAGCTGTGTACGGCCGGCAGGCACGACGTAGCTCGGACAAGTTTGCGCGACCTTGCTGCGACGGTGACAAACGCCTTGCCCGACAACTCACCGTGCTTTTGTTTACTGTCATGTCTCCGCAGACATTCAGCGCGCCCCTATGAATATCTGCGATGATATGGTTTCCCGGCCAAAGAAACTCAACGACACTTGTCGGCTACGAACATACCGCAGTTATAGGCGCCATTTTGGAGGCTACGCGTAACGCTGCCAGCTGTCGGAACTTCACGAAACTACAGAGCTTCACGAGATGTCTCCCAACAAATTCAGCATTTTGTTTTCCAACCAAAATTGGTTGGGAAGACAATATATTACATTACTTATTGAACGCCTCTCGTGTATTGTAGTTATTAAAGTATTGAAACTTCCTGGCAGATTAAAACTGTGTGCCCGACCGAGACTCGAACTCGGAACCTTTGCCTTTCGCGGGCAAGTGCTCTACCATCTGAGCTACCGAAGTACGACTCACGCCCCGTCCTCACAGCTTTACTTCTGCCAGTATCTCGTCTCCTACCTTCCAAACTTTACAGAAGCTCTCCTGCGAACCTGGCAGAACTGGCACTCTTGAAAGTTTGGAGGGTAGGAGACGAGGTACTGGCAGAAGTAAAGCTGTGAGTACCGGCCGTGAGTCGTGCTTCGGTAGCTCAGATGGTAGAGCACTTGCCCGCGAAAGGCAAAGGTCCCGAGTTCGAGTCTCGGTCGGGCACATAGTTTTAATCTGCCAGGAAGTTTCATATCAGCGCACACTCCGCTGCAGAGTGAAAATCTCATTCTGGAAATATTAAAGTATTGCATAAGAGGCGTGAAAATTTGAAATTAAAAATAAATTTCGAGGAAGGAATTGTAAGTTGTACACGAGAACTTCATATATAAGTCATTATGGGTATTAATAAACTGCTTGAAATCATACTGTCGCTGGGTGTGATTTTTATATCTCTTGCGAACAGAAACCAGACTGTCGCCGTGTTTTTTTAATTGTCTGTCTACGATTTTACCTGTCTGCTTCCTGTGCATTTAATTAGCATCGCCACTTCCACAACTTTCCGCCATTTTAGAATTTAAGTCATCGTTTTTATCGCCTGCTTTTATTATATATTATCTTCATTTTTTTAAAAACAAATTCTGTAGGCTGTAGAGCAGCGTACTAAGCTGCTGCCAGCCCGCCCCCTTCGGGAGGAATCGAAACTCAATAAATCAAAAAAATAAAATAAAATAAAAATTAATAAAATAAAATAAAATAAAAATAGCCTGCTTCAGCTGTATTTAGTTCATTATTATTTGATCACTATCGGTTTCGTGGCAGTAAAAGCCACATCTTGTGGTGAACATATGTGTAACAATGAATCCAAAAGGAATAACAAGTCTGTGATATACACTGGTATGGCTTTTGAGCTCTAATGTTAAAATTCTCAAGTAAAAGATTTTAACAGTATTAAAATTTTTTGAAAATCAGTGTAGATCTCAGGGTTGTTATTCCTTCTGGATTTATTGTTATATAAATTTTCAACTGAAGATATGGCTTTTAGTGCCGCGAAACTGGTACTGATCCAATAATAAAGGACTAAATACAGCTGACACGGTTTATTAATACCCAAGATCACTGTTCATAGCTGTGGTTGCCCTAACCAAAAGGTTGTCTGGATTCGTATATGAGATTAGATACATTTATTATTTTACGGTTAATGATTTACACATGCTGGGGTAGAGTTCATTGTGTTAACAGAAGCATGTTTTAAAGGCCACATTTTTACCATTACATGGTTTATTATACGTATTTTGCTGCTTCAAATGTGACTGTATTCAATACATTCAAGTTATGAACTTCAGTCACAACTTCTCGTGTTTTATTAAATACACGATGCATTTCGGTTCGGACCATCATCAGGTGTAATTTGTCTTAATACATGTTTTATTTCTTCTCTTGAATGAGGTGAAATGTATATTCCTACCACGTAAAGGTTTAATGTTAGGTTATGAATTTCGTTAAGTCGAACGCGGAAAACAAAAATAGTGGAAAACATGAACAATGTAAACTCACCACATATTTCAAGGAAAAGCGTTTGTAACGTTTTAACTCCGGCAAACATTCTTTTCTCGTCGTTTCGTACATGTCACTTCATTCAAGATGTTTGCCGAAGCTAAAACGTTAAAAACGCTTTCCTTTGAAATATATGGTAAGTAAACTGTTCATCTTTTCCACTATTTTGCACATATTTTCCGCTTTCGATTTACGAAATTCATAACCTAACATTAAACCTTTTCGTGATAGGAATATACATGTCACCTCATTCCAGAGAAGAAATAAAACATTTATTAAGACAAATTACGGCTGATGATGGACCCACAGGGTCCGAACCGAAATGCATCGTGTATTTAATAAAACACGAAAAGTTGTAACTGAAGACATTTTTAATTCATACCTCCAATGTATTACATGGTTGTTTTACAGTTTGTATAGAAAAAACAGGTTTGATTTACAATCATATAAGATGCTGCTCACCACGCAGTGTGGCAGTAAACCTGGCCTAAAATACCACTTCGCCAAATATTGGCGACATTAGCTGGTGATGTACAGTGGAATGTATTTTGACGCAGTCTTCTCGGGATGTGGTTTCTTCTTTTCTGTCGACGAGATAAGAGCAGTTGTAAAGCTTTTGGACCAAATTATTTAGCCGACGATAAAAATAGACATACTAGGGCCGCACTAGCGGTGTGAGTTTGGAGGGAATCACTTTGATAGAGCACGATGGCACTCCTCCATCTTGAGAAAAATCTCGTCGTATAATTGTGGATTTGTAGTCCACCCCACTATTCAATTAACAGAAGAAATTCTTCTCGTGGACGCAGGGCGTCATCACATCTAATACAAAATATTGATCATTATCTCGATTTATTCGCATTGTAGCTAAAAATTTGAAATGAAAATAATTAAAAAGTTTCTGCAGTGGAACTCGCTCCCACGACCTTGGGATTATCATTCTGTACCTTTACGACTGCGCCTCCCGCTGCCTGCAGATTACACTAACGTAAATGGCTCATTTGCCTCGCCTGACCCCGTCCAAAAATGATTTTTTTGTCCAATCTCTTGACCATCTGGAGCCACCACTTTCTATCCAAGTTCTGCACACACCACAAATTTGGACGGAATCTGTGACGAGGAATAGCCCCGTTGCCCTCTAGTTAGTGGTGGAGTTTGTGAAACTGACGTTTATCTAAATTTTACCTCACATTTCTATGATTTTAACGCTGTAAAATTGACAAGCGCATCGTTCCGCTTTTTCTGGTCGTTTTTTTACGTAATGACTTTGTTTTGCATAACGTCATCGAAAGTCTTTTCTCTCACTACCTGTACAGGAAGGGTTAATTTACAAGAAGGTCCAAAACACATGATAGAAAGTAAGCAATCGTTGTGGTAGAAATGACAACATGCAAGATCATGAACCGTCTTTTATTGAATGCAGATATGAATGAAAGTTAATTAAGAAGATGCTAGAAATGTCTACCGTACCCGGATACAGCTGTATACAGCCGGTTCCGCAACTGTGTTATAACGCGCTGAAGTGTTGATGATGGTCATGTCATTTTGACTTTTGTATGTCATCGACGTGCACGTCAGAGAGAGAGAGAGCAAGTTACGTCACTGTTAAACAATCTTTGCTGTTGTGGTGGTACAGTCTTTGCCTGTGTGCAGTCTGATGCAGTCTTAGTCGCAGTGTGGTAGCTGATGGACTAGTCGTGTGTTGACTTCTGATTGTATCTGTTAGATGAAGAAAGATTTATTGTAAAGGACAGCAAGGATGAATATGACATACATATTAGAAAGCGAAGAGAGTGTGAAACTACCTCTATAATTATTTTTTATTAAACACTGACCTACAGAATTTTCCCTTACAAAGACAACTCAAACTTAAGCTATTCATTTACTACCCACAATATAAAAGACCAACTCAATCTGAGTGCTATACATTGACAACATGACTTCCAGTAATTATCACAAAAATGGCCCTGAATTGCAAGAAATCCTAACAATAATACAATCCAAAAAATATGAAATTAAAGAAATGTGAAACTACCTCCAACCCTGTTAATTGCCTAAACAGTGCAACCCCCTTTCTTTTTCATAAGTCACTTACCTCGCAGAAAATGTTCATGACACGAACTACAGCATTTACAGCAAGTTGCAAATACAGCCAGCTAAATAAAAAATTTCCAACTACTACAGACTCTACTAGGTGGCATATGGTTAGCGAAAGAAAGATTTTGTTGAAGAGCAAGCAATGTATTTACAAAAATACATGTGACATCCAGTTCCAAAAATTATATAGTAGTCAATGACTCCACTGCCCAAACATTATCAACCAAACATCCATTATCATACATCTCCTTGCGTATTTTCTTATAAAGACATCATTTCACTCACTTTATAACGCATGTCCTACCAACACAGAGCGTCCACTAAGAATATCATGTCCATACACTTCTCTATACACTGGCTGACTGCTAGCCCGTCCAGCCACAGAATCTCTTACCGAGGGCACGGAGCGCTGTTAGCGATGTGTGCCTGTATTCGTCGAGGCATACTATCCACAAGTCCATCCAGGCACTGTTGGTCCAGATTGTCCCACTCCTCAACGGCGATTTGGCGTAGATTCCTCAGAGTGGTTGGTGGGTCACGTCGTCCATAAACATCCTTTTCAATCTATCCTAGACATGTTCGAAAGGGTTCATCTCTGGAGAACATGCTGGCCACTCTAGTGGAGCGATGTCGTTATCCTGAAGGAAGTCATTACAAGATGTACACGATAGGGGCGCGAATTGTCGTCCATGAATACGAATGCCTCGCCAATATGCTGCCGATTCGGCTGCACTATCGGTCGGAGGATGACATTCACGTAACGTACAGACGTTACGACGCCTTCCATCATCACCAGCGGCGTACGTCGGTCCCACATAATGCCACCCCAAAACAGCAGGGAACCTCCACCTAGCTGCACTCGTTGGACAGTGTGTATAAGGCGTTAAGTCTAACCGGGTTGCCTCCCAACACGTCTCCGACGATTGTCTGATTGAAGGCATATGCGAGACTCATAGGCGAAGAGAGCGTGATGCCAATCCTGAGCGATCCATTCGGCATGTTGTTGGGCCCATCTGTACCGCGCTGCATGGTGTCGTGGTTGCAAAGATGGACCTCGCCATGGACGTCGTGAGTGAAGTTGCGCATCATGCAGCCTACTGCATGTCGTAACACGACGTCCTGTGGCTGCACGAAAAGCATTATTCAACATGGTGGCGATGTTGTCAGGCTTCCGTAGGTAGCGGTCATCCACTGCAGTAGTAGCCCTTGGGCGGCCAGAGACAGGCATGTCATCGACAGTTTCTGTCTCTTTGTATCTCCTCCATGTCCGAACAACATCGCTTTGGTTCACTCCGAGGCGCCTGGACTCTTCCCTTGTTGCCGGACTCGGTGGCCGAGCGGTTCTAGGCACTTCAGTCCGGAACCGCGCGACTGCTACGGTCGCAGGTTCGAATTCTGCCTGGGGCATGGATGTGTGTGATGTGCTTAGGTTTAAGTAGTTCTAAGTTCTAGGGGACTGATGACCTTAGAGCCGGCCGTTGTGGCCGAGCGGTTCTAGGCGCTTCAGTCTGGAACGGCGCGATCGCTACGACCGCTGGTTCAAATCTTGCCTCGGGTATGGATGTGTGTGATGTCCTTAGGTTAGTTAGGTTTAAGTTCTAGGGGACTGATGACGTCAGATGTTAAGTCCCATAGTGCTCAGAGCCATTTGAACCATTTTTTTGATGACCTTAGATGTTAAGTCCCATAGTGCTCAGAGCCATTTGAACCATTTATTTTCCTTGTTGTGAGCCCTTCCTGGCACAAAGTAACAATGCAGATGCGATCGAGCCGCGGCATGGTTGAACAATAGAAATCACGAACCGTGTACCTCCTTCCTGGTGGAATGACTGGAACTGATCGGCTGTCGGACCCCCTCCGTCTAATGGGCGCTGCTCATGCATGGTTGTTTGCATCTTTGGGCAGGTTTAGTGACATCTCTGAACAGTCAAAGGCACTGTGCCTATGATACATATCCACAGTCAACATTTTCAGGAGTTCTGGGAACTGGGACGATGTAAAACCTTTTTTGATGTGTGTATATCAATACGTGTAAAATCAGTAACTCAACGTACTTTCTATCACGTTTTTTTGGACCATTACACAGTGCAAGTGCGCTGCTACATAGTAAGTGTCGTAAAGTACAATATCCAGGATACATTTGCTAATGCTAAACTTAGCGCTCTTCAATAAGCAGAATAAATAGTTGTAGTCAGATATAGCATTTGGGCTGCATTCAAAAAGTATTGATATTATCGATCAACCTTACACTGTCTAAGTAGTAAATAATTGTACTAATGTTAACGAAAGGCGATGGCATAAGTGGGCGAGAGTATATTGTACACCACAGGCAGCGCGCATGCACTGTAACTTTGGGGCTATTGCAGGCCAGTTTGAGGCTATTTCCCTGCTTGATAGACAGCAAATGCTCTCTATCAATCTCTTGGCCTCGAGTTCCCCTAGACCACTGTGGTACGTCCCGAGCAGTTACTGTTTACAGACCAGGAACCGCGCAACTGCTATGGTCGCAGGTTCGAATCCTGCATCGGCCATGGATGTGTGTGATGTCCTTAGGTTAGTTAGGTTTAAGTAGTTCTAAGTCTAGGGGACTGATGGTTTCAGATGTTAAGTCCCATAGTGCTCAGAGCCATTTGTTTACAGACCGTATTGCATTATTTTAATACGCAAATGTTGTTGTTGTTGTGGTCTTCAGTCCTGAGACTGGTTTGATGCAGCTCTCCATGCTACTCTACCCTGTGCAAGATTCTTCAGCTCCCAGTACCTACCGCAACCTACATCCTTGTGAATCTGTTCAGTGTATTCATCTCTTGGTCTCCCTCTACGATTTTCACCACTCTGTCCTCCAATACTAAATTGGTGATCCCTTGATGCCTCAGAATATGCCCTACCAACCGATCCCTTCTTCTAGTCAAGTTGTGCCACAAATTTCTCTTCTCTCCAATTCTATTCAATACCTCCTCGTTAGTTACGTGATCGACCCATCTAATCTTCAGCATTCTTCTGTACCACCACATTTCGAAAGCTTCTATTCTCTTCTTGTCCAAACTATTTATCGTCCATGTTTCACTTCCATACATGGTTACAGTCCATACAAATGATTTCAGAAACGGCTTCCCGACACTTAAATCTATTCGATGTTAACAAATTTCTCTTCTTCAGAAACGTTTTCCTTGCCATTGCCAGTCTACTTCGACCATCATCAGTTATTTTGCTCCCCAAATAGCAAAACTCCTTTACTACTTTAAGTGTCTCATTTCCTAATCTAATTCACTCCTCAACATCAGCCGACTTAATTCGACTACATTCCATTATCCTCGTTTTGCTTTTGTTGATGTTCATCTTATACCCTCCTTTCAAGACACTGTCCATTCTGTTCAACTGCCCTTCCAAGTTAATACTACTTCCCATTTGTGTTCGTTATCTGACAGATACTGATGATGGCTGGTGACCGAGACGCATTATGGCTATTACTTTAAAAATAAAAATTGAAGTAATAATCAATTCAGAGATTATACCTTCTGGTAATGGACTCATATAAGGATTTTATTTCATTTAATGATAAATTTTGTCGATACTGTCTAATGTAGGCAATTAAAAGAAAGGTCATGTAAATTGATGGGAATAATAACATTTTTTTTGTAAAAAAGCGCCTTAGTCTGGTTACTGGGAGGCGATATTAGTGTAGCGACCAGAGAGGTTACACGTCTCTGATGAGAGGACCTTCATGCTGCTAAGGTTTCCTAGGTGCTACCATGGGTGTAATGATCAACTTCACACTATCGCTGCTGATCAGTCATGACTGAAGCCCTAAGACCCCATGACTGGATTAACTGTCCTTAAAAATAAAGTTGAAAAATGCATACACATCAAAAGGAAGACAGTCAAACGGTTTCTTACATGATAAACGACACAGCTACGTTGGGTACGTTTCGGTCAATATGGAGTACACCGTGAAAATATGACATTTCACATCAAACCTGCCCCCCTCTCTGTATACCTTCAATATTAGCTGCTAGCGCTAGCATAAGAAGTCAGTCTCGTTCTGCCAACGGCCTTGTCAAAAAGGACGGAGGAGCGGGCAGAGGTTCAGGGCGCTCTCTTGTCCTAGGGGTGGGAAATTGCCCCTAAAGGCGGAAGAATCAGCAGTGATCAATGGCATGAGGATGCAGAAGGCAATGGAAACCACTGCATTAAAGACACGTAACGTGTATCCACAGGACATGTGGCCTGTAATTGAAGAAGTGTCATGATGATCTCTCCATTGGCAAAAGATTCCGGAATAGTCCCCCATTCGGATCTCCGCGACGGGACTGCCAAGGGGGAGGTTACCGTGAGAACAAGATTGAATAATCAGCAAAAGGATAACGTTCTAGAGTCAGGGCGTGGAATGTCAGAAGCTTGAATGTGGTAGGGAAACTAGAAAATCTGAAAAGGGAAATGCAATATAGTAGGGGTCAGTGAAGTGAAGTGGAAGGAAGACAAGGATTTCTGGTCAGATGAGTATCGGGTAATATCAACAGCAGCAGAAACTGGTATAACAGGTATAGGATTCGTTGTGAATAGGAAGGTAGGGCAGAGGGTGTGTTACTGTGAACAGTTTAGTGACCGGGTTGTTCTAATCAGAATCGACAGCAGACCAACACCGACAACGATAGTTCAGGTATACATGCCGACGTAGCAAGCTGAAGATGAACAGATAGAGAAAGTGTATGAAGATACTGAAAGGGTAATGCAGTATGTAAAGGGGGACGAAAATCTAATAGTCATGGGTGACTGGAATGCAGTTGTAGGGGAAGAAGTAGAAGAAAAGGTTACAGGAGAATATGGGCTTGGGACGAGGAATGAAAGAGGAGAAAGACTAATTGAGTTCTGTAACAAGTTTCAGCTAGTAATAGCGAATACCATGTTCAAGAATCACAAGAGGTATACTTGGTTGGTTGGTTGGTTTTGGGGAAGGAGACCAGACAGCGAGGTCACCGGTCTCATTGGTTTAGGGAAGGACGGGGAAGGAAGTCGGCCGTGCCCTTTGAAAGGAACCATCCCGGCAGTTGCCTGGAGCGATTTAGGGAAATCACGGAAAACCTAAATCAGGATGACCGGACGTGGGATTGAACCGTCGTCCTCCCGAATGCGAGTCCAGTGTCTAACCACTGTGCCACCTCGCTCGGTGCACAAGAGGTATACTTGGAAAAGGCCGGGGGATACGGGAAGATTTCAATTAGATTACATCATGGTCAGACAGAGATTCCGAAATCAGATACTGGATTGTAAGGCGTACCCAGGAGCAGATATAGACTCAGATCACAATATAGTAGTGATGAAGAGCAGGCTGAAGTTCAAGACATTAGTCAGGAAGAATCAATACGCAAAGAAGTGGGATACGGAAGTACTAAGGAATGACGAGATACGTTTGAAGTTCTCTAACGCTATAGATACAGCAATAAGGAATAGCGCAGTAGGCAGTACAGTTGAAGAGGAATGGACATCTCTAAAAAGGGCCATCACAGAAGTTGGGAAGGAAGGTAGCTGCGAAGAAACCGTGGGTAACAGAAGAAATACTTCATTTGATCGATGAAGGAGACCCGGCCTGAGTGGCCGAGCGGTTCTAGGCGCTGCAGTCTGGAACCGCCCAACGGCTACGGTCGCTGGTTCGAATCCTGCCTCGGGCATGGATGTGTGTGATGTCCTTAGGTTAGTTAGGTTTAAGTAGTTCTAAGTTCTAGGGAACTGATGACCTCAGCTGTTAAGTCCCATAGTGCTCAGAGCCATTTGAACCATTTTTGATGAAAGGAGGAAGTACAAAAATGTTCCGGGAAACTCAGGAATACAGAAATACAAATCGCTGAGGAATGAAATAAATAGGAAATGCGGGGAAGCTAAGATGAAATGGCTGCATTAAAAAGGTGAAGAAATCGAATAAGGAATGACTGTCGGAAAGACAGACTCTGTGCACAGGAATGTCAAAACAACCTTCGGTGACGTTAAAAGCATGTGTGGTAACATTAAGAGTGCAACGGGAATTCCACTGCTAAATGCAGAGGAGAGCGGCTAGGTGGAAAGAATACATTGGAAGACTCTATGAGGGGAAAGATTTGTATGATGTGATAGAAGAGGAAAGAGGAGTCGATTTAAAAGAGATAGGGGACCCAGTATTAGAATCAGAATTTAAAAGAGCTTTGGAGGACTTAAGATCAAATAAGGCAGAAGCGATAGATAACATTCCATCAGAATTTTTGATATCATTGGGGGAAGTGGCGACAAAACGACTATTCACGTTGGTGTGTAGAATGTATGAGTCTGGCGACATACCATCTGACTTTCGGAAAAATATGATCCACACAATTCCGAAGACTGTAAGAGCTGACAAGTGCGAGAATTATCGAAGAAACAGCTTAACACCTGATGCAACCACGTTGCTGACAAGAATAATATATAGAAGAATGGAAAAGATGATTGATGATGTGCTAGATGTGGTCGAGCGGTTCTAGGCGCTTGAGTCTGGAACCGCGCGACCGCTACGGCCGCAGGTTCGAATCCTGCCTCGGGCACGGATGTGTGCGATGTCCTTAGGTTAGTTAGGTTTAAGTAGTTCTAAGTTCTAGGGTACTGATGACCTCAGATGTTAAGTCCCATAGTGCTCAGAACCATTTGAACCATTTCAGGGTGTGCTAGATGACGATCGGTTTGGCTTTCGACAACGTAAAATGATGCAAGATCTTCGAAATTCTGCGAAAAATAGGGGTAAGCTGCAGGGAGAAACGGGTAATATACAAGAGCCAAGCCCGCATCTCGTGGTCGTGCGGTAGCGTTCTCGCTTCCCACGCCCGGGTTCCCGGGTTCGATTCCCGGCGGGGTCAGGGATTTTCTCTGCCTCGTGATGGCTGGGTGTTGTGTGCTGTACTTAGGTTAGTTAGGTTTAAGTAGTTCTAAGTTCTAGGGGACTTATGCCACAGCAGTTGAGTCCCATAGTGCTCGGAGCCATTTGAACCATTTGAGCCAAGAGCCAAGAGGGAATAATAAGAGAGGACGACCAAGAACGAAGTGATAGGATCAAAAAGGGTGTAAGACAGGGATGTAGCGCTTCCCCCATACTGTTCGATTTGTTCATCGAAGAAGCTATGTTGGAAATAAAAGAAAGGTTCAGGAGAGGATGTAAAATTCAAAGTGAAAGGATATCAGTGATACGATTCGCTGATGACATTGCTATTCTGAGTGAAAGTGAAGAGGAATTACACGATCTGCTGAATGGAATTAAGAGCCTAATGAGTATATAATATCGACTGAGAGTAAATGAAAGAGAGGAAAAGGTAATGAGAAGTAGCAGGAATGAGAACAGCGAGCAATTTAACATGAGGATTGATGGTCACGAAGTAGGTGAAGTTAAGGAATTCTGCTACCTAGGCAGTAAAATAACCAATGACGGAAGGAGCAAGAAGGACATCAAAAGCAGACCAGCACTGGCAAAAAGGGCGTTCCTGACCAAGAGAAGTCTACTAGTCTCAAACATATTCCTTAATTTGAGGAAATTTCTAAGAACGTACGTCTGGAGTACAGCATTGTATGGAAGTGAAACATGGACTGTGGGCAAACCGGAGCAGAACCGATTCATGCCAGGCCGCGTCAAACCAGTCACAAGACTGATGACCAAAAAAAAGGGCGCTATGTGGCACGGGTCCCACACACTTGAGCAGTATTCTAGGATGGGTCGCACGAGTGATTTGTAAGCAATCTCTTTTGTGGACTGATTGCACTTTCCCAGTATTCTGTCAGTGAACCGAAGTCTGTCACCTGCTTTACCCAAGGCTAAGCGTATGTGATCGTTCCATTTGATATCCCTACAAACTGTTTCACTGAGGAATTTGTACAATTAGACGGACTCCAATTGTGGCTCACTGATATTGCAACCTTTAATTCGTTTTGTGAAATGCACAATTTTACATTTCTGAACATTTGAAGCAAATTACTAATCTTTGCACGACTGTCGTAGGACCGTTGCTATTCACAATATATGTAAATGACCTTGTGGATAACATCGGAAGTTCACTGAGGCTTTTTGCGGATGATGCTGTGGTATATCGAGAGGTTGTAACAATGGAAAATTGTACTGAAATGCAGGAGGATCTGCAACGAATTGACGCATGGTGCAGGGAACGGCAATTGAATCTCAATGTAGGCAAGTGTAATGTGCTGCGAATACATAGAATCTATAATGAACTACTGTCAAACAGAAACCAACACATGAAATATAACACTTTTGTTATATTTCATGTGTTGGTTTCTGTTTGACAGTAGTTCTTATAGATAAGGGCCTCTACTGGAAGTACTGTGAAGTAAGTACGCTCTACGGAAAAAAACTCCTGGAGTCACTAAAGAATCATCGAATGAGACGGAACATGGTAGATATGATGTACATATAAAGACAAACAAACGATTCCAATTTCTGAAAAGCTGCCTGATTTATTCCATGGAAAGAGCTTCACAAATTGAGCAAGTCAGTACCGCATTGCCCCACCTTTGCCACTTATGCAAGCAGTTATTCAGTTTGGCACTGGCTGACAGAGTTATTAGATGCCCACCTGAAAGACACCGCGTCAATTTCTATCAAACTGGCGCCTTAGATCGTGAAAATCCCGAACTAGTTGGCCGAGCAGACTAACTGATTGCGTAAGAGCTAGAGGTCGACGAAAGCGTTGGTGACTTTCTACACTCCTGGAAATGGAAAAAAAGAACACATTGACACCGGTGTGTCAGACCCACCATACTTGCTCCGGACACTGCGAGAGGGCTGTACAAGCAATGATCACACGCACGGCACAGCGGACACACCAGGAACCGCGGTGTTGGCCGTCGAATGGCGCTAGCTGCGCAGCATTTGTGCACCGCCGCCGTCAGTGTCAGCCAGTTTGCCGTGGCATACGGAGCTCCATCGCAGTCTTTAACACTGGTAGCATGCCGCGACAGCGTGGACGTGAACCGTATGTGCAGTTGACGGACTTTGAGCGAGGGCGTATAGTGGGCATGCGGGAGGCCGGGTGGACGTACCGCCGAATTGCTCAACACGTGGGGCGTGAGGTCTCCACAGTACATCGATGTTGTCGCCAGTGGTCGGCGGAAGGTGCACGTGCCCGTCGACCTGGGACCGGACCGCAGCGACGCACGGATGCACGCCAAGACCGTAGGATCCTACGCAGTGCCGTAGGGGACCGCACCGCCACTTCCCAGCAAATTAGGGACACTGTTGCTCCTGGGGTATCGGCGAGGACCATTCGCAACCGTCTCCACGAAGCTGGGCTACGGTCCCGCACACCGTTAGGCCGTCTTCCGCTCACGCCCCAACATCGTGCAGCCCGCCTCCAGTGGTGTCGCGACAGGCGTGAATGGAGGGACGAATGGAGACGTGTCGTCTTCAGCGATGAGAGTCGCTTCTGCCTTGGTGCCAATGATGGTCGTATGCGTGTTTGGCGCCGTGCAGGTGAGCGCCACAATCAGGACTGCATACGACCGAGGCACACAGGGCCAACACCCGGCATCATGGTGTGGGGAGCGATCTCCTACACTGGCCGTACACCACTGGTGATCGTCGAGGGGACACTGAATAGTGCACGGTACATCCAAACCGTCATCGAACCCATCGTTCTACCATTCCTAGACCGGCAAGGGAACTTGCTGTTCCAACAAGACAATGCACGTCCGCATGTATCCCGTGCCACCCAACGTGCTCTAGAAGGTGTAAGTCAACTACCCTGGCCAGCAAGATCTCCGGATCTGTCCCCCATTGAGCATGTTTGGGACTGGATGAAGCGTCGTCTCACGCGGTCTGCACGTCCAGCACGAACGCTGGTCCAACTGAGGCGCCAGGTGGAAATGGCATGGCATGCCGTTCCACAGGACTACATCCAGCATCTCTACGATCGTCTCCATGGGAGAATAGCAGCCTGCATTGCTGCGAAAGGTGGATATACACTGTACTAGTGCCGACATTGTGCATGCTCTGTTGCCTGTGTCTATGTGCCTGTGGTTCTGTCAGTGTGATCATGTGATGTATCTGACCCCAGGAATGTGTCAATAAAGTTTCCCCTTCCTGGGACAATGAATTCACGGTGTTCTTATTTCAATTTCCAGGAGTGTATTTGTAGAGAATACGGCAGACTATTTCCTAACTCTTGTTTACGAGTGTTTCCACTATTCTTTCTCTTCCTTTCGAATAAATCATCAAGTGTTTCTCAAATTGTAATCATCTGCTTGTCTGCTCAAGTACATCTACCGAGTTCGGTCCCATTCGGATAATTCGTTAGTGGTGCGTCGTTTCTTTTTTTCATTTTTTTTTCTTCTACGGTGTACTTTCCACACAAAGGCACGTGCGTTTCCGAGAGACCACCAGTGTGAGTTAAGAGTGACATGACTACCGTCACGAGTGAAAGCGATTTTGTCAGAAAACAGTATTAATGGGATTGCCTGGCGGTAATTAGCCAACGACGACAAAATTGCAATTGTCTACTTTCAGCTTCTTCTCAAAGGTCATGAATCAGTTGTAAATAAGATTGATAGAGGCCTTAGCGTTCTCAATGGAGGGAAGTCTTCCAAAGTAAGAGTGATTCCAGGTGCGCCGCAGGGGAATGTCGTAGGACCGTTGCTATTCACAATATATGTAAATGACCTTGTGGATAACATCGGAAGTTCACTGAGCCTTTTTGCGGATGATGCTGTGGTATATCGAGAGGTTGTAACAATGGAAAATTGTACTGAAATGCAGGAGGATCTGCAACGAATTCAAGCATGGTGCAGGGAACGGCAATTGAATCTCAATGTAGACAAGTGTAATTTGCTGCGAATGCATGGACACAAAGATCCCTTATCATTTAGCTACAATATAGCAGGTCAGCAACTGGAAGCAGTTAATTCCACAAATTATCTGGGAGTACGCATTAGGAGTGATTTAAAATGGAATGATCGTATAAAGTTGATCGTCGGTAAAGCAGATGCCAGACTGAGATCCTAAGGGAATGCAGTCCGAAAACAAAGGAAGTAGGTTACAGTACACTTACTCGCCCGCTGCTTGAATACTGCTCACCGGTGTGGGATCCGTACCAGACAGGGTTGATAGAAGAGATAGAGAAGATCCAACGGAGAGCAGCGCGCTTCGTTACAGGGTCATTTAGTAATCGCGAAAGCGTTACGGAGATGATAGATAAACTCCAGTGTAAGACTCTGCAGGAGAGACGCTCAGTAGCTCGGTACGGGCATTTGTTGAAATTTCGAGAACATACCTTCACCGAGGAGTCGAGTAGTATATTGCTCCCTCCTATGTATACATCGCGAAGAGACCATGAGGATAAAATCAGAGAGATTAGAGCCCCCACAATCTCTCTTTCCACGAACAATACGAGACTGGAATAGAAGGGAGAACCGATATAGGTACTCAAGGTACCCTCCGCCACACACCATCAGGTGGCTTGCGGAATATGGATGTAGATGTAGATACGTCACGTCCGCGATACTCTTGTATGTGGCACACCGATGCAAGAAATACACTGGTCAGCCAGAACATTACGACCACACACCTACTACCGATATAAGCCCGTCCAGGCGACAGCAGCCTCACCTGGCGAGAATGACTGCTAGTCAGACACACACACGGTGCATGCAGTAAGCGCTGCTATCCGTGTGTTGAATGGCGAAGCCGCGCGACCTGTCTGACAACGGGAGGCCGCCAATTGTGAAATTCAGATTCGATTCATACTGCGCATAATAAAAGCTCATGGCCAGAGGTGTAATGCGGCAAAGCACCAAGATGCACTTCTCAGCCGTTGTCGAGAAAATCGATAGTTAAAAGAAACCGTTGCGGTGAAATACTCTCTACGATTAATGATTTTCTACAGCGTCGTGGCGCAGCGTAAGCGCTGGAGTTCGTAATCCGAAGGTCGCCGGATCGAATCTCGCGCCATTCAACCTTTTTTTTTATTTAGTACTAGCTGACCCGGCGAATTCTGTTCCGCCTTAAAGCCAATAAATAATCAGATTTTGGATGTTAAGTTCAATTTTTTATTAGGAAATACAAATAAAAAATTATGTATTTTAATGATTCTTTATTCTTATGTTTTTTGGTGCACAGCTTCCACTCTTCAATTAAGTACCTTGTGATACACAACATTTTTTGTTTTATTATCAGACGCAGATGGTCTTCCGACCCGTGAACATGCCACATATAAATGACCACGTGAAAAACATGGATATTCCAGATTTGAACCACAAACTTTGAAGGATTGGCCTTGTGATTTGTTAATGGTAATGACGAATGCAAGACGGGTCGGAAATTGAAGTCTTTTAAACTCAAACGGCATATCGGTTGGGATCATCGGGGTCCTCGGAATGAGAACTTCCTCACCTTCGAATTTTCCTTTGAGTATCGTGGCGTAACTAACATTTTTCATAAATTTACTTACCACCAAACGCGTACCGTTGCACAGGTTTGGTTGGTTTATGTTCCGAAGCATTAATACTACGGAGCCAACTTTTAGGCGTAAATTGTGCGGTGGTAAGCCAGGCACAGCCAAAGAGTTTAAAAATTCAATTGGATATTTGGTGGCTTCATCTTCATTTGTTACACTGTCAACAGATTTGAATGAATGCAATTTACCAATGATCTCATTCTGAATTATGCAGTTTAGGTCATCCAAATCTTTATTCTTAGCCGCTAAAATTGCTCGCTCACTCAACCATTCATTACTTTTGTAGTTAGTAATGATGTTTGGCAATACTTTGTTGATAAGTTCGTATTTCGATGGGACAAAGTTACAACAATTATGAGGAAATGAAATCAATCCGCTCGATTCTTCGACAGGTACGGTGTGTAAGTACAAAAATAAATAAACAAATGTCGGATTAAATCCTCGTTCTTCGACACTGTCTGCCCAAATGAGGTCATTTGGAAACAACTATTGTATTTTTGGGTGTTTGCAAGAAAATGACGTGATTCGGGTGTTTCGCCACAAGGCAATGAACGCAATGGCTCAGGTGGCGGAGTCAATAAAGGCAATTTCACTTTCCCACTAAGGCAGCACAATCCGTGCGTGTGTTTGTCCGGAAAACTTCAGTGCGCCACAACAATACTCGCAAACAAAGTCCATCGGCCCAATGCAAACGCAAGGATGCAAGCAGTAATCAGTGCTGCAGTCGTATCTAAACGCTGCTCGATTCAAATCATCACGTGATAAATCTCTTCTTGTGCGTCGAAAATTATCAACATGTTGATCTCTGTTGTTCGCTCGACGATTTCGCACTGCCAACAGAGCCGTTTCACGGCTGCCTCACTTCGCTCTTGTGATTGAGAAGTACGAAGTCGAGCCATACTAAAGCGGCGCTCTTCACGGGCAATTTGTTGTTCTTCTTCAGTCCTTTCATTCGAAATGTTTTGTATCCTTCTTGCATTACGGATTTGTCGAGAAATATTCGATCGTGTTTGTCGCGGCATTGTTAATGATGATTCAAAGAAAATACAAATTATTTCTTTAAATTTTTAATTAATGATATATACTGATACTTAACCATAGACGCTTAGCTGTCAATTGCGTTTTGTTATTCCATGCCAGATGCGTTTTTGTTGTACCACGTTTTATAGCGGTCGAACGGGATAAAAACTATCCTATGTCCGTCTCCTGGTTCTAAGCTACCTCTCCACCAATTTTCAGCCAAATCGGTCCAGCCGTTCTTGAGTTATAAATAGTGTAACTAACACGACTTTCTTTTATATATATAGATTTTAAATAGTTTATGAACGCATGCATAAATGTCAATCATTACTTACAGATTTTGACAAAAAAATTTGACAGCTCCGAAACTAAAGAACTTTTAGGGAAAATAACGCATTTTTCAAGTATTCGTCAATTTTTCATTATTTTTAAGATGTATTCTGCTATTCGGGGCGGAGACAAATCCAACAAATCAAAAACCATGAAAATTTTTATTCGTCAATTTTTCATTATTTTTAAGGTGTATTCTGCTATTCGGGGCGGAGACAAATCCAACAAATCAAAAACCATGAACATTGGTCCAGCAGATCTCGAGTTATAAGTGTTGTAACAAACCCGACTTTGTTTTATATACATAGATTTGTTTTTTGTAATTCATATATATATATATATATATATATATATATATATATATATATATATATATATATATATATAATTCCCGGTAGTCAGTTGCAACAATTATGCATATAATAAGTTCTTGAAAGTCGTTTGTTGTGGAAAAACTGGCGACTTCGAACATCATTATGTTTTCCGCAAACAAACTTGTATTTCACAAATGTTATTTATTGTCTTCATAATGTTAACCACGTATAGTTAACGGAAGACGTAGAAACGATATTCCGAAACGAATACGTATAGCGTAAGTCAAACGTTCGAATTAGAATAGAGGCCCCACGAACACAAACTTGCTGTGGCAGGTATGAAATATAAACTCCGTTACTCGCTCGTTACACTTGAAGGACAGATGTTGACGCATAACAGCGTAGTTGCCTGCTAACTTCTAAAGAAGGTGGATGCGGTCCCTAGCGCAACTTATAACATCGTCGAAAATCAGTGCGGACGTGAGAACTTTGGTACACCCTGTTAAACAAACGGAAAAATGGAGGCGGTACAATTGGAGAGCGATCCGCCTTCACCAACATGCATAAGCAATTAATTAATAGTTTATATATATATAATAAAAAAATTTCATGGCGCGAGATTCGATCCGGCGACCTTCGGATTACGAACTCCAGCGCTTACGCTGCGCCACGACGCTGTAGAAAATCATTAATCGTAGAGATTATTTCACCGCAACGGTTTCTTTTAACTGTCGATTTTCTCGACAACGGCTGAGAAGTGCATCTTGGTGCTTTGCCACATTACACCTCTGGCCATGAGCTTTTATTATGCGCAATATGAATCGAATCTGAATTTCACAATTGGCGGCCTCCCCTTGTGAGTTTGACCGAGGGCACATTGTGATGGCCCGGAAGCTGGGCACTAGCGTTTCGGAAACAGCACGACTTGTAGGGTGTTCGAGTGCTGTGGTGTCTTCAACACGTTGCAAAAACAATGTGAAACCAGGTCCAGATGTCGTTGCAATTGGGCGTCCACCTACATTATGTGATCGAAAGTATTCGGAGACCTCCCCCAAAACATAGGTTTTTCATGTTAGGTGCATTGTGCTGCCACCTACTGCCAGGTACTCCATATCAGCGACCTCAGTAGCCATTACACATCGTGAGAGAGCAGACAGGGGCCCTCCACGGAACTCACGGACTTCGACGTGGTCAGGTGATTGGGTGTTACTTGTGTCATACGTCTTTACGCTAAATTTTCACACTCGTAAACATCCGTAGACCCACTGTTTCCGAAGTGATAGTGAAGTGGAAACGTGAAGGGACACGTACAGCACAAGATCGTACAGGCTGACATCGTCTGCTGACCGACAGAGACCACCGATAGTTGAAGAGCGTCGTCGTAATGTGCAATAGGCAGGCATCTATCCACACCATCACACAGCAATTCCAAACTGCATCAGGATCCACTGCAAGTACAATGACAGTTAGTAGGGAGGTGAGGTGAGAGAACTTGGATTTCATGGTCGAGTGTGTGTGTTTGTGTGTGTGTGTGTGTGTGTGTGTGTGTGTGTGTGTGAATTCCTAAGGGATCAAACTGCTAAAGTCATCTGTCCGTAGACTTATACTTAAACTAACTTATGCTAAGAAGAACACACACACCCATGCCCTAGGGAGGACTCGAACCTCCGACGGGAGACGCCGCGCAATCCGTGACATGGCGCCTCAAACCGCGCGGCCACTCCGCGCGCCTTCATGGTCGAGCGGCTGCTCATAAGCCACACATCACGCCGGTAAATGCCAAACGACGTCTCGCTTGGTGTAAGAAGCGTAAACATTGGACGATTGAACAGTGGAAAAATGTGTGGAGTGACAAATCACCGTACACAATGTGGCGATTCGATCGCAGAGTGTGGGTATGGCGAATGCCCGGTGAACGTCATCTGTTAGCGAGTGTAGTGCCAACAGTAAAATTCGGAGGCGGTGATGTTACGGTGTGGTCGAGTTTTTCGCAGAGGGGGCTTGCACCCCTTGTTCTTTTCCGTGGCACTATCAGAGCACAGGCCTAAACTGATCTTTTAAACACCTTCTTGCTTCGCACTGTTGAAGAGCAATTCGGGGATGGCATCCTTCAACACGATCGAGCAACCTGTCCATAATGCACGGCCTGTGGGGGAGTGGTTACACAACAATAACATCCCTGTAATGGACTGGCTTGTACGGAGTCCTGACCTGAAACCAATGGGATGTTTTGGAACGCCGACTTCGTGCCAGGCCTCACCGACCGACATCGATACCTCTCCTCAGTGCAGCACTCCGTGAAGAATGGGCTGCCATTCCCCCAGAAACCTTCCAGCACCTTATTGAACGTATGCCTGCGAGAGTGGAAGCTGTCATCAAGGCTAAGGGTGGGCCAACATAGTGAAGCCGGCCGGTGTGGCCCAGCGGTTCTAGGCGCTTCAGTCCTGCCTCGAATCCTGCATCGGGCATGGATGTGTGTGATGTCCTTAGGTTTAAGTAGTTCTAAGGGGACTGATGACTTCAGATGTTAAGTCTGCATGGGGGCTTAATTATAAAAAAATGCAATAATTTTAATAGCTGTGTGTCCGGTTACGAAGTCTCGTAACCAGTTGGCCCTGACTAGTATTAGTACGCAATCTGACTGCATAAAATAACAATAAAGAATGAAGGGAAATTTCCGTTAACACAATTGATTAATTAAGTGCCCTGCAACTATAAAAGTTACGAAACGACAAGCACAAGTGTAACTGTTCTGTGTGTGGTAGTGCGGTTCAACGTACATGTATCTGGCACGGTTCTTCCTCAATACGACAAGAAATTTTAAACACCATTTACAATGAACTAATCGGAAAACCACAAATACTGTAATTGCACATAGAAACCAGAATTACAGTCTAATACATGAACACGAGCCAGATGCTTTGTTGAGTGAACCTGTGACCAAGAGCCATTGTTATTTAGGAAATTAAAATAAAAATTTTTTGTTACCTTCATATATATTGACGAAAAATACACTGTGATCATTGCAACATCTTCCATCTGTACATTACACCAACCGAACAGCATCTGCTGTCTCACCCAACAGAACGACAAGTGTACACGACATGCTCTCAACAAGTACTGCTATCGACATCCTCTCAACAAGCACCGACCACGGCAACCTCTGAACTACAACTGGTCTCGACATTCTCTGAACAACTACTGCGCCAGTGGAGGCGGCGGAATAATATTCTTTGGCGCAGTCTCTGGCGCTGTGACTCAGTGTAGCCACCTTTCAAGTCCCATAGTGCTCAGAGCCATTTGAATCATTTTTAGAACCATATTGAATTCCAGCATTACCGATGGAGGGCGCCAGCGATTTGTAAGTCATTTTCAGCCAGGTGTCCGGATACTTTTGATCACGTAGTGTACCATCGCAGATGTCGTCCGTCGTAGTCTGGGCAGACTGGTAAAACAGCACAGGTGGCGAACTGTAGTGGGACTAACATCAGACCTTAATGCTGGGCAGAGAGCAAGTGTGCCTGAACACATAGTGCACCGAACAGTTCTAACGATGATCCGCTGGCGGCGACCACCCATCTATGTGCCAATGTTGACACCGCGACATCGGCAGCTATCACTGAAATAGGCACTTGACCATCGGCACTGGACGTTGGCGCAGTGTCACAGGGTTGCATGGTCTGATACGAGGTGCATTCAAGTTATAAGGCCTCCGTTTTTTTTTCTAATTAACTACTCACCCGAAATCGATGAAACTGGCGTTACTTCTCGATGTAATCACCCTGCAGACGTACACATTTTTCACAACGCTGGCGCCATGATTCCGTGGCAGCGGCGAAGGCTTCTTTAGGAGTCTGTTTTGACCACTGGAAAATCGCTGAGGCAATAGCAGCACGGCTGGTGAATGTGCGGCCACGGAGAGTGTCTTTCATTGTTGGAAAAAGCCAAAAGTCACTAGGAGCCAGGTCAGGTGAGTAGGGAGCATGAGGAATCACTTCAAAGCTGTTATCACGAAGAAACTGTTGCGTAACATTAGCTCGATGTGCGGGTGCGTTGTCTCGGTGAAACAGCACACGCGCAGCCCTTCCCGGACGTTTTTGTTGTAGTGCAGGAAGGAAGTTGTTCTTCAAAACATTTTCGTAGGATGCACCTGTTACCGTAGTGCCCTTTGGAATGCAATGGGTAAGGATTACGCCCTCGCTGTCCCAGAACGTGGACACCGTCATTTTTTCAGCACTGGCGGTTACCCGAAATTTTTTTGGTGGCGGTGGATCTGTGTGCTTCCATTGAGCTGACTGGTGCTTTGTTTCTGGATTGAAAAATGGCATCCACGTCTCAACCATTGTCACAACCGACGAAAAGAAAGTCCCATTCGTGCTGTCGTTGCGCGTCAACATTGCTCGGCAACACGCCACACGGGCAGCCGTGTGGTCGTCCGTCAGCATTCGTGGCACCCACCTGGATGACACTTTTCGCATTTTCAGGTCGTCGTGCAGGATTGTGTGCACAGAACCCACAGAAATGCCAACTCTGGAGGCGATCTGTTCGACAGTCATTCGGCGATCCCCCAAAACAATTCTCTCCACTTTCTCGATCGTGTCGTCAGACTGGCTTGTGCGAGCCCGAGGTTGTTTCGGTTTGTTGTCACACGATGTTCTGCCTTCATTAAACTGTCACACCCACAAACGCACTTTCGACACATCCGTAACTCCGTCACCACATGTCTCCTTCAACTGTCGATGAATTTCAATTGGTTTGACACCACGCAAATTCAGAAAACGACTGATTGCACACTGTTCGAGTAAGGAAAACGTCGCCATTTTAAGTATTTAAAACAGTTCTCATTCTCGCCGCTGGCGGTAAAATTCCATCTGCCGTACAGTGCTGCCATCTCTGGGACGTATTGACAATGAACGCGGCCTCATTTTAAAACAATGCGCATGTTTCTATCTCTTTCCAGTCCGGAGAAAAAAAATCGGAGGCCTTAGAACTTGAATGCACCTCGTACATCGCTACACGTTCTTCGTCATGCCGACAGGAGCGCGCGAGCAGTTCCTCAACACCTGTACTGCTGGACGAAGAAGAGCTGTCGGTGGGCCTAGTGTGCTGTGGGGAACATTCACGTGGGCATCCATGGTTATCAATGGGGCAGCCGGAGACCTTGATGGCTCGGGCAGGGCTTGGCAAGTACGAAGACAAGCGATAGTAACACTCGCCGTGTGCGTTCCGGTAACCTTGCTGATAGTTAAGCCCAAGACCACTTGCCGTGAAGAGCAACAAAACGCGATAGAGAATATCGTCGACGTGCCGCTGCCGGCCGGGCGGCCGAGCGGTTCTAGGCGCTACAGTCTGGAACCGCGCGACCGCTACGGTTGCAGGTTCGAATCCTGCCTCGAGCATGGGTGTGTGTGATGTCCTTAGGTTAGTTAGTGTAACAACAAAGACGCTATACTTCTTCTTTTTTTTCGCGAATGGATCACTTAGGACCACGCGTAATCAACATTTGTTGGCCTTCCTTTTCGCCCAGTATTCCTTCATAAACAACGAATGGGCTAGCTTTCGTCGCGTTGACCATGTATGTCGGTTAGTTTTTCTCTCTTCTTCCTCAAAACCCCGTGTGTTTGTGATTTTTCTGATTTCATTTCTATCATGTAGATTTGGAGACCCTAATTCTCTCAGGTCATTTTCCGTCTGTTTGTACCAGTTCGGTCTTGTAGTTTTGTTCTTTAAAAATGTATGGATTTTGTACGTTAACCTCTTTGAGTTCATTCTTTCTAAGTGCCCCATGAATTGCATTCTTCTCATGCGCATTGTGTCTGTTATTTTGGAGATATTTTTATATATTTCTGCATTGGGTTTTGGATAATGTACCCCATCTTTAGTTCTTGGTCCTAGGATTTTCCTCATTATCTTACGTTCTTTCACTTCTAATTCCTCTTTTAGTGTTCTGTGTTGAAGGTTTAGTGTCTCAGATGCGTAGAGAGCTTCGGGTCTAATTACTGTTGTATAGTGTCGTATTTTGCAGTTCCACGAGAGACTCTTTTTGTTGTAAATGTTTTTTGTTAACTGAAACGCCGTCTTCATTTTCTGGACTCTTGATCTGACAGATTTCTTTTCATTACAATTTTCTGCAATCCATTCAGCTAAATATTTAAATTCTTTAGTCGAGAGATGTAGTTATTACCAATGTATCTTTAATGTCAGTCATAAATTTTGTTTTTTTCAAATGAAATTTGTAATCCTATTTTAGCCGCCTGTTCTTGTAATAAATCTAGCTGTTTCTGTGCATCGGTAATGTCTTGTGCGATCAGTGGCATGTCATCAGCAAATGCTAAACAGTCTAATTCTATGCCCTTATATCTTGGTCCCACTCTGTGTGCTGGTGCACCTGTTTTTTTCCATTCTCTAACAACTTTTTCAAGAGCACAATTGAAGAGCACTGGGGACAGTACATCCCCTTGTCGTACTCCTGTGTCTATTTAAAATCTGTGCTCAATTTTACTTTGGATTTGGTCTCCGTGAGTGTTTCTTTTATGATGTTTCTTGTCTTTTGATCTAGTCCAAATTCTGCTAATACTTCAAAAAGGGATTCTCGGTCTATACTGTCATATGCTTTTTTAAAGTCGACAAACGTGATGACAAAACTTTTGTTTGAAGTACTATGTAAATATTTCATTGAGTTTTTCAAGTTAAGGATTTGTTCTACGCATGATCGACCTTTTCTGAACCCACCTTGGTATTGGCCTAGTTTTGAATCCAGCTGAGGTTCTGCGCGGTTTAGTAGGGCTTTAGACAGAATTTTGTATGTTATTGACAATAAAGAGATTCCACGATAGTTGTTGGGGTCTGCTTTACTTCCTGTTTTGTACAGAGGATGTATGATTACAGTCTTCCAATCTGTGGGGATTTTTTCAGTTTTCCAGATTTCATGTATAATTTCTTTGAGTTTTGTAATAAGATTTTCTCCTGCATTTTTCCATAATTCTGCGATGATTTGGTCTTCTCCTGATGCTTTGTTATTTTTCAGCGACTGAATTATCTCTTTAATCTCTTGTAAACTTGGTGGCTTTTAGTCTGGGTTTCGTTGTGTACGATGGAACTCGAATTTTTCTGCAGGCTTTTACAATTCAGTAATTTAGAAAAGTATTTTGCAAGAATTTCACAGTTTTCGGTGTTGGCATGAGCAATTTCCCCATGGTCATTTTTGAACAGGAGTGATGGAGGAGAGTACTTTGTTAATTTTTGTGTGAATACTCTGTAGAAATTTCGGGAATTGTTTTTCTTGAAATCATTTTCTATGTCTTGCAATTTTTTTTCTTCGTGTTGTTTACGGACTGTTCGTATTGTTTTTGTGACTGTTTTCCTGGTATCTTTGAGATCTTTCAGGGTCTTTTGATTGCACAACCAATATACTATTGTACATATAAATAATTTTTTTCTTCTGATTTTTCGATAGATTTGTGTAATTGATGTTCTGATCTCATTTCTTTTTTTTTTTTTTTGTTTCATGCCATTATGTTAAGAAAACTGTAAATAAGTTTCAATGTGAATATTAATGTTTATGTCAATTGTCAAGTAATATTGTGATAGAATTGAAATGTAACAAATGTTGAGACTGTTGTAAGGTGCTTAAAATTGTAACTGTGCGTCTGGTCCATACGTAGGCAATGTGTTAGGATATGTAGAATGCAAAACCTCGGGTGAATACCCGGTCTGTCAGGGAGCGGTAAAAGGTGGATGGCAGGCGAGCGCGGGGAAATGCGCACGGGCACTGCACGGCACAACGGGCTCAGCAATAGTAATTGGAGTCTGGCACAGTTTTGAGCAACACCTTCTGGAGCGAGGAGGCTCTCCTGGAAGACGTAGCTTCACTGAGCCTCGGGTATGTCGTTCCAACGCCCACACAGCATGGCAAAATTCCATAGGCACTAAATGGAAAAGTATTGCGGCGCTAAGAAGAATTAAAGTGCCGATACGTCAAGAGCCACAGCCGTCGTTGTGTGTGTGCTCTGTGCCTCGCCATCTCGCCGCCCGCCAACCGTCGCATCGATACTAGCAGGTTGAAACTTTTAGTACTGTATTCGTGTGGATCAGAGAGTGAACTGTGCAATAATAACCTAAATTTTACCACAACTTTCCCATCATTTAATTATCCTCACAACTAACCTAGACAGGGTCCTTTCCAAATGTTGTGCAATCAGAGTGTCCCGAAATGAAAATTAAAATTTGTGTTAGTAATAATTATTTGCAGAACTAGCTATATTATAATGGTGTTTAAAGAAATGTTCTGTTAATGAACCAGTAAATGCATAACGAAGGTCTAACGAAGTTGAAAGATAACTTTAATATTGATATAGTAATGAAGTTTACTATTTCGAGACATATATAAAGGTATTTAAATGAGCAGTAAATAAGATGAAAAGAGTAGTAGGTTATATACTGGAAATCTTGAACGCATAATAAATTCAGTAATCATTTTTTTAAATACAGCTATCATATAAGTGTTCTAAATTGGTTTGACCAGCAAAAGTTAAAGTCAATATAAAAGTCAAAATTTATCAGTGTTTTATCTTTATCAAAATTGACATTTTGTCAGTGGTACGAAAGTGCAATTTCTAGGGTAACCTATGTCCGATTTTAATCAGATTAATAGTCAGTATATAGTTTTGTAGTATACATTATAGTGTAGTCTTATGTATTCATGGTTTTTCCATATCAGTACAGAACGTGAAACTATCAGTTCAATATGAAACTTCCTGGCAGATTAAAACTGTGTGCTCGACTGAGACTCGAACTCAGGACCTTTGCCTTTCGCGGGCATGTGCTCTACCATCTGAGTTACCGAAGCACGACTCACGCCCCCTCCTCACAGCTTTACTTCTGCCAGTATCTCGTCTCCTACCTTCCAAACTTTACAGAAGCTCTCCTGCGAACCTGCAGATACTGGCAGAACTAAAGCTGTGAGGACCGGCCGTGAGTCGTGCTTCGGTAGCTGAGATGGTAGAGCACATGCCCGCGAAAGGAAAAGGTCCCGAGTTCGAGTCTCGGTCGGGCACACAGTTTTAATCTGCCAGGAAGTTTCATATCAGCGCACACTCCGCTGCAGAGTGAAAATCTCATTCTGGCTATCAGTTCAATAGATTTTCTGGTTCTAAAATTCCACTATATTATGCAGTGTTACTACTTGTTGTTTTGCATGAATATATACCAACTGGTATACTGAAGAAACTGCAAAAAGGTGGGAATTTAAGGATATGGGACCTGGATAAACTGAAAGAACGAGAGGTTGTAGAGACTTTCAGGGAGAGCATAAGAGAACAATTGATAGGAATGGGGGAAATAAATACTATAGAAGAAGAATGGGTAGCTCTGAGGGATGACGTAGTGAAGGCAGCAGACGACCAAGTAGGTAAAAAGACGAGGGCTAATAGAAATCCTTGGGTAACAGAAGAAATATTGAATTTAATTGATGAAAAGAGAAAATATAAAAATGCAGTAAATGAAGCAGGCAAAAAGGAATACAAACGTCTCAAAAATGAAATCGACAGGAAGTGCAAAATGGCTAAGCAGGGATGGCTAGAGGACAAATGTAAGGATGTAGAGGCTTGTCTCACTAGGAGTAAGATAGATACTGCCTATAGGAAAATTGGAGAGAAGGGAACCACTTGTATGAATATCAAGAGCTCAGATTGCAACCCCGTTCTAAGCAAAGAAGGGAAGGCAGAAAGGTGGAAGGAGTATATAGATGGTTTATACAAGGGCGAAGTACTTGAGGACAATATTATGGAAATGGATGAGGATGTAGATGAAGACGAAATGGGAGATAAGATACTGCGTGAAGAGTTTGACAGAGCACTGAAAGACCTGAGTCGAAACAAGGTCCCGGGAGTAGACAACATTCCATTAGAACTACTGATGGCCTTGGGAGAGCCAGTCATGACAAAACTCTACCATCTGGTGAGCAAGATGTATGAGACAGGCGAAATACCCTCAGACTTCAAGAAGAATATAATAATTCCAAGCCCAAAAAAAGCAGGTGTTGACAGATGTGAAAATTGCCGAACTATCAGTTTAATAAGTCACAGCTGCAAAATACTAACGCTAATTCTTTACAGACGAATGCAAAACCTGGTGGAAGCAGACCTCGGGGAAGATCAGTTTGGATTCTGTAGAAAGGTTGGAACACGTGAGGCAATACTAACCTTACGACTTATCTTAGAAGAAAGATTAAGAAAAGGCAGCCTACGTTTCTAGCATTTGTAGACTTAGAGGAAGGTTTTGACAATGTTGACTGGAATACTCTCTTTCAAATTCTGAAGGTGGCAGGGGTAAAATACAGGGAGCGAAAAGCTATTTACAATTTGTACAGAAACCAGATGGCAGTTGTAAGAGCCGAGGGGCATGAAATGGAAGCAGTGGTTGGGAAAGGAGTGAGACAGGGTTGTAGCCTCTCCCCGATGTTATTCAATCTGTATATTGAGCAAGCAGTAAAGGAAACAAAAGAAAAATTCGGAGTAGGTATTAAAATCCATGGAGAACAAATAAAAACTTTGAGGTTCGCCGATGACAGTGTAATTCTGTCAGAGACAGCAAAGGACTTGGAAGAGCAGTTGAACGGAATGGATACTGTCTTGAAAGGAGGATATATGATGAACATCAACAAAAGCAAAACGAGGATAATGGAATGTAGTCAAATTAAGTCGGGTGATGCTGAGGGAATTAGATTAGGAAATGAGACACATAAAGTAGTAAAGGAGTTTTGCTATTTGGGGAGCAAAATAACTGAGGATGGTGGAAGTAGAGAGGATATAAAATGTAGACTGGCAATGGCAAGGAGATCGTTTCTGAAGAAGAGGAATTTGTTAACATCAAGTATAGATTTAAGTGTCAGGAAGTCGTTTCTGAAAGTATTTGTATGGAGTGTAGCCATGTATGGAAGTGAAACATGGACGATAACTAGTGTGGACAAGAAGAGAATAGAAGCTTTCGAAATTTGGTGCTACAGAAGAATGCTGAAGATAAGGTGGGTAGATCACGTAACTAATGAGGAGGTATTGAATAGGATTGGGGAGAAGAGAAGTTTGTGGCACAACTTGACTAGAAGAAGGGATCGGTTGGTAGGACATGTTTTGAGGCATCAAGGGATCACAAATTTAGCATTGGAGGGCAGCGTGGAGGGTAAAAATCGTAGAGGGAGACCAAGAGATGAATACACTAAGCAGATTCAGAAGGATGTAGGTTGCAGTAGGTACTGGGAGATGAAGAAGCTTGCACAGGATAGAGTAGCATGGAGAGCTGCATCAAACCAGTCTCAGGACTGAAGACCACAACAACAACAACATACCAACTGGTACAGGGAAGAAACTCAGTTAATGCCTAATTAGGCTGGCGACCGTATTATTATCACATTAGTAGCATCTTCTGGGTCGCTTTTGGTCCATCCTGACGTGTGATTGCATTTCGAACTTACTTGACGGATCATTGTTATTACAGAGTGGATGTAAGTCTGATTTGCCACCATTCAGGTACACGCGGTCGATAACTATACGAAAATCCTTTCTCATAAGGTGAACCCCGCTCACTTACCATAGCACAGGCTTTAAAGAGAACTGTGTCACGCGGAGGTAACAGTTAGGTTTAAGTAGTTCTAAATTCTAGGGGACTGATTACCTCAGAAGTCCCATAGTGCTCAGAGCCATTTGAACCATTTTCGAACGTGCCTCTGCTCTGTAAGGGTGTCGTACACAAGGAAAGGAAATTGCACCCCAAACCATCACTCCCGTTGTTGGGCAGTATGACAAGCGACAGGTTGCTACCACACCGCTGTCCAGGCCGTATCCACACACGACATCGTTGGTCTTTGCGGCCCGACATCGCATCGACTATAGTAGGATCCTCTTCAGTAACGAGTCCCACTTTGAATTGAACCTCGTACTGTTGCCCTTCGTGGCAATCCATCCTGGGCTTACATTTCAGCAAGATAATGCCCGCCCACACACGGTGTGCGTTGCTACTGCTTGTCTTCAGGCTGGACAAATTCTACATTCGCCAGCGAGGTCGCCTGATTTCTCCCCAATGAGAACGTTCAGAGCATTTTGTGTTGGGCCATCTATCCAGCTCTGGATATGGTCGATCCAACACGCCAGTTGGAGAGAATTTGGATCGATATCCCTCAGGGCGACATGCAACAACTCTAACAATAAATCCCAATCCGAATAACTGCTTGTATAAGAACCAGAGGTGGATCAACGCGTTATTGACTTGCTCTCGTAATTCTCTTTCGCTTGAATAAATCATCCAATTCTTCTGAAATTTTAATCATTTGTTGTAGTCTTCAGTCCGAAGATTGGTTTCATGCAGTTCCTCCATGCTGATCCTGTGCAAGCCTCTTCACCTCCGAGTAACTACTGCAGGCTACATCTTTCTGAATCTAGTTACTTCGTTCATCTCTTGGTCTCCCTCTGCGATTTTTAACCCCTCCACGCTTTGTAGGGAAGCAGCCTACTCACGCCGTACAAAATTCACACCAGTCTTTCCATTGTGTGCCAGCCTAGTCCGCTGTAACTAGCTCTGACGTCATAAATGTTGCGCAATACTTTAAAAATCAAGTAAATAACCTGAAACGTTTCTAGCATGTCAGGAGTAATACTAAATCAATATGTGTTGAATATCACTTCAATAACTTTAAACATTTTCGAAATTTGGACGTCTTTCTGTAAAAATCATTGGCGCAATAGAAAAGAGCTAGAAACTTAAAAAATTATATTTGGATTCCTTTTGCATAATAATTTAGTAGAAACAGTATTCTGGATCTCACAAATTAAAATTTTAGTTGAAATTCATGATTTTCTGGTTTTTGTCTTAGAAATTAAGGAAGCAAGATAGATTAAGTAGGCGAATAAATAAGGCTAGGATGTTTAAATTTAAGTAGAAGGGAGATCCGCTATAATCATAAAGATGTGAGAAGTTTCAATTGAATAACTATAAAACTATAGCAATAGCGTATCTCCAAAGGGCAAGTTCAGAGCTCGTCTACTGCGTGTAGTGTAATTAAATTAATTCTCTCGCCCAAAATATTTGACTTAGCCACGTCAGACTTTTATTATGATTACTTACCTGTGTGCTGATTGCACATTTAAATTGAGAGCTTCATCGGCCATCAGCAAAGGAAGCAATGATTTATTCGATAACTTAAAGTGGTGCATTACTAGCCCAGCGGCTAGTCGGGAGAGCCGATTTGATCAGGCGTTCCCTTAGTCGTCCGCACCGCGGCTTTATATATAAGAACGCTGCGCGAGGAAACAAGGCCCCAGTTCTCTCCAGACACTGAATAGCGCACCACCTGTGCCGGGAGTCGCGTCGCGTCGGTATCATTGCTATAAACAGCCTCGGATGCCGTAATAGGTTACTCGGGATACGCATAACCATGAAATCGTTTTCGAGTGAAGTGTTAATTCTGGGATGACTTTAATGGTCTATCTTCAGTTTGCGTATGTCGTATTTTCACGTGCCGCCGCGGGACAGACATTCTACCATTATTTAGCGTGGCGTTTGATGAACATTATGATCAAATTATGGCGTGCATTCACTTAAACATTTAGTTTGAACAGTTATAGTGGCATCAGCGCATTAGACTCTGAACTGCTCTGTTAGTTGGATTGTGTTGATTCTATTTGGTCTGTGACTTTCAGAATATAGTGAACATTTTAGAGAGAATCGTTTTTGATTATGAATCCCAGACAATCTCCTAATTCCTCAGAGCTATAAGCTGTAGCTATAAGTGTATTTCTCAGATGAAGTGGGCACTAGGAATTCTAATTACAGGCTTTACGTTTTGCTAATCACTTTCTGGTTGCCAATATTGTAGTTAGAGAGCCAGTGTTGAGACCGGCAAACAACAGCATAAATAATAGGAACATTTAACAGCAATAATTCCACCCGCCGCCCCACATGTGGTGAATCGGCCGGGAAATGCATCTTTTCTACATTACACTCTACATTTAAATAACAGGATAAAAACCACATAATTTCCACCCGCCGCCCCACAGCTTCCCTCCAGTCAGTACTTAATTGGTGATCCCCTGATGCCTCACAATGTGTCCTGCCAACTGATCCCTTCTGCTAATCAGGTTGTTCCACATATTTCTTTTCTCCCCAATTCTACTTAATACCTCTCATTATTTACATCTTCTACCCATCTAGTAACACCACATTCCAAAATATTCTATTGTCTAAATTGTTTATCGTCCGTGTTTCACTTCCATCCATGGCTATACTCCACTTTCAGGAAAGACTTCCTGACACTAAAATCCATACTCGATGTTTACGAATTTATCTTCTTCAGAAACGCTTTTCTTGCCGTTGCCAGTCTACATTTTATATCCTCTCTACTTCGACCATCATCAGTTTTTTTGCTCCCCAAATAGCAAAACTCGTTTACTACTTTAAGTGTTTCATTTCCTAATCTAATTCCCTCAGCATCACCTGACTTAATTCGACTACATTCCATTATCCTTGTTTTGCTTTTGTTGATGTTCATCTTATACCCTCCTTTCAAGACACTGTCCATTCCGTTCAAATGCTCTTCCAAGTCCTTTGCTGTCTCTGACAGAATTACAATGTCATTGGCGAACCTCAAAGTTTTTATTTCTTCTCCCTAGGTTTTAATACCTACTCCAAATTTTCTTTTGTTTCCTTTACTGCTTGCTCAATGTACAGATTGAATAACATCGGGGACAGGCTACAACCCTGTCTCACTCTCTTCCCAACCACTGCTTCCCTTTCATGCCCCTCGACTCTTATAACTGCCATCTGGTTTCTGTACAAATTGTAAATAGCCTTTCACTCCCTGTATTTTACCCCTACCACCTTCAGAATTTGAAAGAGAGTTTTCCAGTCAACATTGTCAGCAGCTTTCTCTAACTCTACAAATTCTATAAACGTTGGTTTGCCTTTTCTTAACCTGTCTTCTACGTGAAGTCGAAGGGTCAGTATTGCCTACATTTCCTCGGAATACAAATGGATCTCCACTAAGGTCAGCCTATACCAGTTTTTCCATTCTTCTGTGAGGAACTCGTGTTAGTATTTTGCAATTTTGTTAATTTGGTAACGTTAGCCCCTGTCAGCACCTGATTTCCTTATACAACTTGCACTCCAGCAGAATAGTTTTGTCATTGTTGTCTCTACCAAGGATTTCAGTAATTCTGACGGAAAGTCGTCTACTCCCGGGGCTTTGTTTCGACTTAGGTCTTTCAGTACTCTGTAAAAATCTTGCAGTATCATATCGCCCATTTCATCTTCATCTATTTCCTGTTCCATTTACATAATATTGCTCTCAAGGACACTACCCTTGTATAGACCCCCTATATGCTCCTTCCACCTTTCAACTTTCCCTTCTTTGCTTAGAACTGGGTTTCCATCTGAGCTCTTGATATTCATACAAGTGGCTCTCTTTTCTCCAACGGTCTCTTTAATTTTCCTGTACGCAGTATCTATCTTACCCCTCGTGAGATAAGCCTCTACATCCTTACATTTGTCCTCTAGCCATCCCTGCTTAGCCATTTTGCACTTCCTGTCGATCTCATTCTTTAGACTATTGTATTCCCTTTGGCGTGCTTCGTTTACTGCATTTTCATATTTTCTCCTTTCGTCAATTAAATTCAGTATGTGTTACCCAAGGATTGTTACTAACCACCGTCCTTTCACCTACCTTCACTCATCTATGAAAGCTACCCATTCTCCTTCTACTGTATTTATTTCCCCTCTTCTTGTCAATAGTCTTTTTTTTTTTTTGCCTTAGTCTATTGGTATTGTCTCCCAGATGCTGAATATACTACATGAACACCAAGTTTCGCAACACAATTCCCTGTAGTGACCGTGAATTTAGTTTTACATCTGTCAGTGACTTTCCACCCAAGATAACAAACCAAGCGAGGTGGCGCAGTGGTTAGCACAGTGGACCCGCCCTCGCATTCGGGTGGACGACGGTTTGAACCTGGATCCGGCCATCCTGATTTAAGTTTTCCGAGAAGGCAAATGCAGGGATGGTTCCTTCGGAAGGGCACGGTCGACTTCCTTCCCCATCCTTGACACGACCTGAGCTTGTACCCCGTCTCTAATGACCTCGCTGTTGACTGGGCGTTAAACACTAATCTCCTCCAAGATAACATGCGCCCCGCCCCCCCCCCCCCCCAAACAAATTCTCAGTCCAGCCACAACACTGCAGAACTCCTGAAACGAGTCATAGCACTTATAATCATATTTTTCCCTGACACATTTAAGTCTCTTCTTTATCTGCGATAATTATTGAAGCAGAGGAAAGGGATCAAAATTAGTGCTGCAACTTATTAGGCAGAAATGCTAACCGTTACATCACCATAGACTATGGTTAACCTTGCTGCACGAAGTACCCAAGCTGTGTGCCCTCTCCAATACAAACTTCAATACATATCTTCCGCTTATTTTCCCTTACATTGTCACTACTGCCAAGGCTCTCCGGCATTGGAATAGCACCCTAGCGCTGGACGTAATGGGGAAGTCTTGTCCAAAGGTGATCTTATAGATCTTATATTTTTCCTGAGACTTTTAAGTCTCTTCTTTATCTGCGATAGTTTGTGTTGGGGAGGGCACTCAGCTTGGGTAGTTCGTGCAGCAATGTTCACCATAGTGCTGTGGTGGTTTTATGGTTCGAATTTCTGCTTAGCCAGCAAGAGGGCGCGGGTACAAGACCCGACCGCAGCACGAATTTTAATCCATTTCTTCTGCTTCAATCATTATCGAGACATAACACGGATTTCCGTACAACTGAATGGGCCCAGAAGTGGTCAGAAGACCAACTACATGTGGCCCGATGAGGCGATGGACTGACCGAACGACCAACCAAGGCCGTCCCCATTCAAGTTATGTGTGTCGGCAATGGTCGGGCGAATCTTGGCTATCTGGAGCTACGGAGCTCACTACAGCTCCAACCTGACTCAACTGGATATCTTTTGGGAACCCGGAGACACGGCGACCCGGGCACAATGGCTCGGACCCAACCACACAGAAGGAACGCTTGCCCATTGGCCACCTGACATCTCTGCACAAGGAAGGAACCGACCCAAGTCACACAAGATGTCCAATTGAAGTGGCCCAGAAGCGGTCAGAAAACCAAATACGACGTACATTCAAGTTCTAAGGCCTCCGATTTTTTTTTCTCCGGACTTGAAAGAGATAGAAACATGCGCATTGTTTTAAAATGAGGCTGCGTTCATTGTCAATACGTCCCAGAGATGGCAGCACCATACAGCAGATGGAATTTTACCGCCAGCGGCGAGAATGAGAACTGTTTTAAATACTTAAAATGGCGACGTTTTCTTACTTGAACAGCGTGCAGTCATTCCTTTCCTGAATTTGCGTGGTGTGAAACCAATTGAAATTCATCGACAGTTGAAGGAGACATGTGGTGATGGAGTTACGGATGTGTCGAAAGTGCGTTCGTGGGTGCGACAATTTAATGAAGGCAGAACATCGTGTGACAACAAACCGAAACAACCTCGGGCTCGCACAAGCCGGTCTGACGACACGATCGAGAAAGTGGAGAGAATTGTTTTGGGCGATCGCCGAATGACTGTCGAACAGATCGCCTCCAGAGTTGGCATTTCTGTGGGTCCTGTGCACACAATCCTGCACAACGACTAGAAAATGCGAAAAGTGTCATCCAGGTGGGTGCCACGAATGCTGACAGACGACCACACGGCTGCCCGTGTGGCACGTTGCCGAGCAATGTTGACGCGCAACGACAGCACGAATGGGACTTTCTTTTCGTCGGTTGTGACAATGGATGAGACGTGGATGCCATTTTTCAATCCAGAAACAAAGCGCCAGTCAGCTCAATGGAAGGACACAGATTCACCGCCACCAAAAAGTTTCGGGTAACCGCCAGTGCTGAAAAAATGATGGTGTCCATGTTCTGGGACAGTCCGGGCGTAATCCTTACCCATTGCGTTCCAAAGGGCATTACGGTAACAGGTGCATCCTACGAAAATGTTTTGAAGAACAAATTCCTTCCTGCACTGCAACAAAAACGTCCGGGAAGGGCTGCACGTGTGGTGTTTCACCCGCACATCGAGCTAACGTTACGCAACAGTTTCTTCGTGATAACAACTTTGAAGTGTTTCTTCACGCTCCCTACTCACCTGACCTGGCTCGTAGTGACTTTTGGCTTTTTCGAACTGAAAGACACTCTCCGTGGCCGCACATTCACCAGCCGTGCTGCTATTGCCTCAGCGATTTTCCAGTGGTCAAAACAGACTCCTAAAGAAGCCTTCGCCGCTGCCATGGAATCATGGCGCCAGCGTTGTGAAAAAAGTGTACGTCTGCAGGGCGACTACGTCGAGAAGTAACGCCAGTTTCATCGATTTCGGGTGAGTAGTTAATTAGAAAAAAAAAAATCGGAGGCCTCAGAACCTGAACGCACCTCGTACGTGTCGCCCGATGAGGCGGCCGACCGAACGACCAACCAACGGTCGTCCCCGTTCAGGTCTCTTTCCGCCGGGCAGTACATGCGTGTCGCCAGCGGTCGCGCACCTCACTGGCGCTCCATTCTGACTGAACTCGCGAGACACGACGACTCGGAAATACTAGCGGTAGCTCCAAAGATAATACGACAGTGCTCTTATCGATAAACGCTGCTGCGGCCACTCACGGACAGACAAGCCAGCAAAATAGTGAGGCAAGTAAGTCGAATAAGAAACGGGACGGCAGTACCGCAAAGACAAGATGCCAAGTAATAAACGGCACGAACAGGAGCCGCGCGCGGCTCACAGTATGTAACAACGAATACGCACATGAAACGTCTTCTGCACCATGCAAAATTTTTCGCCGTTTAATATCCGTTGATAACTTGTGACATACTGCTGTTTCTGATCCTGTAAGCTTTATTATACAAACTCTGTTTAGTACGTAATCGATGTACTAGTGAATATAATTTGGACTGTATATAATTGATTGTAATCATAATGAAAATATTGTAAATTGCAGTGTATTCGCCGTTGAAACTTTATATAACTGTATCGATAGCAAAGAAGAAATGGCAGTAGCTGTACCGTTGTTTATGTTTGCGTATGGAGAGCAGGGAGGAAGCAGAGCAGCTTGAGTCATGAAAGAGTGCGCAAGTGTTGCGTGGGGCGCTCCTGCGGGCGCGGGGTGCAGCCAGTGGAGGCGCGCCTGATTTCCGTCAACCCGCGGGTCTTCAGAGCACGGCAGGAGTGGACAGGTGGAGCAAGCCGGAATTCTAACTATTGCCTGCCCTATAATTTATCCGTGGCTCTGGAGACGACTCGGTGTTCTCAACGAGCAGCAGCAGCAACAACAGCGGCAGTTCAGCAATGTCGGATACATACACTACTGGCCATTAAAATTGCTACACCACGAAGATTACGTGCTAAAGGCGCGAAATTTAACCGACAGGAAGAAGATGCTGTTATATGCAAATGATTAGCTTTTCGGAGCATTCACACAAGGTTGGCGCCGGTGGCGACACCTACAACGTACTGTCATGAGGAAAGTTTCCAACCGATTTCTCATACGCAAACAGCAGTTGACCGGCGTTGTCTGGTGAAACGTTGTTGTGATGCCTCGTGTAAGGAGAAGAATAGCGTACCATCACGTTTCCGACTTTGATAAAGGTTGGATTGTAGCCCATCGCGATTGCGGTTTATCGTATCGCGACATTGCTGCTCGCGTTGGTTGAGATCCAATGACTGTTAGCAGAATATGGAATCGGTGGGTTCAGAAGGGTAATACGGAACGCCGTACTGGATCCCAACGGCCTCGTATCACTAGCAGTCGAGATGACAGGCAGCTTATCCGCACGGCTGTAAAGGATCGTGCAGCCAAGTCTCGATCCCTGAGTCAACAGATGGGGACGTTTGCAAGACAACAACCATCTGCACGAACAGTTCGATGACGTTTGCAGCAGCATGGACTCTCAGCTCGGAGACCACGGCTGCGGTTACCCTTGACACTGCACCACAGACAGGAGCGCCTGCGATGGTGTACTCAACGACGAACCTGGGTGGACGAATGGCAAAACGTCATTTCTTCGAATGAATATAGGTTCTGTTTACAGCATCATGATAGTCGCATCCGTGTTTGGCGACATCGCGGTGAAAGCACATTGGAAGAGTGTATTCGTCATCGCCATACTGGCGTATCATCCAGCGTGATTGTATGGGGGGTCTATTGGTTTCACGTCTCGGTCACCTCTTGTTCGCAATGACGGCACTTTGAACAGTGGACGTTACATTTCAGATGTGTTACGACCCGTGGCTCTACCATTCATTCGATCCCTGCGAAACCCTACATTTCAGCAGGATAATGCACGACCACATGTTGCACGTCCTGTACGGGCCTTTCTGGATACAGAAAATGTTGTACTGCTGCCCTGGCCAGCACATTCTCCAGATCTCTCACCAATTGGAAACGTCTGGTCAATAGTGGCCGAGCAACTGGCTCGTCACAATATCCGAGTCACTACTCTTGATGAACTGTGGTATCGTGTTGAAGCTGCATGGGCAGCTGTACATGTACACGCCATCCAAGCTCTGTTTGACTCAATGCCCAGGCGTATCAGAAGTAGTTGTTCTGGGATCTATGCACCCAAATTGCGTGAAAATGTAATCACATGTCAGTTCTAGTATAATATATTTGTCCAATGAATACCCGTTTATCATCTGCATTTCTTCTTGTTGTAGCAATTTTAATGGCCAGTGGTGTACTTTGTCGTCCGCACCGCTACAACGTCGTAAGACTGTTAACTCCTATTGTACAGGCACTGCCCATGGCATTTCTCTCACATACCTGAATAACTTTCTTGAATAATAACCTGCAATATTAAACCTTGTAGGGCATCTATGTTGTCATTGTTCTCAGACATTATTACCAAACAGGATACCTTACCCATCCATGCGATCACCAAGTGTTGAAAAGTTTGAAAACTGATTAACTATGTACTGCCATTTTTGTTGTTTGCTAATGACCCTCCCCCCGTCGGAGGTTCGAGTCCTCCCTCGGGCATCGGTGTGTGTGTGTGTTGTCCTTAGCGTAAGTTAGTTTAAAAAATGGTTCAAATGGCTCTGAGCACTATGGGACTTAACATCTGAGGTCATCAGTCCCCTAGAACTTAGACCTACTTAAACCTAACTAACCTAAGGACAGCACACACATCCATGCCCGAGTCAGGTTTCGAACCTGCGACCGTAGCGATCGCGCGGTTCCAGACTGAAGCGCCTAGAACCGCTCGGCCACTAGGGCCGGCCTTATTTGCGTAAATTATTTGCTGCTACCTCTCTTGGGTTTCCGGATATTCATTGCCCTGCTGGGCTGGTGACCGTCTGATTATCCATTGTTTGCTAATCAGTGTCTTTTGTATTAAATATTACGTGGTGCCCGTTTACCCCCGTGCGATTCGCGAGCGATTTCACTATATTCCACCCATTTCAAAATTATCGGCATTTAGATTAGGTTTAGAATAGGTTTTCCCTTCAGATGTGCCTGTTGTACACTTTCTTCCTACTAACCGGCATTATTTTGCTTCGGTAACGATAGCCTCACTCATTGTGAAATTTCGTTAGGCACACGCATCACTGTCATTTATATCACAATCAAAGAGGCAGATTAGGAAGCGGGGGGGATACGAAGGGAAGCGACACTACGACCTCTAGAGAAAAAAAATCATGACAAGTTGTAGAATGTGCGGTACATATAAAACCATCAGCATAACAAGAAACAGCGTCATATTAGAAGGGAACTGAATAAAAGGCCACACTGAAGATAGCACGTAAAGTAGTGGAACATCTTTGTGGGTAGCTATAAAACGGTGCTTCGCAAAGGCGGAATTTCTCTCCAGTATTACACCTTGTAAACAAGACGTCTGTGGCGTGACTGACGTCATGCGGTAGTGAGTCACGTGACTACATTGTACCTGTTCTACATCGTCTACCGAAGGGCTGTGCAACACACGGCATGCAGGCACGAAAAATTCGGTCCACCATATCCCGACGAGATGGTTGTCGCACAGACACAGTAGTAAGCAAGGCAATGTCTTTAAAATTGACCTGCTTTGTCGATATTTTGTAATTGAGGAATTACTTGCCATGCGTTCAATGAAAGGTATGTCCGGCCCGATAGCTGCCGGCGCGGTAGGTCAGCGTGTTCGGTCAGACGGCTGCTCAAAAAAAAAAAAAAAAAATAAATAAAAATAAAAAAAAAAAAAACTGAGTAAAGGTCAACGGTCAACATGAATGGATGTCGTGTGACGTCTGCACAGACCAAACGCAACGAACAAAAAAAGAAATGATAAAATAAAATAACTTTGTGGTCAGCGTGATGGATTCCCGTCCTCCGGGCCCGATTTCGATTCCCGGCTGGGACGGAATTTTCCTCCTCTCAGGGAGTGGGGAGTGGGTGTTGTGTTGTCTTCATCATCATTTCATCATCATCTGGCGCGCAGGTCGCCCAGTGTGGCGTCGAGTGTAATAAGACCTGCACCAAGGCGGCCGGACCTGCCCCGTAAGGGGCCTCCCGGCCAATGACGTCAAACGCTCATTTCCAATGAAAGGTACAACATGTCGAAACGTATTTGAGAAAGTAAGTAATTTTACGAAAATGTTCGGTCTTTATGGTGAAAAATTTCCGGCTTAACAAGACATCGTGCGCCAGGGATGACGGGGAGAACAAACGGATTCGTGACATTGATGAGTAACATCGCGACTTTAAAAGCGCCAGTGCATTATTCACGAAAAATACCTGTGCGCCATAGTTCACGATTTGAAGAACGTAATGGAAAAGGTAATATGGACTGCCAATTTTATACGCGCGTTGTTGTTGTTGTGGTCTTCAGTCCTTATACTGGTTTCATGCAGCTCTCCATGCTACTCTTTCCTGTGCAAGCTGCTTCATCTCCCAGTACCTACTGCAACCTACATCCTTCTGAATCAGCTTGGTGTATTCATCTCTTGGTCTCCCTCTACGATTTTTACCCTCCACGCTGCCCTCCAATACTAAATTGGTGATCCCTTGATGCCTCAGAACATGTCCTACCAACCGATCCCTTCTTCTAGTCAAGTTGTGCCACAAACTTCTCTTCTCCCCAATCGTATTCAACACCTCCTCATTAGTTATGTGATCTACCCATCTAATCTTCAGTATTTTTCTGTAGCACCACATTTCGAAAGCTTCTATTCTCTTCTTGTTCAAACTATTTATTGTCCATGTTTCACTTCCATACATGGCTACACTCAATACAAATAGTATCAGAAACGACTTCCTGACACTTAAATCTATACTCGATGTTAACAAATTTCTCTTCTTCAGAAACGCTTTCCTTGCCATTGCCAGTCTACATTTCATAGCCTCTCTACTTCGACCATCGTCAGTTATTTTGCTCCCCAAATAGCAAAACTCCTTTACTACTTTAAGTGTCTCATTTCCTAATCTAATACCCTCAACATCACCCGACTTACTTCGACTGCCGGCCGGAGTGGCCGAGCGGTTCTAGGCGCTACAGTCTGGAACCGCGCGACCGCTACGGTCGCAGGTTCGAATCCTGCCTCGGGCATGGATGTGTGTGATGTCCTTAGGTTAGTTAGGTTTAAGTAGTTCTAAGTTCTAGGTGACTGATGACCTCAGCAGTTAAGTCCCATAGTGCTCAGAGCCATTTGAGCTAATTCGACTACATTCCATTATCCTCGTTTTGCTTTTGTTGATGTTCATCTTATACCCTCCTTTCAAGACACTGTCCATTCCGTTCAACTGATCTTCCAAGTCCTTTGCTGTCCATGACAGAATTACAATGTCATCGGCAAACCTCAATTTTTTACTTCTTCTCCATGAATTTTAATACCTACTCCGAATTTTTCTATTGTTTCCTTTACTGCTTGCTCAATATACAGATCGAATAACATCGGGGAGGGGCTACAACCCTGTCTCACTCCCTTCCCAACCACTGCTTCCCGTTCATGCCCCTCAGCTCTTATAACTGCCATTTGGTTTCTATACAAATTGTAAATAGCCTTTCGCTCCCTATATTTTACCCCTGCCACGTTCATAATTTGAAAGAGAGTATTCCAGTCAACATTGTCAAAAGCTTTCTCTAAGTCTACAAATGCTAGAAACGTAGCTTTGCCTTTCCTTAATCTAGCTTCTAATATAAGCCGTAGGGTCAGTATTGCCTCACGTGTTCCAATATTTCTACGGAATCCAAACTGATCTTCCCCAAGGTCGGCTTCTACCAGTTTTTCCATTCGTCTGTAAAGAATTCGTGTTAGTATTTTGCAGCCGTGACTTATTAAACTGATAGTTCGGTAATTTTCACATCTGTCAACACCTGCTTTCTTTGGGATTGGAATTGTTATATTCTTCTTGAAGTCTGAGGGAATTTCGCCTGTCTCATACACCTTGCTCACCAGATGGTAGAGTTTTGTCAGGACTTGATGTCAGGGCATGATGATATACTCGTGTACCACAGCCGACTTCGCTGGTTCAACAGATCAGCTACGCTCACACGATTTCATTCTCTTTTGGAAGAAATAAAAATATTTATGACTGGCAAAGGACAAAATGTCAGGTTTTTGGAGAACGAACAATGACAGAATTAACTAGTTACCTCGTCTACGGAAATTTGAAACACAAAGATAAAAATCAACTATGTGTGTGAAAATGTGTGGATATATTGTAGCAATTGTTAAAAAGCTTATTTTGTTCGTGAAAATGATAGGGGAAAGACAGTTGGGTCATTCGGAGACCTTGTCTATGCGTAATCAAGAGACTATTTTGCTACTCGCTAGTATTTAAAGCAATTCAGCACAGTAACTTCAGCTCATAGATCTGTTCGCAGTGTCCATTGCAGTTCCAGTTTCAGTTATATACACGCACTGGAGAGGGCAGCACAGTCTACAGTTTCGTATACAACGTCAACAGATGGCATAATAGTCCCTTATTCCCCATCATCTATCCCACCCTAGTCGGTCTAGAGGTGGATGGTTCAAATTGCTCTATGATCCCTAGACTTAGAACTCCTTAAACCTAACTTAAGGACATCACACACATCCATGCCCGAGGCAGGATTCGAACCTGCGACCGTAGCAGTGTCCATTGCAGTTCCAGTTTCAGTTATATACACGCACTGGAGAGGGCAGCACAGTCTACAGTTTCGTATACAACGTCAACAGATGGCATAATAGTCCCTTATTCCCCATCATCCATCCCACCCTAGTCGGTCTAGAGGTGGATGGTTCAAATTGCTCTATGATCCCTAGACTTAGAACTCCTTAAACCTAACTTAAGGACATCACACACATCCATGCCCGAGGCAGGATTCGAACCTGCGACCGTAGCAGCAGCGCGGTTCCGGACTGAAGCGCCTAGAACGGCTCGGTCACAGCGGCCGGCCTAGAGGGGCTAAGTAACTGAGCCAGTCGACAGAATTTCGTGGCATCTACCTGCTGGAGAATGATGCGTCCTATTTTATACTCTCCACCAGTGCATCCTTCCTCAAGTGCCAGGTTTATGGTCCTCCTGCAGAAGGACGATTCTCCAACTCTTGGTTTACTTCTTGAGGTGTATCCCTTCACCCTGTGGTAGCTTCTTAGCAGCAGGAGGTATTCATTTTGCCACCTGCGCCAAATGTCCTCGTCGGCCTTTTGTCTTAGTCACAACTCTACATCTACACTCTGCAAACCATGCCAGAGGGTTCTCCCACCGTACCAGTTATTAGGGTTTGTTCCCATTCCACTCACGTATGGAGTGTGGGAAGACTGGTTGTTTGGATACATCTGTGCACACTGTAATTATTCTAACCTTATACTTACTGCCCCTATGTGAGTAAACGTAAGGGGTTGAAGCTTATTCCTAGAAATATGATTTAAAAGCGGTTCTTGAAATTTTGTTAATACACTTTCTTGGGGTAGTTTAGTCATCAAGAGTCTGCCATTTCAGTTCCTTCAGCATCTCACAAGGGAACCTCCCCATCGCACCCCCCTCAGATTTAGTTATAAGTTGGCACACTGGATAGGCCCTGAAAAACTGAACACAGATCAATCGAGAAAACAGGAAGAAGTTGTGTGGAACTATGGAAAAAATAAGCAAAATCTACAACCTGAGTAGTCCATGTGATAATGTGAGCTGAGGAGCGCCGTGGTCCCGTGGTTAGCGTGAGCAGCTGCGGAACGTGAGGTCCTTGGTTCTAGTCTTCCCTCGAGTGAAAAGTTTACATTCTTCATCTTCGCAAAGTTAATATCTGTCCGTTCGTTCATTGACGTCTCTGTTCACTGTAATAAGTTCGCCGGCCGAAGTGGCCGCGCGGTTCTGGCGCTGCAGTCTGGAACCGCGAGACCGCTGCGGTCGCAGGTTCGAATCCTGCCTCGGGCATGGATGTGTGTGATGTCCTTAGGTTAGTTAGGTTTAACTAGTTCTAAGTTCTAGGGGACTAATGACCTCAGCAGTTGAGTCCCATAGTGCTCAGAGCCATTTGAACCATTTTTGTAATAAGTTCAGTGTCTGTGTTTAGCGACCGCACCGCAAAACCGTGCGTTTAGTAGACGAAAGGACGTGCCTCTCCAATGGGAACGGAAAACATTTGATCGCAAGGTCATAGGTGAACCGATTCCTCCACAGGAAAATACGTCTGATATATTCTATACGACACTGGTGACGGCATGTGCGTCACATGATAGGAATATGTTGTCGACCCACCTAACTTGTACACTTGGCGAATGGGTAAAAAGATTCTTCAAGAGTTTGTCACATAAACTGAAAATAAGAAATTAAACTTTTCAGTCGATGGAAGTCTTGAACCACAGATCTCTCGTTCCGTAGCTGCTCACGCTAACCACGGAACCACGGCGCTCCTGAGCTGACATCACCCTTGATATTGCCTATCTTTCGCATGGCCCACTCAGTTTGTATATTTTGCTTATTTTTTCATAGTTCCACACAACTTCTTCCTGTTTTCTCGATTGATCTGTGTTCAGTTTTTCAAGCCCTATCCACTGTGCCAACTTATAACTAAATCTGAGGGGGGTGCGGTGGGGAGGTTCCCTTGTCAGTAACATTCTCCCACAGGTCAAACAAACCTCTGACCATTCGTGCTGCCCTTGTCTGTACATGTTCAGTGTCCCCTATTAGTCTTATTTGGTATGTGTCCCACAAACTTGAGCAATGCTGATTTGTAAGCAATCTCTTTTGTAGACTGATTGCACTTCCGCAAGTATTCTATCAATAAACCCGAAGTCTACCATCTTCTTTAACCACCACTGAGCCTTATGTGATCATTCTATTTCATGTTCCTACAAAGAGTTACACCCAAGTATTTGTATGAGTTGGCCGATTCCATCACTTACTCATTGATATTATAGTCCCAATACTATGTTTTCTCGTTTTGTGAAGTCCACAGTTTTACTTTTCTGAACATTTAAAAAGTCGCCATTGGCCCACCCGGCTAGCCGCGCGGTCTAACGCGCTGCTTCCCGACCGGGAAGACGTGCCGGTCCCCGGCACGAATCCGCCCAGCGGTGTCGAGGTGTGCCAGCCAACCCGTGGTTTTTAGACGGCTTTCCATCTGCCTCGGCGAATGTGGGTTCTACATCTACATCTACATCTACATTTATACTCCGCAAGCCACCCGACGGTGTGTGGCGGAGGGTACTTTACGTGCCACTGTCATTACCTCCCTTTCCTGTTCCAGTCGCGTATGGTTCGCGGGAAGAACGACTGTCTGAAAGCCTCCGTGCGCGCTCTAATCTGTCTAATTTTACATTCGTGATCTCCTCGGGAGGTATAAGCAGGGGGAAGCAATATATTCGATACCTCATCCAGAAACGCACCCTCTCGAAACCTGGCGAGCAAGCTACACCGCGATGCAGAGCGCCTCTCTTGCAGAGTCTGCCACTTGAGTGTATTAAACATCTCCGTAACGCTATCACGGTTACCAAATAACCCTGTGACGAAACGCGCCGCTCTTCTTTGGATCTTCTCTATCTCCTCCGTCAACCCGATCTGGTACGGATCCCACATGAGGAATACTCAAGTATAGGTCGAACGAGTGTTTTGTAAGCCACCTCCTTTGTTGATGGACTACATTTTCTAAGCACTCTCCCAGTGAATCTCAACCTGGTACCCGCCTTACCAACAATTAATTTTATATGATCATTCCACTTCAAATCGTTCCGCACGCATACTCCCAGATATTTTACAGAAGTAACTGCTACCAGTGTTTGTTCCGCTATCATATAATCATACAATAAAGGATCCTTCTTTCTATGTATTCGCAATACATTACATTTGTCTATGTTAAGGGCCAGTTGCCACTCCCTGCACCAAGTGCCTATCCGCTGCAGATCTTCCTGCATTTCACTGCAATTTTCTAATGCTGCAACTTCTCTGTATACTACAGCATCATCCGCGAAAAGCCGCATGGAACTTCCGACACTATCTACTAGGTCATTTATATATATTGTGAAAAGCAGTGGTCCCATAACACTCCCCTGTGGCACGCCAGAGGTTACTTTAACGTCTGTAGACGTCTCTCCATTGATGCTGTGTTCTGTTTGCTAAAAACTCTTCAATCCAGCCACACAGCTGGTCTGATATTCCGTAGGCTCTTACTTTGTTCATCAGGCGACAGTGCGGAACTGTATCGAACGCCTTCCGGAAGTCAAGAAAAATAGCGTCTACCTGGAAGCCGGTATCTAATATTTTCTGGGTCTCGTGAACAAATAAAGCGAGTTGGGTCTCACACGATCGCTGTTTACGGAATCCATGTTGGTTCCCTTTATTCCACTTCAGTTACACTATCTCGGCAATTGCTGTGCAAACACTCTCCACGTTCGCACGTTCGCATACACCGTAGTTATTGCTCTACGACGCAAACGTTTGGGATTACACTCGTTTGGTATGAGACGTTTCCGGGTGGGGTGTGAGGCGGCGGTGGGGTGGGTGGACTGCTGTGGCCTGTTGCGGGGTTGTGAACCACTGAGGGCTACGGCGGGGACAAAGTCTCTCCGTCGCTTCTAGGTTCCCAGTTCAATAGATACAATACACAAGTCGCCAGTGTTTGAAATCTTACCAAGATCCGACTGAATATTTATGCAGCTTGTTTTACACTCTACTTCATGATAGATAACTGCATCATCCGCAAAAAGTCTGAGGTTATTTTAACATTGTCTGCAATGTCATTAACATACAACATAAAAAACAAGGGTCCCAATACAGTTCCTTGGAGCATACCCATAGTTAGTGCTACATCTGACAATGACTCTCCAGCCAAGATAACATGTTGCGTCCTCACTATCAAAAAGTCCTCAATCCAGTCACAAATTTCACTTGATACCCCATAGGATCAAACTTTTAACAATAAGCATAGGTGTGGTACTGAGTCAAACGCTTTTTAGAAGTCAAGAAATACTGCATCTACTTGACTACCTTGATCCAAGGCTTTTTGCATGTCATGAGAGAAAGGTTTCACATGATGGATGTCTTAGGAATCCATGCTGAGGAGGTCATTGTCTTCAAGGTACCTCATTATGTTTGAGCTCAGAACATGTTCTAAGATTCTACACCAAATCTACATCTATGATATTGGACAGTAGTTTTGTGGATCACTTCTACTACCTTCGATGGGTCTGACATGTGCTTTTTTCCCAAAAATGGGCGTGGTTTCTTGTTCGATGGATCTATGATGGATTAGAGTTAGGCTAACTCAGCTGCAAGTTCAGCATATAATCTGACAAGGATCCATTGGGGCCTGGAGCTTTGTTCAATTCTGTTTCAGCTGTTTCTCAACACCACTTACACTAAAACTTACTTCATTCATCTTTTCAGTAGTATGAATGGTAAATTGGGACAATTTTCCCGGGTTTTCCTTTTTAAAGGAACATTTGAAAAGAGAGTTAAGCACTTCAGCCTTTGCTTTTCTACCCTCAATTTCAGTTCCTTTCTCATTCGCTATGTACTGGTCACTAACTTTGGTGCCACTAACAGCCTTCACATACGATCGGTATTTCTTTCGGTTTTGTGAAATATCATTTGACGATGGTCACTGAAGGCATCACGCATTGCTGTCTTAACAGCCAAACACGTTTCATTCAGCATCTCTCTGTCTATAGCCATACGCTTTGTTTTACACCTATTATACAGTAATCTCTGTTTCTGTAGAAGTTTCTTTGCAGCAACTGTATGGCATGGAGAGTCTCTCCCATTATGAACTGTTCTACTGGGTGCATATCTATCCACTGCATGGTCAACTATTCTTTTAAAGTTGAGCCAGAGTTCCTCTACATGATCCTGCCCTCTGCTGAATGTTTCAAGTTCCTCATTGAGAAATGACACTACTGATGTTTTATCAATTTTACTGAACATATATATCTTTATTCTTATTTTAGCTGTCCTTTGCACTTAGACAATCATTGCTGCCATAACCTCGTCATGGTCCCTGGTACCAGTTTCGATGTGGACATCCGCAAAGATGTCAGGTCTGTTTGTTGACATTAGATCCAATATATTCCCATCATGAGGGGGTTCCTAACTATCTTTTCTAGATAGTTTTCATAGAAGGCGTGTAATGCTATTTCTCAGGATGTTCAACCACCCCCACCACTAACAAAACTGTAATTTTCCCAGTTAATTGTCGGATGATTAAAGTCTCCCCCGATAACTACAGTGTGACTGGGGAACTTACGTACAACCGAAGTCAGGTTTTTTTGTTTTCGGCTACATCGGGAGGTGTATCTAGCGGACGACAGGAGTATCCAGTTATGATTTTATGCCCATCCCTGATACTGAGTCCTGCCCAAACAATCACAAGCAGTTTCTACCTAGCTGGATTTGAATCTCTTGTCTACTGAAACAAATACACCACCTCATTTGCCTGTCCTTTCGATATACACTTAAATACTCCCCGAAAATCTCACTACTATCAATTTCAGGTTTCAACCATCTTCCTGTATCCGGTATTATGTGAGCCACACTGCTTTCCTCGAACGCTTCAAACTCCGGTAGTTTGCTGCGAATGTTTCAGCGATTTATCATTAGGATTTTAGTACTCTCATCTGTGGGAGGCATTTCTTTTGATGTTACACTGATATACCTGGGTTCCCTACAGCTATCGTGATCTGGACTGGATGGAGAGTCGCTAAACTAAGAAACCCTTCTGTGCACCGCACATACAGTCAGCGGCCTGAGTAGCAGTCTCTGATGGGTAGTCCACACCTGACCCATTAGGGGGAACCTTACAGTTCTCAACCATATGGCGCAAGTCCGGGAAGTCACAGCCTAACTTCTCGACTCGGAGCCAAAGGGCCACCATCGGTTCTGGGGATAATGCTGTTAATTGTGAGCTTCGTTGAAATTCTGTGTGCTAGTCTGGTCTTCCCATCCTTCTCTGCCAGTCGCTGGAACTCCTCATCTACATCTACATCTAAATAATTACTCTGCAATTCACATTTAAGTGCTTGGCAGAGGGTTCATCGAATCACAATCATACTATCTCTCTACCATTCCACTCCCGAACAGCGCGCGGGAAAAACGAACACCTAAACCTCTCTGTTCGAGCTCTGACTTCTCTTATTTTATTTTGATGATCATTCCTACCTATGTAGGTTGGACAACAAAATATTTTCGCATTCGGAAGAGAAAGTTGGTGACTGAAATTTCGTAAATACATCTATCAGCGACGAAAAACGTCTTTGCTTTAATGACTTCCATCCCGACTCGCGTATCTGCCACACTCTCTCCCCTATTACGTGATAATACAAAACGAGCTGCCCTTTTTTGCACCCTTTCGATGTCCTCCGTCAATCCCACCTGGTAAGGATCCCACACCGCGCAGCAATATTCTAACAGAGGACGAACGAGTGTAGTGTAAGCTGTCTCTTTAGTGGACTTGTTGCATCTTCTGTCCTGCCAATGAAACGCAACCTTTGGCTCGCCTTCCCCACAATATTATCTATGTGGTCTTTCCAATTGAAGTTGTTCGTAATTTTAACACCCAGGTACTTAGTTCAATTGACAGCCTTGAGAATTGCACTGTTTATCGAGTAATCGAATTCCAACGGATTTCTTTTGGAACTCGTGTGGATCACCTCACACTTTTCGTTATTTAGCGTCAACTGCCACCTGCCACACCATACAGCAATCTTTTCTAAATCGCTTTGCAACTGATACTGGTCTTCGGATGACCTTACTAGACGGTAAATAACAGCATCATCTGCGAACAACCTAAGACAACTGCTCAGATTGTCACCCAGGTCATTTATATAGATCAGGAACAGCAAAGGTCCCAGGACGCTTCCCTGAGGAACACCTGATATCACTTCAGTTTTACTCGACGATTTGCCGTCTATTACTACGAACTGCGACCTTCCTGACAGGAAATCACGAATCCAGTTGCACAACTGAGACGATACCCCATAGGCCCGCAGCTTGATTAGAAGTCGCTTGTGAGGAACGGTGTCAAAAGCTTTCCGGAAATCTAGAAATACGGAATCAATTTGAGATCCCCTGTCGATAGCGGCCATTACTTCGTGCGAATAAAGAGCTAGTTGCGTTGCACAAGAACGATGTTTTCTGAAACCATGCTGATTGCTTATCAATAGATCGTTCCCTTCGAGGTGATTCATGGTGTTTGAATACAGTATATGCTCCAAAACCCTACTGTAAACCGACATCAATGATATAGGTCTGTAGGTCGATGGATTACTCCTACTACCCTTCTTAAACACTGGTGCGACCTGCGCAATTTTCCAATCTGCAGGTACAGATCTATCGGTGAGCGAGCGGTTGTATATGATTGCTAAGTAGGGAGCTATTGTATCAGCGTAATCTGAAAGGGTCCCTGGTTCTGGCCCACATTGAGTAGTTACGAGTTTGCCATCAATTAGAGAATAAGCTGGAGTGAATGGCGTACCACTCTCTCCTTGAGTGATGGGTCTTGAGTTTATTCTCGTCATGCACCTCAGAGCGATCAAGCACACTTCTCAGGCAACACTTGACAGGTCTGTCACGTGTTCCCACCAGTCTCCTCACCAAGTCATCCGTGGTGGTACATACTTCCAAGTGATCCCACGGTGGACACATTAACGCTGTATGTCAGACAGTTCTGTGTTGGTTGCACGGAATGCTGTAGCATTTTCTGAGTAAAGAGTGAGTGGCAGGCTTCTACACACTGCAAAACATTGCACGGACATAATCTTTCAGTGCACATACCAGTGACAAGTTCGATGTGAATTGAACGTATTGTGGCGGTTGTGAATAAGGCCATGTACAGCCTCTTGGTTTTAACATATAACAGTCCATTAAAACAATTCCTGTTGCTGCGAAAGGTCTTGCTGGTTCATCTCTGTCTAGTGGTAGTTGGGCATTTCTTCCTATCGACGGCTGTGAATTATCCTGCAGGGCAGGCAAGTATGGAGAATTCTCTCAAAATCCAAAATTCTTCTCCTAGTTCTTTTAGTACCCCGTGTACTCAGAGATGGTTCTGTCTTACATACGAGTGCTTGATGAGAATTTCTGTGAAATGGTGACTCTCGTCCAGTATAATTGGATGTTTCTCTGAATTGGACACTACAGCACATTTTAACCCACCACCAATCCGAATCCATCAAAAAGGAAGCGATTGTGTCTTGGATGCTTTGGTAACTGTTCTCCATTACGCATCGCAGAGAGTTCGGCAGTGAATAGCTCCTCTTTAACTCTGCTGATCCAGTATGTTCGGGCGTTGTGTAACTTCAAAACACTCAAGCTACCAGTGTTTCTAATCTTCTTATTCGCACTCTCAACAAATCGAAATACTAGGGCAGTTACGTGAAATATTCGCCCACAGGAAGTGTATATACACTAATGACTCAAACCATAATGACCACTGGCCAACGCCGGGTTGAAAGCAGCCTGGTGGGTGTTGTGGGCACGTGACGCAGTAAGGAAAGAATTTGAATGGAACAGAGACGAATGGGCAGTCATTATAGCGAGGATATGGGCCGTAAATGCGGAAATACACTGATGTAAGCGTTTTTGACAAAAGGCACATTGTCGTAGTGGTGCGGCTGGAAACGAGAATCTCTGAAACGGCGAAGTTGGTAGCCTGTTGGCCTACTACTGTCGTGATTACCTGTGGAAAGTGGTTGAAGGATGGTGGAATAACGAGTAGGCCGTATGGTACTGGACGCCCTCTCATCGCAAAACGTAGAGGATGGAGGGCCCCCCAATGTGTAATCCAGGGCAGGCAGCGATCTGCGGCCGATCTGACGGTCAGAGTACAATGCTGGTGTAGGCACAATTGTTTCGGAACATTGTTGGAGCTCCACATCACACGAACCTTATACAGGGTGTTTCAAAAATGACCGGTATATTTGAAACGGCAATAAAAACTAAACGAGCAGCGATAGAAATACACCGTTTGTTGCAATATGCTTGGGACAACAGTACATTTTCAGGCAGACAAACTTTCGAAATTACAGTAGTTACAATTGTCAACAACAGATGGCGCTGCGGTCTGGGAAACTCTATAGTGCGATATTTTCCACATATCCACCATGCGTAGCAATAATATGGCGTAGTCTCTGAATGAAATTACCCGAAACCTTTGACAACGTGTCTGGCGGAATGGCTTCACATGCAGATGAGATGTACTGCTTCAGCTGTTCAATTGTTTCTGGATTCCGGCGGTACACCTGGTCTTTCAAGTGTCCCCACAGAAAGAAGTCACAGGGGTTCATGTCTGGCGAATAGGGAGGCCAATCCACGCCGCCTCCTGTATGTTTCGGATAGCCCAAAGCAATCACACGATCATCGAAATATTCATTCAGGAAATTAAAGACGTCGGCCGTGCGATGTGGCCGGGCACCATCTTGCATAAACCACGAGGTGTTCGCCGTGTCGTCTAAGGCAGTTTGTACCGCCACAGATTCACGATAGCGTGATGCAGTAATCGTTTCGGATCTGAAAAATGGGCCAATGATTCCTTTGGAAGAAATGGCGGCCCAGACCAGTACTTTTTGAGGATGCAGGGACGATGGGACTGCAACATGGGGCTTTTCCGTTCCCCATATGCGCCAGTTCTGTTTATTGACGAAGCTGTCCAGGTAAAAATAAGCTTTGTCAGTAAACCAAATGCTGCCCACATGCATATCGCCGTCATCAATCCTGTGCACTATATCGTTAGCGAATGTCTCTCGTGCAGCAATGGTAGCGGCGCTGAGGGGTTGCCGCGTTTGAATTTTGTACGGATAGAGGTGTAAACTCTGGCGCATGAGACGATACGTGGACGTTGGCGTCATTTGGATCGCAGCTGCAACACGGCGAACGGAAACCCGAGGCCGCTGTCGGATCACCTGCTGCACTAACTGCGCGTTGCCCTCTGTGGTTGCCGTACGCGGTCGCCCTACCTCTCCAGCACGTTCATCCGTCACGTTCCCAGTCCATTGAAATTTTTCAAACAGATCCTTTATTGTATCGCTTTTCGGTCCTTTGGTTACATTAAACCTCCGTTGAAAACTTCGTCTTGTTGCAACAACACTGTGTTCTAGGCGGTGGAATTCCAACACCAGAAAAATCCTCTGTTCTAAGGAATAAACCATGTTGTCTACAGCACACTTGCACGTTGTGAACAGCACACGCTTACAGCAGAAAGACGACGTACAGAATGGCGCACCCACAGACTGCGTTGTCTTCTATATCTTTCACATCACTTGCAGCGCCATCTGTTGTTGAAAATTGTAACTACTGTAATTTCGAAAGTCTGTCCGCCTGAAAATGTACTGTTGTCCCAAGCATATTGCAACAAACGGTGTATTTCTATCGCTGCTCGTTTAGTTTTTATTGCCGTTTCAAATATACCAGTCATTTTTGAAACACCCTGTATGTACAAGTGTTGACCCAATGACATCGTCAGTTATGATTGTAGTGAGCACAGCATCGCTGCGTTTTCACCATTGGTCAGTAGAAACATGTCACCTGTTGAATGAATCTCATTTCTTGTTACGCCAGGTCGACGGATGGGTCCCCACACCCCATCATCCAGGCGAACGGCTGCACGGAACATGCATCGCGCCACAGATGTACGCCAATGTGGGCAGAATTGTGCTATGGGGTACACTGAATTGGGCTTCCATGGGATCTGTGGTGGTAATCGAAGGCATCATGGCAGCAGTGAACTGCATCAAGGCTATCGCGTGCCATCTGCATAGCTTCATGCTTTAAGTCCCCCTCTATGGCGGTGACATCTTCCAACAGGATAACTGTCCATATTTCAAGGTCACAATCGTGCTACACTGGTTTGAGGGGCATTACAGCGACCTCACACTGATGTCTTGGCCAGCAAATACGCCTGATCTCTACCTATTGGAACACATATTAGGCGCCAGCTGCATACCTGTAAACCACCATCCCGTAATCTGTGGGAATTGCTTGACCTGTGTATACACATGTGATGCTACATACTTTTGGCATCCTGTCAAGGACTTATATAATCCACACCACGCGGAATCTCTGTTGCATTGTGCTTGAAATGTGGAACACTCGCTGTTAAACAGGTAGTTGGTTGGGTTACGTTGTTTGGGGGAGGAGACCAAACAGCGAGGTCATCGCTCTCATCGGATTAGGGGAGGATAGGGAGGGAAGTCAGCCGTGCCCCTTCAAAGGAACCATCCCAGCATTTGCCTGGAGCGATTTAGGGAAATCACAGAAAACCTAAATCAGGATGGCCGGACGCGGGATTGAACCGTCGTCTTCCCGAATGCGAGTCCAGCGTGCTAACCACTGCGCCACCTCGCTCGATTTAAACAGGTAGTCATAATGTTTTGGCTCATCGGTAGAACAGACTAAAACTGTAATGGACGTTATGAATGAATCTGCGAGGTGAAGTTGATGCACTGAATTCGTTTTGGAAGTGTAGCTGCACTTAATCTCTTCATATACTTCCGGGTTTCGGCACCAAAATGTCCTACTCACTAATATTTAAAGCAATTCAACACAGTAACTTCAGCTCAGAGGTTTATTCGCAGGTCCGTTACAGTTTCAGTCTGTTATATACACGCGCCGCAGAGGGCAGCACAGTCAACAGTTTTGTATGCAACACCAACAGATGGAATAAAAGCCACTTATCCCCAACACCGTATTTCGACATGTTTTGTTGCAAAAAATAAGGAATGAGTTTGAGGAAAGATTCCCAGATATTAAAAGTCAAGAACCCTGTATATAAGTTTTAATATAACCCATTATGGAGTCGAGGTAGCAGTTGTCGTTATACTGGTTATCACTGTTAGCTTATAAAGAAGCTGCTTTTCGTAGTCTCGTGCATAGGGCAGTCAATATACCTATGAGCGAGAAAGATAGGGAGACTGAAATTAATACCGTTAAGAGAATAGCGATGAATAACGGTTACAGAATAGATGTGGTTAAAAAACTGTTACGGAAAAGTAATAAGCGCAAAAAGAAAAAAAGGAAAAAAAACCTGATGGAGAGAAAGTGAAAATTATCACGATGCCATACTACGGAACAGTCTCACAAAAGATAGCAAATATTTTTAAGCCATACGATGTTAAAATAGCTTTTCAGACTAATAACCTAGTGAGGTATAGCCTTAAGCACGATATTGGCGAGAAGAGAAATAAGTTTGAAAGATCGGGAGTTTATAAGATTCAGTGCAGAACTTGTGATGCAAAATATATAGGGCAGACAGGAAGATCATTCGCGATCCGGTATAAAGAACATAAAGATCCGTTCAGCTTAGGAAATTATGACAAATCAGCTGTTGCGAACCGTATATATGAAACAGGCCATCCCCTTAATAGCATAGAAGACAACGTAAAATATTGCATGTAGAAAAGAAAGGGAGGAAACTCGATTTACTAGAGGAATTCGATATAGCTATCCATGAAAAGAAACAAAGCAATATTCTAAATGCACAAGATAATTTTAAAGAAATGAGATTTTTTAGTGGGTTTTTAGAATTATTTTAGGGTAGGTATGCGACTTTAAACTTGTAGCATGTCACTGACGGAGTTGCGAGAGGCTAACGATGGCAGACCAATGCAATAAGGAAATAAGGCGCCCAATAGCATAGCGTTACCGTCAAGCACACGGCTGTAACCACGCCACAACACCTAGGCACGTCAGTCCACAACAGCTCCCGAGCCGGCGCAGTGCGACAGCATACTTGGTAGCTATGGGACGGCCATCGACTTGTGTCAGCAACTTCAATGTAAGACGAGGAGCCACAGTCCAATATACTTTTAATTCTGCTTTACTCTATGGACTTCCCAACTATTTGTGATGGTATTTTGTCTTTTCGTCTGTTTAATTTCATGACATAGACTTTACAACCTGATGATGAGAGCATTGTCTCTTGAAACGCGTTGTTAAAATATATGTATAAGAATCGCGGTTGAATGCTAACAGTGATAACCTGTATATAAGTGTTTCAAAATCCTTTCGAAGTGAAAGTTTAAGACCTCATGTAATACATACATATCGAACTTAAAAGTAATGAAAGCCTTTAAATAGCCTACCATGGTTACCTGCAGAATGGACTGATGATTTTTTTTTTAATATGGAAGATCCGATCAGTATCCCAATGTTCTCTACTTATCACGTCGGCAGGTGTGCTTTTTCGGAAGCACATATATCTGTGAGCAACTTTTTCTCCACGAATGAAAAATCTAAAATATAAAACGAGATCTTCGTTAACATACGGCCATCTGAGTGGGATTCTCAGAATTTCGACGCCGAGTGTACCTCCAAATATAGAATGGAAATGGAAACGAGCGTTTGGCGTCATTGGCCGGGAGGCCCCTTACGGGGCAGGTCCGGCCGCCTCGGTGCAGGTCTTACTACATTCGACGCCACATTGGGCGACCTGCGCGCCGGATGGGGATGAAATTATGAAGAAAGCACGTCACCCAGACCCTGAGCCGAGTAAATCCCCGACCCAGCCGGGAATCGAACCCAGGCCCGTAGCGCGGCAATCCGTCACTCTGACCACTCAGGTATCGGAGCGGACCTCCAAATATAGAGGAACTGTACAAGAAAAGAAAAAAAATCTTATTTCTCTCATTAAGTTTTCGTTTTATTCACTTTATTAATCATTAATTCTAAGTTCAATTTTAAGTTCGTAACATTCTACTGTAAGTACATATTGATTGCCTAACTAGGAAAGGTGCGTTTTATTTCCGTTGGTTTGGTTCCTCTACATTTTTTTCCTTTGTTATCTGGCTCACCACAGTGATAAAAGGTAATAGTGTGACCCACTTAGAAATTTAAGGGTAGCCGGAGGTGGTCAAATCCAAACAAATACGATTTTTTTTTTTTGCTACCGAAAATTAATTGGAACATTCCTCTTTAATGTAAACTTTGAATTATTGTTCTACTCGCCCTAGAAATGGAGTTATTACCATTTTCTCCCACGCCTGCAGAGGAAATGGGCGGCCGCTGAATGCATCTAACACCCTCTCGTGACTTCCTGGCGAACTGCTTGGGATTTTCTCGGCCTGTTACGCATACAGCGCCTTATGTTACGCATACAGCGAGTGTGCAAGGGTTGGCTACATTGTTTTCAGTGACAAATGAAGCGTTAAGAGCGCGGAACATCGTCTCTTTGCTGTTTACCGTTTAGAATTAGTTCAGTGTTGCACCTGTTGTTGGTAGTATTATACTTCTTGTGTAAAGCGTTGTTCTGGTTACGATGCCACGTTTTAGTAACCGTGTATATAAGAAGAGGAAGAACGTAGGGAAAAGAAAATTAACACTAATACCAAGTTGCGATACTACAATTACTGAAACAGTGCGTTCTTCTGCTAAGCAACACATGGCCGGCCATAGCCCTGTGACATCTTCTAGCAAATACTACCTTGGGGATGGTGACTCCAAAGGTTTCAAGACTATAGAGCAACTGAAACCATATGGAAATGAATTTGTAGTTGAAAAGTTGGAATGCATTGGGCATGTGCAAAAGCGTATGGGTGCACAACTTCGAAGGCTCAAACAAACCTTGGGTTCAAGTAAGCTCAGTGATGGAAAGACAATAGGAGGGAGAGGCAGGCTTACTGATGAGGTGATTGAACGTCTATAGAGATACTATGGGTATGCTATAAGGCAAAATACTAGTAATGTTAGTGACATGCGAAAAGCAGTGTGGGCATTGTTCCTTCATACTGCCTCTTCCAATGAATACCCTCAACACAGTCTGTGCCCAAAAGAATCCTGGTGCAAATATAATGCAAAAAAGGACTACGATCACAAACACGGTTTGCCAGCAGCTGTGATAAATGCAATAAAACCAATTTTTCATGACTTAGCACAGCCAGAATTGTTACACAAATGTCTACACGGAAAGACGCAGAATCCTAATGAGAGCGTAAACAATTTGATTTGGAAAGTGATTCCTGAAAGGGTGTTCGTAAGCATAAAAACACTGCACTTTGGCATTTATGATGCAATAGCAACCTACAACCAAGGGAACAGTGTGAAGTGTGAAGTTCTGAAGGCATTAGGATTTACAGCTGGGGTGAACACTGTACGAGCACTAAGAAATATTGACAGAGAAAGGATAACAGGAGCAGAAAGAAGAGAAAGGCATATGAAGTATGATGGAACAACAGGCTAGAAAAGAAAGAAGAGGAAGCTTTTGGAGGATGAAGAAGAAGACCCTGATAATCCATCGTATAGTGCAGGAATGTATTGAGAAACTTTGATAGCCCTTCTTCTTCTTCTGTAGTGGTCAATCCAAGGATTGGTTTGCAACAGCTACAATGGCAGCTTGTCTCCATTCTGTGCGTCTTTCAGCTTTTCTCTTCATTTCTTTATAGGTGTTACATCCCACATCTTTCACGATTTGATCCATGTACCTCAGTCGTGGTCTTCCTCTTGGTCTTTTTCCCTCGACATATCCCTCTATGATTGTGTTCAGGAGTCCTTTATGTCTTAATAGCCATGTCTTTGATAGCCATTTCCCGTAAATTAGAATTTTTCGAATATAAGGAACATTTTCTCAAAATCCACTCAAGCTAGAGAGATGAAATTTTTATACAGAATTCCTAGTGGTCAAACTTACATTGTAACACAGCCATTTGGCAATATGTTCAGCAGTTTCATTTCAGTTTAATTATAAAGCAATTATTTGTAAAAAAAATTTGGGTCATTAATAAAAAAAATAATTGGAAGGAAACTAGAAAAGATACTCCCAAATCCCTCTGTCATAACTGCAATACTAAACCACTCTATATGTAAAAAAAATCAAATTTTTCTATTTGGTAGTTTATTCATAAATGTTCCTCAGACTTAGTGATTTTAACATGGCCAGCATAGGCACCTCCGGCCCCCCTTAACTGAACACTCTTGATTCACTGCACGCCAGAGAGACCGTGGCTGGTAGTATTTTGTGTATTGGGCTTCTTTGAATAAATTACGGTGTCAGCACTAATTTACAATAGAGCTCTGTGCCATATGCATCTGCATCTGCATCTGCATATACTGATGAGCAAAAACATTATGACCACCTGCTTAACAGCTTATCTGTCCATCTTTGGAACGAAATACGTAACTGATTCTGCGTATTTGTTCGTAGGTTCGTGGAGGTATGTGGCATTATGTAGTTCGCGTAAAGAGCAGGTCGCTGATTTCCGTATGCGGTGTTGGCGCCCCACAGCGACCCAGGTGCGTTCCATAGGATTTACATCAGGCGAATTTGGTCCTTCACTTACTATAATGCTCCTCAAGCCACTGTAGCACCGTTCTGACTCACAGACGCGGACAGTCATACTGCTGAAACGCGGCATCGCCGTCGGGAAAGACATCGAGCGTGAAGGGATGCAGGTGGTTCGCAGCAGCCAGCGTGTCTTCGATTACTACCATAGCATAGCCTGCATCCGTGGCGCACTGCACGTTTCGAGCCGCAGTTCACCTCGACAGCTGCGTTTGTGAAGGCGGCCAGCGACATAGTGTAGTAATAATGTGATTCATCAGAAGGCCTGACACGTTTCCTCTGATCGACGGTCGAATCCCGATTGTCCTGCGCGGGCTGAAATCGTACCTGGCGATGTCGTTGGATCAACATGTGGTCTGCTGCGAAGGTCCATGGTCGACGATCTACGACGAACGGTGTGCTCTGAAACACTTCCACATGTGCGTGCACCAGCGTTGTGCTCTTTCGGCAGAGATGCCACAGATCAACATCTATCTTACTTTACAGACAAGCCTCCGAACCCCACGTCCAACCATTTGTCGCCTAGTGGTAGTTTCTCTGTCCTTCTACCTCTTTCCGTATATATTCACGACAGTAGCACGTGAACATTCGACCAGCTTCGCTGTTTTCGAGATACTCGCACACAGGTTCTCCATAATAATGCACTACTGGCCATTAAAATTGCTACACTATGAAGATGACGTGCAACAGACGCGAAATTTAACCGACAGGAAGAAGATGCTGTGATATGCAAGCTTTTCAGAGCATTCACACAAGGTTGGCGCCGGTGGCGACACATACACAAACAGCAGTCGACCGGCGTTGCCTGGTGAAACGTTGTTGTGATGCTTCGTATAAGGAGGAGAAATGCGTACCATCACGTGTCCGACTTTGATAAATGTCGGATTGTAGCCTACTTGTAGCCTACCGCGATTGCGGTTTATCGTATCGCGACATTGCTGCTCGCATTGGTCGACATCCAATCACTGTTAGCAGAATATGGAATCGGTGGGTTCAGGAGGGCAATACGGAACGCCGTGCTGGACCCCAACGGCCTCGTATCACTAGCAGTCGAGATGACAGGCATTTTATCCGCATGGCTGTAACGGATCGTGCAGCCACGGCTCGATTCCTGAGTCAACATATGCGGATGTTTGCAAGACAACAACCATCTGGACGAACAGTTCGACGACGTTTACAGTATATGGACTATCAGCTCGGAGACCACGGCTACGGTTACCCTTGACGCTGCATCACAGACGGGAGCCCTTGCAATGGTACACTCGACGACGAACCTGGGTGCACGAATGGCAAAACGTCATTTTTTCGGATGAATCTAGGTTCTGTTTACAGCATCATGATGGTCGCATCCATGTTTGACGACATCGCGTTGAACGCACATTGGAAGCGTGTATTCCTCATCGCCATACTGGCGTATCACCCGGCGTGATGGTATGGGGTGCCATTGGTTACACATCTCGGTCACCTCTTGTTCGCATTGCCGGCACTTTGAACAGTGGACGCTACATTTCAGATGTGTTACGACCCGTGGCTCTACCCTACATTTCAGCAGGACAATGCACGACCGCATGTCGCGGGTTCTGTACGGGCGTTTCTGGATACCGAAAATGTTCGACTGCTGCCCTGGCCAGCACATTCTCCAGATCTCTCACCAACTGAAAACGTCTGGTCAATGGTGGTCGAGCAACTGGCTCGTCACAATACGCCAGTCACTACTCTTGATGAACTGTGGTATCGTGTTGAAGCTGCAATGGCAGCTGTACCTGTACACGCCATCCAAGCTCTGTTTGACTCAATGCACAGGCGTATCAAGGCCGTTATTACGGCTAGAGGTGGTTGTTCCGGGTACTGATTTCTCAGGATCTATGCACCCAAATTGCTTGCCAATGTAATCACATGTCAGTTCTAGTATAATATATTTGTCCAATGAGTACCCGTTTATCATCTGCATTTCTTCTTGGTGTTCAAATGGCTCTGAGCACTATGGGAGGTCTTCAGTCCCCTAGAACTTAGAACTACTTAAACCTAACTAACCTAAGGACATCACACACATCCATGCCCGAGGCAGGATTCGAACCTGCGACTGTAGCGGTCGCGCGGTTCCAGACTGTAGCGCCTAGAACCGCTCGGCCACTCCAGCCGGCTCTTCTTGGTGTAGCAGTTTTAATGGCCAGAAGTGTAATCTGCCAAAGTCGCTTAGCTCAACGGACTTGCCCATCATCAGCACATGTTTTATCTAGGACGACCCCTGTCCATGTCTGCTCTTCTTAGACACTTTTGTAACCGCGACATGTGCCCACGTGGTGGCTGGCCATGGTCATAATGATTTGGCTTATCAGTGTACGTACTATTCAAGCCACTGTGCGGTGCATGGTGCAGGGTACCTGGAATCACTGCTATATAACGAGCGTGGTGGTGCAGTGGTTAGCACACTGGACTTGCATTCGGCCGGCCGGGGTGGCCGAGCGGTTCTAGGCGCTACAGTCTGGAACCGCGCGACCGCTACGGTCGCAGATTCGAATCCTGCCTTGGGCATGGATGTGTGTGATGTCCTTAGGTTAGTTAGGTTTAAGTAGTTCTAAGTTCTAGGGGACTCATGACTCAGAAGTTAAGTCCCATAGTGCTCAGAGCCATTTTTGCACTTGCATCCGGGAGGACGACGGTTCAAATCCGCGTCCGACCAGATTTATGTTTTCCGTGATTTCTAAAATCGCTCCAGGAAATGCCAGGATGGCTCCTTTGAAAGGACATGGCCGATTTCCTCCCCCGTCCTTGACGCAATCCGAACCTGTGCTCTGTCTCTAATGACCTCGCTTTCGACGGCACGTTCTGTCAATATGCGTCCGCACGAACCCCCATTTCGCGTACCTTGTCTTCACGGTCCTTACACGAGGTCTTCGTTGGCGGCAGTATATCCGTTCTGTCATCTGTCGCAAATGCCGGTTCTCTCTACGTTTTCTCAATAGTGTTCCACGAAAAGAACGTCGCCTTCCGCCCAGGGATGCCCATTTCAGTTCTCGGAGCATTTCCGTAATATCCACATCTTGATCGAAGTTACAGGTAGCAGCACGCCTCTGGTGTGCTTCGATGTCTTCCTTTCACCTGACGTAGCTGGGATCCCAAACACTCGAGCAGTACTCGAGAACGTGTCGCACTCGTGTCCTACATGAGGGCTCCTTTACAGATCAACTACACTTTCCTAAAATTCTCGCAATAAATCCCAGTTGACCATTCCAGTTTCCTACAACCTAACATACATTAGAACTACTGACAGCCTTGGGAGAGCCAGTCCTGACAAAACTCTACCAACTAGTGAGCACGATGTATAAGACAGGCGAAATACCCTCCGACTTCAAGAAGAATATAACAATTCCAATCCCAAAGAAAGCAGGTGTTGACAGATGTGAAAATTACCAAACTATCAGTTTAATAAGTCACAGCTGCAAAATACTAACACGAATTCTTTACAGACGAATGGAAAAACTGGTAGAAGCCGACCTCGGGGAAGATCAGTTTCGATTCCGCAGAAATGTTGGAACACGTGAGGCAATATTGACGTTACGACTTATCTTAGAAATAAGATTAAGGAAAGGCAAACCTACGTTTCTAGCATTTGTAGACTTAGAGACAGCTTTTGACAATGTTGACTGGAATACTCTCTTTCAAACTCTGAAGGTGGCAGGGGTAAAATACAGGGAGCGAAAGGCTATTTACAATTTGTACACAAACCAGATGGCAGTTATAAGAGTCGAGGGACATGAAATGGAAGCAGTGGTTGGGAAGGGAGTGAGACAGGGTTGTAGCCTCTCCCCGATGTTATTCAATCTGTATATTGAGCAAGCAGTGAAGGAAACAAAAGAAAAATTCGCAGTAGGTATTAAAATCCATGGAGAAGAAATAAAAAGTTTGAGGTTCGCCGATGACATTGTAATTCTGTCAGAGACAGCAAAGGACTTGGAAGAGCAGTTGAACGGAATGGACAGTGTCTTGAAATGAGGGTATAAGATGAACATCAACAAAAGCAAAACGGGGATAATGGAATGTAGTCAAATTAAATCGGGCGATGCTGCGGGAATTAGATTAGGAAATGAGAAACTTAAAGATGTAAATGAGTTTTGGTATTTGGGGAGGAAAATAATTGATAATGGTCGAAGTACGGAGGATATAAAATGTAGACTGGCAATGACAAGGAAAGCGTTTCTCAAGAAGAGAAATTTGTTAACATCGAGTTTAGATTTAAGTGTCAGGAAGTCGTTTCTGAGAGTATTTGTATGGTGTGTAGCCATGTATGGAAGTGAAACGTGGACGATAAATAGTTTGGACAAGAAGAGAATAGAAGCTTTCGATTTGTGGTGCTACAGAAGAATGCTGAAGATTAGATGGGTAGATCACATAGCTAATGAGGAGGTATTGAATAGAATTGGAGAGAAGAGAAATTTGTGGCACAACTTGACTAGGAGAAGGGATCGATTGGTGGGGCATGTTCTGAGGCATCAAGGGATCAATTTAGTATTGGAGGGCAGCGTGGAGGGTAAAAATAGTAGAGGGAGACCAAGAGACGAATACACTAAACAGAATCAGAAGGATGTAGGTTGTAGTAGGTACTGGGAGATGAAGCAGCTTGCACAGGATAGAGTAGCATGGAGAGCTGCATCAAACCAGTCTCAGGACTGAAGACCACAACAACAACAACATCCTACATGCTCTGCCAATTCATTCGTTTTGCACCCTTACGTCTACGAGTACATATATAAACCGTAAGCCACCTTACGCCGTGTGCGTACTATTGTCAGTTTCCGCTCTCCTGGTGTAGCCGCCTATGATTTACTGGAAGAACCATTGTCAATATGCCTCCATGTCGGCTGGTATCTCTATAATGTAATCTTCGGGGCCTTTTCATAAGATATAAGCAGGACGAAGCAATACATGCAGCAGGTCGACGTGAAGATGCTATTTCGTCACCAAGTCCGTCAATCGACATGGCCGTGTAATTCGTTAATAACAACTTTCCAATGTTATTAGCGACTCTGGTGTTACATGTCGACCAGTCCGTCTTTACGTGCTCTAAGCCGCTAATTACTCTTCACACTGGCTACGTATATTATCCTGTTAAGGCCTTAACTTTACGAGAATTTGCAAACCGGTCCACAAATACTGATTGGAGAGGTATCGGCGTCGCCTTTTACGAAGAAATACTTCATCCTAGCACGTTCTTGTTTAATAGGAACTGTCTTATAAGGCGCATGTTCGCCCGATTCTTGAGTACTGTTCATCTACCTGGGATTCCTATCAAGTAGGACTGATAAGGGAGATACAGAAGGTCCAACGAAGAGCGGCGCGTTTCGTCACGGAATCGTTTAATTGGCAAGAGAGCGTTACGGAGATGCTGAAGAAACTCCACTGGCAGACGTAACAAGAGAGGCGTTGTGCATTACAGAGAGACTTACTATTGAAATTTCGGAACAGCACCTGTCAGGAGGAGTCGGACAACATATTACTTCCCCCTCACATACATCTCGCGCATTGACCAAGAGGAGAAAATTCGGGAAATTAGAGCCAATACAGAGGCTTACCGACAATCATTCTTGCCACGCACTATAAGCGAGTGGAACAGGGTTGGAGGGATCAGACAGTGGTACCGAAAGTACCCACCGCCACACACCAATAGGTGGCTTGCGGAGTATCATGTAGATGTAGGTAGGACTGGCGAGCATTAACTGTGTAACTGTGATAAATCTGTTCATAATCTTAAGTAATAACGTATTATTCGCAGCTCAGCGTATACACTGATTACCGAGTCCACTGGAAGAGTGCACATCACACACCGGAAGGAAAAGTGACACAAGTAAAAAAAAATTATCTGTAGTTTATGGCAATGAAAAATACGTGTCGAGTGCCCCTACATGCACGAAAAATATAATAGAATTTCCTGCCAGTTACTTGACATTTGAAGAAAGGTTGCACAATTTCAGTATAATTTTTATTGTGTTAATTCTTTAAGCTGAGTTGTCTCAAGTGCTGGATTTCCGAGTCGTGTCACTGTTCTTGTCTGGGTGTGATGTAGGGTTTTGCCCGCCGGAGTGGCCGAACGGTTCTAGGCGCTACAGTCTGGAAACGCGCGACCGCTACGGTCGCAGGTTCGAATCCTGCCTCGGGCATGGATGTGTGTGATGTCCTTAGATTAGTTAGGTTTAAGTAGTTCTAAGTTCTAGGGGATTGATGACCTCAGAAGTTAAGCCCCATAGTGCTCAGAGCCATTTGAACCATTTTTTTGTAGGGTTTTGTTTCTAATAGAAAACAGGCAAAATGAATACCCTGGCCTTGTCGGATTCATCAGCTAGTGTGTCTATCCTACAAATAGGTAACAATAACAAATCAACTGTTCTTATTGCTCTAGTCGTCGAAGTTCAAATTAAGTCACATGCCGGTATTATAAATGTAAGTTTCTAAGTCAATGCAGTTAAAAGATACGGGAATTTATGACATACTTTGATACTCGCAAACTCACTCATTAAGACTTAAACTGAACAGCCAGCAGATTATGACCACCGACCAACTATCGATATAGACCGTCCAGGCAACAGCAGCGTCGCCTGCCCAGGAATGACTGCTAGTCGCTGACGCTGACGCTATACATACGGCCCTAGTCCTTGGTCTGAGGTTTGGAGTCTAAGCTGTGGATAGCTGTTCCTCCAAGATCCTTACGGGTTGGAATAGTGTTGCCTCTCGTTGTGGATGGTCCTTGCGTGTTATTGGTGATGAATCCTGGTTGCCAGGATGCAGGCATGTTGGCGGTGACGTTGGCTGTTCAAGTTGTACTAATTCTTCTTTCCCTCGCTCGCGATGTTCTTCATGGCGGACTCCAGCTCGGGTGAGAGCTTCCTCTCTCCATCTCTGACTTCGTTCTTCAGCCGCATCCTCCAAGATGAGGCCCCAGTCGCGCGGCGTGAAGACTGGGTTCGAGTTGATGGTGTTGAGGTCCTTCTTCGTGACGAATGCATAATTGCCCGATATCCGCGACGAAGCTCGAACGGCCGGTGTGGAAGTGGTGGCTTCCGTTTGCCTTCCGCTTGCGCGAAAAGGTAGGGTTTTCTTTGGACGTCGTGCCGCCCATCTCGCACCATGGTTGCGGTCTTCTTGAGTATCGCTGGCAGGTTCGTGACGTCCGGGAAGGGTATGACATGAGAGTGCTTCCCTCCTCCCTCTTGATGTTGTTTAGTCCATGGAGGTAAGAATAAGGGGGGATGGCGCTACGTATCCCAGCCGTCCTACGTTTTGAAGCCATGGGGGCGTGGCTCGCTGCCATGACACTCTGACCAAAACATTGCCAGTGTGCTATAGCGCTGCGTGTATTACAGTCGCTAATTGCACCATGTACGCATGTAACGTCATCACATTGGTTGTTTCAAAGTTTTTGTTTAAAATAAAATCTCGTAAAGGCGAAATTCCGCGTTTCTTCTGATTAAAAATAGTTTTTAATGTAATATTACGAATAGCTAGTCTTCAATGTAAACGATACAATTTTGTTAATTCACTAATAAACGTGTATCACAAACTAAATAATAGAAACTGAAAACTAAGTTAGCTATACCCTCCCTCCAAAGCCCCATAAATACATCTTGTTTGTAATACGTACTGGGGACATTTCAGTTACGTTACACTACTGGGAAACACTGTTCATTATCGGCCGGCCGCTGGTGGCCGAGCGGTTCTGGCGCTACAGTCTGGAACCGCGCGATCGCTACGGTCGCAGGTTCGAATCCTGCCTCGGGCATGGATGTGTGTGTTGTCCTTAGGTTAGTTAGGGTTAAGTAGTTTTAGGTTCTAGGGGACTTATGACCTCAGCAGTTGAGTCCCATGGTGCTCAGAGCCATTTTTGAACTGTTCATTATCACCAATATTTACTGAAATACCGTACATAGAATGGCAAATCTACACAGTGTCCTGTTTAGGCCTATACTTTACGCCAGTTAATGTAGTGTTAGCTTTTAATTTGGTACATGATGAAGACAAAGTGAGTTACTCAACACTTCGATTATCAACGATACGTACGTATTATACTGAAACGTGAACTTGAAAACTAAGAATTTAATTCTTTGAATTAACATACCTTTTGCAAATGTTTTGGGTGTGTAGGGAAAACTGATGGTACTGCATTTTCTCGGAGCCTTACTGTTGAAAGGGAAGTTCGGTCTATGTCCTCTTCTCACAAATGCTGAGAACATATAGTGCTCCATTTAGACGCACGCCAATTCTTCCTCCTCACGGCATTCTCCCACAGAGCTTTCCGACTTTAATTTTTAGGAAATCTAAAATCATACCGGAGAAAAACACGCTATAGTACAAGTACCGATGTAGCACACGTTCGTTCACAATGAAGTTGTAAAATCACACTTAACGAGACAACTTACACATGAAATGTTATTCCCTTCGATTTCGCATCACAGTCAGAACGATTCGTGCATCCGAACACCACACAAGTCACCATAATAGCGCAAAATCCTTCCAAAAGCGGGCGAGAAGCCTATGCACACAAGCTTACAGCAGCAAAGTTTTGGTCGGATCGAGATGGCTACCCTCGGCTTCACATAGCTTCGCAGCTGTGACGTCACGGCGTCTCGCTCTATTCTTACCTCCATGGTTTAGTCAGACACGCACGGTGCATGTAATATCGGTGAGCGTGCTGTCCGTGACCGAGCGAGGTGGCGCAGTGGTTAGCACACTGGACTCGCATTCGGGAGGACGACGGTTCAATCCCGCGTCCGGCCATCCTGATTTAGGTTTTCCGTGATTTCCCTAAATCGCTCCAGGCAAATGCCAGGACGGTTTCTCTGAAAGGGCACGGCCGACTTCCTTCCCTAATCCGATGAGACCGATGACCTCGCTGTTTGGTCTCTTCCCCCAAAAACCAACCACCCAACCAACCGTGCTGTCCGTGTGCAGAATGGGGCAGGCGCGCGATCTCTCTGAATTTGACCGAAGGCAGATAGTGATGGCCCGGAGGCTCGGCTCGCGCATTTCGGAAGCTGCACGACTAGTAGGGTATTCGAGGAGTGCTGTAGTGAGTGTCTTCAACACGTGGCGAAACCAAAGTGAAACCATATCCAGACGCCGTCGGGTTGGGCAGCCACCCAGATGTCGGATGTCGTCGCTGGGCAGACTGGTAAAACAGGACAGGCGGCGAACTGTGGCGGAACTAACATCAGACTGTGTCTGAACACACAGTGCACCGAACACTCATAACGATGGGCCTCCATAGCCGATGACCCGAGCGTGTGACTATGTCAACATCGCGACACAGACAACCACGACTGAGGTAGGCACGTGAGCATCGGCACTGGACGTTGGTGTAGTGGCAGGTGTTGAACGGTCTGACGAATCCCGAAACCTTCTCAATCATACCGATGGAAGGGCGCGAATCCGTCTCCTCGACACCTGTACTGCGGGACGGAGACGAGCGCTGTGGGACACTAATGTGGGCATCCGTGGGCCCAGTGGAGCTCGTGCAAGGCACCATGACGGCCAAGGAGTATTGAAGACTGGTTGCAGACCACGTACACCCCCGCATGACGATCACGTTTCCCGACAGCAGTGGTATTTTTCAGCAAGATAATGCGCCATGTCTCAAGGTCAGTAGTGTGATGACGTGGTTCGAGGAACACAGTGGTGAATTTCTCATGATGTGCTGGCCTCACAACTCGCCAGATCATAACCCGACCAAAGACATCTGGGACGTGACTGAACGAAGCGTCAGAGCTCACTGCCCCCCTCCTCGGAATTTACGGGAATTAGATTACTCGTGTGTCCAGATGTGGTGCCAACTCTCTCCAGCGACCCAGATGTCGGATGTCGTCGCTGGGCAGACTGGCAAAACAGGACAGGCGGCGAACTGTGGCGGAACTAACATCAGACTGTGTCTGAACACACAGTGCACCGAACACTCATAACGATGGGCCTCCATAGCCGATGACCTGAGCGTGTATGTCAACATCGCGACACAGACAACCACGACTGAGGTAGGCACGTGAGCATCGGCACTGGACGTTGGTGTAGTGGCAGGTGTTGAATGGTCTGACGAATCCCGAAACCTTCTCAATCATACCGATGGAAGGGCGCGAATCCGTCTCCTCGACACCTGTACTGCGGGACGGAGACGAGCCCTGTGGGACACTAATGTGGGCATCCGTGGGCCCAGTGGAGCTCGTGCAAGGCACCATGACGGCCAAGGAGTATTGAAGACTGGTTGCAGACCACGTACACCCCTGCATGACGATCACGTTTCCCGACAGCAGTGGTATTTTTCAGCAAGATAATGCGCCATGTCTCAAGGTCAGTAGTGTGATGACGTGGTTCGAGGAACACAGTGGTGAATTTCTCATGATGTGCTGGCCTCACAACTCGCCAGATCATAACCCGACCAAAGACATCTGGGACGTGACTGAACGAAGCGTCAGAGCTCACTGCCCCCCTCCTCGGAATTTACGGGAATTAGATTACTCGTGTGTCCAGATGTGGTGCCAACTCTCTCCAGCGACCCAGATGTCGGATGTCGTCGCTGGGCAGACTGGCAAAACAGGACAGGCGGCGAACTGTGGCGGAACTAACATCAGACTGTGTCTGAACACACAGTGCACCGAACACTCATAACGATGGGCCTCCATAGCCGATGACCTGAGCGTGTGAGTATGTCAACATCGCGACACAGACAACCACGACTGAGGTAGGCACGTGAGCATCGGCACTGGACGTTGGTGTAGTGGCAGGTGTTGAACGGTCTGACGAATCCCGAAACCTTCTCAATCATACCGATGGAAGGGCGCGAATCCGTCTCCTCGACACCTGTACTGCGGGACGGAGACGAGCCCTGTGGGACACTAATGTGGGCATCCGTGGGCCCAGTGGAGCTCGTGCAAGGCACCATGACGGCCAAGGAGTATTGAAGACTGGTTGCAGACCACGTACACCCCTGCATGACGATCACGTTTCCCGACAGCAGTGGTATTTTTCAGCAAGATAATGCGCCATGTCTCAAGGTCAGTAGTGTGATGATGTGGTTCGAGGAACACAGTGGTGAATTTCTCTTGATGTGCTGGCCTCACAACTCGCCAGATCAGAGCCCGACCAAAGACATCTGGGACGTGACTGAACGAGGTGTCAGAGCTCACTGCCCCCCCTCCTCGGAATTTACGGGAATTAGATTACTCGTGTGTCCAGATGTGGTGCCAACTCTCTCCAGCGACCTACCAAGGCCTCACTGCTTCCACGCCAAGATGCGTTGTTGCTGTTATCCGTGTCAAAGGTGGACATGCCGGCTGTTAGATAGGTGGCGATAACGTTTTAGGACAACCAGCGTTACTGGAACGTGCAACTGGTCAGTCATGTGCGCAACTATGTAACTTCATATGTCTGAGCTAACGTTGCGTCAGTGCAAAAAAATACAGCACCTTTTTCAGTTTTGAGAACTTAAATAGCATGTAAACGTTTCAACTTTATCGAGGACGTTAATATTCCCTGCAAAACCCGCAGTCCCTTTTCCGAAATTCATCAGTCTCGAAGACAAGTCCACTTCCCTCTTTCTCAGATCCACTCAGTTAATGTTTTTTTTTAAAAAAAAAATCTTTATTCAATTCATTACATTATTCATATAACCCACTACCTAACTACATTAGTGGGTCTTAATGCTGATACAGTACAATGCAGCTTTATTATTCTACACTACAGGTAATTCTATTATTATTATTATTCTAGTCTTACTGCTATGGGGTGCTAAGCTACTTAATCTAAGGAACTACATGCTACCTGCAGCGTTACAGGTGTGCCAGTGCTACTATAAATCTACTGGTGTTGGCCCGGCCCACTGAGCTAATCCCAGTGGGCGTGCCCCTGGCACTGGGCTGGCCTTAACTTTGTGTCGCTGCAGTCTATTCTAGGTGTTATCCTACCTTCTACATCTAATCTAACTACATATGTCATAGTCGGTGTGCGTTCCATTCCGGTGATTGTGTGCCCCCCTCCCTCCTAGTCCAGGGTAAGGCGGATTCCAGCCGTGTGGCGGCTGGCCAAGTCCCTACTCGGCGGTACAGGAAGGGTGCACGAGGTCTAAATCGGTGAAGGTATTTGTCTGTTACTGATGATTGTCCCTTAAAAAGTTCTTGAGTACTTTCTTTGATATTCCATCAGTGAGTGTATTTAGGTATTTGTCTGTTACTGATGATTGTCCCTTAAAAAGTTCTTCTTTCTTTGATATTTCATCAGTGAGTGTATTTAGGGTATTGAAGGTGTTTTCGTGCCTTAATATGTGGTACGTGTCGTTGTTCGGTAGCTGTTGTCGTAGGTCATGGGCTACATCATCGAAGAGGCGGCACTCATACACCACATGTTCTGGGGTACCTTGCGCAGCACCACAGTCACACGCTGGTGTAGCCTGCTTCCCAAACCGACATAGATATGTCGGGTATGGTCCATGTCCAGTAAGAAAGTGCAGCATTCCTCTTGTGGGTGTGAAAAATGTGAATTTTAACTTTCCTCTATATCTGGTAGCAGTTCATATGTTCTGCGTCCAGTATCCTCATTGTTCCATTGATCCTGCCAGAGTTCAATCCCTCTCTATTTAATAGCATACTTGTCCCCAGCGTAAACCCCAAGTATTTCCCTGATTTTGTCCCTGTTTTCCTTCCTCGCCCAGTACCAGGCGGCTTTCTCCCGAATTTTTATGTCCAGTGGACAGATCCCCATTAGCACTAACAGTGCTGAACGTAGAAGCATGTTCCGCTGCACTCTTCTTACGGCCATGGCAGGCATGACCCTCGTGAGTCTGTGTGCCGAGACTCCTGATCCGTACCCTACTATGGAGGTCAGAATACTATTGTGGTATAATTTTATTAGGTTGGGTGGAAGGTGAAACCGCTTATGACCAATTCCAATGAGATTATTTAATAAAACTAGTGATGGTTTGGCTCCTGTTCAATAACATGATTTGGAAGAGATTTAACGCGATGAGCATCTACTCCAAACACTCTTGCATCAAATTGAGCTGTGCGCGGCTCGTGTTCATGTCGTTTATTGCTTGATATCTTGTCTTAGCGGTACTGCCGCCCAGTTTCTTATTCGATTTACTGGCGTCACGAAGTTGCTTGTTTCCCTGCCCGTGAGTGGCAGCAGCAGCGCTTATCGATAAGAGCACTGTCGTACTATCTTTGTAGCGACCGATAGTATTTCTGGGTCGTCGTGTGTCGGAAGTTCAGTCTGGACGGGGCAGCAGTGAGGTCCGGGCAGCCATGACTCGCCCGACCATTGTTGACACACATGACTTGAGGGGGACGACCTTGGTTGGTCGTTCGGCCGGTCGTCTCATCGGACGACGTGTATTTGGTCGCGTAACGCTTCTGGGTTCTCTGTGTGTGTCGACTTGCGATTCGTCCTTGTTGTTCCACGGTGAACGTTTTAGTATTGTTCGAGTTGTTTGTGGAAGTGTTTCGTGGAACCATGTGTAGCTTTTGTGGTTTGACTGACAAGGGAACCTCCCCATCGCATCCCCCTCAGATTTAGTTGTAAGTTGGCGCAGTGGATAGGCCTTGAAAAACTGAACACAGAGCAATCGAGAAAACAGGAAGAAGTTGTGTGGAACTATGAAAAAAATAAGAAAATATACAAACTGAGTAGTCCATGCGCAAGATGAGCAACATCAAGGGAAGTGTGGGCTCAGGAGCGCCGTGGTCCAGTGGTTGGCGTGAGCAGCTGCGTAATGAGAGGTCCTTGGTTCAAGTCTTCCCTCGTGTGAAAAGTTTACTTTTTTTATTTTCGCCAAGTTATGATCTGTCCCTTCGTTCATTGGCGTCTCTGTTCACTGTAATAAGTTTAGTGTCTGTGTTTTGCGACCGCACCGCAAAACCGTGCGATTAGTAGACGAAAGGACGTGCCTTTCCAATGGCAACCGAAAACATTTGATCGCAAGGTCATAGGTCAACCGATTCCTTCACAGGAAAACACGTCTGATATATTCTATACGTGGTGACGGCATGTGCGTCACATGACAGGAATATGTTGTCGACCCACCTAAATTGTACACTTGGTGAATGGGTAAAAAGATTCTTCTACCTTGCCCGATTTAGGTTTTCTTGTGGATGTGATAATCACTCCCAAAAAAGCGATGAAAACATAAGAGTTTGTCAGATAATAATCGTCTGAAAATAAAAAATTAAAATTTTCACTCGAGGGAAGACTTGAAGCAAGGACCTCTAGTTTCACAGTTGCTCACGCAAACCACGAGACCACGGCACTCCTGAGTTCACATACCCATTGATGTTGCCTATCTTACGCATGGACTACCCAGTTTGTATATTTTGCTTATTTTTTCATAGTTCCACACAACTTCTTCCTGTTTCCTCGATTGATCTGTGTTCAGCTTTTCAAGGCCTATCCACTGTGCCAACTTACAACTAAATCTGAGGGGGGTGCGATGGGGAGGTTCCCTTGTGAGCAGTATTTTAATGCTGTCTGCGTGCCGCAGGCAGTCGGTCGGTTGGGACAGAGCAACGAGTAAGTCTCCGCGGCGCGAGGTCAGGGGACACCGCTGGCGGCGTGCACGCGTGGTCGTATTCTGAGATGCTAGGTGCGAGAGCTACAAAGTTCGTTGCCCACCAAACTCTGAACACTGAAGTTGAGTGATCAGTTAACCTGTTATGAAACCTCAACTGCTGTGACATCTCTTAGTTCATTTCCGGTTGTTGCTTCTTGGGCCGTTCCAGCTAGCAGCAACGTATGGTGTGTTGGAGTCGGCGAAATTTTGCAGCCGTCTTCCTGCATGGTCTTTAACTACTAAATTGGTTGTTACTTATCACGGGTATTTTCTGCCTTGTGGCCATTAAGGCCCCAGTTACCTGCCCTGGTCGTTAATGTAGTTTTCCGGCTGTGTGTTTTTCCTCGTCGTGTTGATGCTGTCTGGCACGGCATGTAGTTCAACAACCTATTAGTGGTTTGTTCATATTTTTTTTAGAGTGGTTATTGTGCCTTGCGACGTAGTGCTGCTCATATCTTCGGCCTCGGTTGATACTTTCCATTGCCATGCCGTTGGTTGGGCAGAAGGGAATTGATTAGGTTGTCGGTCGGTCCTTCAGCTGTCCCTGGGTTGGGTTGCCATCTGATTGTTTAACCTTACTTTTGGCTGCCTGTCTCACCTAAACTGTGGTTAGAGTTTCCTCCTCAGGCCGACCCTTGGAACACTTCTGAGCACCACTGTTCTGCTGTTTGTCATTCTGATTTTCATTTTAGCTTGAAATACTGTGTGAGGCCTTCAGTCGTTTATTAATTTACTTTCTTTTAATTTTAGAATAAGGCCTTCAGCTGTCTTAAATTAAAACTTTGAAAATTGATTGGTTTAAAATTAAATTTTCTAAAAAAATTTTTTTATCTGAAATTCTTCTTATCCAGGCCCTAAGTAGGTTAGAAAATTTAAAAAGGGAAATGGATAGGTTAAAGTCAGATATAGTGGGAATTAGTGAAGTTCGGTGGCAGGAGGAACAAGACTTCTGGTCAGCTGACTACAGGGTTATCAACACAATGTCAAATAGGGGTATTGCAGGAGTAGGCTTAATAATGAATAGGAAAACAGGAATGCGGGTAAGCTGCTACAAACAGCATAGTGAACGCATTATTGTGGCCAAGATAGATACGAAGCCCACACCTACTACAGTAGTACAAGTTTATATGCCAACTAGCTCTGCAGATGACGAAGAAATTGAAGAAATGTATGATGAAATAAAAGAAATTATTCAGATAGTGAAGGGAGACGAAAATTTAAGTCATGGGTGACTGGAATTCGAGTGTAGGAAAAGGGAGAGAAGGAAACATAGTAGGTGAAAATGGATTGGGGCTAAGAAATGAAAGAGGAAGCCGCCTGGTAGAATTTTGCACAGAGCACAACTTAATCATAGCTAACACTTGGTTTAAGAATCATGACAGAAGGTTGTACACATGGAAGAACCCTGGAGATACTAAAAGGTATCAGATAGATTATATAATGGTAAGACAGAGATTTAGGAACCAGGTTTTAAATTGTAAGACATTTCCAGGGGCAGATGTGGACTCTGACCACAATCTATTGGTTATGACCTGTAGATTAAAACTGAAGAAACTGCAAAAAGGTGGGAATTTACGGAGATCGGACCTGGATAACCTGAAAGAACCAGAGGTTGTACAGAGTTTCAGGGAGAGCATAAGGGAACAATTGACAGGAATGGGGGAAAGAAATACAGTAGAAGAGGAATGGGTAGCTTCGAGGGATGAAGTAGTGAAGGCAGCAGAGGATCAAATAGGTAAAAAGACGAGGGCTAGTAGACGTCCTTGGGTAACAGAAGAAATATTGAATTTAATTGATGAAAGGAGAAAATATAAAAATGCAGTAAATGAAGCAGGCAAAAAGGAATACAAACGTCTCAAAAATGAGATCGACACGAAGTGCAAAATGGCTAAGCAGGGATGACTAGAGGACAAATGTAAGGATGTAGAGGCTTTTCTCACTAGGGGTAAGATAGATACTGCCTACGGGAAAATTAAAGAGACCTTTGGAGATAAGAGAACCACTTGTATGAACATCAAGAGCTCAGATGGAAACCCAGTTCTAAGCAAAGAAAGGAAAGCAGAAAGGTGGAAGGAGTATATAGAGGGTCTATACAAGGGCGATGTACTTGAGGGCAATATTATGGAAATGGAAGAGGATGTAGATGAAGATGAAATAGGAGATAAGATACTGCGTGAAGAGTTTGACAGACCACTGAAAGACCTGAGTCGAAACAAGGCCCCCGGAGTAGACAACATTCCATTGGAACTACTGACGGCCTTGGGAGAGCCAGTCCTGACAAAACTCTACCATCTGGTGAGCAAGATGTATGAGACAGGCGAAATACCCACAGACTTCAAGAAGAATATAATAATTCCAATCCCAAAGAAAAGCAGGTGTTGACAGATGTGAAAATTACCGGACCATCAGTTTAATAAGCCACAGCTGCAAAATACTAACACGAATTCTTTACAGACGAATGGAAAAACAGGTAGAAGCCGGCCTCGGGGAAGATCAGTTTGGATTCCGTAGAAATACTGGGACACGTGAAGCAATACTGACCTTACGACTTATCTTAGAAGAAAGATTAAGGAAAGGCAAACCTACGTTTCTAGCATTTGTAGACTTAGAGAAAGCTTTTGACAATGTTGACTGGAATACTCTCTTTCAAATTCTAAAGGTGGCAGGGGTAAAATACAGGGAGCGAAAGGCTATTTACAATTTGTACAGAAACCAGATGGCAGTTATAAGAGTCGAGGGACATGAAAGGGAAGCAGCGGTTGGGAAGGGAGTAAGACAGGGTTGTAGCCTCTCCCCGATGTTATTCAATCTGTATATTAAGCAAGCAGTAAAGAAAACAAAAGAAAAATTCGGAGTAGGTATTAAAATCCATGGAGAAGAAAAAAAACTTTGAGGTTCGCCGATGACATTGTAATTGTGTCAGAGACAGCAAAGGACTTGGAAGAGCAGTTGAACGGAATGGATGGTGTCTTGAAGGGAGGATATAAGATGAACATCAACAAAAGCAAAACGAGGATAATGGAATGTAGTCAAATTAAATCAGGTGATGCTGAGGGAATTAGATTAGGAAATGAGACACTTAAAGAAGTAAAGGAGTTTTGCTATTTGGGGAGCAAAATAACTGATGATGGTCGAAGTAGAGTGGATATAAAATGTAGACTGGCAATGGCAAGGAAAGCGTTTCTGAAGAAGAGAAATTTGTTAACATCGAGTATAGATTTAAGTGTCAGGAAGTCATTTCTGAAAGTATTTGTATGGAGTGTAGCCATGTATGGAAGTGAAACATGGACGGTAAATAGTTTGGACAAGAAGAGAATAGAAGCTTTCGAAATGTGGTGTTACAGAAGAATGCTGAAGATTAGATGGGTAGATCACATAACTAATATGGAAGTATTGAATAGGATTGGGGAGAAGAGAAGTTTGTGGCACAACTTGACCAGAAGAAGCGATCGGTTGGTAGGACATGTTCTGAGGCATCAAGGGATCACCAATTTAGTATTGGAGGGCATCGTTGAGGGAAAAAATCGTAGAGGGAGACCAAGAGATGAATACACTAAGCAGATTCAGAAGGATGTAGGTTGCAGTAGGTACTGGGAGATGAAGAAGCTTGCACAGGATAGAGTAGCATGGAGAGCTGCATCAAACCAGTCTCAGGACTGAAGACCACAACAACAACAACAAGTCCTGAGTTGTTCAATGTCTTGTGTGTGGCCTTCAGCCAAGCATTAATTTTCTCTTTTAAAGGCCTTCAGCTGCGTGTATTCTTTAAGGCATTTTTAATAACTTGTATTCAGGCCTTCAGCCGTTCTTGTTTTTGGTGTGGTTTTGGTCCTTCAGCCCAGGAGGTATCGTAAGTTTTCTTAACTAGGCCGTCAGCCTTATTGTTTTAATTTGATCCTTTTAAGGCAATGTGTAATTAAATCGTTCTTAGCAAAATAGTTTATGCAACTAACAGTAACTTATTACGGCCCCTTTCTACAACTATAACGTGATTCGCTGTATCCTGCGAAAACCAGATTACAACTGGTAACAGAGCTTTAAATGTCCATTAATAACGTATGTAACCTCTCAGTAGATTTGGTTCTTTACCTCCCACTCCACAAAAATCTACATGTTAGCAAAACTATGTCCCCTCAAACTGTTATTCAACTCGTTTGCTAACATTTGACTAAACAGAACTTAATTTGAACTGAACTGTAACTGATCCAATTGCCATTTGTTTTTAAACTAAATACGCAGCCGCATTAAAACAATTGCCTGATCCTAATCAAACTTTTCACTGCTCTCGTGTCTTGACAACGTTGGTTGCAGATTTCTCGAAAGCACAACAGCAGGCAGGCAGCAGCTAAGCTAGATTTCTATTTCTAAATAAACTTTCCAAATTATACTGAAACTGTTTCATACCACATGCTACAACGTGGCAATGCTAATGATAAACAGTGGAAGGGGAGAGTTTCTATTCCTATGAAATGATATTCCAAGAGACAGATTTTAGAATGAAGTATATATTCAAAACGACAGAGTAAAACTTCGCATGATCTTTACATATAACATAACTCTGAACAATACTACGCTTAACCAAGTGAACAATGATTTAAAGAGGGTACAATGTGTTGTGTACATAGTTCTGCGTAGTCAGCGCGTACACAACTTTCCCACTAGAGCGCGCCCCGCTAAGCACAACAGCGCAGGTGCAGCGCTCGTCCGTCTCCGCACTACGAGATGGCGCTGCCATAGACACGGACCAAATTCTGCTTCCGCCGATCCGCGTATTAATATGTCATGCAGCCAATGAGATTGCTGCTAACGTAGAATCTTTTCTCCTTGCGGATCACACTCGCGCAGTAATACCTGAACGCTCGAGGTATTATAACGAGTGTACAGACCTCCGATTAGTCAGTCTGCATCAGTATGCATTAGTCTGTAGTCAAGTTTCAGTCTGCGCCTAGTAAGATTACCATATTCCTGTACATAGCCATGAAGAGAAATGTATAGACACTTTGTCAACTATCCGAGATATGTGAGAATAACATTAACGTACCAAGACCAAAGGAACTTCAGATTGTCAATTGTAAATAGCATCCAGAATCAAGTTAAGTAAGCTTTATGATTGTTATTATTTTAATAAATGTGTCTCAAAATTAATCAAGTTCTGTTTAAAATTGGTCACTGCCAATCAGCTACTCTAAGCGTGCAAGTGGCATTTCTATCGTCTGACCTAACGGCAGAAGATAAACACGCCACGATAAGACCACGAGACATATTGCTGACACTCGCCTACTTTGTTAGAGCGACAAGTCAAATAATCTGGTGGTGTGTGTACCAAAGGTCTTACAGTACGCACGCCACACAATGTTAACAGAGGATTTATATAAAAATCAAATAGCGTAATCAGTTAATATGTTAATGTATGACTCAGGGACGAAGGGTGGTGTTTCTCTCAGCTCTGAGCAAGTTAAGTAGCTGCGTATAATTATTCCTAGTTGCGCAGTGTGGCAGTCCTACCACAAACTTCTTCTCTTCAAAGATAATGACGTTATTCTAAATATATCTTTTCTTCGCTTTCTAATATACAGGGTGAGTCACTAACTACTGCCACCAAGATGTCGCTTAAATTCAAAGAAATAGTATCGGCAGCAATTGAGACATTTATACCAAATAAATTAACAAACAACGGATCTGATCCTCCTTGGTACACAAAACGGGTTAGAACACTGTTGCAGAAACAACGAAACAAACATGCCAAATTTAAACAGACGCAAAATCCCCAAGATTGGAGATCTTTATCAAAACTAGACATGATTGTCTTAATGGGAATTCCGCGATCATTCATTAAATAAAATTTTTATTTTAAATTCGTGTAAAAATGTTTTCGTTTCATGGTCCACTCAAAAAAGATTATTCATATGTTATTACTTTAAAAATTGTTTTATTAAAAAGAATATTCGCCATAATATATACAGTGAAATAATAACAGATGCACAATTGTTATAGGTAGAGGGCACTTTTTACTGTTACCAATCAAGTTACTCTTAAAAACTTACTTTACTTCTGACAGTGAACTGATTGTTCTGTACGGACAAGTTACTCTGTAACTGCAATATATGGTATGTTGGCATTTAATACGTTCTATAATTTCTTTTTGTAAACTAAGATATTTCTATCGCTAACTGTATCTCTTTTATTAATTATATTTTTAACTTTGTCTAACAGATCTGAAGATGGGCAGCCAGCCCGAAACCGCTAATTGAAAATAAAGAATAGCGATCGAAGACTGAAACGCCATATTTTATTGGAGATCTTTTACAGAAGCTCGAAGTTTAGCGCCGAGTTCAATGCAAGATGCTTATAACAGTTTCCACAACCAAACTTTGTTTCGAAACATGGCCTGGTGGTATGTGAAGTATGTTAGCGGCAAGAAACAATCAGTGCCTTCTCTGCGCGATAGCAGTGGAGATACTATCGAAGATAGTGCTGCCAAAGCAGAGTTACTAAACACAGCCTTCCGAAATGTCTTCACACAAGAAGACGAAGTAAATATTCCAGAATTCGAATCGAGAACAGCTGCCAGCATGAGTAACGTAGAAGTAACTATCATCGGTGTAGTGAAGTAACTTAAATCACTTAATAAAAGCAAGTCTTCTGGTCCGGACTGTATACCAATTAGGTTCCTTTCGGAGTATGCTGATGCTTTAGCTCCATACTTAACAATCATATACAAGCGTTCGCTCGACGAAAGGTCCGTGCCCAGCGAATGGAAAGTTGCACAGGTCACACCAATATTCAAGAAAGTTAGTAGGAGTAATCCCCTAAGTTACAGTCCCATATCGTTAACGTCGATATGTAGCAGAATTTTGGAATATATATTGTGTTCGAACATTGTGAATTATCTCGAAGAAAACGGTCTATTGACACACAGTCAACACGCATTTAGAAAACATCGTTCTTATGAAACACATCTAGTTCTTTACTCGCATGAACTGTTGAGTGCTGTTGACAAGGGATTTCAAATTGATTCCGTATTTCTGGATTTCCAGAAGGGTTTTGACACTGTACCACATAAGCGGCTTGTAGTGAAATTACGTGCTCATGAAATATCGTCTCAGTTATGTGTCTGGATTCGTGATTTCCTGTCAGAGAAGTCACAGTCCGCAGTGCTCTTGCCCGCGAAAGGCAAAGGTCCCGAGTTCGAGTCTCGGTCTGGGACACAAGAGCACTTGCCCGCGAAAGGCAAAGGTACCTAGTTCGAGTCTCGGTCGGGGACACAGTTTTAATCTGCCAGGAAGTTTCATATCAGCGCACACTGCGCTGCAGAGTGAAAATCTCATTCTGGAAAAAAGAAGTATTTCTGGCGTTCCCCAGGGTAGTGCCATATTCCCTCTGCTGTTCCTTTTCTACATAAGCGATGTTGGAGACAATCAGAGCAGCTGTCTGCAGGGCTGCCCACAAATCCGTAAGAGTACGAGGGGTTGGAGATCACTTCTGAACAGGACGTTGCAAGCCATCGAAGAATGCTCAATAGTGTTCATGTCTGGGGAGTTTGGTGGCCAGCGGAAGCGTTTAAACTAAGAAGAGCCACTCTGTAGAAATTCTTGACATGTATGGTGTCGCATTGTCCTGCTGGAATTGCCCAACTTCAAGGAATGCACGATGGACATGAACGGGTGCAGGTGATCAGACGGGATGTTCACGTACGTGTCACGTGTCAGAGTCGTGTCTAGACGTATCATGGGTCCCACATCACTCCAACTGCACACGCCCCACACCATTACAGAGATTCCACAGGCTTGATCATGTAGGGTCCATGGATGCATGAGGTTGTCTCTATACCAGTACGCGTCCATGTACTCTATACAATTTGAAGTGAGACTCGTTCGACCGGGTAACATGTTTCCAGTCATCAATAGTCCATTGTCCGTGTTGATGAGCCCAGGCGAGCCTTTTGTAACACGGCCGGGAGAACGAATGGGACCTAGTAGCCCCGCGGCGGTCGTAGTGTTCTGCTCCACACTGCTGTTGGCTTGCCTGAAATTATCTATCGAAAAATGCAAGCGGGTTTAGGGGAGCCACTCAACGTTAAAACACAACACTGTCCTATGTCTAGTACGAACATGTATATTCTGAGACGATTAAAGGAAAATCGCGGGTTGCACTGTTTACATTCTAATTCAGAAGTGTTATCCCAATTAATGGATGATTAATAGACCACAAAATATCATTTAGACGAGCGTACGCGTAACCGTCGCGGCGCGGCTGATTGTTGATAATGCGGAAACGCGATGATCGAACGCAAATCCTAACGCTCCCTACAAGACACTGGCACTTGACTGCACTTTATTATGGTAACTAATTTTTACTGATTCACATCAGTTCATTCTGGGAGACCGAACACGGAGCGGATGATCACTGTTGTGCGACACGCAACGAGAGGAAACATCAAAGCGTTATCGACGGCACCGCTCATTTTATCATTACTTCTTGACGCACTTTCCTCTGGATCACTACCATATTTCATCACTTTACTGTAGCAGCACTTGTAGCAAAACTTCAACCTGAATACTAAAAAAGCCACTCTCATGCAGAACTACACACTACACAACATAGCAGTAGCGTGTCCCGCGCTCGACTCACTACCGACGCGCCTGCCCCCAAAGATACTCCACAACTAAGCCAGCGATATGACAATACGCTTACACTTTGTGTTGTGCAGTCATCAGGGGTATATGAGGGGGCCTTCGGCTCCGAAAGCCCACTTCGATGATGTTTCGTTAACTGGTCGCACGCTGACACTTGTTGATGGCCCAGCATCGAAGTGTGCAGCAATTGGCGGAAAAGTTGCACTTGTGTCACGTTGAACGATTCTCTTCAGTCGTCGTTGGTTCTGTTCTTGCAGGATATTCTTCCGGCCGCAGGAGATGTCGGAGATTTGATGTTTTACCGGATTCCTGATATTCACAGTACACTCGTGAAATGGTCGTACGGGAAAATCACCACCTCATCGCTACCTCGGAGATGCTGTGTCCCATCGCTCGTGATCTCACTACACCACGTTCAAACTTACTGAACTTGATAAACTGCCATTGTAGCAGGGGTAAGCGATCTAAGAACTGCGCCGAGCACTTGTCTTATACAGCGTGTTACAAAAACGTACGGCCAAACTTTCAGGTAACATTCCTCACACACAAAGAAAGAAAAGATGTTATGTGGACGTGTCCGGAAACGCTTACTTTCCATGTTAGAGCTCATTTTATTACTTCTCTTCAAACCACAATAATCATGGAATGGAAACACACAGCAACAGAACGTACCAGCGTGACTTCAGACACTTTGTTACAGGAATTGTTCAAAATGTCCTCCGTTAGCGAGGATACGTGCATCCATCCTCCATCGCACGGAATCCCTGATGCGCTGATGCAGCCCTGGAGAATGGCGTATTGTATCACAGCCGTCCACAATACGAGCACGGAGAGTGTCTACATTTGGTACGCGGGTTGCGTAGATGAGAGCTTTCAAATGCCCCCATAGATGAAAGTCAAGAGGGTTGAGGTCAGGAGAGCGTGGAGGCCACGGAAATGGTCCGCCTCTACCAATCCGTCGGTCACCGAATCTGTTGTTGAGAAGCGTACGAACACTTGGACTGAAATGTGCAGGGGCTCCATCGTGCATGAACCACATGTTGCGTCGTACTTGTAAAGGCACATGTTCTAGCAGCACAGGTAGAGTATCCCGTATTAAATCACTATAACGTGTTCCATTGAGCGTAGGTGGAAGAACATGGGGCCCAATCAAGACATCACCAACAATGCCTGCCCAAACGTTCACAGAAAATCTGTGTCGATCACGTGATTGCACAACTGCGTGCGGATTCTCGTTAGCCCACACATGTTGATTGTGAAAATTTACAATTTGATCACGTCGGAATGAAGCCTCATCCGTAAGGAGAACATTTGCACTGAAATGAGGATTGACACATTGTTGGATGAACCATTCGCAGAAGTGTGCCCGTGGAGGCCAATCAGCTGCTGATAGTGCCTGCACACGCTGTACACGGTACGGAAACAACTGGCTCTCCCTTAGCACTCTCCATACAGTGACGTGGTCAACGTTACCTTGTACAGCAGCAACTTCTCTGACGCTGACATTAGGGTTATCGTCAACTGCGCGAAGAATTGCCTCGTCCATTGCAGGTGTCCTCGTCGTTCTAGGTCTTCCCCAGTCGCGAGCCATAGGCTGGAATGTTCCGTGCTCTCTAAGAAGCCGATCAATTGCTTCGAACGTCTTCATGTCGGGACACCTTCGTTCTGGAAATCTGTCTCGATACAAACGTACCGCGCCACGGCTATTGACCCGTGCTAATCCGTACATCAAATGGGCATCTGCCAACTCCGCATTTGTAGACATTGCACTGACTGCAAAACCACGTTCGTGATGAACACTAACCTGTTGATGCTACGTACTGATGTGCTCGATGCTAGTACTGTAGAGCAATGAGTCGCATGTCAACACAAGCACCGAAGTCAACATTACCTTCCTTCAATTGGGCCAACTGGCGGTGATCGGGGAAATACAGTACAGTACATACTGACGAAACTAAAAGCTCTAACATGGAAATTAAGCGTTCCGGACACATGTCCACATAACATATTTTCTTTATTTGTGTGTGAGGAATGTTTCCCGAAAGTTTGGCCGTACCTTTTTGTAAGACCCTCTATAGCCGTTCCCGACCGCAACGCCGTATTCTGCCCGTTTACATACCTCTGTATTTGAAATCACATGCCTATACCAGTTTCTTTGGCGCTTCGGTGTATATATGTATTGTGGAGAATAATGCTCCTACAACGCTCCCTGGGCCTCTGCCCTAAGTCACTTTTACATCTCAATATTTCTCTGCGTGGAGAACGACCTGCTGTGTCCTGTTTGCTAGAAACTTTAATTCAGTCAGACATTTGGCCTGTTATACCGTAGGCTGGTCTTTTGTTCATTAGGGGGCACTGCGGTGCTGTATGGAACGCCTCCCGCAAGTCAAGGAACACAGCGTCTACTTGCGTTCCTGTATCTACTGATCTCTGGGTCTCGTGGAAGAACAGAGCGAACTGCGTTCCACACGATCGTTGTTTTCGGAACCCGTCTTGATCCCTACACAGGAGATTTCCAAGGTTATAACACGTGACCTTCAAACATGTTCCGAAACTCCGCAGCAGACCTACGTCAGAGATACAGGATTGTAGTATCGTGCGTATGTTCTGCGACATATCTTGATAAGGGACTGCATCGGTCCTCCAGCGATCTATGGTACACTTTATTATGTAAATTGAGGGTGGACGGGTTAGTGGGGGAGAGGCAAGAAAGGAAAGAAACTCATGATGACAGCTGCATAGGGACTTTACGCGGAATCTGCAGCGACGAGTGAAAATGTGTGCAGCTCTGAGACTCGAACCCGCGACCTCCTGCCTATTAGGCAGTTCTGTTAACCAGGACACCATCCGCACAGAGCGTTCATTGCAGGTGCGCGGTCTATCTTCTCACACTCCCCAACCGACCCACATTCCCACTTAGTACCACCTATCCACAATCCCCATCCATGTCTTTCACACTTGCTAATTTTTAGATTCCCGCTGGAGGTCGAACAAAACGTATCTGCACTGGAGATTGTGCATACATTCCGTCCAAGACGAATCACTTATACACACATTAAAAAAAGTTTTGCGTCTCCCCGGTTCCCAGAACTCCTGAAGATAGACGTTGACTGTGGATATTGTATCAAAGACACAGTCCCTTTGACTGTTCAGAGAAGTCACTAAACCCGCCTCAAAAATGTAAACAACCTTGCATGAGCAGCGCCTATTAGACGCAGGAGATCCGACATACGATCAGCTCCAGTCATTCCACCAGGAGGGAGGTCGTGTTGCCTGTGGTTCAACCGTGCCTAGTCGGTCAATACCGCGCTTCGATCGCGACCGTATTGTTACTTCGTGCCAGGAAGAGCTCAGAACAGGAGAAGTGTCCAGGCCTCTCGGAGTGAACCAAAACGATATTGTTCGGACATAAAGGAGATACAGAGGGACACGAACTGTCGATAACATGCCTCGCTCAGGCCAACCAAGGGCTACTTCTGCAGTGGATGAGCGCTACCTAAGGATTATGGTTCGGAGGAACACTGACAGTAACGCCACCATGTTGAATAACGCTTTTCGTGCAGCCTCAGGAAGTCGTGTTACGACTCATACTGTGCATGATGTTCAACTCCACTCCCGACGTCCATGGCGAGGTCCATCTTTGCAAACCACGACACCGTGCAGCGCGGTACAGATGAGGCCAACAACATGCCAAATGGACTACTCAGGATTGGCATCACGTTCTCTTCACCAATGAGTGTCACATATGCCTTCAACCAGACAATCCTCGGAGACGTGTTTGGATGCAACCTGGTCAGGCTGAACGCCTTAGACACACTGTCCAGCGAGTGCAGCAAGGTGGAGGTTCCCTGCTGTTTTGGGATGGCATTATGTTGGGTCGACGTACGCCGCTGGTGGTGATGAAAGTCACCGTAACTACTGTACGATACGTGAATGCCATCCTTCGACCGACAGTGCAACCATATCGGCAGCATATTGGCGAGACATTTGTCTTCATGGACAACTATTCGCGCCCCCGTCGTGCACATCTTGTGAATGACTTCCTTCAGGATAACGTCATCGCTCGACTAGAGCGGCCAGCATGTTCTCCAGACATGGACCCTATCGAACATGCCTAGGATAGACTGAAAAGGGCTATGGACGACATGATCCACGAACTACTCTGAGGGATCTACGCCGAATCGCCGTGGAGGAGTGCGACAATCTGGACCAACAGTGCCTTGATGAACTTGTGGATAGTATGCCACGAAGAGTACAGGCATGCAAGAGGACGTGCTACTGGGTATTAGAGGTACCGGTGTGTACAGCAATCTAGAGCACCACCTCTGAGGGTCTCGGTGTATGATGGTACAACATGCAATATGTGGTTTTCATGTCTCACCTAAACTGTGGTTAGAGTTTCCTCCTCAGGCCGACCCTTGGAGCACTTCTGAGCACCACTGTTCTGCTGTTTGTGATTGTGATTTTCATTTTGGCTTGAAATACTGTGTGAGGCCTTCAGTCGTGTATTAATTTACTTTGTTTTAATTTTAGAATAAGGCCTTCAGCTGTCTTAAATTAAAACTTTGAAAATTGATTGGTTTACAACTAAATTTTCTAAAAAAAATTTTATCTGAAATTCTTGTTATCCAGGCCCTAAGTCCTGAGTTGTTCAATGTCTTGTGTGTGGCCTTCAGCCAAGTATTTATTTTCTCTTTTAAAGGCCTTCAGCTGCGTGTATTCTTTAAGGCATTTTTAATAACTTGTATTCAGGCCTTCAGCCGTTCTTGTTTTTGGTGTGGTTTTGGGCCTTCAGCCCAAGAGGTATCGTAAGTTTTCTTAACTAGGCCGTCAGCCTTATTGTTTTAATTTGATCCTTTTAAGGCAATGTGTAATTAAATCGTTCTTAGCAAAATAGTTTATGCAACTAACAGTAACTTATTACGGCCCCTTTCTACAACTATAACGTGATTCGCTGTATCCTGCGAAAACCAGATTACAACTGGTAACAGAGCTTTAAATGTCCATTAATAACGTATGTAACCTCTCAGTAGATTTGGTTCTTTACCTCCCACTCCACAAAAATCTACATGTTAGCAAAACTATGTCCCCTCAAACTGTTATTCAACTCGTTTGCTAACATTTGACTAAACAGAACTTAATTTGAACTGAACTGTAACTGATCCAATTGCCATTTGTTTTTAAACTAAATACGCAGCCGCATTAAAACAATTGCCTGATCCTAATCAAACTTTTCACTGCTCTCGTGTCTTGACAACGTTGGTTGCAGATTTCTCGAAAGCACAACAGCAGGCAGGCAGCAGCTAAGCTAGATTTCTATTTCTAAATAAACTTTCCAAATTATACTGAAACTGTTTCATACCACATGCTACAACGTGGCAATGCTAATGATAAACAGTGGAAGGGGAGAGTTTCTATTCCTATGAAATGATATTCCAAGAGACAGATTTTAGAATGAAGTATATATTCAAAACGACAGAGTAAAACTTCGCATGATCTTTACATATAACATAACTCTGAACAATACTACGCTTAACCAAGTGAACAATGATTTAAAGAGGGTACAATGTGTTGTGTACATAGTTCTGCGTAGTCAGCGCGTACACAACTTTCCCACTAGAGCGCGCCCCGCTAAGCACAACAGCGCAGGTGCAGCGCTCGTCCGTCTCCGCACTACGAGATGGCGCTGCCATAGACACGGACCAAATTCTGCTTCCGCCGATCCGCGTATTAATATGTCATGCAGCCAATGAGATTGCTGCTAACGTAGAATCTTTTCTCCTTGCGGATCACACTCGCGCAGTAATACCTGAACGCTCGAGGTATTATAACGAGTGTACAGACCTCCGATTAGTCAGTCTGCATCAGTATGCATTAGTCTGTAGTCAAGTTTCAGTCTGCGCCTAGTAAGATTACCATATTCCTGTACATAGCCATGAAGAGAAATGTATAGACACTTTGTCAACTATCCGAGATATGTGAGAATAACATTAACGTACCAAGACCAAAGGAACTTCAGATTGTCAATTGTAAATAGCATCCAGAATCAAGTTAAGTAAGCTTTATGATTGTTATTATTTTAATAAATGTGTCTCAAAATTAATCAAGTTCTGTTTAAAGCTGGTCACCGTCCATCTGCTACTCTAAGCGTGCAAGTGGCATTTCTATCGTCTGACCTAACGGCAGAAGATAAACACGCCACGATAAGACCACGAGACATATTGCTGACACTCGCCTACTTCGTTAGAGCCACAAGTCAAATAATCTGGTGGTGTGTGTTCCAAAGGTCTTACAGTACGCACACCACACAATATTAACAGAGGATTTATATAAAAATCAAATAGCGTAATCAGTTAATATGTTAATGCATGACTCAGGGACGAAGGGTGGTGTTTCTCTCAGCTCTGAGAAAGTTAAGTAGCTGTGTATAATCATTCCTAGTTGCGCAGTGCGGCAGTCCTACCACAAACTTCTTCTCTTCAAAGATAATGACGTTATTCTAAATATATCTTTTCTTCGCTTTCTAATATACAGGGTGAGTCACTAACTACTGCCACCAAGATGTCGCTTAAATTCAAAGAAATAGTATCGGCAGCAATTGAGACATTTATACCAAATAAATTAACAAACAACGGATCTGATCCTCCTTGGTACACAAAACGGGTTAGAACACTGTTGCAGAAACAACGAAACAAACATGCCAAATTTAAACAGACGCAAAATCCCCAAGATTGGAGATCTTTATCAAAACTAGACATGATTGTCTTAATGGGAATTCCGCGATCATTCATTAAATAAAATTTTTATTTTAAATTCGTGTAAAAATGTTTTCGTTTCATGGTCCACTGGTGTGGGGAGCATGGGGGCTATGTAAGTAGGCTGTTTATGTTTTCTTATTGGCAACGTTACATAGCGCTCTGTATGAAAATCACTGGCTGTGCTGTGTGCAGTCTGTGGCTAGTTTGCATTGTTGTCTGCCATTGTAGTGTTGGGCAGCGGCAGCTGGATGTGAACAGCGCGTAGCGTTGCGCAGTTGGAGGTGAGCCGCCAGCAGTGGTGGATGTGGGGAGAGAAATGGCGGAGTTTTGATATTTGTAAGAATGGATGTTATGAACTCCTATATATATTATGACTTTTGAACACTATTAAAGGTAAATACATTGTTTGTTCTCTATCAAAATCTTTCATTTGCTAACTATGCCTATCAGTAGTTAGTGCCTTCCGTAGTTTGAATCTTTTATTTAGCTGGCAGTAGTGGCGCTCGCTGTATTGCAGTAGTTCGAGTAACCAAGATTTTTGTGAGGTAAGCGATTTGTGAAACGCATAGGTTAATGTTAGTCAGGGCCATTTTTTTGTAGGGATTTTTGAAAGTCAGATTGCGTTGCGCTAAAAATATTGTGTCAGTTTAAGCACAATCGTATACAAATTTTTAAATAGGGGACGTTTCAGGAGTATCGTGACGAATACAGGCATTAGCGACCACAAGGGTTGGGTTGGGTTGTTTGGGGGAAGAGACCAAACTGCAAGGTCATCGGTCTCATCGGATTGGGGAAGGAAGTCGGCCGTGCCCTTTCAAAGGAAACATCCCGGCATTTGCCTGGAGCGATTTAGGGAAATCACGGAAAACCTAAATCAGGATGGCCAGACGCGGGATCGAACCGTCGTCCTCCCGAATGCGAGTCCAGTGTGCTAACCACTGCGCCACCTCGCTCGGTAACCACAAGGCAGTTGCTGCTAGGCTGAATACTGTAACACCTACAACCATCAAAAACAAACGCAAAGAATATCAGTTTAAAAAAGCTGATAAAACTGCTCTTAACGCCTTTTTAAGAGACAGTCTCCATTGCTTCCGAACTGATCACGTAAGCGTAGAAAAGATGTGGACTGATTTCAAAGGCATAGTATCGACGGCAACTGAGAGATATACAAGGTGCATTCAAGTTCTAAGGCCTCCGATTTTTTTTCTAATTAACTACTCACCCGAAATCGATGAAACTGGCGTTACTTCTCGACGTAATCGCCCTGCAGACATACACATTTTTCAGAACGCTGACGCCATGATTCCATGGCAGCGGCGAAGGCTTCTTTAGGAGTCTGTTTTGACCACTGGAAAATCGCTGAGGCAATAGCAGCACGGCTGGTGAATGTGCAGCCACGGACAGTGTCTTTCATTGTTGGAAAAATCCAGAAGTCACTAGGAGGCAGGTCAGGTGAGTAGGGAGCACGAGGAATCACTTCAAAGTTGTTATCACGAAGAAACTGTTGCGTAACGTTAGCTCGATGTGCGGGTGCGTTGTATCGGTGAAACAGCACACGTGCAGCCCTTCCCGGACATTTTTGTTGCAGTGCAGGAAGGAATTTGTTCTTCAAAACATTTTCGTAGGATGCACCTGCTACCGTAGTGCCCTTTGGAACGCAATGGGTAAGGATTACGCCCTCGCTGTCCCAGAACATGGACACCATCATTTTTTCAGCACTGGCAGTTACCCGAAATTTTTTTGGTGGCGGTGAATCTGTGTGCTTCCATTGAGCTGACTGGCGCTTTGTTTCTGGATTGAAAAATGGCATCCACGTCTCATCCATTATCACAACCGACGAAAAGAAAGTCCCATTCGTGCAGTCGTTGCGCGTCAACATTGCTCGGCAACATGCCACACGGGCACCCGTGTGGTCGTCCGTCAGCATTCGTGGCAAAATGGATGACACTTTTCGCATTTTCAGGTCGTCGTGCAGGATTGTGTGCACAGAACCCACAGAAATGCCAACTCTGGAGGCGATCTGTTCAACAGTCATTCGGCGATCCCCCAAAACAATTCTCTCCACTTTCTCGATCGTGTCGTCAGACCGGCTTGTGCGAGCCCGAGGTTGTTTCGGTTTGTTGTCACACGATGTTCTGCCTTCATTAAACTGTCGCACCCACGAACGCACTTTCGACACCTCCGTAACTCCATCACCACCCGTCTCCTTCAACTGTCGATGAATTTCAATTGGTTTCACACCACGCAAATTCAGAAAACGGATGATTGCACGCTGTTCAAGTAAGGAAAACGTCGCCATTTAAAGTATTTAAAACAGTTCTCATTCTCGCCGCTGGATGTAAAATTCCATCTGCCGTACAGTGCTGCCATCTCGGGGACGTATTGACAATGAACGCGGCCTCATTTTAAAACAATGCGCATGTTTCTATCTCTTTCCAGTCCGGAGAAAAAAAATCGGAGGCCTTAGAACTTGAATGCACCTCGTATATCACATAAATTAGATAGTGATGGTACTGATCCACCACGGTATACAAAACGGGTCAGGTCGCTGTTGCAGAAGCATGCCAAATTTAAAAGAACGTAAAATCCCCAAGATTGCCAAAGTTTTGCAGAAGTTCGAAATGTAGCGCGTACTTCCATACGAGATGCTTTTAATGATTTCCACAACGAAATTCTGTATCGTAATCTGGCAGAAAACGCAGAGATATTCTGGTCATACATGAAGCACACCAGTGGGAAGACGCAATCAATACCTTCACTGCGCGATAACAACGGTGAAGTCACTGATGAAAGTGCCACATAATTAGAGTTATTAAACACGATTTTCCGAAACTCCTTCACCAAAGAAGAGGAAGTAAATATTCCTGAATTCCAATCAAGAGCAACCGCCAAGATGAGAAACATAGAAGTAGATATCCTCGATGTAGCAAATCAGCTTAAATCAATAAAGGCAAGTCCTCCGGTCCAGATTGTATACCAGTCGGGTTCCTCTCAGAGTATGCTGACACAATTGCTCCATATTTAGCAGTTATATACAACCGCTCGCTCACGGAAAGATCCGTACCTAAAGACTGGAAAATTGCTCAAGTCACACCAATACCCAGAAAGGGAAGTAGGAGTAATCCGTTGAATTACAGGCCCACATCACTAACATCGATTTGCCGTAGCCTTTTGGAACATATACTGTATTCGAACATTACGAAGTACCTCGAAGAAAATGATTTATTGACTCTCAGTCAGCACGGATTCAGAAAATATGGTTCTTGCGAAATACAGCTAGCTCATTATCCTCGAAGTAATGAGTGCTATCGACTGGGGATGTCAAATTGATTCCAAATTTTTAGATTTCCAGAAGGCTTTCGACACCTTTCCTCACAAGCCTCTTCTAACCAAACTGCGTGCGTAGGGAATGTCACCTCAGTTGTGCGACTGCATTCGTGATTTCCTGTCAGAAAGGTCACAGTCCGTAGTAATAGACGGAAAGTCATCGAGTAAAAGAGACGTAATATCCGGCGTTCCCCAAGGAAGTGTTATAGGCCCTCTGTTGTTCCTGATCTATATTAACGACATAGGACACAATCTGAGTAGCCGTCTTACATTGTTTGCAGATGATGCTGTCATTTACCGTCTTGTAAAGTGGTCAGGTGACCAAAAAGAATTGCAAAATGATTTAGGTAAGATATCGGTATGGTGCGAAAAGTAGCAGTTGACACTGAATAAAGAAAAGTCTGAAGTTATTTACATGTGTACGAAAAGGAATCGGCTAAATTTCGATTTCGCGATAAGTCACACAAAGTTGAAGGCTTTAAATTCAGCTAAATACTTAAGGATTACAGTTACAAATAACCTAAGGTGGAACGATCGCATAGATAATGTTGTGGGTAGAGCAAACCAAAGACTGCGATTTATTGGCAGAACACTTAGAAGGTGCAACAGGTCTAGTACAGAGACTGCTTACACCACGCTTGTCCGCCCTATTCTGGAGCATTGCTGTGCGGTGTGGATTCCGCCTCAGGTGGGACTCACGAATGACATCGAAAAAGTTCAAAGAAGGGCAGCTCGTTTTGTATTATCGCGAAATAGGGGAGATAGTGCCGCAGACATGATACGAATTGGAGTGGCAATCATTAAAACAAAGGCGTTTTTCGTTGCGACGAGGTCTTCTCATGAAATTTCAATCACCAGTTTTCTCCTCCGATTGAGAAAACATTCTGTTGGCACCCACCTACATAGGGAGAAATGATCATCACGATAAAATAAGAGAAATCAGGGGTCGTACAGATAAAATGCAGTGCTCGTTTTTCTCGCGCGCCGTTCGAGAGTGGAACGGTAGAGATCTTGAAGGTGTTTCCAGAATGAGATTTTCACTCTGCAGCGGAGTGTGCGCTGATATGAAACTTCCTGGCAGATTAAAACTGTGTGCCCGACCGAGACTCGAACTCGCGACCTTTGCCTTTCGCGGGCAAGTGCTCTACCATCTGAGCTACCGAAGCACGACTCACGCCCGGTCTCACAGCTTTACTTCTGCCAATATCTCGTCTCCTACCTTCCAAACTTTACAGAAGCGCTCCTGCGAACCTTGCAGAACCAGCACTCCTGAAAGAAAGGATACTGCGGAGACATGGCTTAGCCAAAGCCTGGGGGATGTTTCCAGAATGAGATTTTCACTCTGCAGCGGAGTGTGCGCTGATATGAAACTTCCTGGCAGATTAAAACTGTGTGCCCGACCGAGACTCGAACTCAGGACCTTTGCCTTGCCTGGTAGAGCACTTGCCCGCGAAAGGCAAAGGTCCCGAGTTCGAGTCTCGGTCGGGCACACAGTTTTAACCTGCCAGGAAGTTTCATCTTGAAGGTGGTTCATTGAACCGTCTGCCAGGCACTTTATTGAGAATAGCAGAGTAATGACGTAGATGTAAATGAATGTCGTAGCCTTCTCAACCTCTTTAAGTTTCAATTCGTTTGCTAGTCCGCTTCTGGCCGCTTTACTTTTCTCGTCAAGCAGCACACAGCTGACACTACGGACGCTGTCCCTGCTCCCCGCCTGCTTGTCGAGTAGGTCCCAGCCCGTGCTGACGACCCTGTCCTTGGCTGGGACGACAGGCAGCAGAGGTGCCAACAGCCGGCCGCGGCGTGGCCACTGTACGTGTTGTGTTGTTTTCTCCGCTGGCCCGCCGCCCACCCACTCTCTCCCGGTTTCTAGCGTGGCTGCCAGACGCAGCATCCAGGGAAAACTCCTGACGATGGCGCGCCGCCGATCGGCCGAAACAACAGCCAGCGCCGCGGAGAAACTCGGGTCGCCAGTCTAAGAGGCTGGTATTTATCAACTTAGTAAGGACTGGAAGACTGGCAAAATATGTTACTTCATATGTTACACCAGAAAGGCGACAGAACAGATGTAGATAACAGCAGACCTAGAAAGCAGTGCATACTGGCGCAGGGGTAGATGCCGTGGTCATTGACTTCCGGAAATCGTTCGATACACTTCTTTACTGTCCCCTAATAAAGAAAATAGGAGTGTACGGAATATCAGACCAAATGTGTGACTGGACACAAGCGCTTCTGTGGAACCCAACATGACATTCTCGACATGTACACTACTGGCCATTAAAATTGCTACACCACGAAGATGACGTCCTACAGACGCGAAATTTAACCGACAGGAAGAAGATTCTATGCTATGCAAACGATTAGCTTTTCAGAGCATTCACACAAGGTTGGCGCCGGTGGAGACACCTACAACGTGCTGACATGATTGAAAGTTTCCAATCGATTTTTCATACACAAACAGCAGTTGACCGGCGTTGCCTGGTGAAACGTTGTTGTGATGCCTCGTGTAAGGAGGATAAATGCGTACCATCACGTTTCCGACTTTGATAAAGGTCGGATTATAGCCTATCGCGATTGCGGTTTATCGTATCACGAAATTGCTGCTCGCGGTGGTCCAGATCCAATGACTGTCAGCAGAATATGGAATCGGTGGGTTCAGGAGGGCAATACGGAACGCCGTTCTGGATCCCAACGGCCTCGTATCACTAGCAGTCGAAATGACAGGCATCTTATCCGCATGGCTGTAACGGATCGTGCAGCCACGTCTCGATCCCCGAGTCAACAGACGGGAACGTTTGCAAGACAACAGCCATCTGCACGAACAGTTCGACGTTTGCAGCAGCACGGACTATAAGCTCGGAGACCGTGCCTGCGGTTATCCTTTACGCTGCATCACAGACAGGAGCGCCTGCGATGGTGTACTCGACGACGAACCTGGGTGCACGAATGGCAAAACATTTTTTCGGATGAATCCAGGTTCTGTTTACAGCATCACGATGGTCGCATCCGTGTATGGCGACATCGCGGTGAACGCACATTGGAAGCGTGTATTCGTCATCGCCATACTGGCGTATCACCCGGCGTGATGGTACGGGGTGGCACTGGTTACACGTCTCGGTCACCTCTTGTTCGCACTGACGGCACTTTGAACAGTGGACGTTACATTTCAGATTTACGGCCCGTGGCTCCACCCTTCATTCGATCCCTGCGCAATCCTACATTTCAACAGGATAATGCACGACCGCATGTTGCAGGTCCTGGATAGGCCTTTCTGGATACAGAAAATGTTCGACTGCTGCCCTGGCCAGCACATTCTCCACATCTCTCGCCAATTGAAAACGTCTGGTCAATGGTGGCCGAGCAACTGGCTCGTCACAATACGCCAGTCACTACTCTTGATGAACTGTGGTATCGTGTTGAAGCTGCATGCTACCTGTTCACGCCATCCGACCTCTGCCCAGGCGTATCAAGGCCGTTATTACCGCCAGGGGTGGTTGTTCTGGGTACTGATTTGTCAGGATCTATGCACCCAAATTGCGTGAAAATGTAATCATATGTCAGTTCTAGTATAATATATTTGTCCAATGAATACCCGTTTATCAACTGCATTTCTTCTTGGTGAAGCAATTTTAATGGCCAGTAGTGTAGACGAAAGGAGACCTAGAAATCAGCGCATACAGGCGCAGACGTAGATGCCGTGTTCATTGACTTCCGGAAGGCGTTCGATACACTTCTTTACTGCCCCTTAATGAAGAAAATAGGAGTGTACGGTGTATCAGACCAAATGTGTGACTGGACACAAGAGGTTCTGTCGAACACAACATGCCATTCTCGATGTGTAGAAGGCTCCACATGTAAAAGTGACTTCGAGCGTACCGTTTTTATTTTTATTTTTTTAAGAGGTGGAGCCCCTCCACGGCCACACCAGGATGATGGCCAACTCAAAAGGTCTACTGCCATCTCTGCATAAGGGTTAGTTTTCACTAAAGTGAGATGAGATGTCGCAGGATGTGGGTACTGCGATGTTTGCGTACGTCTGGTTAAGGTTAACCATTAATACGCGCTCATTTGGAGGATAGATTGGGCCGAAAGTCGAGCGAAGTGTAGCGGTTTGAAGGGCAGAGGAAAAAAAGTGCCAAGGTAAGAGCCAAGGGAAAAAAAAACTCTGCGATAGTTAGGTCGTGTAGTAAGAGCAGTAACGGATGTCTTGTTGCCTGCGACAGGTTGTGCAAGGGTAGGTTTTTTTAGTAGTGGGTTTCATGCATGTCGATACCTTTGACGTTGTGCGGTGCTGTTACTCGGCGGCTGCCGTTGTGTGCCGGTGTTGATCTCTCGGTCAGTATCAGCATACCTATAACAGGTTCCTCATCGTTCTTGTGTCCCATAGGTCATATATCAGATGCACAGTGTAGGGTGATGTTAACGATTTGTTTGAACGTCAGTGTGCGAACTTGTCGGTTTCCCTGCGGTACCCTGTTGGCCGGCTTTAATAGCAGCTTGTGTATCCAGTCAACGTTGCTGATATGGAGGCGCTTGCCGACGTTTGTCGCTTGTTGATCTACACTACTGGCCATTAAAACTGCTACACCAGGAAGAAATCCAGGTGATAAACGGGTATTCATTGAACAGATATATTATACTAGAACTGACATGTGATTACATTTTCACCCAATTTGGGTGCATTGATCCTCAGAAATCAGTACCCAGAACAACCACCTCTGGCCGTAATAACGGCCTTGATACGCCTGGGCATTGAGTCAAACAGAGCTTGGATGGCGTGTACAGGTACAGCTGTCCATGCAGCTTCAACACGATACCACGGTTCTTCAAGAGTAGTGACTGGCGTATTGTGACGAGCCAGTTGCTCGGCTACCATTGACCAGACGTTTTGAATTGGTGAGAGATCTGGAGAATGTGCTGGCCAGGGCAGCAGTCGAACAATTTCTGTACCCAGGAAGACCCGTACAGGACCTGCAAATTGCGGTCGTGCTGAAATGTAGGGTTTCGCAGGGATCGAATGAAGGGTAGAGCCACGGGTCGTAATACATCTGAAATGTAACGTCCACTGTTCAAAGTTCCGTGAATGCGAACAAGAGGTGACCGAGACGTGTAACCAATGGCACCCCATACCATCACGATGGCGATGACGAATACACGCTTCTATTGTGCGTTCACCGCGATGTCGCCAAACACGGATGCGACCATCATGATGCTGTAGAAATAACCTGGATTAACCCGAAAAAATGACGTTTTGCCATTCGTGCATGTTGTGACTTGGCAAGACAGCCAAGTCACTATGAGGTGAAGCCGAAAGGCACGCGTTTAAGCTCACGCAGGCTGGCGATAGGTCTGGAACTGTTAAGGGAATTATAGTAGCAAATAAAGTACGTAGTTGATGTAATACCTTAATCCATAATTGGAGAACATCGCTCTTGTTGATACATTAATAACAATCTCAATATAAACTGGTAATGGCGCCTTGCTAGGTCGTAGCAAATGACGTAGCTGAAGGCTATGCTAACTATCGCCTCGGCAAATGAGAGCGTATTTGTCAGTGTAGCATCGCTAGCAAAGTCTGGTGTACAACTGGGGCGAGTCCTAGGTCGTCTCTCTAGACCTGCCGTGTGGCGGCGCTCGGTCTGCAATCACTGACAGTGGCGACACGCGGCTCCGACGTATACTAGCGGACCGCGGCCGATTTAAAGGCTACCACCTAGCAAGTGTGGTGTCTGGCGGTGACACCACAGTGCACCCAGGTTCGTCGTCGAGTACACTATCGCAGGCGCTCCTGTCTGTGTTGCAGCGTCGAGGGTAACCGCAGCCACGGTCTATGAACTGATAGTCCGTGCTGCTGCAAACGTCGTCGAACTGTTCGTGCAGATGGCTGTTGTCTTGCAAACGTCCCCATCTGTTGACTCTGGGATCGAGACGTGGCTGCACGATCCGTTATAGCCGTGCAGATAAGATGCCTGTCATCTCGACTGCTAGTGATACGAGGCCGTTGGGATCCAGCACGGCGTTCCGTATTACCCTTTGCTGACAGTCATTGGATATCGACCAAAGCGAGCAGCAATGTCGCGATACGATAAACCGCAGTCGTGATAAGCTACAATCCGACCTTTATCAAAGTCGGAAACGTGATGGTATGCATTTCTCCTCCTTGCACGAGGCATCACAACAACGTTTCACGAGGCAACGCCGGTCAACTGCTGTTTGTGTATGAGAAATCGAGAATGAGATTTTCACTCTGCAGCACACTCCGGTGTGCGCTGATATGAAACTTCCTGGCAGATTAAAACTGTGTGTCCGACCGAGACTCGAACTCGGGACCTTTGCCTTTCGCGGGCAAGTGCTCTACCATCTGAGCTACCAAAGCACGACTCACGCCCGCTCCTCACAGCTTTACTTCTGCCAGTATCTCGTCTCCTACCTTCCAAACTTTACAGAAGATCTCCTGCGAACCTTGCAGAACTAGCACTTCTGAAAGAAAGGATATTGCGGAGAGATGGCTTAGCCACAGCCTGGGGGATGTTTCCAGAATGAGATTTTCACTCTGCAGCGGAGTGTGCGCTGATATGAAACTTCCTGGCAGATTAAAACTGTGTGTCCGACCGAGACTCGAACTCGGGACCTTTGCCTTTCGCGGGCAAGTGCTCTACCATCTGAGCTACCAAAGCACGACTCACGCCCGCTCCTCACAGCTTTACTTCTGCCAGTATCTCGTCTCCTACCTTCCAAACTTTACAGAAGATCTCCTGCGAACCTTGCAGAACTAGCACTTCTGAAAGAAAGGATATTGCGGAGAGATGGCTTAGCCACAGCCTGGGGGATGTTTCCAGAATGAGATTTTCACTCTGCAGCGGAGTGTGCGCTGATATGAAACTTCCTGGCAGATTAAAACTGGGTGTCCGACCGAGACTCGAACTCGGGACCTTTGCCTTTCGCGGGCAAGTGCTCTACCATCTGAGCTACCAAAGCACGACTCACGCCCGCTCCTCACAGCTTTACTTCTGCCAGTATCTCGTCTCCTACCTTCCAAACTTTACAGAAGATCTCCTGCGAACCTTGCAGAACTAGCACTTCTGAAAGAAAGGATATTGCGGAGAGATGGCTTAGCCACAGCCTGGGGGATGTTTCCAGAATGAGATTTTCACTCTGCAGCGGAGTGTGCGCTGATATGAAACTTCCTGGCAGATTAAAACTGTGTGTCCGACCGAGACTCGAACTCGGTACCTTTGCCTTTCGCGGGCAAGTGCTCTACCATCTGAGCTACCAAAGCACGACTCACGCCCGCTCCTCACAGCTTTACTTCTGCCAGTATCTCGTCTCCTACCTTCCAAACTTTACAGAAGATCTCCTGCGAACCTTGCAGAACTAGCACTTCTGAAAGAAAGGATATTGCGGAGAGATGGCTTAGCCACAGCCTGGGGGATGTTTCCAGAATGAGATTTTCACTCTGCAGCGGAGTGTGCGCTGATATGAAACTTCCTGGCAGATTAAAACTGTGTGTCCGACCGAGACTCGAACTCGGTACCTTTGCCTTTCGCGGGCAAGTGCTCTACCATCTGAGCTACCAAAGCACGACTCACGCCCGGTACTCACAGCTTTACTTCTGCCAGTACCTCGTCTCCTACCTTCCAAACTTTACAGAAGATCTCCTGCGAACCTTGCAGAACTAGCACTCCTCTGCAGAGTGAAAATCTCATTCTGGAAACATCCCCCAGGCTGTGGCTAAGCCATCTCTCCGCAATATCCTTTCTTTCAGCTTTCAGGAGTGCTATTTCTGCAAGGTTCGCAGGAGAGCTTCTGTAAAGTTTGGAAGGTAGGAGGCGACATACTGGGAGAAGTAAACCTGGGAGTACCGGGCGTGAGTCGTGCTTAGGTAGCTCAGCTGGGAGAGCACTTGCCCGCGAAAGGCAAAGGTCCCGAGTTCGAGTCTCGGTCGGGCACACAGTTTTAATCTGCCAGGAAGTTTCATATGAGAAATCGGTTGGAAACTTTCCTCATGTCAGCACGTTGTAGATGTCGCCACCGGCGCCAACCTTGTATGAATTCTCTGAAAAGCTAATCATTTGCATATCACAGTATCTTCTTCCTGTCGGTTAAATTTCGTGTCTGTAGCGCGTCATCTTTGTGGTGTAGCAATTTTAATGGCTAGTAGTGTATGTTAGCTTGCCATAGGTGGTTATGACCCAGCTAGGAGAGTCTTTGGCCACTTATGCTTCCACCTATGGTTATGATAATAGCTTCCCAGAGTAAGGATGATAGGATTGCTCGAGTGTCTCTCCTGTATACTCGTGTGGCGTGTTTTTGAATACTTCCTTGAGGGTTTCAAGGCGGTATTCATTGTGAAGATTCACGGTGCGTGTGTAGCGTGAAGCGTTGCTAATCATGCGTAGCACTTTGTTCTGTAAGAGCTACGTATCCCCAGGCGGGAGCTGCGTACGTCATCAGAGGTCTAATCAGTGTCATGTACATGGACCTCTCCACCCTCCTATTCAGTGTGCTTTCCTTGTTGAGCCTCGCGTATAACCTTTTGGAAACAGCAACAAGTCCACAAGTCGTAATCAGTATTTTTTTTCCACCGGTTGCTCTCTTCAGGTGGACAAGACCGTCATCAGAATATATAGTTTAAAGTTGGCTGACTGCACTATAGATTAAGCTGGCTGTAGTATTAAGTATACGTTTAAAATACAGCAGTAAATGATGACTTTGACGCTGTCAACGTCGTCATTTACTACAGTGCTTCCCAAAGTAAATTTAAGTACTATAGTACAGCCAGCTTAATATTTAACTTTAAACAGGATACTCTGATGACGCTCTTGTTCATTTGAAGAGGTAAATAAAAAAATGCTAAGTACTACTTGCGAAGTAGATTTTAAGAAAGCGTCCACCAGGAGAGCCTGAGGATCTGCCTAAAGGACTTCACGGTAAATGATGACAACCAAAACAGTTGCAGGATAAAAGATTTATTAAAATTCTTGACCACGGTTTCGGCATATATAAATATACCTTCATCAGAAGTAAAACACCTAAAATTAAATCCTGCAATGGAGATTCTAAAGGTGGCAGGGGTAAAATACAGGGAGCGAATGGCTATTTACAATTTGTACAGAAACCAGATGGCAGTTATAAGAGTCGAGGGACATGAAAGGGAAGCAGTGGTTGGGAAGGGAGTAAGACAGGGTTGTAGCCTCTCCCCGATGTTATTGAATCTGTATATTGAGCAAGCAGTAAAGGAAACAAAAGAAAAATTCGGAGTAGGTATTAAAATCCATGGAGAAGAAATAAAAACTTTGAGGTTCGCCGATGACATTGTAATTCTGTCAGAGACAGCAAAGGACTTGCAAGAGCAGTTGAACGGAATGGATGGTGTCTTGAAGGGAGGATATAAGATGGACATCAACAAAAGCAAAACGACGATAATGGAATGTAGTCGAACTAAGTCGAGTGATGTTGAGGGTATTAAATTAGGAAATGAGACACTTAAAGTAGTACAGGAGTTTTGCTATTTGGGGAGCAAAATAAGTGATGAAGGTCGAAGTAGAGAGGATATAAAATGTAGACTGGCAATGGCAAGGAAATCGTTTCTGAAGAAGAGAAATTTGTTAACATCGAGTATAGATTTAAGTGTCAGGAAGTCATTTCTGAAAGTATTTGTATGCAGTGTAGCCATGTATGGAAGTGAAACATGGACGGTAAATAGTTTGGACAAGAAGAGAATAGAAGCTTTCGAAATGTGGTGCTACAGAAGAATGCTGAAGATTAGATGGGTAGATCACATAACTAATGAGGACGTACTGAATAGGATTGGGGAGAAGAGGAGTTTGTGGCACAACTTGACCAGAAGAAGGGATCGGTTGGTAGGACATGTTCTGAGGCATAAGGGATCACCAATTTAGTATTGGAGGGCAGCGTGGAGGGTAAAAATCGTAGAGGGAGACCAAGAGATGAATACACTAAGCAGATTCAGAAGGATGTAGGTTGCAGTAGGTACTGGGAGATGAAGAAGGTTGCACAGGATAGAGTAGCATGGAGAGCTGCATCAAATCAGTCTCAGGACTGAAGACCACAACAACAACATGGAGATTAATAAAACAATTGTGCCAAAGGCGTCGTCAGTAGTTAAAACATGATCTCCATTTACACAACGTGATTACGGAAAGAGGGTCGATGCGAACACAGCGTAGCATCAGTACTTCGCCTGTTTTGGCTGTCATCATTTACCGTGAAGAATTTCAACACTTGCTGTTTCAGCCATGTTTAAAATCTTGGTCTAAAGGAGTTTGGAATACCTAAGAAACTCGTCAACCTAGTTGGAATTTGTCTCACTGATTCAAAAGGGAAAGTGAAGCTCGGGGACCAGCTCACGGAAAGCTTTAACATGAACACAGGGTTGAGACAAGGAGATGGTGTGTCACCGGTATTGTTCAACATGACACTTGAAAACATTGTAATGTCTCTTGCAGCGGTCTCTCCGCGATATTTACAGAAATTTTATAAATCATATAACTCAGTACATATCTCGAAATATCTCTTCTTATCTTACCGATTATCAAGGCAAAGTAGTTTCAAGCCCAATTATTCCTTGGAGCGTCCATTTACTACATGGAATAGCTTCTCTGCTATCTATGTTTTCTCTTAGGAAAAAGAATAGAGGACTTCTTGCCGATTAGTCGTAAAAGAAGGATGTATATGTATGTATTGTTGAGCTAGTCGCCATCTTGATGAGATTCTGTACGAGAAGGAATTTAATACATGAACTAAACTAAAGTAAGTGTGTTCGCGTGTTATTTAACTGATTATTACTGACAGTGTCTGCTTACTACGCTGTGTTGCACGGGATCAGTGGGGAACGTCTGATTTACACTGGACGAACCTGCCGTTTTGGACGCTCAAGATATCCAGTTTATTACTTTCAATAAATGGGCTAACACCGTCTTACCAGCAGATCTCCGGTCTTCCCCATGTGATCACCGAAAGTTAATAATTATTACAAATGTTTCCAGGAGATCGACTGACAATTTTCGTCGCACCGAGACTTCGAAATTGCTTCACTGCCTTATGGAATTTAAGTTAAGCTTAATTTAATCAGGATAGAACAGTATTGAACTGTGTGAATGTGATAAGCCTGCTTTGTCAATGAAAATTCCCTTAATATACGCATGTTTTTACTATCCTGATCAGTGAAGCTAAATCAGGCCGGTGTGAGAGAGGTTTTTAAATTTTAGATCCCATACAAAATATATATTACAACATAATGAGAGAAGTCTCTCGTAAAAGCTTCGAGGGTATTGAAGTAGAGGGTGAGAAAATCACACATCACGCGTTTGCTGATGATGTGGCCCTGTTGTCCAGATCTAAGGAGGAATTAATGCGGATGAGTGAAAGCGTGGAGGCGGAAGCAAGCAAAATTGGACTCCTTGTGAATGAATCAAAGACGGAATACCTCGTGATAAGCAGGACCCATGCTTATTCAAGAGACCCACTCCAGCCTTTGATAGTCGGAAACGGATCCTACAAAAGGGTTCGTGAATTTAAACATCTGGGGGTAATCTTTGACGGAGCATGTGAAGCAGAAATCAAAGCGAGGATCCAAGCCGCCAACCAATCATACTTTGGTCTCAGTCAGCTTCTTGCATAGACTGGTCTCTCGAGGAATTTCAGACTCCAGCTGTATAAAATAATGATTCAACCCGCAGTACTGTATGGTTGTGAAACTTGGAGTGTCCGGAAAAAAGACTTGAACTATCTTCTTGTTTTCGAGTGGAAAGTCTTAAGGAGGGTCTTTGGTCTAGTACAAGATGAAATCATTGGAGAACGGAGGATCAGACATGATTGTGAACTAGACGAAATGTACAATAGATCAAACATTGTAGGACTGAAGAGAACCAAGCGCCTTATATATGAAGGGCTTATTTCAACAGTGGTACAAGCCCATTTTTGTTCATTCTGAGATACAGAGTCCTAACGTTACATGAGCGCTGAAAAATCTGCAGTTTAGGTACCAGAAATATTCAAGTATATATACAAGTATATATACTTGTATATATACTTGAATATTTCTGGTACCTCAACTGCAGATTTTTCAGCGCTCATGTAACGTTAGGACTCTGTATCTCAGAATGAACAAAAATGGACTTGTACCACTGTTGAAATAAGCCCTTTATATATATATATATATATATATATATATATATATATATATATATATATATATATATATATATATATATTCCTGGAAATTGAAATAAGAACACCGTGAATTCATTGTCCCAGGAAGGAGAAACTTTATTGACACATTCCTGGGGTCAGATACATCACATGATCACACTGACAGAACCACAAGCACATAGACACAGGCAACAGAGCATGCACAATGTCGGCACTAGTACAGTGTATATCCACATTTCGCAGCAATGCAGGCTGCTATTCTCCCATGGAGACGATCGTAGAGATGCTGGATGTAGTCCTGTGGAACGGCTTGCCATGCCATTTCCACCTGGCGCCTCAGTTGGACCAGCGTTCGTGCTGGACGTGCAGACCGCGTGAGACGACGCTTCATCCAGTCCCAAACATGCTCAATGGGGGACAGATCCGGAGATCTTGCTGGCCAAGGTAGTTGACTTACACCTTCTAGAGCACGTTGGGTGGCACGGGATACATGCGGACGTGCATTGTCCTGTTGGAACAGCAAGTTCCCTTGCCGGTCTAGGAATGGTAGAACGATGGGTTCGATGACGGGTTGGATGTACCGTGCACTATTCAGTGTCCCCTCGACGATCACCAGTGGTGTACGGCCAGTGTAGGAGATCGCTCCCCACACCATGATGCCGGGTGTTGGCCCTGTGTGCCTCGGTCGTATGCAGTCCTGATTGTGGCGCTCACCTGCACGGCGCCAAACACGCATACGACCATCATTGGCACCAAGGCAGAAGCGACTCTCATCGCTGAAGACGACACGTCTCCATTCGTCCCTCCATTCACGCCTGTCGCGACACCACTGGAGGCGGGCTGCACGATGTTGGGGCGTGAGCGGAAGACGGCCTAACGGTGTGCGGGACCGTAGCCCAGCTTCATGGAGACGGTTGCGAATGGTCCTCGCCGATACCCCAGGAGCAACAGTGTCCCTAATTTGCTGGGAAGTGGCGGTGCGGTCCCCCACGGCACTGCGTACGATCCTACGGTCTTGGCGTGCATCCGTGCGTCGCTGCGGTCGGGTCCCAGGTCGACGGGCACGTGCACCTTCCGCCGACCACTGGCGACAACATCGATGTACTGTGGAGAGCTCACGCCCCACGTATTGAGCAATTCGGCGGTACGTCCACCCGGCCTCCCGCATGCCCACTATACGCCCTCGCTCAAAGTCCGTCAACTGCACATACGGTTCACGTCCACGCTGTCGCGGCATGCTACCAGTGTTAAAGACTGCGATGGAGCTCCGTATGCCACGGCAAACTGGCTGACACTGACGGCGGCGGTGCACAAATGCTGCGCAGCTAGCGCCATTCGACGGCCAACACCGCGGTTCCTGGTGTGTCCGCTGTGTCGTGCGTGTGATCATTGCTTGTACAGCCCTCTCGCAGTGTCCGGAGCAAGTATGGTGGGTCTGACACACCGGTGTCAATGTGTTCTTTTTTCCATTTCCAGGAGTATATATATATATATATATATATATATATATATATATATATATATATATATATATATGGACTTGCTATATTATCTGCAAGACTCTTCATTGGTGATTGTGTACCTGCACAGTCACAACAGATGGCTGCTGGTCATTTCTACAAGGACTACAGTGGGTCTACACCTTTGCTGACTCACCATTACCATTATTTCTACAAGGACTGCAGTGGGTCTGCACCACTGGTGGACCACCAATACCACAATCTCTACCAGGACTACAGTGGGTCTACTCTGTGATGACCTACCTACCAATACTCTTCAAAACTTCGACTGACTCTGCTGTGGGTTTGCTCTGTTGTGGCCCATTACCTGTCAGCATGTCAAGAGTCAGCACTGTCTTTCCGTTGGAAGGACAACACCACTTCTTCAAGACTGCATGGAAATCCACTATTTCTGTGTGCAATTTCTTTTACTAATGAGACTTTGTGAAAAAAACTGTAATTACTATTATGATGAATGATCAGGACTATCTTTATGGACTGTGAGAAAATTTTAGCTTTTGACCAACATTGTATCAATAAGTGTGTGCATTTGATTTCTTTGTTATTGTAATTACGATTATGAAAAATTTTAACAAAAATGTATTGCCCAGTGCCCAAAACAATTTGTAAAATTTTTTGTGGGGAGCATGGGGGCTATGTAAGTAGGCTGTTTAGGTTTTTTTTTTGGTAACGCCACCTCTGTATGAAAATCACTGGCTGTGCTGTGTGCAGTCTGTGGCTGCTTTGCATTGTTGTAATACTCGCCATTGTAGTGTTAGGCAGCTGGCTGTGAACAGCGCGTAGCGTTGCGTTGTTGGAGGTGAGCCGCCAGCAGTGGTGGATGTGGGGAGAGATATGGCGGAGTTTTGTAATTTGTCATGAACTGCTATATATATTATGACTATTAAGGTAAATACATTGTTTGTTCTCTATTAAAATCTTTCATTTGCTAACTATCCCTATCAGTAGTTAGTGCCTTCAGTAGTTTGAATCTTTTATTTAGCTGGCAGTAGTGGCGCTCGCTGTATTGCAGTAGTTCGAGTAACCAAGATTTTTGTGAGGTAAGCGATTTGTGAAATGCATAGGTTAATGTTAGTCAGGGCCATTCTTTTGTAGGGATTTTTGAAAGTCAGATTGCGTTGCGCTAAAAAAATATTGTGTATCAGTTTAAGGACAGTCGTGTATAATTGTTGAAAGGGGAAGTTTCATATATATATATATATATATATATATATATATATATATATATATATATATATATATATAAAGGGCTTATTTCAACAGTGGTACAAGTCCATTTTTGTTCATTCTGAGATACAGAGTCCTAACGTTACATGAGCGCTGAAAAAATTATATATATATATATATATATATATATATATATATATATATATATATATATATATATATATATAAAGGGCTTATTTCAACAGTGGTACAAGTCCATTTTTGTTCATTCTGAGATACAGAGTCCTAACGTCTAATTGCCACTTCCTACGCTAAGCACGAGTCCTCTACAGGTCTTTCTGTACTTTGCCACGCTATTCAAGTAGCAACGCTAGAATAGCGTGGCAAAGTACAGAAAGACCTGTAGAGGACTCGTGCTTAGCGTAGGAAGTGGCAATTGCCATTTTGCATAAAGAAATGTTACGTATTAATCATAAATAGGCAGGAAACTCTTTTATTGTGGAAGATCACTGGAAAAGGGTTACTTCCACACAATATCTAGGAGTATGTGTACGGAGTGGTTTAAAGTGGAACGACCACATAAAAACAGTCGTAGGTAAGGTAGTTGGCAAATTCCAGGCTGAGATACACTGGAAGAATCTTCGAGAAAAGCAGTCCATCAACAAAGGAAGCAGCTCACAAAACACTCGTCCGACCAGTACTTGAATATTCCTCTTCAGTCTGGGATCCGTATCTGTGATGGTTGATAAAGCAAATAAAGGAGATTCAAAGAAGAGCAGCACGTTTCGTCACAGGTTCATTTAGCAAGCACGAAAGCGTCACAGAGGTGCTCAGCCAACTCAAGTGGCAGACGCTGCAAGAGAGGAGTTGTGTATCACGAGGAACTCTTCAGTTATTATAAAGTTCTGAGAGCGTGAGTTCCTAGAAGAGTCAACCAACCAATGTATTGTTTCCTCCTAAGTGTACCTCCCGAGGAGACCATCAAGATAAAATCGGAGAGATTCGGGTCCACACGTAGGTTTAGCAGCGATCGTTCTTGTCTCGAATCATTCGCGACTGAAACGGGAAAAGGGGGAAACGACACTAGTACTCATAGTACTCATAGTACTCTCTGCCACACACACCGCGAGGAGATGTGTGGAGTATAGATGTAAATGCAGATGTAGGTGAACCTCACTAATGTCAGTTGCGCACAAAATTCTTTCCCAGTGTCTTCTCGACAGAGCCGGCCGGTGTGCCCGTGCGGTTCTAGGCGCTTCAGTCTGGAACCGCGTGACAGCTACGGTCGCAGGTTCGAATCCTGCCTCGGGCATGGATGTGTGTGATGTCCTTAGGTTAGTTAGGTTTAAGTAGCTCTAAGTTCTAGGCGATTGATGACCTCAGAAGTTAAGTCGCATAGTGCTCAGAGCCATTTTCTTCTCGACAGAAGACATAATCAGTTCCAACCAAAAATTGTTAGGAATCAGACTAGGCCGTTAGTGTCCATAGCAGATCTTGGACTTAAAGCTAATCCTAAGACATCAGAGAATTTGCACCGAAAATTTAGTCTCCAAATTTCGAAAAAAAAAGAAAAAAAGAAAAAGAAACGTGTCAACCAGTTGACCGTGAAGCACTCTTCCAAATATTGAAAGAACAAGGTCTATGTCTGAAAACACTTGCAATTACAAAACAGACACTGACAGACAAAGTCCAAGGCTAAATCTGAGAAGGAAAGGCAACGAGGTGGACTGTCTCCGTTACTTTTCAACTGCGCCCTTGGGAAAGTGTAACAAGAACAGCGCAAAGAGAAATCAATCCTCAAAACTGACCAACCAATCGCTTTAGAAAGAAGCAAATTATCTACAGATTGCCTAGCATTCACAGACGATTCGAAAAGCTGAGCTCGCGACATTTTCCCGACACAAAATAAGACTCAACTCTTGAAGGAAACTGCAGAAAAAGTCAGTCTCCAGATATCTACTGTAAACACAGAATACGTAACATGCAACAAACAAGTACCAAAATTCATGAACACGAAATATACCAAAATTGAACAAGTCCTACAATTTATTTCGTTGGAACTACTCAGGATAATGGAATCTAAACAAAAGCAAACGAAATTAGACGCGAAGGGATGGAAACTGCATACCGACTTACCCAAAATATCTGCAACAAGAAATGAATATTCAAGCGCACAGTAACTGGAATGCCTCTATGGATCGGAAACGCTAACATTGAAGCGGAAACCCTCTGAACAAGGGCACTCAATGCTTGAAATCGGTTAACGAAATAAAATATATTTGGTGCAACTGCATGCCGGTTACTTCAGTTAATAGAATAATAGACACTTAAATATTGAGTGAAACGAATGCAAAATGGTAAGAAAAATTCTAAGCGCGGAACTTGTAGACAAGCAATACCGACTCGGAGGCAAAGGGGAAATCAGAGAATAGTGTCATTACAAGACGGAGGTTAAGATTCTGTGCACACATTAAAAGAAGGAACCCGGACAGGCATAGAAAACAAACAGTCGAATTCTTTGACAACAGGAACAAAAGCCAAAACGGACATGATCAAATGGATTGGCGAAATTAAAATTGATGCAAAATTGACAGGAATAACATTTGGAGGCCAAAAATTCACAAATCACAGTCTGGCTAAGGAGGAAAATCAACGAAGAAGACTGGAGATAAAGGAAACCCACGGGAAGCGAATAAGAGAAATATTGTAACTGTTTCGTGTACTCCCAATCGTCTTTTTTTTTTTAGTCACCAATATCCTGCCTGTGCCAACCTCTTATCTAGGCGTAGCACTTGCAATCTACGTCCTCAATTACTTGCTGGATGTATTCCAATCTCTCTCTTCCTCTGTAGTTTTTGCCCTCTTAGCTCCCTTTAGTACCAGGGAAGTAATTCAAAATGGTTCAAATGGCTCTGAGCACTATGGGACTCAACTGTTGTGGTCATCAGTCCCATAGAACTTAGAACTACTTAAACCTAACTAACCTAAGGACATCACACACATCCATGCCCGAGGCAGGATTCGAACCTGCGACCGTAGCAGTCGCACGGTTCCGGACTGCGCGCCTAGAACCGCGAGACCACCGCAGCCGGCCCAGGGAAGTAATTCCCTGATGTCTTAGCAGATGTCCTATCATCCTTCTCCTTGTCAATATTTTCCACATATTCCTTTCCTCTCCGATTCTGCGCAGAACCTCCTCATTCCCTACCTTATCAATCCACCAAATTTTTGACATTCGTCTGTAACACCACATCTCCAATGCTTCGATTCTTTTCTGATCCAGTTTTCTGATGGTCCATGTTTCACTATCATACAATGCTGTCCTCCAGACATACATTCTCAGAAATTTCATTCTCAGAAATTTCTTCCTCAAATTAAGATGTTTGATACTAGTGGACTTCTCTTGTCCAGGAACGCCCTTTCTGCCAGTGCCAGCCTGCTTTTTATGCCCTTGCTCCATCCGTCATTAGTTATTTTGCTGCCTAGGGAGTAGAATTCCTTAACTTCATCTATTTCGTAACCATCAATCCTGATGTTAATTTTCTCGCTGTTCTGATTTCCTCGATTTACTCTCAATTCATATTCTGTACTCATTAGACTGTTCATTCCGTTCAGCAGATCATGTAATTCTTCTTCACTTCCACTCAGGATAGGAATGTCATCAGCGAATCGTATCATTGATATCCTTTCACCATGAATTTTAATTCCACTCCTGAACCTTTCTTTTATTTCAAATATTGCTTCTTCGATGTACAGACTGAACAGTAGGGGTGAAAGTCTGCACCCCTGTCTTACACCCGTTTAAATCCGAGCACTTTGTTCTTGGTCATCCACTCTTAATATTCTCTCTTCGCTCTTGTACATATTATATATAATCCGTTCTCCCTATAGCTTACACCTATTTTTCTCAGGATTTCGAACATCTTGCACCATTTTACATTGTCGAACGCTTCTTCCAGGTCGACAAATCCAATGAACGTGTCTTGATTTTTCTTTAATCTTGTTTCCATTACCAGCCGCAACGTCAGAATTGTCTCTCTGGTGCCTTTACCTTCCTGAAGCTAAACTGATCACCTAACACATCCTCAATTTTCGTTTCCACTCTTATGTATATTATTCTTGTCAGTAACTTAGATGCATGATCTGTTAATCTGATTGTGTGATAAATGTCAGCTCTTGTAGTCTTTGGAATTGTGAATGATATTTTTCCGGAAGTCAGATGGTATGCCGCCACTCATACTTTCTACATACCAACGTAAATAGTCGTTTTGCTGCCACTTCCCCCAATGATTTTAGAAATTCTGTTGGAATATTATCCTCTACTCCTGTCTTATTTGATCTTAAGTCCTTCAAACCTCTTTTAAATTCTGATTCTAACACTGGATCTCCTACATCTTCTAAATCGACTCCTGTTTCTTCTTCTCTCACATTAGACAAATCTTCCCCCTTATAGAGGCCTTCAATGTACACTTTCCATCTATCTGCTCTCTCCTCTGCATTTAATAGTGGAATTCCCGTTGCACTCTTAATGTTACCACCGTTTCTTTTAACGTCACCAAAGGTTGTTTTGACTTTCCTGTATGCTGATTCTGTCCTTCCGACCATCATTCCTTTTTCGATTTCTTCACATTTTTCATCTTCCCCCATGAACCATGGACCTTGCCGTTGGTGGGGAGGCTTGCGTGCCTCAGCGATACAGATGGCCGTACCGTAGGTGCAACCACAACGGAGGTGTATCTGTTGAGAGGCCAGACAAACGTGTGGTTCCTGAAGAGGGGCAGCAGCCTTTTCAGTAGTTGCAGGGGCAACAGTCTGGATGATTGACTGATCTGGCCTTGTAACATTAACCAAACGGCCTTGCTGTGCTGGTACTGCGAACGGCTGAAAGCAAGGGGAAACTACAGCCGTAATTTTTCCCGAGGACATGCAGCTTTACATGCAGCTTTACTGTATGATTAAATGATGATGGCGTCCTCTTGGGTAAAATATTCCGGAGGTAAAATAGTCCCCCATTCGGATCTCCGGACGGGGACTACTCAAGAGGACGTCGTTATCAGGAGAAAGAAAACTGGCAATCTACGGATCGGAGCGTGGAATGTCAGATCCCTTAATCGGGCAGGTAGGTCAGAAAATTTAAAAAGGGAAATGGATAGGTTAAAGTTAGATATAGTGGGAATTAGTGAAGTTCGGTGGCAGGAGGCACAAGACTTTTGGTCAGGTGATTACAGGGTTATAAATACAAAATCAAATAGAGGTAATGCAGGAGTAGGTTTAATAATGAATAAAAAAATAGGAGTGCGGGTTAGCTACTACAAACAGCATAGTGAACGCATTATTGTGGCCAAGATAGACACAAAGCCCATGCCTACTACAGTAGTACAAGTTTATATGCCAACTAGGTCTGCAGATGATGAAGAAATTGATGAAATGTATGACGAGATAAAAGAAATTATTCAGCTAGTGAAGGCAGACGAAAATTTAATAGTCATGGGTGACTGGAATTCGTCAGTAGGAAAAGGGAGAGAAGGAAACATAGTAGGTGAATATGGATTGGGGGGAAGAAATGAAAGAGGAAGCCGCCTTGTAGAATTTTGCACAGAGCATAACTTAATCATAGCTAACACTTGGTTCAAGAATCATAAAAGAAGGTTGTATACCTGGAAGAATCCTGGAGATACTAATAGGTATCAGACAGATTATATAATGGTAAGACAGAGATTTAGGAACCAGGTTTTAAATTGTAAGACATTTCCAGGGGCAGATGTGGATTCTGACCACAATCTATTGGTTATGAACTGCAGATTGAAACTGAAGAAACTGCAAAAAGGTGGGAATTTAAGGAGATGGGACCTGGATAAACTGAAAGAACCAGAGGTTGTAGAGAGTTTCAGGGAGAGCATAAGGGAACAATTGACAGGAATGGGGGAAAGAAATACAGTAGAAGAAGAATGGGTAGCTCTGAGGGATGAAGTAGTGAAGGCAGCAGACGATCAAGTAGGTAAAAAGACGAGGGCTAATAGAAATCCTTGGGTAACAGAAGAAATATTGAATTTAATTGATGAAAGGAGAAAATACAAAAATGCAGTAAATGAAACAGGCAAAAGGGAATACAAACGTCTCAAAAATGAGATCGACAGAAAGTGCAAAATGGCTAAGCAGGGATGGCTAGAGGACAAATGTAAGGATGTAGAGGCTTGTCTCACTAGGGGTAAGATAGATACTGCCTACAGGAAAATTAAAGAGAACTTTGGAGAGAAGAGAACCACTTGTATGAATATCAAGAGCTCAGATGGCAACCCAGTTCTAAGCAAAGAAGGGAAGGCAGAAAGGTGGAAGGAGTATATAGAGGGTTTATACAAGGGCGATGTACTTGAGGACAATATTATGGAAATGGAAGAGGATGTAGATGAAGATTAAATGGGAGATAAGATACTGCGTGAAGAGTTTGACAGAGCACTGAAAGACCTGAGTCGAAACAAGGCCCCGGGAGTAGACAACATTCCATTAGAACTACTGATGGCCTTGGGAGAGCCACTCCTGACAAAACTCTACCATCTGGTGAGCAAGATGTATGAGACAGGCGAAATACCCACAGACTTCAAGAAGAATATAATAATTCCAATCCCAAAGAAGGCAGGTGTTGACAGATGTGAAAATTACCGAACTATCAGTTTAATAAGTCACAGCTGCAAAATACTGACGCGAATTCTTTACAGACGAATGGAAAAACTGGTAGAAGCGGACCTCGGGGAAGATCAGTTTGGATTCCGTAGAAATGTTGGAACACGAGAGGCAATACTAACCTTACGACTTATCTTAGAAGAAAGATTAAGAAAAGGCAAATCTACATTTCTAGCATTTGTAGACTTAGAGAAAGCTTTTGACAACGTTAACTGGAATACTCTCTTACAAATTCTGAAGGTGGCAGGGGTAAAATACAGGGAGCGAAAGGCTATTTACAATTTGTACAGAAACCAGATGCAGTTATAAGAGTCGAGGGGCATGAAAGGGAAGCAGTGGTTGGGAAAGGAGTGAGACAGGGTTGTAGCCTCTCCCCGATGTTATTCAATCTGTATATTGAGCAAGCAGTAAAGGAAACAAAAGAAAAATTCGTAGTAGGTATTAAAATTCATGGAGAAGAAGTAAAAACTTTGAGGTTCGTCGATGACATTGTAATTCTGTCAGAGACAGCAAAGGACTTGGAAGAGCAGTTGAACGGAATGGACAGTGTCTTGAAAGGAGGATATAAGATGAATATCAACAAAAGCAAAACGAGGATAATGGAATGTAGTCAAATTAAATCGGGTGATGCTGAGGGGATTAGATTAGGAAATGAGACACTTAAAGTAGTAAAGGAGTTTTGCTATTTAGGGAGTAAAATAACTGATGATGGTCGAAGTAGAGAGGATATAAAATGTAGACTGGCAATGGCAAGGAAATCGTTTCTGAAGAAGAGAAATTTGTTAACATCGAGTATTGATTTAAGTGTCAGGAAGTCGTTGCTAAAAATATTTGTATGGAGTGTAGCCATGTATGGAAGTGAAACATGGACGATAACCAGTTTGGACAAGAAGAGAATAGAAGCTTTCGAAATGTGGTGCTACAGAAGAATGCTGAAGATAAGGTGGGTAGATCACGTAACTAATGAGGAGGTATTGAATAGGATTGGGGAGAAGAGAAGTTTGTGGCACAACTTGACTAGAAGAAGGGATCGGTTGGTAGGACATGTTTTAAGGCATCAAGGGATCACAAATTTAGCATTGGAGGGCAGCGTGGAGGGTAAAAATCGTAGAGGGAGACCAAGAGATGAATACACTAAGCAGATTCAGAAGGATGTAGGTTGCAGTAGGTACTGGGAGATGAAGAAGTTTGCACAGGATAGAGTAACATGGAGAGCTGCATCAAGCCAGTCTCAGGACTGAAGACCACAACAACAACAACACATTTTTCATGTAGACATTTCGTCTTAGCTTCCCTGCACTTCCTATTTATTTCATTCTTCAGCGACTTATATTTCTGTGTTCCTCGGTTTCCTGGAACATTTTTGTACTCTGATCAGTTGAAGTATTTCTTCTGTTACCCATGGTTTCTTCGCAGTTACCTTCTTTGTACCTATGTTTTTCTGTCCAACTTCTGTGATGGCCCTCTTTAGAGATGTCCATTCCTCTTCAACCGTACTGCCTAGTAAGCTATTCCTTACTGCTGTACTTATAGCCTTGGAGAACTCCATGCGTATCGCGTCATTCCTTAGTACTTCTGCATTCCACTTCTTTTCGTATTGATGTTTCCTGACTAATGTCTGAAACTCCATCCCACTCTTCACCACTACTATGTTGTGATCTAAGTCTATATATGCTCCTGGGTACGCCTGAAATCTGATTTCGGCATCCCTGTCTGACCATGATGTAACTAAAATGAAATCTTCCCACATCACTCGATCTTTTCCAAGTATACCTCCTCCTCTTGTGATTCTTGAACAGAGTATTCGCTATTACTAGCTGAAACTTGTTACAATACTCAATTAGTTTTTCTCCTCTCTCATTCCTTGTCCCAAACCCATATTCTCCTGTAACCTTTTCTTCTACTCCTTCCCATAAAACTGCATTCCAGTCTCCCATGACTATTAGTTTTTCGTCTCCCTTTACATGCCGTAGTACCCTCATTTACATGGGAACTATCTTTGTCAGTGTTCATTTGCTGCCGATTCTGTTAAGAACAACCCTATGACTGAACTGTTCACAGTAACACACTCTCTGTCTTACCTTCCTATTCATAACGTGTCCTACTGCCGTTAACCGGCCGCTGTCCCCAGACACTAGTTGGAAACTAGTGTCTGAAACCATTATCCACCAAGGAAAAAGAGCATTCGTAGGAAACAAGACCTTTCTAGGCAGCAGGTAGCTCCATCTTCTCCGCTGGAGATGGTGGCAAACAGTCGCGACCAAATGGTTAAAATGGCTCTGAGCACTATGGGACTTAACATCTGAGGTCATCAGTCCCCTATAACTTAGACCTTCTTAAACCTAACTAACCTAAAGGACAGCACACACATCCATGCCAGAGGCAGGATTCGAACCTGCGACCGTAGCAGTCGCGGTTCCAGACTGAAGCGCCTAGAACCGCTCGGCCACAACGTGTCGCGATCACTGAATAAGAAATAACATTGCGAGACTCTCCTCATACGGCCCGTCAGCGTACAATGTCACGTTTGCTGCAGTGGGGGGGGGGGGGGGGGGTAGCCTAGTGGCAGGCGCCACATCCTCTAAGTTCGACGCTGTGTAACATCGTTGGATGACTTTTCCAGACTTATGTTCCTATCCTCAATTTGTTCCTGAAGACACCCTCTACAACCCCTCGAAGTCTATGCCCTGTATACTGCTCAACCCACCATTTAACCAGCATCCCCACCGAATACTGCTGCAAGGCAGCTATAGTCGATACTCACCCACAGCCTGCAAGGCGACGTATCGTATTGAGTGTATACTATTTCTGCAGAAACATATAATGTACTGAAATAGGAAGGGTGTGCGAAAAGTGATGAGACTCACAATGCTGCAAACTATCTGGTAACGCTGTGTTGTTCTACTTTTGTAGACCTGTGTGTTCATCGCTCCCACATGCTCAAGTTTCAGCTCCGTACAGCCATCATGTAATTTTGAGAGCGCCATCAGTAAAATTGTGTTTTTGTCACATACAGACATCAAAAAAAGTTTTGCATCACCCCAGTTCCCAGACGTTCTGAAGATAGGCGTTGACTGTGGATATTGTGTCACAGACACAGTCTCTTTGGCTGTTCAGAGATGTCACTAATCTCGCCCAAAGGTGTAAACAAAAAAATGGTTCAAATGGCTCTGAGCACTATGGGACAACAGCTGAAGTCATCAGCCCCCTAGAACTAGTTAAACCTAACTAACCTAAGGACACCGCACACATCCATGCCCGAGGCAGGACTCGAACCTGCGACCGTAGCTGTCGCGCGGTTCCAGACTGAAGTGCCTAGAACCGCTCGGCCAAAAGTTGTAAACAACCATGCATGAGCAGCGCCTATTAGACGGAGTAGTCCCCCATTCGAATCTCCGGGAGGGGACTGCCAAGGGGGAGGTTACCATGAGAAAAAGATTGAATAATCAACGAAAGGATAACGTTCTACGAGTCGGGGCGTGGAATGTCAGAAGCTTGAACGTGGTAGGGAAACTAGAAAATCTGAAAAGGGAAATGCAAAGGCTCAATCTAGATATAGTAGGGGTCAGTGAAGTGAATTGGGAGGAAGAAAAGGATTTCTGATCAGACAGGTAATATCAACAGCAGCAGAAAATGGTATAACAGGTGTAGGATTCGTTATGAATAGGAAGGTAGGGCAGAGGGTGTGTTACTGTGAACAGTTCAGTGACCGGGTTGTTCTAATCAGAATCGACAGCAGACCAACACCGACAACGATATTTCAGTTATACATGCCGACGTCGCAAGCTGAAGATGAACAGATAGAGAAAGTGTATGAGGATATTGAAAGGGTAATGCAGTATGTAAAGGGGGACGAAAATCTAATAGTCACGGGAGACTGGAATGCAGTTGTAGGGGAAGGAGTAGAAGAAAAGGTGACAGGAGAATATGGGCTTGGGACAAGGAATGAAAGAGGAGAAAGACTAATTGAGTTCTGTAACAAGTTTCAGCTAGTAATAGCGAATACCCTGTTCAAGAATCACAAGAGGAGGAGGTATACTTGGAAAAGGCCGGGAGATACGGGAAGATTTCAATTAGATTACATCATGGTCAGACAGAGATTCCGAAATCAGATACTGGATTGTAAGGCGCACTCAGGAGCAGATATAGACTCAGATCACAATATAGTAGTAATGAAGAGTAGGCTGAAGTTCAAGACATTAGTCAGGAAGAATCAATACGCAAAGAAGTGGGATACGGAAGTACTAAGGAATGACGAGATACGTTTGAAGTTCTCTAACGCTATAGATACAGCAATAAGGAATAGCGCAGTAGGCAGTACAGTTGAAGAGGAATGGACATATCTAAAAAGGGCCATCACAGAAGTTGGAAAGGAAAAGATAGGTACAAAGAAGATTGTAAGAGGTCCGAGCAGATGTAATTTCGATGTATTGCTCATGCGCTGCCTGCCTGCAGTAGGAACTGTGTAGCTGTAGCAGTAAGTTGTTGCTAGTCTGGAGTCTGCTCTGGTTTGGTCCGGTGTATCGTGTTGGCTGGCCCGGTCGCGGTGCAGCGATGTCGGTAAAAATCAGCCTCGCGCATATGTAGTAATGTTATCTCAAGTCCCATGTAAATGTTTTTTAAAAATCTCGTAACAATAATCTTTCTCATAAAGTAACTTTTAACAACAATTCATTTCAATTTAAAGAATTTACTAATTTCTCCCATCCATGATCATCCCGATTATTGCAATAGAAAAATCAGTTGCTTCCTTTCATAAATGACAGATAGGTCGGCCAGCATTGCACAGAGCTGTGCCGAAAAAAATTATTGTAAGAGCAGATATATCCGGCGACTTCATTGAGGTAAGAATTTTTCCTTTTTATATTCAGAATGATCTTTCAGGGCCATGACGCAGCACTGCTGTCGTCCAAAATTTACCAGGTTAAATTCACAGTGAATTATTGAAAAGTCATAAGTAAGCGACAGTTTAATTGAGAAGTTAGTTACATTGTATTATTACCAGGTTACTGAATTTATTTTTTTTATTGTGACGTTACACTGAATGTGCACGGCGTAATTATAATTTTATTGTTGAGAGGTTTAGTAATTTTTCTGTTTTGAGCTTACACTAAACGTGAATATTATTTATGTTAACATTTTCTGTTTTGAGGTTACGCTAAATGTGAATGAATTTTGAGCTTAGATTAAATCAGAAAGAATTTTGTGTGGAGGTTTATGTGAAAAGAATTTTGTAGGGAGGTTATAAATGGGAACGAATTTTGTGGGGAGATTAAATGTAATTGAATTTTGTGGGGAGGTTACACTGTGAAAGAATTTTGTTTTGAGGTTACACTAAATTAGAATCATATTCATATTATTTAAATAAATATTGTGGGGAGGTTACACTTGGCGACAACCGGCCAGGATCGTATTTTCTTTGTGGATTTCTGAAAAGTAGTCATATATCTGCTCTTATTTACTTAAGTGTAGTTTGCATCTGGCGCAACGCATTTACTAATTTGTCACTTTTTCTTTCACAGATCATCGGCAATTTATTGCTCTTTGTTATATTTGTGTTTGTTCCATTTCGCTTTGTCTTTGTTTCATTTTGTGCTTAATTTTCATTTGTGAAAAATGCCGCGAAAAACTGTTAACAGTACATCGCGATGTGCAATGAGTAAAAAAGCTGGCTTGAATAATTTGACCGATCATACTAGCGACAGTCAGTGTAATAGTGATAATCCTCTAATTACTGATAATCAGTGCATACCGACCACTAGTATTAAATCCTAATGATGGGCAAACAAATTCAATTATGTCCACAGTAAATTTAACAATTGATGACGCGGCACGTTCCGATACAATGATCGCTGCCCAGTTTGACACACCCGATTTGAAAAATTTACGTAACGAACAGATAATTGTTTCTAACGAAGGTGAACAATGTAGTCAGAACACCTCAGATTTATTTGATTCCGATGTAGTGACCAACAGTGCACGTCCGATTGGCAAACCTTTTCGCGAGTCAGACAATGACCAAATGGCTACACAAAACGTGACAATTGCAGGTACGCCATCACACAGCACAGAGAATACAGCAACTAATTTTGGCTGGGATCAAGTTGTAGCATTATTACTACAACTCAAGAAAGAACAAGACGACCTATTCAAACGACTTAATGAATCGTACACACAACTTAAGGGGCTCCGGAAAGGCTCAAAATCATGAAAAGTTCAATTTTTACTTTTTTGCGTTTTCTGAATCTGCATACTATTACCTTTTAATAGATATATAATTTATTCAATTCCGAAGACTACAACTATTTTTAAATTTTTTTTGAAATGTGTTCTACATGGGCGTGACCCACTGTGGCGCTGTTAAACTGCTGTCAAATGGTGTTATTATTAACGTCCGTGTTCATCAGGTACATTTTAGTGATGTGAGATAAAGTATGTGTTGTGGCTAACCTGTGATGGTTCAATATATATCGCTGGTGTGATTGTCGATTGTTTCATGTTTATTTACTCTGTCGTTATCTCGAAAATATTCGTAATTAATTCTGTTTCTTGAGTCTCTGTTTTGTTGAAGTATAATAATGAGTAAAAGTAAAGTTATTAGAAATCCTCTGAAGGCTTTTAAGAAAAGGAGAAATGTTGGAAAGCCAAAGGTATGTGTTATTACTGTAAACAATAAAGACGGTAACCAAGTGAGTGAACCTAACCTCTCAAGTACACCTGCCCATAGCAGTCAAAGTGGGAAAGAAAATACTTCACAGAAGAAGCTTGGTTCAATGAGTGAAAACTATGAATGTTTTATGGGCGAATCGGATGTGAATGAAATATTGGATATGTCGGTTCTCAAAGGAATTTTTTCAAACTGTGTAAGATGTATTCATTGTAGTGAAGTTGGTCTGGAACTCTCCATAATAAAGCACGTAGGAGTTGCTAGTGAAATACAACTGAAATGTGATAAGTGTTCATACATGACCACCTTTTGGAACAGTGTGGCAGTAACTGCAACTGAAGAAAATGGTAGCAAAATCTACGAACACAACAACGAGCGATGCTTGCTTTAGACAAGGAACGCCTTCGGGCTGCAGACAGGGCTGTAAAGAGTCTAGAAATACAAGCAAGAGTAAACAGGAGGAGGAACAAGAGGAAGCTGGAGGAGGAGTTTGCAGAGGATGAAGATAATCCATCCTATGGACCTGGAATGCACTAAAAAGTTAATCCAATCTTTGTCGCTCGATTCCCAAAATTTTTATTTTCTCATACTAATTACATGTTTTCTAAGGATCTTCCAAACATATTTGTTTCAAACTTTCAGTAAATGTTACACAGTACCTTCTGCATAATTTAACACAGCCTTTTTCCAAGAAACTGTATATTTTTGAATATATAAATAAAAAATTGCAAAAAAAATGTTGTGAATTTTGATTACAATTGGAAAAAAATCATCTTTAATAACTGAACTAAAATTTTGTAAAATCCCTGTGTTAAGTTGTAGCCCATATTCCAATAAATAATCTGTAAAAAGTTCAACTTCCTACCTCAAATACTTTGTGAGGAAAGATGTAATTTATAAGCGTTATTTTAACATTGCAAGTATAGGGCGTTCCGGAGCCCCTGAATGAAAAACAGGACAAACTTAATGAATCGTACAAGCAGCGTAATGAAAATCTCAAACAATGGAATGAAAAACTAAACAACAGTTTCAAACAGTCGAATGAAAAACACGACAACTTTAATGAACAGAACAAACCACTTAGTGAACCGCCTACAGCCGTTGCCGTGCAACGTCATGATACTAAAGAACAATTACGTGAGGAAATTAAGGCTTGTGCTAGGAATAGTAGCGAAGAGTTACGTGATACACGTGTAACCACAACGAAATTACTTAGAGATGAAAATAGTGCAGTCACTGAACAATGGTCTGAAAATGCAACACAGTTACGCGACGAGTTTAAATTAATGTCAGCAGAACTTTCACACACGCTGGATGCGGAAGTCGATAAGAGATTTGAACAACAGAACAGCCAAATTGACGAACGTTTTAAAGTGACAGAAATGAAAATTGTTTCACTCACTAACACGTCACAGCATACGCCACGTTCCCAACATTTGTCACACCCACACAGCCAGTATAATTTAGGTAATTTACAGAGAGTACGTGACTTAGATTCCGAACAGTCACTGACAAATAGATTGTCATACAATCCTAAACCTGTTCAAACATACAGAGACGACAATTTTGATTATAAGCACTTTCTATCCGTGAGAAAATTTAAGATATTTAATAATGACAGAACACAGATTCACTCTTTGTACTGGATACAACGATTTGCTTTTGCATTTTCAGCAGCTTGGCCTGTAATGTGGAAACTGGAATTGGATTGGATACAACAACATGCTTTTGAATTTTCACCGCCATTGCCTGTAACGCAGAAACTAAAACTTATTTGCAGCGCGTAATTGACCTCAGGGGATTCATTACGCTTGGATGAATATGTGCCGTAGCGTGCACAGGGCCCCGAGCCGTAATAGAGCTATTTCATCTTTAGTTTTCTGCACTGCTGCCTTCTCTTTTACTATCCTTTATATCTGTCAAAACAGCTCTTCAACTATCGATCTATCTAGAATTAGAAATGAATAAAGAAAACCCGATATGACAAGTTTTACCGAAAGTGACAGTTATCATTATACGCTCTTGAAATGACAACCACGAGAACGTTAATACCAGACAAAAGTTTAATCATCAGTATCATCAAAATTTTCAGCAATCGCAAACATACACTCCTGGAAATGGAAAAAAGAACACATTGACACCGGTGTGTCAGACCCACCATACTTGCTCCGGACACTGCGAGAGGGCTGTACAAGCAATGATCACACGCACGGCACAGCGGACACACCAGGAACCGCGGTGTTGGCCGTCGAAGGGCGCTAGCTGCGCAGCATTTGTGCACCGCCGCCGTCAGTGTCAGCCAGTTTGCCGTGGCATACGGAGCTCCATCGCAGTCTTTAACACCGGTAGCATGCCGCGACAGCGTGGACGTGAACCGTATGTGCAGTTGACGGACTTTGAGTGAGGGCGTATAGTGGGCATGCGGGAGGCCGGGTGGACGTACCGCCGAATTGCTCGACACGTGGGGCGTGAGGTCTCCACAGTACATCGATGTTGTCGCCAGTGGTCGGCGGAAGGTGCACGTGCCCGTCGACCTGGGACCGGACCGCAGCGACGCACGGATGCACGCCAAGACCGTAGGATCCTACGCAGTGCCGTAGGGGACCGCACCGCCACTTCCCAGCAAATTAGGGACACTGTTGCTCCTGGGGTATCGGCGAGGACCATTCGCAACCGTCTCCATGAAGCTGGGCTACGGTCCCGCACACCGTTAGGCCGTCTTCCGCTCACGCCCCAACATCGTGCAGCCCGCCTCCAGTGGTGTCGCGACAGGCGTGAATGGAGGGACGAATGGAGACGTGTCGTCTTCAGCGATGAGAGTCGCTTCTGCCTTGGTGCCAATGATGGTCGTATGCGTGTTTGGCGCCGTGCAGGTGAGCGCCACAATCAGGACTGTATACGACCGAGGCACACAGGGCCAACACCCGGCATCATGGTGTGGGGAGCGATCTCCTACACTGGCCGTACACCACTGGTGATCGTCGAGGGGACACTGAATAGTGCACGGTACATCCAAACCGTCATCGAACCCATCGTTCTACCATTCCTAGACCGGCAAGGGAACTTGCTGTTCCAACAGGACAATGCACGTTCGCATGTATCCCGTGCCACCCAACGTGCTCTAGAAGGTGTAAGTCAACTACCCTGGCCAGCAAGATCTCCGGATCTGTCCCCCATTGAGCATGTTTGGGACTGGATGAAGCGTCGTCTCACGCGGTCTGCACGTCCGGCACGAACGCTGGTCCAACTGAGGCGCCAGGTGGAAATGGCATGGCAAGCCGTTCCACAGGACTACATCCAGCATCTCTACGATCGTCTCCATGGGAGAATAGCAGCCTGCATTGCTGCGAAAGGTGGATATACACTGTACTAGTGCCGACATTGTGCATGCTCTGTTGCCTGTGTCTATGTGCCTGTGGTTCTGTCAGTGTGATCATGTGATGTATCTGACCCCAGGAATGTGTCAATAAAGTTACCCGTCCTGGGACAATGAATTCACGGTGTTCTTATTTCAATTTCCAGGAGTGTATTTTGGCAACAATAGAGGCTTTTCCCCACAAAAACAACAAAACCAGCCGGTTAGCATACCTAACCAACAATGTAGCCTGCAAGGTCAAACAAACTTTAATGTTTCGCCGCCTACACGTATAGCGTCGGCTCCACCAAATAGCAACTCACAGCAACAAGAAAATCAGTACGTACAGAAGACACGTCATTTCAACTCGTATCGCAACGCGCCGTATAGCGATGACTATCATGACAGACGTAAAAGTAATGAGCACAATTTTCAGCGTACGTTTAATAACAGTCGGTCTTACCAGCAGCATAATCATCCGCAACAACAAATTATCATGAACGAACCAGACAGTCGATATCATCCCGAACGTAATACGTCAGGAAGAAATAACAAAACCGTACAAATAGTTGAAATGCCACAGCATCCTCCCGCAAATAATAGCACGTCAGAAAGAATTTGACTAGATACAGTACAGGTTGCATCTTCCAGCAACGCAAGCAATACTTTTGACACACAGAATATTGTTCACGAAAATGTTATTACTTTGGACGACATCCGAGACACTCTTTTGCAGGAAAAACCAGTTATTCAAAAAACCATTTCACACCCTGTCATTGAAGTAAAGATTGGATCATCCAAATTTTCAGCAGTAATCGATTCTGGATCACCTATGTCAGTTATAAATGAGGAAACTTTCAACGAATGTAACAAAAAGAATACCTATCCTACGTTACCATTAGGCAAAACTAAAGTAAAAGGAGCAGTATCTGGTAAAGGAGTAGATGTAAAATTACAGACACACTTATCGTTTTGTATTGCAGGTCATACGTTTCACTCAAATTTTTGGATTGTTCCATTATTGACAACAGACGTTATTTTAGGTATGAATTTTCTGGTACAACACGACGCAATTATTGACTTTCAATATTCCTATTTAATGTTAAAGGATGAAAATGTACAACTGCCTTTAGAATTTCAGCACACTTTATCTGCAGAAGAACAAACAATTAATCGTACAGAGGTCATTTCTGCATCACGTAACATAGACTGTCATTCCACATTGTTCACAGATACGTACGTACACAACTATAATACTCCAGACGAAGCCGACTATGACGTTATACAGATGATTACTGATAAAATCAGTGCAAATACAGACGACGAACGTTCAGAGCTACGCAAAATTCTTTTACAGCAAGCTCCAGTTTTTGACAATGTCCCTGGTACTATGTCCGGTTTTATGTATGAATTTCAAGTTAAACAGCACGACGCATTTAAAGCCAAACATTATCCCATTCGTTATATTCACACAGAACAAGTTAAGAAAGAATTGCAAGCTATGCTTGACCAAGGTATTACTGAACCGGCAGTTAGTCCATACATAAACCCGCTCCATATTGTTAAGAAAAAGGATGGTTCACATCGGCTCGTACTTGATTCGCGTCACATCAATGACATTGTTATTAATGAAACGGATCGCCCTCAAACACTAGAAGAACTTCTACAGAAATTTCATGGTACTGCTACTTATTCCACATTAGATTTGAAATCGGGATTTTGGCAAATTCAACTCCAGACTGCAGAAAGTACACAGCTTTTCTCTGTTTTGGTGACTGTTATCAATTTTGTAAATTACCGTTCGGTTTAACTATTTCTTCAGCAGCATTTATTCGCGGTTTGAATACTATACTTCCGACAGAACTTAAAGACAGAACCACAACGTATGTAGACGACATTCTTATTGCAGAAGCTAACTGGTCTGAACACAATCTGATTCTTGAACAACTGTTACGAACTTTTCATGCACAAGGACTCACAGTTAATCTCAATAAATCGCACTTTGGCAAAACTTCTATAAAATTTCTTGGACATGTAATTTCAGCAGAAGGCATTGCGCCTGACCAGGAAAAACTTCAAGCTTTACGTGACATTACTGTACCTACGACGAAGAAACAACTACGCAGCTTTTTGGGTTTAATTAACTTTTTTCGTAAATTTATTCATTACTCTGCTTTAGACACCCCTAGATTATGTCAATTGACGGGTAAAAACACTATTTGGTCCTGGGATAGCCAAGCGCAGTCTGAATTTGTCAATCTGAAACAAGCTTTGTTGAATGCACCACTTTTATTACATCCAGATATTACTAGAAATTTTTCCATTGCCACCGACAGTTCCAACACCGCTTTAGGCGTACACATTTTTCAGGCAATTGACGAATACGGTACTACAGCAATTAAAAACATCGCCTTTGCGAGTCGCATTCTGTCACCTGCTGAACGCAATTATTCTGTCACAGAACTTGAAACATTATGTGTTGTATGGGCATTTACGAGATTTAGGCATTTTCTTTATGGAAGACACACTACCGTTTACACGGATCATAGAGCTATACAGTTTTTACTTTCAGCAAAATTTACACATGACAGGTTAAGCAGATGGAAACTCTATTCACAGGAATTTAATTTTACAATTGTTCATATTTCCGGTACGCAAAATATTGTAGCAGACGCACTATCCCGTTCTCTCAGCAACAATCAGCAAGACATCGCAACCAACTTCTCCCAAGCAAATTTTAGCGTCATGTATATTCAACAAGTTGCATTTGAAAATTTTATTTCGTCATCATTACGAGACATAGCACAAGAGCAGAGTAAAGACAACGTATGGAAAGAAATTAAACACGTTTGGCAAGATAGGAATAATGTTACAATTAGAAACCATTACACTGTACGCAATAATATTCTGTTTCGCCGCTCTCACCCTGACAGCAACAATTGGTTACTATGCATTCTGACGAGCTTGTTAACAAATTAATTTGGTATACTCATTTAAGTTACGCACATTACGGAGCCAGAAAATGTTTTCTTATACTGAGACAGAGCTGTTATTGTGCCAACATGGAGAAACGTATTCGACGAGTTTTAGCGTCATGTAAAATCTGCCATAAAGCTAAGTCAGACACGACTTCACATATTCCTCCGTTACATCCCATTGTACCTGTTAAATTGAGACACATGGCTGCTGTAGACATTTTTGGTCCGATTCCCAGATTAATAGAGGTTTTTGCTACATCTTTGTCGCTGTTGAACTCACTTCAAAATTTGTTACCTTCGCTCCGTTACGCAAAGCTACTGCTAAATCTGTTTCCAAAGCATTTCTAAAACATTTTCTATTTCATGTAGGGCATGTATTGAAAGTAATTTCCGACAATGGACCACAGTTTCGATCTGCTATATGGACACGTATGTACGAACAAGAAACATTTCTCCGATCTACACTCCTGGAAATGGAAAAAAGAACACATTGACACCGGTGTGTCAGACCCACCATACTTGCTCCGGACACTGCGAGAGGGCTGTACAAGCAATGATCACACGCACGGCACAGCGGACACACCAGGAACCGCGGTGTTGGCCGTCGAAGGGCGCTAGCTGCGCAGCATTTGTGCACCGCCGCCGTCAGTGTCAGCCAGTTTGCCGTGGCATACGGAGCTCCATCGCAGTCTTTAACACTGGTAGCATGCCGCGACAGCGTGGACGTGAACCGTATGTGCAGTTGACGGACTTTGAGCGAGGGCGTATAATGGGCATGCGGGAGGCCGGGTGGACGTACCGCCGAATTGCTCAACACGTGGGGCGTGAGGTCTCCACAGTACATCGATGTTGTCGCCAGTGGTCGGCGGAAGGTGCACGTGCCCGTCGACCTGGGACCGGACCGCAGCGACGCACGGATGCACGCCAAGACCGTAGGATCCTACGCAGTGCCGTAGAGGACCGCACCGCCACTTCCCAGCAAATTAGGGACACTGTTGCTCCTGGGGTATCGGCGAGGACCATTCGCAACCGTCTCCATGAAGCTGGGCTACGGTCCCGCACACCGTTAGGCCGTCTTCCGCTCACGCCCCAACATCGTGCAGCCCGCCTCCAGTGGTGTCGCGACAGGCGTGAATGGAGGGACGAATGGAGACGTGTCGTCTTCAGCGATGAGAGTCGCTTCTGCCTTGGTGCCAATGATGGTCGTATGCGTGTTTGGCGCCGTGCAGGTGAGCGCCACAATCAGGACTGCATACGACCGAGGCACACAGGGCCAACACCCGGCATCATGGTGTGGGGAGCGATCTCCTACACTGGCCGTACACCACTGGTGATCGTCGAGGGGACACTGAATAGTGCATGGTACATCCAAACCGTCATCGAACCCATCGTTCTACCATTCCTAGACCGGCAAGGGAACTTGCTGTTCCAACAGGACAATGCACGTCCGCATGTATCCCGTACCACCCAACGTGCTCTAGAAGGTGTAAGTCAACTACCCTGGCCAGCAAGATCTCCGGATCTGTCCGCCGTTGAGCATGTTTGGGACTGGATGAAGCGTCGTCTCACGCGGTCTGCACGTCCAGCACGAACGCTGGTCCAACTGAGGCGCCAGGTGGAAATGGCATGGCAAGCCGTTCCACAGGACTACATCCAGCATCTCTACGATCGTCTCCATGGGAGAATAGCAGCCTGCATTGCTGCGAAAGGTGGATTTACACTGTACTAGTGCCGACATTGTGCATGCTCTGTTGCCTGTGTCTATGTGCCTGTGGTTCTGTCAGTGTGATCATGTGATGTATCTGACCCCAGGAATGTGTCAATAAAGTTTCCCCTTCCTGGGACAATGAATTCACGGTGTTCTTATTTCAATTTCCAGGAGTGTATATATCCAAGTATCACGCTTCTTCTAACCCTTGTGAACGACTAATGAAAGAAATTGGTAAACTATGTAGAATATACTGCTATAAAAAACATATTGATTGGGATACACACATACTGTCATTCCAGGATGTAATTAACTCCATACCAAATGAATCTACTATGTTATCTCCGACAGTTATACTGAAAAATGTTGAACCACCTAACAAAATTAAAGAATTAGTAACCTTTCCTACATCTCGTCGACTCCGACACCATGAAATAACTGACATTGCGCTGAACAACATCAAACGTGCCGCAGAGCGCCGGAGAAGACAGCAAAAACAGGTTTGTACACGCCGTGACTTTCACATTGGACAGAAGATATTAGTACGCACACATTATTTATCTAACAGAAGAAAGAGTAGATGCAGTAAATTTGAGCTTCTATATGCAGGTCCATGCAGAATTCGCGGCATTCCTCACCCCAATGTAGTACACGTCGAAATTTTGAGAAACAGAAAAAATAAAGGCAATCACCATGTTTCCAATATTAAACCCTTTATTGAATGAACATACTTTATGATTTGTCGCACTGTAATGCCATTTGCAGATATTTATATGAACACTTACTGATGATTATCGTATTTTTTCCTGGCAAGTGCCCGGCAAGGTAAGGTTAGCAGGTCGCTTTTCTTGTCGTTACACATCAGACCGTGTACATTTTTCCAGATAAACTTACATATTTTATGACCACTTATGCAATTCTATCTATGTGACTACTTACTGATGATTATCGTATTTTTTCTTGGCAAGTTATATATCAGACCGTGCACATTTTCCATTTTTCGTGTATGTATGAATGTTTTCCTGTTTTGTTTGTATGCACTACGAAATCTTTAAGATATAACAAACACCAGTTGACTTTAACATTTTTCCTTATGATATCTCAATATCTTGACTATTCTACACTTTTGGCTACTGCATTATGAGACTGTGTGTACATTTTTGCACCTGAACACTCTCTATGTTTTTGACATAATACGTTTTCTGTCATGCTATGCTGTATGCTTAATTATATCACTAGAAACAAGTTTTTATTTAATGGGTATATGATTTAAATGCAAGATATTAATCCTTATTCATCATTTTCAGAAAGCAATAACGTGTAAAAGAAATAAATTAAACAAACCACAGTGGATTACTATGAAATGGGAATTTCACCTTCGGAATGAACAAAAGAAAATGGAATACCTCGTGATGAAGAGTGAATGGATCAGAATTAACAAGCATTAACAAGAATATACTATACACATCGTATGATAGCAGTCTTAACTAATTTTTTTCTTTCAGAATACGAGGCGATTGATGCAGGCTGTCAGACAGAACTACACATCTTAGTTTTAGTGATGAAATAGGCTAGAAATAAGAAACTCTATACTATGAATAGTTATATGAAGTAAATGGTAATATGAATAATGAATAATGAAGTGTCTTTTTTGCAGATGGTAATGAATGATGATGAATAGTTATATGAAGAATATGCTAATATGAATAATGAAGTTTTTCATTGCAGATGAGAATAATGATGAAGTTTATATATTTACTGTTAGTTTAGAAATGCTATGTAGTTATTTAAGTATTTTTTGCAGTTCATTTTGACAGTATGTCTTATATCGCATGGTATAATGACTGAATGTTTTAGAAAGGACAGCTAGAGTACATACATATTGAGTACACGTTTCATTACCTGTTAATTCGAAGTTCACTACTTTTCAGCATAATATGCGTTTCTTCTTTCAGCTGAATAATCCATTTTGTATTTTTTCCAGGAGAAGCTATTCATGAAATTAATGTGCTATAAGCAGTTAGTTATTAAACCTGTTCTATTACTTGCATTTTTTTACCCATTTGTGTGTGTCATTCATGAATGTGATCACATATACTCTACTTGTTTCATAACCTTGCTACAGCTTACTCATGACGAATGACGTTATTAATCGTTATTTGCAGCAATAAGTCAAAAGCAAATATTTTCATGCCCCAGCAATTAATTATCGATCCCAAAGCAATGCATTGCTTGCACACAAAAAATGTATTACCAGTCCCAAATAATGCTACTAGTTTAAGAGATATTTATTGTACTAAATATAATGCAGATTTCTCAGATGTATTGAATACATTATATCTGTGTATTATTGGACCACAGACCTTGAGTAATAGTTGCAGTGTGTTGCATTTTAAATACGTCTTATGACACTTGAATGATGAGTTCTGAGTAATACTGAATGATGTTTTCTAACCACAGACCTTGAGTAATAGTTACAGTGTGTTACATTTTAAATATGTCCTATGTCACTTGAATGATGAGTTCTGAATAATACTGAATAATGTTTTATAAAAGTATATGAATACTTTGTAACTGGCCAATGAATGCCACTTTTTTTATATTTTAAAATTTGTTTTATATCACTTACATAATATCATATGTGAATACCAGTAGCTTAATGCTACACTCATTAACTCCTGTTTTGAATGACGACTTCTGAATAATGCATAAAAATGGTTTGTAACTGGCCAATGAATGCCAATGATTACTATAACTAGATGAATTATGTAAATGGTATGCCATTAATTAACTCTTGCTTTGAATGATCACTTCTGAATAATGCATAAAAATGGTTTGTAACTGGCCAGTGAGTGCCAATGATTACTGTAACTAGATGAATTATGTAACTGGTATGCCATTAATTAACTCTTGCTTAGAATGATGACTTCTGAACAGTGTATAAATATGGATTGTAACTGGCCAATGGTGCCAATATTTAGTGTAATCAGATGACTTATGAATACTCTTCTGTAATACTCCATACATAGTACAGAAATGTTTAGTAACTAGGCAATGAGTGCCAACAATTACTCAAATCGGTTGATAGACTAGTGTAATTCTCTATGATGACTAGCATAAGACTTAATGTCCTTCACCTTCTGACCTAATTACCAGAAATTACTGCAATATCCGTTTGTCCTGTCTATCCTCATGATCATGGAGCACTATATTTAGTTTTTGCACTAATTCTACTTTGGTGTACCTTACAAGAATGTGGTGTTGACACATCATGCTGTCCACCACCTTGAACGATGGAGACGTTATTATGGTCCCACTGTTTGGTGTACCTAATGTACTACCAAAATGATAACATTGAATATTAATACGACATTTCAGTGTCTTGGCTACACTGATTAATACTTCAGGGAAGAGAACTTCAGATTGTCTCACTTGGTGTTGTGCTTCTGTAGAAAGATATGGACTTTCAGTGCAGCTACGTGCAACCTACTGTGCTACAGCCATGATGCAATCCTTCCCTTTCCTTTCCTAGTTCTTATTAAATGGTAATATATATATATATATATATATATATATATATATATATAGTGCATGTGCACTTCATGTCATTTATTAATATGTTTTGTACTCATTGCGTATCCTAGTCCTTGTAAAATGGTAAAAAATATATACAGTGCGTGTGCACTTTATGTCATTTGTTAATGTGTTTTGTACTCATTGCGTATACATTTTGTCATTGTTTGATATGTTCTGTACTCAGTGCACGTGCACTCTATTTCATTTCATGTTCTGCACTTATAAATATATGTATATACTCTGTGACTGTAAACTTAGTTAATTAAGTAGATTTTAGAAAAATTTGTTGCTCATGGCAAGTCCAATTGACTCACCATCGCTGCCAAATTTTTGCCCCCCCAGTGGAGGGTTATGTAAGAGGTCCGAGCAGATGTAATTTCGATGTATTGCTCATGCGCTGCCTGCGATATGCAAGGTCTCTGACCAGAGAGCGGTGTTGACTGCAGTAGGAACTGTGTAGCTGTAGCAGTAAGTTGTTGCTAGTCTGGAGTCTGCTCTGGTCTGGTCTGGTGTATCGTGTTGGCTGGCCCGGTCGCGGTGCAGCGATGTCGGAGCCTGAGTATTAATGTATAAGGTAAAAAACAGCCTCGCGCATATGTAGTAATGTTATCTCAAGTCCGATGTAAATGTTTTAAAACTCTCGTAATAATAATCTTCCTCATAAAAAGTAACTTTTAACAACCATTCATTTCAATTTAAAGAATTTACTAATTTCTCCCATCCATGATCATCCCGATTATTGCAATAGAAAAGTCAGTTGCTTTCTTTCATAAATGACAGATAGGTCGGCTAGCATTGCACAGAGCTGTGCCGGAAAAATTTATTGTAAGAGCAGATATATCTGGCGACTTCATTGAGGTAAGAATTTTTCCTTTTTATATTCAGAATGATCTTTCAGGGCCATGACGCAGCACTGCTGTCGTCCAAAATTTACCAGGTTAAATTCACAGTGAATTATTGAAAAGTCGTAAGTGAGCGACAATTTAATTGAGAAGTTAGTTACATTGTATTATTACCAGGTTACTGAATTTATTTTTTTTTTTTTTGGGACGTTACACCGAATGTGAACGACATAATTATAATTTTTACTGTTGAGAGGTTTAGGGATTTTTCTGTTTTGAGGTTACGCTAAATGTGAATGAATTTTGAGCTTAGATTAAATCAGAAAGAATTTTGTGTGGAGGTTAATGTGAAAAGAATTTTGTAGGGAGGTTATAAATGTAAATGAATTTTGTTTTGAGGTTACACTAAATTAGAATCATTCATATTATTTAAATAAATTTTGTGGGGAGGTTACAAGAGTACTCTGATCAGTATCTCGATTTACTAAAAAAAATGGTTCAAATGGCTCTGAGCACTATGGGACTCAACTGCTGTGGTCATAAGTCCCCTAGAACTTAGAACTACTTAAACCTAACTAACCTAAGGACATCACACACATCCATGCCCGAGGCAGGATTTGAACCTGCGACCGTAGCGGTCGTGCGGTTCCAGACTGTAGCGCCTTTAACCGCTCGGCCACTGCGGCCGGCGCGATTTACTCTCAATCCATATTCTGTACTCACTAGACTGTTCACTCCATTCAACAGATCTTGGGATTCTTCTTCAGTTTCAATGAGGATAGCAATGTCATCAGCGAATATCATCATTTCTAGCCTTTCATCCCGAATTTTAACCGCACTCTCGAAAATTTCTTTTACTTCCGTCATTGCTTCTTCTATGTACAGACTCAACAGTAGGGGCGAAAGACTACATCCGCACCTAACACCACAGTTAATCCGAGTACTTCGTTCTTGCTGTTCAGTTCTTATTTTTCTGTCTTGGCTATTATACATGTTATACAAGGGGCGCTTGAAAAGTCCGTGTAAAGTCCGAGAGATGGAACCACCGGCGCGTATCGAGGTCATCTTTAGTTAGCAGCATCTTTGGAAAGAACGCACAACAAGTTTCAGCAATATTGGTCTGTTTCCTTTGGTATTGGCATTGGTTTGAATCAAGGAAGTCGAGTGATTGTCAAAAAATGAACGTAAAAGAATTTCGTGTGGTGATTAAACATTACTTTATGAACAGCAAAACGCCTCAGGATATTGATAAACATTACTCTGTCTCTGCACCTTCGATTAGAACAGTTTATAAGTGGTTTCAAAATTTTCAGAGTGGCCATATGGGCACAAGTGATGCTGAACGTTCTGGACGCCCTGTGGAGGTTACGACTCGCAGAAATTACTGATAAAATCCATGATATGGTGATGGATGACAGAAGAGTTAAGGTGCTGGAGATTGCTAGTGCTGTGGGCATCTCGAATTAACTGGTATATAATATTTTGCATAAACATTTGCACATGAGAAAGCTATCCGCAAGATGGGTTCCGCGATTGCTCACGCTTGACCAAAAACGGAATCGTGTGAAGTGTTGCAAGGATGGTTTGCAGCTGTTAAGGAAGAATCCGCAAGACCTTAAGTGTCGTTTCGTCACTGTGGATAAAACATGGATACATTACTATACCCCTGAGACCAAACAACAATCTAAACAATGGGTTACCAAGGGAGAATCAGCACCAAAAAAGGCGAAGACCATTCCTTGGGCCAGAAAGGTTATGGAGACTGTATTTTGGGATTCGCCAGGGACAATCCTCATCGACCATCTGGAAAAGTGTAAAACTATTACAGGTGCCTATTATTCATCGTTATTGGACCGTTGGAAAACCGAGCTGCAAGAAAAACGCCGGCATTTGGGCCGCAAAAAAAGTCCTTTTCCATCACGACAATGCACCAACACACACCTCAGCAGTTGTGGTCGCAAAATTAATGGAAATAGGATTCCAACTCGTTTCACATACCCCTATTCTCTAGACTTGGCTCCCTCGGACTACTATTTGTTCCCCAATTTGAAGAAATGGCTGGTGGGTCAAAGATTTTATTCAAACGAGGAGGTGACTGCAGCAACTAATAGCTATTTTGCAGATTTGGGCAATTCCTATTATTCGGAAGGGATCAACAAATTAGAACAGCGTTAGACGAAGCTTGTAAGTCTAAAAGGAGACTATGTCGAAAAATAAAAAAGGTTTACCCCAAATACGTAAGTAGTTTTTATTTTTGCACAGACTTTTCAAACGCCCCTCGTACGGTAGCTTCTTTCGCTACAGCGCATGTGGGAATCTTAACAGCATCACCATTTTCCGTCTCCGAACGCTGTTCCTAGTAATCCTATGAACGTGTCTTGGTTTTTTCTGAATCTTGCTTCCACTATCTAGTGCAAAATGAAAACTGACTCTCTGGTGCCGTTACCTTTCTTCAATCCAAACTGGTCGTCCTCTAACAGATCCTCGCCGGCCGGTGTGGCCGAGCGGTTCTAGGCGCTTCAGTCTGGAATCCTGCTTCGGACATGGATGTGTGTGATGTCCTTAGGTTACCAGAATGAGATTTTCACTCTGCAGCGGAGTGTGCGCTGATATGAAACTTCCTGGCAGATTAAAAACTGTGTGCCCGACCGAGACTCGAACTCGGGACCTTTGCCTTTCGCGGGCAAGTGCTCTAAATTTTTTTTTTTTTTTTTTTTTTGCAGACGCACTATCCGTCTTTTTTTTATGAAGGAAGGTAGGAGAAACAGAAAACTTCATTATTCACAAAATAAACATAGTACGTCCTGACACATGATAACTGTCCGGGAAGGAACCTCGCTGCCATCCTACCATGCAGCATGAAATAACAACAAAATCAAAGTGGGGCCACCTCCGGCACCCTAAAGAAAAGTATTTATGGATGTTGTTGTTGTTGTGGTCTTCAGTCCTGAGACTGGTTTGATGCAGCTCTCCATGCTACTCTATCCTGTGCAAGCTTCTTCATCTCCCAGTACCTACTGCAACCTACATCCTTCTGAATCTGCTTAGTGTATTCATCTCTTGGTCTCCCTCTACGATTTTTACCCTCCACGCTGCCCTCCAATGCCAAATTTGTGATCCCTTGATGCCTCAAAACATGTCCTACCAAACGATCCCTTCTTCTAGTCAAGTTGTGCCACAAACTTCTATCCTCCCCAATCCTATTCAATACCTCATTAGTTACGTGATCTACCCACCTTATCTTCAGCATTCTTCTGTAGCACCACATTTCGAAAGCTTCTATTCTCTTCTTGTCCAAACTGGTTATCGTCCATGTTTCACTTCCATACATGGCTACACTCCATACAAATACTTTCAGAAACGACTTCCTGACACTTAAATCTATACTCAACGTTAAGAAATTTCTCTTCTTCAGAAACGATTTCCTTGCCATTGCCAGTCCACATTTTATATCCTCTCTACTTCGACCATCATCAGTTATTTTACTCCCTAAATAGCAAAACTCCTTTACTACTTTAAGTGTCTCATTTCCTAATGTAATTCCCTCAGCATCACCCGAATTAATTTGACTACATTCCATTATCCTTGTTTTGCTTTTGTTGATGTTCATCTTATATCCTCTTATCAATACACTGTCCATTCCGTTCAACTGCTCTTCCAAGTCCTTTGCTGTCTCTGACAGAATTACAATGTCATCGGCGAACCTCAAAGTTTTTACTTCTTCTCCATGAATTTTAATACCTACTCCGAATTTTTCTTTTGTTTCCTTTACTGCTTGCTCAATATACAGATTGAATAACATCGGGGATAGGCTACAACCCTGTCTCACTCCTTTCCCAACCACTGCTTCCCTTTCATGCCCCTCCACTCTTATAACTGCCATCTGGTTTCTGTACAAATTGTAAATAGCCTTTCGCTCCCTGTATTTTACCCCTGCCACCTTCAGAATTTGAGAGAGAGTATTCCAGTTAACGTTGTCAAAAGCTTTCTCTAAGTTTACAAATGCTAGAAACGTAGGTTTGCCTTTCCTTAATCTTTCTTCTAAGATAAGTCGTAAGTTTAGTATTGCCTCATGTGTTCCAACATTTCTACGGACTCCAAACTGATCTTCCCCGAGGTCCGCTTCTACCAGTTTTTCCATTCGTCTGTAAAGAATTCGCGTTAGTATTTAGCAGCTGTGACTTATTAAACTGATAGTTCGGTAATTTTCATATCTGTCAACACATGCTTTCTTTGGGATTGGAATTATTATATTCATCTTGAAGTCTGTGGGTATTTCGCCTGTCTCATACATCTTGCTCACCAGATGGTAGAGTTTTGTCATGACTGGCTCTCCCAAGGCCATCAGTAGTTCTAATGGAATGTTGTCTACTCCCGGGGCCTTGTTTCGACTCAGGTCTTTCAGTGCTCTGTCAAACTCTTCACGCAGTATCTTATCTCCCATTTAATCTTCATCTACATCCTCTTCCATTTCCATAATACTGTCCTCAAGTACATCGCCCTTGTATAAACCCTCTATATACTCCTTCCACCTTTCTGCCTTCCCTTCTTTGCTTAGAACTGGGTTGCCATCTGAGCTCTTGATATTCATACAAGTGGTTCTCTTCTCTCCAAAGGTCTCTTTAATTTTCCTGTAGGCAGTATCTATCTTACCCCTAGTGAGACAAGCCTCTACATCCTTACATTTGTCCTCTAGCCATCCCTGCTTAGCCATTTTGCACTTTCTGTCGATCTCATTTTTTAGACGTTTGTATTCCCTTTTGCCTGCTTCATTTACTGCATTTTTATATTTTCTCCTTTCATCAATTAAATTCAATATTTCTTCTCTTACCCAAGGATTTCTATTAGCCCTCGTCTTTTTACCTACTTGATCGTCTGCTGCCTTCACTACTTCATCCCTCAGAGCTACCCATTCTTCTTCTACTGTATTTCTTTCCCCCATTCCTGTCAATTGTTCCCTTATGCTCTCCCTGAAACTCTCTACAACCTCTGGTTCTTTCAGTTTATCCAGGTCCCATCTCCTTAAATTCCCACCTTTTTGCAGTTTCTTCTGTTTCAATCTGCAGTTCATAACCAATAGATGGTGGTCAGAATCCACATCTGCCCCTGGAAATGTCTTACAATTTAAAACCTGGTTCCTAAATCTCTGTCTTACCATTATATAATCTATCTGATACCTATTAGTATCTCCAGGATTCTTCCAGGTATACAACCTTCTCTTATGATTCTTGAACCAAGTGTTAGCTATGATTAAGTTATGCTCTGTGCAAAATTCTACAAGGCGGCTTCCTCTTTCATTTCTTCCCCCCAATCCATATTCACCTACTATGTTTCCTTCTCTCCCTTTTCCTACGCTTGAATTCCAGTCAACCATTATTAAATTTTCGTCTCCCTTCACTACCTGAGTAATTTCTTTTATCTCGTCATACATTTCATCTATTTCTTCATCATCTGCAGAGCTAGTTGGCATATAAACTTGTACTACTGTAGTAGGCATGGGCTTTGTGTCTATCTTGGCCACAATAATGCGTTCACTATGCTGTTTGTAGTAGCTAACCCGCACTCCTATTTATTTATTCATTATTAAACCTACTCCTTCATTACCCCTATTTGATTTTGTATTTATAACCCTGTAATCACCTGACCAAAAGTCGTTCCTCCTGCCACCGAACTTCACTAATTCCCACTATATCTAACTTTAACCTATCCATTTCCCTTTTTAAATTTTCTAACCTACCTGCCCGATTAAGGGATCTGACATTTCACGCTCCGATCCGTAGAATGCCAGTTTTCTTTCTCCTGATAACGACGTCCTCTTGAGTAGTCCCCGCCCGGAGATCCGAATGTGGGACTATTTTACCTCCGGAATATTTTACCCAAGAGGACGCCATCATCATTTAATCATACAGTAAAGCTGCATGTCCTCGGGAAAAATTACGGCTGTAGTTTCCCCTTGCTTTCAGCCGTTCGCAGTACCAGCACAGCAAGGCCGTTTTGGTTAATGTTACAAAGCCAGATCAGTCAATCATCCAGACTGTTGCCCCTGCAACTACTGAAAAGGCTGCTGCCCCTCTTCAGGAACCACACGTTTGTCTGGCCTCTCAACAGATACCCCTCCTTTGTGGTTGCACCTACGGTACGGCCATCTGTATCGCTGAGGCACGCAAGCCTCCCCACCAACGGCAAGGTCCATGGTTCATTGGGGAAGTATTTACATCTACATCTACATCTACATCTATACTCCGCGAGCCACCTTACGGTGTGTGGCGGAGGGTACTTATTGTACCACTATCTGATCCCCCCTTCCCTGTTCCATTCACGAATTGTGCGTGGGAAGAACGACTGCTTGTAAGTCTCCGTATTTGCTCTAATTTCTCGGATCTTTTCGTTGTGATCATTACGCGAGATATATGTGGGCGGTAGTAATATGTTGCCCATCTCTTCCCGGAATGTGCTCTCTCGTAATTTCGATAATAAACCTCTCCGTATTGCGTAACGCCTTTCTTGAAGTGTCCGCCACTGGAGCTTGTTCAGCATCTCCGTAACGCTCTCGCGCTGACTAAATGTCCCCATGACGAATCGCGCTGCTTTTCGCTGGATCATGTCTATCTCTTCTATTAATCCAACCTGGTAAGGGTCCCATACTGATGAGCAATACTCAAGAATCGGACGAACAAGCGTTTTGTAAGCTACTTCTTTCGTCGATGAGTCACATTTTCTTAGAATTCTTCCTATGAATCTCAACCTGGCGCCTGCTTTTCCCACTATTTGTTTTATGTGATCATTCCACTTCAGATCGCTCCGGATAGTAACTCCTAAGTATTTTACGGTCGTTACCGCTTCCAATGATTTACCACCTATGGCATAATCGTACTGGAATGGATTTCTGCCCCTATGTATGCGCATTATATTACATTTATCTACGTTTAGGGAAAGCTGCCAGCTGTCGCACCATTCATTAATCCTCTGCAGGTCTTCCTGGAGTACGTACGAGTCTTCTGATGTTGCTACTTTCTTGTAGACAACCGTGTCATCTGCAAATAGCCTCACGGAGCTACCGATGTTGTCAACTAAGTCATTTATGTATATTGTAAACAATAAAGGTCCTATCACGCTTCCTTGCGGTACTCCCGAAATTACCTCTACATCTGCAGATTTTGAACCGTTAAGAATGACATGTTGTGTTCTTTCTTCTAGGAAATCCTGAATCCAATCACAAACCTGGTCCGATATTCCGTAAGCTCGTATTTTTTTCACTAAACGTAAGTGCGGAACCGTATCAAATGCCTTCCTGAAGTCCAGGAATACGGCATCAATCTGCTCGCCAGTGTCTACGGCACTGTGAATTTCTTGGACAAATAGGGCGAGCTGAGTTTCACATGATCTCTGTTTGCGGAATCCATGTTGGTTATGATGAAGGAGATTTGTATTATCTAAGAACGTCATAATACGAGAACATAAAACATGTTCCATTATTCTACAACAGATTGACGTAAGCGAAATAGGCCTATAATTATTCGCATCTGATTTATGACCCTTCTTGAAAATTGGAACGACCTGCGCTTTCTTCCAGTCGCTAGGTACTTTACGTTCTTCCAGAGATCTACGATAAATTGCTGATAGAAAGGGGGCAAGTTCTTTAGCATAATCACTGTAGAATCTTACGGGTATCTCGTCTGGTCCGGATGCTTTTCCGCTACTAAGTGATAGCAGTTGTTTTTCAATTCCGATATCGTTTATTTCAATATTTTCCATTTTGGCGTCCGTGCGACGGCTGAAGTCAGGGACCGTGTTACGATTTTCCGCAGTGAAACAGTTTCGGAACACTGAATTCAGTATTTCTGCCTTTCTTCGGTCGTCCTCTGTTTCGGTGCCATCGTGGTCAACGAGTGACTGAATAGGGGATTTAGATCCGCTTACCGATTTTACATATGACCAAAACTTTTTAGGGTTCTTGTTTAGATTGTTTGCCAATGTTTTATGTTCGAATTCGTTGAATGCTTCTCTCATTGCTCTCTTTACGCTCTTTTTCGCTTCGTTCAGCTTTTCCTTATCAGCTATGATTCGACTACTCTTAAACCTATGATGAAGCTTTCTTTGTTTCCGTAGTACCTTTCGTACATGATTGTTATACCACGGTGGATCTTTCCCCTCGCTTTGGACCTTAGTCGGTACGAACGTATCTAAGGCGTACTGGACGATGTTTCTGAATTTTTTCCATTTTTGTTCCACATCCTCTTCCTCAGAAATGAACGTTTGATGGTGGTCACTCAGATATTCTGCGATTTGTGCCCTATCACTCTTGTTAAGCAAATATATTTTCCTTCCTTTCTTGGCATTTCTTATTACACTTGTAGTCATTGATGCAACCACTGACTTATGATCACTGATACCCTCTTCTACATTCACGGAGTCGAAAAGTTCCGGTCTATTTGTTGCTATGAGGTCTAAAACGTTAGCTTCACGAGTTGGTTCTCTAACTATCTGCTCGAAGTAATTCTCGGACAAGGCAGTCAGGATAATGTCACAAGAGTCTCTGTCCCTGGCTCCAGTTCTGATTGTGTGACTATCCCATTCTATACCTGGTAGATTGAAGTCTCCCCCTATTACAATAGTATGATCACGATACTTCTTCACGACGTTCTGCAGGTTCTCTCTGAGGCGCTCAACTACTACGGTTGCTGATGCAGGTGGTCTATAGAAGCATCCGACTATCATATCTGACCCACCTTTGATACTTAACTTAACCCAGATTATTTCACATTCGCATTCGCTAATAACTTCACTGGATATTATTGAATTCTTTACTGCTATAAATACTCCTCCACCATTGGCGTTTATCCTATCCTTGCGGTATATATTCCATTCTGTGTCTAGGATTTCGTTACTGTTCACTTCCGGTTTTAACCAACTTTCCGTTCCTAATACTATATGCGCACTATTTCCTTCAATAAGCGATACTAATTCAGGAACCTTGCCCTGGATACTCCTGCAGTTTACCAATATTACGTTAACTTTTCCTGTTTTTGGTCTCTGAGGACGGACGTTCTTTATCAACGATGCTGATGTTCTCTCTGGTAAGCCGTCAGGTATTTTATCGTTTCGCCCAAGGGGGGGTCCCTCTAACCTAAAAAACCCCCGTGTGCACGCCACACGTACTCTGCTACCCTAGTAGCTGCTTCCGGTGTGTAGTGCACGCCTGACCTGTCTAGGGGGGCCCTACAGTTCTCCACCCAATAACGGAGGTCGATGAATTTGCAACCATTATAGTCGCAGAGTCGTCTGAGCCTCTGGTTTAGACCCTCCACACGGCTCCAAACCAGAGGACCGCGATCGACTCTGGGCACTATGCTGCAGATATTAAGCTCAGCTTGCACTCCGCGTGCAATGCTGGTTGTCTTCACCAAATCAGCCAGCCGCCGGAAGGAACCAAGGATGGCCTCAGAACCCAAGCGGCAGGCTTATGGATATAAAAACAAAATTTGAAGTACATCCATTTGCTAACTGTTCAAGCCTGTGTTTTTCGTAGGTCGCATACTCGCATAGTGTTCTTAGTCGATCACATTACTTGGTCGGTTTCACAACGAAAGCACCGCCGCTCATCTTTGCGCACCCGGCACACCCCAAGTATATGGCGGGTCCGCAAAAACCGTTACTAGGAAATTGGCATACCAATCCTTGTACTTTTGTAGCCGTAATAGTGTGTCCATCTTGCAAGTATTGCCAGTAATCCAGGACGTTCAGTACGTTCTGACGTGTGTCTCTATAGATGTAATGGACCGTCATACCTGTGATCCACGCCACTGCGTTCGTCTTATGACGCGGAAAATACGTTTCCTCTGGAAAAAGGACTATGTCAGAACAGACTGCTGTATAGATAGTGCGCCGCATGAACGCTATTATCTTTCTTGCGAGAGTCCAGACAGCCAATGCCTCGCCGCAGACCAGCCGATGGTCGTCCGTATCCAGCACGCCGCATTGGTGACACAAGGGCGAATCCGCCAAATTTATTGCGTACTTTTTATCATTTTTAGGGTATTTTCGGTTGACGACAATGTACCATGTTGACCTGACTGATGTAGGTATGTGGGGGTGGTGGACCGTGCGCCACACCACGTGCCAATTAACAGCTGGATGTTTGCGTTCCACCCTATTCCGGGCGATCTGTCGAAGAAGCAGATGGTACACGTCCTTCGATGTCGACGGTCGGGTCGTCGGTAAACGCTGTCGAACGTAACTGTGTTCCACGATGAACGTGCGCACATACGTTAAAGGAGGCGATATATGGCCGACACTGACTGGAGGAAGATGCGATGTTGGTACGAGTTCTTCCATGATCGTCCCCGTAAGCGAGTGATTCCTGTTGCGCCACCGTTCGAGCATAGTATTAATATACATGGCACGCGCCTTCTCGTGCACGTTCACTAAACCAACGCCTCCCTCTCGCACTGGGAGGGTAAGCGTGTTGTACTGTACCTTAAAGAGTTGTCCCAGGCACACATAGTACCCAAAAGCCGCCTGAATCCTCATAGCCGTCGTGCGCGTCAAGGGGAGAAGGTGTGTCAGGTGGCACATCGTGGGCGCGAGATAAAGGTTGACGAGTAACACTCGCTGCAGCATATCCATCGACCGTAGGGCGTTTAGTCGTACTGCCGTGCGGACTCTGACAAGGGAACATCCCCATCGCACCCCCCTCAGATTTAGTTATAAGTTGGCACAGTGGATAGGCCTTGAAAAACTGAACACAGATCAATCGAGAAAACAGGAAGAAGTTGTGTGGAACTATGACAAAATAAGCAAAATATACAAACTGGGTCGTCCATGCGTAAGTTAGGCAATATCAAGGGCAATCTGAGGTGAGGAGCGCCGTGGTCCCGTGGTTAGCGTGAACAGCTGCGGAACGAGAGATCTTTAGTTCAAATCTGCCCTCGACTGAAAATTTCGCTTTCTTTATTTTCGCAAAATTATGATCTGTCCGTTCGTTTATTGACGTCTCTGTTCACTGTAATAAGTTTAGTGTCTGTGTTTTGCGACCGCACCGCAAAACCGTGCGATTAGTTGACGAAAGGACGTGCCTCTGCAATGGGAACCGAAAACATTTGATCGCAAGGTCATAGGTCAACCGATTCCTCCACAGGAAAACACGTCTGATATATTCTATACGACACTGGTGACAGCATGTGCGTCACATGACAGGAATATGTTGTCGACCCACCTAACTAGTACACTTGGCGAATGGGTAAAAAGATTCTTCTACCTTGCCCGATTTAGGTTTTCTTGTGGATGTAATAATCACTCCAAAAAAAGTGATGAAAACATAAGAGTTTGTCACATAAACTGAAAATAAAAAGTTAAAATTTTCGGTCGAGTGAAGATTTGAACCAAAGACCTCTCCTTCCGCAGCTACTCACGCTAACCACGGGACCACGGCGCTCCTCAGCTCACACTCCCCTAATTATTGCTTATATTACACATGGACGACCCAGTTTGTATATTTTGCTTATTTTTTCATAGTTCCACACAACTTCTTCCTGTTTTCTCGATTGATCTGTGTTCAGTTTTTCAAGGCCTATCCACTGTGCCAACTTATAACTAAATCTGAGGGGGGTGCGATGGGCAGGTTCCCTTGTGAGTAACAGTCTTCGGTAGTTGTCCGCAGCCGTTCTCGCTGTCTCTTTATGAAAGGCGATACCCAAACAGCGGAGGGTGTCCACCGCAGGTAAGGGTCCTTCCGTTCCTGGTTCTAGTCCACGCCCCACATGCATGAATTGTGATTTTCGGTAGTTGACCACACTGCCAGCTGCCATCCCATACGTCTGTAGCCAATCCAGTGCTGTTTGAGTCTCCCTCCCATTCCGAACGAGGAACACAATATCATCCGCGTATGCTCTGCATTTGAATGACAAATGCCGTAGGGAGATCCCGGTAAGACGGCGGCGAAGGCCTGCGAGGCACGGTTCTAAGGCGATCGCATAAAGGAGGATCGACGAGGGGCAACCCTGTCTCACTGATCTTAAGGTCTTAAAATACTCAGTTCTCCCTCCGTTGACCACCATCGCTGATCTGGCGCCGTGCAACAGTCGCATCACAGCATTGGTCAGTAATGGCGAGACACCCAGCCTGTTCATCACAGCCGCGAGGTACACATGATCCACGCGATCAAAAGCAGGATCGAAATCTACTGCAACCATCGTCCCCCGGAGGCGGCATGCAGCCGCGAGGGCGACGACGTCACGATAGTCTCCCAAGGCTGTGTGGATACTAGTGATGCCACCAAGACAAGTCTGATCGGCATGTATTCGATTCTCCAGCGACTTTTTGATACGACTTCCCAGGATGCGCATGAAGATCTTGTAGTCACTATTAAGGAGGGTCAAGGGGAGATCATCACAAGGCCGTTTGCCACCACGGGGCTTCGGTATCGGTATCATGAGCCCTTCCGTGAATTGAATGTGAACCGGTACTTCTTGCCGCAGAAGCTCATTAAACATACATAGCCACATCGGTGTCATAATGGTCACAAAGGCACGGTAAAATTCCAACGGGAATCCGTCTGGACCTGGGGACTTGTTGCAAGCACCTCGTGTAATCGCTTCCTCCAGCTCTTCACACGTAATTTCAGATAACCCGTCCGCTTCTACGTTCACACTCGTCGCGTCTGGGATCTCTTCTAGGACGTTCCCCAGCTCCCTCGGACCCTCCCCGTTGCTCGCATAGAATCTGCTAAAATGATCCGTGAACGCCTGTGCGACGCCCCTTTGTGTTGTAAAACGACGGCCATCGCCGAGATCGATCTCATGTATTAAATTCCTGCGTCTTCTTCGTCTTTCCTTTATCACATAAAGCATCGAGGGAACCTCGTTGGGCAGGAAATCCTGCGACCTCGCGCGTATCATCGTACCTGCCATCATCTGCGTCGCAAGTTGTCCCAGCTTCGCCTTAACTCGGTCCACGGCTGCCTGGCGTTCTGGTGTAGGTGGTTGAGCTAACAGTTCCCGGAGAGCCGTAAAGTAAAACTCAGTGGTCGTGCGCTGCCATTGAGAAACCTCCTTCCCGTAACCTATTAACGTCCTCCGTAAAGCTGGCTTCGCGCACTCGATCCACCACTGCAGGACAGAACCGAAAGAATTTCGTCGACGGAGGCAGCCATGCCACGCGTCCTCCACCATGCGTCGGCATTCTGCATCTCGCAGGTGGGAGACGTTCATCTTCCAATTACCCCTCCGTCTCCACACCTGCTGTCTATCAAGGTTAACCGTACAAATATATGCCTCGTGGTCTGTAAACGCTGTCGGCCATATTTCTGCGTCCACCGTCGACATTGCTAACGCCCTAGACACGTAGATTCGGTCCAAACGGCCCGCGGAGTGGCTAGTAAAAAATGTATATCCTGGTTGGTTGCGATACTTCAGGTCCCATGTATCGACTAATTCCGTCCCGTTGATCAGCTCTCTAAGTTCTCGGCTAGTTGTATAGTTAGATTGTTGGTCCTTTCTGTCGAGCACACAATTAAAATCTCCGCCGAGTATGCAACCATCGTATCGTCCCTGGAACAACGGTGTAACCTCATGGGCGTAAAAATCTGCTTCTCTTATCCGAGCCTGATGGCGCGTATACGAGGTGTGGCTAGAAAAAACCGGACTAGTACTGGTGAAACAATAAAACGAATGCAATAAGGCTGAAAGTCGCGTGGCCTGTCACGTGACTCTCGCTCCGCCTACTGCTCGAGTTTCATCTGCCTCCTGCACTCAGTCTGCCCGTGGCGTCTGTTTAAGTAGTTGACGTTTTGTCTGTGCGTCGGAAAATGTTGAGTGTACAGAAAGAACAGCGTGTTAACATCAAATTTTGTTTCAAACTAGGAAAATCTGCAAGTGAAACGTTTGTAATGTTACAACAAGTGTACGGCGATGATTGTTTATCGCGAACACAAGTGTTTGAGTGGTTTAAACGATTTAAAGATGGCCGCGAAGACACCAGTGATGACACTCGCACTGGCAGACCATTGTCAGCAAAAACTGATGCAAACATTGAAAAAATCGGTAAACTTGTTCGACAAGATCGCCGTTTAACAATCAGAGCAGTGTCTGAGTTAACAGGAGTTGACAAGGAAAGTGTCGAACAAGTTTACCGATTTTTCCAATGTTTGCATCAGTTTTTGCTGACAATGGCCTGCCAGTGCGAGTGTCATCACTGTTGTCTTCGCGGCCATCTTTAAATCGTTTAAACCACTCAAACACTTGTGTTCGCGATAAACAATCATCGCCGTACACTTGTTGTAACATTACAAACGTTTCACTTGCAGATTTTCCTAGTTTGAAACAAAATTTGATGTTAACACGCTGTTCTTTCTGTACACTCAACATTTTCCGATGCACAGACAAAACGTCAACTACTTAAAACAGACGCCACGGGCAGACTGAGTGCAGGAGGCAGATGAAACTCGAGCAGTAGGCGGAGCGAGAGTCACGTGACAGGCCACGCGACTTTCAGCCTTATTGCATTCGTTTTATTGTTTCACCAGTGCTAGTCCGGTTTTTTTCTAGCCACACCTCGTATGTTGATCAAACTTATTCCACCTATGGTCACGGCCGTACCACGGGCAGAAGGCAAATACTCTGTCTGCACGTATCCCTTCCTTTAATAGTATAGCTGTGCCAACGCCTCTCTCGTCACACGGGGAACAGTAAATGTCGTAACCGTAAAAGTCCGAGGGGGGAAGTACCCGAACTTCTTGTAATAGTGCTATGTCTAAATCCGCAGCCTTTATCATGGCACTGAGCATCTTGATTTTTACCGGCCTCCCAATGCTATTGATGTTAACAGACCCTATCCGAGAAGCCTCTTGCATGGCGGTCAACGTAGATAGGGTACCGTACGGTCGCTAATTTTGCCGTACATAGGCTGCTGTCGGACTAACGTCCCCCGCCGTCCCTCATATGCCCTGCCATTATTCCGTGCACTCTGCCGGTCTTACACCGGGAGAGTGCGTGGGAGCAGTTCCCCCGGCATCATCTGTTCCCCACGGGGAGGGGGGGGGGGGGGCTCTTCTGACCAGTCCCCTAGTGTCCCATCGTTGTCGTGCGGTGCAGGCGCCGTAGCCTCCTCACAAGGGAACCTCCCCATCGCACCCCCCTCAGATTTAGTTATAAGTTGGCACAGTGGATAGGCCTTGAAAAACTGAACACAGATCAATCGAGAAAACAGGAAGAAGTTGTGTGGAACTATGACAAAAATAAGTAAAATATGCAAACTGAGTAGTCCATACCAAAGATATGCAACATCAAGGATAGTGTGAGCTCAGGAGCGCCGTGGTCTCGTGGTTGGCGTGAGCAGCTGTGGAATGAGAGGTCATTGGTTCAAGTCTTCCCTTGAGTGAAAAGTTTACTTTCTTTATTTTCGCAAAGTTAGGATCTGTCCGTTCGTTCATTGACGTCTCTGTTCACTGTAACAAGTTTAGTGTCTATGTTTTGCGACCGCACCGCAAAACCGTGCGATTAGTGGACGAAAGGACGTGCCTCTCCAATCGGAACCGAAAACATTTGATCGCAAGGTCATAGGTCAACCGATTCCTCCACAGGAAAACACATCTGATATATTCTATACGACACTGGTGACGGCATGTGCGTCACATGACAGGAATATGTTGTCGACCCACCTAACTTGTAAACTTGGCGAATGGGTAAAAAGATTCTTCTACCCTGCCCGATTTAGGTTTTCTTGTGGATGTGATAATCACTCCCAAAAAAGTGATGAAATCACAAGAGGTTTGTCTCATAAACTGCAACAAATGAATGCAACAGTTTCACAGTCGCACAGTTTTCCCTGTGCTCTGTCAAAACATATGTTTTTGTTTTCAAATTTTTCCGTGTATACACCGTCAAATCCTACATATGTCCAAGCAAATCTGAAGATGTCCTGGAACTTTTGAGAGCTAAATTGATTGTGTGTGTGTGTACCTGAACTCTGATAATTGTCTGAAAATAAAAAATTAAAATTTTCACTCGAGGGAAGACTTGAACCAAGGACCTCTCATTCCACAGCTGCTCATGCTAACCACAGGACCACAGCGCTACTGAGCTGGTACTGTCCTTAACATTGCCTATGTTAGGCATGGACTACTCAGTTTGTATATTTTGCTTATTTTTTTCATAGTTCCACACAACTTCTTCCTGCTTTCTCGATTGATCTGTGTTCAGTTTCTTAAGGCCTATCCACTGTCCCAACTTGTAACCAAATCTGAGGGGGGGTGCGATGGGGAGGTTCCCTTGTCAGTTGCCGTCTATCGAGCCCCTTCGCTGTGTCTGGAGCATCGGCAGCGGTAGGTCGTGCCGCCGTCCCGCTGGCCACCGTTGCATCCACGCTAGGCAGTTCTTCTGTATCCATGGTCGTCTGTTCTGTACCCGTAAACTTCTCAGAATTATCTGCTAGATCAGAGTGGTCGTTCTCCACCGTGAGGCGGCGCTTCTTCCGGCGTTTTGGTGAGCACTGTTTACGTTGCCGGGCCTCGGAATCAGAGCTCAGCATGGTCTCCAGTTGTTCGTGGGGGGGCGTCGGAATCGTGCGCCGTCGTATTATCCACAAGTGCCTTATCTGAAGCGGCCGCAAGCGGAACCGAAGAGAGGGCGTCCTGTGACTGCTGCAGGCGGTCCAGCGCAACGTCGTCTTTCTGTGGCTCGCCACGATCCGCCGCTGTCTGTGTGTTCTGGTACGCGTCTGTCTCGCGGCCCACGTCATCGCGTAATGCGGCGACGTAAGTCATGGGGAGCACAGTCGGATGCGGCGTGAGGGGTGGATCATCCCGTGGCAGCTGTAATAACCTTCGTTGAGCACACTCAGAACGTATGTGGCCCTCCTTCCCACATCCAGAGCACGTCCTTGGTTGTCCGTCGTAAATGACAATCGCCCTACAACCGGCGATGTACAAGTATGACGGGACGTGTTTTCGGAGTTCGATCCGTATTTGTCTGACGCCATTGAGGACAGGATACGTCTTGAAACTCGCCCATTTTTCAGCCACGTGGGATAGGACCGTTCCGTAAGGACGCAGGGCGTCTGTCACCAATTCTTCTGGCACTTCGAATGGAAGCTCAAAGACGCGGAACGTTCGGAGGTCCATGCCGGCGTGTTCAACTGTTACCGCTCCAACATTCCCGTCCGAATGACAGAAACGAAGTCCTTGTCGGTGTCGAAGTAGTAGTTCGTCACATGCCGCTTTATTGATGAGCTTGACATAGACCACGCTGCTGACTATGGATAAGTGTATCCCAACTAGAACGTCAGGTTCGATTTTCACCTCGTCCCGTAAATAACGTTCGATCTCGTAAGCCTTCGGTCGAGCATATTCGTTTACAAAACTAAATTTCAGTGTCGATTTGCGGAACGACAAGGCCATGATTCGTTCTATGTATACCGCGACACAGGGCTACACACTTAACGTAAACACCTCTCGCGCAGACGTGCGGCAGGGACGTAAACACCGTCCGAACCGCTGCGCCGCCGAAGGCTGACTGTGAGCTACCGAAGCACGACTCACGGCCGGTACTCACAGCTTTACTTCTGCCAGTATCTCGCCTCCTACCTTCCAAACTTTACAGAAGCTCTCCTGCGAACCTTGCAGAACTAGCACACCTGAAAGCTGAAAGAAAGGATACAGCGGAGAGATGGCTTAGCCACAGCCTGGGGGATGTTTCCAGAATGAGATTTTCACTCTGCAGCGGAGTGTGCGCTGATATGAAACTTCCTGGCAGATTAAAAACTGTGTGCCCGACCGATACTCGAACTCGGGACCTTTGCCTTTCGCGGGCAAGTGCTCTACCATCTGAGCTACCTAAGCACGACTCACGCCCGGTACTCCCAGCTTTACTTCTGCCAGTATCTCGCCTCCTACCTTCCAAACTTTACAGAAGCTCTCCTGCGAACCTTGCAGAAATAGCACTCCTGAAAGCTGAAAGAAAGGATACAGCGGAGAGATGGCTTAGCCACAGCCTGGGGGATGTTTCCAGAATGAGATTTTCACTCTGCAGCGGAGTGTGCGCTGATATGAAACTTCCTGGCAGATTAAAAACTGTGTGCCCGACCGATACTCGAACTCGGGACCTTTGCCTTTCGCGGGCAAGTGCTCTACCATCTGAGCTACCTAAGCACGACTCACGCCCGGTACTCACAGCTTTACTTCTGCCAGTATCTCGCCTCCTACCTTCCAAACTTTACAGAAGCTCTCCTGCGAACCTTGCAGAAATAGCACTCCTGAAAGCTGAAAGAAAGGATACAGCGGAGAGATGGCTTAGCCACAGCCTGGGGGATGTTTCCAGAATGAGATTTTCACTCTGCAGCGGAGTGTGCGCTGATATGAAACTTCCTGGCAGATTAAAAACTGTGTGCCCGACCGATACTCGAACTCGGGACCTTTGCCTTTCGCGGGCAAGTGCTCTACCATCTGAGCTACCTAAGCACGACTCACGCCCGGTACTCCCAGCTTTACTTCTCCCAGTATGTCGCCTCCTACCTTCCAAACTTTACAGAAGCTCTCCTGCGAACCTTGCAGAAATAGCACTCCTGAAAGCTGAAAGAAAGGATACAGCGGAGAAATGGCTTAGCCACAGCCTGGGGGATGTTTCCAGAATGAGATTTTCACTCTGCAGCGGAGTGTGCGCTGATATGAAACTTCCTGGCAGATTAAAAACTGTGTGCCCGACCGATACTCGAACTCGGGACCTTTGCCTTTCGCGGGCAAGTGCTCTAGCATCTGAGCTACCTAAGCACGACTCACGGCCGGTACTCACAGCTTTACTTCTGCCAGTATCTCGCCTCCTACCTTCCAAACTTTACAGAAGCTCTCCTGCGAACCTTGCAGAAATAGCACTCCTGAAAGCTGAAAGAAAGGATACAGCGGAGAGATGGCTTAGCCACAGCCTGGGGGATGTTTCCAGAATGAGATTTTCACTCTGCAGCGGAGTGTGCGCTGATATGAAACTTCCTGGCAGATTAAAAACTGTGTGCCCGACCGATACTCGAACTCGGGACCTTTGCCTTTCGCGGGCAAGTGCTCTACCATCTGAGCTACCTAAGCACGACTCACGCCCGGTACTCCCAGCTTTACTTCTCCCAGTATGTCGCCTCCTACCTTCCAAACTTTACAGAAGCTCTCCTGCGAACCTTGCAGAAATAGCACTCCTGAAAGCTGAAAGAAAGGATACAGCGGAGAGATGGCTTAGCCACAGCCTGGGGGATGTTTCCAGAATGAGATTTTCACTCTGCAGCGGAGTGTGCGCTGATATGAAACTTCCTGGCAGATTAAAAACTGTGTGCCCGACCGATACTCGAACTCGGGACCTTTGCCTTTCGCGGGCAAGTGCTCTACCATCTGAGCTACCTAAGCACGACTCACGCCCGGTACTCCCAGCTTTACTTCTCCCAGTATGTCGCCTCCTACCTTCCAAACTTTACAGAAGCTCTCCTGCGAACCTTGCAGAAATAGCACTCCTGAAAGCTGAAAGAAAGGATACAGCGGAGAGATGGCTTAGCCACAGCCTGGGGGATGTTTCCAGAATGAGATTTTCACTCTGCAGCGGAGTGTGCGCTGATATGAAACTTCCTGGCAGATTAAAAACTGTGTGCCCGACCGATACTCGAACTCGGGACCTTTGCCTTTCGCGGGCAAGTGTTCTACCATCTGAGCTACCTAAGCACGACTCACGCCCGGTACTCACAGCTTTACTTCTGCCAGTATCTCGCCTCCTACCTTCCAAACTTTACAGAAGCTCTCCTGCGAACCTTGCAGAAATAGCACTCCTGAAAGCTGAAAGAAAGGATACAGCGGAGAGATGGCTTAGCCACAGCCTGGGGGATGTTTCCAGAATGAGATTTTCACTCTGCAGCGGAGTGTGCGCTGATATGAAACTTCCTGGCAGATTAAAAACTGTGTGCCCGACCGATACTCGAACTCGGGACCTTTGCCTTTCGCGGGCAAGTGTTCTACCATCTGAGCTACCTAAGCACGACTCACGCCCGGTACTCACAGCTTTACTTCTGCCAGTATCTCGCCTCCTACCTTCCAAACTTTACAGAAGCTCTCCTGCGAACCTTGCAGAAATAGCACTCCTGAAAGCTGAAAGAAAGGATACAGCGGAGAGATGGCTTAGCCACAGCCTGGGGGATGTTTCCAGAATGAGATTTTCACTCTGCAGCGGAGTGTGCGCTGATATGAAACTTCCTGGCAGATTAAAAACTGTGTGCCCGACCGATACTCGAACTCGGGACCTTTGCCTTTCGCGGGCAAGTGCTCTACCATCTGAGCTACCTAAGCACGACTCACGCCCGGTACTCACAGCTTTACTTCTGCCAGTATCTCGCCTCCTACCTTCCAAACTTTACAGAAGCTCTCCTGCGAACCTTGCAGAAATAGCACTCCTGAAAGCTGAAAGAAAGGATACAGCGGAGAGATGGCTTAGCCACAGCCTGGGGGATGTTTCCAGAATGAGATTTTCACTCTGCAGCGGAGTGTGCGCTGATATGAAACTTCCTGGCAGATTAAAAACTGTGTGCCCGACCGATACTCGAACTCGGGACCTTTGCCTTTCGCGGGCAAGTGCTCTAGCATCTGAGCTACCTAAGCACGACTCACGCCCGGTACTCACAGCTTTACTTCTGCCAGTATCTCGCCTCCTACCTTCCAAACTTTACAGAAGCTCTCCTGCGAACCTTGCAGAACTAGCACTCCTGAAAGAAAGGATACAGCGGAGAGATGGCTTAGCCACAGCCTGGGGGATGTTTCCAGAAAGTTTCAGGTCCTTAGGTTAGTTAGGTTTATGTAGTTCTAAGTTCTAGTGGACTGATGACCTCAGATGTTAAGTCCCATAGTGCTCAGAGCCATTTGAACCATTTTTCTAACAGATCCTCAATTTAGTTTTCCATTATTTTGTACATTATCAGTGTCGGCAGCTTGGATGCATGAGCCGTTAAGCTGATTGTGCGACAATTGTCACTCTGATTTTTGGGACTGTGTGGATGGTATTCTTCCGAGAGTTTTAATACCCTGTGTGCAGAGTCACGAATACTACACAGCAACTTGAGTGGCCAACGTAAAATGTAAACAGCTTTTCAGAAAAGTTCGTCGGCCCAGTACGCCGCGTGTTGACCGTCATGACCACCATTTAAGACGAAAAATTACGGAAAAAAGAAGTCTTTAGAGGAAAATAATCTCGAGGAGCAAGGCCTCTTGCAGTTTTAGTGCCTCATTTATCGGTCGATTTCACTCTCCCCGTCTATTTTTTTCTCGGGTTTCTTTTTTTTCGTCGTCCGGTGTCTGACTAGTTTCGCGGAGATGAGAGATTAGCAGACTGCTACTCACATAAGCGTTCCCAGAGGTCAGTGGGCGCAAAAAGAAAATAAAACAAGGAAAGGAAATATGAAAAAAGACAACGGGGCAGCGGTAAGTGGCCCCGGACCGCAGCCACTAGCGGGGTCGACGAGGCGTGCTGGAATGACCGCTGGCGCCCGAGGAGCAGAGAGATGTCGCAACCCGTTTTTCGGGACGCCTCGCTCCGACCAGAGCCTCGGCCATTTTGCCTATTAAGCGGCGAGTCGTGCTGCATGAATTATTCATCTGACGGAGAGATAGAGAGAGAGAGAGAGATAGAGAGAGAGAGGTAAGTGGCCCGTAGCTGCTGTAGTGGTTACAAAGGCAGCAAGCAGTGCGGGGTTAATGCGAGAGGCTACTAGCAGGGTATTGTGTGAGGTGCACACGAAACAAAACGTAACTGCAGTAAACTATCGAATATCCGCGGTCTTTTACTCCCACTTTTTCTTATACCCAGGACTGTGCAACAACAATAAAGTATCTAACGTAAGGGCCGGCCGTTGTGGCCGAGCCGTTCTAGACGCTTCAGTCCGGAACCGCGCTGCTGCTACGGTCGCAGGTTCGAATCCTGCCTCGGGCATGGATGTGTGTGATGTCTTTAGGTTAGTTAGGTTTAAGTAGTTCTAAGTTCTAGGGGACTGATGACCTCAGATATTAAGTCCCATAGTGCTCAGAGCCGTTTGAACCATCTAACATAAGAAATTTTTGCAGTATGAATACTGTAATTTTGAGTAATAGAGTAATTTTTATGTAATATATTTTGTCACAGTTCTGTAAATATTTTCCTATGAATGAATATGATTATGCAATTTAAATGGAACATCTAAAAAAGAATTACGTAATAACATGTAGGAAACGCGTTGCTCCACTGAGGGCTATCTGCTATTGTGAACAATCAAATAGTATATTTGAGGTAGGCGAACAATGTCGCTGGGCGTGGCCGCGCATTATAGACGGTGTATTAAAAAGAATCATCCGATTTCAAAAAATCAATTATGTTACTTGAGATATGTGCGTGAACAACGTACTGCTGGAAAGAGCAAATTCAGTTTTACATGGTTCCCTCCAGGCAGCAGAAGTGTGCACCCACTTCAGCTGTAGTAAAACTGGTTTCGGGACAGCAGAAAGCGTTCTGTGTTCCACGTTTTACGCCGTGCGGGTCAGTAATAACTGTTCAGCGTGACTTTCGTACTAACAAGGGAACCTCCCCATCGCACCCCCCTCAGATTTAGTTATAAGTTGGCACAGTGGATAGGCCTTGAAAAACTGAACACAGATCAATCGAGAAAACAGGAACAAGTTGTGTGGAAGTATGAAAAAAATAAGCAAAATATACAAACTGAGTAGTCCATAAGCAACATAGGTAACATCAAGGTTACTGTTACCTTAGGAGCGCCGTGGTCCCGTGGTTAGAGTGAGCAGCTGCGCAACGAGAGGTCCATGGTTCAAGTCTTCCCTCTAGTGAAAAGTTTATTTTTTTTTATTTTCAGACAATTATTATCTGTCCGTCCGTCCGTCCGATGCAAGGTAACTGCGCCGTAGTATGGGGACGCTACACCTAAACAAACATCGAAACAAAACACATGTTTTGACAGAGCACAGGGACAATTGTGCGACTGTGAACCCGTTGCATTCATTTGTTGCAGTTTATGTGACAAACTCTTATGTTTCCATGACTTTTTTGGGAGTGATTATCACATCCACAAGAAAACCTAAATCGGGCAAGGTAGAGGAATCTTTTTACCCATTCGCCAAGTGTACAAGTTAGGTGGGTCGACAACATATTCCTGTCATGTGACGCACATGCCGTCACCAGTGTCGTATAGAATATATCACACGTGTTTTCCTGTGGAGGAATCGGTTGACCTATGACCTTGCGATCAAATGTTTTCGGTTCCCATTGGAGAGGCGCGTCCTTTCGTCTACTAATCGCACGGTTTTGCGGTGCGGTCGCAAAACAAAGACACTAAACTTATTACAGTGAACAGAGACGTCAATGAACGAACGGAGAGATCATAACTTTGCGAAAATAAATAAAGTAAATTTTTCACACGATGGAAGACTTGAGCCAAGGACCTCTTGATAAAGAAAGTAAATTTTTCACACGATGGAATACTTGAACTAAGGACCTTTTGTTCCGCAGCTGCTCACGCTAACCACGGGACCACGGCGCTCCTGAGCTCACGTCACTCTTAATGTTGCCTATCTTGCACATGGACTACTCAGTTTGTATATTTTGCTTATTTTTTTCATAGTTCCACACAACTTCTTCCTGTTTTCCCGATTGATCTGTGTTCAGATTTTCAAGGCGTATCCACTGTGGCAACTTATAACTAAATCTGATGGGGGTGCGATGGGAAGGTTCCCTTGTGAGTGTTGTATGAATCCTCCTACAGCACAGAGCATTAGAAGATGGCGTGAACAGTTCCGAGAAACAGGTTGTTTGTGTAAAGGCAAATCGCCGGGCCGTCCCCGAGTGTCTGACACACACGTCGAACGCATCCGCCATAGTTTCTCAAGGAGACCGCAGAATTGCGTTCGCCGTGCAGCTCAACATGTCTCCGATGTCTGTCTGGCGTGTGTTGCGTCGACATTTACACGTGAGACCGTGCAAAATTCAGCTACTGCAAGCTCTTCTTGAAGGTGACACACAACGTGTGGAGTTCTGTAATTTCGTTCTTGGCAAGATGGAGGATGGCAGTTTCCTTCTAAGCAAGGGGAGGCCGCCAATTGTGAAATTCAGATTCGATTCATACTGCGCATAATAAAAGCTCATGGCCAGAGGTGTAATGTGGCAAAGCACCAAGATGCACTTCTCAGCCGTTGTCGAGAAAATCGACAGTTAAAAGAAACCGTCGCGGTGAAATACTCTCTACGATTAACAGTTTTCTATAGCGTCGTGGCGCAGCGGTAAGCGCTCGGGTTCGTAATACGAAGGTCGCCGGATCGAATCTCGCGCTATGCAATTTTTTTTATTATTAGTTTTTTGTAATTCCAATATATATTAATGAATTGCTTATGCATGTTGGTGAAGGCGGATCGCTCTCGAATTGTACCGCCTCCATTTCTCCGTTTTTTAACAGGGTGTACCAAAGCTCTCCCGTTCCCACTGATTTTCGACGATGTTATAAGTTGCGCTAGGGACCGCATCTACCTTCTTTCGAACTTAGCAGGCAACTACGCTGTTATGCGTCAACATCTGTCCGTCAAGTGTAACGAGCGAGTAACGGAGTTTATATTTCATACCTGCCACAGCGAATTTGTGTTCGTGGGGTCTCTCTTCTAATTCGAACGTTTGACTTACGCTATACGTATTCGTTTCGGAATATCGTTTCTACGTCTTCCGTTAACTGTACGTGGTTAACATTATGAAGACAATTAATAACATTTGTGAAATACAACTTTCTTTGCGGAAAACGTAATGATGTTCGAAGTCGGTTTTTCCACGAAAAACGACTTTCAACAACTTATTATATGCATATTTGTTGCAACTGATTGCCGGGAAATATATGTGTGTGTGTGTGTGTGTGTGTGCCTTGAAAAAGCCGAACGAGCCGGACTTTTACACACATACACACACACACACACATATATATATATATATATATATATATATATATATATATATATATATATGAATTACAAAATACAAATACTAAAAACAAAAAGTTGCATGGCGCGAGATTCGATCCGGCGACTTTCGGATTACGAACCCGAGCGCTTACCGCTACGCCACGACGCTGTTGGAAATTACTAATCGTGGAGAGTATTTCACAGCAACGGTTTCTTTTAACTGTCGATTTTCTCGACAACGGCTGAGAAGTGCATCTTAGTGCTTTACCACATTACACCTCTGCCCATGAGCTTTTATTATGCGCAGTATGAATCGAATCTGAATTTCACAATTGGCGGCCTCCCCTTGTTAGTGTTTAGTGGCGAGGCAACATTGCATTTAAATGGAAAGGCGAACCGTCATATTGTGAGCGTATCGGGTACGGAACAACCACATGAAGTTGTACAACAGGAGAGGGACTCTCTAAAATTTAATGTTTTTTGTGCAGTTTCACGGGAAAAGGTGTACGGTCCATCTTTCTTTACCGAGAACACTGTTACAACAAGCACACATCTCGGTATACTTCAGAACTTTCTTTTCCCACAGTTGGAGACTGATTCGTGCGACTTCATTTACCAACAGAATCGGGTATCGTCACACTGGGATCTGGAAGTGCGGGAAATTTTGAATAAAAGGATTACTGAACGATGGATCGGTCGCACTGAACCAAATAATTCAGCCTTACATTACCGGCCTCCAAGGTCACCGGACCTGACTGTGTGTGATTGTTTCAAAAATGAAATGGCTCTGAGAACTATGGGACTTAACATCTGAGGTCATCAGTCCCCTAGAACTTAGAACTACTTAAACCTAACCAACCTAAGGACATCACACACATCCATCCCCAAGGCAGGATTCGAACCTGCGACCGTAGCGGTCGCGCGGTTCCAGACTGAAACGCCTAGAACCGCTCGGCCACATCGGCCGGTCGTGATTATTTCTTGCGGGGGTTTATAAAAGACTGTTTATGTACCTCCACTACCAACAACAATGAAGGAACTGAGACAACGCATAACAGCAGAAAATGGTTCAAATGGCTCTGAGCACTATGGGACTCAACTGCTGAGGTCATTAGTCCCCTAGAACTTAGAACTAGTTAAACCTAACTAACCTAAGGACATCACAAACATCCATGCCCAAGGCAGGATTCGAACCTGCGACCGTAGCGGTCTTGCGGTTCCAGACTGCAGCGCCTTTAACCGCACGGCCACTTCGGCCGGCCATAACAGCAGATGTGGAAGCTGTAACGCAAGACATGCTCACTGCAGTGTGGGAACAATTTGGATACTGCATTGACATGTGCCGTGCATCTCACGGGAAGCATACTTGAACACCTATGAAAAGTTGTGAAAAAAAACTTTTTGTGTTTCCCGTTCATCGAAAACAAAATTCAATCTATAGGTTTATTCGTTTCAGAAATATAGACGAGCAAATAGGATGATTCTTCTTTTTTTTTACCCCCTGTACAGTTAAGTCTGGCGCGAGCTTTCGTGCAGCGGAGTCTGACGTAAGTGCTGTGGCATAGTGATCCGTTCATCATAAGAATAAACCTGACGTAAACATTGCACTATGTGTTCTTCCGTGTTTGCTGGAACCTCTTTGGATTTCCTGTTCACATGGGGCTGCAGCCAAGCTGTCACGATTACTGTGAAGTACGATAATACGTTTTGTGCTGTATGTTACGCGCACATCCACTTAGCGATAATACGGGACAACAGCTGTACCGGCGCATTTAACTTGCACGGCACTGGCCGTCAGCTGGTGCAGCTAGCCTGGTGTGGCGTGGCCAGCTGCAGTTCACACGTAAAAAGAGACGAACAGAGGAGCAATACAGCTTCGAAAGTCGTTTAATGTTTAAGCAGAAATGAAATAATACACCGCAAATCTACCACAATACTCTCCTTTGACGACTAGACGAAAAACGCAACACTTTATCGTTTATAGCTAGCGTACTGTTGTAATTAAAAACAAGAATGTGGAAAATTCCTGACCTAACCACAGAGCAATTTTTCTGCATAAGCTGTGTGTACCGTAAGGGAGTATCGAAGGATTTTACTCTATAGTTAAATACTGAAGCCACCGATGGTATTACAGTCAGACGTCTGGCGATCTCTCAGCTCCTTCCTTATCCGAATCCGAGAAATAGATTTCAGTTCTGGAAGTGTTACCTTCTACGTTGATAACGAGCCCACCAACAACAGAACCCACGAAGCCAACCAGGCGCAGCATTTTCTCCTCTTCTCTTATGACGAGCCGTTCTATATCCCGCCAACGTTCGGCAGTGACGTGTGAAAAAGCTGCGTGCGTTAGTTCCAGTACGTCTGTCAGCTTAACAGTCCTGTTACTTTTCGGGCCAAAACCCTCAGCTTGGCTCCAGATCAGTTTGTTGGGTTCATATTGTAATGGTACAGTTGATGTTGTTGTTGTTGTTGTTGTTGTGGTCTTCAGTCCAGAGACTGATTTGATGCAGCTCTCCATTTTACTCTATCCTGTGCAAGCTTCTTCATCTCCCAGTACCTATTGCAACCTACATCCTTCTGAATCTGCTTAGTGTTTTCATCCCATTGTCTCCCTCTACGATTTTTACCCTCCACGCTGCCCTCCAAAACTAAATTTGTGATCCCTTCATGCCTCAGAACATGTCCTACCAACCGATCCCTTCTTCTAGTCAAGGTGTGCCACAAATTTCTCTTCTCTCTAATTCTGTTCAATACCTCCTCATTTGTTATGTGATTAACCCATCTAATCTTCAACATTCTTCTGTTGCACCATATTTCGAAAGCTTCTATTCTCTTCTTGTCCAAACTATTCATCGTCCACGTTTCACTTCCATACATGGCCATACTCCAACACAAATACTTTCACAAAAGACTTCCTGTCACTTAAATCTATACTCGTTGTTAACAAATTTCCCTTCTTCAGAAACGCTCTCCTTGCCATTGCCAGTCTACATTTTATATCCTCTCTACTTCGACCTTCATCACTTATTTTGCTCCCCAAATAGCAAAACTCATTTAATACAGGGTGATTCAAAAAGAATACCACAACTTTAAAAATGTTTATTTAATGAAAGAAACATAATATAACCTTCTGTTATACATCATTACAAAGAGTATTTAAAAAGTTTTTTTTCACTCAAAAACATGTTCAGAGATGTTCAATATGGCCCCCTCCAGACACTCAAGCAATATCGACCCGATACTCCAACTCGTTCCACACTCTCTGTAGCATATCAGGCGTAACAGTTTGGATAGCTGCTGTTATTTCTCGTTTCAAATCATCAATGGTGGCTGGGAGAGGTGGCCGAAACACCATATCCTTAACATACCCCCATAAGAAAAAATCGCAGGGGGTAAGATCAGGGCTTCTTCGAGGCCAGTGATGAAGTGCTCTGTCACGGGCTGCCTGGCGGCCGATCCATCGCCTCGGGTAGTTGACTTTCAGGTAGTTACGGACAGATAAGTGCCAATGTGGTGGCGCTCCATCCTGCTGAAATATGAATTGTTGTGCTTCTTGTTCGAGCTGAGGGAACAGCCAATTCTCTAACATCTCCAGATACTGTAGTCCAGTTACAGTAGCACCTTCGAAGAAAAAGGGACCAAAAACTTTATTGGCTGAAATGGCACAGAAAACGTTCACCTTAGGCGAGTCACGTTCATACTGAGTTGTTTCCCGCGGATTCTCAGTGCCCCATATACAGACATTGTGACGGTTGACGTTCCCGTTAGTGTGGAAAGTTGCTTCATCACTAAACACAATCTTTGAAACGAAAGATTCATCTGTTTCCATTTGAGCAAGGATAAAATTACAGAAATCGATTATTTTAATCTTATCAGCTGCAGACAGTGCTTGAACCAATTTCAGACGATAAGGTTTCATAACTAACCTTTTTCGTAGGACTCTCCATACAGTTGATTGTGGAATTTGCAGCTCTCTGCTAGCTCTGCGAGTCGATTTTCCTGGGCTGCGAACAAATGCTTGCTGGATGCGTGCTACATTTTCATCACTCGTTCTCGGCCGTCCAGAACTTTTCCCTTTGCACAAACACCCATTCTCTGTAAACTGTTTATACCAACGTTTAATACACCACCTATCAAGAGGTTTAACACCATACTTCGTTCGAAATGCACGCTGAACAACTGTCGTCGATTCACTTCTGCCGTACTCAATAACACAAAAAGCTTTCTGTCGAGCGGTCGCCATCTTAGCATCAACTGACGCTGACGCCTAGTCAACAGCGCCTCAAGCGAACAAATGTACAACTAAATGAAACTTTATAGCTCCCTTAATTCGCCGACAGATAGTGCTTAGTCCTGCCTTTTGTCGTTGCAGAGTTTTAAATTCCTAAAGTTGTGGTATTCTTTTTGAATTACCCTGTACTTTAAGCGTCTCATTTCCTAATCTAGTATCCCCAGCAACATCCGATTTAATTCGACTACATTCCATCATCCTCGTTTTGCTTTTGTTGATGTTCATCTTATATCCTCCTCTCAAGACTGTCCATCCCGTTCAGCTGCTCTTCCAGGTCCCTTGCCGTCTCTGACAGAATTACAATGTCATCGGCGAATCTCAAAGTTTTTATTTCATCTCCATGGATTTTAATTCCTACTACGAATTTTTCTATCGTTTCCTTTACTGCTTGCTCAATATGCAGATTGAATAACATTGGGGAGAGGCTACAACCCTGTCTCACTCCCTTCCCAACCACTGCTTCCCTTTTATGCCCCTTTGTAACTGCCATCTTGTCTCTGTACAAATTGTAAATACCTTTTCACTCCCTCTGTTTTACCCCTGCCACTTTCAGAATTTGAAAGAGAGTATTCCAGTCAACAATGTCAAGCTTTCTCTAAGTCTACAAATGCCAGAAACGTAGGTTTGCCTTTCCTTAATCTGTCTTCTAAGATAAGTAGCGTGTTCCAACATTTCTACGGAATCCAAATTGATCCTCCCCGAGGTCGGCTTCGACCATTTTTCCATTCGTCTGTAAAGAATTCATGTTAGTATTTTGCAGCCGTGGCTTATTAAGCTGATAGTTCGGTAATTTTCACATCTGTCAACACCTGCTTTCTTTGGGATTGGAATTACTATATTCTTCTTGAAGTCTGAGGGTGTTTCGCCTGTTTCATATATCTTGCACATTAGATGGCAGTGTTTTGTCAGGACTGGCTCTCCCAAGGCTGTCAGTAGTTTTAATGGAATGTTGTCTACTCCCGGGGCCTTGTTTCGACTCAGGTCTTTCAGTGCTCTGTCAAACTCTTCACGCAATATCATATCGCCCATTTCATTGTCATCTACGTAATCTTCCATTTCCATAATATTGTGCTCAAGTACATCTCCCTTTTATAGACACTCTATATACTCTTTCCACCTTTTTGCTTTCCCTTCTTTGCTTAGGATAGGTTTTTCATCTGAGATCTTGATAGTCATACAGGTGGTTCTCTTTTCTCCAGAAGTGTCTTTAATTTTCCTGTAGGCAGCATCTATCTTACCCATAGTGATACATGCTTCTATATATTTGCATTTGTCCTCTAGCCATTCCTGTTTAACCATTTAGCACTTCCTGTCGATTTCATTTTTTAGACGTTTGTATTCCTTTTTGCCTGCTTCATGTACTGCATTTTTATATTTTCTCCTTTCATCAATTAAATATATCTTTTGTTAACCAAGGATTTCGACCAACCCTCGTCTTTTTACCTACTTGATGCTCTGCTGCCTTTACTACTTCATCTCTCAAAGCTACCCAACCTTCTTCTACTGTACTTCTTTCCCCCATTCCTGTCAATTGTTCCCTTATGCTCTCCCTGAAACTCTGTGCAACCTCTGGTTTAGTCAGTTTATCCAGGTCCCATCTCCTTAAATTCCCACCTTTTTGCAGTTTCTTCAGTTTTAATCTACAGTTCATAACCAATAGATTGTGGTCAGTGTCCACATCTGCCCCTGGAAATGTCTTACAATTTAAAACCTGGTTCCTAAATCTCTGTCTTACCATTATATAATCTATCTGAAACCTTCGAGTATCTCCAGGCCTCTTCCATGTATACAACCTTCTTTTATGATTCTTGAACCAAGTGTTAGCTATGATTGTGCTCTGTGCAAAGTTCAACCAGGCAGTTTCCTCTTTCATTTCTTACCCCCATTCCATACTGACCTACTACGTTTCCTTCTCTTCCTTTTCCTACTGTCGAATTCCAGTCTCCCATGACTATTAAATTTTCGTCTCCCTTCACTACCTGAATAATTTCTTTTATCTCATCATACATTTCTTCAATTTCTTCGTCATCTGCAGAGCTAGTTGGCATATAAACTTGTACTACTGTAGTAGGCATGGGCTTTGTGTCTATCTTGGCCACAATAATGCGTTCACTATGCTGTTTGTAGTAGCTAACCCGCACTCCTATTTTTTTTATTCATTATTAAACCTACTCCTGTATTAATCCTATTTGATTTTGTATTTATAACCCTGTATTCACGTGACCAGAAGTCTTGTTCCTCCTACCACTGAACTTCACTAATTCCCATTATATCTAACTTTAACCTATCCATTACCTTTTTAAACTTTCTAACCCACCTCCCCGATTGAGGGATCTGACATTCCACGCTCCGATCCGTAGAACGCCAGTTTTCTTTCTCCCTATAACAATGTCCTCCTGAGTAGTCCCCGCCCGGAGATCCGATTGGGGGACTATTTTACCTCTTTAATATTTTACCCAAGAGGACTCCATCATCATTTAACCATACAGTAAAGGTGCATGCCCTCGGGAAAAATTACGGCTTTAGTTTCGCCTTGGTTTCAGCCGTTCGCAGTACCAGCACAGAAAGGCCATTTTGGTTAGTGTTACAAGGCCAGATCAGTCAAATCATCCAGACTGTTGCCCCTGAAACTACTGAAAAGGCTGCTGGTACAGTAGCAAATGTAAAAATGCAGCATTTGTATGATGTGCTCGATGCTGTGAAAATGGTTGTTTTTGATGTTTCTACGATGGACATAGTCCAGATAGAGGATTTGGTTTTCCATTTTTGCCTTAAAAATTTGATTTTTATGTTTTCTGAATTTAAACAAGTTTTGTGAACAGTTTTTCATAAAACATGGATAATTACGAATTTGTATTTGAAATGGAAGCATGAATTTCGCGTCCAATATGTAATTAGAGACAAGAAGACGTGCATTATTCTTAAAAAATGATGATGTTTTATAATGACGAGATGTTATTTCAAAATGAACAAGTAAAAAGAGGTATGGGAGAGATTTGAACCAAAACACTTATACGCGCATGGGGTGCATGATTCATTACACTACCGACTACGCTACACGTCCAACGATATTTGGTAGAACAATTGCACTATATACACTACTGAGAAAACTTCAAAGCTGATTATCTCCGTAAATTTATGGAAAACGTTAAGAACAGCCTATTTCTCGGCACTTTTTAGCCGTATTCCACATGCTTGTTTCACCACGGAACAGAAAACGGCCTCAGCCATTTTAATATTGCGCATTAACAGCGCGACAATCAGAGCACGACGCTGCAGAGGCTGTGACTGTAGACGATTTTTGAAATAAAACTACGCAGCTAAAGCGTGGCTGTCAATACATTTGAATATATACTATTGGCGATTAAAATTGCTACATCAAGAAGAAATGCAGATGATAAACGGGTTTTCATTGGACAAATATATTATACTGGAACTGACATGTGATTACATTTTCACGCAATCTGGGTGCATAGATCCTGAGAAATCAGTACCCAGAACAACCACCTCTGGCCGTAATAACGGCCTTGATACGCCTGGGCATTGAGTCAAACAGAGCTCGGATGGCGTGTACAGGTACAGCTGTCCATGCAGCTTCAACACGATACCACGGTTCATCAAGAGTAGTGACTGGGGTATTGTGACGAGCCAGTTGGTGAGAGATCTGGAGAATGTGCTGGCCAGGGCAGCAGTCAAACATTTTCTGTATCCAGAAAAGCCCGTAAAGGACGTGCAACATGCGATCGTGCATTATCCTGCTGAAATGTAGGGTTTCGAAGGCATCGAATGATGGGTAGAGCCACGGCTCGTAACACATCTGAAATGTAACGTCCACTGTTCAAAGTGCCGTCAATGCGAAGAAGAGGTGACCGAGGTGTAACCAATCGCACCCCATACCATCACGCTGGGTGATACGCCAGTATGGCAATGATCAATACACACTTCCAATGTGCGTTCACCGCGATGTCCCCAAAAACGAATGCGACCATCATGATGCTGTAAACAGAACCTGGGTTCATCCGAAAAAATGACGTTTTGCCATTCGTGCACCCAGGTTAATCGTCGAGTACACCATCGCAGGCGCTCCTGTCTGTGATGCAGCGTCGAGGGTAACCGCAGCCATGGTCTCCGAGCTGATAGTCCGTGCTGCTGCAAACGTCGTGGAACTGTTCGTGCAGATAGTTGTTGTCTTGCAAACTTCCCCATCTGTTGCCTCAGGGATCGAGACGTGGCTACACGATCCGTTACAGCCATGCGGATAAGATGCCTGTCATCTCGACTGCTAGTGATACGAGGCCGTTGGGATCCAGCACGGCGTTCCGTATTACCCTCCTGAACCCACCGATTCCATATTCTGCTAACAGTCATTGGATCTCGACCAATGCGAGCAGCAATGTCACGATACGATAAACCGCAATCGCGATAGGCTACTATCCTACCTCTATCAAAGTCGGAAACGTGATGCTACGCATTTCTCCTCCTTACTCGAGGCATCACAACAAAGTTTCACCAGGAAACGCCGGTCAACTGCTGTTTGTATATGAGAAATTGGTTAGAAACTTTCCTCATGTCAGCACGTTGTAGATGGCGTCACGGGCGCCAACCTTGTGTGAATGCTCTGTAAAGCTAATCATTTGCATATCACAGCATCTTCTTCCTGTCGGTTAAATTTCGCGTTTGTAGCACGTCATCTTCGTGGTGTAACAATTTCAATGGCCTGTTGTGTACGTAAGTTTTACTCAACGCAGCGTAGTAATAAGATACCTAATACATGAGTAAGACCTACTTCCAAGAGCGTAACACCAGTGTATGTGTGCTACGGCTTCTGACCAATCATTGTGTTTGTTTACATGAGGTTTATTGTTGTGATGAACAGATTATACTGGTACGTAGTGCGGCCCACTGTAAGGCACTGCACTGGAAGGATTGTGTGTTATGGCCAGCCATTAATTACAGTGTTAACTGGCCACAGTGTAGAAAGCATCAAAAGGAACTAATATGAAAGAATAGCTCTATGGGACAAAAACTGTTCACTGCAATGCGACGCGAAGAAGAGCCTGTTTCCACGCACTGTCTGCGTTCCCGCATCATTGTATTGCATTTGCTATTACGGGAATACGTTTGTAGTTGGATTAAGAACTACACAATATTGTTCGCTCACACTGTGAAGCTGGCGACCATTTCCTATAGACATTGCCATCTAAACTAAAAATATATTGAACTTCACATCCTGAAATTCCCTAACTACTTCGCAGTTTCTATCGATCGTCAAAATTCTTTAAATCGTTATTGCGTAGAAGTAGTCGCGCAATAACGATTCGTTTATAACTGTCAGCCTCCGTAAAGCAGCCGTAACGCTACCGCCTACCACGCAGGGGGGCCCGGGTTCGATTCCCGGCAGGGGAATGGCTGTTGTGTGTCCTTCATCATTTTCATGATCACTGACACGCAAGTCGCCGACGTGGCGTCAACTAAAAAGACTTGCAATACGGCGGCTGAACCCTGGAGGGGATGTCCCGGCTAATAAATGCCGCACGATCATTTCATTTTTTTTTTTTTTTACAACTGAGTTTACATTTTTTTGATTTGTTCTTCGTAACGGAAGCTTCTTCCCAGACAACAGGGACATTAGGCACACTTAGTCATCAATTATTTCAGGTATCCGAAAGTTTACGTCCGTTATATGTGGTCGCCGGTGAACGATAATGTCACGTCACAACACGAGTGTGGTGAACTATGTGCTACTGGAACACCTGAAGCGCTAGACAGTATTGTTGCGGTGTGGATAGAGCAGTCATTTGGTTTCTGTTGGTGTTGATCAGTGCCTCAGCCGGCCAGAGTGGCCGTACGGTTCTAGGCGCTACAGTCTGGAGCCGAGCGACCACTACGGTCGCAGGTTCGAATCCTGCCTCGGGCATGAATGTGTGTGATGTCCTTAAGTTAGTTAGGTTTAATTAGTTCTAAGTTCTAGGCGACTGATGACCTCAGAAGTTAAGTCACATAGTGCTCATAGCCATTTTTCAGTGCCTGAAAAGTGAAAACGTGCTGTGCTGACGATACAGAGGAAACTGGAATTTATACACAAACTCGAGAACGCAGTATTCATACGCGGAATCTGGCACTGATTTATAATGTGGGTGAAACTACGATCCGCGACATTCGGGAAAACAAAGCAGCTCTGACTCATCTGAAGCTGAGAGAATGTCTATGAGAATGTCCGCATACGCAAGACTGGATAAAGCCATTTTGGAACGGTTTCAGCAGAGAAGAGCAGGCGACACACAAGAATCTGGCCCAACGTTAGTTTTTCTTCAAAACCCTGGGGATTGAAGGAGATTTTAATGCATCTTCCGACTGGCTAACAAGATTTAAACAGCTTCATAGTATCCGGGAGATTGCCGTCAGGGAGTGCAGATAATGAAGCTGCTTCTGAATTTCGTAATTATTTCCAGAAGCCCATTGTACGAGAAAATTTACAGCTGGAGCAAATATACGGTGCGGAGGAAACCATGGTTTTTTGGAAGTGTCTGCGAACAAAGACTTTTAGTCTTCGAGACAGAGCGTAGTGCCTCTCGTTATAAATCATATAAGGAAAGGAGAACTGCATTGTGTTGTGCTAATGGTACGGGTACAATACGTAAAGCTAAAAAATCCCGCTGTTTCAAATGAATGGTTCCTAAATTGCTTTGTGCCACAGGAGCGAGAACATATAACGTTGAAGAGTCTCCCTGCAAGGGATGTATTGTTACTGGACAAAACTCTATCGCGTCCCAATGATTTGCTCTGAAATCAGATGACGGGATGATATTTATAAGATATTTACTTTCTAATGTGACAGCCTTAATTCAGCCGAGGGATCAGGGTGTCATTGTTGTCACGAAGAAAATTTATGGAGAGAATTTACTACAAAAACTTGTTCAAGACGGCAGCAATCTTCGAACATTTTGGAAACAATTGACTATGCTATATTGCCTTCAGCATAAGAATAAACCTGATGTAAACATTACACCATGTATTATTCTGCAATTGCTGGAATCTCATTGGGTTGCGTTACACGTGGAGAAGAACCTAAGCTGACTTGAGTACAGTCAAGTACGATAGTAAGGATGCGTCTTACACTGAGCATTACGCTTACGTAGACTGAATGAGAACACTGGACAACAGCTTTACTGGCGCATTTAACTTGGACAGCACTGGTCAGCCAGGTGGTCCAACTAATGTGCAGTAACTTGAAAAGTTATAGTGAAGATGTAAAAGAGACGAGAGAGAAGCAATATAGCGTCGAATGTGATTTAATTTTGAATCATCCGCCAAATGGCGGGTTTTCACATGGTTGTTCTTCAGGCTGTCCTGTCTTCTGCCATCCTCATCGGGTCTGCATAATTTCCTCTTTCCTTTATGTCGTCTATCATCTTGTATCTCCTCCTTCCTCTCAGTCTTCTCCCTCAAACCAATCCTTCCAAAGCATCTGCGAGCAAGCACTCCCTTCTCAATGAATGTTCCAACCAGTTATTTTTCCTTACTCTTACAACCTTCAGCAGACATCTTCTCTCACCAACCCTTTCCAATACTCTTCCATTCTCCTCCACATCTCAAATCCTTCTAACCTTTTTTCATCCTCTCGTTTCAGCGTCGATGTTTCTGCCCTATATAGTGCCACACTCCAGACAAAACATTTGCCAAGTCTTTTCCTTAGATCTTCATCTAAATTGCCACATATGAGTCTCCTCTTTGTGTTGAATGCCTCCTTCGCTATGGCAATTCGAGTTTTCAGCTCCTGGTGACAGCTCAAGTCTTCAGCTAGTGTGCTTCCAAGATATTTAAATGCACTTACCTGGCTAATGGTAGATTGTCCTATTTTAATATTGGACAGTCTGCGTCCTGTACTGATGACCATACTCTTTGTTTTTGCTGTGTTTATTTGGATCCGATATTCCACACAAGCTTCATTCAGAACTTTCAGCAAAGTTATTTACTGTGCGCTCACTTTCTGCCTCTAATACTATGTCATCAGCAAATCTTATACATTCTATTCTCTTTCCACCAATACATATTCCTCTTTTCCCATCTAAACTTTTCGCAATAATCTCTTCAAGGTATACGTTAAACAGCAGTGGGGAAAGGCAACAACCTTGTCTAACACCTCGTCCAATGCTGCTTCCTTCTGACATTTCATTTCCAATCCTTATCCTTACTTTCTGGTGTAAATATAGATCCTGAATCAGTCGTCTCTCTTTCCAATCTACTCCTTTCCTCTTCAAAATATCCATCAGCTTGTTCCACTAAACTCTGTCATAAGCCTTTTCTAAATCTAAAAAAAAAAAACGGCAAAGATTTCTCTATCTTTTTCCATATCTTTCCCCTATAGTTCTTAACAGGCCAACAGTATCTCTTGGTCCTTTTCCTCTTCTAAATCCGAACCTCTGCAATCCTTCTATCCAGCTTGCCATGTAGCCTTCTATTCAACAGTCTCAGCAACACTTTAGCTACCGGCCGCAGTGGACGAGCGGTTCTAGGCGCTTCAGTCCGGAACCGCGCGATTGCTACGGTCGCTGGTTCGAATCCTGCCTCGGGCATGGATATGTGTGATGTCCGTAGGTTAGTTAGGTTTAAGTAGTTCTAGGGGACTGATGACCTCAGATGTTAAGTCCCATAGTGCTCAGAGCCATTTTTTGAACACTTTAGCTCCATGAAAAATTAGGCTGATGGTACTATGCTCTTGACATTTTTTAGTGTTTCTCTTTTTCTCTGTTGGTATCATATGTTGCAAGAAAGTCCTCAGGCCATTCCCCCTTGTCATATATCTCGTTACAAAGGTAATTTCTTTTTGCTCCTCTTCAACCTTAATTTCGCTTTGTATTTGATCCCCCCTATACAGACATTCAGTATATTCTTGCCATCTGTTCAAAACCTCCTGTGGTTCTTCTGCTAGAGTACCATCTGCTCTTTCTATTTCCATTTTGTTCCTCTTTCTTTTACATTCAAACACTGTCTCACTAGCCAGTCTATATATCATTTCATACTTCTGAAACATCATGGAACAATAAATGGGAAAACGTCGACAATACACTTCTTATAGGACCACATGTAAAACTTAACTCGCTCTCATTCTTAACTGGCACAGTATAAAATGGAAATGACAGTGATGGAAAATGCCTAAATTAAGCACAGGATAATTTTTCTGCGTGAGCTAAGTGTGGCGTAAAACTGTATTGCAGATTTGCTGGTGTAAGCTGTCGCCAGCACACCGGTCAGCAAAGATGTAGCACGGAGGTGGATGGTAGGCGCTGGATCAAGCCCAACTATCACGAGAGTGGCCAGAGACACACTGACAAGCAACAGGCCGCCAACGCCCTCTCAGCAGCATGTGTTTTGACCGCCGCCGCTGACTGGAGGACCTCACTGACTTACTGACTGCCTCAGTCACACTCCAGTTTGACATCTGTCAGTTAGTTGCAGTGCGGGCTCAGTTCACGTCTCAGGCTACGACACTGCATAGCAACCAGATTTGTGACTGTAGGAAGATTACTGATATCGTCTGCAAGAGGCCTAGTACTGATGACATGAATATGCAGCAGCTTTGTGGCAGAAGAGCAACCATGCCAAACAAGTGGACATTGCCCTTAATGAAACAGGACGCATTGTCACTGGCTGCTAGCGGGCAACTCCTATTAATAAAATGTATCATCTCGTGGACATAGCACCTCCACATATCAGAAGGAGAACAGCAGCAGAAAAAGAGAAGCGGAAACAGGAGACAGACCCAAGACACCCCAAATTCGGATGTGAATACCAACATCCAAGATTAAGATCAAGAAAGAGTTTCCTCCGTTCAACAGAACCACTTTTAACGTCACCTGCAAATCGTTGAATACAGCTTTGGTGTAACTCACCATCAGAGAGTTACTGGAACAACCCTAAAGAACAGCTTGCTAAAGGACGTCGCCTCCCATATCAACAGGCTGATAACTGGTGTATCTCGATTCAAGGTCAATTTGAAGAAATGGGGTTTCTCTCCAGGAGATGAACTCTGCGAATGTGGCAAACAGCAACATCATCAACATCTGCTCAACTGTAGAAACCTACCAGCCCCATGCCCGATGGATCATCTGGTTATCGCCAATGATACAGCAGTTCAAACGGCGGAATTTTTGATGTCATATGAAATTTAATCGCGTACTTATATTGTTTGTAAATTTCTGTCTATCGTATGTTATGTTGTGGACACGATACATAAATAAAAGCTTGTACGACAACACATAGACTCTATTCAAGTTAAGTAAATACTTCAAGTTGATGTACCGGGTGATCAAAAAGTCAGTAAACATTTGAAAACTTAATAAACCACGGAATAATGTAGATAGAGAGGTAAAAATTGACACACACGCTTGGAATGACATGAGGTTTTATTAGAACCAAAAAGAAATTGCTAGACGCGTTAAAGATCTCTTGCGCGCGTCGTTTGGTGATGATCGTGTGCTCAGCCGCCACTTTCGTCATGCTTGACCTCCCACGTCCCCAGACCTCAGTCCGTACGATTATTGGCTTTGGGGTTACCTGAAGTCGCAAGTGTATCGTGATCGACCGACATCTCTAGGGATGCTGAAAGACAACATCCGACGCCAATGCCTCACCATAACTCCGGACATGCTTTACAGTGCTCTTCACATTATTCCTCGACTACAGCTATTGTTGAGGAATGGTGGTGGACATATTGAGCATTTCCTGTAAAGAACATCTTCTTTGCTTTGTCTTACTTTTGCTGTGCTAATTATTGTTATTCTGATCAGATGAAGCGCCATCTGTCGGACATTTTTTGAACGTTTGTATTTTTTTGGTTCCAATAAAACCTCATGTCATTCCAAGCATGTGTGTCAATTTGTACCTCTCTATCTACATTATTCCGTGATATATTCAAAAATGGCTCTGAGCACTATGGGACTTAACATCTATGGTCATCAGTCCCCTAGAACTTAGAACTACTTAAACCTAACTAACCTAAGGACAGCACACAACACCCAGTCATCACGAGGCGGAGAAAATCCCTGACCCCGCCGGGAATCGAACCCGGGAACCCGGGCGTGGGAAGCGAGAACGCTACCGCACGACCACGAACTGCGGACGTGATATATTCAGTTTTCATTTTATACTGACTTTTTGATCACCCGGTAAATAAAGAACCCTATTAATTCACGTGTCCATTTGTGTAGTAGCGAGAGGATACTGGCTACCTGCAACAACTTCCTCTCCCTTGCTTCTGTGGCACAAGACCCTACAGCAGGGATTTCACCGTACACTTAAATATTGAAGCCACAGAAGGCATTACTTACAGTCCAGTCGTCTGTTAATCTCTGAACTCCTTCCAAATCCGAATCCGAGAAACGCATTTCAGTAATGAAACTGCCACTACTATGTTGATAACAAGTAGGTTAACAACAGATTCCGCAAAGCCACGCATGCGCCACATTTTCTCCTCTTCTTTTGATGTGCCGCTCTGTAGCCCGCCAGCGTTCGCCTGTGGAGAATGACATAGCTTCGTGCATTAGTGCCGGTACGTCTGGCTGCTTAAAGGCCTTGTTATTTCTCGCGACAAATGAGTGAACTCGGCTCCACATTAGTTCTGTTAGGTTCATATTGCAGTGGTACAGTGGCAACTGTAAAACTGCGATATTCGTATGTTCTCGATATTGCGAAAATTGTTCCCCATGTTTCCACAACACTTTATTATTCTAGCTAGTGCAAGAGCACATCTGTGGTGTAAAACAATGGACATAGACCCAATAAAGAGTATTTGATTTCACAAGCTGCGACACTGTCGCGAATAAAACAGTAACCCATATATACAATAAGTTTCCTTTAATTTACGTCTATGGTCACAAATTTTTTGTTAACAGATTACCGGTTTCGGTCTATAATAACCATCATCAGATCATTTTTTGCTGCAGATCTGATGATCGTCATTACAGACCGAAACTGGTAATCTGTTAACAAAAAGTTTGTGACCATAGACGTAAATTAAAGTAAACTTATAGTATCTCATTTGTTACTTTTGTCCAAAAATTTAATTTGTTATGTTTTGTAAATTTAAACAACCTTTATTAAAAGTCTTTCATAAAATATCGATAGTTAAGAATATACATCTGCAATTAAAACTGGAATTTTGTGTGCAGTATGTGGTTAGAAACGAGAAGACGTGTATTTTTCATAAATTGCGGTTAGATATGTGTTAATCAGCATAAATTTGATTAATTTTACATTTAAAAGATGTAGGTATTCCAAATTCAATTAAAAAAAGAACAGCGATCAAAGGGGCGTTTGAACCATCGATTCGTGGAATGTACCACATTACTATTCAATAACGCTATCGGTTGAGCTATGTGTCTTCTGTTATGAAAGCGCTTTAATCATAGTAAAAAAGTTCAAAAATGGTTCAAATAGCTCTGAGCACTATGGGACTTAACTTCTCAGGTCATCAGTCCCCTAGAACTACTTAAACCTAACTAACCTAGGAACATCACACACATCCATGCCCGAGGCAGGATTCGAACCTGCGACCGTAGTGGTCGCGCGGTTCCAGACTGTAGCGCCTAGAACCGCTCGGCTACTCCGGCGGGCAAATAAAGTTCCTCGGGAAACTTCGAAGCAGATGTTTTTCTGTAAACTTATGAAAAACGTTAAGGACAACATATTCCTCGGCACTTTTTAACTGTGTTCCACACGCATTTTTCACTACGGAGCAGGAACCAGCGTCAGAAATTTCCACACTGCGTACCAACAGCTCCACAATCAGAGCACAACGGTACAGACACTGTGACTGTACACGATTTTTGAAAGAAGAACTACATAAATTTAATATCTTAGTCTCATTTACAGTAATGAGATATCTAATACATGAGGAGAATGTCAGATCCCTTAATCAGGCAGGTAGGTTAGAAAATATAAATAGGGAAATGAATGGGTTAGAGTTGGATACAGTGAGAATTAGTGAAGTTCGCTGGCAGGAGGAACAAGACTTCTGATCAGGTGAATACAGTGTTATAAATACAAAATCAAATAACGGTAATGCAGGCGTAGGTTAAATAATGAGTAAAAAATAGGAACACGAATAAACTACTATGAACAGAATAGTGAATGTATTATTGTAGCCAAGATAGACACAAAGACCATGCCTACCACAGTAGTACAAGTTTATACGCCAACTAGCTCCGCAGATTATGAAGAGATTGAAGAAATATATGATGTGATAAAAGAAATTATTCAGACAGTTAAAGGAGAAGAAAATTTAGTAGTCAAGGGGGACTGGAATACGATTGTAGAAAAAGGAAGAGAAGGAAAAGTAGTGAGTATGGACAGGAGGTAAGGAATGAAAGGGGAAGCCGCCTGGTAGAAATTTGCACAGACCATAACTTAATCATAACTGACACTTGGTTCAAGAATCATGAAAGAAGGTTGTATACGTGGAAGAGGCCTGGAGACAGATAATATAATGGTAAGACAGAGATTTAGGAACCAGGTTTTAAATTGTAAGACATTTCCATGGACAGATGTGGACCCTGAATACAATTTATTGGTTATGAAATGTAGATTAAAACTGAAGAAACTGCAAAAAGGTAGGAATTTCAGAAGATAGGACCTGGGTAAACTGAAAGAACCAGAGGCTGTAAAGAGTTTCAGAGAGATTGTTAGGAAACGATTGACAAGAACAGAAGTAAGAAATACAGAGGAAGAAGAATCGGTAGATTTGAGAGTTGAAATAGTGAAGGCAGCAGATGATCAAGGAGGTAAAAAGACGAAGGTTAATAGAAATCCTTGGGTAACAGAAGAGATATTCAATTTAATTGATGAAAGGAGAAAACAAAAAAATGCAGTAAATGAAGAAGGCGAAAAGGAATACAAAAGCCTCAAAAGTGAGATCGACAGGAAGTGCAAGATGGCTAAACAGGAATGGCTAGAGGACAAATGCAAAGATGTTCAAATGGTTAAAATGGCTCTGAGCACTATGCGACTTAACATCTGAGGTTAACAGTGCCTAAGAACTTTTTAGAACTACTTAAACCTAACTAACCTAAGGCCATCACACACATCCATGCCCGAGGCAGGATTCGAACCTGCGACCGTAGCGGTCGCGCAGTTCCAGACTGAAGCGCCTAGAACCGCTCGGCAACATCGATCGGCTACAAGGATGTAGAAGCATGTATCACTAGGGGGAAGATAGATGCTGCGTACAGAAAAATTAAAGACACTTTTGAAGAAATGAATATCAGGATCTCAGATGGAGAACTCATCCTAAGTAAAGAAAGGAAAGCAGCAAGCTGGAAAGACTATAGAGGGTCTATACAAGCAAGATATTATAGAAATAGAAGAGGACGTAGATGAAGATGAAATGGGAGATAGGATACTGCGTGAAGAATTTGACAGAGCACTGAAAGACGCAAGACGAAACAAGGCCCTGGGAGTAAACAACATTCCGTCAGAACTACTGATAGCTTTGGGAGTGCCACCCATGACAAAAATCTTCCATCTTGTGAGCAAGGAGTATGAGACAGGCGAAATACCCACAGACTTCAATATAATAATTCCAAGCGGGTGTTGACAGAAGTGAAAACTACTGAACTATCAGTTTAATAAGTCATGGGTGCAAAATGCTAACACGAATTTTTTCCTGAAGAATGGAAAAACTGGTAGAAGCTGACCTCGAGAAAGATCAGTTTGGATTCTATAGAAATGTTGGAACACTCGAGGCAATACTGACCCTACGACTTATCTTAGAAGATGAGTTGAGGAAAGGCATACTTACATTTCTAGCATTTGTAGACTTGGAGAAATTTTTCGACGTTGTTGACTGGAATACTCTCAAATTCTGACGGTGGCAGGGGTAAAATACAATTTCTACAGAAACCAGATAGCAGTTACAAGAGCCGAGGGTCATGAAAGGGAAGCAGTGGTTGAGAAGTAAATGAGACAGGGTTGTAGCCTATCGCCGATGTTATTCAAACAGTATATTGAGCAAGCAATAAAGGGAAAAAAAGCAATATTTGGAGTAGGAATTAAAATCCCTGGAGAAGAAAAAAAACTTTGAGGTTTGCCGACGACATTGTATATCTGTCAGAGACAGCAAAGGACCTGAAAGAGCAGCTGAACGGAATGGACAGTGTCTTGAAATGGGGGTATAAGATGAACATAAAAAAAACGAGGATAATGGAATGTTGTCGAATTAAATCAGGTGATGCCTAGGTAATTAGATTAGGAAGTGAGACACTTAAAGTAGTAAATGAGTTTTGGTATTTGGGGTGAAAAATGATGGTCGAAGTAGAGAGGATATAAAATATAGACTGGCTGTGGCAAGGAAAGGGTTTGTCAAGAAGGACGTCCTTTTTTTACAATATCTGTATGGAGTGTAGCCATGTATGGAAGTGAAACATGGGCGATAAATAGTTTAGACAAGAAGAGAATAGAAGCTTTCGATATGGGATGCTAGAGAAGACTGCTGAGGATTAGATGGGTACGTCACATAACTAGTTGGGGGGGGGGGGGAGGGTACTGAATAGAATTGGGAAGAATAGGAATTTGTGGCACCACTTGACTAGAAGAAGGGATCGGTTAGTAGGACACGTTCTGAGGCATCAAGGGATCACCAATTTAGTACTGGAGTGTATAAAACGTAGCTTGAGGCCAAGAGATGAATACGCTAAGCAGATTCAAAAGGATGTAGGTTGCAGCAGTTATTCACAGATGAAGAGGCTTGCACAGGATAGAGTAGCATGGAGAGCTGCATCAAACCAGTCTCTGGACTGAAGACCACAGCAACAACAACAAGGAGAACCTACTTCCAAGAGCGTAACAACGCCATTGTACGTCTGCTATGGCTGCTGACCAATCATCACGTTAGTGTTTGTTTATGTCAGGTTTATTCATATGATGAGCAAGGTATAGATGCAGTTTATGAAACGTCGAAGGCGTGGCGTAGTGTAAAACAATCAACCATAGCCAAGTCATGGAGAAACATTAATCCTAAAATTGATGAGGTGATTCGAATGACGAAGACTGCTGATAAGCAACGTTAGAAAAGTATTCCAGGGTTCAAACTGTTGGCGAAGAAAATATTTCTGAATGGTCTGACGTGGACAGCACAGAGCCGGGTCATTAAATGTTGAGTGACAGTGCTATTGCTGACGAGTACAAGGGAAATCAGAGGGGACGAACGACAGTGCGAAGATGAGAAAATTCCTCTAATTCCTGGAACAGTAATGAGTCATGCATCAGTACTTCTATGGGCGGAAGGGCTACTAGACTACCTAGAAGAACAAGAAAGTTCTCCCGTTTCGGACAAGTTACTGTAGCGCAAAGTTCGTTGTGCTATATGTTGCATGGAGGCTTAATTAAAAAGAAAAGACTAATAATAATGAATAAATGCAATAATTTTACTAGCTGTGTGACCTGTTACGAAGTCTCGTAACTATTATTAGCACGCAATCTGACTGCATAAAATGAAAATAAAGAATGACAAGGAATTTCCATTAACACAATTAATTAAGTTCCCTGCAACTATAAAAGCTATGAAACAATAAAGCACAAGTGTAACTGTTCTGCGTGTGGTAGTATGACTCATCGTACATCTATCTGGCTCGGTTCTTTCTCAATACGACAAAATATTTTAAACACCATTTACGACTGTTCTCGACACCCTCTGAACTACTACAGCGCCCAGTGGAGGCGGCGCAATAATAATCTTTGGCGCAATCTCTGGCGCTGTGACTCAGTGTAGCAACTTTTCAATGTAAATAACTAGTTACCTGAGACAGAAGTCAGTGCAAGACTGTTTTATTTCAAAGTAGTGTAGTGTAATGTGAAACTGCCTGCACTCAGTTCTTTGTCTTCTTCTTGTGGTCTTCAGTCCTGAGACTGGTTTGGTGCAGCTCTCCATGCTACTCTATCCTGTGCAAGCTTCTTCATCTCCCAGTACCTACTGCAACCTACATCCTTCTGAATCTGCTTAGTGTATTCATCTCTTGGTCTCCCTCTACGATTTTTACCCTCCACGCTGCCCTCCAATGCTAAATTTGTGATCCCTTGATGCCTCAAAACATGTCCTACCAACCGATCCCTTCTTCTAGTCAAGTTGTGCCACAAACTTCTCTTCTCCCCAATCCTATTCAATACCTCCTCATTGGTTACGTGATCTACCCACCTTATCTTCAGCGTTCTTCTGTAGCACCACATTTCGAAAGCTTCTATTCTCTTCTTGTCCAAACTGGTTATCGTCCATGTTTCACTTCCATACATGGCTACACCCCATACATATACTTTCAGAAACGACTTCCTGACACTTAAATCTATACTCGATGTTAACAAATTTCTCTTCTTCAGAAACGATTTCCTTGCCATTGCCAGTCTACATTTTATATCCTCTCTACTTCGACTATCATCAGTTATTTTACTCCCTAAATAGCAAAACTCCTTTACTACTTTAAGTGTCTCATTTCCTAATCTAATCCCTTCAGCATCACCCGATTTAATTTGACTACATTCCATTATCCTCGTTTTGCTTTTGTTGATGTTCATCTTATATCCTCCTTTCAAGACACTGTCCATTCCGTTCAACTGCTCTTCCAAGTCCTTTGCTGTCTCTGACAGAATTACAATGTCATTGGCGAACCTCAAAGTTTTTATTTCTTCTCCATGAATTTTAATACCTACTCCGAATATTTTTCTTTTGTTTCCTTTACTGCTTGCTCAATATACAGATTGAATAACATCGGGGAGAGGCTACAACCCTGTCTCACTCTTTCCCAACCACTGCTTCCCTTTCATGCCCCTCGACTCTTATAACTGCCATCTGGTTTCTGTACAAATTGTAAATAGCCTTTCGCTCCCTGTATTTTACCCCTGCCACCTTCAGAATTTGAAAGAGAGTATTCCAGTTAACGTTGTCAAAAGCTTTCTCTAAGTCTACAAATGCGAGAAACGTAGGTTTGCCTTTTCTTAATCTTTCTTGTAAGATAAGTCGTAAGGTTAGTATTGCCTCACGTGTTCCAACATTTCTACGGAATCCAAACTGATCTTCCTCGAGGTCGGCTTCTACCAGTTTTTCCATTCGTCTGTAAAGAATTCGCGTTAGTATTTTGCAGCTGTGACTTATAAAACTGGTGGTTCGGTAATTTTCACATCTGTCAACACCTGCTTTCTTTGGGATTGGAATTATTATATTCATCTTGAAGTCTGTGGGTATTTCGCCTGTCTCATACATTTTGCTCACCAGATGGTAGAATTTTGTCATGACTGGCTCTCCCAAGGCTATCAGTAGTTCTAATGGAATGTTGTCTACTCCCGTGGCCTTGTTTCGACTGAGTCGAAACAGTTCTTTGTAACTTCTATATTTTCATTCATAATACGACGAATAAAGTAGAATTTTACTGAAGAGCCAAAGAAAGTGGTACACCTGACTGATACTGTGTAGGGCCCCCGTGAGCATGCAGAAGTGCCGCAACACGACGTGGCATGGACTCGAATAATGTCTGAAGTAGTGCTGGAGGGAACTGACACCATGAATACTTCAGGGCTGCCTATAAATCTGTAAGAGTACGAGGGGGTGGAGATCTCCTCTGAACAGCATGTTGCAAGGCGTCCCAGATGTGCTGAATAATGTTCATGTCAGGGGAGTTTGGTGGCCAGCAAAAGTGTTGAGACTGTGAAGAGTGTTCCTGGAGACACTCTGCAGCAATTCTGGACGTATGGGGTGTCGCAGTGTCCTGCTGGAATTGCCCCAGTCCGTCGGAAACCACAATGGACAGGAATGGATGCAGGTGATCAAACAGAATGCTTAGGTAGGTGTCACTTGTCGTAGTCGTATCTAGACACATCAGGGGTTCCATACCACTCCAACTGCACACGTCCCACACCATTACAGAGCCTCCACCAGCTCGGACAGTCCCCTGCTGACAAGCACAGTCCAAGGATTCATGAGGTTGTCTCCATATCCGTACACGTCCATGCACTCGATACAATTTGAAACGACACTCGTCCGATCAGGCAACGTGTTTCCAGTCATCAACAGTCCAATGTCGGTGTTGACAGGCCCAGGCGAGGCTTAAGGGGCTCCGGAACGCCCTATACTTGCAATGTTAAAATAACGCTTATAAATTACATCTTTCCTCACAAAGTATTTGAGGTAGGATGTCGAACTTTTTACAGATTATTTATTGGAATATGGGCTACAACTTAACACAGGGATTTTACAAAATTTTAGTTCACTTATTAAAGATGATTTTTTTTCAATTGTAATGAAAATTCACAACATTTTTTGCAATTTTTTATTTATATATTCAAAAATATACAGTTTTTTGGAAAAAGGCTGTGTTAAATTATGCAGAAGGTACTGTGTAACATTTACTGAAAGTTTGAAACAAATATGTTTGGAAGATCCTTAGAAAACATGTAATTAGTATGAGAAAATAAAAGTTTTGGGAATCGAGCGACAAAGATTGGATTAACTTTTTAGTGCATTCCAGGTCCATAGGATGGATTATCTTCATCCTCTGCAAACTCCTCCTCCAGCTTCCTCTTGTTCCTCCTCCTGTTTACTCTTGCTTGTATTTCTAGACTCTTTACAGCCCTGTCTGCAGCCCGAAGGCGTTCCTTGTCTAAAGCAAGCATCGCTCGTACCATGTTAGAACCTATCTTCATTCCCATATTTCTAAATACCTTGCACCTTACAATGTTGCCATCATTGAAAGTCGCAACAGCATCATACACACCAAAGTGAAGTGTTTCTATTCCAACAAATACAGTCTTGGGGATTCTCGACCATATAACACTATTTACACTTTCGTTGGGGTTTTGAGTTTTCCGTGAATACACTTTTTCAACAGTTCAGGTGCTGCTAAGTCTCTGAAAATAGGTTTTATCACCTCCATTATTGCATGAGGCAGACTATGCTTATGAGTGTACACTTCACCAGTTAGCAATCCTTTGTTATATTTACACCAACTGTCTTCTTCTTTGGGACACAAGCTATGTTGAGGATTTTCATCGTCTTTATTGTTTACAGTAATAACACATACCTTTGGCTTTCCAACATTTCTCCTTTTCTTAAAAGCCTTCAGAGGATTTCTAATAACTTTACTTTTACTCATTATTATACTTCAACAAAACAGAGACTCAAGAAACAGAATTAATTACGAATATTTTCGAGATAACGACAGAGTAAATAAACATGAAACAATCGACAATCACACCAGCGATATATATTGAACCATCACAGGTTATCCACAAGACATACTTTATCTCACATCACTAAAATGTACCTGATGAACACGGACGTTAATAATAACACCATTTGACAGCAGTTTAACAGCGCCACAGTGGGTCACGCCCATGTAGAACACATTTTTAAAAAATTTAAAAATAGTTGTAGTCTTCGGAATTGAATAAATTATATATCTATTAAAAGGTAATAGTCTGCAGATTCAGAAAACGCAAAAAAGTAAAAATTGAACTTTTCATGATTTTGAGCCTTTCCGGTGCCCCTTAAACTTTGTGTCGTGCAGTCATCAAGGGTACACGAGTGGGCCTTCGGCTCCAAAAGCCCAAATCGGTGATGTTTCGTTGAATGGTTCGCTCGCTGACACTTGTTGATCGCCCATCACTGAAATCTGGTGCAATTTGTGGAAGGGCTGCACGATGAACGATTCTCTTCAGTCGTCATTGGTCCCCCTCTAGCAAGTTCTTTTTCCGGTCGCAGCTATGTCGGAAATTTGATGTTTTACCAGATTCCTTATACTCACGGTACACTCGTGAAATGGTCGTGGGAAAATCCCCACTTCATCGCTACCTCGGAGATGCTGTGTCCCGTCGCTCGTGCGCCGACTATAACACCACCTTCAAACTCACTCAAATCTTGATAACCTGCCATAGTAGCAGACTGCGCCAGACACTTGTCGTCTTATATAGGCGTCCCCGACCGCAGCGCGGTATTCTGCCTGTTTACATATGTCCCCAAAACTGTTCTCTGCTGTTTTGGAAATGGCTATGTCAAAGCTGAGCTGGGAAGGTAAGAGAATTAGAATTAATTGAAGAAGGCTTACCAACTTGAGATTTGCTGATGATATTGCCTTACCGGCCAAAGACTTCGCAGAGCTCCAAAACTTATTACAGATCTTGCATCAGAATGTCAGCTGGTTGGCTTGAACATGAACCTTTCCAAAATAAAAGTAATGTCCAACAAATGGGTCCCAGCTGGAGATGTGAAAGTCAGGGGCAGTCTATTAGAAGAGGTCAGTCAATATGTCTACCTTGGCCAGATTATAAATATGAAGGGAAACATAAGGCCAGAAATCTATCGACGCATCAAGCTTGGCTGGCAAGCATTGGGGAAGAATTCAACAGTATTCAGATGAAAAATGCCAGTAAATCTGAAGAAAGCAATATTTGATCAATGCATTCTTCCTGCGATGACGTATGGCTGCGAGACATGGACACTAAACTCATTTACAAAAGGGAAACTTAGGACAGCACAGAGAGCCGTGGAGAGATCAATGCTGGGCTATACAAGAAAGGACAGGAAAAGGGCAGATGACATCCGGTCTGTGACGAAGGTTAATGACATCTTAGAGACAGTAGGTTCCTCGAAATGGCAGTGGGCTGGCCACGTTGCAAGCAGAAAAGACAACAGACGGACGAAGCTAGTACTGGAGTGGAGTCAGAGAGAGCACCGGAGGCCTAGAGGAAAACCACCAGACAGTTGGGACAAAGACGTCAAGAAAATCGCTGGTGACACCTGCCAGAGAACTGCCCAAGACCGTCCCACTTGGAGAAGACTGCTGAAAGCCTACCTGAATCCACGACTCGAAGAGGCTACATCATTTGTTGCTGATGATGATGACATATCTCTGTATTTGAATACGTGCGCCTATACCAGTTTCTTTGGCGCTTCAGTGTGTTACTCAGGTGACATACACTGGCTAGCCTAAGTTCAAGGTCACTGAAATGTCCTGTCTGACCCGTGACCTTTAGTTCTCAGTTCTCCCCGGATATTTTTGATCGGATACTGGACGTTGAAAGTGAACTTTCGATCACTTTTCTGGGTCAGATATGTCTTATGTGACTTTTCGAGTACATTTCTTGCTGTCTACGGCCTGGTTTAAGGCAACGAGTATTGTGTGGGCGTATATGAGAGACACAGTCGCCGTTTGGACACTTGTCTGTTTAGGAATTCTGTGTCGGACGATAACTTTTCTCACGAGTAGTATCGAAATAAATCCATAACTTGAAAAAAGAATCGTGGAAATTACTCTCTGAATCTGTCGATTCTAATCTCTGCTTTTCTGATGTAGTGGAGAGTTTTCTTAAACGGCTTTTCATGTTTGAGTATTTGCCAAAGATTTAAAAGTTTCGAAACTGACGTAGCGCCTCGTTTCAATGTTATCCATTTCATCAAAATACTGCCGAGTTCCGCTTTTGGTAGGTGCCATTGTACCTGCTGATTCGGCAACTGTTCCGCTTCTGCAGCTTTAACCAACAATAGAAAAACGAACGAGTAAGTCCATTCGTGAACACAAGGGGAATGTTAAGTGAACGAAAAAATGGCTGACATCGAAATAAGTGTCCAAGGAATTGAAAAGCAACTGGAATCACTCAACAGAGGAAAGTCCACTGGACCTGACGGGATACCAATTCGATTCTACACAGAGTACGCGAAAGAACTTGCCCCCCTTCTAACAGCCGTGTACCGCAAGTCTCTAGAGGAACGGAGGGTTCCAAATGATTGGAAAAGAGCACAGGTAGTCCCAGTCTTCAAGAAGGGTCGTCGAGCAGATGCGCAAAACTATAGACCTATATCTCTGACGTCGATCAGTTGTAGAATTTTAGAACATGTTTTTTGCTCGAGTATCATGTCGTTTTTGGAAACCCAGAATCTACTATGTAGGAATCAACATGGATTCCGGAAACAGCGATCGTGTGAGACCCAACTCGCTTTATTTGTTCATGAGACCCAGAAAATATTAGATACAGGCTCCCAGGTAGATGCTATTTTTCTGATAAACAAAGTAAGAGTCTACGGAATATCAGACCAGCTGTGTGGCTGGATTGAAGAGTTTTTAGCAAACAGAACACAGCATGTTGTTATCAATGGAGAGACGTCTACAGACGTTAAAGTAACCTCTGGCGTACCACAGGGGAGTGTTATGGGACCATTGCTTTTCACAATATATATAAATGACCTAGTAGATAGTGTCGGAAGTTCCATGCGGCTTTTCGCGGATGATGCTGTAGTATACAGAGAAGTTGCAGCATTAGAAAATTGTAGCGAAATGCAGGAAGATCTGCAGCGGATAGGCACTTGGTGCAGGGAGTGTCAACTGTCCCTTAACAGAGACAAATGTAATGTATTGCGAATGCATAGAAAGAAGGATCCTTTATTGTATGATTATATGATAGCGGAACAAACACTGGTAGCAGTTACTTCTGTAAAATATCTGGGAGTATGCGTGCGGAACGATTTGAAGTGGAATGATCATATAAAATTAATTGTTGGTAAGGCGGGTACCAGGTTGAGATTCATTGGGAGAGTGCTTAGAAAATGTAGTCCATCAGCAAAGGAGGTGGCTTACAAAACACTCGTTCGACCTATACTTGAGTATTGCTCATCAGTGTGGGATCAGTACCAGATCGGGTTGACGGAGGAGATAGAGAAGATCCAAAGAAGAGCGGCGCGTTTCGTCACAGGGTTATTTGGTACGCTTGATAGCGTTACAGAGATGTTTAGCAAACTCGAATGGCAGACTCTGCAAGAGAGGCGCTCTGCATCGCGGTGTAGCTTGCTGTCCAGGCTTCGAGAGGGTGCGTTTCTGGATGAGGTATCGAATATATTGCTTCCCCCTACTTATACCTCCCGAGGAGATCACGAATGTAAAATTAGAGAGATTAGAGCGCGCACGGAGGCTTTCAGACAGTCGTTCTTCCCGCGAACCATACGCGACTGGAACAGGAAAGGGAGGTAATGACAGTGGCACATAAAGTGCCCTCCGCCACACACCGTTGGGTGGCTTGCGGAGTATAAATGTAGATGTAGATGTAGATGAATAAACTGCGGACGAAATGTTGCCGAGGTCGGCGGAGTCTCGTTAGTGTTTTCCTTTATTCCGCAGAAGAATTTCTGCACTATGTGATCAAAAGTATCCGGACACCTGGTTGAAAATGACTTACAAGTTCGTGGCGCCCTCCATCGGCAATGCTGGAATTCAATATGGTGTTGGCCCACCCTTAGCCATGATGACAGCTTCCACTCTCGCAGGCATACGTTCAATCAGATGCTGGAAGGTTTCTTGGGAATGGCAGCCCATTCTTCACGGAAAGCTGCACTGAGAAGAGGTATCGATGTTGGTCGGTGAAACCTGGCACGAAGTCGGCGTCCCAAAACATCCCAATCCTATAGGATTTAGATCAGGACTGTGTGCATGCCAGCCCGTTACAGGGATCTTATTGCCGTGTAGCCATCCTACCACAGGTCGTGCATTATGAACGGGTGCTCGATCGTGTTGAAAGATGCAATAGCCATCCCAGAATCCTCTTCAACAGTGGGAAGCAAGAAGGTGCTTAAAAAATCAATGCAGGTCTGTGCTGTGATAGTGGCACGCAAAAGAACAAGGGGTGCAAGCTCCCTCCATCAAAAACACGACCACACCGAAACACCACCGCCTCCGAATTTTACTGTTGGCGCTACACACGCTGGCAGATGACGTTCACCGGGCATTCGGCATACCCACACCCTGCCATCGGGTCGCCCCATTGTGTACCGTGATTCGTCACTCCACACAACGTTTTTCCACTGTTCAATCGTCCAACGTTTACGCTCCTTACACCAAGCGAGGCGTCGTTTGGCATTTACCGACGTTATGAGCAGCCGCTCAACCATGAAATCCAAGTGTTCTCACCTCCCGCCTTACTGTCACAGTACTTGCAGTGGATCCTGGTGCAGTTTGGAATTCCTGTGTGATGGTGTGGGTAGACGTCTACCTATTACAAATTATGACCCGCTTCTACTGTCTGCCGTCTCTGCCAGTCAACAAACGAGGTCAGCCTGTACTCTTTTGTGCAGTACGTGTCCCTTCACGTTTCCACTTCACCATCACATCGGAAACAGTGGACCTAGAGATGTTTAGGAGTGTGGATATCTCGCGCACAGACGTAAGACACAAGTGGCACCCAATCACCTGACCACGTTGGAAGACCGTGAGTTCCGCGGAGCGCCGCATTCTGCTCTCTCACGACGTCTAATGAGTACTGAGGTCGCTGATATGGAGTACCTGGCAGTAGATGGCAGCACAATGCACCTACTATGAAAAACCTATGTTTTTGGGGGGTGTCCGGATACTTTTTATCACATAGTATATATGCAGCATTGCGAACTTCTACACTCTAGCAGTTAGTCTTGCAGCAGTATGATGATGTTGAGGTCCCGTACTCCGAGGAGCGTAGGGGACGATGCGGGAGAACCGCACCGCCCTACTAGGCAAGATCCTAGCGGAGGTGGTTTGCCATTGCCTTCCTCCGACCGTAATGGGGATGAATGATGATGAAGACGACACAACAACACCCAGTCATCTCGAGACAGGGAAAATCGAGCAGGGAAAATCCCTGACCCCACCGGGAATCGAACCTGGGACCCCGTGCGCGGGAAGCGAGAACGCTACCGCAATACCAGCAGCAGTATGGAAGAACCAATTGGTTACATATAAAGCAGAATGCTATTGTAAAGATGACTGAATTTACAGCTTCGGGCTGTAACTGCAACTATTCACTTTGTTCAAGAGCTTCGGTCACCAGCAGTTCTAAATAGAGTTGAATATAATCTTTACTTTCACATTCTTTTCGTAATATGTGAGAAAAGCCACGCTCAGCCTCTTTCATATTCTCAAATATCTCTTGTTTAGTAAGAGGTTGCTGATCCATTTCTCCAGATTCAACAGACTGTGTGTGCTCCTTGCCGCGAAACATTTCTTCGACCGTTTTTCCTTTGTCCTACAATCTGCAACGAGAACAATCTGTTTTTTTTTTCCATTGTTGCAGAACAGTCGTTTCTTTCAAAACTCTCAATTCACTGGTAATGAAGCGCAGCACAATGCAGAAATATGTTTACAGCGCCCCGACAGGGCTGCTTTACACTCTCATTCACATTGGTTCGTCCGCAGCTCGTAGTCGTGCGGTAGCGTTCTCGCTTCCCGCGCCCGGATTCCCGCGTTCGATTCCCGGCGTGGTCAGGGATTTTCTCTGCCTCGTGATGACTGGGTGTTGTGTGATGTCCTTAGGTTAGTTAGGTTTAAGTAGTTCTAAGTTCTAGGGGACTGATGACCATAGCTGTTATGTCCCATAGTGCTCAGAGCCATTTGAACCATCACATTGGTTCACTTTTTTCCACAGCCTATCTGAAAAAATTGAGATACTAGACATGCCACTTACGAGCGCAGTATGTTAGGGATATAAGTGCAGAATGCAGTTATTTTTACTCATGACAGAGTACAGTATACTCAACAACATTAAATTAGTATTTACTTCATTTTCAGATTATAGTTATTACAAGTAATGCGTTTTTAGGAAGACACTGACGTTTATTTTCCCCTGGGTAGCAGGTCGGGTACTGAAATGTGAAAGCGTGCAGGCAAAATGGGCAGTCTATAATGACGGGCGTAGTCCACGGTGCAGTTAGGACCGTGCAGTAAACATCAGGTGGTAAATCATGTCACATGTTTTTGTGAAGACTATTAGACACAGAGAACATATTAAGGTACCAATGATCACAATATCTGTACCTACACCTCTAATACACTGTATAATGTACATTTATGTTCTGGAACTACCACCTGCTACATTTACGAGGTGCATTCAAGTTCTAAGGCCTCCGATTTCTTTTCTCTGGACTAGAAAGAGATAGAAACATGCGCATTGTTTTAAAATGAGGCCGCGTTCATTGTCAATACGTCCCAGAGATGGCAGCACCGTACGGCAGATGAAATTCTACCGCCAGCGGCGAGAATGAGAACTTTTTTAAATACTTAAAATGGCGACGTTTTCCTTACTCGAACAGCGTGCAATCATTCGTTCTCTGAATTTGCGTGGAGTGAAACCAATTGAAATTCATCGACAGTTGAAGGAGACATGTGGTGATGGAGTTATGGATGTGTCGAAAGTGCGTTCGTGGGTGCGACAGTTTAATGAAGGCAGAACATTGTGTCACAACAAACCGAAACAACCTCGGGCTCGCACAAGCCGGTCTGACGACACGATCGAGAAAGTGGAGAGAATTGTTTTGGGGGATCGCCGAATGAGTGTTGAACAGATCGCCTCCAGAGTTGGCATTTCTGTGGGTTCTGTGCACACAATACTGCACGACGACCTGAAATTGCGGAAAGTGTCATCCAGGTGGGTGCCACGAATGCTGACGGACGACCACACGGCTGCCCGTGTGGCATGTTGCCGAGCAATGTTGATGCGCAACGACAGCACGAATGCGACTTTCTTTTCGTCGGTTGTGACAATGGATGAGACGTGGATGCCATTTTTCAATCCAGAAACAAAGCGCCAGTCAGCTCAATGGAAGCACACAGATTCACCGCCACCAAAAAAATTTCGGGTAACCGCCAGTGCTGAAAAATTATGGTGTCCATGTTCTGGGACAGCGAGGGCGTAATCCTTACCCATTGCGTTCCAAAGGGCACTACGGTAACTGCATCCTACGAAAATGTTTTGAAGAACAAATTCCTTCCTGCACTACAACAAAAACGTACGGGAAGGGCCGCGCGTGTGCTGTTTCACCGAGACACCGCACCCGCACATCGATCTAACGTTACGCAACAGTTTCTTCGTGATAACAACTTTGAAGTGATTTCTCATGCTCCCTACTCACCTGGCCTGGCTCCTAGTCACTTTTGGCTTTTTCCAACAATGGAAGACACTCTCCGTGGCCGCACATTCACCAGCCCTGCTGCTATTGCCTCAGCGATTTTCCAGTGGTCAAAACAGACTCCTAAAGAAGCCTTCGCCGCTGCCATGGAATCATGGCGTCAGCGTTGTGAAAAATGTGTACATCTGCAGGGCGATTACGTTGAGGAGTAAGGCCAGTTTCATCGATTTCGGGTGAGTAGTTAATTAGAAAAAAAAATCGGAGGCCGTAGAACTTGAATGCACCTCGTATAACGAGTCGATCACAAACAGAATGCACGTAGGCAACTAAGTGCCGCATTTTCTCCTTTTATGACGTGCCGTTCGTTATCCCGCCAGCGTTCTGTAGTGACATGTGGAAAAGGTGCAGTGCGTGTGGCAGTTTAACGGTCTTGTTATTTCTCAGGCCAGATCCCTTAACTTGGCTCCAGATCAGATCTGTTAGGTTCATATTGTAATGCTACAGTGGCAAATGTAAAAATGCAGCATTTGCATGATGGGCTCGTTGCTGTGAAAATGATTGTTTTTCGTGTTTCTACGACACATAACTGTGGTATAAAACAATGGACATAGTACAAATAAAGAATATTTTGATTTTTATTTTTGCCTTAAAAATTAAACTGTCATGTTTTGTTCATTTAAGCAACCTATACTATCAGTCTTTCATGAAATATCGACAATTGAGTATTTATATTTGAAATGAAAACAGTAAGTAATTAAAAACAAGAAGACGTACATTATTCATAAACAAAATTACGACGAATTTTAAAATTAAGAGCCCGCATCTCGTGGTCGTGCGGTAGCTTTCTCGCTTCCCACGCCCGGGTTCCCGGGTTCGATTCCCGGCGGCGTCAGGGATTTTCTCTGCCTCGTGATGGCTGGGTGTTGTGTGCTGTCCTTAGGTTAGTTACGTTTAAGTAGTTCTAAGTTCTAGGGGACTGATGACCATAGGTGTTAAGTCCCATAGTGCTCAGAGCCAATTGAACCATTTTTTTAAAATTAACAGACCTACGTATTTCAAATTGAAGGAGAAAACGCATGCCAGACACTTCCTCCCCCAATATTTCTTTAACCTCAAAATTATGGTTACTGTGCCATTCTACGTTCTAGAAGCCAACACATATTAGGTTTGTAGTATCGGACACCATACCCAAAACATGCAATGGAATATAGCTGACCTCTCAGTCTTTCATACATTAAGTTTTCCGCTCGCAGTCAAAAATCCTGCATTTACTTTCCCTATTACCGTAATGTGTATAAGGATGTGGGTAGCAATTACTAACTCACATCTATCTATTTTTTTTTTTTAAATCCTGTAAATGTTCGGCATGTAGCCGTACTTACAAATTGATTTGTGATGTGAAAGTAAAATGATTCGTTCCACATCATTAGAAATTATTGTGGAACATGGAATTAACTAACTAACTAACTAACTCTATCGCTCGAACGGCCACCGATCGTTGATTTATCGGTATGTTGAAAGCGTTGGAATGAACTCATGTGGCCAAAATTTTGGGTGAGTAATGAAAATGTAATCAATTTATAGTAGGACGAATCGGTGGTATACCTGCTTTAAATTATGTAGATGAGTAAAAATGCCAGTTGAAAAATATCGAGTGAAAAAGTGTCAGTATCGCGATTAAAATACAGTACTCGATACCAGGAAACACCGTTGTTGTCCATGTTGTCTTGAGTCCTATGAATGGTTTGATGCAGCTCTCCATGCTACTCTGTCCTGTGCAAGCCTCTTCGCCTCTGAATAACTACTACAACCTACATGCTTCTGAATCTGCTTACTGTACTCATGCCTTTCTCTACCTCTACAATTTTTACCCCCTACACTTCTCTCCATTACGAAATTGACGATCCCTTGACGTCTCAGAATGTGTCCTATCAAACGATCCCTTCTTTTAGTCGAGTTGTGCCACAAATTTCTTGTCTCCCTGTTGTTGTTGTGGTCTTCAGTCCTGAGACTGGTTTGATGCAGCACTCCATGCTACTCTATCCTGTGCAAGCTCCTTCATCTCCCAGTACCTACTGCAGCCTACATCCTTCTGAATCTGCTTAGTGTATTCATCTCTTGGTCTCCCCCTACGATTTTTACCCTCCACACTGCCCTCCAATGCTAAATTTGTGATCCCTTGATGCCTCAAAACATGTCCTACCAACCGATCCCTTCTTCTAGTCAAGTTGTACCACAAACTTCTCTTCTCCCCAATCCTATTCAATACCTCCTCATTAGTTACGTGATCTACCCACCTTATCTTCAGCATTCTTCTGTAGCACCACATTTCGAAAGCTTCTATTCTCTTCTTGTCCAAACTAGTTATCGTCCATGTTTCACTTCCATACATGGCTACACTCCATACAAATACTTTCAGAAACGACTTCCTGACACTTAAATCTATACCCGATGTTAACAAATTTCTCTTCTTCAGAAACGATTTCCTTGCCATTGCCAGTCTACATTTTATATCCTCTCTACTTCGACCATCATCAGTTATTTTACTCCCTAAATAGCAAAACTCCTTTACTACTTTAAGTGTCTCATTTCCTAATCTAATTCCCTCAGCATCACCCGATTTAATTTGACTTCATTCCATTATCCTCGTTTTGCTTTTGTTGATGTTCATCTTATATCCTTCTTTCAAGACACTGTCCATTCCGTTCAACTGCTCTTCCAAGTCCTTTGCTGTCTCTGACAGAATTACAATGTCATCGGCAAACCTCAAAGTTTTTACTTCTTCTCCATGAATTTTAATACCTACTCCGAATTTTTCTTTTGTTTCCTTTACTGCTTGTTCAATATACAGATTGAATAACATCGGGGAGAGGCTACAACCCTGTCTCCCTAATTCTATTCAATAACCCCCTCCCCCCTTTAACTACTCTGGCTACCCACCAAATCTTCAGCATTGTCCTCCAGTACCACATTTCAAAAGCTTCATTTTTGTTGTTGTCTATCCCACGTTTCCCTTCCGAGCTTGAATACCTTTCCCGTGTCCCCGTGACTGGAAGGTTGTTGGCGCTTCGTAGCAGGCAACACCGGGTGTGGCGCCTCTATTGTGTCGAATGTTCTACTGTGATTCGTATTACATGTAGGGTTGTTGGGGTAACATACGCTTTAAACAAATTTACTGTCTCGTGATGCGTGTTTTGCGTAAATGAGACGAAACCCTTTAAATAAACGTATGGAAATGGAAATGCCGTGTGGCTAGGACCTCTCGTCGAATAGACCGTTCGCCGGGTGCAAGTCTTTCGATTTGACGCCACTTCGGCGTCTTGCGTGTCGATGGGGATGAAATAATGATGATAAGGACAACATAACACCCAGCCCCTGAGCGGAGAAAATCTCCGACTCAGCCGGGAATCGAACCCAGGCCGTTAGGTATGACATTCCGTCGCGCTGACCACTCAACTACCAGAGGCGGACAATTAACATCGGAAAACAGTTACAAGAAGAATAAGAAAGAACCACTCAACTACCAGAGGCGGACAATTAACATACGGAAAACAGTTACAAGAAGAATAAGAAAGAACAGGAGGACGGGACATGTGTTAAGTATCACAGAGTAAATTGCATGCTGCTAGTTGAAGCTGTGGAGGGTAAGAACTGTATGGGGAGACAGAGATTGGAATATATCCAACAGGTAATTGAATATGTAAAGAGAAAGTGGTTCTCTGAGATGAAGAGGTGCGCACAGGTGAGGGGCCGCATTGAAACGAGTTAAACGACTAGTGACTAAAAAACGAAAAAAAAAAATTTCTTAAAACGGTAGTACTCAGGAAGGCAGGTGATTCTATTACGTTCTAATACTCTTGAGCTTTTCCGTCAAAGGGAGATATTAGAGCAAGTATTTTTTCCTTCATGGGACGATGTGTTTTTGTTTAAGGACATTCGGTTCAAATGGTTCAAATGGCTCTGAGCACTATGGGACTCCAACTGCTGTGGTCATTAGTCCCCTAGAACTTAGAACTACTTAAACCTAACTAACCTAAGGACAACACACACATCCATGACCGAGGCAGGATTCGAACCTGCGACCGTAGCAGTCGCGCGGTTCCGGACTTAGCGCCTAGAACCGCTAGACCACCGCGGCCGGCAGGACATTCGGTTGTTGTCGTTGTTGTTGTTGTGGTCTTCAGTCCAGAGATGCAGCTCTCCATGCTACTCTACCGTGTGCAAGCTGCTTAATCTCTGAGTAAGTACTGCAACCTACATCCTTCTGAATCTACTTAGTGTATTCATCCCTTGGTCTCCCTCTACGATTTTTACCCTCCACGCTGCCCTGCAGTACTAAATTGATGATCCCTTGATGCCTCAGAACATGTCCTACCAACCGATACCTTCTTCTGGTCAAGTTGTGCCACCAATTCTCCCCAATTCTATGCCGTACCTCCTGGTTAGTTATGTGATCTACCCATCTAATCTTCAGCATCCTTCTGTAGCACCACATTTCGAAAGCTTCTATTCTCTTCTTGTCCAAACTGGTTATCGTCCATGTTTCACTTCCATACATGGCTACACTCCATACAAATACTTTCAGAAAAGACTTCCTGACACTAAAATCTATACTCGATGTTAACAAATTTCTCTTCTTCAGAAACGCTTTCCTTGCCATTGCCAGTCTACATTTTATATCCTCTACTTCGACCGTCATCACTTATTTTGCTCCCCAAATACCAAAACTCATTTACTACTTTAAGTGTCTCATTTCCTAATCTAATTCCCTCAGCATCTCCTGATTTAATTCGACTACATTCCATTATCCTTGTTTTGTTTTTGTTCATGTTCATCTTATATCCTCCTTTCAAGACACTGTCCATTCCATTCAACTGCTCTTCCAAGTCCTTTCCTGTCTCTGACAGAATTACAATGTCATGGGCAAACCTCAAAGTTTTTATTTCTTCTCCATGGGTTTTAATTCTACTCCAAATTTTTCTGCTTACTCAATAAACACATTGAATAACATCGGGGAAAGGCTACAGCCCTGTCTCACTCCCTTCCCAACCACTGCTTCCCTTTCGTGCCCCTCGACTCTTATAACTGCCGTCTCGTTTCTGTGCTAATTGTAAACAGCCTTTCACTCCTGGCACCGTCTGATTTTGAAAGAGAGTATTCCAGTCAACATTGTCAAAAGCTTCCTCTAAGTCTACCAATACTAGAAAAGTAGGTTTGCCTTTCCTTAATTTATCTTCTAAGATGTAAGGTTAGTATTGCCTCGCGTGTTCCAACATTTCTACGGAACCCAAACTGATCTTCCCTGAGGTCGGCTTCTACCAGTCTTTCCATTCGTCTGTAAAGAATTTGGGTCAGTATTTTGCAGCCGTGACTTATTAAACTGGTAATTTTCCCACCTGTCAACACCTACTTTCTGTGGGATTGGTATTATTACATTCGGTAACTCTTGAAAAAGTGAATTCAGTGATAAAGCCTTCGTTAAATGTTGGAGTCGAAACTTTTCGCGAAAATATTCTAGAAATGTTGTAAAGTAGCCGAAGTCAGCGTAAAGTGCTATTGTAGTGCAGACACGTCTATTACAACCTCACAACCTCCTCCTTGCATGTAAAAACGGACGGTGCTGTTCTCCCTGCAGTTAAGAACAACGGCCGGTTTGGCCTTTCTGCTTCAGAGCACAGTTTGTTGGTAGTCGCTAAGTGTTCTCATTTTCAGGTACTGTATAAATAATATAGTCTGGGTATTTGCTCGCCATTAGTTACGCTACGTCAAGACATACACACAGTTTCTATATTAATACTGACTTATTGTGTTAAACTTTTAAAATTAAATCATAGCTCTTAGTATGTCGTTTATGGCAGCATTTTAGATTTTTTAATTCCGCTAATAACTGTGTCAAATATTGGAGACTAAAGCTGTAAACGTGGTCCCTCTGACCGCCTTGTTAAATTTATTGCCGGTCACAGTGGCCGAGCGGTCCTAGGCGTTTTAGTCTAGTACCGCGCGACCGGTACGGTCGCAGGTTCGAATCCTGCCTCGGGCATGGATGTGTGTGATGTCCTTAGGTTAGTTAGGTTTAAGTAGTTCGAAGTTCTAGGGGACTGATGACCTCAGCTGTTAAGTCCCATAGTGCTCAGAGCCATTTTTTAAATTTATTACACTAACGTTTGCGTAACTCGTAACGGGACATCCTCTTGTAGCATTACCTTTCCTCAACAGTAGTTGCCGATACCAGTATTACTTTTCGAATTTTGGATGTCAGTATTATCTCAGTTGCTATTCTGAAAACTTTCATATAATTCTATACACAGTATGTTATATTTCAAGAAAAAATTTATGAAAAGTAGTTACGTTATAAAATTTTTGGGTCGATGTTATAACCGATAAGTGCTAGTTCTGAAAGTACAGTTAAAATTATTTTTTTTAGAAACATTTGAAATTACGAAATTTTTGCACACTTAAAATTTCTGCCATTAATTACGCAATCCTGCACCGTTTGCTATGTTTATTTCTGGATTCATTTATGAAATAATAATCGAAATTAAAGCTAGCAGAAATTTATTTGTCAAGAAAAATTGTTAACTCTTTGGAACAGTATAATTTCACGTAAGTTAGTAAATGGGCGGGGCTTGTGCAAATGTCCGGGGCTCTCTCTAACGTTTCCTGTTATTTCCGCTGGGTGAGGGAGCCATAAGCATGCCTCTGATGTGATCGGACGTATTTCTGTACTTTTATGCGAACAATGTAACTTCGGCTTTGTTAATGAGAAAAATCAAAATACTCCATAATATACTAAAATGTGAGAAAATATATTTACGTAAAAACAAAAATTCTGCAACGACAATCTTCAAATTTATTTAGTTCAATCCAGCCGCAAGGACCTAAACTGTTATATTTTTCACCTTCAAGAATCAGACCCCCTAGACTAGAAGAACTGGAGGCAACTCAACATGACAAGCTACCTAAACTAGAAAGTTTAGTGTAATCTTCGTTACTCTCAATCCTTCATAAAGTACCTTGTGGTGTGGACTAGTGGACGATAGACGGATGTAGGAAGGAGGGGGGGGGGGGGGAGATTACAAACTGCTATCTAGAGAATTGCTGTTAGCGTAAATGCTAAGGATAGGCGTTCTTGGGCAGCAGGCTAGGATAGGTGAAAAAAGATGGAATCCAGATTAGTATATCAACATATTTTTAAAAGTTTCTGCTGATATATCTGACTTTTTAGCAGGTGAGAGAATGTAAAACACGCACTGCAGTAAGAAAAGCCGATGATAATCAAGCGAGCACTAATCAACAAATTTCGTTAAAAGATCTGGTGTTATAGTTTTGAAATTACGTTACAACGATACATGGTGAATCTGTGTCCACTACAAATAGCTGACTCTTAGCTTGCCGCGTGACCCATTGCGTAATTCTTTCGTTGCATAACAAATTCAACGATGTTCTTTTGTCTGTATTATCTCGTTCTATACAGCTTTTGCAATAAAGTTCTCCGTAGAGTAATGTCATACACTTAATGTATGCAAGATGTCCAGTGGGCAAGGCCCGCAGACGCAGCAGAAACAGACGAAGACTGTTTGTTGTAGCCTTTTTTATTCAAATGGCAGCCAAATGAATAGCTCTCATGCCTCTCGGAATCACAGGCGGGCAGGATGAGTAACGTAGTACAAGGGACGGCGGGCAGATGGCAGTACGAGGTCCAGATGGCAATGTAGTACAAGGAGCGGCGGACAGATCGCAGTTCGATATACTGCTAGAGAGGTTCTTTATTACCAGCACTTCAGCAAGCGATATTTTACGGTAATTTGTGACAGTAATGGCGTTGCCGTCAACACAGCTGCAATGTTGCTACGACACGCGGAGGAAGCGCGCTGGGGCCCAGCAACAGACAGGGAAGTGGCTGCCAGTGACGTATAGCCAAGGTGTTCCCGTTTCTGTACAGCAAGTCCGTAAATGATTTCAATAATGAAAACTGCACCAGTTATGCCAAAACCCAGGCGATCATTGTAGGCAAAACCACCCCTTCCTTCCGCCTCCTTGATTTCTACATCACCATCTATGGCCGTCCTATCGCCCTCACTCCCACCCTTAAGTACCTTGGCGTCACCCTCGACCGTCGCCTCTCCTGGACTCCCCACCTCCGGACAATCCAAGCCGAGGCACGCTCCCGACTCAGTCTCCTCGAGCTCCTCTCCGGCCGTACGTGGGGTCTGGACCCCTTCACCTTCCTCCACACCTATAAATCCCTCATCCGCCCTATCCTTTGTTATGCCCATCCGGCTTGGATCTCCGCCCCCCCTACCTTTTATAAATCCCTCCAAATCCTTGAACGCCATGCTCTCCGCCTCGCCTATCGCATCCGTCTCCCCTCCCCCACACGGATCCTGTACGACCTCATCCCCTTCCCCCACCTCCTCCTTTTCCTTGAAAGGCTACGGATCCTGTACACCTCCCGTACACTCGACCCTCCCAACCCGCTCGTCTCCCCGATCCTCTCCCACCCCCGCCCGCTGCCGCGCCTGTATTCCCACGTCCCGCCCGGTCTCCATCTCTCAACCCTCCTTACCCTCTCCCAAGGTGGCTTCCACCAGCTCCCTCTCCCTGATGATGTCCTCCTCCCCTCCATCTACCCCTCCTATCAACTTTGACCCTACTTCCCCCCCCCACTTCTGGTGTCCTTTCCTTTCGGCACCCTCCCTCCCTTCTCTTTCCTTCCCTTCTCTTTCCTTTTCCCCCGTCCCCTCCCTCCGCCCCTCTTCCCCCGGGCTTCCCCTCCCCCTTCCTCCCTCCCCCCTATCTCCCCTGCCTGTGGCATCTCTGCTCTCCCCTCTCGCTCTCCCACTCCCCTTCCTCCTCCTCCTCTCTTGGCAGGTCCCCGGACTCGCACACGCATAGTGAACATTCGCGCGCCGGAGATCATCACCATCAGTGTCTTGTGTGTGTGCTTCGTTTTGTGTTTCGTGTTCTTTCGCAGTTACAACTCCACTGTTCACATGTGCCGTCGCCGTTCTCCGAGTTTTGTGCGCCGTGTCGACAAGTGTTAGTGTTTTTATCGTCCAGCGTGAACGGCTTCATGTTTCTTGTTTTTTGCATCTCCATTTTTTTCCCGCCGTTTTTTTGTATTGTCTGTATCACCTCTGTCATGTTATTGTTCCACTTTGAAGAGCAGCGTAATATGCTGCTGACAGCCCGCCTGTATAGGTGCTTAAAATTACAATAAAGGAAAAAAAAAAACACCAGTTATGCTTGGATGCTTAGCACAACGCGTTTCGATCGGTCGACGGTATTGTGATTTATCGACGTGCTCCCACTCTGCAAGGAACGAACAGTGGCGATGAGGTGGACTGGGAAGGGGGAATGATGGAGAGACTGTGAGCCCGAAGCCCCCCTATAGGTTGCACAAAGTTTCGTCGCGTAGTTCCAAAGTAGTCTTCATCATTACGCTGCTCCCATGCAGTTACAGTTCGGATAATATCGGGCCCTGCTCGATTCTCCAACACGTTGCAATCTAGCGGAGCTTGCAAGCATTGTCCCCACGACGCGGCCCAAAGTATTCGATAGCATTTGTCTCCAGTTTCTTGCCATGTCCTCTATTACTCGATGGCATTTGTCTCCAATTTCTTGCACATCAACAATTCATTTTCATTTTAAGTGCATTTGTTCATTTGTTTACATGTACACTACTGGCCATTAAAATTGCTACACCAAGAAGAAATGCAGATGATAAACGGGTGTTCATTGGACAAATATACTAGAACTAACATGTGATTACATTTTCACGCAATTTGGGTGCATAGATCCTGAGAAATCCATACCCAGAATAACCACCTCTGGCCGTCATAACGGCCTTGATACACCTGGGCATTGAGTCAAACAGATCTTGGATGGCGTGTACAGGTACAGCTGCCTATGCAGCTTCAACACGATACCACAGTTCATCAAGAGTAGTGACTGGCGTATTGTGATGAGCCAGTCGCTCGGCCACCATTGACCAGACGTTTTCAATTGGTGAGAGATCTGGGGAATGTGCTGGCCAGGGCAGCAGTCGAACATTTTCTGTATCCAAAAAAGGCCCGTACAGGACCTGCAACAGGCAGTCGTGCATTATCCTGCTGAAATGTAGGGTTTCGCAGGCATCGAATGAAGGATGGAGCCACGGGTCCTAACATCTGAAATGTAACGTCCACTGTTCAAAGTGCCATCAATGCGAACAAGAGGTGTCCGAGACGTGTAATCCATACCATCACGCTGGGTGATACACCAGTATGGCGATGAGGAATTCCAATGTGCGTTCACCGCGATGTCGCCAAACACGGATGCGACCATTATGATGCTGTAAAACAGAACATGGATTCATCCAAAAAAGTTACGTTTTGCCATTCGTGCACCCAGGTTCGTCGTTGACTATACCATCGCAGGCGCTCCTGTCTGTGATGCAGCGTCAAGGGTAACCGCAACAACGGTCTCCGAGCTGATAGTCCATGCTGCTGCAAACGTCGTCGAACTGTTCGTGCAGATGTTTGTTGTCTTGCAAACGTCCCCATCTGTTGACTCAGGGATCGAGACGTGGCTGCACGATCCGTTTCAGCCGTGCGAATAAGATGCCTGTCATCTCGACTGCTAGTGATACGAGGCCGTTGGGATCCAGCACGGCGTTCCGTATTACCCTCCTGAACCCACCGATTCCATATTCTGCTAACAGTCATTGGATCTCGACCAACGCGAGCAGCAATGTCGCGATACGATAAACCGCAATCGCGATGGGCTACAAACCGACCTTTATCAAAGTCGGAAACGTGATGGTACGCATTTCTCCTCCTTACCCGAGGCATAACAACAACGTTGCACCAGGCAACGCCGGTCAACTACTGTTTGTGTATGAAAAATCGATTGGAAACTTTCCTCATGTCAGCACGTTGTAGGTGTCGCCACCGACGCCAACCTTGTGTGAATGTTCTGAAAGGCTAATCATTTGCATATCACAGCATCTTCTTCCCGTTGGTTAAATTTCGCGTCTGTAGCACGTCATCTTGTTGATGTAGCAATTGTAATGGCCAGTAGTGTACATGTTTGGTGATGTTTGCATATGTGCTTTTCTGCCTCTCTTGGGTCGTTTTGCGGTTAGACTGCAATCGAAAAATCGAACAAAATGAATCTTTGTGTTTTTTAAATGCCAGTGTTAGATATGGTATTTTGTTTGTTTGTCTACGTACAGGTATTGTGCCTCCTCCATCACATAGAATATCACAGGTAAATAGACAAACAAAAATAGCATTTGTAACATGTACATTTAAAAACACTCAAAGATACATTTTGTCCGATTATTCGATCGCAGTCTAACCGCAAAAGATGCAAGAGAGGCAGAATATCACACATGCAAACATCACCAAACACATTCATGTAAACAAATGCACTTGAAAATGAGAATAACTTCTCGAAACGCATTGTGCTAAGCATCAAAACATAAGTAACTGGTGCAGTTTTCTTTGTTTAAATCATGAAACATCTACTACGATGAACGAAATTAAGTCTGTAAATGCCTTCCTCCTTTACTCACGTTTAGAACACGGCAAGTGTCATCACCTTATTTCCCAGGAACTTTGATCAGTGGGAGATGAGTCAAAATTAAGCGAACACGTCTCGGCTTATCCGTAGCTACTCGACCGTTTCTGAAAAACGATAGTCAAAGTTTTCGAAGTACTCTACGTGCCTTTTGCAACACAAAGTTCACACATGAAATGGTGGCTCACTGATTAACATAAGGGCTTCTTGATTTTGCTCCCGTGTACGAAAACCGATTATCGGTTTTATTTATTTTATTCTGTTTTGTTTTTATTGTTTTCATTTATCCACTCATGTCCATAAAAGTTTACTAAACTATTGTTTCTCATTAAATTACGGGATACAAGGGCGGTATATTGTAAAATTACAACTGGATTTCACAATAAGTGTCGTACATTTATTATACAGGGTGATTCATGAAGATATCAACCATTTTAGCAAATGTTTAGCTATGGCTAATAAAAGATTTCTGAAATTTAGCAACTTCGCTAATATGAAGCCATCTTAAACTGTATGAGGTTAAAGTAAAGCATGATTTCCATATATTTAGTTGTTATTGGTCTGGTGAATTTAATAAAACATGTCCCAGGCGTGTATCTGCAGCAGTTTTCCAGAACACGAGGCATTATACGTAGCTATTGCAACTGGCATTGAAGTCTCATTGGTTGGCGGTAAGAGCCAATGAGAAGTAGCTACTTGTAGGTAGATCTTTCCCAGTTGAAATAGCTACGTATAATGCCCCGTTTCCAGAACATCGAAAGAAGCAAAGATTATTATACAAATAAATTTGTTTACCTTCCATTAAGAATGTAGAAATGTTTATGTCATTGTTGGCAACCGTTAGTGAGTTGTTTCAGTCGTTTCCTAACCTTGAAACGAATGTATGTGAATGTATTGTGTACACTGTACAACTTCCTCAACACAGTTTTGTTTTTTCCAGTTTAACATGAATACACATATGCTATGGTATCAATAAAAGTAGATTATCTGACATATTTGTACAGTTTCAGTTAACGTTACTACCACGATTTTTCCGAAATTAAATTCTCTAAAGCTCCAATTGAAAACTTTGTGCAGTTGTCTGGAATTTAAAAAACAAATTAGGCCAAGTAGTTAATAAACTAAAAATTTTAAGAAATTACTTCTTTGCTTCTCTCGATATTCTGGAAAACTGCAGCAGATACGCGCCTGGGACATGTTTTATTAGATTCACCAGATGAATAACAACAAAATAGGCCTAAATGGAAATCGTGCTTTACTTTAGCCTCATACAGTTTTGCGATGGCTTCATATTAGCAAAGTTGCTAAATTTGAGACAAAACCTTTTATTAGCCGGAACTAAACACTTGCGGGCCTATGTTTATCTGCACTTTTTTCTTTAGTTTTACTCGTAGAATAACATATTCAAATAGCTGCATATCCTCATTAATCACCCTGCATAATATATATGTGTGTGTCGGTATAACCGGCGCAGACTGTCGTTCGAGTGTTAGAACCTGCGAGTACAAATTGGATACGTATGATTAATATCACACCGACACAAAAACTCCTTGGAACAATATTAAGGTTAGCTTTATTGATCACAGCCACAGGAGACGGCAAAAAATACACGGCTTGTTGGATCATTCCGAGCTTGCAGTTGAAAATAACATGCAGAGAACAAAAATATCAGCGTCATCTTGTAACTATGCAGGAAGCATGGAAGATACAACAAGTAACATAATCGAAGAATAACAAAAACAAAACACACATGTATAAACCACAGCGCCTCTGGTGGTGGGGGCGAAATGTTTTGGCAGCGCGATTGCTTCTAAACATACACAGACGATGCGGCGCGGCATACCACAACCTGCACGATGTCGCCACAGTGTGTATGGTGTATTGAGGGGCTACAGTCTTTTTACATTCTCATATTCTATTGTTTCATTCTCATATCACTTATTATATTAATTTCTATATTTTATTCATCTGTTTATTCGTCAGTAATATTTGCTGCATTCCATTGGCTGATACCTATCGCAGAAACATTCGAAACACAGATATTCCGAACATCGCAATAGTCTTCGACCATAAATATGATAGACTAGCCCTGACGTCATTTTCGTGGCTCCAACATCTCTGGGCTAAAGTCACGTGAATCTTGGCAACACATGGTTGTTTCGTGTTGCGCTTATGGCTGTACTCAGCGTTTTGTCGGGGGAAATGGCGTTACATTTCACATGTAAGTGTTTCTATGATAGTGCAGATGCGTTTATTGAAATCTGCTGACGTGACTTTTCTATGTTTTTTTACGACTTTTCTATGTTTTTTACACTTGAAATAGAGTATCACGTAAATTAAAGTGTTGAAAGTGATGCCTGTAAAGCCAGACTCATTACATTTTGGAAAGTGTCTGTGATAATTCGGTTACAGAAGTAAGTATAACTGTTACTCGTTCCTACTCATAGGATCCCTAAGGATGAAAACCGAAGGCAGCTTTGGATACAGGCCCTCAAGCGGAAAAACTTTAAGCCATGTGCACATACGCGCCTTTTTGTATATACAAGTGAGGTTATAATAAGGCAAGAGCACCTATAGTCGACACATGAAGAGAATTTTTTTCTACCTTCTAATACTATTAAATAAATGTAGGCTCCGAAATTATTTTCTTAAACTTCTAAGTCCCACCTTTCATCTAAAATATTTTTTTTAACTGATAGTTTAAACTTTTGTAAAAATAGTAGAAACTGAACCTCTGAAGTGCACCTAAAATTGATACTCTAAAATGGACCTGCTCCTAAAGTCGACAATTTTGGCACCTATACTTGACATAATTCGCATATCCCATATTCTTTTGTAAGTGACTAGAGCTCAAAACGCGGCGAATCCAATGTTTAAAGTTTTGACACGAGCTCACTCTCACTGTTTAAAAGAATTTTAACGACACTTTACTTTAATTGATAGTTTACAGTAATTTAGTCCCGCTGCCCACCAGAGGGGCGTTCGATGTATTTGTTAGATTTTATAAATGGTACTGTGAACAAATCCAGGTCAAATGTAGTTCTGGCATAATTTTTCGCAAATGAAAAATTAATTTTTGTTGGAAGCGGTTGGCAGTCAGTCAATAGCGAAATGTGGGGGGAAATACGATACAAACATAGGACGGCAGACCGCTGATTTGAAATCCCGCCACGTTTTGCCAACAGTCACGTGGTTTATGTTGGAGCCACACCAGCCCTATAACCTCTGCACAGCAAGGCCAGTCTACTAGTATCTATGGTCGAAGGCTATAGTTCAATTCTTTTACCTTGACGGCTCGCGCATGCCCGCCCAGACGCGGGGGATTGCTGGGTTGCCAGTTGCACACGACGCACGCGCCAATAGAAGCAGCGCCATAGTATAGCATAGTTCGCAAGTTTACGTTTAGGGGGGAGCGCTCAGTTCATGAAGTAAAGCCACCACGGCCGCATTAACACTTTCGCTGCTACAAAGACGTGCTCCCTGCATTCCGCGCTGTGCGCGATTTTGTCACTGCACTGCTCGCCTGTGCAGACACATCGTGTTCCGACTGCTTTGACACTCTTATCATTCGATTCCACAAAAACTATTTGGCCCAAAAATTTGATTTTTACACGTGTTCTAGACTGATACCTTCCCCCCATAAATGACTTAATTTTGTTTCGATGTTCAACGCAGTTATTATGCAGCATTAAATATAGTAAACCATTGCACGAAATTTTGAAGAGTTTGCAGAGGTAAAAGTCCATAGAGTATACTTTCCGTATGGTCGATTTTAGTTGCCACAATGTTGAGAATGAAATGTGGACAAGATACCTAAATTTTATATAAAATTACTACACGTAATGCTGCATAATAACTGCATTGAACATCGAAACAAAATTAAGTCATTTATGGGGGGAAGGTAATCAGTCAAGAACATGTGTAAAAATCAAATTTTTGGGCCAAATAGTTTTTGTGAAATCGAATGATAAGTGTGTCAAAGCAGTGGGAACACCATGTGTCTGCACAGGCGAGCAGTGCAGTGATGACAAAATCGCGCACAGTGCGGAATGCGGAGAGCACGTGTCTGCAGCAGCGAAAGGGTTAATGAAGAGACAAAGCACTAGAAATTTCAAAAAAATTGCATTCAAACGAATATAATTCGTGAAGTAAGGCACTTCGATATTGTTTTTAAATAATGAAAATATTAAGCAGTGCACAAGGTTTGAACTCATAACATTTCGCGTTAAAGCTGAACACCTTAACCGTTACACTAACACAGCTCGTCTGACTACATAACCGCATGAGGACTCTAACAACACGTCACGCAAAATACTGACAAACACTGTTAGTATGACTATGAATTACTCACGCTTCGTCGAAGTACAATAGGAAATAAACAATTACCGCTGTTCTTTATTGCGAAAAAGCGGTTCGTGAGATTGGTGCAAACACCTTTCCTTGCTATCGCCTGAATTAGGAGTCTTATTGCTTGTTTGGTTTAATTAATTAATAGAATATGAAGCAATTGGTATAAAGAATGCTTTTTCCAAACTTTCTATAAAAGTCTGCTATCAAGACATTGCTTTTGTTCTATTACTTTATTTATGACTGAACGTTTCTAAAACTGAAGACACTCGTCCGTGCTCTGCACTGCAGTCGAGCTCTGGCAACGTCGTTCTCTGCTCATTGGCTGACTGTGTTTTGTGCCGTCAGATGCGCAGAACGAACCTAAACTCGGCCGCCAACATAAATGACGCGCACTTTAGCATCACGCAAAGGCAAGCTTGGCACATTGGTGTTTCTTCGTATGAATCTCACTCGAGAAAGAAACTTCGTTAACGTTGGTGAAGATTTTGCGTGTTGGCAATAATGCTTAACGGATCACTTTTCCGAAAACTGGCACTTGAAACTGTTTATGAATCAAGATACAGTACAGGAATTTTACCGAAAACAATTTCAAATTATTTTCTCATCCCTTTTTATTTAAAAATAATTATTATTCATTTAGCTGGTATACAATTAGCAGACGAATAAAGCCTACTTTACATGACGACATTGGGTTGCGCCACTCGTTGCGTGGATGAGCGGCACGCAAATGTTTTCATATTTGACTGTACACACGGCGAAACCAGTATATACTTCAGTTTCGTCATTTTGTGGGTTCCTGAGTCGTGTCTGAAATGAAAGTTTTCGCAACTGCATGTCACACGACTTGTGATGGAGTTAAAGCTTGTTGCGTGGAATCGCTGCATAAGATAAAAATAAGAAACGTGTTTCGATTCGTGACTGGATGAAGAAAAGACATCAGATCGTTTGCTCAGCATCCTTGCTGAAATAATTTGTAATGGAAGACCCAAGAAGTTCTTTTAATTATCTTAGAATCTGTTCACATTTCTTCTAAATAGAGTTAATTATGCGAAAAGGAATAAGGATATTGTAATGCATGAAGCACTATCGCCAGAACAGAAATTACGTATCACACTGCATGCATTACAATCGGGAACACTCGGCATATTATAAGATGCGGTTTCAGTTAGTGATGACGCTTTTTCATTAACACCAATAATTACTAACAGTAATAATTATTAAAATTAAGAGGAGTAAATTGGTAGCAGGCCACATTTAAGATGAGAATGGTTTGCAAACTATTCTCTTGAAGATGCCAATGTTTAAAAATTCAAATGGGGAGCACTGCAGCGACGTTTTAAACAGATGAATATTGAATAAAGAATGCAGCTTCTTGATTTACGTAGCCCCATCCCTCCAGTCAACAATATTCCTTAAAAAAAGTGGACCAACTCGAACGATGGGATTTTAGTCTTGTAGATAGACAAGAGCATTTCTACAGCTAGAATTACATTTGCTTGTATTTTTCTTAATTCAGTTGTATATGTGCTCCTAATTCAATAAATTTTGCCCTGCAGCTGGTATTGTCAAACTATCTGTTCTGATCGTACATGACGATCTCAGCGACAGCAATATGTTGCTTATTTTTGGAATCAGCATCACTGAAATCCCACAAACACTTATGCAAAGCATAGACATCCAAAAGGCGAACATTATTCTCCGTTCCTCACTTCATATTTCAGTTTGTCTACACTCTACGAACACAGATAACCTCAAAACTCATGCATCTAGTGTCACCAAAATTGGAACACGCCGAAAGTGTTTAGTTTCACCAACGAGTTCCGCAAACGCGCGGTGCGCATGCGCAGTGGCTGGTAGCGCAGTTGCCTGCAACCTAGTGTCGTCGTGTAAACTAGGCTTTAAGGGGCTCTGGAAAGGCTCAAAATCACGAAAAGTTCAATTTTTACTTTTTTGCGTTTTCTGAATCTGCAGACTATTACCTTTTAATAGATATATAATTTATTCAATTCCGAAGACTACAACTATTTTTAAATTTTTTTTGAAATGTGTTCTACATGGGCGTGACCCACTGTGGCGCTGTTAAACTGCTGTCAAATGGTGTTATTATTAACGTCCGTGTTCGTCAGGTACATTTTAGTGATGTGAGATAAAGTATGTGTTGTGGCTAACCTGTGATGGTTCAATATATATTGCTGGTGTGATTGTCGATTGTTTCATGTTTATTTACTCTGTCGTTATCTCGAAAATATTCGTAATTAATTCTGTTTCTTGAGTCTCTGTTTTGTTGAAGTATAATAATGAGTAAAAGTAAAGTTATTAGAAATCCTCTGAAGGCTTTTAAGAAAAGGAGAAATGTTGGAAAGCCAAAGGTATGTGTTATTACTGTAAACAATAAAGACGATAACCAAGTGAGTGAACCTAACCTCTCAAGTACACCTGCCCATAGCAGTCAAAGTGGGAAAGAAAATACTTCACAGAAGAAGCTTGGTTCAATGAGTGAAAACTATGAATGTTTTATGGGCGAATCGGATGTGAATGAAATATTTGATATGTCGGTTCTCAAAGGAATTTTTTCAAACTGTGTAAGATGTATTCATTGTAGTGAAGTTGGTCTGGAACTCTCCATAATAAAGCACGTAGGACTTGCTAGTGAAATACAACTGAAATGTGATAAGTGTTCATACATGACCATCTTTTGGAACAGTGTTGCAGTAACTGCAACTGAAGAAAATGGTAGCAAAATCTACGAACACAACATTAGATTTGTTTATTCCTTGCGTTCAGTTGGTAAGGGTGCTACTGCAGGTGCAATTTTCTGTGGCATCATGAATCTTCCAAATCCCCCAACCAAGTTTACGACCTATAATAAATTAATAGGGTCTAAAGTAGAAGATGTCTGTATAGAATCTATGAAGAACGCTGTGGAAGAGGCAGTAATGGAAAATAATGGTAACAGAGATTTGACTGCAGCGTTCGATGGTACCTGGCATAAATGGGGACACACATCTCTTCATGGTGTAGTATCTGCCACCAGTATGTATACAGGGAAAGTTTTAGATGTAGCAGTAATATCAAAGTATTGTAGATGTCCACAAAAATATAAAGGTACACATGAAAATAATTGCAAAGCTAACTATAGTGGCAGTAGTGGAGGAATGGAAGTGGCTGGTGTTGCCAGTATATTCCAGTGTTGTGAGGCGTGTGATAAAGTGCGATATGTTAATTTCCTTGGTGACGGTGATTCTAAAAGTTTCAAACATGTTCAAGGACTGAAGCCCTATGGTGATGATGTTGTAGTGCAGAAATGTGAGTGTATTGGACACGTACAGAAGCGAATGGGAACAAGACTTCGGCGACTGAAAGCTTCGTACAAAAAACAAAAACTCAGTGATGGTAAAAGGTTGAATGGAAAGGGAAGGTTAACTGACAGTGTAATTGACAAAATACAGAACTATTATGGAATGGCTATTAGGCAAAATACACAAAGTGTGGACGAAATGAAGAAGGCTGTTTGGGCTCTTTTTTTTTCATACTTCTTCAACCGATGAAAATCCCCAACATAGCTTGTGTCCCAAAGAAGAAGACAGTTGGTGTAAATATAACAAAGGATTGCTAACTGGTGAAGTGTACACTCATAAGCATAGTCTGCCTCATGCAATAATGGAGGTGATAAAACCTATTTTCAGAGACTTAGCAGCACCTGAACTGTTGAAAAGTGTATTCACGGAAAAACTCAAAACCCCAATGAAAGTGTAAATAGTGTTATATGGTCGAGAATCCCCAAGACTGTATTTGTTGGAATAGAAACACTTCACTTTGGTGTGTATGATGCTGTTGCGACTTTCAATGATGGCAACATTGTAAGGTGCAAGGTATTTAGAAATATGGGAATGAAGATAGGTTCTAACATGGTACGAGCGATGCTTGCTTTAGACAAGGAAGGCCTTCGGGCTACAGACAGGGCTGTAAAGAGTCTAGAAATACAAGCAAGAGTAAACAGGAGGAGGAACAAGAGGAAGCTGGAGGAGGAGTTTGCAGAGGATGAAGATAATCCATCCTATGGACCTGGAATGCACTAAAAAGTTAATCCAATCTTTGTCGCTCGATTCCCAAAACTTTTATTTTCTCATACTAATTACATGTTTTCTAAGGATCTTCCAAACATATTTGTTTCAAACTTTCAGTAAATGTTACCCCTTCTGCATAATTTAACACAGCCTTTTTCCAAAAACTGCATATTTTTGAATATATAAATAAAAAATTGCAAAAAAATGTTGTGAATTTTCATTACAATTAAAAAAAATCATCTTTAATAACTGAACTAAAATTTTGTAAAATCCCTGTGTTAAGTTGTAGCCCATATTCCAATAAATAATCTGTAAAAAGTTCAACTTCCTACCTCAAATACTTTGTGAGGAAAGATGTAATTTATAAGCGTTATTTTAACATTGCAAGTATAGGGCGTTCCGGAGCCCCTTAAGGACAACGTTTTATCAGTGTACACTTAGAGATATGGGTATATAAATGAAAAACAAAAGTAGTGACCGGGTTTCGAAAACGGGGCGCAAAATTAAGAAACCATAACACTAGCCACAGCGCCACTATTTCTGTGGATATTGTGGAATATAAAGCACATAAAGTACTTCGAAAGTATCTCGATAATTTTGACCTTCGTTTTTCCGGAAACGGTTATGGACAAGGCAAGACGCATGTTGGTTTATTTTAACGCCTCTTCCCCTGAGTGAAGTTTCTGGAAAATCGTGTGATGGCAGTTACCGTGGTCCCCTCGTCAATTTAGCCTCCTGTTTCTGCACCACCAAACCACGGAATCTGACAAGCAGACCAGTCGGATTTGTGTAATTCTTTATATTTCTAGTACGTGAAGTTCAGAAATCAAATATCAGTCATGCCAAGCATGTTGATCAGCTGCGCGGCCGTGCGGTTCTAGGCGCTACAGTCTGGAACCGCGTGACCGCTACAGTCGCAGGTTCGAATCCTGCCTCGGGCATGGATGTGTGTGATGTCCTTAGGTTAGTTAGGTTTAAGTAGTTCTAAGTTCTAGGGGACTGATGACCTCAGAAGTTAAGTCCCATAGTGCTCAGAGCCATTTGAACCATATGTCGATCAGCTCTAAAAAATTCTCGAGAATATCGACTTTGAAGTTTCTCGACCATGTTTAACACGCTAACTTAAGGTTGATTTGGCGGCAAGCAGTGCAATCCTGTAGGAGAGTTTCACCCGTCGCCTCGGGGGCCTGTGTTCGACTACTGGCATTTTAAATTTTTTAAATAAAAGTGCTCGGTCTGCGAGAATTTCCGTGGATTGTAAAATACACGGAGACTAAATGTGCTTTTTTTTCCCGCCTCATTCATCACTGACTCATTATTGCACAGCCAAAATCGCTACGGATAGAAACTCGAAATTTGGAGAGGGTGTTGATCTTATACTGTAGGTGTCGTTTAAAAAAGACCCCTAAGAACCGGCCTGTGTAGCCGAGCGGTTCTAGGCGCTTCAGTTTGGAACCGCGCGACCACTACAGTCGTAGGTTCGAATCCTGCCTCGGGCATGGATGTGTGTGATGTCCTTAGCTTAGTTAGGTTTAAGTAGTTCTAAGTTCAAGGGGACTGATGACCTCAGATGTTAAGTCCTATAGCGCTCAGAGCCATTTGAACGATCTGAACCACCCCTAAGAGGGTGAAATAGGGGATGAAATGTTTGTTTGAAAATATATCGCTACTAAGGCAGGTCTGAAGCGAGACCTACGAAAATTGGTGTTTGGTTTCTCGGTCAGAAATAAAGGAATAAGTGCTTAGGCATTTTTGGAAATTTATTCGTGTTAAAGAACTAATAAAGTATTTTTAAAGTTACATCGACGTTCATCATAAGAATAAACCTGATGTAAACAAACACAAACGCCATGATTGGTCAGAATCCGTAGCACACGTACACTGGTGTTGTTACACTCCTGGAAGTAGGCCCTACTGATGTATTAGATATATTATTACTAAGTTATGTTAAATGAAACTTTAAGATATTCAAATACATTAACAGTCATCAACGTTTTTCTTAATCGTGCTTTAGCTATGAAGTTTTTATTTCAAAAATCGTTTATTTACTTTTTTATTTTATTTTTTATTTATTTGGTCCTGTTGATTACATATTATACAGCCAGTGTACAAGTAATATAGGACAAGTCATTTGTACAATTACAGTAGTACCTGAACATTTATACAGCACATTGCACAGACATTTGTTTATTTACCAAGAACAATTACTTGCATGCAGTATTAAAGCCTGCATTATGCCAAAAACATTTTAAGTGACTGTTTAAAATAGTAGAATAAGTGACAGTGCATATTTTTATGCTACTGACATATATAAGCAGGTAAATTTGCTTCATGGTCATGGTTTGGACTGAATACAAATTTTAACTAAATTCCTTAAGAAGAGGTTTAAGTGAATGCTCAAGAGTGTGGGATACTTGGGAGTTCACATTTTCTCGTAATGACATAGATAAATTTACATTTTATCACCACAATTTCAGTTAAACTAATAGTAACAGCATCACACATTATCTTTAAGGGAGTGATTTTCTTAGGCAGTTTCCCCCACTCTTATACCTTATAACTCTAAGTATTCATTCATTTTATAGAAAGTTTGTTCGATGAGGAATAATATTAGTTTCCTTTTGAAAACCTGTACATTATTTAATTCCTTTTATTGTCGTGTACAGTCACAGCCTCTGCACTGTTGTGCTGTGATTGTCGCGCTGCTAATAAGGCATTATCAGAACGGCTAAGGCTGCTTCGTGTTCCGTAGTAAAACACGCGTGTGGATCGCGGTTAAAAAGTGCCGAGAAATAGGTTGTTCTTAATTTTTAAATTTGTTGTTAGGTCTTATGGGACCAAACTGCTGAGGTCATCCGTCCCTAAGCCTCCACACTACACAATCTAACTTAAATGAACTTACGCTATGGACAACACACACACCCATTTTGTTGTTGTTGTTGTGGTCTTCAGTCCTGAGACTGGTTTGATGCAGCTCTCCATGCTACTCTATCCTGTGCAAGCTTCTTCATCTCCCAGTACCTACTGCAACCTACATCCTTCTGAATCTGCTTAGTGTATTCATCTCTTGGTCTCCCCCTACGATTTTTACCCTCCACGCTGCCCTCCAATACTAAATTGGTGATCCCTTGATGCCTCAGAACATGACCTACCAACCGATCCCTTCTTCTGGTCAAGTTGTGCCACAAACTCCTCTTCTCCCCAATCCTATTCAGTACCTCCTCATTAGTTATATGATCTACCCACCTTATCTTCAGCATTCTTCTGTAGCACCACATTTCGAAAGCTTCTATTCTCTTCTTGTCCAAACTATTTACCGTCCATGTTTCACTTCAATACATGGCTACACTCCATACAAATACTTTCAGAAACGACTTCCTGACACTTAAATCTATACTCGATGTTAACAAATTTCTCTTCTTCAGAAACGCTTTCCTTGCCATTGCCAGTCTACATTTTATATCCTCTCTACTTCGACCATCATCAGTTATTTTGCTCCCCAAATAGCAAAACTGCTTTACTACTTAAAGTGTGTCATTTCCTAATCTAATACCCTCAACATCACCCGACTTAATTCGACTACATTCCATTATCCTCGTTTTGCTTTTGTTGATGTTCATCTTATATCCTCCTTTCAAGACACCATCCATTCCGTTCAATTGCTCTTCCAAGTCCTTTGCCGTCTCTGACAGAATTACAATGTCATCGGCGAACCTCAAAGTTTTTATTTCTTCTCCATGGATTTTAATACCTACTCCGAATTTTTCTTTTGTTTCCTTTACTGCTTGCTCAATATACAGATTGAATAACATCGGGGAGAGGCTACAACCCTGTCTCACTCCTTTCCCAACCACTGCTTCCCTTTCATGTCCCTTGACTCTTATAACTGCCATCTGGTTTCTGTAGAAATTGTAAATAGCCTTTCGCTCCCTGTATTTTACCCCTGCCACCTTCAGAATTTGAAAGAGAGTATTCCAGTCCACATTGTCAAAAGCTTTCTCTAAGTCTACAAATGCTAGAAACGTAGGTTTGCCTTTCCTTAATCTTTCTTCTAAGATAAGTCGTAAGGTCAGTATTGCCTCACGTGTTCCAGTATTTCTACGGAATCCAAACTGATCTTCCCCGAGGTCGGCATCTACTAGTTTTACCATTCGTCTGTAAAGAATTCGTGTTAGTATTTTGCAGCCGTGGCTTATTAAACTGATTGTTCGGTAATTCTCACATCTGTCAACACCTGCTTACTTTGGGATTGGGATTGGAATAAAATTTGGAAATTTGTGGTAAGTTCTATGGGACGAAATTGCTGAGGTCATCGGTCCCTAGGATTGCACACTACGTAATCTAACTAACACTAAGGACAACACACACACACACCCACCCATGCCCGAGGGAAGACTGAAACCTCCAAGGGGGGGGGGGGGGGGGGGATGCCGCACGGACCGTGACAAGACGCCCTCGACCGTGTGGCCACTCCATGCGGAATGTTCTTAATGTTCGTCATAAATTTACAGAAATAATCCGCTTTGAAGCTTTCCGGGGTCTGTAGTAGATACAGTTGAGGCACCAATACACATACTATCGATAGTGGAATCGGTAGTGTAGTACTTTGTCCACAGATTGTATTTCGTAGTCCGCTAGTTCAAGTCTCCCCCTAAGACAATGCTTTCTCTCTTTCAATTTGAAATACATAGATCTCGTAATTTTAAAATTCATCATAATTTTTTATGAATAATGTACGTCTTCTTGGTTTTAATTACATGTTGCACGCAAAATTCCTGTTTTCATTTCAAATATAAATTCTGTTATCGATATTTTATGAAAGACTGTTAATAAAGGTTGCTTAAATTAAGAAAACATGACAATTTAATTTTTAAGGGAAAAAAAAAACGAATGTGGCAGCATGTATATTGGACAAACAATTCGCACGGTTGCGGAGCGTTATACTGAGCACAAGCGCCATATAAAACAAAGTGAGCTTGCCTAGAAAACGGACATAAAATACAGTTCGGAAATACAAAAGTGTTGGCTCATGCATCTACAAACTGGGACTCCGTTATAAAGGAAGCGGCTGAGATTCTTGTAGACAACAACAATTTCAACAGAGACCAAGTGTACACGCTCAGCAGGGTATGGGGACGGGCATTGGACATCGAAAGAAAGCAAAGACAGATGCGTGACGCGGGAGCGGCAGTTTCAAACGTGGCGCCTGCCCCTGGCGCCACCTGACGTCACCAGTGCTGCCACGGGCGGGTCGACTTCGCGCGTGCGCCCCATTGGGTCTATCTGATTGGCTGCTGATGATGTCATCGTGCCTATATAAGGAAGAAACCGTAGCAGCCCCGGCGCTCCATCCTGCCTTGTCTTCCCTGTTCATCTCCCGCTCCACGTGTCTCCTGCCTCTTCGTGTACCCACTCACGCCCCTACTCTCCTCATCCTGCTGTATCCCCTGCTGCCCCATGCTCTCCCCTCCTTTTCCATCCTGTCTGACCTTTCCCTCGGCAGGTCCCACCTGGCAGTTTTATTCTTCGTCGTGTGTGCTACAAGTGGGTTTTAAGTGTGTTGTCTGGCCGACTTTTAACCTGTGCATGTCCATTCAGTGTCTTCTCTGTGTTTTAAGAATCACCAACTGTGGTTTTTTTTAACTTTCTGGTGACTTTTTTAACTGTCCCCCATGAACGTCTCCATGTCAGTCTATTTTTACCTCCATTTTCTCCCATTACCCTGTTTCATGTTCCCCTTTTTTATTGCCTTACGTATGTAATGTTTTATTCTTATTTTAGTTGTCATGTCACTCGGCTGAAGAGTGGCGGATTGTGCCGCTGACAGCCCTCCCCTGCCCATATGGGGCAGGGGAATGAAATCACAATAAAGAAAATAAAAGAAAAAAAAGCAGCCCCAGCAGTCAGTGAACTCCTGATGACGATGGCGGAGATGAGCATCGAAAGCTCGATGATTTTATTCGAATTGCCGCGCAATGTTTTATTCATGTATGCCGTCACGAAAGACTCCGAGGACACAAAAATAAAAAACCAAATAGTCTTTATTTGGACAATTTGCATGTGTCATAGAAACATGAAAAACAATCATTTTCACAGCAACGAGCACATCATACAAATGCTGCATTTTTACATTTACCACTGTACCATTACAATATGAACTCAGCAGATCTGATTTGGAGCCATTAAGTGATTTGGCCGGACAAATAACAAGACCGTTAAGCTGCCACACTGCACCTTTTTCACACGTCACTGCCGAACGCTGGCGGGATATAGAGCGGCACGTCTTATAAAAAAAAGAGGAGAAAATGAGGCGCCTGGTTGGCTTCGTGGATTCTGTTGTTGATCAACTCATTATCAACGTAGCAGGTGGTAGTTCCAGAATTAAAATGTATTTCTCGGATTCGGGTAGAAAAAGCTATGAGATTACCAGACGACTGATTATAATTAATACCTTCAGTGGCTTCAGTATTCAACAGCATGGTGAAATCCCTGCATTACACATTTGCATCACACATAGCTCGCTCAGAAAAATTACCCTACGTTTAGGTTAGGAATTTTCATCACTCTTGTTTGTAATTAGAATACTATGTTAGGTGAGAACGAGAGCGCTTTATCCTTTCCTTCAGGTCACCTAAGAAGCGCGCAGTAGTGCTCGAGTTATGCCGAATATTATTTCATTCTCGTTAAAAATTAAATGTCATTCGAAGCTATATTGTTTCTTTGCCCGTCGTTTTTTACATCTAACTGCAACAGCACACATCATTGCAGGTTAGTTGGACCGCTGGTAGTGCTGTCCGAGTTTATTGCGCCAGTGAAGCTGTTGTCCCGCACATTACCTCTCGATCTATGTGCCTGTGACACGACATAAAACGTATCCTTATGATCGTACTTGATTGTACTGGTCACAGCTTGGTTTCCACTCCACGTGAAACGAAATCCAGTGAGATTCAAGTAGACATGGGCAAACTGAAACACACAACTGTTTCCAAACAAATGAGACAGTACAACAAAATGTTTCGAAAAGCTGTTTCGAAACAGTAAAACAATTTGTGTTTCGTAATTGTATAGGCCTAAACATTATACCATATTGGGTGTCTACTGGATAAATATTGTCATATAAACACAAATGAGGTGCGAGAGCACCGATCATATCGCAGAAAGTGTGAAAATTTCACTTAGGTGTCTTAGCAGTTTCGTACTTCCTGCAGCAAATGCGCTGCTTTCGTGTCATTTGACTTTCATATTTTTCAATTGGCTGAGGTCAGAGTTTGTATGTTTGACACAACAGATTTTGCCAAACAAGTTTCCCTGTATTCTAGTGCCTAATTTTGATAGGTTTTATGACTGATGATCTGTATGTGCTCTTGAAAAGGCATGTCATGGGATATAATTTATTGAGATAGCATTCTGGGAAGCGAGGCACTGAATTAACATTTATGAGTGCGCCACTCACAATTTTCTTACTCACTGTTAAATTTTCCATTGTTTTCGGTATGTTTCCTTGAAGTATAAAATCCAGACTAAAATTTAAAAATAAAAGTCACCTTTGTGATACCTATATCATGGCAGATCTGACTCTACACCATTTACAATTCTTGTTAAGGAAGTTTGTTCGATGTACTGGGATATGGAGTTCCCTCAAGTACTCACATCAAGCAGATATATTATTATTTTATTACAAACTTCTCCAGGAAATCAGAGATAAAATTAAGTTTCTGTTGAAATGCCATTTTTATCACAGTACCTGAAAGCCAAAAACGAAAATATCAAAGTACCATTGTTGATTTGCCTGAGAATTATCTATGATACACAGGTATTATGATGCCTATATTGTGTAATAACAAACATAGCACATTTACAACACACAAACATATACATACATAAATCAGATAATTATTCTCGAACACATAAATAAATGAACATACTCAAAAAAATTACACTCACTCAATAGTGAGCAAAAACGTAAGTGGCTTCTGCGTGCAACAAATCTGAGAAAAATGTTCTTGTAAGGTAGCTACATGTAAGATTTAGTGGACTAAACAAAATACGGTCAAATACAAATTCAGTGCACATTGGCCAGAGAAGCACAAAATCATCAGAAATTTAACTGTTTAATTTCTGAGTAGATCTACTGTACCTATTCTACGTTGTAGTTTAGAAATATCATTTTTGATACTTTTAGCTTGAAAGACAGGATCGTCTGTCTGTTATTGTTTGCCCCCGCTTTGAAAATATGCGCTCACATGGGACAGAGGTGGCCATAGCACAAAGACGTCGTTTCAGTATTTCAAACAGCGTAGGAAACAACGCATAATTTCCTTTCGACCACAGCAATGGATCTTGTGATATGTGTATCAGTGGCATCTTCATATATTTATCAAGCTCGACTACATTTGCAGCATGTTTGTGTTATAAGAGATGTGTAATTTGACTGAATGTTTGTCGCACTTTTATTATTTTGAATGCGAATAGTGTGCGTTATTTTATTGTTTGTTGGTATTTCAAAAAAATTGTTCAAATGGCTCTGAGCCCTATGTGACTTAACAATTGAAGTCATCAGTCCCCTAGAACTTAGATCTACTGTAAGTAGGCTGTTTAGGTTTTTATGTTGGTAACGCCACGTAGCGCTCTGTATGAAAATACTGGCTCTGCTGTGTGCAGTCTGTGGCTGGTTTACATTGGTGTTGGCTATTGTAGTGTTGGGCAGTTGGCTGTTAACAGCGCGTAGCGTTGCGCAGTTGGAGGTGAGCCGCCAGCAGTGGCGGATGATCTGGACGTGTGTCCATCAGAGACAGTAAATTTGTAAGACTGGATGTCATGAACTGAATATATATATAAAAACAAAGATGATCTGACTTACCGAACGAAAGCGCTGGCAGGACGATAGACACACAAACACACACACAAAATTCATTCAAGCTTTCGCACCAAACTGTTGCCTCATCAGGAAAGAGGGGAAGGAGAGGGAAAGACGAAAGGATGTGGGTTTTAAGGGAGAGGGTAAGGAGTCATTCCAATCCCGGGAGCGGAAAGACTTACCTTAGGGGGGAAAAAGGACAGGTATACACTCGCGCGCGCGCACACACACACACACATCCATCCACACATATACAGACACAAGCAGACATATTTAAAGACGTCTGCTTGTGTCTGTATATGTGTGGATGGATATGTGTGTGTGTGCGAGTGTATACCTGCCCTTTTTCCCCCCTAAGGTAAGTCTTTCCGCTCCCGGGATTGGAATGACTCCTTACCCTCTCCCTTAAAACCCACATCCTTTCGTCTTTCCCTCTCCTTCCCCTCTTTCCTGATGAGGCAACAGTTTGTTGCGAAAGCTTGAATTCTGTGTGTGTGTTTGTGTTTGTTTGTGTGTCTATCGTCCTGCCAGCGCTTTCGTTCGGTAAGTCACATCATCTTTGTTTTTAGATATATTTTTCCCACGTGGAATGTTTCCCTCTCTCTCTCTCTCTCTCTCTCTCTCTCTCTCTCTCTCTATATATATATATATATATATATATATATATATATATATATATATATAATGACTTTTGAACAATATTAAGGTAAATACATTGTTTGTTCTTTATCAAAATCTTTCATTGGCTAACTATGCCTATCAGTAGTTAGTCCCTTCAGTAGTTAGAATCCTTTATTTAGCTGGCAGTAGTGGCTCTCGCTGTATTGCAGTAGTTCGAGTAACGATTTTTGTGAGGTAAGTGATTCATGAATGGTATAGGTTATTGTTAGTCAGGGCCATTCTTTTGTAGGGATTTTGGAAAGTCAGATTGCGTTGCGCTAAAAATATTGTGTGACAGTTTAGTGTTGTTCAGAATAAGTAAAGAGAGTAATGTCTGAGTACGTTCAGTTTTGCTCAGCTGTTTGAAAAGCAAATAATGTAAGAGGTTTATCAGCACAGTCATTCATTAATTTTTCTAAGGTGACGTTTCACTACTTAAACCTAAATAACCTAAGGACACCACACAACCGGCCGGAGTGGCCGAGCGGTTCTAGGCGCTTCATTCTGGAACCGCGCGACCACTATGGTCGCAGGTTCGAATCCTGCCTCGGGCATGGATGTGTGTGACGTCCTTAGGTTAGTTAGGTTTAAGTAGTTCTAAGTTCTAGGGGACTGATGACCTCAGATGTTAATTCCCATAGCGCTCAGAGCCATTTGAACCATTTTTGACATCACACACATCCGTGCCCGAGGCAGGATTCGAACCGACCTTAGCAGTCGCGCGGTTCCGGACTGAAGCGCCTAGAATCGCTCGGCCATCGCGGCCGGCTGTTGGTTTCTATAATGCAGATATAACGCCATTTCGGAATAGGGCAGTCAATTAGAAACGTAGCTTTATGTTCGGAAACCTTAAGCTTCGTGCTGTTGTGCGTCAAGAAGATTTCTAAGTGTTTCATGAAGTGAGATGTTAAATGTGTTTCAGTATCTGTACCGTGCCCGAGTCGCGTCCGAGACAGAGCGGAATGAAACGTCACTGTTTCGATATAATTAGTCCGTTCCAAGCATAAGTGGACTGAAACAGCGTTATTTTGAACCAGCGATACAGTTTCTGTGTCTGTCTCGACATCGAATCTGGTCCCGTTATCCGAGACAGAGCGGTATGACACACAACTGTTTCGAAGCAGTTTAACATAGCCATTTCGAAACACTGAACCAGTTCCACGTATCGATACACTGTATTGAAACATAGGAACAGTGGCCAAGTCTGATTCAAGCAAATGCGGAAGAATGCGTTGCGTAATGTTTACATCAGGTTTATTCTTATGATGTATATGAAAATTGGTGTTTTGACTTCTCGGTTGCATATTAAAGAATACGTGTTAGTGTTTTTGGTAATTCAACCCCAAAGGGGGTAAATAGGAGATGAAATGTTTATGAAATATTTCTTATGAACCCATTTTCAAAACTAAATCTACGAAAATTTGCCTTTGGCTTCTCGGCTAAAATAAAATAATACGTGTTTCAGTATTTTTGGAAATTCAGCCCTCTAAGAGAGTGAAATAGGGAATGAAAAGTTCTATATAATTATCTCATTACGAAAACATTTTCAAAGCTAAATCTATGAAAATTTGTGTTTGGCTTCTCTATTATAAATTAGAAGAAAAAAAAACGTGTTTCACTGTATTTAGATATTCAACCTCTTAGGAGGTGAAAGTTATTAACAACATATTTCGTTATACTAAAAAATCTGAAAAGCTACATCGATGAAAATTGGACAATCTCTCCGCGATTACATACAAAGAAATATGTGTTATGGAATGAGAGAGTTCCTATGCAAATATCGTCACAAGAACGCGAAAGGCATGATTAACAAAAATCTTGGGCTCCAGCTAGCAGAACAGCTTTTTGATCTGAAGTACATTTGGTGGCGAAGTACGTTTTAGGTGATTTCCCTAAATCGCTCCAGATATATGAGGGATGTTTCGTTGGAAAGGGCAGAGCCAATTTACTTCCCCATCCTTCACACAATCTGAGCTTGTGCTCCGACTCTTAATGCCTCAGTGGCGACGTTAAATCGTAATCTTCCTTCAGAAGTGCATTCGGAAAAGACCATGGTTCAAATGGCTCTGAGCACTATGGGACTTAACATCTGAGGACATCAGTCCCCTAGAACTTAGCTCTACTTAAACCTAACTAACCTAAGGACATCACACACATCCATACCCGAGGCAGGATTCGAACCTGCGACTTTAGCGGAAAAGACCATGCTTGTATGGCTTCAATTAGCGTGAAACGTTTAGAAGGTGTTAAGATTTGAGAGCAACATAAACATTTCATTAAAGAAAAACAAAACGGTCTGTGCACACCATACAGATTACGCAGGGAAGCTACTATTTTACAAAAGATCACCAATTAAGAATTTAATTTTCCAATAAAAATTAACTTTTATGTGAGGTACGAGGGCCGTTCAGAAAGTAACCTCCGGTTGATTTAAAAAAATACACCAAGTTAAATAAAAATATTTTAATATATACATCTTACAACTACATCTTTGCACTATTTTTCTACATAGTCTCCATAGCGATTGAGGCACTTATCGTATCTCTTCAAAAGCTTTGAAATTCCTTCTGCATAAAAATCACCCGCTTGTGCCTGGAGCCAGCCTGTGACCGCATCTTTGAGCTCTTCGTCGTCATCAAACCGCTGTGACCCGAGCCATTTCTTCAAATGCATGAAGAGGTGATAATCACTTGGCGCCAGGTCTGGGCTGTAAGGTGGAAGGTTGATAACGTCCCACTTGAAGGAGTCGTGAAGGGCCGTTGTTCTGCGAGCAGAGTGAGGACGGGCGTTATCGTGCAAAAAAACGATACCGGAAGTCAGCATACCACGGCGTTTGTTCTGTATAGCCCGTCGTAACTTTTTTATTGTTTCACAGTACACGTCTTGATTAACGGTCGTACCACGTTCCACGAATTCAACCAACAACACCCCTTTGGCATCCCAAAACACCGTTGCCATCAGTTTTCTGGCAGAAAAATCTTGCGAGGCTTTTCTCGGTTTGGTAGGCGAATTTGAATGTGCCCACATCTTTGATTGTTCTTTTGTCTCCGGGTTCACGTACTTAATCCAGGTTTCGTCACCGGTCACGATTCTGTTTAACAATGGTTCTCCTTCGTCCTCATAACGTGACAGAAAGTTTAATGCAGAGGCCACTCTTTGAGTTTTGTGGTGGTCGGTAAGAATTTTGGGCACCCATCGTGCACAGAACTTACGGTAACCCAATCTTGCTGTCACTATCTCGTACAAGAGAGTCTTAGAAATCTGTGGAAAACCAGTAGACAACTCCGACATTGAGAAACGTCGATTTTCACGAACTTTTGCATCAACTGTCTGAACGAGTTCGTCAGTCACCAATGATGGTCTACCACTCCTCTCTTCATCACGAACGTTTTCTCGTCCACTTTTAAATAAACGTACCCATTCACGGACAACTCCTTCACTCGTAACTCTCGGTCCGTACACGGCACAAAGCTCACGATGAATAGCTGCTGCAGAATATCCTTTGGCTGTAAAAAACCTTATGACAGCACGCACTTCACATTCGGCGGGGTTTTCTATTGCAGCACACATTTCAAACTGCCACAAAAACTAAACTAGCGCAGGTACGACGTTCACTCGACCACGGCTTGATGCCAACTGACCTGTTGAGTGCGTGAACGCACAGATGACGTCGCTACTCCCCCCACAACCCGCACTGTGACCAATCGGAGGTTACTTTCTGAACCGCCCTCGTATGTAATTCGAAATAAGAAGACTTGCATTGTTCAAAAAAATGACATGTGTTAAATGGCATATATGTGATAAATTTTGTGTGTTTAATGATGTAGATATTAGAACTGAACGGAAAAGATACGAACAAAAAATTTCATAAGGCAAAAAACATCACTGTGACTGTAGAAAGATTTTTTGTTAAAACCACGAACAGTTTCATGCCAGTTTAGGCGCAGACGGAAGAGACAAAGAAACTGGTACACCTGCCTAATATCATATAGGGGCCCCGAGAGCACACCGAAGTGCCGCAAAACGATGGGCCACGGACTCGATTAACATGTGAAGTAGTGCCGGACGGAATTGACACCATGAATTCTGCAGGGCTGTCCATAAATCCGTAAGAGTACGAGTTGGTGGACATCTCTGAACAGCACGTTGCAAGGCGTCCTAGACATGCTCAGTAATGTTCATGTCTGGGGAGTTTGGTGGCCAGCGGAAGTGTTTAAACTCAGAAGAGCGTTCCTGGAGCCACTCTGTAGCAATTCTGGACATTTGAGGTGTCACATTGCCCTGTTGTAATTGCCCAAGTCTGTTGGAATGCACAATGTACACGAATGGATGCAGTTGACCAGATAGGATGCTTACGTATATGTCACCTGTCAGAGTCTTATCAAGACGTATCACTCCAACTGAATTTCCCCATACCATTACAGAGCCTCCACCAACTTGGAGAGTCCCCTGCTGATATGCAGGGTCCACGGAGTCATAAGGTTGTCTCCATACCCGTACACGTCCTTCTGCTCGATACAATTTGAAATAAGATGTGTCTGAACAGGCAACATGTTTCCAGTCATCAGCAGTACAATGTCGGTGTTGACGGGTCCAGATGGGGTGTAAAGCTTTGTGTCGTGCAGTCATCAAGGGTACAGGGTGGGCCTTCTGCTCCGAAAACTCGTATCGGTGAATGGTTTGCATGTTGACACATATTGATGGCCCAGCATTGAAATCAGCAATTTGCAGAAGGGTTGCACTTCTGTCACTTGGAACGATTCTCCTCAGTCATTGTTTGTCCCATTCTTGCAGGATCTTTTTCCAGTCACAGCGATGTCGGAGATTTGGTGTTTTAGCATATTCCTGATATTCACAGTAAGCTCGTGAAATGGTTGTATTGGAAAATCCCGAATTCGTAGCTACCTCGGAGATGCTTGTGTTGTTCAATAGGACCACATTTCTACTGTGTCATTTTCCAGGATGGACATCCAATTGATTTTTCACAATAATCTCATGTTTTACATTAAAATTTGTGTTTAGATAGCTGCTACTTTCACAGATGTTTTTGACAAGACAGAAGGGGAATAGGGCAATAAGAAGAATTGTTTTATTTCTGCGTATTTCAATACATGCAGGCAGCAACCTTGTTCAAAATGCTGATTTAATCACACAGCCAGTGTATGACATATTTTTCTTTCGTATAGTGATCTCTGTTCCACAATTAAAAATGTCAATTTCTATCTGATGGAGACTCCTTTTCATAACTGGCTGATTAGGTGTAGTGAACAACTTATTTTATTAAATCATATATTTCATCTACATGAAACTATAAACAGTGATATCAAGCAGTATCGTAAAATGAATAATCCTGTTTCTTGATAATGAAGAAATGTATATACATAATAATCAATGATTTCCTTCTTAAGCTGTTGGTTCAGCCTTTATTAACTCTACCATTAAATAGTAATGTTTTTGTATCGGTCTCATTCAGTTTCTTTTTCACTATGTTGTTGACTTTTACTCTGTCGCAGATTTTCATTCCCTTGAATTGGGGAGTCTCTGAAAATAATTTTTGTCAATAAAAATAAGAAATAAGTTAATTTTTTGTCCTGTACTTTACCAGTAATAAAATTCATTTTCATAAATAATTGTGGTTTTCCACGTAAAAGGAATGATTATTTTGTATATCAATGTAAAATCTCACTATTGATTTGAAATAATGTGGGCATATAATTTTCTTGTCAGTAGCACTGTATTGCATTTGCATTCAAAGTGGAAGACCACATAGCAAACATAGGTACTCAAGATGCACATTCAAGTTTCAACAGTTATGTAGATTGTGCCCTAGAAACCTGACAGCTTCCATTTCAACTATGGTGGTATTTTAAAATCTTATTTTAATTTTGTTGCATTTTGACTGTTCAGTTCTCTATTGCACTGTGTGTGTTTTTGAGATAATCTGAGCAACTCATTTGACTGGAAACTTGTTCCCAAGTTACCAGTACCAGTAATGTTAATAATGCAATCAGGAATATTTTCTACTTCACGATGTACAATCAGGACACACAAATGATGGACAGTTGGTGTTGATAGGCAAGTCATTAACACAGACAGAAAGAGGATAGGAACAATAACAGAGCTTTGAGGAAACCTTGTGTTACTCCTTTCTGTTTTGAAGGATAACTTGCTGCAATAACAGAAATAGGTATGCTCCACTTCCTGTTACACAGAAATGAAGTAAAAATGGTAGTGCACTGGCATTTGTCCCATACTTATCTACCTTACGGATTGGTTTGTTATGTCAAAGAAGTCTGTTTTCACATAAGGTTCCTACTACTGCGTTGTTCGTGTCTATGCAGTCACTGATTTTGTCAGCAAGGTCACTCGGGACTGGAAAACAATGCTATACAGTGGCGATAGATGGGCATCATTATTGACATAGGAGAAATGAGGGCCTCTACAGGGTGTTACAAAAAGGTACGGCCGAACTTTCAGGAAACATTCCTCACACACAAATAAAGAAAAGATGTTATGTGGACATGTGTTAGGAAACGCTTAATTTCCATGTTAGAGCTCATTTTAGTTTCATCAGTATGTACTGTACTTCCTTGATTCACCGCCATGATTTCATACAGGATACTCTACCTGTGCTGCTAAAACATGTGCCTTTACAAGTACGACACAACATGTGGTTCATGCACGATGGAGCTCCTGCACATTTCAGTCGAAGTGTTCGTACGCTTCTCAACAACAGATTCGGTGACCAACGGATTGGTAGAGGCGGACCAATTCCGTGGCCTCCACGCTCTCCTGACCTCAACCCTCTCGACTTTCATTTATGGGGGCATTTGAAAGCTCTTGTCTACGCAACCCCAGTACCAAATGTAGAGACTCTTCGTGCTCGTATTGTGGACGGCTGTGATACAATACGCCATTATCCAGGGCTGCATCAGCGCATCAGGGATTCTGTGCGACGGAGGGTGGATGTGTGTATCCTCGCTAACGGAGGACATTTTGAACATTTCCTGTAACAAAGTGGTCATGCTGGTACGTTCTGTTGCTGCGTGTTTCCATTCCTCGATTAATGTGATTTGATGAGAAGTAATAAAATGAGCTCTAACATGGAAAGTAAGTGTTTACAGACACATGTCCACATAACATATTTTCTTTCTTTGTGTGTGAGGAATGTTTCCTGAAAGTTTGGCCATACCTTTTTGTAACACCCTGTATAAACAATAAATGTACAGGGTGATTCTAAAGTCACTATACGTTTCAGTGATATAGTAATGGAACATTTGTTTCTTGCAGGTACTACAACAGAATGCTAACCAAAGAAGAACAGATCTCTATTGTTTCCACTCGTCTTCGTGGAATGATGTATGAACAGGTGCGGACAGACTTTGCCTGTCGATTCTGGAAAACAGGCCCCACCAGGCTTGCTATCAAGACCCTAGTCAATAAATTCCAGCTTACTGGTAATGTTGCAGATGAAGAATGTACAGGGAGGCTGTTATAGCACCAGACATTGTGCAAAGTGTGCAGGATGCAATCACATGTAGCCCTTCTACGAGGAGACTTAGTAGGGAGCTTGGTATTCCTCAAACCACTGTATGGAGAGTTCATCATTACAAGCTGCACAAACGTGTGTACCATATCCAGGTCGTACATAAGCTCGAAGCAGAGGACTACGCACCCAGACAAGCTATATGTCATAACCTGCTACAAGCTGTGGAAAATGATAATTTGATGCAAAATGTTCAGTGATGAAGCTACATTTCATACCTGTGGCTGCAGGAGTGGCAACAGGACACAGCAAAATACAATGTGTTGTTAGGGATAACGAGGTCAACGGTGTACGGGCCCTTCTTCTTCGCAGAACAAACCACACACCTAGATATGTTGGAACAATTTTTGGAGCCCCAGTTGATATCTGTTGGGATTATGGATACTGTTGTTTTTTAAAAGGATGGTGCACCAACCCATTTTGCCCTCGTTGTTCGGGATTATCTGAATCGAGCATTTCCCAGCGGATGGATTGGTCGTGCCTCTCCACAGATGTGGGCACTCGACTCTCCTGACTTGACACCCTTAGACTTTTTTGCTTGTGGGTTTATCAAGTTTAAGGTATACCAGGTGAAGATCCGCAGCACTGAACACTTAACACAGTGGATTCGAGCCGCAGCTGCTGAGATTACACCAAATATGCTTGGGCAGGTTTTTCGGTCTACAGTGGAGTGCTGGGGGGTGTGCCTAGACATGCAAGGTGGTCGCATTGAAATGTACTGAAATTATGTCCTATTGTAACATAAGTGCAGTGCCTTTACATATTGGTTGATAAAATTTGTTTAAGTACAAAATGTATAGTGACTTTAGAATCACCCTGTATAATGTCACAAATATGAAAAATCCGAAAAAAATCTGTCTCGTGTAAATATTAAAATATTTAAAATAACACATCAGTGAAAAAAAAAAAAGAGAGAGGTGGGGTTTGTTCATTGGTGACAAAAATTGTGCAACATATAAGAAAAATGGTCATGTCTCATTCACTGACTTTGCCAACTCACAAGCTGGCTGTCATTTTTCAGCCTTACCTAGACCTCAGTGTATGCTACAGATGAAATTTGTACTACAGTCACTATTAAAGCAGTGCCAATCGTGATGAAAATTGTTAAAGCAACAGGCTGTGTCAGGATCTTCAACACTCCACAAGATCTATGTAGGGCAGAAAGCAACAGTTTGAGCCGCCACTCAAAAGAACTAAAAGACATACTGGAAAGAAAACACTTCAAAAGTGTCTAAGCCAAAGTGTCTGCCTAACATTATGATGTTACACTTCAAAGGATATACCAGTGGGTTGTGCTGTCCACTAGGACTAATTATCTATATCATCTACAGTGTCTTTTTCCGTGCCTGTTTCTCATGTTTGAATCAGGATAGCAGGTACTTGCTCAGATACTTTTGTCAAGGCAGAAAGAGAATAATTCCGTGTATAGTCTGCTGACTCTCTCTTGAGAAGCATACTTAATACACCCAGAAAGGAACCTTCTTCAAAAAGATGATTCATTAATGCAGCCAGACCTATTTTTCTTTTATACAGTTATTAAATTACCTTTGTTGGTATACTGTCCCAACCTGCAGAACTATAGCTATTTAATGGTATATAATTATCCCTGTCTCCATTGTCAAACAGTTCCGGTCTTAGCTGCTGGAGTTGGTGGTCATGTGTGTGTGTGAGGTGTGCTTGCTTGGGTCAATTAATGATGTATATTTCTCTTTCTTTTTATGATGAAGGCTTCACCCAAAAACTTATGTGTAAGTGTCTTTTAATTGTGCCTGTTTGGAACTTAACGTGTCACATTTACAGTAAGCAGCAGTCTATCTTTTCATAGATTGTTAATATTCTTATTATGCACTTTTGCAGAATAAATATTTTTTTACCTTACCTCTACAGCCCCATAAATTTATACCACAGACCAGTATCGATTGAAAGTATGCCAGCAATTCCATTTGTAGGCTAAAACATGAATGTGGATTTCTGAGTGCAAAGCAGGTGGAACTGAACTGTCTGGTTAATTTGTACACATGCTAGTGCTACCTCGTTTGTGCCTACAAATTTCATACACACAGATTATTTCGTGTTTGCCCATTGATCTATTCCTATGGTCTGTGTAAGTCATTTTTATTTGTTTGTGATTGCATAAAACAAGTTTTTGCAAGATCAAGAGTAAAGCTACCTGCTGTGGATTCCCTGTGTCTGGTGTGGATGTGTTTGGACCTTTGTCAGTATACTTCTATTACGATACTGTACGTCCTCACTTACAGTTCAGCTGTAATGTATCAACACAAGCTGGGAGCCAGACCATAACACTACCCTCCTGAAGTCACTAATGTGGCTTAGCTGTCACCTGTTGCTACTTAGGGACCGTGTCAGAGACAAAATGTAAAATTTGTAACTAACAGATTTACATATCCAACAAGCAGATGAAGTTCTACACTCTCAAATGTTTCCATGTACTTACAAAAAAGCAGAGCAACTGTCTGTTATGTCAGCTCATTATATTTTATGATTTTCACATGAGATATGCATTTTTTTTAACAAGTACATAAAATTGTAAAAATAACATGGTTTCAACATTTTCATGGAACCCTTTCTGTGCTGTTGCCCATTACAGATACAAATTGGAAAACAATTGTTGCTGCTTTATATGTTAAAATCTTATATTCTACAAATACACTTTTATGAAGAAAGTTAATTGTGATGCATTGGACTTTATTGACAACAGGATTGAAAAGGAAAATTTATTTTTTTAATTTCAGGTTATAATGCTTTTGAATCTTGTTATTTGTGTTAGAATCATTCACTTTCTTGCTCAGCAATATATTGACAGAACAGAATAGCAACACAGAATATGCTTGTGCAAAAATATCACACTGTGATTAACATTTCATTTGGCATGGTCTACAGATTTTACTGCAGCAGAATGTATTTTTGACTATTTTTTGCAATAACAGTGTGTGTGTAAGTTACACACCTACAGTAACTTCAGTAGACAGATAACATTAGCCACCACTGTCTGCGGCAACAGTAAAGCTTTTCTATAATTATATGCACTATAACTATTAATGCAATAAAGCAGAGGCCACATGGCATCTATAATTTCAGTATCATTATCATCCACATATATATTCAAATCTTGAGGATAAGGCACGTCAGAATGTGGCTGTCTCGCTCACTTGCGGCCCATTGTTGCTGCCACAGGCTCTTGGGGTGTGTCTCGTTGCATGCTGGTAAAGTCACATGTGGTGTCATTAAGATGTATACATGCTGTATCAAAGACGACAGAGGCCTTGATTGTTCAAGATGCTAAACTGTGGTAGCCTTTTTTGCAAATCATTTAAAGGAGCAACTCATTATATCCTCATTTGGTATATTCACTGAAGGCATAGTGTTTAGCACACTGGACTCACATTCAGAAGGATAACGGTTCAAACCCCTGTTCTACCTTTTCTGTGATTTCCATAAATCGCTCCAGGCAAGTGCCACGATAGTTCCATTGGAAGACCATGGCCGATTTCCTTCCCCATCCTCAACACAATCTGAGCTTGTGCTCTATCTCTAATGACCCCAATGTCAACGGGATGTTGAACCCAGTCTCCCTCCCCCTTCCTCCCCCCCCCCCCCTCTCTTATCTTTCAGTGACAGAGGTCCCATATTTGAAACTACTGAGAGTACATATTTCTTTTTTTTTTTTTTAATGTGAAAATTGCCACCAGCCTGCAGCATGGTACGGAGCCCACATTAAACACAATGCAAGTAGGGAATTATCTTCAGAAATAGTTCTGTTGTTAAAATTAAAGACTGAAATGTCAAACGGTAAAGCAGAGTTTGACAGATACCGTCCATATTGTCAACCAATTACACATACCAGTATCAGCAAAGAACTGCCTCAGTGTGTTTGAGGTTGTCCTAGTAGTTTATTGCTACCAGTAAGGGCTACCAAATCTGACCTTCATAGTTTTTGAGATTTTCATTCTCACCAGGGAGAAAGACAATTACCAATCTGAATTATTCACCATGAGACATCAGAAATGTCATTAGTCACATTTAATGTTAGATTTAACTTCTCATTTCATTTCTGTGTACATGACAGGCACAGCATTTTTCTTGAAAAATAGAGCTTGTTTCTCAAGTGCCATTTTCACATAACTGTGATGAGCTGAATATTTGCAAATGGTTCTTTATTTCAGTAAAATGCAAAGTTTTACTAATTGGACACATACTTTCAACGCATTTTAAAATTTGCAACAGTACTTTCATTGCAGTTTCCAAATGTTGCTGAATACTCAATTGAAGAATTCTGTGCATGTTGACTTCCATGTGGAATAGGATGAAGATATTAAACCAGCTGGAAAAATAATCTATGGCTGTGCCCTTTTACATATAAGAGGAGCATGTCATGTTTTGTGCGTCTGGGCAGACTCCTTTGCTTACATATATTGTTATTACTCATGCCTAAGTTTTTAGGATTGTGATGAGTAACTGGTATTTGAGAAGAAAAGCTCTTCGGTCACCTATTTTTGGCAAAAATGCTGTACCTATCATGTACACAGAAACAAAATGAGAAGTTAAATCTAACACTAGATGTGACTCAAGACTTCCCTGGATGTCTCACAGCGAGTAAGTCAGACTGGCACCTATCTTTCTCCCTGGTCGGACTGAAAATCTCAAAAATGTGTCTGATGGTCAGATTCAGTAATCCTTTATCATTAGCAGAAAACTACCAGGGCAGTTTCAGACACACAGACGCAGTTCTCTAGTGATACCAGTATGTGTAATTGGTTGACAATATGGAGGGTATCTGTCAAATTCTGCTTTGGCGTTAAAGACATTTCAGTCTTTGATTTCAACAACTGAATCATCTGTGAAGGTAAGTCTGTACCTGCATTGAGTTTAACGTGAACTCTGTATCACACTGCAAGTTGGCGGATGAACTTAACACTTCGACAGTCTCCAAAATTGCAGAGAATATACTAATTGAAGATATAGTGAGCCGCTCCTTTAATTCATCAGCAAAAATGGCTGTTGCAGTTAGCATCTCAAATGGTCAAAAAGTCAATACACAGCCTCAGTTATCTTCGACACTGTGTGTACACATCGTAATGATGTCACACGTCACATTACTAGCATGCATCAAGACTCACCCCAAGCACATAGGGTGGGGATGGCTGACATCACTCAACAAGATGGAGCTGCAACTGGAACTGCCAAACCGAACACGTGCTGGCTCGAGTCAATGAGAAAGCAAGCTGGGCGAGAGTATCACATTATCATAATGGAGCAGCAGGCTACAAATTGTCATGGGACTAGCCTTTGTGTTAGTTGTTGTGGAACAGGGGGTCAGTAATGGTCATTGTGCACTGACTGCCATCACAATAGATGCTGTGTTGTTTTGAACAAACTCGTTGATGGAACGTGCATTCTGCTATGTAAAGCGGGAGTAATAAGTCTACACTATATAGCTTCCAAATTCTAGACATGATAGTATTTGATTAGTTGTATGGCTTCATTGGTATAGCGTGTTTTAATAAATTGATACTGTGTCCATTAGATTAGAGTAGTTTTCATTCCATAGAGGACAAATGTAAGGATGTAGAGGCATATCTCATTAGGGGCAAGATAGATACTGCCTACAGGAAAATTAAAGAGACCTTTGGAGAAAAGAGAGCCACTTGTATGAATATCAAGAGCTCAGATGGAAACCCTGTTCTTAGCAAAGAAGGGAAAGCAGAAAGGTGGAAGGAGTATATAGAGGGTCTATACAAGGGCGATGTACGTGAGGACAATATTATGGAAAAGGAAGAGGATGTAGATGAAGATGAAATGGGAGATACGATATTGCGTGAAGAGTTTGACAGAGCACTGAAAGACCTGAGTCGAAACAAGGCCCCGGGAGTAGACAACATTCCATTGGAACTACTGACAGCCTTGGGAGAGCCAGTCCTGACAAAACTCTACCATCTGGTGAGCAAGATGTATGAGACAGGCAAAATACCCTCAGACTTCAAGAAGAATATAATAATTCCAATCCCAAAGAAAGCAGGTGTTGATAGATGTGAAAATCACCGAACTATCAGTTTAATGAGTCACAGCTGCAAAATACTAACGCGAATTCTTTACAGACGAATGGAAAAACTAGTAGAAGCTGACCTTGGGGAAGATCAGTTTGGATTCCGTAGAAATATTGGAACACGTGAGGCAATACTGACCCTACGACTTATCTTCGAAAATAGATTAAGGAAAGGCAAACCTACGTTTCTAGCATTTGTAGACTTAGAGAAAGCTTTTGACAATGTTGACTGGAATACTCTCTTTCAAATTCTGAAGGTGACAGGGGTAAAATACAGGGAGTGAAAGGCTATTTACAATTTGTATAGAAACCAGATGGCAGTTATAAGAGTTGAGGGACATGAAAGGGAAGCAGTGGTTGAGAAGGGAGTGAGACAGGGTTGTAGCCTCTGCCCGATGTTATTCAGTCTGTATATTGAGCAAGCAGTGAAGGAAACAAAAGAAAACTTTGGAGTAGGTATTAAAATCCATGGAGAAGAAATAAAAACTTTGAGGTTCGCCGATGACATTGTAATTCTGTCAGAGACGGCAAAGGACTTGGAAGAGCAGTTGAACATAATGGAAAGTGTCTTGAAAGGAGGATATAAGATGAACATCAACAAAAGCAAAACGAGGATAATGGAATGTAGTCGAATTAAGTCGGGTGATGCTGAGGGAATTAGATTAGGAAATGAGACACTTAAAGTAGTAAAGGAGTTTTGCTATTTGGGGAGCAAAATAACTGATGATGGTCGAAGTAGAGAGGATATAAAATGTAGACTGGCAATGGCAAGGAAAGTGTTTCTCAAGAAGAGAAATTTATTAACATCGAGTATAGATTTAAGTGTCAGGAAGTCGTTTCTGAAAGTATTTGTATGAAGTGTAGCCATGTATGGAAGTGAAACATGGACGATAAATAGTTTGGACAAGAGGAGAATAGAAGATTTTGAAATGTGGTGCTACAGAAGAATGCTGAAGATTAGATGGGTAGATCACATAACTAATGAGGAGGTATTGAATAGGATTGGGGAGAAGAGGAGTTTGTGGCACTACTTGACAAGAAGAAGGGACCGGTTCGTAGGACATGGTCTGAGGCATCAAGGGATCACATATTTAGCATTGGAGGGCAGCGCAGAGCATAAAAATTGTAGAGGGCGACCAAGAGATGAATACACTAAACAGATTCAGAAGGATGTAGGTTGCAGTAAGTAATGGTAGATGAAAAAGCTTGCACAGGATAGAGTAGCATGGAGAGCTGCATCAAACCAGTCTCAGAACTGAAGACCACAACAACAACAACAAACAGACTCAAAAATGAGATGATTCTCATGGGTGTCGAACAAGTCAGATAGTATAACATAAAAAAACATAAAATGTTCAAATATAGTATTTGCTACCCCGATCATTTGTCAGGAGATTGTCAAAATATATGAGTACATTACAGTAAACTGGAAATGCTAATATTTACAGAATTAACACACTGTCAGAATGAAACACAGTTATGCACTTTTAATAAATTTTTATCATACACAAAATACCTAATCTTTACTGTTGTGATCAAGTGTTGTCAAAACTGAAAACTAAGGGAGGGGAGGGGGAGGGGGAGGGATTAGTGTACAATCTAAGTTTTAGTACATGCCCTTTGTCTGTCTGTGTTCTCTACCCTAATGTTTTTGGGTTGGAGGTTTTAATGTATGTTGCAGAATGGCTGGCATATCCTCTTTTATACTTGTGAACAGCCAGCAATGGTCGTCTGCTCTACGGTTTCAGCTCTTCTACCTGTTTATTGCATCCCTCTGTGATTTTCTTGTCTTATTTTGTCCATTGTGGTGTTTGTTTCCCTTCTCTAATTCTAGTGGTTTTACTTCAGGTTTTGTGCGATAAGTCCTGTTTGTTGTATTCCCCCCCCCCCCCCCCCCCAAGGCAACCAACCAACCAAAACTGAAATCTAACATACATTTTTATTAAGCTGGTCTAACAGCCCCTGTTAAGATACTTCATCTATAAGTAGAACAAGTTGCCTATTGAAAAGTCTTTCAAACTCTGTCCAAACAGTGCTTTATCTGAAACCAAGTTTTCAATGGTTGCTGGCAATTTATTGAAAATGTGTGTTCCGGAATATTGGACCCCTTTTTGGACCAAGGTAAGTGATTTTAGGTCTTTATGTAGATCATTCTTTTTCCTAGAATAGATATTATGTATTGAGCTATTGGTTGGAAATAGAGATACAGTACTTGCACAAAGGTCATTAAGGAATAAGTATAATGAGAAGCAGTTGTTAGAATACAAAGTTCCATGAATAGGTTTCTACATGATGATCTTGAATTTATGCCACAAATGAGTCTTATTACACAGTTTTGCACTCTAAAAACTTTTGCTTGATTTGATGAGTTACCCCAGAATATGATCCTGTATGACATAATAGAATGAAAGTATGCAAGTTTTTTTTATATTTATACCTCCAAGATCTGACATAATTCTCACTGCACATACAGACTTGTATTGGCACTTCAGCAGTTCTGTGATATGCCTTCCCAAGCGAATTTATTATTGAGTTGTAATCCCAGAAATTTAACTGTTTCAACCTCTTTGATCTGCATGTCTTCGTGTATTATACACATGCTGGAAAAAAATCTCTTATAAGTTCTGAACTGTATATAGTGGGTCTTTTCAAAGTTTAATGACAGTGAATTAGTGTTAAACCATTTATTAATGCCAGTGAAAATTTTATTAGTACTCATTCATAAATCTGTAGTTGACTTGCTATTTAGTGCAACATTTGTATCATCTGCAAACAAAACAAAGTTAGCATCTGGCAATGTAACAGACGAGGGGTTATTAATGTACACAAGAAAAAGCAATGGACCCAAGATGTAACTTTTAGGAACACCAAATGTAATTAATTTCCAGTCCAATGATGGCTGATTGCTCACTGCACAGGTATTTTGCTATGACACCATTTGTTTCCTACTATTTAGATAAGACTCAAACCATTTTGCATCAATGCCAGTGACACCGTAATATTTTAATTCACTGAAGAAAATGCTGTGATTCACATGGTCAAACACTTTTGACAGGTCACAGAAAACGCCAGTAGACTGTTATCTAATGAATTAAGTATATTTTCACTGTACGTTTAAATAGCTTTCTCTATATCAGAACCCATAAGAAATCTAAACTGTGACTTGGACAATATATTATTTGCAGTCAGATGCTTAAGGAGATGCTTTTGAAAATTGCAGCAAAAGTGAAATTGGTTGGCAGTTTGATGGTATCTCTTTATCCCACATCTTGTAAAGAGGCTTAACTTCAGCATATTTTAGCCAGTCTGGAAATTTTCCACTGAGAAGAGATTGATTACACAAATGACTTAAGATAGAACTCAGCTCGCATGAGCACTCTTTGATTAAATTTGTTGATATATTATCATAACCACTAGAATACTTAGACTTGCAAAATTATTTTTTCAAAACATACATGAATATGTTTATTATAGTTTCAGGTGGTTGTTGAAAGAGGTACACATCTTCCACATAATAATAATAATAAAAATAAAACCTGTGGAGGCCCGGGAAAAGAATAGGGCTCCGGTTTGTTCTGCCAGTCGTAAAAGGCAACGAAAAGAACAAACCACTAATAGGGCTAACCCCCCTTTTACTGTGATGAGTTGGTTCAGGACAGAACTAAAGAAGCCTCGGACAAGCGCCGTCATGGTCGGGGATGACGCTTGAACCCTATGCCCGCCCACAATGGTAACGACACTGCTAGCCAACTGGAAAATGATTTAAATCCAAATAGAGGTGTTTTGCAGCATATGCTTCCTGCAACCACCCTAGAAGGAAAACAAAGACAGAGGATGAGATGGTCACATGAAGTTAATCGACACCTCATGTTCTGTTATTACCAAGCAACAAACATAGGAACCAACACAACTGGATACAGATCACAAGCATACACAACATTTATTACCAGATACCCAGAATTAAAATTTCTAACAGAACAACGACTAGCTGATCAGATCCGTGTAATAATCAAAAATAACAGGATACCCCAGTCAGAATTAGAACACATCAAACAACAAGTACAACAAATACTGGAACAAAATTATGTGCAATCAGAAGAAGAAGAAAATACAGTAATGGACTCAAACATCCCAGAGCAAACAAACAAAGACCAACACGTATCAATTAAACAATCAGAGGAAAACGAAATCTTAAGACAGCCACCAGAACAGGCACAAATAGAACATGAAGTGACACACATGTTAGATATAGAAAAGAAATTTCAGCTGACATATATAGAATACAAAGACACAAATACAGACATTAGACCATTCTTGCATAGACCGCCAAATAACCCACAAGTCGAAACAACAATAAAAACTATCAACACAATCATACACAACAAAATAAATGAAAACACAACTATGGAAGAGTTACAACTACTGGTTTATATAGCAGCACTCACTACACTAAATATACACACTAGGCAGAGATCAGAACCAACCAACACACAGAAGAAACCCACAAAACCAGCGTGGCAACACAGGCTACAGATCAGAATAGAAAAACTGAGAAAAGACATCGGACAGCTAACACAATTTATCAGAAATGAAATGTCAGAAAAAAAAACGAAAAAGGTTAGGTAAAATTTCACAACAAGAAGCGATATAGCAATTAGATGAAAAGAAGCAGAAATTACAAGCATTGGCCAAATGACTTAGAAGATACAAAAAAAGTGAAAATAGAAGGAAACAAAACCAAACATTCAACACAAACCAAATGAAATTTTACAAGACAATAGATAACACACACATTATAATAGACAATCCACCAAGCATAACAGACATGGAACATTTCTGGAGCAACATATGGTCAAACCCGGTACAACATAACAGGCATGCATGGTGGATACAAGCAGAAACAGACACATACAAGATGATACCACAAATGCCTGAAGTGATAATTTTGCAACATGAAGTCATCCAAGCAATTAATTCTACTCACAATTGGAAAGCCCCTGGAAAAGATAAAATACCAAATTTCTGGCTAAAGAAGTTCACCTCAACACATTCACATCTAACTAAATTATTTAACAGTTACATTGCAGACCCATACACATTCCCTGATACACTTACACATGGAATAACTTATCTGAAACCTAAAGATCAAGCAGACACAGCAAACCCAGCTAAATATCGCCCCATAACATGCCTGCCAACAATATACAAAATATTAACTTCAGTCATTACACAGAAATTAATGACACATACAACACAGAACAAAATTATAAATGAAGAACAAAAAGGCTGTTGCAAAGGAGCATGAGGATGTAAAGAGCAACTGATAATAGATGCAGAGGTGACATATCAAGCTAAACCTAACAAAGGTCGCTACACTACGCATACATTGATTACCGAAAAGCTTTTGATAGTGTACCCCACTCATGGTTACTACAAATATTGGAAATATACAAAGTAGATCCTAAATTGATACAGTTCCTAAACATAGTAATGAAAAATTGGAAAACCACACTTAATATCCAAACAAATTCAAATAATATCATATCACAGCCAATGCAGATTAAGCGTGGAATATACCAAGGAGGCTCATTGTCCTTTCTGGTTCTGCCTTGCTCTGAACCCACTATCCAACATGCTAAATAATACAAATTATGGATACAATATTACTGGAACATACCAACACAAAATCACACATTTACTATACATGGATGATCTAAAACTACTGGCAGCAACAAATCAGCAACTCAACCAATTACTAAAGATAACAGAAGTATTCAGCAATGATATAAATATGGCTTTTGGAACAGACAAATGTAAGAAAAATAGCATAGTCAAGGGAAAACACACTAAACAAGAAGATTACACATTGGATAACCACAGCGACTGCATAGAATCGATAGAAAAAACAGATGCCTAAAAATATCTAGGATACAGACAAAAAATAGGAATAGATAATACAAATATTAAAGAAGAACTAAGAGAAAAATATAGACAAAGACTAACAAAAATACTGAAAACAGAATTGACAGCAAGAAACAAGACAAAAGCTATAAATACTTATGCTACTCATTTGGAGTAGTGAAATGGAGTAACACAGACCTAGAAGCACTCAATACACTTACACGATCACAATGCCACAAATATAGAATACATCACATACATTCAGCAACAGAAAGATTCACATTAAGCAAAAAGGAAGGAGGGAGGGGATTTATCGACATAAAAAACCTACATTATGGACAGGTAGACAATTTAAGAAAATTCTTTCTAGAACGAGCAGAAACTAGCAAAATACACAAAGCAGTCACTCATATAAATACATCGGCTACACCACTGCAATTTCATAACCACTTCTACAACCCTTTAGATCACATAACATCAACAGCTATGAAGAAATTAAATTGGAAAAAGAAAACACTACATGGCAAGCACCCGTATCATCTAACACAGCCACACATCGTTCAAGATGGCTAAGAAAAGGCAATATATACAGTGAGACGGAAGGATTCATGATTGCAATACAGGATCAAACAATAAACACCAGATATTACAGCAAGCATATTATTAAAGATCCCAATACCACAACAGATAAATGCAGACTTTGCAAACAACAAATAGAAACAGTAGATCACATTACAAGCGGATGTACAATACTAACAAATACAGAATACCCCATAAGACATGACAATGTAGTAAAAATAATACATCAACAGCTTGCCTTACAACATAAACTTATAAAACAACACGTTCCCACATACAAGTATGCACCACAAAATGTACTGGAGAATGATGAATACAAATTATACTGGAACAGAACCATTATAACAGATAAAACAACACCACATAACAAACCTGACATCATACTCACCAATAAAAGGAAGAAATTAACACAACTAATCAAAATATCCATACCCAATACAACAAATAAACAACAAAAAAAAAAAAAAACCGGAGAAAAAATTGAAAAATACATCCAACTGGCTGAGGAAGTCAAGGACATGTGGCATCAGGATAAAGTTGACATTATACCAATTATACTATCAACTACAGGAGTCATACCACACAATATCCATGAGTACATCGACGCAATACAGCTACATCCAAACTTATATATACAACTACAGAAATCCGTAATTATTGATACATGTTCAATTACCCGAAAGTTCCTAAATGCAATGTAACATATACCGTACAGTTAAAAGGAAGTCACGCTTGATCAAGGTCCGCGTCACTTTTCATTTTTGACCAGACATAACGTCTGAGAAAAGAAATAAATAATAATTATAATAATAATAATTATTTTTTGTCCATGTTAACTTTACAGTCTTGGACACCATCATTTTTTGTACAATTATATCAATATCATGTCATTCCAAGAATTAATATATACATCAATTAGCACATTGGATATCATTCCATGCAATAATGTTATATAGACATTAGCACATTATATATCACTCCATACATATAATGATTATATACATCAATTAGCCAATTATAACAATAGCACCAATAATATACTGCAGTATGTAAAAGAATAAACTAACAGTACTGCAGCTCAGAATTCTTTTAATGAGTATAAACATCTTTCTATTAACCAATTTTTCAACTTGCTCTTGAAAAAATTGCTGTGGAGTTGCTTTATATTTTTTGGCAACTTATTACAGAATTGTCTCCCAGTTACATATGGACTGTGGTCTGTAGCTTTCTTGTTGGTCTGTATCCTATGATAGTCACTTTTGGCTCGAATATTGTAATTATGGGTGTCACTGTTCTTTACACTATTTTCCTCGTTCTCTTTTACAAACATTATGGTCTTAAATACATACAATGAGTACACAGTCAGTAATTTATAATTTCTGAAATAGTCCCTACAGGACTGGCGTTTGCTTATATTAGCAATTATCCTAACTCCTCTCTTTTGAAGCCTGAAAATGCGATCCATATAGACAGTGGGTGCCCCACCCCAGACCTCAATCCCATATTGCAGATATGAGTGTATTAACCCATAATACACTTGTTTAAGGACAAGGGGAGCTATTATATTTGCAAGACATTTTAGTAAGTAAATATTACTAGAAACCCTTTTACAGGTGGAGCCGATATGCTGTTTCCAAGTGAGATGTTCATCAATCAATATGCCTAAAAACTTACATTTGTCAGATGTTTCAACTGTAGAAAGTGTGAGTATTATTAAAATGTAGCAAGAACTTTATTACTACAGTCTTGTCCTTATTCAGTGTAAGCTTATTCACTGTTAGATATTCTGTGATCATTTCAAAGTTCTCTTTGTTGCTTTGGAATGCTGCCTGCTCTGTACGGCCCCAGCTAATAAAAGATGTATCAGCAGCATAGTTCACTAGTTTGGAGTTTTGTAGCTGTGTTATATCATTAATATATACTATAAACAAGATTGGTCCAAGTATACTTCCTTGGGGAACTCCACAATTGAGAGTTCTGGATGCTGACTTTACTGTTTGGACCTTACTTTCATTCTTATAATTTAGTTTTGTGCACTGTCTTCTATCACAGAGATAAGAACTTAGTAATTTTAGAGCTACTCCTCTTATCCTGTAATTTTCGAACTTGGATAACAGTACTGCATGATTCACAGAATCGAATGCTTTAGACAGATCTAGGGAAGTCCCTATAACTTTGTTTCCTTCATCCAGCCTGTTCAGTAGTTCATGGAAGAAAGATGCTAATGCTGTTATTGTAGATCGTCCTTTTCGAAACCCGTGTTGTGTTTTGTTTAAGAGTTTTTATTTACAGATGAAGGATTCCATTTGATCTAGAATTATTCTTTCAAGCAGCTTGCCAAGTGTTGAAGTCAAAGAGATTGGCCAGTAGTTATTTATGTCTATGATAGCCCCCTTTTTATACACTGGTTGTATCTCAGTGATTTTTAAAAGCCCTGGAAAGGTCCCCTGGCCAATTGAACTGTTCATTAGATGTGTTATTGGTTTTATTAACTCATTTTTGCATTCTTTAAGTAGTGTGGACCATATATCATCCCAGCCACTAGATGATTTTACTTTCATGACCTCAAACTTGTTTATAAGGAAAACACATCTGGAGTGAATAGCTATAAATATAAGGATGATAAACACTTGTAAAGTGTTTCAGCTGCCAGTGCTGATAATGTCCGTTTGGGGCAAATGTGTTTAGATGTGTGCAACAGTTCTGTGACCCTTTAACATTGCAAGTGGTGACGGATTCATAAGCTTAGCTCAAGTGATAAATATAAGGGCAAAATATGGACAGATCACTGCCCAAGAAGTACTGCCTTCCCCAAAGTCTGTGGCAGGACATATTAAGAATCTGGCAGATTGAATCAGGAGTTAACTTATTCTAGAAGTGAGAGACGCAACTGTTGAGAACTGTTGCTCAATTACATGCAATCTGTGGACAGACAGCTATCATAAGACAGTTTACTTGACTGTCACATCCAGCATTATTGAGGAATCAATGAGCAAATGGAAACTAAAAAGCACTGTACTTAGAATTACAAGGTTCGCCGATAGTGCCAAGACTGGTAAAAAATGGAAACGCCGTGTGGCTAGGGCCTCCCGTCAGGTAGACTGTTCGCCTGGTGCAAGTCTTTCGAGTCGATGCCACTTCGGCGACTTGCACGTCGATGGGGATGAAATGATGATGAAAGACACACAACACCCAGTCATCACGAGGCAGAGAAAAATCCCTGGCCCCGCCGGGAATCGAACCCGGGACCCCGTGCGCGGGAAGCGAGAACGCTACCGCAAGACCACGAGCTGCGGACCCAAGACTGGTGAACGTACCGTTACAGAAATATATGAACAAATGGCAGAGTTACAGATCAGTTCCTCAAAACTCAGATGGGTTACTTTCGTTACAGATCAGGGTTTTAACATCAAGAAAGCTGTAGAAGTACAAAAACATCTACCATGCATGATGCACTGTATTAATACAGCACTAAGGCATACATCCAATGAACATTTCTTAATGGATGAGATTCATGTATCATATGACTCCATCTTGATGGTATGTAAATTAGTAGGCTTTATGAAACAATCTGGCTTAGTAGAGAGATTAGAGAAAAGCTTCCAGTAGGATGTAGAAACTCGGTGGATCAGTGTGTACACAGATGATTTTGAAGACAAGAATGAGCCAACACCACCATTTGTAATGAGATAGATTTTGAAATCATTAGATCTCTTCCAAGCTGGAGCCAGTGTTGTGACCGTGAGTGAGCTAAAGGAAAGAGCAGAACTGTTTATAAAACAGAAATTTCCAAATGAACTACATGACATTCATTATGCAGAAATGTTCTTGCACCCAAGTTTCAAGGAATTATCAGTTTTGCGTGAAGAAAGAAGAGAAAAAAATTGATTGAGATGTGCAGCAAATGTTAAACAACACTGTTGATTCTGACAAATTCTAGGAGGAATGACTGATAAGGCAGACCTTTTACTTGAGTTTTTAATGTTTGGGGATTTCCAGTTCCATGCCCAAAGTCCAATGGTGACCTATTAAACACTTTTGCATCAGAATATAAAAGTCCATTGTGAAGGCTAGACAAGAATGCATATATGAAAATTATTTTTACTTCTAGTATTGTACTTAGGAATGACACACTTCATCCTAAATTGCGACTTATTAACCACAGATAATGTTTGGGAGTAAATGTATTGAAATGTAAGTGTAAGAATCCTAACATCATTAACAGGTTTCTAAAGATGTTTAGTGATCATCTTTTCATAACTTCTTATTAAGCACTTTTGTAGAATAAACATTTTTTGACCTTGCCTCTATAACCCCATAAATTTATACCACAGGCCAGTATTGATTGAAAGTGTTTGTAGGTCAAAGGATTAACATGGCTTTCTGAGTGCAAAGCAGGCAGAACTGAACTGTCTGGTTAATTTATACACGTGCTAGTGCTACCAGAGTTTGTGCCTACAGATTTCATACACACAGATTCATTACGTGTTTGCCCATTGATCCCTTCCTCTGGTACGTCTAAGTCATTTAATTTGTTTGTGATTGCATAATACAAATTTGTGTAAGATTAAGAGTAAAGCTGTCTGCTGTGAACTGCCGATGTCTGGTGTGGGTGTACCTTCACCAGTTTACTTTTATTGTGATAATGTACATCCTCACTTACAGTTGGGTTGTAATGTATCCTGCCTCGGGCATGGATGTGTGTGATGTCCTTAGGTTAGTTAGGTTTAAGCAGTTCTAAGTCTAGGGGACTGATGACCTCAGATGTTAAGTCCCATAATGCTTACAATTAGAGCCATTTGAACCATTTGTAATATATCAACATCAGCTGGGAGCTAGGCCATAACACTACCCCTCTGATGTCAGCAATGTGGCAAAACTGTCATATACTGCTATTTAGGTACCATGTCGGAGACCAAAATATCAAATCTGTAGATAGCAGAGTTACATATCCAACCAGTAGATGCAGATAGGCACCTCAACTCATCTGTTTCCATGCATTGAGTTGGTGCATAAGTTCTTAGAGTTTTTCCATAAGTTTAATAAACACAACAGATACACTTAACAGAGACTTTAGTCATCAGTAATATATTCTCCTTCACTATTTACAAGTTTACCAGTGGTGGAGAACCTCTTCAATTCCATGACTGTAGAAATTGTGTTGCTTCAATGTGAAGAACTCATCGAGCCATGTTTGGAGCACATTTTCATCTGGAAAGGAAGTTGCTTGAATGTTGCTTAGCAGAGGGTGGAAAAGGTGAAAATCTGAGGGTGCAAGATCAGGTGAATAAGGTGGGTGTGGAATGACTTCTCAACACAACTTCATAATGTTTTTTGTGATGGCTCAAATGGCTCTAAGCACTATGGGACTTAACATCTGAGGTCATCAGTACCCTAGATGTAGAACTACTTAAAGCTAACTAACCTAAGGACATCACACACATCCATGCCCGAGGCAGGGTTTGAACCTGCGACCATAGGAGCAGCGCGTTTCCGGACTGAAGCGCCTAGAACCGCTCGGCCACAACAACTGGCCAATGTTTTTTGTGAGTCTAGCAGGGTGCAGGTGTGTGTTATAGTGGAGTAGCATCACTTCACGCAGTATTCATGGTTTTTGTTCTTAGACTGCATCTGTAAGACATCTCAGACGTCAACCTGACTTAGTGGCGAGATTAGAGGAAATCACAGCAGGATGTAGAAACTAGGTGGAACAGTGTGTACACAGATGATTTTGAAGATGAAAATGAGCCAACACTACCATTTCTAGAGCCATGGATTTTGAAATTGTTAGATCTCCGCCAATCTGGAACCAGCAATGTGGCAGTGTGCAAGCTAAGGGGAAGGGCAGAACTGTTTATAAAACAGAAAGTTCTAAATGAACTACATGAAATTCATTATGCAGAAATATTCTTGCACCCCTGTTTCAAGGAATGATTAGTTTTGCATCAGGAAAGAAGAGAAAAAATTCATCAAGATGTGCAGCAAATGTTAAATAACAATGTTGTTATTAAATGAACTGAAGATTTCATGCCCTCTCTCACAAAAGAAAATATTTCAAAATTGGCGAGCAGCCACCTTGAAACAGGAAGATGAGTTTGAGATATGTATGAACATGGACAGTTCAAACGATGAGTTTACAAACCTATTTTCAGGGTGGAAAACAAATGTTTGTGCCCTTTTGAAACTCAGCAAAGATATTTGCTACCTCCCTGCCAGTAATGCCTCTAGTTGAAGAAATTTTTGTAAAGTTAGGTTGGTGCTGATTCAGAAAAGTTGTGTAGATTCTGAACACACTGATGACATTCCTATCATCCATAGCAATAAGAGACATAAATTAAGTTAAATTTGAAGTTTACAAACAAAGACAGCTGACAACAACTGATTTCCTGGAACATGTTGTACATAACCAAATCTAGTATTGAGAAGTGAAAAATAATGATTGCACACTTATACGGTGGATATTGCTTAGTACATATTAAGAATGTGAATTGTTGTATAAATATGGCATGAGCAGAGTAACAGAATCAACTGTAGTACAATATGTTTGGAATATGGGACAAATAAACTAAGGTTTCAAATTAATTTATTTAACTATATTGTACAATATTCCTGTTGACTATGTGCTTTTTCTTTTAATTAAATAATTTACCATTGTGTACTATAGTGAATAAAATTGATTTCATAGAGGTAAATTTGTAAGTGTATAAAAGGCAATTACCCTACTAAACAGCATATTAAGTTCAACATACATTTTTGTAAGCTGACCATATCCTCAGTTGCTGCTTTAAATCTTTTTGTTGTTATTGTTATATGACTGTTGGTAGAACACTGTTTGGTTGTTCACATAACACATCTCTCTTTGTTGAGTTAAAGCATAGTCAGTGTAATTTTAGCAACAGGTGGATCCAGCTTTTTTTTTCCATCTGTTGTTGTGAATTCTGTATGCATACTTTTAAAAAAGTAGCAAAGCACTGTTGGTAAACAGTTGGATACAAAATGATAACACATGGTAATAATGTGTAGTCATTAATACATTAAGCACCCAGGCCCTGAAAAAATGGAACATCTCAAAATGTCGATTCCTTTCAGACGTCCACATTATGTAGCTACAAAACATCCAAAAATCTGTTCATAAATCCATAGCCCCTGCCTCCTCAAACATTAGTGCTTTACAGTGTCACTGCGAAAGTGAAACATCTTCTGTAGAACTACAACAAAAGAAAAAGAAAATACACATTTAGCTTTGAAAACAAATGTTACAAAATTACTTTTGAAACACACAATATGTCAACAACATGGCCATAATTTATGGCAATCTTTAATGCTAATGGAGGTCATAATGAATACAATAAACTGTCTTAATTCGCCAAAGAATGAAGAAACAATAGAATAAAGGAGAAGAGAACAAAACAAACATAAAGGAAACAAACTTCCAAAACAATTCTGCAAAAGGCTGAAGTTTCTGTGTTGGAGAATAACTGACACTGCAGACCCCCCCCCCCCCCCCCCACACACACACACATCACAACTAGGGTGAGGGGGACTTGATATGACAACAGCAAATAAAATTCAGTCATTCAAAAAGATACAAATTTTGCTCACCACAAGTGTAAAACACAATTGATATACCATGTAATAATTTAAAATGTCAAGAGGCAAAGATCATACACATGTCAGTCTAGAAAATATGCTAAAAGCACATTTGTGCCTCACTCAAACCTATGAAATACAAGATAAACAAATAGAAAAAACCACAGGTATATAAAAAATGGCAACATAAGATATAAATTTAGACAGTAGAAAATTGTCACTGACATAAAAATACATTCCATATAATTTTCTGCCTTACTGCGGAGGGTTACTCCTCACACTGCTTAACATAACACTCTGCTGCTTAGTGCTTCTCTACTGCAGTCAAAAGTACTTAACAAATAACTCTAATCTATGACAGTAGTTGAGTGATTCTGTCCAGATCAGTATGAAATAATAATTCCTAACTTCGGCAGATTTGAAGATTGTAACCAAGTAACTGATGAGAGCATTGTTATAACCACATGTTTGTGAAATACAGCGTGATTATAATTAAAGTTAAACTTTCGAAATGCTGTAGAAATAACACCCCTGGTCAAAATGACTTCAAATTTCAACGGAATATTATCATAGAAGGGGGAAAACATATGGCAGAAGAAAAAAAAGAGTGTGAAAATTGATCAATATATGGCGCTGTATGTGTCAGAATACATGAATGAAAACTTTTGTCATGCACATGACCCATTGAAGTTGGTATAAACACGCCAGGTACACAGCTTTTCCTCCTTTCACGTCTGTGACGTTCACCATGACTGTCTCAATGCAGGATCGCACTCTGCTTGTAAAGCTGTATTACAACAATGATGACTGTGCACACGTTGCTCTGCAGAAGTCCAGGACACTGAAGGGTGTGAAAAAAGGCATTGGTCCCATGACTGCCGTGGGTCTGGAGAAAATGATTCGGAAATTCGAAAAGACAGGTTCTTTTATTGTGCAACCTGGTAGAGGTAGGAAACAAATTGATTCGACATCAATGGAAGCAGTGGCCACAGCAATGCAGGAGGAGACAAGTGGTGGTGTGAAAACGTGTAGTACATGGAGGATTGCCTGAGCACTGGACATATTCCTGAGCACGGTGCATAAAATCCTCCAAAACACCCTTCTTTGCTATCAATTCAAAGTTACTCATGTGCAGGAGTTGCTTTCTGTTGACCTGCCAGCGAGAGAGACCTTTGCTTTAGAATTTCTTGCTCGCATGGAAGTGGACAATGATTGGCCGTGGAGGATTTTGTGGACAGATGAAGCCCACGTCCATCTGACAGGATGTGTCAATACACAGAATTGTCGAATACGGGCAACAGAAAATCCACATGCAAATCAACCAGTACCACTTCGTCCTGAAAAGATAACTGTGTGGCGCGGATTTACGGCATCATTTATCATTTTCCCATATTTCTTTGAAGAGACAGGCGCTTCTGGTCCTGTAACCTGTACCATCACTAGTAAGTGCTAAGAGTGTCTTTTGCACAACCACGTCATTCCAGCTCTCCAACAGCGTGGATATGTGGACGGCATCATTTTTATACCAGATGGCACACCTCTGCACATTGCAAATCTAGTTAAGAAGCTGCTGAAGCGCCATTTTGGAAATTCTAGAGTTCTCAGCTGCCATTTCCCTACAGCCTGGTCCTCCCGATCACCTGATCTTTATCTGTGTGACTTCTGTCTGTGGGGCTGTCTGAAAGATGTTGTGTTCAGTGTTCCAATTGCAAACGTAGCTGCATTGAAGGTGTGCATTCTGCAACACATTCTGAACGTGACCCCGGAAACACTTCGGTCAGATGTGGAACATGGTTTCTCGATTTCAACTTTTTGCAGAAAACAGTGGACAGTATATTGAACATGTTTTGCGCCAGTCACATGGAAATTAATAATCCGATTTGATTTTGATTGATGCTTTTTATGCTGTTTTTGGCCTCAGGACAATTAAAAACTGATTTTTCCCATCTGATGTGATATGACCTTCCATGGTGGATGGGCTTGCGGACCTAACATTACCACACCTGTACACCCATGCACGTCAAACATAGACCTTAGGCATTGTTGTATGATTCATTTGTCATTTGTAGTCAACCACTATTAAATTATGATGCTTACAGTGCCATCTATTGCTACATTTTGTAACCATTTATTTTTCTTCTGCTATACATTTTCCCCCTTCTCCGATAATATTCCTTTGCAATTTGACATCATTTTGGCCAGTGGTGTTATTTCTACAGTGGTTTGAAAGTTTAACTCTTAATTATAATCTCCCTGTATATTTACAAAGCACTAAGAAAATACAGAAGCAGACTGTATGCAGATGCATGACGAGAATAAGTTGAGATTCACATATGGAAAATGCAGTTTTTCAGTTGTTGGATGTCAGATACACACTTAAGCTGTATTATACATGGTTCTCTGACACGTATAATAAACTTTCTGTTCACATTTGATTAATTCATATATCACATCTGTTGCAGCATGATGCATAGTGATAATCTGAATATTGCTCAATAATCATTATGCAGTTGAAATTGGCCAGCAGCAAATAAAATGAAAATTATACAACCTGTAATGGACAATGTTTTCTTTTGAAAAATATAGCAAAGCTGTGGACCCAAGTACAAACAAGGTGCTCTTTATGATTTTGGCTTTGGTTATAAATAAACCGTGGAATGATTACTAGTTCGTTACTGATGTCTCTATATTCTGACATTTTGTAAGGAGGACAGGTAGCTTTCACAGGAGACACAACACACAAAGTTTTGAAATCCAAACACTTATAACCACTCCTGGCAAGAAAACTGCAGTACAGGAATAAAAAATGTAAATGTCATGCGACCAGGGCCTCCCACCGGGTAGGCCACTCGCCAGGTGCCTTTGGATTTGACGCCACTTTGGCGACTTGCGCATTGATGGGGATGAAATTATGATTAGGACAACACAACACCCAGTCTCCGAGTGGATAAAATCTCTGACCCAGCCGGGAATCAAACCCGGGCCCTTAGAATTGACATTCTGTCACACTGACCACTCAGCTACCATGGGCAGAGACAGTACAGGAATGACACCCCAGGAGTATTGCATTAGACTCACTTGCCACGAGCACTTGATCAAGATGAGAAAGTCACTTGTGTGAAACAGTGTAGACACATATGAGGAAAGGTCACTGCTTGAAAAAAAAGTCATAAAATGATCAGGACATGAAAATCAGAGAAATTTGCACTAAAATGACAGCTTACTGACTGTCTTTCTTTCTGTGAATCATTCATTTGTCAATGTAACAAGGTGGGGGATGGGGAGGAGATTATAGTGATACCAGAAATAGCATCCGCCAAATACCTTAAGGTGGCTTGCAGGCTTTTCAGGGAAGATGTTATATGCATAGAAGTTGCAATGCTAGAAAACTATAGTGATACACAAGAAGGCTTGCAGAGAATCAATGCTTGGTGCAAGGATTGGCAGTTGACCCTCAATGTAAACAAGTGTAACATATATTTAAAACCAAAGATGATGTGACTTACCATACGAAAGTGCTGGCAGGTCGATAGAAACACAAACAGACACATACATACACACAAAATTCTAGCTTTCGCAACCAATGGTTGCTTCGTCAGGAAAGAGGGAAGGAGAGGGAAAGACGAAAGGATGTGGGTTTTAAGGGAGAGGGTAAGGAGTCATTCCAATCCCGGGAGTGGAAAGACTTACCTTCGGGGGAAAAAAGGACAGGTATACACTCGCACACACACACACACATATCCATCCGCACATATGTGGTATGTGCGGATGGATATGTGTGTGTGTGCGAGTGTATACCTGTCCTTTTTTCCCCCGAAGGTAAGTCTTTCCGCTCTCGGGATTGGAATGACTCCTTACCCTCTCCCTTAAAACCCACATCCTTTCGTCTTTCCCTCTCCTTCCCTCTTTCCTGACGAAGCAACCATTGGTTGCGAAAGCTAGAATTTTGTGTGTATGTATGTGTCTGTCTGTGTTTCTATCGACCTGCCAGCGCTTTCGTATGGTAAGTCACATCATCTTTGGTTTTAAATATATTTTTCCCACGTGGAATGTTTCCCTATTATATTCAAGTGTAACATATTGTGTATAAAGAGGCAGAAGGATCCATTACAGTGTGACTACACAACTGCAGAAGAATCACAGGACGCAGTCACATTTATTAAATATCTGGGAGTGTGCATACGGAGTGATTTAAAGTGGAATGACAACACAAAATTAATTACATATATGGCAGATGCCAGACTGAGATCCTTTGGAAGAATCCTAAGGAAGTGTAGTCCCTGCACTAAGGAGGTAGCTTCTGACCAATACTTGAGTATTGCTTGTCAGTCTGGGATCTGTAATAGATGGTATTGAAAGAGGAAACAGATAAGATCCAAGAGGAGCGTGTTCCATGATGAAAACATCACAGAGATGCTCAGTCAGCTCCCACGGCAGGCACTGCAGGGGGCGAGTTCTGCATCACGGTGTCATTTACTGTCAAAATCCCGAGAGCGTACGTTCCTGGGAGATTAAACCGATATATTGCTTGCTCGTACATATACCTCACAAAAAGAATGGGAGGCTACGATCAGAGAGATTTGAGCTCACCCACAGACTTATTGACAATCATTCTTCTGGTGGGCCGTTTGCTACTGGAACAGGCAAGAGGGGCCAGGAAGGCAGAGGGGATGGCAGTGTTTACACACAGTACCTTCTGCTATACACCATAAGGTGGCTTGTGGAATATAGATGTAAACATACGAAAAGCTCAAGAGTGCGATTAAAATTCAGGGTGAACGTTTGATCAATTGTAAGATTTGCTGATGACAAGTGGAGGAAAGCACGATTGGGTTACACATCAGGAAAACAGATTGGGGTGGCTTAGTTGCCTATAATGCAGCATTTCCAATTTAATCACTTCTAGTACATGTAGACTTGGATGCACAGCTACTTATTGAACTCTTGCAAAGAGCACAGGATAGTTGTATACCTAAAAAAATCGTAAAATGTCAGCTCACAGTCCCTAGGAGCCCAGAACTTTCCACACTGAGGCAAAGGGTAACATCAAGAAGAAGAGCTTATCAATGCACTTTAGGGTGATCAGAACGCACTGTGCAGCTCTGTGAATACAGGGCAATTAAGATGTGCTACAAAATATTGCTTCAGAAAACTAAAAGAATATGCTGGGAGAAGTTTCTATGAAGGCAAATGCAATTTGACATAAGCTATTGACTGAAAATGTTAAGGAACCTACTGTCACGTCCATAATTAGTAAAGAGGATGGCGCAACAACTGCTGGATTGAGGGAGTCAGCAGAATATCTGCTAACCAACCTACTTCCTGATGATAACACTGACACAGTACTGAAATATCTGCAGAACTTGGAAGTGCACTAGATAACAGATATGACAATCAGATGTTGGTGATACCTTTCAGTCAAGAAGAAGTTGCTATCACAGTTAAAAAGCTCAAAAAAACTGGAAAGGCTGGTCCGGATGGCATTTACCCTGAGGTCGTGCGGATTGTAGGTCCACTGATGATGCCATATTTGACAGAATTACTAAACGAGGCACTGCAAATAGGTAGGATCTGGGTGATACTAAAAACAGCTACAGCAGTAGTGGTTAAAAAGGGAAAGAATAAAGACTTGGCATCACAGAAAAGCTAAGAGATATTTACTTATTAAATGTCTTAGCCAAAATTCAGGACCGTCAGCTCTGTGTCTGGTTGCAGGTATACAGGGAGTTCTCAGTTCTAAACCAGTTTCAGTATGGATTCAGAAAAGGATGCACGTCTTTGAGATCTCAATGGCCCCAAATGCCGGTTTAACACAATTTTAGATTATTGTAATGGACGTAGCATCCGGTGCAGGCACGCCAACTGCAAGGATCTGCTGGGGCTCGAGTACCGACATTCATAATCTTGTTGGTGCATTGTACCTACAAAATTTTTATTTTGATGAAATCAAACAGAAATAAATACTTCTCACTTGTCTTTATGAAAAAGTTTCAGGGTGCACTCAGCCTCGTGATGCCAATTAAGGAGCTACTTGACCGAATTGTAGTGGCTCCGGTCAAAGAAAACCATCGTAACGACCGGGAGAATGGTGTCCTGACCACATGCGCTCCTATCTGGATCCTGAGCTGAGGATGACACGGCGGTCGGATGGTCCTGATGGGCCACTTGTGGCCTGAAGACAGAGTGCTTTATATCAAAAAGTAATGAACTATTAAAACACCTCTAAAACATATCTCTCTGTTTCAGATGTCTTTGTGCAAAGGCAACCAAGCAAAACGCTCCACCATTCCTTGCCTTTCTCTGGCCAAGTCAAACGCAATCCACAGAATAACAGTCGCACTATACTATGAATGGAATCCCATCTGTTAGGCTGTTTCCTTACAAGTGACATGCTACAGTACACCATCACCATTCGTCAACAATTGTTTTAAAATATCTGCTTTCCAATATTGAGCAATAATGAAGAATAATCCGAGATAGGAAGCCAATAGCTACAGACTACCTCAATAGTTATTTCTTTTTTAAACATAACAGGCGGTGTGGTTTAAGACTTAAGGGAAATTGTTTTCACATAATCTGGATTGTTATTAGTTTTTCTTTTTTTTTCTTTTTTTTTTTTACAGTGGGTTTGAAGGATGCAGAAGCTTATATTGTAGACTGAAGGGGTGTTAGTGCACTAATAGCTAGTACAAAGAACAGGCGCTGCTAACAGAATGCATGGAGCAAAAGCTCCTCACTAGGTGAAAATTTTCGCAGTTTTCACACATTGTGCAGTTACTGGATGCACGTGGAAAGCTGAAACACAATACTGAGCATTGTTTCTATACATAATATCGAATCTGAACAATTTCCTAGTTACTACAGATAAATTCATCATACAGTTGTCATCACCATCGCAAGAGGATATTACTAAAATGTACAATAGTGAAAAGCATGTTCAGCCAAAAATTAGGAACTCTAGAATGTGTCTTCTGAGCCAGGGCAGTCTCAATATATGCTTACAGTGCCGGTATATTTTACTTTATCACAGCACAGATCTTTATGACATAGCCAGTTTTCCTAAAAGATTATAAATGAAAAGTAATCATTTTAAAAAATACCGAGACTGTCCAGAAAACATACAGGGTGTTTCAGAAGTGATGGATAATATTCAGGGATGTGACAGGAATGATAATTCAAAACAAAAAATTACTTTTGAATACGTTGTGAGAGTGAACAGTGATCAATGTGTTACAAATATTTACTATCAGAATCAGTCTTGATCACAATTTATTTATTACAGTGACCGGTTTCGACCACTACTGTGGTCATTTTCAGACCAATGATTAAGAACCTCCTTCTGGTGGTAAATCACTTGAGTGTGATTTACCACCAGAAGGAGGTTCTTACTCATTAGTTTGAAGATTACCATAGTAGTGGTCGAAACCAGTCACCGTAATAAATAAATTGTGATCAAGACTGTTTTTGATAGTAAATATTTTCAGAACAAAAAGTCAAGTAAACATGGGCTCTAAAACACATAGCTTAAGAGCTATGAGCAACTCTGGATTTTCAATACTGTGAAACAAATCTCTTCTAGTGCAAGCTCTTTGCTTTCCATATTTTGGGAAGTGGTAGTATAGACCAAAAGAAGAAGAAAATGTCCATTAAACACATACTCTAAAATGCATAACTTAAAAGTTATGAACACTTCTTCATTAGAAAAGTTGTGTTTCAAAGCAGTGAAGATGAGCATGTGTTCATAGCCCTTAAGGTATGCATTTTAGAGCACATGTTTACTGGACATTCTTTTCTTGTTTTGGTCCAACCCTGTATACTGCATTCTGTCATTGATAAGCACCCACAGAAATTTTGGTAAGTCGGTGCCCGGTGCCCTCGGTCCAGTGAATTGCGAGGCAGAGAAAGGTAATCAAAAAGCTTACCAAGGACCATCCATTGCTCTGGGATCTTCATATTGAACCCCCATTACATCTGTTAGACGGGGCAGATGCTATTGAAGGTGGTGTTGTATATGCAGATATCCTAGTAGCTGAGTCTGCTGACTCCAGGGCGAGACTTGAGGAAATATGAGTGAAGTGCTTGCTCAGATGCAGCATCGGTGCAAGGGCCACAAATTGACTATACCTTTGCATAAAACAACATATATACTTCTAAAAGGGAAAGCTCTCTCTTGCCAGAAACCTCTCCCGGAAGCCTGACAAAATCTCTGTAAAATGCAGTAATGTTTCTACATATTTAGGCATTCATCTAGACAAGAAAAGAAATTTTCTAAAATCTGTTACTCAGAAAGTGGCTAAAATTATGTATAAAATAGCCCATGCTGACACTGCCGACCATAAGCTACCTTCAATGCCATTGTGGGCTTTGCAGCCAGCATCTGGGTGCATCACCTTCGAGAAGGCAGCTACAAAACAATGCTGTGACAAACTCAGCAGAGCGTACTTCTGAGGCTCACGGGTGCCTTTCGCACTACACTTATCGAGGGATTAGTGGTGATTCTTGGTGTATGTCTAATGGATATTGTGGTATGTTACAGGGCAGCACTGTGTTGGTTGGGGCACGAACAATATGACCGTGCTTACGAGATCACAGGAACTCACATTGTTGATAAAAGACATTTGTGAACCTGGAAGTTAGATGAAGGCAGTCTGACTGGGACAATATGACTGCAGGGAGGGTTTACAATATATTCCCAAGCATCAGGAACAGGCTCAAACTGTGCAACATTGCCCCTACTTGATATATTGTGTCCCAAACATTTGCATGGTGTGGGATGTAGTAACACAGCAATCTCTGAATGTGGAGAGGAAGGCTCCACTGATCGTGTTGCTTTCAGCTGTCCCTTGTTTCAGGCAGAGGGAGACTGCAGACAGTTTGACTGTGAACTGGAAACAACTGTAAGTGACCAAAACTTGTGGACTACAGTTAATATGATTGGAGATAGAGTGGATGCTCTGAATATTAAAATAATGTCAACAGCCCAGAAGAAGCACTACCTCCATTATAGATAATGATAAAAAAAAAAAAGCACTCCATCTTCAGGCCACAAGTGGCCTACCAAGACCATCCGATCTGACCACCGTGTCATCCTCAGAGGAGGATGTGGATAGGAGGAATGTGGGGTCAGCACACCGCTCTCCCAGTCGTTATGATGGTTTCCCGTGACCGAAGCCGCTACTATTCGGTCGAGTAGCTCCTCAATTGGCATCACGAGGCTGAGTGCACCCCGAAAAATTGCAACAGCACATGGCGACCTGGATGGTCACCCATCCAAGTGCCGACCACGCCCGACAGCGCTTAACTTCAGTGATCTCACAGGAACCGGTGTATCCACTGCGGCAAGGCAATTACCCCATTATAGATAATGATAGGCACGTATAAATTTGATTAACGGAAACTTTATGTATACGAAACATTTTTTAAGAAAAGGAAGGAAAGAAAGAATGCAATGGCTACCCACACAGGTATGCATAGTCTTGAGGAATGCCAAGGCACACGCACGCGCGTGTGCCCACATGCACAGGTGCCCCCCCACCCCCCCCTCCTCACTCTCTCTCTCTCTCTCTCTCTCCTCTCTCTCTCTCTCTCTCTCTCTCTCACACACACACACACACACACACACAGAGAGAGAGAGAGAGAGAGAGAGAGAGAGAGAGAGAGAGAGAGAGAGACCATTGTGGTAAATGTAGAATAGTGTAGTAGTAATTGGTTTGGAAGTAGATAGAATTGTAGTTAGTCAGCAAACCTAGAGTTATTCCAAGACTACTAGTAACATATCCAGTAATATAAGGTGGAAGGTAATCACTTGGAACTTAGGTTACTTTTTATTTTAATTTTTTAAAATTGATTCTTATTTTTATCTTTCTGTTTTATTTTTACATTAATATTACAAATGGTTGCAGTTGACATAATTTATTACTATGTACAAAATGGGCACCCATTAGTTAAATTACTGTATACAAAATACAGCCCCCTCCCCCCCCCCCCCCCCCCCATGAACCATGGACCATGCCATTCGTGTGGAGACTTGCGTGCCTCAGCGATGCAGATAGCCGTACCGTAGGTACAACCACAACGGAGGGGTATCTGTTGAGAGGCCAGACAAACGTGTGGTTCCTGAAGAGGGCAGCAGCCTTTTCAGTAGTTGCAAGGGCAACAGTCTGGATGATGGACTGACCTGGCCTTGTAACACTAACCAAAATGGACTCGCTGTGCTGGTACTGCAAACGGCTGAAAGCAAGGGGAAACTACGGCCGTAATTTTTCCCGAGGGCATGCAGCTTTACTGTATGGTTAAATGATGATGGCGTCCTCTTAGGTAAAATATTCCAGAGGTAAAATAGTCCTCCATTTGGATCTCTGGGCGGGAACTACTCAGGAGGACGTCGTTATCAGGAGAAAGAAAACTGGCGTTCTACGAATCGGAGTGTGGAATGTCAGATCCCTTAATCGGGCAGGTAGGTTAGAAAATTTAAAAAGGGAAATGGATAGGTTAAAGTTAGATATAGTGGGAATTAGTGAAGCTCAGTGGCAGGAGGAACAAGACTTTTGGTCAGGCAAATACAGGGTTACAAATACAAAATCAAATAGGGGTAATGCAGGAGTAGGTTTAATAATGAATAAAAAAATAGGAGTGCGGGTAAGCTACTACAAGCAGCATAGTGAACGCATTATTGTGGCCCACGCCTACCACAGTAGTAAAAATTTATATGCCAACTAGCTCTGCAGATGACGAAGAAATTGAAGAAATGTATGATGAAATAAAAGAAATTATTCAGATAGTGAAGGGAGACGAAAATTTAATAGTCATGGGTAACTGGAATTCGGTAGTATGAAAAGGGAGCGAAGGAAACGTAGTAGGTGAATATGGATTGGGGGGAAGAAATGAAAGAGGAAGCCGTCTGGTAGAATTTTGCACAGTGCACAAATTAATCATAGCTAACACTTGGTTCAAGATCATAAAAGAAGGTTGTATACATGGAAGAAGAAGCCTGGAGATACTGACAGGTTTCAGATAGATTATATAATGGTAAGACAGAGATTTAGGAACCAGTTTTAAATTGTAAGACATTTCCAGGGGCAGATGTGGACTCTGACCACAATCTATTGGTTATGAACTGTAGATTAAAACTGAAGAAACTGCAAAAAGGTGGGAATTTAAGGAGATGGGACCTGGATAAACTGACTAAACCAGAGGTTGTACAGAGTTTCAGGGAGAGCATAAGGGAACAATTGACAGGAATGGGGGAAATAAATACAGTAGAAGACGAATGGGTAGCTCTGAGGGATGAAGTAGTGAAGGCAGCAGAGGATAAAGTAGGTAAAAAGACGAGGGCTAGTAGAAATCCTTGGATAACAGAAGAAATATTGAACTTAATTGATGAAAGGAGAAAATATAAAAATGCAGTAAATGAAGCAGGCAAAAAGGAATACAAATGTCTCAAAAATGAGATCGACAGGAAGTGCAAAATGGCTAAGCAGAGATGGCTAGAGGACAAATGTATGGATATAGAGGCTTGTCGAGAGACCTTTGGAGAAAAGAGAACCACTTGTATGAATATCAAGAGCTCAGATGGAAACCTAGTTCTAAGCAAAGAAGGGAAAGCAGAAAGGTGGAAGGAGTATATAGAGGGTCTATACAAGGGCGATGTACTTGAGGACAATATTATGGAAATGGAAGAGGATGTAGATGAAGATGAAATGGGAGATATGATACTGCGGGAAGAGTTTGACAGAGCACTGAAAGACCTGAGTCGAAACAAGGCCCCAGGAGTAGATAACATTCCATTAGAACTACTGACAGCCTTGGGAGAGCCAGTCCTAACAAAACTCTACCATCTGGTGAGCAAGATATATGAGACAGGTGAAATACCCTCAGACTTCAAGAAGAATATAATAATTCCAATCCCAAAGAAATCAGGTGTTGACAGATGTGAAAATTACCGAACTATCAGTTTAATAAGTCACGGCTGCAAAATACTAACACGAATTATTTACAGACGAATGGAAAAACCAGTAGAAGCCGACCTCGGGGAAGATCAGTTTGGATTCTGTAGAAATGTTGGAACACGTGAGGCAATACTGACCTTGCGACTTGTCTTAGAAGAAAGATTAAGGAAAGGCAAACCTACGTTTCTAGCATTTGTAGACCTAGAGAAAGCTTTTGACAATGTTGACTGGAATACTCTCTTTCAAATTCTGAAGGTGGCAGGGGTAAAATACAGGGAGCAAAAGGATATTTACAATTTGTACAGAAACCAGATGGCAGTTATAAGAGTCGAGAGGAACGAAAGGGAAGCAGCGGTTGGGAAGGGAGTGAGACAGGGTTGTAGCCTCTCCCCGATGTTATTCAATCTGTATATTGAGCAAGCAGTAAAGGAAACAAAAGAAAAATTCGGAGTAGGTATTAAAATCCATGGAGAAGAAATAAAAACTTTGAGGTTCGCCGATGACATTGTAATTCTGTCAGAGACGGCAAAGGACTTGGAAGAGCAGTTGTAGTCATGTATGGAAGTGAAACGTGGACGATAAATAGTTTGGACAAGAAGAGAACATAAGCTTTTGAAATGTGGTGCTACAGAAGAATGCTGAAGATTAGATGGCCAGATCACATAACTAATGAGAGGTATTGAATAGAATTGGGGAGAAGAGAAATTTGTGGCACAGCTTGACTAGAAGAAGGAATCTGTTGGTAGGACATGTTCTGAGGCATCAAGGGATCACAAATTTAGCATTGTAGGGCAGCGTGGAGGGTAAAAATCGTAAAGGGAGACCTAGAGATGAATACACTAAGCAGATTCGGAAGGATGTACGTTGCAGTAGTTACTGGGAGATGAAGAAGCTTGCACAGGATACAGTAGCATGGAGAGCTGCATCAAACCGGTCTCAGGACTGAAGACAACAACAACAACAACAACAAAATATAGATCATGATATGTCACCATGATTATTGTATATTATCGTCAGTGAAAGCGATGAATTACATGACCTGTTGAATAAGATGAACAGTCTAATGAGTACTGAATATGGATTTAGAGTAAACCAAAGAAAGACAAAAGTTATGAGGAACAGCAGAAATGAGATTAGTGACAAACTTAACATCAAAATTGGTGACCAAGAAGCAGATCAAGTGAGTGAATTCTACCACCTTACAAGCAAAATAACACATGATGGATGAAGTGAGGAAGAAATAAAAAGCATAATAGCACAGGCAAATAGGGGAGTCCTGGCCAAAACACATTTACTAGTGTCTAACGTCAGCCTTAGGTTGAGGAAAAAATTTCCAAGAATGTGTGTTTGTAGCACAGCAATGTATGGAAGTGAAACATGCACTATCAGGAAACCAGAAAAGAAGAGAATCGAAGTGTTTGAGATGTGGTGATATTGAAGAATAGTGAAAATTAGGTGGGCTAGCAAGATAAGAAATAAGTAAATTCTCTGCAGAACTGGTGGGAGAGGAACATATGGAGAGTACTGATATCAGGGAATAACTTCCAGGGTACTAGAGGGAGTTGCAGAGGGTAAAAACTGGAGTGGAAATCTGAGGATGCTGAATGCAAGTGCTACTCTGAAATAAAGAAATTGCACAGGATAGAATCATACGCGAGACCTTCCAAGGGAACGAAGGGATTGAAATCGAAGGAAAGAGACTGGCATACTTAGCCTATGCAGACGACATCTGTTTACTCTCTAGATTGGAAGAGGAGTTGGAGCAAATGACCAAAGCACTAAAGGAGGCTGCCAGCAAATTTGGGCTAAACATAAACGAAGCCAAGACAGAGTACCTCGTTATGACGCGTGATCATTGTCAGACTGCTGATCATTTACAATCACTGCAGGTTGGGGACCATTCCTACAAGAGAGTGCAAGAATTCAAATACCTAGGGGCACTTTTCACTGAGAACTTGTCATGTGAAGCAGAGATCAATGCCAGAATACAAGCAGGAAACCGATCTTACCACAGCCTAGCACAACTGCTTCGGTCCAAATCTCTCTCCAGACAGTTCAAGATTCGACTGTACAAAACCCTGATCCAGCCTGTTGTTCTATATGGCTGTGAGACGTGGAGTATCCGGCAACAGGACTTCCATAAGCTTCTCGTTTCTGAGAGAAAAGTGCTTCGGGAGATCTTTGGTGCCGGTTCTGGATGCGATACAGGGTACTAGAGGATCAGATACAACCAAGAGCTTGAGAAACTATACCAGCAGCCCAACATGGCAGGAAATGTCAAAGCCAAACGAATGCAGTGGGCCGGCCATGTGGGCCCGGATGGAGGATCACAGATGTCCCGGATGTCACACCTACAGGAAAGAGACCGCCAGGGAGACCCAAGAAGCGCTGGAGGGATGGACTCCATGAAGATTTAAAACAAATGTCAATAGATGTGGACGAATGGCGGATAGCAGCAATGGACAGAATACAGTGGAGGAGGAAACTTGTAGATGCGTGCTGTCCACCGGGCCTGATCACGTAGTAGTAGTAGTAGTAGTAGTAGTAGTAGTACAGGATAGAAAACTGAGGCAGGCCACATCAGACCAGTCAAACGAGCCATCGTCAGAAGGAAATGTGTACACATAGAAATATTTCAGAGAGACGATGCAAAAACTAAATACAGGTGGCTGAATACTGAATTCTTTTGCATAAATATGCTGACTCTAGACCACCCTTACATCTCACACAGTAAGAACCAGCAAAAACAGAACAAAGAGAAGAAAGCGTGATGGACAGTGCCACACAAACCTTCAGAAACTCAGGGTGTTGTGCGTCATTTGTTCTCTCGAATTTATAAATTTATCTATTTTGGCAAACATTTCCTTGCAGAATCTATCATATTCTTCTACGTTTTGGAGTACATAGACAGAATCTGATCTTGGAATTCCGTGTGATTTCTCTCTCTCCCTCTCTAATAAAAAAAAACTGTGCATCACAAAATGAAAAAAATGTAGTATCCTATGACTATCATGTCAGTGAGTAACTGTTGGAATTGGCCAACTCATATAAATACTGGGTGTAATACTATGTAGGGACACGAAATGGAACGATCACATAGGCTCAGTTGTGGATAAACCAGGTGGTAGACTTTGGTTTATTGGTAAAATATTGGGTAAGTGAAATCAGTCTACAAAAGGGATTTCTTACAAATCACTTGTGTGACTGGTGCTAGAATATTGCTCAGGTGTGTGGGGCCCATATCAGAGAGGACTAACAGGGGATATTGAACATATACAGAGAAGGGCAGCACGAATGATCACAGGTTTGTTTAATCTGTGGGAGAGTGTGTAATACAGACAAAATACCTTCTGCACCATCCAAAATTTTCTGCCGTTTAATATCTGTTGATAACTTGTTCTGTACTTCTGATTCTGAATCTGTAAGGTTTATTACAGAAACTATATTTAACACATCATCAATGTAATAGTGTATTACTTCTCACTGTATATGATTTATTGTAATTATAATGAAAATATTACTTGCTGGATAATAGCCAAGGGAACTTTATTTCAATCTATCAGTAGCAACAACGAAATGGCAGTAACTGTGCCATTCATCTTTGCATGTGGAGAGTCTCTGTCGTGTTTCAAGCATTTCATTTCATTTTATTATCTTCCTGTAAATCATTTACGTGATGTAGGAATTGTCACAACAAAGTTATCATACTAGTACAAGTACTACAGACATAATAATGGAATATCACTTTCAACGCATTTTTTAAAAGTACAAATTTAGACATATAAATTAAAATTTTTGGCAATAAATTTACACACAATCAAAGTACTCATGTATGCCATAGAAAGTTTTGCATGGAAGGTAATTTTTAAGCTCAGTCTTAAATTTTACTTCATCTATTATTTCCTTCATGTACACTGGCAGAGCATTGTAAAGTTTTATTCCAAAATAAATTACATGCTTTTGGGTTTGTGTTGTCCTTACCCTTTCTACATACAAATTCTTACGAGTTCTAGTATTATAATTATGGCAGTCCTCATTTGTACGTAGATTTTTCATATGTGCTCTTGTACACATAATGCTTTTAAAAATATACAGTGATGGTATTGTGAGTATTTGCAGTTCTTTGAATAGGGGCCTACAATGAGTTCTTGGAGAGTTATGTGTTATAATTCGTATAGCTCTTTTCTAAAATTTGAAGATATCTGTTAAGCTTGATTTAGTTTTACCCCAGAACACTATGCCGTAAGACACGATGGACTGGAAGTAAGCAAAATACACTACCTAGTACAGTCTGTGCTGCGTACTCTAGATAATATCCTCAATGCAAAACATGCCGAATTGAGCCTATGGGATAAGTACTTGAGATGGTCTTTCCAGCTTAAGTTTTGATCAATGTGCATGCCCAAAAACTTTGTGGATTGTACACTCTCTATCTTCTTATCCATTAGTTTTAACTGGAGGTCCATATCTTGAGTTGCTTTGCCATACTGTATATAATTTGTTTTACTTAGATTAAGTGTTAACTCATTAGCATTAAACCATTGTTGAATATATTTCAGGACTATATCAGTTGTGGTGGTTAATGATTTTTTATCATCACTTATAATTATGCTAGTGTCATCTGCGAACAACATTATTTTGGTAGAAATATTAGGATTTTTTATGTCATTTATATGAAGCAAGAATAATAAGGGACCAAGAACACTGCCCTGTGGGACACCTATTTCCAATTTCTTTGCATCTGAGACCCACTTGATTTTCTGATTTTTATGTTCTGCGATGATTTTTACCACCCGAGTTCTATCTTGTAGGTAAGATTCAAACCACTGCTTCACAACTCCCCTTACACCTATTGCCTCCATGAAAGGAAGCAGAGCAGCCTGAGTCATAAAAGAATGTAGAAGTGTCTGTTGGGCACTCCTGCTGAAGCAGTGTTCAGTTATGATCGCACCAGTGTATTCACACCTGAGAGTATTGAGAGCAGGAATGGGCAGGGGGAGGAAGCTGCAATTCTAACTATTGCCTGTCCCATAATAACCTGTGGCTCTGGAGATAACTTGGGGCTCTCATGTAGGAGCAGCAGCCGCTGGCAGCTCAGCATTGTCGTCGGCTACATTCTTCATTGTCCGCACAGCTACAGCATCGTAAGACTGTTAAGTGATAGATATAGTATTATAGAGGCATTATGCAGTGACATTTCTTCACAAAGTATGACTAACTTGAATAATTAATCATTAAAACTTGTAGATCACCTGTGTTGTCACTGCCCTCAGACATTATTACCAGGCAGGGTCCCTCTCCTTTCCAAGCAACCACCGAGTGTCATAAAAAAAAGAAAACTGATTAGCCATTTGCTGCAGTTTCATTTGTTTGCTAATGACCAGTTTCAGTCTAAATTTTCTGCCTCAGTAACAGTTCATTCTTGTATTTAATAAGAGAGGCTTTTAACTAATTTGAAATACTGAGCATTAATTTCACTAACTTAAAGTAACATAAAATTTCACTGATAAAACTAATATCTAAAGGTACAGCACAAGTTAAGAGTGCACAATTTCATTTATTCTGTATTTATCTTAGTGAGTGATTTCTGCTGGCTTGGTATATATTTTATTGTTGTTATTTTAAAAGTAAAATCAGTTGCTAATTTGCTTAAAGTAAATTCAATTCAATCATTCAATAATCACATGTACTTTGCTTGCCTTTTTCTAAATTCTGCATTATGTTACATGGAGGTTCCTGGAAGTCATTTTTTACATAACAAAGTTTTATTTACATTCATTTAACCAGTAACTTCATTTAATTTTACTTTCATAATTTAATATTTCAGAATAAGTAACTTCAAACTCAGTGCTTTCTGATTCATTTATTTTCTCATGAACTGTTGTGCTGTGCAGAAGTGTGACAACCTCCTGTGATTATCTGCTTAAGTTTCTTTGCCATTACCTTTCTTAAGATTCTGGAAATTCATTGCCCTAATGAACTGTTGACTGTTGAATTATCCCCTTTGTATTATCAGTATTTTTTGTATTAAATATTACGTGGTACCCTTTTCACCCCGTGTGGTTCTTGAGCAGTTGCACTATATTTCACCCATTTCAAAATTATCATTAGTGTTTACATTAGTTTTAGAATAGCTTTTTCCTTCAGAAGTGTGTGTCGTACACTTTCCTCCTACTAACCAGTATTATTTTCCTATGGTAGTGATATCCTTACTCACTGTAAAATTTCATTAGGCATACACAATCACAGTCAAATATATCACAAGCCGGTAGGACAATTAGGAAGGGGGAAGGTTACACGTGGCAACGCTAGTGACAGGGCAGTATCAGTTTGATATTTTTCTTGGCACGAATTTTGCATTGTGCAGATTCGTAGTGGATTAAACCTTTTTGCTACGAATAAAGTCGCTCATGTGTGGCAGCAGTAAGTGGTGGAAATAAGCCACAAAATTTCTAAATTTGCATTAATTAGTAAAACATGGTACATGATGGACACAAATGAAACTGATAATTTGATTGTACTTAACAGGGAACAATCAGTAGAACAAAGGGGAACATTCTCAGCAGAACTTATTGTTGAGGAACCAACAGCTAGCATCACAGATGCTACGACTGAAACACAGGAACAGAGGAAAATGGAATTCCTGGCATTGACAGATGCTACAGAATTCGGAAAAAAAAAAATTAAAACCAAATCCATTGATGGTGGATGCAAGGGCACCATTAAGAAAGAACCAGAGGTAGAGTCAGAACCAGTAATATCTGGAAATATAAACACTGTCGACCGTGCTGATCAATACAATTAATACTCAGCCCAAATCAATTAATGCTCAGCCCGAATCAATTAATGCTCAGTCCGAATCAATAAAAGCTCAATCTGAATTAATTAATGCTCATTCCGGAGCAATCAAGATTGTGAACAATAATGTTGGAGTTGTTAACACAACAGTATATGAAATCAAGAAAGAAATAATTGTAATGAATACCGAAATCAGTAATCCTAAGCAGGACCTGACAGAGGCACAGTCAAAAATAGGAAGAATAAATAGTCATTTTGAGATGGAAGCAGAGAGGATTGAATAGAAACTGGAACAGAATGTTGATCCCATTATTGAAAATAAAGTAATTGAAAAGGTAGAATTAGTGCAAAAAGATGATAGGGAAAAGGTTACAAATTTTCAAACTTTAGTATCAGACATAGAAGAAACAACTGACTAGGTGTGATGGGAAAAAGAGGGAAGCATTAGCGGCAACTCCTCGCCAAGCAGTTACAAAAGTAACTGAACTAGAAAAGAAATTAGATGAAAAGCTACACTATGTGTCATGCCATGTCATAACACTGAAATCTTATTGAAGAGGAGCATTTCGATCCCCTCAAAAAACATGGTGGATTGCATGCTACTGACTTCATTAAAAATGGTGAAAGAGTATTGCATGAATCATGGATGGACAACAGAAAAATTAAAGCTGTAATTGATGTGCTAATGGGTGAGGCTAAGCAATGGGGCTTAAACCTTTATATTGTAAACTTGAGCTTTCAAGAATTTAAGAATGTGTTCTTGAAAGAATATTGGTCAGAGCAGACGCAGGAGAGTGAATGGCGCAACTTTGTAGTGTTCAGAACCTTACAGCATGAACTCTCATGCCTTGGTGAAAGAATTTTGTGAAAATTGGATCCACAAATTGGAATATTTGTGTGATTGATGGACTGAATTGGAGATTATCTGGGTATCGTGTAAGAAGCTTCCAAATGATTCCAAGAGGTACACAGGTGGTAGTTACAGAACAATTATTGCATTCTGAGAAAAGGTTGAAGATGAGGACAACTGGTGGAATAACCGTGAAACTTTCAAGAGTCGTGGTAATACGGAACAATTACCACAATGGCAACAACTACAATAACAATAACCATGGCAATAATGGTAACCACCTGCAAGCTAACATCCCAAATATGTTCAGGCTCACATGTGGTTCCTCTTCGTCGAAATGTCTTGGATAAAACTCATCTAGGGGTTGAACCGCACATGTCGCATAACATGCCCTAAATTAGAGACTTGTGACCCTTTGGTTAAATTGTCTGGCTGATGGTAAGTTTGTGAAATACAAAGTTAACATAACATATAATAACAGTAATAATAATAATAATAATAATAATAATAATAATAATAAACTACTGGCAGCAACAAATCAACAACTCAACCAATTACTAAAGATAACGGAAGGATTCAGCAATGATATAAGTATGGCTTTTGGAACAGACAAATGTAACTAAACACACTAAACAAGAAGATTACATATTGGATAACCACAGTGACTGCATAGAAACGATGGAAAAAACAGATGCCTATAAATATCTAGGATACAGACAAAAAATAGGAATAGATAATACAAATATTAAAGAAGAACTAAAAGAAAAATATAGACAAAGACTAACAAAAATACTGAAAACAGAATTGACAGCAAGAAACAAGACAAAAGCTATAAATACTTATGCTATACCAATATTGACCTACTCATTTGGAGTAGTGAAATGGAGTAACACAGACCTAGAAGCACTCAATACACTTACACGATCACAATGCCACAAATATAGAATACATCACATACATTCAGCAACAGAAAGATTCACATTAAGCAGAAAGGAAGGAGGAAGGGGATTTATCGACATAAAAAACCTACATTATGGATAGGTAGACAATTTAAGAAAATTCTTTCTAGAATGAGCAGAAACTAGCAAAATACACAAGGCAATCACTCATATAAATACATCGGCTACACCACTGCAATTTCATAACCACTTCTACAACCCTTTAGATCACATAACATCAACAGATACGAAGAAAGTAAATTGGAAAAAGAAAACACTTCATGGCAAGCACCCGTATCATCTAACACAGCCACACATCGATCAAGACGCATCCAACACATGGCTAAGAGAAGGCAATATATACAGTGAGACAGAAGGATTCATGATTGCAATACAGGATCAAACAATAAACACCAGGTATTGCAGCAAGCATATTATTAAAGGTCCCAATACCACAACAGATAAATGCAGACTTTGTAAACAACAAATAGAAACAGTAGATCACATCACAAGCGGATGTACAATACTAGCAAATACAGAATACCCCAGAAGACATGACAATGTCGCAAAAATAATACATCAACAGCTTGCCTTACAACATAAACTTTTAAAACAACACGTTCCTACATACAAGTATGCACCACAAAATGTACTGGAGAATGATGAATACAAATTATACTGGAACAGAACCATTATAACAGATAAAACAACGCCACATAACAAACCTGACATCATACTCACCAATAAAAAGAAGAAATTAACACAACTAATCGAAATATCCATACCCAATACAACAAATATACAAAAGAAAACAGGAGAAAAATTGAAAAATACATCCAACTGGCTGAGGAAGTCAAAGACATGTGGCATCAGGATAAAGTTGACATCATACCAATTATACTATCAACTACAGGAGTCATACTACACAATATCCACCAGTACATCAATGCAATACAGCTACATCCAAACATATATATACAACTACAGAAATCCGTAATTATTGATACATGTTCAATTACCCGAAAGTTCCTAAATGCAATATAACATATACCGTACAGTAAAAAGGAAGTGACACTTGATCAAGGTCCGCGTCACTCCATTTTTAACCGGACTTAACGTCTGAGAAAGTGAAGCAAATAATAATAATATCGGGAACTATATTAATCACCCATAAATCATGTAGGTTGCGATTTGGTTAGAATAATGTTTATTCAGAAAGCAAACTAATAGCACAAGTGGTTGTATTTAGAGTTACTGTTACATTTGAGCACATACCCATTGTACACAGTTTGATCATTCACAATCTCATCGTGAAATACAAGTTATTTACGCAAAAAGTTAAAAGTTCATACAGGTGTGCAGCTGCTCACTGCTCAGAGACTAAGTCCCAAATACCACACAATGCAAAATTTTCTAAGTTGTTTTACTTCCTAGCTGCCTAAAGACCGGCTGTCTGCTTTTGCATCTCAATCCGAACTGTACTCTTCGGTGTCTAGACCAGAACTGCCCTCTGCCCATCTCCGACTGCATTTCCCCCATGTTGAACATCTCTGCTCAACTGACTAGCGCAGCTCCCTTTCCTGAAGCCATCCATTTGATTGCCGACAGCTTATTCTTCATTACTTTACATTTTACCATATTTAAATAATCAAAGCTTGACCGCTTTCACATTCTAAATAAAGTAACAATAAAATCCATTACATAATAAATGTTAAATTCTCTTACATAAAATCAATACAATTTCCTTCTTAACTTTGAATGTCACTGCCAATCGCATTGCACCAGTGTGCTTTGTGATAAATAAATAAAGAACTAAACTTTACAAAAAGTATTCTATTACCTAATGATTCAATAAGGTGTCATGCTGTCATCATTCAATATGTGTAAATGATCTAATGCTCAACTGAAAATACTGATAATTTAAATTTACTATATCTTTTAAACAAATAAAGTTAGAGAGTTGATATTTACAATGTTTGTCATTTTAGTGATGCGCTTCTGTACGAAATGTCAATCCTTAAGTTTGACCAAAGCGTTCAGATTTTAGCATTCAGATCTTTGTTACAAAACTTGTTAATTCCAAGTCAACAGTAAATCCTAAACTATTATAGATATGATCAATATTCAAGTTTTATAGGGATCACCATGAAAATTTATGGAGTATGGCAAATTAAAATTACTGTGGCTTGATTCCCTGCATTACTGCATAATTTCTACTCGGTCTTCCTATGACGTAGGTTCTCGTCGGTCTCACTCGCACACTACAGCGTTTAGGCCTCAATAGACAATAGACGTCCATGAATTTCCCCATCTCGTGGTGAATCTGTGCCCTTTGTGGCACAGTCCTGGACGACAGGGTTCTTTCACAATTCCTGTAGTCTGACTCTTTCGGCCATATATTTAAATGAGAGCGAAATTCTCATTAACTCACACACCACTATGGTAATAATAACTCACACCACAATAACAGTAACAGTCATAGTAGGAACAACAATAGTAGAAATGACAAGAGGCCAGTATCATGTGAATGTGGTACATGGTTTTCAGAAGAATGATTGTAAGCAGGAGCAAAATCAGCAATTGCAACAGCCAGACAGAAATGGGCCTCCATACTTAATCAGGGAAACCATTAAATGCGCCAGTTTGGGGCCCACAGTGCATGGGAAGACCTTGGTGGCTCAGAAGAAAGCCTAGGCAAAGTCACTATGATAGATCTGGATGGATAAATTGGGGATAGGAGAAAGTGCAAGAAGACATAGTGAGTAACGCACCTGCAGTAACAATAATTGAAGATGAAAAGGCAGTCGACAAAGCGATCACTGTCTGTAATAACAATGAAAGTAGAGTACCGGTCAATGAGGAAGAGGTAGCCGCTTCTGAGACAACAATGGTACTGCAAGCTCCAGTACAGTGTGATTCACTGGCAGAATTAAAGAAGCTGATATTGGATAAAACTTCCTTTATTGTGCAGGGCAATGCACAATGTGAAGTGTGGCTAGGTCAGTTCAGTAATATATATGAAAACTGAAGAATCACAGAGGATTGTATGGGAGGTGTGCTAATGGAGAGAGCAGACAACATTTGACACTTCTCAACCCACATGAAATTAGCATTTATGAAGAAACGGAAAGCTCTCTACCAAAGAGGCAGCCTTGTCCAAATGTTGTAGTAATTGAAAGAAAACCTAGGCAAAATTACTGAAGAGGGGCAAATCAATTTTGCTGATGATGACTGGGTATGACTAGCTGACAGCCACATACAGGGCTATTACAAATGATTGAAGCGATTTCATAAATTCACTGTAGCTCCATTCATTGACATATGGTCACGACACACAACAGATACGTAGAAAAACTCATAAAGTTTTGTTGGACTGAAGCCGCACTTCAGGTTTCTGCCGCCAGAGCGCTCGAGAGCGCAGTGAGACAAAATGGCGACAGGAGCCGAGAAAGCGTGTCGTGCTTGAAATGCACTCACATCAGTCAGTCATAACAGTGCAATGACACTTCAGGATGAAGTTCAACAAAGATCCACCAACTGCTAACTCCATTCGGCGATGGTATGCACAGTTTAAAGCTTCTGGATGCCTCTGTAAGGGGAAATCAACGGGTCGGCCTGCAGTGAGCGAAGAAACGGTTGAACGCGTGCGGGCAAGTTTCACGCGTAGCCCGCGGAAGTCGACAAATAAAGCAAGCAGGGAGCTAAACGTACCACAGCCGACGGTTTGGAAAATCTTATGGAAAAGGCTAAAGCAGAAGCCTTACCATTTACAATTGCTACAAGCCCTGACACCCGATGACAAAGTCAAACACTTTGAATTTTCGGCGCGGTTGCAACAGCTCACGGAAGAGGATACGTTCAGTGCGAAACTTGTTTTCAGTGATGAAGCAACATTTTTTCTTAATGGTGAAGTGAACAGACACAATGTGCAAATCTGGGCGGTAGAGAATTCTCACGCATTCGTGCAGCAAATTCGCAATTCACCAAAAGTTAACGTGTTTTGTGTAATCTCACGGTTTAAAGTTTTCGGCCCCTTTTTCTTCTGTGAAAAAAATGTTACAGGACACGTGTATCTGGACATGCTGGAAAATTGGCTCATGCCACAACTGGAGACCGACAGCGCCGACTTCATCTTTCAACAGGATGGTGCTCCACCGCATTCCACCACGATGTTCGGCATTTCTTAAACAGGAGATTGGAAAACCGATGGATCGGTCGTGATGGAGATTATGATCAGCAATTCGTGTCACGGCCTCCACGCTCCCCCGACTTAACCCCGTGCGATTTCTTTCTGTGGGGTTATGTGAAAGATTCAGTGTTTAAACCTCCTCTACCAAGAAACGTGCCAGAACTGCGAGCTCGCATCAACGATGCTTTCGAACTCATTGATGGGGACATACTGCGCCGAGTGTGGGAGGAACTCGATTATCGGCTTGATGTCTGCCGAATCACTAAAGGGGCACAAATCGAACATTTGTGAATGCCTAAAAAAACTTTTTGAGTTTTTGTATGTGTGTGCAAAGCATTGTGAAAATATCTCAAATAATAAAGTTATTGTAGAGCTGTGAAATCGCTTCAATCATTTGTAATAACCATGTAGATTATGACATCCACGAGGTTAAAGCTGATGCCATACAATCAGGCGAGAGTGGTATGGGTAGCATGAACCCGAAAGATGAATTAGAAGCAGAAACAGAGCACATTTCGCAAAGCATTTTGAAAGATGGTAGCCATCTTTCCAAAGAAAATTTACCCGACTTGACAGTTAGTAAATTGTTGGTAATATGAAGTTCATTACTGATAAAAAGATTTCAGTGTTGTGGTTGAAATGGCTTCAACAACTGCAGGACAGGCAGATAGAAATTATAAATGCCCAAGAACAGAAAATTAAAAAACCACCAGATAAACCGCTATCTGTCAGAGCCAGACGGGTTTTTATGGAATGACCTTGATGTGGATGAGGACATGTTATGGGAGAACCAAAAATTAGACACATATAAGCGTAGACAAATAATGCTGTCCGTTGATATGCACGGCCTACAAATGCGTGTTTTAATAGATACCGTGGCAGAGCTAAATGCTATGTCTGAAAAAATTTTGGATTTGTTAAAGGAAAGACCAAGAGTAGTAGCACTGCCCATAATGGGAGTTAAAATAATCGGTGCTACCAGAAAGAGTAGCAACCTATATCCTATCAAATATTTTCCTGTTTCAAAATTTGAGGGGAACAATTTGAACATGAGTTTATTGTCATACCAGAGTTGAGCACTCAGAGAATGGGCTTGGATTGGTTATTGAGATACCATGCAGTAACTGACTGCAACAATAAAATAATGATGTGCATTTCAGAAGAGAAGACTGAAACTGGTTAATGCAGCAGGAGGTGATGTGAGTAGTCAGTACCAACCTATTCACATTGTTACTTGGCCTGAAGAGATTAGTTTAGGCAGAAATATGGAATACTACAGTATGCAGAATCTAAATGTTGACAATACTTTGGAAGATGAGTTAGATAGTATTGTGGATGGTGTGCCAAATGCTACGCCTGAACAGAAACAAGACTTGTATAACATAATTGTGAGAAATAACAACATTTCTGAATAAACCATGGCTTGTTACTGGATATTAAATGTAATCCCCCACAAACCGTTCTTTGTACGATCGTATGTGGTACCACTGTCCAAAAAGGAGGCCATACAACAAGAAATAGATCGAATGCTGGTATGGAATGTAATAGAGAGGAGTACCAGTCCCTACAACAATCCCTTGATGATAGTAGGAAAAAGATCTGATTTCCCTCCACGAGTTAGTATCGACATTGAGCTGCTGAGGAAAGAACATTTATGAGAGGTAATGAAAAAGAAAACCTAGGCACGAATAAGGCATCGTGACGTGAAAGTTCAGTTTGCTAATTTGCAATTGGTGACCTTGTTCTTGTTATTGTGAACGAGAAATCAAGAGTTTGATAATGAGATTTCAAAATTTAAATTCGTTTGCAACAGACTATTTGGAATTGTCAGTATACCTCACACTAACGATTACTGTTTAGCTTTTCCTAATTCTGGCAAGCTGCTGGGTGTACGTAACATTGCTAACTTGAAGTTGAATCAGTCAAGAACTGATTAATCTGAGAAAGAATATCCAGTAAAGATTTAATTATTAGTATAATTTTCAAAATTTATTTCTTGGGCCAGACTGTCATTAAAAAATTTGCAAAAAGTATAATGTGAAATTTAACTTTAAGAGTTACTGTTCTGAAAGCAACAGAAATAAAAGGAAAACCCAAGCCATGACCAATGTTTATAAAAGTCGCTCTGGTATATGTATCACTTGTAATGTTCTAAAAATTCTTTTATGCCATGTGCATTGGTATTCAATTGCAATTTAATAGCAATGCACACAATGCACACTACGCTGCAGAGTGAAAATCTCATTCTGGAAACTAAATGCATTTACACATCTGCATTTCCTTTTGTACGAGGGTAATCCCAAAAGTAAGGTCTCCCATTTTTTTATAAGTACATAGACCTGCTTATTTCTACAATTGCAATTTAATACCAATGCACTCAGACAATGTACAAGCTTCAGATCTGTGTACGAGTGTGAATATGGACAAGTGTTGAGTTATCTACTGTCACAGAAATATAAGGATTCCTTGAGATTACTTGGGAATGAGTTTTCAAAGAATGCAAGGTAGGTGGGTGTTTTGGAATGCCACTGGACAAACAAATAGAGAGATTGAGCATGCCACTGTGGCACATGCAACAGTGCCATTTCTGGACGGAGCCATGGCAGGTTCTTAGAATGCTGCAGCATCTTTTGTAAACACTGATGTGGAATGCAGCGTTTTTCTTTTAAGCACAGCCAGTGTAATGCTTTGATGTAAACATTTAAATTTTATGTGGAGGCTTGGTTGAAACACATGAACTCTCATAATGAGAAATGGAATCTGTTAATGATTATATTTATGAAAAACTATCTAAAGTAAACATTGTACCTAATGATTTCTTGTCTTGCTTCTTATCCTTTTACTCATTTTTGTATACCTTTAACTATGTTACTTACATTTTCTTGTACAGTACTGACATGAAATTTTCATTTCAAATGTAATGGTTTTTTGAAAAGGGTAAATTTTGTTGTTTAAAACGTTATGGAACAATATGATGATTTGAGTTATGACGACACAGTGTTGTGCTAATTATGTGCCCACACTTAATTATGATAATTAATTAGAAGCTTGATGAGTGATTAAAAATTTATGTTGAAGAAACTAAATGCTTCCTGGCAGATTAAAACTGTGTGCTGGACCGAGACTCGAACTTGGGACCTTTGCCTATCGCGGGCAAGGTAGAAGACTAGATACTGGCAGAAGTAAAGCTGTGAGGGCGGGTCATGAGTCATGCTTGGGTAGCTCAGTTGGTAGAGCACTTGTCCACGAAAGGCAAAGGTCCCGAGTTTGAGCCTCGGTCCGGCACACAGCTTTAATCTGCCAGGAAGTTTCATATCAGCGCACACTCCGCTGCAGAGTGAAAGTCTCATTCTGGAAACTAAATGCATTTACACATCTGCATTTCCTTTTGTATGAGGGTAATACCAAAAGTAAGGTCTCCCATTTTTTTATAAGTACATAGACCTGCTTATTTCTACAACGGTTTACATCAGTTTACAGCTTGAACATTTAGCTATTTTTCGACATAATCACCAATTCTGTCAATGCATTTTTGTAGACGCTTTGGCAGTTTTTGTATGCCCATGTCATACCAGCTCGCTGGCATGCTGTTCAGAAAGTTATGAACCTCTTCTTTCACCTCATCGTCGGAGCTGAATCGCTGTGACCACAATTTACGCTGACAGGTACTGTGGGACTCTGAAAAATCTCAAACGGGCAATTCAGAACCGGAGAAGAGGAATGTTGAGCAAGGGCGTACACATTCTCCACGACAACGCTCGCCCACACAAGATAGCGCCAGATAATAGGCGTCACTGCGCTTGCGCAGTTACGATGACGCAGGAAGCCCATATGTTCGTATGTGTAAAACATTAAAAGATTATACATTATGTCATAAAAGAAACAAGGCATCAGAGGATACTTCAAGAGCAACAGAATTTCGTGATCCATACTAAAATGCATAATTTGGCTTAAAGTGCACATTCGTATGTCCAGATTCGGATGTAAATTTTCTTGGAGTACCAGTACTTTATCATTTCATGTTTGGTTCTTTATTATGCCATACATGCACTTGAAATACAGCGAACAGTTGAAACTATCCAATATTGTGAAATTAAACATTTTGTTTCAAATAAACTGACTGCCTCAGCAGAAAAGATTAATAAAAGCTAAATCTCTTAAGCAAACCGACAAAAATAACTTAATTGTTCTGCAAGGTGATTAATGCTCGACTGTCAGAAAGGTGGAAATACAATCTGAAACTAATAACATATTTTAGCCTTCCGCAATTATGTGAACGTATTTTAATTCATTTGATAGTTTCCGGCCACAAAAATCTGTTTTGTCATCATTTAACGTGAGAGCAATAAACGAAGAGGAAACAACAAAATCACTGAAGATAAACATAGGTCATGTGGAGACGACCCACCTCCCTGCCACAACTCAGACTGCACTGTTAATCAGCCCCGGATTTACTATATTTCCAAACTGGGGCTATATTAGGTAGTGGCGCCCAGCCACACTTCTGTAGCCACAAGTGGGAGATGATACTACTCGTACGCGACTCAACTGCGCATGCGCAAGAGCTCACCCGCAACTGCTCAAATGAATCTAGTTTAAACAGTTGTCGCATCTCACTCGTCGGAGACAATTTGTTGTTATGAAGCATTGCATAGTCTTCCTAAAGCCTTTGACACACTTTGCTGCTGGCAGACGCTTGTATGAGCACTGTGTTTTGTTGTTCTATACGGTGCATTTCCTTTGCAACTTAAGTTTATTTTCGTTTTCTTTTTTCTCTCGTTCATATTTTGTTGCTGCAGTAGTGGGATACAGTAATATCCTTTGTTACAGTATTGGCTCTTACCAGTAAAAATCACAAAAATTTCACTGAAAACTAAAAAAGTTGCAGAAGTTACCACAATGATACATTTGCCTCAGTAGTAAGCACTCTGGATATGCTGTCTACAAATAGTCTGATGCTCTATCAGTACATCAGCTCACAATTCTTACTGAGCCAATGAATGGTTAATAAAATTTTCAATGATCAAGCAACTTATAAGATCAATTAAAACTGTCCCCTAAATAGAATGGAATGAGACAAAATTAAACAGGACACAACAGAATGTCAGCGTCAAGTATTGCTGACAAGGGAACCTCCCCATCGCACCCCCCTCAGATTTAGTTATAAGTTGGCACAGTGGACAGGCCTTGAAAAACTGAACACAGATCAATTGAGAAAACAGGAAGAAGTTGTGTGGAACTATGGAAAAAATAAGTAAAATATACAAATTGAGTAGTCCATGTTCAAGATAAGCAACATCAAGCATAGTGTCAGTTCAGGAGCGCCGTGGTCTCGTGGTTAGCATGAACAACTGCGGAACGAGAGGTCCTTGGTTCAAGTCTACCCTCGGGTGAAAATTTTACTTTATTTGTTTTCGCAAAGTTATGATCTGTCAGTTCGTTCATTGACGTCTCTGTTCACTGTAATAAGTTTAGTGTCTGTGTTTTGCGACCGCACCGCAAAACCGTGCGATTAGTAGACAAAAGTACGTTCCTCTCCAATGGGAACCGAAAACATTTGATCGCAAGGTCATAGGTCAACCGATTCCTCCACAGGAAAACACGTCTGATATATTCTATACGACACTGGTGATGGCATGTGCGTCACATGACAGGAATATGTGGCAGACCCACCTAACTTGTACACTTGGCGAATGGGTAAAAAGATTCTTCTACCTTGCCCGATTTAGGTTTTCTTGTGGATGTGATAATAACTCCCAAAAAAGTGATGAAAACATAAGAGTTTATCACATAAACTGCAACAAATGAATGCAACAGTTTCACAGTCACACAGTTTTCCCTGTGCTCTGTCAAAACGTATGTTTTTTAACGTTTTCCAATTTTTTCCGTGTGTCAAATCCTGCATATGTCCAAGCAAATCTGAACATGTCCTGGAATTTTCGAGAGCGAACTTGATTGTGTGAGTGCCTGAACTTTGATAATTGACACACGTCAATTGCTAGAAAATAAAAAAGTTAAAATTTTTACTCGAGGGAAGACTTGAACCGAGGTCCTCTCGTACCACAGTTTCTTACGCTAACCACGAGGCCACAGCACTCCTGAGATCACATTGTCCTTGTTGTGGCTTATGTTACACATCGACTACTCAATTTGTATATTTTGCTTATTTTTTTCATAGTTCGACAAAACTTCTTGCTATTTTCTCGATTGATCTGTGTTCAGTTTTTCAAGGCCTATCCACTGTGCCAACTTATAACTAAATCTTCGGGGGGTGCGATGGGGAGGTTCCCTTGTGAGAAGAAAGTGTTGACATTCGAAATGGACACTGGCACTGCTTGGTAACATTGCAAAATTAACCTAATCTCACCACACTCAGTCATATTTCTGTAGTGGATTTTGTGCCTTCTTAAACTTTATTGATTGATACGAAATGTATTACCAGTTGCGAATGCAAACAACTATCAACTGTGTGCAGGAATGATGACAATGAAAATTTGTACCAGACTGGAACTCAAATGCGGATTTCCCATTTTATGCGAGCAGTCACCTTAATTGCTTTTGCTATCCACAGAGGACTCACGGTCAGACCCAGACTTCCATATGTCGTCATTCCTGCATCACAACCTGTACTTGAACCCACATTATGTAATTTCTGTACAGGGAAGGACATTTTAAGTGAAAATTGCTACCATTGATTGATTTGTTTTGTGAGAGACTGTGAAGGTTGCAGGAAGCTTTTCCCAACAAGTTTGAAAGCAAAACATATTGAAGTTTTATAACACCTAGACAAATTAAATGCTTACATTGTGCTTTGATAAAAACTTGAATAGGTTAAACAATTTTCATTATAAATAACATTCTTCAGTGGTGAAACACAGTCAGGAGAACAACACACTTTTCATGACATTATTTTACACCTGGGAAGGAGTCGGAGATGCAGTGGTGGGGGTAGGGGTGGGGGAGAAGGGGGGGGGGGAGGATGTCGGGAGAGGGTAAAGTGAAACATGACATGTAAACGGGGTATGATACATAGAAATGTTTGGATGACTCTTTCCCTATCCCCCCCCCCCCCCAACTGTGTGGGGGTTTTACCATACCTTCATCATGAACGTTCATCAAGAATTTTACTTTCAGTATTAATGAACTTTCTCATTGCTAGTGTCTAAGTTCTGATACAGTATTCTGAAATTTTGTATGTGGGCTGGCGTCTGATAAGTACAAGGGTAGATGTGATATCCCCACACCCTGTATGGAGGTGAAACAGCTAAAATAATTCATTATAAGATATTCTACAACATTTGGAGAAGTTCGGTTCCTGGATTTCTAGCAGTCTGGTACCAGATATGTGAAAATTAGTTTTGCCAATATTTTGTTCGATAAAATGAAAAAGGACACTTCTGTCGCTTGGCAGATGCTGATACAAAGTTAATATAAGTAGAGAGATCTGTATTCTAAATAAACTTGTTATTTACTAGAATATATCCATAATAATCTAGATGCAGTGCAATGAGCATTTACAATTTCAGAAGAGTCACCTTTGTGGCAAAAGCGTTATGTCCTCTTTAAAGAGGGCAGCATGAGGGAGTCAACTGAACCTACTTACACCAGATGTCACCTTTATCTCTTGATGTAATGATGATGTGCCGTATGACATTACACACGCAGAAGCACACGGAACACTGACAATATTTCTTTTGTGCCTGCATAATTGTTTCAGATGTAAGTTATGGTGACACCGATTTATAGCATAGCCCGAGGCCCAGATTGTGCGGGAAGGTGGCAGTTGAGCTATGTTGTTAGCAAAATGGTATACAAGGCTTCAGTTAATCTGTATAAGGACACATAACTCAATTGTGACACCAACATAACCAGGCACCAACAAACTTTGGATCAGGTATCAAGAATTATAAATACAGTAAAACAATATAATATTTATTTATTTGTTATGAAAATTAATAGACAGTTTTATTCTATATTAATTTTGTAATTGACATTTGAATTCATGTACACACCTGAGTGAAAACGAATTACAGAATGAATGAATATTAATTTCAAAGGAAATGGGGAAGTAAATAAAACGCAGGTCAGAGCATCCCCAACTTGCGCCATTCCTCCTTCAGCTTCGGCAGCTGCAGGCCTTCCCAGTGGCGCACCGGCATCTTGGCGAAGAACCTGCGGAAGAAGAGGCCGATGACTTCATTTAACATTCCATCGATGACAAAGTGGTTTGTGAGAGATAGTGCACTCTGATAGGGTGCACGTGCGTATCTGCTGGGGCCTTTTTCAGGGTACCATCCAAGCATTTACCTTCACCATGGTGTATACGCAGACAACAAATAAAATTCCTGGATTTTTCCCAGATTTACTAGTTAAAAATACATTTTTTCTCGTGCAAAAATACACTTTTCCCCTGGTACAAAAGCACTTTTACTCGGGTAAAAGTAAATTTTTATTTTTCCCTATTACGTGACATATTTTCTCTTGGAGCTGTAAAACTTATCAAGCCCTTGAATGTTGAAGGTTTTATATGCCAGTACAGAATTTTCCAGTACTTTGGGAAAATAAATCCAGCAAAAAACAACACGTTTTGGAAAGATATTTGATATGCGGCAACATTTACACTGCATATTTTTGTATTACAAAAGTATTAACACACATTCCACCAAACACAGCACGGTAGCTTCAAAGTAGAGTAATCAAGGTTAAGATGCCAATCATATAGCTCACGTCACATGACATCGCCAGCCAATAACGGCAGATATTCGGAGCACAAGATAAGTTATGTAGTCAGCCAATAGCAACGTCACTGTTAAGTAGTGTGAACACACGAATAACAAACATTAATTACATAAATATATATACAAATACACATACGTGTAGCTACAAGGAACCTAAGAGCACAGCTTATATTACACCAGCTGAATATTTAACAAGCAAAACTATAACTTGCACTGCTGTGCACCGAAAATTTCGTGGGTTACCTGGCTGAATGTGTGTTCCATCAAGCACTTATTTTTCCACATAGAATCCAATTATTTGTGAAACTGCTCAAGTACTCCCTCCACATTTTTTGAAGGATAATTGAAAGAACTAATGTAAATATCCTCCCCCCAAAGAACCATGGACCTTGCCGTTGGTGGGGAGGCTTGCGTGCCTCAGCGATACAGATAGCCGTGCCGTATGTGCAACCACAATGGAGGGGTATCTGTTGAGAGGCCAGACAAACATGTGGTTCCTGAAGAAAGGCAGCAGCCTTTTCAGTAGTTGCAGGGGCAACAGTCTGGATGATTGACTGATCTGGCCTTGCAACGCTAACCAAAACGGCCTTGTTGTGCTGGTACTGCGAACGGCTGAAAGCAAGGGGAAACTACAGCCGTAATGTTTCCCGAGGGCATGCAGCTTTACTGTATGGTTAAATGGTGACGGCATCCTCTTGGGTAAAATATTCCGGAGGTAAAATAGTCCCCCATTCGGATCTCCGGGTGGGGACTACTCAGGAGGACGTCGCTAACAGGAGAAAGAAAACTGGCGTTCTACAGATTGGAGCATGGAATGTCAGATCCCTTAATCGGGCAGGTAGGTTAGAAAATTTAAAAAGGGAAATGGATAGGTTAACGTTAGATACAGTGGGAATTGGTGAAGTTCGGTGGCAGGTGGAACAAGACTTTTGGTCAAGCAATTACACGGTTATAAATACAAAATCAAATAGGGGTAATGCAAGAGTCGGTTTAATAGTGAATAAAAAAATGAGGAGTGTGGGTAAGCTACTACAAACAGCATAGTGAACACATTACTGTAGCCAAGATAGACACGAAGCCCACGCCACTACAGTGGTACAAGTTTATAGGCCAACTAGCTCTGCAGATGACGAAGAAATTGAAGAAATGTATGATGAAATAAAAGAAATTATTCAGATAGTGAAGGGAGACGAAAATTTAATTGTCTTGTGTGACTGGAATTCGGTAGTAGGAAAAGGGAGAGAAGGAAACGTAGTAGGTGAATATGGATTGGGGCTAAGAAATGAAAGAGGAAGCCGCCTGATAGAATTTTGTACAGAGCACAATATAATCATAGCTAACACGTGGTTCACGAATCATAAAAGAAGATTGTATACATGGAAGAAACCTGGAGGTACTGATAGGTTTCAGATAGATTATATAATGGTAAGACAGAGATTTAGAAACCAGGTTTTAAATTGCAAGACATTTCCAGGGGCAGATGTGGACTCTGACCACAATCTATTGGTTATGAACTGTAGATTAAAACTGAAGAAACTGCAAAAAGGTGGGAAATGAAGGAGATGGGACCTGGATAAACTGAAAGAACCAGAGGTTGTACAGAGTTTCAGGGAGAGCATAAGGGAACAATTGACAGGAATGGGGGAAAGAAATACAGTAGAAGAAGAATGGGTAGCTTTGAGAGATGAAGTAGTGAAGGCAGCAGAGGATCTAGTAGGTAAAAAGATGAGGGCTAGTAGAAATCCTTGGGTAACAGAAGAAATACTGAATTTAATTGATGAAAGGAGAAAATATAAAAATGCAGTAAATGAAGCAGGCAAAAAGGAATACAAACGACTCAAAAATGAGATCGACAAGAAGCGCAAAATGGGTAAGCAGGGATGGCTAGAGGACAAAAGTAAGGATGTAGAGGATTATCTCACTAGGGGCAAGATAGATACTGCCTACAGGAAAATTAAAGAGACCTTTGGAGAAAATAGAACCACTTGTATGAACATCAAGAGCTCAGATGGAAACCCAGTTCTAAGCAAATAAGGGAAAGCAGAAAGGTGGAAGGAGTATATAGAGGATCTATACAAGGGCAATGTACTTGAGGACAATATCACGGAAATGGAAGAGGATGTAGATGAAGATGAAATGGGAGATACAATACTGCGTGAAGAGTTTGATAGAGCACTGATAGACCTGAGTCGAAACAAGGCCCCGGGAGTAGACAACATTCCATTAGAACTACTGATGGCCTTGGGAGAGCCAGTCCTGACAAAACTCTACCATCTGGTGAGCAAGATGTACGAGACAGGCGAAATACCCTCAGACTTCAAGAAGAATATAATAATTCCAATCCCAAAGAAAGCAGGTGCTGACTGTGAAAATTACCGAACAATCAGTTTAATAAGTAACGGATGCAAAATACTAACATGAATTCCATACAGACGAATGGAAAAACTGGTAGAAGCCAACATTGAGGAAGATCAGTTTGGATTCCGTAGAAATATTGGAATACGTGAGGCAATACTCACCCTACGACTTATCTTAGAAGCTAGATTAAAGAAAGGCAAACCTACGTTTCTAGCATTTGTATACTTAGAGAAAGCTTTTGACAATGTTGACTGCAATACTCTCTTTCATATTCTGAAGGTGGCAGGGGTAAAATACAGGGAGTGAAAGGCTATTTACAATTTGTACAGAAACCTGATGCCAGTTATAAGAGTCAAGGGGCATGAAAGGGAAGCAGTGGTTGGGAAGGGAGTGAGACAGGGTTGCAGCCTCTCCCCAATGTTATTCAATCTGTATATTGAGCAAACAGTAAAGGAACCAAAAGAAAAATTCGGAGTACGTATTAAAATCCATGGAGAAGAAAAAAAACTTTGAGGTTTGCCAATGACATTGTGATTCTGTCAGAGACAGCAAAGGACTTGGAAGAGCAGTTGGACGGAATGGACAGTGTCATGAAAGGAGGGTATAAGATGAACATTAACAAAAGCAAAACGAGGATAGTGGAATGTAGTCGAATTAAGTCGGGTGATGCTGAGGGAATCAGATTAGGAAATGAGACACTTAAAGTAGTAAACGAGTTTTGCTATTTGGGGAGCAAAATAACTGATGATGGTCGAAGTAGAGAGGATATAAAATGTAGACTGGCAATGACAAGGAAAGCGTTTCTGAAGAAGAGAAATTTATTAATATCGAGTATAGATTCAAGTGTCAGGAAGTCGTTTCTGAAAGTATTTGTATGGAGTGTGGCCATGTATGAAAGTGAAACATGGACTATAAATAGTTTGGACAAGAAGAGAATAGAAGCTTTCGAAATGTGGTGCTACAGAAGAATGCTGAAGATTAGTTGGGTAGATCACATAACTAATGAGGAAGTATTAAATAGGATTGTGGAGAAGAGAAGTTTGTGGCACAACTTGACCAGAAGAAGGGCTCGTTTGGTAGGACATGTTCTGAGGCATCAAGGGATCACCAATTTAGTACTGGATGGCAGCGTGGAGGGTAAAAATCGCAGAGGGAGACCAAGAGATGAATACACTAAACAGATTCAGAAGGATGTAGGTTACATTATGTACTGGGAGATGAAGCAGCTTGCACAGGATAGAGTAGCATGGAGAGATGCATCAAAACAGTCTCAGGACTGAAGACCACAACAACAACAATGTAAATATGAAAAACTAACTTTGAATCTTGGTCTTCTTTAGCCTGCATTATCCTTTAGGATATATCAAACACAAATGTACCTGTAAAATTTCAAGTATTTATATAAATCGATGGTCTTTTCAGCCCGAAATTTTTCTAAGTGTTAGGTTTTGAATTAGAGAGTAACGCTCCGTAAGTTAGGAAATTCACTGCACATTCTCACATGCAACATAATTCATCTTACATAAAAGGAAATTTACTCTGAAAGTAAAGCTTCTCAAACCACTGTTCACAATATTTTCGTGCTACCTGTTAGCAATGTAAACAGTTGTGACTTCATAGTCATCAAAATGAGGAAGAAGCATCAAAAGCAGTTTGTTGTTCGCTGTGCTGCAGAGTCTTTGACACATTTCGCTCTCGGCAGGTTCTTGGGTGTGCACTGTGTTTTGTTGTTGTAAGTGGCACATTTTCTTCGCCACTGAAGTTTTTATTTTGGTGGTGTTATTTTATTTATGTCTTATTGCTGCAGTATTATTCTGCAGTAGTAGGCTGGACAAATTCTTTGTTAGAGTATCAGTGCTTACCAGTCAAAATTATAAAAATTTAACTGAAAACTAAAATATGAAAAATTCCCAGAATTCCAAAAATTTCCGCATATTTTTCTAATTTCTCACAGATGAAAAAATTCCTGAAGTTTCCCCAGATTTCCTGGTTGTCTCCGGACATATACAACCTGCCTTATTGATTTACAGACCACAAAAAACCTAAATCCGTAAAAAATTTAAATCAGGCCTTTTGTGAAACCTAGTGGTCAATTCCTGATTACACAGGGGTATCCAGATGTACAAACAACAGGTGGAAGAACTTCGCCACTTTGAAAGTATGTCTGAAAACGATTTCTAATGTGACTTAAAGTGTATAAGGCCTGAACTTTCAATGCAAAAACCATTAAAAAATTGGGGGTTGCTCAATAGCAATAAAGAGCTGAATGTTGAGAGTTATTGGGGGAGACAGGAGAACAAGCAAGTGTTTCAATGAAAAGTGTGGACCGGAAGCTGTAACTGTGACCATAGTGGTGATTACAGGACACTCAGCCAAGTGAAGGGGTGGTGGGTGGACCAAGGAAGCTCTCTGCCGAATTAAAAAAAAAAACGATAAAACACTGAGATGGAATATGCGATGCCATAAAACAAAATTTGGCCTGCAGTGCCTCAGTCTAGACAGAGCAGAAACAGTGTTCAATATGCAGCAGACGTGGCTTACTTCTGCTGGATGTCACGCAGCACCTCTTTCTCTGCGGGAGTCAGCCCATCGCGCAGGATCTGCAGGTTGGACTGCAGCTCTCGCACACTGTTGACACCGACGAGGTGCGTCGCCTGCCCCTCACGCGTCAAGGCGTGGTGCACCGCCAGCCGTGCGAGCTCCACTCCCCTCTCCTGCGTCAGTGAAACAGAACTGGTCAGAATGGTGTATTCGATCCTATATTTAGTGCAGGACCTGATACGTAAGTATTTCTCAAATATACAGCTTGTCTTTTCAGTGTCAGGCATTTCTGTATGATTTTGAGTAGCTAATTGACACTTTTGGTTACAAACTTTTAAGATTTTGCTTTTCATAATAAGTACTGTTAATAACGTGTAGGGCACATATATATAATGTAAATTTCAAAATTTTTCTTAAATTCCTACTTTCATGTAAACAGGGAAAGTGATTATGAATTCAATAAAATATTAAATATGAGCAAGTATTAAAGGCTTTAAAAAGTGAACAACAACAACAATGTATGCGTCAAAAGTTTAGTGCAAATCTTTAAACTTGACAACAGTTCAGCAACTTGTGTATCCCTGACCTACCCCAGTATCCCTATTACAGATAGAGGACCTACAGTTCAACATATGGAATCCAAATTGCATGTCATTTCTGGCAATCTGAAGGCCAATTTAAAGGCAGACTGAAAAATACGTGGTCCAACTGGGATTTGATACTGCAAATTATTAGTTTCTGGACACATGCTTCATCAATAGCCCACTGGGTTCTACTTTCAAAAAGTGTAAAATGTATTACGTTTAATTTGACAAAAGTCACAGACGAGAAAAAATATTTTTATGTTAGTAAACTGAAAATACATAAAATATAATAATTGTAATGATGTTACACAAAAATGTTACATGAATAAAGAAGTTTTCTCTGAAATTATCTGCATGTAATTAAATGAAAAATAGTTACTGTTCGGAAATTATAAATATGTGCCTGACAGAAGCTACAAGTTCTGATCTTGCCTTGTTGGTTGTTGTCTTTATCTGGGCTTGCCTTTTCCCTTTGCCTTTTTTGTGACTTTGGACTGAAATGATGATGACTGACAGCAAATTTTGGTCTGGCACGTTAAAACGGGAAATCAAAATTAGAAAATAGGTCATCAGATTTCGTTGCCTATGCTAAGTATTTCAGTGCAATAAAAATTACCTAGTGGCATTAATTATTCCCAAAGTCATAAATTTATGCATGACGTAATAACCATCTCAGTTGCAATTATTGTGTTAACCTTTTATTCATCATGAGAACAGTAAAGCTGTAACTAATTTATGCATGAAGTCATACTGGTATAAAGGTGAATTTTTTCACTCAGGTTGTAACACAGGGAGTTTGGAAAGCTGCTATGCAGTTACATTTGTAGGAAATCACTTCCACAAGAGGCTATACAAGTCTTAACCTGCTTCACTTTATTGGCAAACACTTTCTGCAGATTTCATTGTGATATGCTTCTCACATATGCCGTCATGTCAGTTTTTAAGAGACAAAGTGTGCATTGGCGATTTTGATCCTCTACAAACTTTGCAGCTCCCCAAAGAAAAAAGTCTGGTGGAGTAAGGTCGGGTCAGCGAGAAGCAATATGTTTTTTGAGATGACATGTTCCTCAAAAAATTTTCCTAGAAGACATACAGTGTTGTTAGCTTGCAGGCAGTAGTGCCATCTTGCAGTCTATTGTCTGCCTTTAGCTGGCCAATGAAATCGTGGATCATTTAACGATAATGTTCTCTGTTCACAGTTTCTTGAAAACTAAAGGCCCACTAATTTTTCAGCTGGATACTGCTACCCTCACTGCAATTTTCTGGTCACGCAATGGCATTTTAAGCACAGTATGAGGCACCTCCATTGACTATGACCGTGTGTCTCATGTGTTAAGATGAGCAATCAGGTGGAACTACGTGTCGTCTGTAAAGAAGCTTACGTCAAGAATATCAATGGTTTTCCTCTCAATAAAAGATGTAAACCAACTGCAGAAATGGATTCACTTTTCACACACTGCATCGATCAATTTGTGCAATGCTCTCACTTTATAGGGGAACACTTTCAATATTTGGCTAACCACTTGTTGAATAGTCGCAAACCAATATCTTTTTCTCGTGCCAACTTGCACAGTTTCTTGAGCTCTGGTGCCCACAGTCAAAAATATCCAACAATGTCTGTTCATTAGTTTAGATGGTCTTCCAGTTCATTTGGCATCCAACAATGAGTTCATCTCACAAAATTTCTCAGTAAGTCAACGAACCACATTATGATGAGATACAGCTGTTCCCAGAAATTTTTCAGCAATTGTTTCCTGCTCTGAATCTGTGTATTCATCACCCAGTTGAAACACATGTTTGACAAGAAAAATATATACCTCAGTTGAAAGCATCATAATTTAAAAACAGACTGAACTCCCAAACACTACACATCACATCCAGTACCTTTCATCAACTGAACCAAACAGTTAAATGTTACACAACAGTAGAACAAATTAAAAAAAATAATCACATATCTATGAACGAACAGTTCTGCCAACTTGTTTTGAACATCCGACATAATCCACATCTGTTGGTCACAGACCAGTGCACAACAACTTTACAATCACACTGTATCTAATAGTGATGGGGCCTTTTGGATTGACCCATTTCGATTTTCTTCACACTTATTGGATGTGAAGTTCAGTGCCCAGACACCAATTTCCTAAAGCAGTACATAACACTGAGGAAAAAGGATTTTGAGGTGTTTTGAACAATGCCACAAATAGAATACTTTGTGGTCCTCCGTAATGCTGAATGTCTTGAAACTGCAAGTTCACATGGTCGATTATTGCCAAGCAAATCTTTTTAATTTTAATTGTATTTTATATTTATTATCAAGTTGCAAAGTTAAAAACAAATATTGAAGCAAAAATTTTTAATAAAAATATTATGCTTCATTTTTAATTACTAAGAACATGGAAATGCAGGTATTCATAATAAGAGGAGAATTCAAAGCTTGAAGAATCACCACTAGATGTCAGGCCCAGCGCAATGAGCTTCCAGCAAATTGTTTAAGTTGTAGGGATGTTATCTGAACAGACGGATCACATTTTTACAGTGGGACTGGATATGAGAAAATTATCTGCTAGGTGGATGATGCGACTCTTAATCCACGATCAGAAACCCATTAGAATGGAAATGTCTGAGCAATGTTTGACCCATCTTAAGGGCAACCAACAAGATTTTTCATGCTGGTTTGTGACCACAGATCAATCACTACTATGATTATGATGATGATGATGATCATGAGATCCTGTACTCCGAGGAGCATAGGGGACGATGCAAAAGACGCGCACCAATGACTAGGCAAGGTCCTAACGGAGGTGGTTTGCAACTGCCTTCCAACAACCAAAGGAAGCAAAGGCAATACGGTCAGGTGGAAATGTCATGATATCAGATATCCGGGATGCAAAAGGGATTCTCTCAAAAGATTATCTTTCCACTGGTCAAACAAGTATGGGACAATACTGTGCTAACCTCCTGGATCAACTACAGCAAAAAACACATGAAGAAAGGTCAATTTAGCAATGAAGAAAATCATTTTTTCATCAAGGCAATGACTGCCCACACACTAATGTCATTGCCACAGCAAAAATATGTTAACTATGGCACGAATTGTTACCACATCCACCTTATTCACCTAATTTCACTCTATCAGACTTCCATCTCTTCCCCAAGATCAAAATTTTCCTCGGTGAATGGACATTCTCTTCAAATGAAGAACTGACAGCCAAAGTTGGTGGGTATTTTGCAGGCCTGGAGGAATTTAATTTTCGAGATGGGATCAAGGCACTGGAACAAGGCCATTAAAGTACACAGAGATTACAATTGGGGGGGGGGGGGGGAGTGGCAGGAGAGGTTCACTGAGGTAAGTTGTTTCTTTCTACTACATGCTGAGAATTTCTCAAATTACCCTGTAAATTTGTACACCTTTGGGAAGTTCAGTATTTTTAAATAAAAAAATTGTGTGTGTCAATAACACTTTAATAAAATATGATGTCTGTATTTACCAAAATCAATTAAAAACATTTTCTATTTGATGTTTAGCATTTTTGGACCAAACTTAAATTTATTACTGATAGCCTACTCACATTTTTGTCAAATTAGTAATTAAAAATAAAAGATGATTTTTTTTCTTAAAAATTATGATTCAATATACAATTATTATTGTTTAAACTCAATAATAATGATAATAATAATAAAAAAGAAAATTGCTTCCAAGATGAATCAAACATTCTACATTGCCATTTGAACACTAGAATACTCCTCATTCAGCCATGAGTGATTCTGTAAACAAAGAGCTTGAAATGTTTTATACTAGATGTGTTACAGCACTCATAAATTTTTAAATATTTTTTTCTTTTTCCAGCGTGTCCGGGAAGTGTGTTGCACTGCCTTAGGAAACTGATGTAAGGGTGCTGACCTTGGAATCAAAATGTCTTTAAGATCCCATTGGAAGATGTCTCGGTCACATTGTATATTACAAATATATTTAACAGACAGGCACTGCTTTCAAATCCCAGAGTGCACACACAATGAACCTTTTACTCAGCAGCTCTTATTTGTACCCTTGCCCTGCAACTTTTCCTCTCGCCTTCACTCCTCTCCCTGCATCTTTCACTCTGATCTTGCTCCTCTTCCCCTCCACCTTTTACTCTGCATCCTGCACGTCTTACCCTGCATCTTCTAAGCTGCACATTTTATTCTACGAGGGTGATCCCAAAATTAAGGCCTCCTATTTTTTTTTTATACGTACATAGACCTGTTTATTTCTACAATGGTTCACATCAGTTTACAGCTTGAACATTTAGCTATTTTTCGACATAATCACCATTTCCGTCAATGCATTTTTGTAGATGCTGTGGCAGTTTTTGTTTGCAGCGTGTCATACCAGCTCACCGCCATGCTGCTCAGAAAGTTATGAACCTCTTCTTTCACCACGTCGTCGTAGCTGAATCACTTTCCAGCCAAATGTTCTTTTAACCTAGTGAACAGGTGATAGTCACTGGGCGCCAAGTCAGGACTATAGGGTGGGTGGGTGATTATGTTCCACTGAAACTGTTGCAGGAGAGCAACGGTTTGCCGAGCTATGTGTGGGCGAGCGTTGTCACGGAGAACGTGTACGCCCTTGCTCAACATTCCTCTTCTCCTGTTCTGAATTGCCCATTTGAGTTTTTTTCAGTGTCTCACTGTACCTGTTGGCGTTAATTGTGGTCTCAGCAATTCAGCTCTGACAATGAGGTGAAAGAAGATGTTCATAACTTTCTGAACGGCAGGGCGGCGAGCTGGTATGACACAGCGTCTACAAAAATGCATAGACAGAAATGGTGATTATGTCGAAAAATAGCTAAACGTTCAAGCTGTAAACTGATGTAAACCATTGTAGAAATAAACAGGTCTACGTACTTATAAAAAAAATAGGAGACCTTACTTTTGGGATTACCCTCTTACACATTTCTTTACTCTGCCCTGCCAGTTTCTTCACACCCACCTTGCAGTAGTCTGCCGCTGCCCGGCACACGTCCTTCAGCTCCTGGGGCGCCGGGTGCCACGGCTGCGGCCCCGAACTGCTCAGGAGACCCATTGCCACACCTGCAGCGCAGATCACGCCCACACCCTTCTCCTGTGGAAGGGACAAGCACAGGGACTGTTCAATCCGTCACACACACACAGCATTCTGTAAATCCTGTCACGACGGAAAGCCCTCAGGCGTGTGGAACGCGTTGAGGTAGACATTAATAGGCAGAAGCAACCGCTGCTGGCTACTTCTCTAAACATATTAACAATAAAGTATTATGACTACTGCTAATCTGATCATACAGAGGACCACAAAGAAAAAACAAAATGTGATCAATGACCATGAGATAACTAACAAAAGAAAAATGTTCTCACTAATTTAGAGCGTACAACAAGGGAAAAAAACTTAAAATAAACAATCAAAATTCATGGGAGAGAACTCCAAAGTGTTTTTAATGAAACTGGGGTCTGACAGGCAAAGGGCTATCCCTAGTTCTTTTACTTATTTTATTTTATTTTACACGTGTAGTTCCATAGGACAAAACTGAGGAGCAAATCTCCAAGGTCATGGAATGTGTCAGTACATGAAATTACAACATAAAAGTAATAACAGATAAAATAAAATGTTTATGGGGAAAAAAAAGCCACAAGTTTAAGTAAACGCAATCAACAACATATCATCGGAATCAGCTTAATTTTTCCAAGGAATTCCTCGGCAAAATAGAAGGAGTGACCCATGAGGAAACTCTTCAGTTTCAATTTGGAAGCACATGGATTGCTGCTAAGATCTTTGTATTCTCGTGTTTGTATTTCTTACTGAAAATGGATGCAGCAGTATACAGCACACCTTTCTGCACAAGAGTCAAGGAAGTGTGATCCAAATAAAGATTGGATTTCTGCCTAGTATTAACTGAGTGAGAGGTGCTAATTTTTGGGAATAAGCTGATATTGTTAACATGAAGCAACACTAAAGAATATATATATTGATAGGCCAATGTCAGAATATCTGGACTAGCGAACACGGGTCGACAAGAGGTTCGTGAACTTACACTACTTACTGCCCGAACTGCCTGTTTCTGAGCCAAAAATATCCTCTGAGAATGGGAAGAGTTAACCCAAAACATAATACCATACAAGATAGTGAATGAAAATAAGCAAAGTAGACTACTTTTTGTGTTGAACTATCACTTACTTCAGATACCGTACGAATAGTAAAAATGGCAACATTAAGTCTTTGAACACTATATGAAACTTCCTGGCAGTGTGTGCCGGACCGAGACTGAAACTCGGGACCCGAGTTCGAGTCTCGGTCCGGCACACAGTTTTAATCTGCCAGGAAGTTTCATATCGTGTTCAAAGACTTAATGCTGCCTTTGGGTCCCGAGTTCGAGTCTCGGTCCTCGGTCCGGCACACAGTTTTAATCTGCCAGGAAGTTTCATATCAGCGCACACTCTGCTGCAGAGTGAAAATCTCATTCTTTGAACACGATGCTGAACTTGGACTTTCCACAACAGTTTACTATCAATCTGAACACCCATAAATCTGAATTGTTCAGTTTCAATAATCGTATGCCCATTCTGTGAAATTAAAAAGTCGGGTTTTGTTGAATTGTGTGTTAGAAACTGTAAAAACTGAGTCTTACTGTGATTTAGCGTTATTTTATTTTTTACAAGCCATGAACTTTGTCATGAACTGCACTATTTGAAACCTAGCCACTGTTGTACACAACATCCTTTACTACCAAGCTGGTGTCATCAGCACACAGAAATATTTTAGAATTACCTGTAATACTAGAGGACACATCGTTCACATAAATGACACATCATTCATATAAATAAGGAACAGGGGTAGCCCCAGCACTGATCTCCAGGGCAGCCCCCACTTGACTCTGCCCCACTCAGACCCAACACCATAGCCATTCTCAACACTGTAAATAATGACCTTTTGCTGTCTGTTGTTAAAGTCTCATCACATGTGTGTTATGGGAAGAATGCTGGAAATGGGAAAAGGAATTTGCCTGGTCCGGGGTTCTGCATAGAGTTCACATTGGAGGTTCAAAAAACAGTGTTAAGTGTCAGCTGCTTCAAATTTGCCAACGACTTGGTGATCTGTCAAGAAGCACATGCACAGCTGTGGAACAGATCTACATGCTGGGGGGAACAAAAAAGGAGGCACCAAAAGCTGCCCACCAAATTTATTTCAAAAAACGAAGTACGTAACTGATGTCAGAACAGTGCTCAATCATTTAACACAGAAAAGGTGGACGGTTTCAGACATGTTGGTGGAGTAATACAGACAAATACTAATACATCAGAAGCCAATGAAGCAGGAGAGTGAAGGTTGCCACAGCTTTTTGCAGGACACCTGTTCTATAAAAGGACAAAAGCAATCTCAATGCTAAACTCAGGCACTACGACAAAGTGATCAAAACTGAATGTCTATACACAAGCGAATACCTCAGAATGGTAGGACAGACTGTAATGAGAGAAGGCAAGGAGTTTGAGCATAACAGACAGGCAGAATAACCTGCAAGGAAAAGGGGAGGGGACAGAGATAGTGGCCAACTGATTGAATCAATAAGGAAATTGTGACTAAAGCTCTATGGACATCTGTTCAGAATGGATGCAACATGACTTACAAACAGATCTAAAGTCTCTGATAAATGGTTTGAATACGTATGGAAGGACCTCGACAGTATTGGGACTGAATCAAAAAGACGTCTCTAACTGCTTACAGTATATATCACTGATACTGATAAGTTGAAGTTCATGACAAATTACCGCAATGGAACATTACATGTAAATTTACTTCTGGAAATTGGTAAACAGAAAGAATTGACATTATCTTTTCAGAAGACCAATATACAAATTCTAGCAGTCCAGAAAAATAAGATTCTTGGGCGAGAATGAAGTTGATACACAACATTATAAAATTTATAATGGAAAACTAATAATAAGAACCTGCAAATGTTTGTAACAGCATTTTATGTACGCAAAAAACTGTAGATAGTATAACAGATTTAAGTCACAAGCAGAAAAAATGTCAATGTTAACAATACAGTGCAAGATTAAAATCTATACCCTTACAAATTGTCATGCACCTATAAATCGAGACAACAGAATGGCTCTAAACAAAGTAAACTAATTTTGGATTTTGTAGAAACTGATATCTCCAACATACCTAAAAGCAATGTTAAAATTCCAGTACACTTGAGAACAAAAGAAATGGTGAGAAACTGATCAATATTTGTAAAATGTCTAAGATAAAACTAATGTCCACACAATTTCCCAAATTTACAGGGAAAGCCAAATCTTGGACACACCTAACTGGAGGAGTGCAGAAAGTTGAAATAAGCAGTTCACATAATATGCAAAAAAACTGGTAATTTCTCAAACTGGGGAACAATCAAGAATGGGGTGCCGCAAGGTTCGGTCTTGGGGCCTTTTCTGTTCTTAATATATATTAATGACTTGCCATTCTATATTCACGAAGATGCAAAGCTGGTAGTTTTTGCCGATGATACAAGAATAGCTATCACACCCAACAGACAAGAATTAACTGGTGAAATTGTAAACGATGTTTTTAAGAAAATCATTGAGTGGTTCTCTGCAAATGGTCTCTCATTAAACTTTGACAAAACACAGTACACACAGTTCCACACAGTAAAAGGAATGACACCATTAATAAATATAGACTTCGATCAGAAATCGGTAGCTAAGGTAGAATATTCAAAATTTCTAGGTGTATGCATTGATGAGGGGTTGAACTGTAAAAAACTCACTGAAGATCTGCTAAAATGTTTGAGTTCAGCTACTTATGCTATAAGGGTCATTGCAAATTTTGGCGATATACATCTCAGTAAATTAGCTTACCACGCCTATTTTCATTCTCTGCTTTCGTATGGCATCATATTCTGGGGTAACTCATCATTGAGTAAAAGAGTGTTCATTGCACAAAAGCGTGTAATCAGAATAATTGCTGGAGCTCATCCAAGGTCATCCTGCAGACACTTATTTAAAGAGCTAAAGATCTTCACTGTAGCCTCACTATATATATTCACTTATGAAATTTGTTATTAACAATCCGAACGAATTCAAAAGTAACAGCAGTGTACATGGCTACAACACTAGGAGAAAGGATGATCTTCACTACTCAAGATTAAATCTAACTTTGGCTCAGAACGGGGTAAATTATGCTGCCACAAAAATCTTTGGTCACTTGCCTAATAGCATCAAAAGTCTGACAGATAGCCATACAGCATTTAAAAGGAAACTAAAAGAATTTCTTAACGGCAACTCCTCCTGCTCATTAGATGAATATATTAAGTGGGCAATTTCTCCAAACTCCACAAAAAAAAGTAAGTGTCATGTAATATTTTGCATAATGTAATATCTTGTATAGACACCTTTTATTAACCTGACATGTTGCACATCATTACAAAGTGTCGTATTCATGATCTATAGAACAAGTACTAATCTAATCTCTAATCTAATCGAAATCTAGAAGAATTTCAATTGGATCACATTAAAAACACTCAAAAGGAACAACAAGGAAATTATGAATGCTGAACTGATTAAAAAAATGAAACATGTGGTCCAGTCCGTTGTCTCTCTAATGTTAAAAGAAGATTTCTCCCATATAAAACATAAAACAAAACCCAGAAAGTGATCAGATACAAATCCAGTAGAGCCAATAGGGTCTTAACCAGAGGTGACTGATCACCATAAGTTTAACAAACTGATTTGAAATATTGTTAAGTTAGGTCTTTAAGGAAATCATAAAAAGGAAAGTGGGCAATGAAAAGCTCCAGGTGACACTGTTTCTTCACAATGTGGCTGTAAACAAATTACTCTGTTGGTTTCTGACCAACCATATGTTTTACAGTGACAAATCACAATTTTACAACAGTAATGTCACATCTCAAACCTGAAATCTTGTGGTGGTTTGTAAAAAGTACAAAGCAATGGTTGTAACGTTACTAACATACAATTTTTTATCAAAATAAGCCAGCAGAATGTCTGTATGATTAAAAATTCACTCATTTCCTGATATTTTTGTTTTGTCATATTTTTCCACGATTTATTAGTGCAACATTCTGAATACATGCCCAAGGTTGCTTAAAATTAATATGGGGAAACTAGCTGAGTCATTAGAGTAGTTGACTTTCCAAGTCTTCACATTTATCAGAGTAAAGTTCTTTGAATAATCTTAACTTTTCTTTTCTGATGGACATTACTTCACATTAATCATTAATCCGTTAGCTGCTGCAGATGTACTTATTATATGCCGAGTTGAGCACTGCACAATTATTCCAACATGTCTACCTATGCGTTTCTACCTGGTTTGGGGCTACGCAAGCATCTTGCCTCTGCGATTTCTTCTCCTCTTACTCAAAGATTTAACACCATCAAGGACAAAAATAGCTTTCCGATTTTTCGGCTCATTCGCAAACTTGAGAGAAGTAGAGAAGTATAGGTGGCTTTTCCTTCAGTAGTTTACAATCTGATCTTAATTACACATTTCAAAAGTTACTATCATTTTCAGATTCTTTGGCTAAGGAGGAACTATCAGACAAACCTATTGTTGAAACATGAAACTGTAGATGGCTTCAGATTATTGCTTTCAGAATCTTTGAAGTTATTACTACTTACTTTGGCACATAATAATTCATCCTCACAGATATCTCCACTATCTAAGCTTAGTGCAACCATTACATCTTGGTATTTCGTTTGTAGGATATATTATGAGAAAAACTCTTTAAGCATAGTGAGGCACGGGTGGCTCCACTTGCTACATAAATTATGTACATGACTAATTTCTTATTAAAGGTGATATTCATAAAAATTTACTGTTCTATCAGTAATTTCATGGCTACTAACATCAAAGAAACATTTAATTTGTCCAAAAACAATTTACTTAAAAGATTATTCAGATTTTTTGATCCCTACACAACATGTGGAGTTCATATTTTCAATGAGCAAATAGATAGCTTTCAAAATGTTACGCTTCATGTGAAAGACCTCATGCTCCCTTCTCAGTAAACAGTTTACTTTTTTCATAAACATCATATTTGAAAAATTATTCTGAACTAAAATTTCATCATCTTAAATGTTTGAGTCTTAACTGCTGGTTATTTCGAAGTCCTTATTTTTCTGAATCAAAAAATGCCCACTTCAACTCAGGAAACTTGTTAGTTTGGCTACTATAAAAAATTCCATATTTTAGCCAATGTTGATGGGATTTGTGAATGCTCATTAAAGTAGAACCTGGTTTCACAACACAGTTCCTATACTTTTATTAATTTTCTCGATATCCAACCTACAGTTAAACAAAATTGCTACTTTGCTCATTATGATTTCGTAACCACTAATTTTCCTCTTTTTCTGGCATGGCCAAAAAACAATAACAAATTTTATTTATATGCTCTACTTTAAGCAGGTGTGCTGGACTGTGATCCCGTCAAACTGTGGATATCATTCATTCTGGTAACATTACATCACCACTTGTGTCGCTAACAGTCAGTCGGAGGGCAGTTATTATTCTGTGAACATCATGTACTGTCTGTCCATACTTTATATTGATAAATTTCAGCCCATTGGTACTGTAAACTGAACAACATTTTTATCAGTGACTACGTAAACAAACCTCACTTCTTGTTCTGTTTCCATCAGAATTGGGATAGAAAAGTGGTACTAAAAATACGAGGGCGGTTCAGAAAGTAACCTCCGATTGGTCACAGTGCGGGTTGTGGGGGGAGTAGCGACGCCATCTGTGCGTTCACGCACTCAACAGGTCAGTCGGCATCAAGCCGTGGTCGAGTGAACGTCGTACCTGCGCTAGTTTAGTTTTTGTGGCAGTTTGAAATGTGTGCTGCAATAGAAAACCCCGCCAAATGTGAAGTGCGTGCTGTCATAAGGTTTTTTACAGCCAAAGGATATTCTGCAGCAGCTATTCACCGTGAGCTTTGTGCCGTGTACGGACCGAGAGTTACGAGTGAAGGAGTTGTCCGTGAATGGGTACGTTTATTTAAAAGTGGACGAGAAAACGTTCGTGATGAAGAGAGGAGTGGTAGACCATCATTGGTGACTGACGAACTCGTTCAGACAGTTGATGCAAAAGTTCGTGAAAATCGACGTTTCTCAATGTCGGAGTTGTCTACCGGTTTTCCACAGATTTCTAAGACTCTCTTGTACGAGATAGTGACAGCAAGATTGGGTTACCGTAAGTTCTGTGCACGATGGGTGCCCAAAATTCTTACCGACCACCACAAAACTCAAAGAATGACCTCTGCATTAGACTTTCTGTCACGTTATGAGGACGAAGGAGAACCATTGTTAAACAGAATCGTGACCGGTGACGAAACCTGGATTAAGTACGTGAACCCTGAGACAAAAGAACAATCAAAGATGTGGGCACATTCAAAAATTTACGACGGGCTATACAGAACAAACGCCGTGGTATGCTGACTTCCGGTATCGTTTTTTTGCACGATAACGCCCGTCCTCACTCTGCTCGCAGAACAACGGCCCTTCTCGAGTCCTTCAAGTGGGACATTATCAACCGTCCACCTTACAGCCCAGACCTGGCGCCAAGTGATTATCGCCTCTTCATGCATTTGAAGAAATGGCTCGGGTCACAGCGGTTTGATGACGACGAAGAGCTCAAAGATGGGGTCACAGGCTGGCTCCAGGCACAAGCGGGTGATTTTTATGCAGAAGGAATTTCAAAGCTTGTGAAGAGTTACGATAAGTGCCTCAATCGCTATGGAGACTATGCAGAAAAATAGTGCAAAGATGTAGTTGTAAGATGTATATATTAAAATATTTTTATTTAACTTGGTGTATTTTTTTAAATCAACCGGAGGTTACTTTCTGAACGGCCCTCGTATGTTGCCATTGTCAAATCTTTTGCAGTGTAATGTATGTGCTGAACTGTGGTGAATAATTATACCATATAAATTATCATATACCAGCTTATCATCATATTATCATATATGTCAATAAATGTGGAAAGGTGTCGAGCTAAATACTGCAGTGCTGCATCCATCATTTCAAACTTTTCATTACACATAAAACAGTAAGATGCCAGACACTGGAAAGCAGCAGAAAAATCACTGAGGCCAAATCAGAACAGTCACACCACACCCGTGATGCCAGTCCTTGTCAACAGTAACAGCTAAAGTGAAGCTGAATGCAGCAAAATGAGATCACTGGAGACAAAGTATCCCAACACAATTTAATGTGAAAAGCTACTGAGTTAATGGGAGGAAGGTTCACTGCAGGCTATAACTTGTCTAAGTATTCAGATACCTGAGTGGTGACATGTCTACACTAGTCACTAGAGCTCAGAGGCCGGCACAGAGGCCCCAGTTAACTTGTCAACAGCGCTGAAGGGAAAATCGTGAGGCTGCACTTGAACCTGTACACAGCTTGTGGGGATCAGTGGAGTACGACAATTTAACTCGGCAGCAGCAGTCTTAAAAGGTACAGTTAAACCAAAACTGACAGACGTACACACCTTGAAGAACGGAAGGTGCCGCTGCAGCGTGTCGTCTATGAGCGTGTCTCTCGTGAACGACAGTATCGTGTGCACTTTCACACTCGTGCTCTTCTCGATGATCTCGCGGAGTGGCTCCAGATGGTACCCCGTGATACCGATGAACCTCGCCTTGCCCGCTGCCACAATCTCCTGCAGTGCCGGAAGTGTCTCCCGGATAAGGATGTCGGGATTTATAGCAAAATCCACATCGTGCACCTGGAAATATCAGAGGGGAAAAATTCTTCAGCTGCTCACTGAGGTCAACGATAATGTAACATTTCGACACTCTGCAGAGAAATGCAACAACATCGACACCGAAACTTCCTGGCAGACTAAAACTTTGTGGCCGACTGGGACTCAAACCTGGCACCTTTGTCTTCTGCAGGCAAGTGCTCTACTGACTGACAGCCGAATGAGTGCGAGTCATGACCCACCCTTGAAGCTTTATGAAATATTTTTGCATCTGTTATATGTTTAGTGAAGGAATTGTTTATATACACCATCAGCTGTAGCATAAATTTTATTGGAACGTGTTACTACCTCTGATGTATGTGGACACACTTCTGGCACTGGACAAAAAGTTGCTTTAACATCTTGGGTTCTGATGTATTAATATTTTCTTAAATAGAAAGACATATCTATTTGTATCGTAAGTCACTAACACAATTTTGATAACTGGACACCCATATACTATCACTGAAAATGTGGCAATATACTTCCTGCAAGTCCCGTCCAAGTCACTCTTATGTGAACATCACAACTGTTGTCAAAATTTTGGAACTGTGTTGGCAAAAAACACATTCCATTTGCCTGTAGGCTACTGAGTTGCAGACTTATTGTGCAAATTGTGCAACTTCACCTACAGTGAGCTCAATAACCACTGACAGTGTAAAAACTACACAGTCCAATGAAGTATACACAACAGCTGATTGTGTATTTAATGTCTCTTTCATTACTCACACCAAATACTGGCTTCGTCCCTGGATGTAAAGATGTTGTGGCATTTGCTGTAATAAATGAGCAGAGAGAAAGAGAACAGAACACTGATAATATTTATTTAATTTATCCATTTAACTGTTTGTTGAGTTCTGTGGCTTTGGATTATATTACTTAAATTAAATTTTTAAGGCAGCAATGTCTAATGTACACATCCGACTAATTTTAGATGTACTATCAGAACCTGTAAGCAAAGTGTACCTAAGTGATTTAGATGCTGAAACACAGCATTGGTGAGTATAAGCAAAAGAAATAAAATAGTTGTGAGCTTATACAGCTTTTGTCAGTATTTGTTATGCACAGTATCTGCATAAAGCATAAAAAAAATCTCATTCTGTGAACATTTCATGAAACTGACAGAGAAATTGAGCACAAGTTTGGCCTTTGTATAACACAGTCTTTAAGATTGCTGTAAATCCACTGATGCTGGGTGCCACCTGTTTTTGACCAGTACAGTGCATGATATTGGCACGAAGGACCACATGAAGGCAGTTCCTCCATCTTTCCACCTGTTTTATACTGGTACACTTAGCACAGACTGTTTACTTTCTCTGTGAGTTTTATGAAATGTTACTGACACAAGATAGTGTGTTTTACCCTTTATAGAAAGTTTGTGTGTAATGATGCTGTTGCAAGTCATACAAACTCCCATGTACTTCATTTATTTATTTATTATAAAACCATTTTTATGTCCATCATGTATTCTCGTAATATTTTTTTATATACATAACTTTATTACATCTTACAGCACATTATTGGCCAGCTATTTGCAAATGGATGTAGTAAGTTAATACAGGGTGAAAAGGCAAAAGTGCTTTTTATCTAATATCATTGCACTTTGCTAATTACAACTGCTGTTATGTTGGTTTTAGCAGTGTTGGTGAAATGCTTGTCATACATTTTAAGAACTATATAGTGCTACACACACACACACACACACACACACACACACACACACACACACACACACACACGTAAAAAGACTACATATATGATCTTGAGCACCCCACAATCCATAAAGGAACTCACTGTGTAGCAAGTCATATAACTTAACTGCCATGGACAAATGGCTTCTAACTCCTTGATTAAGCTTTTGACTTAATTCCTTTTACTCTAATGTGGAGCATGGGGCACATATTAGAGCTCTCCATCTGACTCTGTTCATTGCTATCTTCTTGATGTTACTCCAGGACTGGCCTACGGCTGCCATCTCAGTTTCAACAGTCCTGTGCCAGGTGGACCTCGGTCTGCCTCTCCTCCTTGCTCCTTGTGGGTTCCACTCTAAAGCCTGCTTTGGAATATGTTGTGGGCCTCTTCTCGGGGTGTGTGCAATCCATCTCCATTTCCTTTCTTTTACGGTTATCTCGGCTTTCCGTTGTTGGGTGCATTGCCATAGTTCTCGGTTTGACATAACATTTGACCAGCATACTCCCAGTATAGTCCTCAAACATTTATTGATGAAGGTTTGTACTCTTGTTTTAATTCGTGCTTTCACCTCCCATGCCTCACACCCGTAAAAGAGAACAGATTTTACATTCGAGTCAAAGAATTTAAGTTTACCTTCAACAATATTTCACGCGATGCCCAAATTGGTCACAGCTGGGCAAAGGCCCATTTTGCCTTTCTGATGCTACTTTCGATGTCTTCTGTCGCCCCTCCATTTTTAGAAACAATACTTCCCAGATGATTAATATGTCCTTCGAAGTCCACAGATGAAAACACATTCATTATAGAGATGTGAAAACAGGCAACACTCATATGAACAGGAGAGAGGGCTACAGTCATCTAGCCACAGCAGGAGGCGAGTGAGAAAATTTTGAGAGCACCACCAGTGAAGTGTTTTCACTGTGCATTGCGAAAATGGAACAGTGGAATTCAGAGCAATGTTATGGCATCAAGTTTTGCGTTAAATTAGGGGCATTTGAAAAGTTGAAACAGGCCTACGGGGAACATTCATCTTCATGAGCATAAGTTTTTCTTTGCACACATCATTTTTAAAAATCTGAGAACACATTGATGATGAACCTCACTCAGCCATTTGTTGATGGCTTAAAGCCAAACACTGCAGCTGTGGGATTTACGATAAGCATATATAGTCAATGATGAAAATTTTTTTGTCCAAAGAAACTGATACTAGGGGTTCTCTAATGCAGGATGTGGACCATGGCTCGCCCTGCCATGCAGGATATGTTTCCATGCCCCTAGTAATAGTGTTCAGAAACCACCATTTCATTTCAGTGCATTTATTTTACACTATAAGTAGTGACATCAATACTTTACATAAGTTATAAATCTTAAGTAGACATTTTTTACAAATATAAAGAAATTTGGCATTTCCCCTGTTCCAGTGTAAAATGTCAAACAGAAGGGCAGCAGATTACTGATATTTGTCAAATTACCTGCTTAACCTGCAGGACAGGACGGATAGAATAAATTGTGGAAAGGGGCCAAAATAAGGGGCTGTCAGTTATACTCGAACATACACCTTTGTTGTTTGATCAAACATTACAAGAGCCCAAACAAATTTTTTGAACACACAGCTTTTATCTTTGGGACTTAATTACTGTCTGAAAGCCACTTTGATTTAAAAATGGCTGAATGTCAATAACAAAAGCATAATCAGAAATTTAAAAGGGCAAGCCTTATCTTAAAACAGTTCTTCAGTTAGGATGAAGTAAACAAGTTAAATTCAAATTGGCTGAAGGCCGAAGACTTAAAAATTCAAAATAATTTTTTTTTTAATGCCAAAGGGCTTACGTGAAACAGTACTTTAAACTAGGCTGAAGGCCTTAAGAGTAAAACAACTCCAATTTAAAACACAACACTGGCTAGAAGCCATACAAGTACCAACAACAAGAACAAATTTTAAAAAAATAAGGCAGTACACACAAGGGCACCCATATGTTCGAGGGTCGGCCTGTAATTCAAACGCTAATGCTCACTTAGGTGAGACAGGCAGTCGGGCCAACCATTCACGATCCGATGACCAATCATTCACGATCCGATGACCGTGACCAATCACACACGACCAATCACACGTGGAGCTGTCAAACTGCACTCCATGCTGAACAGCAACAACACGATGATGAAACTACACTGCCTGAAATTTACGTCAACACCCGAGGCAGGTAACCGGAATGTTAACGGTGACAAGGCAGAAGAGTCCGCTGCTGCACCTCAATTCAAATAACCAAATACAGTGAAACTCCACTGGAGGGTGGCTAGAATTTTCCAACTTGAAAACCACGTTGTTGCTCGTGGGAATATCCCAACAGCCGACAACAAACTCCAAATGACACAACGTGAACAGTCTCGACTTGCTGGTAGATTAAATCAAAACTGAACTTTGGTATCCAGGGTCTGTGAGCTGCGGACCTCACAGCACAGGGAACAGCGCCACACTGTCAGACACCATGTAGAGACCGCCAGTGGGCCCCAGCCAAACTAAGCCCTGCCGAGAATTTCTCAATGCTCCACATCAGCCGACCGTCTCCTCAGAGCCAGTACACCGACCACATTTACAATAACTTGTTAGTCAAAATCACACAAGCTACACACAGTTTCACGAACACTTGCACGAAGAACTAGACAATGCTAACGGCAGTGACTGTACAGTAACACGTCACGAGTCAGCACACACGGCCAACCCGTAAGCCAAATCCAAGTCATCCGGCAAGACGACCGACCGATGACCGACCGAAGTCGTCCCCACTCCAATCGCGTGTGTCGGCAACCGTCGGGCGAGTCGTGGCGGCCCGGACCTCACTGCTGCAAAGCCCCCACTGAACTTGTCCCGTGTGCCAACTGAAACACTGCCAGGTCCGAACTAACTGCTGGCACATTCCAGCTGGCTTATCGACACATAACGACCAGGAAGTAATAGCAGTCCAGGAAAGATAGTACTCCAGGGCTTATATCGATAAGTGCTGCTGCTGCCGCTCACGGCCAGGCAAGGCAGCAACTCGGTGACACCAGTAATAGAAATTAACATAACGAGGTGGCAGAATGGTCAAAAACAAAGTGCTAAGTAATAGATGACACGAACACGACCCGTGCATGGCTCAATTTTAACTCATTAGTTATTTAATTTTGAAACTGGATAGTGAAATTTTTTTCTCCTGGATGAGTTTTTGGTATAACCCTAAATTGATCATTTGTAGTCCATGTAAGAACTGATGTGACATCATATGAAAAGAACTCTATTCTGGTAACATTTTTATCTTGCCACATCACATTTTCCAGTACTTCTGCACAATAAATCTTGAAATAAATGATACACTTTTGAGAGATGTTAAATGCAATGCACCAATTAAAATACTTACTTCTGTAGAACACAAGTATTAAATATGAAAAACCACTGCATACAGCAATGTAGTTTTACATTCAAATTTTTAGTATGACATGCTTTGAAAGTTTCAGGAAATGAGATGTCGGCAGATAAAGCTGTTACCTCTATTCTGACTTGAAAGGTGGCTTCATTAATTTGGGAACAGATATTTTTAGTGATGAATGCACGATACAAATCCCTTAATAATTTAGTGCAAAATGAACTTTAACGTTACAAGGAAATGTGGACACTGTCAATGCCTGCTGCTGTGCATAACGAAATTTGTCCTTTGTGTTTGAATGCAGATTTTGAGCAGCTGTTTTCACACTGTTGTAAAGTGTTGACAAAGTGACTGAATAGCGTCTCAGTGAGCTTTAGGTTATTAGAGTTCTTCCTTTTCAAAAACTTTCAACTGTGTGTGGTTGCAAAGTTATTTCTCCTTTAATAGTAGAATTAACAGGTGTAATGTGAATGTTTCTTTTTTACCAATAATGTGATAAATGTGACGTCAGTAAACATAATGTAACTGTTAGCTATATTTTCAGTTTTGGCGTACCACTGAAAATCAGTGACATAAAGAACACACAGTAGAACTTAAAAAAAAGGAAGCCATTAGAAAATAAAACAAATTGGTAAAAATATAACACTGAAATTGCCCATAAATTATGATCTTTTCCAGTCCCTACAGACAGGTATTCTGACACATCCCAAGCATCTAACTGCTTCATCACTATTCCTAGTTGTAATATTGGAGGAAACCAGTCACACGTCACCTGTATGACGTCCACGTAGTCCAGCTGCAGCAGCTCGAGGCTCTTCGCAAAGCTCTCCCTCGTCCTCTTTGCAGAGAAGTCGAACATAGTGCGGGGTTCCCACTGCGCGTACCGCGAGACCTTGGTGGCGACATAGTACGCCTGCCGCGGGATGCCCTTCAAGGCCTGCAGAACAGGTAACGGTGGAAAAATGTCAGGATTACTGTAAACACTGGTTGACAATTCTTTTACCTGAAGCTGGATATTTGCTGCAATGTTCAAATAACTGAAGGGAATACAGCAGGGTGACGTGTTTGGCAGCTGCTGATATTTTGACAAGTGAGCTTCTCCTCATTTTCTAGGTACAAATGTTTTGAGACTGCTGTGCGAAGAAATTTAACAAAAACTAATTTCCACATTGCACTCTTACTCTTCTACTGCAGAGTTTATATAACTTCCGCATACAAAAACACATTTCCTGCCTGTAGAGGTAAACAATGTTAAGCCTGAGTTGCTTGGTGAAGTTGGTTAAACTTTGTAGTAGACAAGTGACACTGCAATATGCACTTCCTTTGTTGTCAAATTTCCTCTCACAGCACTCTCATTTCAACTTTCGAAGTGTGACGGTTGTCGAAGACATCACCCAGCTGCATTCCCCTAAGTAGTTTGAACATTTTTTATGCCGGGAAAATCTAGAGTTTCACATTTTCTGTGATGATTGTACATGACAAATTAGAATGGTGCACATGACACAGATTAATGGTCCAGAAATATAGGGTGCAAAAAAAAAAAAAAAAAAAAAAAAAAAAGAAGTATGGCTAAACCTGTAGGAAATATTCCTCACACATAGAAGAATACAATGTGTTATGTTGACATGTGTCAGGAAATTCTTTATCTCCGTGTTGAAGCTCATTTTCTATTCATCTTTATAATCACATTCAACATGGGAAACACAATGTATCAGCATTCAATGAACGTTTTCTTACACCAGATGTTCAAAATACTGTCTTAGGGAGCAACGAATGCTTAAGTCTACTACTCACGAATGGGGAGGGTACAGAAGGATGACAACACTTCAACTGCAGGAGGACTTTACACTTTTGACGACAATCCTATTGTAAGTGTAAGACAGTTAGTTGCGACAAGTAATTCTACCAGTTATGCTGTACGGGTGTGAAACTTGGTCTCTCGCTGTGCAAAATGAAAAGCCGTTTCGAGTATTTGAAAACAAAATTTTGAGGAAAATTTTCAGAGCAAAAAGGGATGACATTAGCAGAGAGTGGCGAAAACTGCATAACGAAGAGGTTCACGAACTCTATTCCAGCCCTGACATAATCAGTATTATTAAATCACACAGGCTGCGATGGGCACGTCATGCAGCTCAAATTGATGAGGGCAGGGCAGCACGCAGAATACTAGTAGGGCACTTAAAGGGAAAACGTCCTGTGGGGAGACCGAGGCGTAGATGGGAGGACAATGTGAAGGCTGATTTGAGGAGCCTAGGTACTGAAGGTGAATGGAAGGAAACAGCCCAAGGCAGGGACAGAGGGCGAAAATATGTTGCTGCGGTAATGGACTCTCGAGTCCGGTATGAACAGTGAGAAAGAAAGAAAGAAAAAAGTAATGTCAACCACGTGAGTGCTACATGAGACCTTGCTACATCTGTGCCATGTACATTGATGGCAGGCACTATCACTAGCCATTTTTTCTGCACGAGTATGCTTCCGTGAATGGTTCATTCGACAATGTGTCAACCCTCACTTTAGTGCAAATATGCTGTTCACGGATGAGTTTTTGTTTCGACATGATCTGACTGCAAACTTTCACAATCAAATTTTCACTCTTTTCATGGGTGTTTGCCACAATTAATGAGTTGAAGAGTTGTAAAAACTGAACTCTAACATGAAAATAAAGGTCTCCCAAACCCATGTTCCTCTATGTTTGAGAAATGTCCCTGACAGTTTGCTCACATCTTTTTGCTACACATTCTGGCTGTATCCAAATCCCAGTCCAGCACACAGTCTTTCCTTCTCACATACACCACCACCAACAGTATGGGCTGTCGAGAATCGTCATGAAATTGTGCAATTGTGTCATTAACAAAGGTTTTCGGTCAATGTTTCGGCTGGCACTGTTGATGACAGTTTGTTAGGGCCTCATGTTGTTCTGCCTCAAAGAAACTTTCTTAGAGTTATCTATCTACATCTACATCTACATGATTACTCTGCAATTCACATTTAAGTGCTTGGCAGAGGGTTCATTGAACCACAATCATACTATATCTCTACCATTCCACTCCCAAACAGCACACGGGAAAAACGAACACCTAAACCTTTCTGTTCGAGCTCTGATTTATCTTATTTTATTTTGATGATCATTCCTACCTATGTAGGTTGGGCTCAACAAAATATTTTCGCATTTGGAAGAGAAAGTTGGTGACTGAACCTTCGTAAATAGATCTCGCCGCGACGAAAAACGTCTTTGCTTTAATGACTTCCATCCCAACTCGCGTATCATATCTGCCACACTCTCTCCCCTATTATGTGACAATACAAAACGAGCTGCCCTTTTTTGCACCCTTTCAATGGCCTCCGTCAATCCCACCTGGTAAGGATCCCACACCGTGCAGCAATATTCTAACAGAGGACGAACGAGTGTAGTGTAAGCTGTCTCTTTAGTGGACTTGTTGCATCTTCTAAGTGTCCTGCCAATGAAACGCAACCTTTGGCTCGCCTTCCCCACAATATTATCTATGTGGTCTTTCCAACTGAAGTTGTTCGTAATTTTAACACCCAGGTACTTAGTTGAATTTACAGCCTTGAGAATTGTACTATTTATCGAGTAATCGAATTCCAACGGATTTCTTTTGGAACTCATGTGGATCACCTCACACTTTTCGTTATTTAGCGTCAACTGCCACTTTCCACACCATACAGCAATCTTTTCTAAATCGCTTTGCAACTGATACTGGTCTTCGGATGACCTTACTAGACGGTAAATTACAGCATCATCTGTGAACAACCTAAGGGAACTGCTCAGATTGTCACCCAGGTCATTTATATAGATCAGGAACAGCAGAGGTCCCAGGACGCTTCCCTGGGGAACACCTGATATCACTTCAGCTTTACTCGATGATTTGCCGTCTATTACTACGAACTGCGACCTTTCTGACAGGAAATCATGAATCCAGTCGCACAACTGAGACGATACCCCATAGGCCCGCAGCTTGATTAGAAATCGCTTGCGAGGAACGGTGTCAAAAGCTTTCCGGAAATCCAGAAATACGGAATAAACTTGAGATCCCCTGTCGATAGCGGCCATTACTTCGTGCGAATGAAGAGGTAGCTGCGTTGCACAACAACGATGTTTTCTGAAACCGTGCTGATTACGTATCAATAGATCGTTCCCTTCGAGGTGATTCATAATGTTTGAATACAGTATATGCTCCAAAACCCTACTGCAAACTGCCGTCAATGATATAGGTCTGTAGTTCGATGGATTACTCATACTACCCTTCTAAAACACTGGTGCGACCTGCGCAATTTTCCAATCTGTAGGTACAGATCTATTGGTGAGCGAGCGGTTGTATACGATTGCTAAGTAGGGAGCTATTGTATCAGCGTAATCTGAAAGGGACCTAATCAGTATACAATCTGGACCTGAAGACTTGCCAGTATCAAGCGATTTGAGTTGCTTCGCAACCCCTAAGGTATCTACTTCTAAGAAACTCATGCTAGCAGCTGTTCGTGTTTCAAATTCTGGAATATTCCATTTGTCTTCCCTGGTGAAGGAATTTCGGAAAACTGCGTTCAATAACTCCGCTTTAGCGGCACAGTCGTCGGTAACAGTACCATCAGCACTATGCAACGAAGGTATTGACTGCGTCTTGCCGCTTGTGTACTTTACATACGACCAGAATTTCTTCGGATTTTCTACCAAATTTCGAGACAATGTTTCGTTGTGGAACCTATTAAAGGTATCTCGCATTGAAGTCCGTGCCAAATTTCGTGCGTCTGTAAATTTTAGCCAATCTTTGGGATTTTGCGTTCTTCTGAACTTTGCATGCTTTTTCCGTTGCCTCTGCAACAGCGTTCGGACCTGTTTTGTGTACCATGGGGGATCAGTTCCATCTCTTACCAATTTATGAGGTATGAATATCTCAATTGCTGTTGCTACTATATCTTTGAATTTGAGCCACATCTCTTCTACATTTGCATAGTCAGTTCGGAAGGAATGGAGATTGTCGCTTAGGAAGGCTTCTAGTGACACTTTATCTGCTTTTTTAAATAAAATTATTTTGTGTTTGTTTCTGGTGGATTTGGAAGAAACGGTATTGAGCCTAGGTACAACGACATTGTGATCACTAATCCCTGTATCAGTCATGATGCTCTCTATTAGCTCTGGATTGTTTGTGGCTAAGAGGTCGTGTGTTTTCGCAACCATTTACAATTCACGTGGGTTCGTGGACTAACTGCCCGAAATAATTTTCGGAGAAAGCATTTAGGACAATCTCTGAAGATGTTTTCTGCCTACCACCAGTTTTGAACAAGTATTTTTGCCAACATATCGAGGGAAGGTTGAAGTCCCCACCAACTATAACCGTATGAGTGGGGTATTTATTTGTTACGAGACTCAAATTTTCTCTGAACTGTTCAGCAACTATATCATCGGAGTCTGGGGGTCGGTAGAAGAAGCCGATTATTAACTTAGTTTGGCACCCATACCAATTCGCACGGAGAATCTACTTTGACTTCACTACAAGATAAACCAGTACTGACAGACACAAACACTCCACCACCAATTCTGCCTAATCTGTCTTTCCTGAACACCGTCTGAGACTTCGTAAACATTCCTGCAGAACTGATTTCAGGCTTTAGCCAGCTTTCTGCACCTATAACGATTTCAGCTTCTGTGCTTTCTATTAGCGCTTGAAGCTCAGGGACTTTCCCAGCACAACTACAACAATTTACAACTACAATTCCAAATGTTCCTTGATCCAAGCACGTCGTGTATTTGCCATGCACCCTTTGAGATTGCAGCCCACCCCGTACTTTCCCGCCTTCTAACCTAAAACACTGCCCAGTCCACGCCACACAGCCTCCACTACCCGTGTAGCCGCCAGCTGAGTGTAGTGAACTCCTGACCTATTCAGCGGAACCCGAAACCCCACCACCCTATGGCGCAAGTCAAGGAATCTGCAGCCTACGTGGTCGCAAAACCGTCTGAGCCTCTGATTCAGACCCTCCACCCGACTCTGCACCAAAGGTCCGCAGTCGGTTCTGTCAACGATGCTGCAGATGTTGAGCTCTGCCTTCATCTTGTAAGCAAGACCAGCAGCCTTCATCAAATCAGATAGTCACTGGAATCCAGAGAGAATTTCCTCAGATCCAAAGCGACACACGTCATTAGTGCCGACATGTGCCACCACCTGCAGCTGGCTGCACCCTGTGCTCTTCATGGCATCCGGAAGGACCCTTTCCACATCAGGAATGACTCCAAGTCCTGTCTGAAAAAAGCTGCATAAATACTCCCAGAGCTTGGTAACATTTCAAAGTGGTGCAAAGATTGAAAACTTGCTTTAAACGTTCAGAAATATCAGATTGTACACAAAAAAAAAGGTCTCCTGTGACTATGTATTATCAGCGAGTCACGGTCAGAATTCGGTGTAACACTTTGTACAGATATCAAATTGAATGATCATATATGTTCAGCCATAGGTAAAGCAGGCTATGCTAACTATCGTCTCGGCAAATGAGAGCGTATTTTGTCAGTGAACCATCGCCAGCAAAGTCGGCTGTACAACTGGGGCGAGTGCTAGGACGTCTCTCTAGACTAGACCTGCCGTGTGGTGGCGCTCGGTCTGCAATCACTGATAGTGGCGACACGCGGGTCTGACGTATACTAACGGACCGCGGCCGATTTAAAGGCTACCACCTAGCAAGTGTGGTGTCTGGCGGTGACACCACAGGAAAAGCACAAAAAATTTCCTTGAACTGAAACAAGCACGAATATGTACCTACTACGCTAACTAAAATTAAAAATTGGCCATTGCGAATAGAAATCATGTACTGAGGGTTTTGTACAAACTTAATTAAGTACATACACAGACAGACAGTTCACCCATTCCAGGAATCAACGATCTTAACGATTTTTGCCTGTTATCAACATTGATTTTGTTTGTTTGTTTGTTTGTTTTGTTTTGTTTTGCTTTGCTTTGGGGTGCAAAAAACAACTGAGGTCATACGCGTCCAAGTCAAAACTATAGAACACGAAGACAGAGAGGAGTTAAAAAACGACTATACGTCAGTCCCATATGACATAACAGAAGACAGCTAAAAACAGGCATGTGGAAAAAGGGCTAAAAAAGACACCATACAGAAACAGAGGTCCAAAACCAAAAATTAAATGGCCTTCGCCATATTGCTTTGGCGGATAAAAAGTAAAATGCGGTCGACAGCCCGTGCGTCATTTGCTAAAACGGCCGATAACTCAGACGGCAAACCCAAGCATTCCGTCAGGAAGTGGTGGAAGTTAAAACTTGGGCACAATGTGTGCAAAGTGGCGAGGCAGCGCCACTTAACAAATGACGATGGCTAACAAGGCAGTGCCCAATACGCAGCCTAGCTGAAATTACCTCTTCCCAGCGGCAGGGCCGAGAGGAGGTCGTCTGAGCCGCTGGGAGAGGCTTAATAAGCCAGACCTTATTCCTGTGAAGGGAGGACCATTGGCGATGCCACAGGGACACCACCTCCTGACAAACGTCAACACAGAGATCATCGGAGGGAATACAGATACTCGCAGGCTAAGGTACGAGGACCGCAGCCTCGGCAGCAGTGTCAGTAGCCTCATTTCCTGGCAAACCGACATGACGAGTAACTTGGCTTCACCAAAAGTGAGCAAGTGACAGTTTTCCTAGACCAGCTGCACTAAGGGATGGGCAGTGTACATAGACTTTGAAGGCAGCTGAGTGAGTCTGAGCAGAGGACACAACTGAAAAGGCTGTGCTGCCAGATGTACCTCAAAGCCTGATACACGGCGAAGAGCTCAGGTGTAAATGCTACAGCAGAGTGCTCGAAGACAATATCTAAAGATACGGGTGCCAATGACGAAGGCACACCTGAGCCCACAGTCAGTCAGAGCCTTCAGTGTATACAAAGGTACTATCGTGAATTTCCGTGCGAAGGTCGTGAAACTGAAGGCAATAGAGCGAGGCTGGAGTAGTGGACGCGAATGAAGACCAAGGTTAACACGGGCCGCTTCAGGAAGCCAAGGTGGTGAAGGGTTCACACCCACCAGGAAAGTTGCGGGTAGTGCGAAGTTAAGCCGCCGTAGCAAGTGCCACCAGTGGACTCTAGGAAGTAACAGAGAAGAGGGACACGCCCCATACTGGTGATCAAAGGGATCATCAAGGAAGGAGGCATAGGATGGGTCGCCCTGTACGGCAGAGAAACGGCATGCATGCCTGCTGAGGAGGAAGTCACGGCAGTAGGACAGTGGTAGTTCAGCAGCTTCAGCATACAGACTCGCAACCGGGCTAGTGTAAAAGGCATCACGGCCAAACAGATGACATGATGGTGGATAGTGTTGAGACGGCGTAAGAAGGATGGACGTGCAGACTCGTACACAAACCACCCATAGTCGAGTTTCAAACGGACGAGGGACTGGTACAAATGGAGGAGGGTGGTTCAATCGGCACCCATGACGTACCATTGAGGGCATGTAGGACATTGAGGAATCAGGCACAGTGGATTGCCAAGTAAGACACGTGGGAGGAGCAAGAGAGCTTCCTATCGAGGATGAGCCCCAGGAATTTTGTAGTTTCAATGAACGGAAGGGCAACAGCCCCAAAATGTAGAGATGGTGGGAGAAAGCATCTGTGTCACCAGAAATACATACAGTTCGTTATGTCAGTGGAAAAGCGAAAGCCATTGTCGATGCTCCAGGAGTAAGGATGACCACGACATTGCTGAATACACCGCTTAGTGAGACAGGTCTGTGGAGGACAGCAATAGATGGCAAAATAGTCAACAAAAAGGAGCTGGAGATGCCCGGTGGGAGACAGATCATAATAGGGTTAGTGGCGATAGCAAAGAGGACGACGATGCTCAGGACAGAACCCTGAGGCACACTGTTTTCCCGGATAAAGGTGTCCGACAAGGCAGAACCCACACGCACCTCGAAAACTCGGTCCTTTAAAAATGCATGAAGGAAACAGAGCATGCGGCCATGGAATCCCCACACGTAAAGAGTATGGAAGACATCAGCAGGTGTCTTAGGCCTTCTCCAAATTGAAAAACACGACCACAGTCTGGGATTTCTGCAGAAAACCATTCACGGCATGGGTGGACAACGTAACAAGATGGTCAACTGCAAAACACCACACTCGAAATCCACACGGTGCATTCGTCAGTAAATTGCGAGACTCTAGCCGACATACCAGCTGGGCATGAATCACATGTTCCATCACCTTGCAAATGCAGCTGGTAAGAGAGATGGGGCGGTAGCAAGAAGGAAGTTTACCGGGCTCAGGTACGGGGATGACGGTGGCTTCACGCCAGTGGCCGGGAAATGTGCCCTTTGCCCAGATGCAGTTGTACGTGTTAAGCAGAAAGTGCTTGCCCGGAAGAGAGAGGTGCTGCAACATCTGAATGTGGATGGCATCTGGCCCTGGGACACAGGATGCAGATTAACTGAGAGCACGATCTAGCTCCTTCATAGTAAAGGCAGCATTGTAGCACTCACGATTCAGAAAACAGAAGGGTATCGCTCGAGCCGCCTCCACTCGTTTCTGATGGAGGAAGGCAGGGTGATAGTGGGAGGAGCTCGAAACTTCTGCAAAATGGTGGCCCTAGGTGTTGGAGGTAACAATGGGGTCCACAATGGCATTGTCTGTTACTGTCAGGCCCGAAACTGGGGAATGGATCTCGGTCCCAGAGAGCTGTCGGAGGTTGGCCCATATGACAGAGGAAGGGGTGGAACTGTTAAAAGAACTAGTGAATGAAAGCCAGCCAATTCTTTTGCTATCCTGAAGAACACGACAACACTTTGCACGCATCTGTATATAATGAATGCAGTTTGCCATCATAGGATGGGTGGTTAAAAATGTGGAGAGCATATGTTTATCTGATAAGACTAATGTTGTAGAACTTTTCTAATACTCAGCTACATTCACTATGATGAGGAATACTGTTATCCTCAATTGTGTCGAGGCATGCATCAGCCCACCGAAGGGCTGGGACACGACGTGATAAAGAGGAAGTGCGAGGAATGGAGCAGTAACGATAACATTTGTGAGATATTCCACCTGGTCATCATAACGGGGGAAATATTTTTCTTTGAAGGTCGCCAGGGAGGAGGAAAGCTACCAGTCAGCCTTTGTAAGCTGCCATTTGGGTGTGCACACGGATGGGATAGGAGTCGGCAAATGGATGTTGTTGTTGTGGTCTTCAGTCCTGAGACTGGTTTGATGCAGCTCTACATGCTCCTCTATCCTGTGCAAGTTACTTCATCTCCCAGTACTTACTGCAACCTACATCCTTCTGAATCTGCTTAGTGTATTCATCTCTTGGTCTCCCTCTACGATTTTTACCCTCCACGCTGCCCTCCAATGCTAAATTTCTGATCCCTTGATGCCTCAAAACATGTCCTACCAACCGGCCCCTACTTTTTGTCAAGTTGTGCCACAAGCTCCTCTTCTCTCCAATTCTATTCAATACATCCTCATTAGTTATGTGATCTACCCATCTAATCTTCAGCATTCTTCTGTAGCACCACATTTCGAAAGCTTCTATTCTCTTCTTGTCCAAACTATTTATTGTCCATGTTTCACTTCCATACATGGCTATGCTCCATACAAATACTTTCAGAAACGACTTCCTGACACTTAAATCTATACTCGATGTTAACAAATTTCTCTTCTTCAGAAACGCTTTCCTTCCCATTGCCAGCTACATTTTATATCCTCTCTACTTCGACCATCATCAGTTATTTTACTCCCCAAATAGCAAAACTCCTTTACTACTTTAAGCGTCTCATTTCCTAATCTAATTCCCTCAGCATCACCCGATTTAATTTGACTACATTCCATTATCCTCGTTTTGCTTTTGTTGATGTTCATCTCATATCCTCCTTTCAAGACACTGTCCATTCCGTTCAACTGCTCTTCCAAGTCCTTTGCTGTCTCTGACAGAATTACAATGTCATCGGCGAACCTCAAAGTTTTTATTTCTTCTCCATGAATTTTAATACCTACTCCAAATTTTTCTTTTGTTTCCTTTACTGCTTGCTCAATATACAGATTGAATAACATCGGGGAGAGGCTACAACCCTGTCTCACTCCCTTCCCAACCACTGCTTCCCTTACATGCCATCTGGTTTCTGTACAAACTGTATATAGCCTTTTGCTCCCTGGCAAATGGATAGCACACGAGAAATGGTTGCTCGAGTAGGTGTCAGAATGAACGGACCACTGAAGACGACGGACAAGCTGGGTAGTGCAGAAGGATAAGTCCAGACGGGAATAGGTGTGCGAGGAGTCGGAAAGGAAAGTGTGTACTCCATTGTTAAGGCAGAAGAGGTTAAGTTGGTTAAGATGGTAGCCAAGAGGGTACCTCTCTGACAGGTCCTGGGAGACCCCAAAAAGGATGATGTGCATTAAAGTCACCGAGTACCAACAATGGGGGAGGTAGCTGCCCGTAACCTGAAGGAAGTCTGCCCTGGTGACATCAGATGACAGAGGGACATAAATGGTACAGAGAGAAAAAGTCAGGTGGGGAAGGAAAAGACGTACTGCAACACTTAAAGATGAGTAGTCAGGGAGATGGATTGACAGAAGATGGGTTGACTACGAATGTCATCCCGTACGAGCAGCTTGATGCCCCCACGAGATGGAATGCCTACTCAGGGGGAAGGTCAAAATGAATCAGTAAGAAATGTGAAAGTTCAAAGCAATCATGAGGGTGCAATTTCATTTCCTGAAGGCAGTGTACAAGGGGATGGTGCGGTACTAAAAGCAGCCGTAAATCCTCTCTGTGGGACCAAAAGCCGTGAATGTTCCATTGGTGGGGAGTCATGACGAGGAAGAGATGTAGGGGGTGTCACCTCGGCAACTGCCGAGTGACAGCCGGTAAAGAGTTGCTACTACCGGGCACAGAAGCAGGAGGATCCTGAGCCACGGGTCCACAGAAACATAGGCTTGCTTGTACAGTCGTTCTGTGGACTCCAATGCTGAAAAACGGTTGGTGGGGCGCACTGGGGACAGGAAGGCCGGCCGGGCTAAGGTATCACGTGGCAATACCGTCAAAGAGGATCTTCGAGTCAGCAAAGGGGAAAACTGTTTGCTTTTGGTGGACTTCTTCAAGTCTTTCCAGTTACAGGAAAACTCGGGTGTCGTTCGGCTGGAGGGACGGAGGAGGTAGCCATCACGGGAGTATTCCTGTTCTTTCTGGCCTACCGGTTGTGTAGATGGTGGCTTTGCCCCTCGAGGCGAGAGTTTGACAGCTCATTGCACAGCTGGACAGGGGAATGGCGATGCTACCTTGACACTGGGCGATTTCACAACCTCAGAGCTGAACTGGAGGTCACACGTCTGCGTGGCCATCCTTCATGGAGCAAGGAGTAGCAAGAACAGAACTATAGGTGCCAGATGAGAGAACACAGGGTTTGAGACTAGCCAGCAACTTGTGAGCAACTGGGTAAGGCACCTTTTCCTTTACCCAGATCTCTTGAACAGCCTGCTCATCAAGATACACTGGGCAATCCCGAGAGCAGGTGGCCATTGCAGTTGATACAGCAGGGAGGAGGCGGCAGACAATCGCCCTCGTGTGCATCCCTACCACAGATTACGCATTTGGCCGGGTGTCGACAAGACATTCTAGTGTGGTTGAAACTCTGACACTGGTGGCAGCGCACTGAGTTTGGACTGTATGGCCAGACTGTGATAATTTCATAGCCTGCTTTGATCTTGGATGGAAGCAGCGCTCTACCAAAGGTTAGAAAAAGAGCGCAGGTGGGCACTAAGGAGGAATCTACCTTTTTCATTACACGATGGATGGCAATGAAACACTGATCAGAGAGGTAAGATTGGATTTCGCTCTCTGTTAGACCATCGAGCAGCCAGTGTAAATTACACCACGGGAAGAATTCAAAGTTCTATGGGCCACAACACGAACAGGGTAGCCGTGGAGAAATGAGGCAGCACACAGTTGTTGTGCTCGAGAATCAGAAGTAGTCTCCAAAAGGAAAGTGCCATTCCATAAACGAAAGCAGGATTTCACAGAGCCGGCAATTGCATCAACACCTTTCGGAATAATAAACGGATTTACCGTGGTGAAGGACTGACCGTCTTCAGTATGTGAGACCATGAGAAACCGTGGTGCAGCAGGAAGGGTCTTTGGATTATTAGCCTCATTGTGTTTACATTTGGTAGACACTGATTGGTAAAATGATTGATTCATCATCACTCCTTCAGGCAATCACCCCTCCCTGGGCCTGGCCTGTGCCAGGGGGTACGTGCGAACACTACCTGTCGACCCGGGGCTGCGAAATACACATTACCTAGTCACCTTTTACGCATCAGACACTTGGGCCAGCCTTCAGGAGTGCACAAGGAGGAAGAAGAAAAAGAGGAACCTCAAACACCAAAGTGGAGGAACAAGCGGAGAAGGGAAACAAAGAAAGGAACGAGAGGGAAAAACAAAGGTGAGACTGTTCTTATGTCAGCGACAGACAATGCAGAATGTTCCCAATAACATCCCAGACGTGTTCCCCAAGGGAGGGGAAAAAGAACAGTAAGAGGATAGAATGCAGCATGGAAGGGAAAAAATGCTGTAAAGGCTGGGTCCCACGTTAGCCAAACTACATCTACATCTACATACATACTCCGCAATCCACCATACGGTGCGTGACGGAGGGTACCTCATACCACAACTAGCATCTTCTCTCCCTGTTCCACTCCCAAACAGAACGCGGGAAAAATGACTGTCTATATCCCTCTGTACGAGCATTAATCTCTCTTATCTTATCTTTGTGATCTTTCCGCGAAATATAAGTTGGCGGCAGTAAAATTGTACTACAGTCAGCCTCAAATGCTGGTTCTCTAAATTTCCTCAGTAGCGATTCACGAAAAGAACACCTCCTTTCCTCTAGAGACTCCCACCCGAGTTCCTGAAGCATTTCCGTAACACTCGCGTGATGATCAAACCTACCGGTAACATATCTAGCAGCCCGCCTCTGAATTGCTTTTATGTCCTCCCTCAATCCGACCTGATAGTTATCCCAAACGCTCGAGCAATACTCAAGAATAGGGCGTATTAGTGTTTTATAAGTGGTCTCCTTTACAGATGAACCACATCTTCCCAAAATTCTACCAATGAACCAAAGACGACTATCCGCCTTCCCAACAACTGTCATTACATGCTTGTCCCACTTCATATCGCTGTGCAATGTTATGCCCAAATATTTAATCGACGTGACTGTGTGAAGCGCTACACTACTAATGGAGTATTCAAACATTATGGGATTCTTTTTCCTATTCATTTGCATTAATTTACATTTATCTATATTTAGAGTTAGCTGCCATTCTTTACACCAATCACAAATCCTGTCCAAGTCATCTTGTGTCCTCCTACAGTCACTCAACGACAACACCTTCCCGTACACCACAGCATTATCAGCAAACAGCCGCACATTGCTATCCACCCTATCCAAAAGATCATTTATGTAGATAGAAAACAACAGCGGACCTACCACACTTCCCTGGGGCACTCCAGATGATACCCTCACCTCTGATGAACACTCACCATCGAGGACAACGTACTGGGTTCTATTACTTAAGAACCCACCAAAGAGTGGCAAGCCCCCTGGGGAGATCAACATTGATACTGGCAACATATCAATCCCAGTGATTCCAAGACTTTTGAGAATGTTTTAATTTAATGTCTGAAGTCAGGTACAAATGACAAAAGAAATGTATTTCTTGTGTGATATAATTACAAATTAACAATTTCCTGATGTTTATCCTTTACTTGTACTGTGAAACCTTTCTTCTTGCCAAATTTGATGAGTCCAGAACAATGCGAAGTATCCTATAGAATTTGAAAAGTGAGTTTGTGAGTATCAAAATATGAGACATAAATGGCCTAGTCTTTTGACTGTGTTGACTTAAGCTTCACTTTTTCACAGCCCAAAGGGACCGTAGACCTTAATATGTGACATAAATTTCAACTTGATACATCAAGCTTCTGAGAAAAAGGCTTCTGAACAGCCGGACAGACAGACACACAGACTAACAATAAAGTGATCCTATAAGGGTTCTGTTGTTACCAACTGAGGTACAAAACCCCAAATATATGCAAAGGACCTGATCATTTTCTTTGTTTACATTGATAATAGATGTAATTACATGCCTCATATCTCGATGTTACTTCAGGTGCATTAACCATTAAATATATATCTTTTCCGGCAATCAGGCTATTTGCCCTTTGACAAAGTACACGGCAGATTTTACAGGTAGTCTATGCAACAAAGTACGTATATTTCACAGTCTATGCAACAGACAGTACATAAATCTCACATTTCAATCATTTCTGATTGACATTATCTTCCTTATATAAGCACTTTAGTAAAATCCATGAAGTGCTTCGGGTGTATCACTGCAAACTTCAGAACTATCTGAGAAGAGACAGCTACTTAAATTTGTAACAACTACTAACATGGACATCTCCAGTTGCTAATAACCAAGGAGGAAATGATAACCTCCTTTCAGGTTATGTCAATCAGTGGTAGTTAGGGCTCTCGGTATAAATTTCCTATAACTGTAATGAGACGCCAGCGAAAGACACTGACTGACATATGTGCAAGATTTGGAATAATGCTAAACTCATTCTGTCATCTTTCCTCCTGTATAAATGCTTGTTCACAGATACAAACAAATGATCACTAGTGAATACACTTTTCTAATGTTGGTACACTCCCATTTGCTTTGTTGTGAACAAGGCTTAAGCAACTCGTAGTGGTGACACTAATGATGACAAGTTTCAAAACAAGTTTAGGCAAAGAATACGAAAAGAAGATAAAACTTTTTTTCAGAAGATACCATTTCCAAAAAGCAAACACAATTCACAAACACGTAAAGGTGAAAACAGCGGCTTCCATCCTCAGTGAGACAATTACGGCTACTGCAACTCGATCTCACCTTGCCGAGAACCTCTTCGGACTTGCCGTACAGGGGTGCCGTGTCAATGTAGTTGATGCCCTGCCGGACCGCCTCCCGCACTGCTGCAATTCCCTCTTCTTCGGGGTAGTCTCTGCAACAGCATGTGTGTTGTCACTACAGGGTAGTTGTTTTGTCTCAGTGCATTGATATTGTGACATATTCTGTTATTACACAGGGTGTTTTAGGAATTATAGCAAATATTTTAGGAGACGGTAGTATGGAATAATTCCAGTAAAACATTCTCCAAAATGTATGTCTCATTTTGATTGGTAAAATCAAACAATGAAAACTCCAGGTTAGAATATTAACAATATAAGGAAAGATAGGTTGCTACTCATAATAAAGATGGCATTTTGAGTTGCAGACAGACACAATGAAATGAAAAGACAGACAAAATGAAAAGACAATTACACATTAGATTTGGACAATGCCTTCTTTAGAAACGGAAACACACACATTCCTTCACACAAGCAAGCACACCTCACACACACGACCACCGTCTCCGGGAGCTCACACCAGAATGTCAAATGTGTGTGTGTGTGTGTGTGTGTGTGTGTGTGTGTGAGTGAGAGAGAGAGAGAGAGAGAGAGAGAGAGAGAGAGAGAGAGTGTTTTTCCTTTTCTACAGAAAGCTTTTGGCGAAAAGCTAATGATGTGTAACTAGAGAGAGAGAGAGAGAGAGAGAGAGAGAGAGAGAGAGAGAGTGTGTGTTTTTCCTTTTCTACAGAAAGCTTTGGCCAAAAACTAATGTGTAACTCTCTCTTCATTGTGCTGTCTGCAACTCAATGTGTCATATTAATGGTGAGTAGCAATCTATCTTTCCTTATATTGTCAGTTTTCTGTAGTTGCAGAGGTACATTGGGACAACTGCTTATTGAAACACACAACACAGATTCATATAAGAGTAGACGATACACACTTCTAGTTAAGTAAACGATATACTAATTTTTATTATGCTGATATACAGTCAGAGCTTCATTTCTTTGTGTTACACACACTAATAATTATGTAACATCACTTGAAATAATTTAATGAACTGCTGAAAATAAAGTTCATCATCTCATTTCTTATGCAGACCTACGATTCTGTGCAAACAAACTTTGCGTACCCATATATCTGATCAATCAATTCGACATTTTCAAATCCAGGAAGACAGCGATTCATTTATGTAATGCAGCTTCTGTACAAAATATGCACAGTTTTCAAGCACAAGCCTCGAAATGATAGTGTAAAATGTCATAGTCAATCATTAAAAACGTAAACATTTCGAGCATTAACCATCTGTAACACGGTTTCAAAGATATTTCTTGGAATGACTTGATAAAACTTTAGCATTGAAACATCAGTACATGTAGGCAACCAAAATAATTACATGCTAGAGCTGAAACTTATATATTTCAATGATGATTACTGAAACCTAAAATTTTACAAAACTCTGTATTGCATTTATTTTAAATTTTTTATTTATTTATTTTTGCTTATCAAAAAGTAATCATTTCAAATGTTTTTTTTTCCCCCCAGCAGAAAATAGTGTCATATGCAAGGCTTTATGAATTAATAAGTCAAGACAATTTAAAATTATAATAATGAAAACTTTTATTTGTAATTGTTACTTGTTTATATAAGCAGCAGTGCAATCCTAGATCATTCAGCTGTAGATTTGCTTGTCAGAAAGTCAGTTTATGCGCCAGATTTTGAAGGTATTTGTACTACTTTTCAACCAGTTTGTTTTTGTGGAACTTTCATGGGGTAACTGATAGTTAGGCAGTGTGTCAACTTGACCAGCTAAGTATTTATGAAGTTTCTGTATATTCCTCCAGTCATCACATTATGCACCACTAAAATCATATTTACTTAATAGTACTGTTGCAACAGTTCATTTAGCTGTAGATGGGGTGCCATGTTCCCATCTACGGAAAAATATTGTCATTTTACGTGTTGGTAATCCAGTTGCTATGGTTTCCATTTATTTACTTTCATTTTTGTTTGAAATTCGAAACTATGAAATTGCGCTCAAGTTGACATTTATTGAACTATAGCGGGAAAAAAAAATGCAAATTAGGTACAAACTACAGCATGCACACACTTATGCAACATGTAAATGTCAATGAAGATATTTGGATTTATGTTATGACATGTTCGATATGCCTGCCATCACTGGCAATGATGTGACGCAGATGAGTTATAAAATTCTGCAGGACCTGCTGAAGTGTAGAAACATTGATGCTGTCAATGATCTTCTGAATGGCTGCTTTCAGCACAACAATGGTTTTGGGGTTATTGCTATATACCCCCACAAAAAGGAGCCCCATGTTTTCAGATCCGGTGAATATGGCAGCCAATTGAGGCCCATGCCAGTGGCCTCTGTGTACCCCAGAGCCAGGATGTGGTCCCCAAAGTGCTCCACCAGGACGTCAGACACTCTCCTGCTTCGATGGGGTCGAGCTCCCACTTGCACGACTGACATCTTGTCGAAATCTGGGTAACTTTGCATAATGGGGATGAAATTATCCTCCAAAACCTTCACGTAGCATTCGATAGCCATCATGCTGTCAAAGAATATCGCACCGATTATTCTGTGACTGGACATTGCACACCACACGGTCATGCAATGAGTATTTTCAGTCCCTCAAATGCACCAATTTTGTTTATTGACGATCCCATCAAAATGAAAGTGAGCTTCATCACTAAATCAAACCATGCTTGCGCATACTAATTCCCACCATGCCCTGCGGCCAACTATGCAGTTTGAACATCCTAACACAAACTATTCAGAAGTTATGACAATTTTATTTCATGTAATTCCTAAATGCCAGACAGAATGTCCAGTTGATATTGGTTACAGAAGTACAGCTGTTAGAGTGTAACCTAAACAGATACTCACAGAAAGCTAAAGGCTAATTAAGAGCACAGTTTATTTGCATAAATTCCACGTCCAACTTAAGCATACTTTTGAATTCTCTTGTGAAGGCAACATGCAGCTCTTCTGAGATTGTCTTGAAGTTCTTTTATGAACACTATCATCTGAATGGCCAGTTAGTTTTTGTGTTTACTTCATCATTGTAGACTTCGCCTATCAGCTGTCCCCACAGACAAAAATATAAAGGGATAAAGGTCCTGAAACCTTGAAGGCCAAGAAACTTGACCCTATCTGCTGGTCCGTCTTCTACATCTATATATGCATCTATACTGCAAATCACTGTCAAGTGCACAGCAGAGGGTACATCCCATCATACCAGTTTATGAGGGTTTCTTCCCATTCCATTCACATATGGAGTGTGGGAAGAATGATTGTTTGAATGACTCTTTGTGTGCTGTAATGATTGTAATCTTATCCTTATGATCCAAGTGAGTAATATGAAGGGGTTTTTAGTATATTTCTGGAGTCATTATTTAAAACTATTTCTTGAAACTTTGTTAGTAGAATTTCTCAGGATAGTTTGTCTATCTTCAAGGGTCTGCCAGTCCAGTATCTTCAGTACCTCTCTGACTTCCCCATGGATAAAACAAACCTGTGATCATTTGTGCTACCATTATCCGTATATGTTCAATATCCCTTGTTAGTCCTACACACTTGAGTAGTGTTCTAGAATCATTTGTGCAAGTGATTTGTAAGCAATCTCCTTTTTGCTCTGATTCCTCTTCCCCAGTATTCTACCAATAATCCAAATTCTCCACCTGCTTTACCCACGACTGAGCTTACGTGGTCATTCCATTTCATATCCCTACATAGAGTTACACCTATGTATTAGCACGAGTTGGCCAATTCCAGCAATGACTCATTGATATTATAGTCATAGGATACCGTGTTTTTTCATCTTGTGAAGTGCTTCCGCAGATAGTTAAGTTTAGATGAAGTGTCACCTGGCAACTAGAATGTGCAGGGGCCCTGTCACGCTGGAAGAACATAACCATCCTTGTAGCCGAAGTATCCTCTTCCAATAAAGCTGGAAGCTAATTTTCAAGAAAGTCTACATAATGTGACCTTATAAGATGATGTGGTAATATAACAGGCCCAATCAACTGATTGTCCAACACAAAACACAATGCATTTACAGAGAAATTCGGTTGACAATGTGTCTCCATAAAGGCAGGTGGGTTTCGTCAGACCACTGATGTGAGTTAAGCATTACTGATACCGTGAAAGCGGCTTCATCGCTAGACAGTATTACATGGTACTTTGCAGTTAGTCAGCGATGAAATTCCAATCATCTACTTTCAACTCTTTAAAATATAATAAAGATAGAGGCCATGCATACGCAATGTCTGTCATATACATATATGTTGAACACTAGTATGCGTAGAAATTTTGCATGTGCTTGTTAAAGGTTTATGTTTTGCCAACTGAATAATGCCTTGTACTTCATTCACATTGTGTTCATTTGTACATTTATATGAGGTATGACTCCTAGGCATGGTAACAACCTCACAAAGTTTATTGAAAACACAAGTTAGCACTGTTGAATCTGCTGTTCTGTGTTTAGGAAATTATGTACCATATCCTCTACACAAGGCAAGTGTTATAGGCTCTCTACTGTTTCGTACCTATATAAACAATTTAGGAGACAATCTGAGCAGCTGTCTTAGTTTGTTTGCAGATGATGCTGTTGTTTATCGCCTAATTAAAGTCATCAGAAGATCAAAACCAACTGCAAAATGATTTAGAGGAGATATCTGTACGGTGCAAAAATCGGCAATTGGCTGTAAATAATGAATAGTGTGAGGTCATCCACAGAGTGCTAAAAGGAATCGGTTACACTTCAGTTAAATGATAAATTAATCAAATCTAAAGACCGTAAATTCAACTAAATACATAGGAATTACACTTACAAACAACTTAAAGTGGGAAGAAGACACAGATACTGTTGTGGGGAAAGCAAAACGGAAGACTGTGTTTTATTGGCAGAACATTTAGAAGATGCAAAAGAGCTACTAAAGAGGCTGCCTACACTACACTTGCCTATCCTCTTTTTGGAGTATACCACATGGTGTGGGACCCTTACCAGATAGGATAAATGGAGGCACATTTTGTATTATAGAGAAATGGGGGAGGGGGGAGAGCGACACGGAAGTGATTCAGGATTTAATGTGGACATCACTAAAACATAGGCATTTCTCGTTGCGACAGAATCTTCTCACGAAATGTCAATGTTACATGAAATATTTATTCTAATTTGTCTACACTATCACCTCCTGAAGTATCTACTATTCCTCCAGAAACACACTCTTTGGCTAGAGCTTAATATGCCTCACACTTATTCAATTTATTTTATACACATATTCTGACAATCTGTTGTTCAGATGTGAAATGGGTCAAAAATGTATACAAACATAAATTGCATAGAATATTAACAATGGCTGTACGATGGGAAAATAAACTGAATCTCCATAAACCATTGCAAATAAAATAAAAACATGGAACTGTAACAAAAACAAAAGCAAAGTGCAGAAGCACAGCAAAAGAATCAGTGCATATGGTACGACAATAAACAACACTCAATCAAAATACATGTACAAAAACAGCCTATGTGTCTCTCTCTTGACCCTCAAGTGGGTGCACCTATACATAAAGAGCACCAGCCACAAATAACATTGTCTTGCACCATTCCATTGTTGTTTTATGTTTGCACACCTGCTCCTACTCCTTAATTACTGCTTCACCCAACACAGTGATAAGTTGTGGTGTCATACGTCCAGGTAAGCAACAGTAATATAAAGGTAAACATCAAGCAATGTGAGAAAAAATTCATGACCCATACAATAAAATGACCCCAATTCCAAGATAGCAGCAAAATCTCACAATGAGGCCAGTGTCTGCAAGTTAATTTGCGATCAAATACGCAGTTGGCGGGGATCTGACAACTGTCCTATTTATGGCAGTTCCTGAGATTAACCTTCATATACAAATAGAAAAATAAAGTAGGGGATTTTAAATTATGTACATTTAGGTAGTTCACTTTTATTGGGTAAACTTCTTTATGGATGTTATAGTTGGACTCTGGGTAAGTTGGAAAGTAATCAATTTGAAGCTGCTAAAATGACAATGATAAGCTGGACAGAAAGAAAAACCAAGTTGGAAATCTAAAAGAAGTAAACGAATTGAAGAGATTTTTAAAGGAAATAGAAAAAGCGGGAAATAACATTTATTGGCCATCTTATCAGACAGGCCACCTTCGTCACTGATATTCTTGAATGGAATGTGCAGGGAATTAAGAAAAGGAAGGATGAAGTATTTGGAATACATCAAGAGGTGGGGGACAGGATGTGATAACTACTTGGAACTGAAACAAACAGCAAATGACAGAAGAGTTGTTGCACTTATGAGGAATTAGCCTTTTGAATACCTATATATAGATATGTAACAATGAAAACAATCAATTATTGACAAAATTATTTAATTGGGTCATTATCTATGATCTCTGTCAAGTTTCTGCACAAACTCACTAGATGGCAGGGCTGTGCTAAGCAACACACTGTTTGGGTTCTTGGCATATTAGTTATGGTGTCAGGATGGATGCTGACTGTGAGCAAAGAATGAACATTAACTTGTGTGTTAAGCTCGGGAAAACCCCTAGTAAAACGTGGACAAAGATTAGCAAGCATATGCGGGCAATGCACTTAAAGTCACATTTTCAAGTGACACAAAAGGCTTTGTGAAGGTAGAGATACAGTGCAAGACAATCCCAGAGCTGGTTGTCCATCTACGGCAGATACCAATGTCAATGTGGAGTGTGTAAGGCAGTTATTGCAAGAAGGCTGTTACGTAACTGTGCGTGCAATATCAAAAGAACTTAATTTGAATCGTGATGTGTTTCACAATGTTTTACACAAAGATTTAGGGTAATGGAAACTTAATGCAAAACTCATCTCTCACACACTAACAGATGGACAGAAGGAGGAAAGAATTTCCGCTGAACTACTGTATAGAACCAGATGTGATCCGACGTTTCTGTCAAGCATCATTGCTGGGAATCAAAGTTGGTGCTACCAATATGACCCTCGTACAAAGCGTCAAAGTGCCAAATGGCAGAGTCCCAGATCACCACCGTCAAAAAAAGTCAAATGACAACCTTCGAGAACAAAGACAATGTTGATCGCAGTTTTGGATAGTAAAGGATTAATTCACCACGAGACTGCTCCTCCACATCAAAAAGTGAAGTTAATTGCAATTTTTTTCTCATTGCCACGAGTGAAAAGGCGATTGAAAGGAAAGCTCCATCCAGACATCGCAGACATCAGACTGTGACAAATGAGCTTACAAGCATCACAGTTGAAAATTGCCCTGCTAGCCTCCAAAACTTCCAGAAGCGTTGATAACTGTTTACATACAGCCAAGGGGACTACTTTGACAGGTGCTAGGCTCATTACTTGGTAAGGATGATTTTCCATTTCTTAAAAAGAACCTATCCTGGAACCTTTCTGATAAAGGGAGTATTACACACCCATCATTATTTACCGGTAATACATTATATACACAAACCGTCCTTGAGAATCAGCCTGTCTATTAGTGAAAACCTTGTCAAAATTCCTACAGTAGTTCCCAAGATTAACATTCACATGTAGATTTTAAATTACATACATATCAATAATGCACTGTTACCATGCAATCCTCTGATGTTGTTTGGCAGTGAATTAAAAAATTTTAATGCTAGACGCTAAACACATTTCTGTACCAAAATCCGATTTTTGAAATTGCTATCAAAGTCAGCCTTCCCTCCTGTACCGTGATAGTGGTTCTTTCCGTTGCTTTTATGATGCACAGGATTGCAACCACAAAGCTCACAATGGAATCAAGATATTGGTAAGTGCAATAGGTAAATCTAGTTTCTCAAAATGCTTATGACAGGAGGTTCCAGGGAAAGCGTATCTGTACTTTGGACAATTTTTTTCTGGGAAACGTAAACATTCTTTGATACCTGTGGATCACACCAAAAAGATTCCACAACACATAACAGAGGAGTAGTAGTAGTAGTAGTAGTAGTAGTAGTAGTATGGTATTCTGCTTTACAGCAGGTCTTGTCATGGGTTAAGACTCTTCCACTTTTGTCTGTCCATTGCCAGTCTTTTCATTTCTGAATATTTGCCTCCATTGATATTGTCCAGCATTTGTTATCTTCCCCTTTTTCCCCTCCACCATTCCTTCTACTCCTTCCTTCAATAAACAGCCCTCCTCAAACAATGTCCAATCCAGTTCCGTTTTCTCTTTCTGATGACTTTCAGCACGTTTATTTCTTCTCCAACTCTTCTTTAATACTCCTTCATTCCTTACTCGGTCTTCCCATTCCATTTTTTCCATTCTTCTCCATATCCACATCTCTAGTGCCTCCAATCTTCTTTCATCTTTCTTCCTCAATGTCCAGGTCTCCGCACCATATAGTGCAACGCTCCAGATGTAACATTTGGCAAGTCTTTTCCTCAGATCTTTGTTTAGTGGTCCACAAAGTAATTTCTGTTTCCTCTTGAATCCTTCTTTTGCCATTGCAATTCTTTTCCTAATTTCTCTTGAGCAATACATTTCATCCATTATTAGACTTCCCAAGTAATTGAATTTATTCACTTGCTCTATTTCCTCTCCCCCTATTTTCATACAGAATTTTCTCCCCTTTCCTCCAATTACCATGCTTTTCGTTTTCTTCTTGTTAATCTTCATTCCATATCCTTCTAATTTTGTGTTTAGATCAACTAACATTTGTTCAATGTCTGTTGCACTCTCTGCCATCACAACCATGTCGTCTGCAAATCTTATACACTCCACTCTCTGACCGCCTATTACAAACTCCTCTCCTTCCATCAAAACTTTCACTAATAATTTGCTCAGCAGTGTTGGTGATAAACAACAACCTTGTCTTACACCTCTTCCCAGTTCAACTTAATCACTCATCGCACCTCCTATTCTTACTCTTGCTCTTTGGTTCATATATAAATTTCTAATTAGCCATCTAACCCTCCAGTCAACTCCATGTTTCCTTAAGATTTCCATCAGTTTGTCCGATCTGACACAGTCAAAAGCCTTCTCAAGATCAATGAACACGACATACACCTTCCTTCTCTTCTCTATGTACCTCTCCCCTATCACTCTCAGTAGCCCAATTGTATCTCTAGTTCCCACTCATCTCCTGAAACCAAATTGTTCATTTCCTATTACGCAATTCAACTTTCCATATAGGCTTCTGTTGAGCGTCCTCAGCAAGACTTTGGCTGCATGCGATATCAGGCTCACTGTTCTACATTCCTCACACTTTTTGCTGTTCTTTTTCTTTTCTACAGGTATTAAGATACTTTCTGCAAGTCCTTTGGCCATTTTCCTGTCATGTATATTTGATTACACAATTCAATAAACTCGCTTTTACCTCCTTTCTCCAGTGACTTTAACAGTTCCACAGGAATCTCATTAATTCCCACTGCCTTTCCATTTTTCATCTCATTCATAGATTCTTCAATCTCACTAGTTAGGATTGCATTTTGCTTTGTCATCATCTGCAACTTTATCTTCTTCTTCTATCCCAAGGTCTTCTTCACTTGGCCGGCTGTCTGCAGCATATAGCCATTCTATGTATTCTTCCCATCTTCTCACTATTTCTTGGGGTTCACTCACCACTTTACCGTCTGCTGCCTCTACTTCCTTTAGTCAATTGTTGTTTCTCTTTTCCCTGAATGCCAAATCCATTGCTTCTTTGTGGAAGTACCCAAAGCAAGTGGACTCTGCGATACTGATGTATCCAACAAGCAAGATTGTTCTAATGATAAAGCAGCTGAGGGCAACTTTTTTATGATTTGGAAGCCATAATGTTCCCAGTGGCAGGACATACTTTCTCCTGATACAGCCTAGCAAATTTCATAAGTAGACGCAACATAATTTTTTCCCCTTTCCTCCAGTGTATTTCATAACAAATGGAAGTAAGTTACAAATACAGGTCTTAAAACATTATTAACAAGATTTCTAAAGCACAAATGAAATGAAGTCATTTATAATATAAAACTGGTCTAAATTATGCAAATTTTAATGTGAATTACGTTGGATCACAAAGGCGAGAAACTAGTCTGGCAGCTATGCAGGAACCAGAGTGTCAAAATGAAAGACAGTGAGGGGAAAGTTGCAAAAGTACATAAGGTTGTTTGGCAGCGATGCAGCCTCTCACTGTAAATATTCAACATATACAGGGTGTTCCAAGAGGAATAGTTAATATTCAGGGACATGACAGGAATGATTATTCAAAACAAAAAAGTCAAACATAGGCTCTAAAATGCATACCTAAAGAACTACGACTAATTCTTGATCTTCGATTCTGTGAAACAAATCTCTTCTGTGGCAAGCTCTTTGCTTTCCATATTTTGAGAAGTGGTAGTAGGGACCAAAACAAGAGAAAATTATCTAGTAGAAAAGGGCTCTTAAGAGCTATGAAAACTTGCTCATCTTCACTACTTTGAAACTATTCTAATGAACAAGTTCTCATAACTTTTAAGGTATGCATTTTAGAGAACATGTTTAATGGACTTTGGTCCACACTAACACTTCTCAAAATATGGAAAGCAAAGAGTTTGCAGTAGAAGAGATTTGTTTCACAGTATCGAAGGTCAAGAATTGCTCATAGCTCTTAAGGTACACGTTTGAGAGATCAAGTTTACTCGACTTTTTTGTTTCGAATGATCATTCCTGTCATGTACTTGAATATTGACAATTCCTCTTGAAATGCCCTGCATACTGAGGATCCAATAAATGGATGTACAGATATATGTCTTGAAAGAATAACTATATGTTGAGAAAATATAAAAATCCATAGATCTGTAGATGATGTAGCTGTGACAAAGTGCCATAGAAGAAGTGGACAAGGTATTTTTCAGAAAGATATAATATGAAAATAAATACAAAGAAAAATTAAATTTTTGTATTTAGCAAAGTTGCAATAGCAGCAAACCTACAACTGGATGGAGAGCAACTGATGAAGCAAGTTACAGACTTTAAGTACCTGGGTAAGAGAATAACAGCAAATTAAGTGCAGAAATTCACATCACAAAACATCAAAAATATTAGTTTAAACTCCAGCAATCAGTACATAAAATCTTATTTTAGGAGTGTTGCCCTATACAGGGTGTAACTAAAGGGTATGGTCAAGCTTTCAGGAAACATTTGTCTCGCGTAAAGGAAGAGAATTCATTACATGGACATGGATCTGGAAATGCTTTACTCCCTTGTAAGATCTCATTTTCTACTTCTCTTCACAACCAGATTAATAACGGGAAACTGGCCGGAAAAGAATTATCGGTACAGTACGTAACACTTTCTAAAACGAAATGTTCAAAATTCCCACCGTCAGCAATGATGCACGCATCACCTGCCATCACATTCAACTGATGCTGTATCTGAGGAGAATTGGGAATTGTTTCACACCTTTCTACAATACAGGCATGAATACTGAGAATCTTGTATTGGGACTTTGTTTACAAGAGCTTTCAAATGACTCACAAATAAAACTCTAGTGGTTTGATGTTTGGTGACCCGCATTCAGTCTACTTGCTTCGTTTCTGGTACTCGTAATTGCATCCTCTTCTACTGCATGTAGGACAGCCTCTCCCAACTCGGGTGTGTGGTGCCGCCATGCAGTACCAGTGTTGACCCTTCTTCTGGTGAATGTACGTCTCTGAGGTCCGCGGGTTCTCCGTAGCAAAGAGGGAGTGTGAAGGTGTCTGGTGGTGAGGAAAACATTGTGCATACAACTAATGAGCAGCCTTCCGATTGCAGTGAGCTTCGCCATACGGGAACACCGTGTTGGCATATTCCACTAACCTGTAGTTCAATATGGTCGACAGCAACACACTAAAAACGAAACGTGCCTACAGATCGCATTCTGTACTGTAGTAAATGACTACTACCAGCACGAACAAGGACCACGAGCACAAAAGCAGGTACAAACTTCTCGAGGCAGATCACAAACTCAACTGAGAGGCACGTAAACAAACCTGTAGTGGACACAAAACATCAAGTAACTGACGAATGATGTACACAACACCAAGATTATGGTGCTGCAAATGCAGCAGATTTGAACTTGTATTACAGTATTTTGCATGTAGCAAGAAAACAGTACGTTTCCACGTGCGAGATCCTATGCGAAACTCATTCTCCCTGGTCCCTAGTACAAATTCTGAATATCTGCAAGGGAATTTAATTACATCCTGTTGTCATTGTTGTTGTGGTGGTGGTCATGGTCGTCTTCAGTCCAGAGACTGGTTTGATGCAGCTCTCCATGCCACTCTATCCTGCGCAAGCCCCTTCATCTCCGAATGAAAAAAAAAAAATGGCTCTGAGCACTATGGGACTCAACTGCTGAGGTCATTAGTCCCCTAGAACTTAGAACTAGGTAAACCTAACTAACCTAAGGACATCACAAACATCCATGCCCGAGGCAGGATTCGAACCTGCGACCGTAGCGGTCTTGCGGTTCCAGACTGCAGCGCCTTTAACCGCACGGCCACTTCGGCCGGCATCTCCGAATGACTACTGCAACTTACATCCTTCTGAATCTGCTTAGTATATTCATCTCTTGGTCTCCCTCTACAATATTTACCCTCCACACTTCTTTCCAATACTAAACTGGTGATCCCTTGACGTTTCAGAACGTGCCCTACTAACCGATCTAATCTTCTAGTCAAATTGTGCTACAAATTCCTCTTCTCTCCAATTCTATTCAGTACCTCCCCATTAGTTATGTGATCTACCCATATAATCTTCAGCATTCTTCTGTAGCACCACATTTCAAAAGCTTCTATTCTCTTGTCCAAACTATTTATTGTCCATGTTTCACTTCCATACATGGCTACACTCCATACAAATACTTTCAGAAACCGCTTACTGACACTTAAATCTATACTACATGTTAACAAATTTCTCTTCTTTAGAAATGTTTTCCTTGCCATAGCCAGTCTACATTTTACATCGTCTCTACTTCGGTCATCATCAGTTATTTTGCTCATCAAATAGCAAAACTCCTTTACTACTTGAAGTGTCTCATTTCCTAATCTAATACCCTCAGCATCACTTGATTGAATTCGACTACATTCCATTATCCTCATTTTGATTTTGTTGATGTTCATTTTATATCCTCCTTTCAAGACACTGTCCATTCTGTTCAACTGCCGTTCCAGGTCCTTTGCTGTGTCTGACAGAATTGCAATGTCATCGGCAAACCTCAAAAGTTTTATTTCTTCTCCATGGATTTTAATTTCTACTCCAAATTTTTCTTTTGTTTCCTTTACTGGTTGTTCAATGTACATATAGAATACCTCTCTTTCATGCCCCTTGACTCTTATAACTGCCATCTGTTTTTTGTACAATTTGTACATAGCCTTTTGCTCTCTGTATTTTATCCCTGGTACCTTCAGAATTTCAAAGAGAATATTCCAGTCAACATTGTCAAAAGCTTTCTTCAGGTCTACAAATGCTAAAAATGTAGGTTTGTCTTTCCTTAAGAAATGTTCTAAGATAAGTCATAGGGTCAGAATTGCCTTGCATATTCCTACATTTCTCTGGAATCCAAACTGATCTTCCCGAAGGTTGACATCCAGTTTTTCAGTTCTTCTGTAAAGAATTCGTGTTAATATTTTGCAACCATGACTTATTAAACTGATAGGTCAGTAATTTTCCCAGTTGTTGGCAACTGCATTACTTGGAATTGGAATTATTACATTTTTCTTTAAGTCTGAGGGTATTTTGCTTGTCTTGTACATTATGCACACCAGACTGAAATTTTTTATTGATTGGCGACTCCATGTTGTCTTGTGCACTACGACCAGATAACAGGTATACTTGAAAAAAGAGACAGCATTGGTCGTATATTTTTTACTATTGCAAAATCGATTTTCTGTCACTGAGTGACCATCTTCAGTGCTATATTGTATAACTTAAATTGGGATGCACTGTTGTCACTAAGCTTACGGCAATCACATAGACTCATGTGATTGCCGTAAGCTTAGTGACAACAGTGCATCCCAATTTAAGTTATACAATATAGCACTGAAGATGGTCACTCAGTGACAGAAAATCGATTTTGCAATAGTAAAAAATATACGACCAATGCTGTCTCTTTTTTCAAGTATACCTGAAAATTTTTGTCACGACTGGCTCTCCCAAGACTGTTGGTAGTTCTGATGGAATATTGTCTACCCCCAGGGCCTTGTTTCGACTTAAGATCTTTCAGAGATCTGTCAAATTCTTCTCACAGTATCATATATTCCATCTAATCTTCATCTATGTCCACTTCCATTTCTGTAACATTGACTTCAAGTCTATACATCCTGTATAGACTTAAAAGCTGCTGTTTTTCTGATAACATACATGTGTACAGTCATGCAGAAGCAATTACCATAGTTATCAGTTTGAGAAGATAACTACTAGCCATATGTTGTTGTTAGTTTACTTTATGAAAGTAGCCAGCAGTAGCTGCTTCCCCCGTCAATGTATATCTTGACTCATTCCACATCACTGAAGGTTATGCTTTATGATGGCACTTATAGAATACAAAATTTGAATGAATGAATGACAATTTCGCTACCTGAAGAACAGAATTGTATAATTTTTATAGACTACAAACTAAAGCGTTATTGTATCAAGGTAATATACAGGGCTATTACAAATGATTGAAGCGATTTCATAAATTCACTGTAGCTGCATTCATTGACATATGGTCACGACACATTACAGATACGTAGAAAAACTCATAAAGTTTTGTTCGGCTGAAGCCGCACTTCAGGTTTCTGCCGCCAGAGCGCTCGAGAGCGCAGTGAGACAAAATGGCGACAGGAGCCGAGAAAGCTTATGTCATGCTTGATCTGCACTCACATCAGTCAGTCATAACGGTGCAACGACACATCAGGACAAAGTTCAACAAAGATCCACCAACTGCTAACTCCATTCGGCGATGGTATGCGCAGTTTAAAGCTTCTGGATGCCTCTGTAAGGGGAAATCAACGGGTCGGCCTGCAGTGAACGAAGAAACGGTTGAACGCGTGCGGGCAAGTTTCACGCGTAGCCCGCGGAAGTCGACGAATAAAGCAAGCAGGGAGCTAAACGTACCACAGCCGACGGTTTGGAAAATCTTACGGAAAAGGCTAAAGCAGAAGCCTTACCGTTTACAATTGCTACAAGACCTGACACCCGATGACAAAGTCAAACGCTTTGAATTTTTGGCGCGGTTGCAACAGCTCACGGAAGAGGATGCGTTCAGTGCGAAACTTGTTTTCAGTGATGAAGCAACATTTTTTCTTAATGGGGAAGTGAACAGACACAATGTGCGAATCTGGGCGGTAGAGAATCCTCACGCATTCGTGCAGCAAATTCGCAATTCATCAAAAGTTAACGTGTTTTGTGCAATCTCACGGTTTAAAGTTTACGGCCCCTTTTTCTTCTGCGAAAAAAACGTTACAGGACACGTGTATCTGGACATGCTGGAAAATTGGCTCATGCCACAACTGGAGACCGACAGCGCCGACTTCATCTTTCAACAGGATGGTGCTCCACCGCACTTCCATCACGATGTTCGGCATTCCTTAAACAGGAGACTGGAAAACCGATGGATCGGTCGTGGTGGAGATCACGATCAGCAATTCGTGTCATGGCCTCCACGCTCTCCCGACTTAACCCCATGCGATTTCTTTCTGTGGGGTTATGTGAAAGATTCAGTGTTTAAACCTCCTCTACCAAGAAACGTGCCAGAACTGCGAGCTCGCATCAACGATGCTTTCGAACTCATTGATGGGGACATGCTGCGCCGAGTGTGGGAGGAACTTGATTATCGGTTTGATGTCTGCCGAATCAGTAAAGGGGCACATATCGAACACTTGTGAATGCCTAAAAAAACTTTTTGAGTTTTTGTATGTGTGTGAAAAGCACTGTGAAAATATCTCAAATAATAAAGTTATTGTAGAACTGTGAAATCGCTTCAATCATTTGTAATAACCCTGTATGTAAAATAATGTAAAACTTTTGTATTAAAACACAAAAAGGTTTCATACTACATTATGCCACATTTCCTAGACAACAAATCACATTTCACAAGCACTGCTCACCCGTAACAACCCAGCGGGCCGGCACCCAGACCCAGGTGGGACACTTTGAGACCCGTCGTGCCGAGGTCATTATAGCGCATCGCCTTCACGGCGGCCTCGTCGTGGAAACCGGGGACGTACGTCAGCGGCAGCATGTTTCGCGGTGTCTCGTATTCCTGTTTCTCTGCAAAAGACAGGAGAGACTTGTTGGTGTATCCGGCCTGCGGTTACAAAGTATCGGTGGTAGCACTGCTCCCTTATATGCTCGATAGCATAAGATAAACATCAACAATTTATATTTTAATTTATTTGCTTCAGCAATATTTCAATACATTTGCATAAAAGTGTTTCCTTCTCTGTTTTGTGTGAAATTAATCCATCTCTCTCCAGTATAGCATTCATGCAACATGAAGTTTTCAGTAATTTTTTTCAGAAAGTGTTAGACTACGTGCGAAATATAAAAAACACAGACAGAAAACTCTTAAATGCCTTTTAACACATGCATGATGAGCATTGTGTAAGTTCATTTTAACTGCATTTTATGAAGTTGAACTTTGTAATGTGTGTATGAAACACTGGGAAGAAATGGGTTAGTGGGAGACCGGCAACGCGGTATAATCTTTCTCAATCGACAGAGTTTTTTCAGGGCCGGTCACCACATTGTCTTTTCTCACAAGACATCTTGCACAAGCCGTGCATCATGGCAATCAGGTGGATGAAGTATTTCCTGACTTCCAAAGAGCAATTATGTCGGTACCACTCCTTAAGTTTATTAACAAAATTATGATTAACTACATCTACATGGAAAAACTAGTAGAAGCCGACCTCGGGGAAGATCAGTTTGGATTCCGTAGAAATACTGGAACACGTGGGGCAATACTGACCTTACGACTTATCTTAGAAGAAAGATTAAGGAAAGGCAAACCTACGTTTCTAGCATTCATAGACTTAGAGAAAGCTTTTGACAATGTTGACTGGAATACTCTCTTTCGAATTCTAAAGGTGGCACGGGTAAAATACAGTGAGCGAAAGGCTATTTACAATTTGTACAGAAACCAGATGGCAGTTATAAGAGTCAAGGGACATGAAAGGGAAGCAGTGGTTGGGAAGGGAGTAAGACAGGGTTGTAGCCTCTCCCCGATGTTATTCAATCTGTATATTCAGCAAGCAGTAAAGGAAACAAAAGAAAAATTCGGAGTAGGTATTAAAATCCATGGAGAAGAAATAAAAACTTTTGAGGTTCGCCGATGACATTGTACTTCTGTCAGAGACAGCAAAGGACTTGGAAGAGCAGTTGAACACAATGGATGGTGTCTTGAAGGGAGGGTATAAGATGAACATCAACAAAAGCAAAACGAGGATAATGGAATGTAGTCGAATTAAGTCGGGTGATGTTGAGGGTATTAGATTAGGAAATGAGACACTTAAAGTAGTAAAGGAGGTTTGCTATTTGGTGAGCAAAATAACTGATGATGGTCGAAGTAGAGAGGATATAAAATGTAGACTGGCAATGGCAAGGAAAGCGTTTCTGAAGAAGAGAAATTTGTTAACATCGAGTATAGATTTAAGTGTCAGGAAGTCTTTTCTGAAAGTATTTGTATGGAGTGTAGCCATGTATGGAAGTGAAACATGGATGGTAAATAGTTTGGACAAGAAGAGAATAGAAGCTTTCGAAATGTGGTGCTACAGAAGAATGCTGAAGATTAGATGGGTAGATCACATAACTAATGAGGAGGTACTGAATAGGATTGGGGAGAAGAGGAGTTTGTGGCACAACTTGACCAGAAGAAGGGATCGGTTGGTAGGACATGTTCTGAGGCATCAAGGGATCACCAATTTAGTATTGGAGGGCAGCGTGGAGGGTAAAAATCGTAGGGGGAGACCAAGAGATGAATACACTAAGCAGATTCAGAAGGATGTAGGTTGCAGTAGGTACTGAGAGATGAAGAAGCTTGCACAGGATAGAGTAGCATGGAGAGCTGCATCAAACCAGTCTCAGGACTGAAGACCACAACACCACCACATCTACATCTTTACTCTGCAAATCACCATGAAGTGTATGGCAGATGGTAGTCCCACTGTACCAGTTCTTAGTTTTTTCCCCCCATTCTATTCAAGTATGTGGTGCCAGAACAATGATTATTTAAATGCCTCTGTGGGTACAGTAATTATTAATCTCATCCCCACTACCCCTATGGAAATGCCGTGTAGCTAGGGCCCCCCGTCGGGTAGACAGTTCGACTGGTTCAAGTCTTTATGTAGAGAGTTGACGCCACTGTGGTGGCTTGCTTGTCGATGGGGATGAAATGATGATGATAAGGACAACACAACACCCAGTACCTAAGCGGAGAAAATCTCCGACCCATGGAGGGAATCGAACCCGGGCCGTTAGGTACGACATTCTGTCACGCTGACCACTCAGCTACCAGGAGCGGACACCATCCCTATGGGAGTGATATGTAGAGAGTTTTAATACATTCAGAGTCATCATTTAAATCTGGTTCTTGAAACCTTGTTAGTAGACTTTCTAGAATAAGTTTACATCAATTTTAAAAAGTCTTCCAGTTCAATTGCTTCTGTATCTCTGACACTCTCCCATGAATCAAACAAACCTGTGACCATTCGTGCTGCCCTTCTTTGTATATGTTCAATATCCCCTGTCAGTCCTATTTGGTATGGGTCTCACACAGTTGAGTCATGTTCTAGAACCAGTCACACAAGTGATTTCTAAGCAATCTCCTTTGTATACTGAACATTTTCCCAGTATTCTACCAATAAACCGAAGTCCATCACCTGTCTTACTCATAACTGAGCCTATGTGATCATTCCATCTCACATCCCTGCAACTGTTACAACCAGGAATTTATATGAGTTGGCCAATTCCAGCAGTGACTCACTGATATTATAGTTGTAGGATACTAAATTTTTTTGTTTTGTAAAGTGCAAAAATGGCTCTGAGCACTATGGGACTTAACAGCTATGGTCATCAGTCCCCTAGAACTTAGAACTACTTAAACCTAACTAACCTAAGGACAACACACAACACCCAGTCATCACGAAAATGCAAAATTTTACATTTCTGAACATTTAAAGAAAGTTGCCAGTCTCTGCACCACGCTGAAATCTTATCAAGATCTGACTGAATATTTATGCAGCTTCTTTCAGACAGTACTTCATTATAGATTATTATTATCTGCATTATCTGCAGAAAGACTATGGTTACTATTAATATCGTCTGCAAGGTCATTAATATACAACATGAACAACAATGGCTCCAATACACTTCCCCGGGGCGCACTCCAATTTACTTGTATTCCCTGGGTCACACTCCAAGTTACTTGTATATCTGATGATGACTCTGAATCCGAGATAATATGCGGTGTCTTCCCTACAGTACCTGAGAACTCTTCTCCTCAATGTGTTATGTATTTGTATACTCTGTATATTTGTGTTTTATTAATTCTTTAATTCATTTGTTTATACATGTTCTTTCCAGCATTTCATAAAACTATGAACTGAATTGTTCAATGACCAAGTAACTTTGGCGCAATGGTCAGGCAGAACCCAACACAAGTACAGCTGAACAAACAGAATAAGTTCTGCACCAATGCCTAGTATTTCAACATCTGCACATTAAGAACTACTCACCTGATGTTCGCTGCAGACAGCACCACGTGCCTTCCTGCTACCCCAATATATACAGTGCCTGATGCCTGAGTGGTGTTCTCTCTAGACCAGCATGTTGTTGTTGTTGTTGTTGTTGTTGTTGTTGTTGTGGTCTTCAGTCCTGAGACTGGTTTGAAGCCGCTTTCCATGCTACTCTATCCTGTGCAAGCTTCTTCATCTCCCAGTAACTACTGCAACCTACATCCTTCTGAATCTGCTTGGTGTATTCATCTCTTCGTCTCCCTCTACGATTTTTACCCTCCACGCTGCCCTCCAATACTAAATTGGTGATCCCTTGATGTCTCAGAACGTGTCCTACCAACCGATCCCTTCTTCTAGTCAAATTGGGCCACAAACTTCTCTTCTCTCCAGTCCTATTCAGCACCTCCTCGTTAGTTATGTGATCTACCCATCTAATCTTCAGCATTCTTCTGTAGCACCACATTTCAAAAGCTTCTATTCTCTTCTTATCTAAACTATTTATCGTCCATGTTTCACTTCCATACATGGCTACACTCCATACAAACACTTTCAGAAACGACTTCCTGACACTTAAATCTATACTCGATGTTAACAAATTTCTCTTCTTCAGAAACGCTTTCCTTCCCATTGCCAGTCTACATTTTATATACTCTCTACTTCGACCATCATCAGTTATTTTTCTCCCCAAATAGCAAAACTCCTTTACTACTTTAAGTGTCTCATTTCCTAATCTAATTCCCTCAGCATCACCGGACTTAATTCCACTACATTCCATTATCCTCATTTTGCTTTTGTCGATGTTCATCTTATACCCTCCTTCATGACACTGTCCATTCCATTCAACTGCTCTTCCAAGTCCTTTGCTGTCTCTGACAGAATTACAATGTCATCGGTGAACCTCAAAGTTTTTATTTCTTCTCCATGGATTTTAATACCTACTCCGAATTTTTCTTTTGTTTCCTTCACTGCTTGCTCAATATACAGATTGAATAACATTGGGGAGAGGCTTCCCTTTCGTGCCCCTCAACTCTTATAACAGCCATCTGGTTTCTGTACAAATTGTAAATAGCCTTTCACTCCCTGTATTTTACCCCTGCCACCTTCAAAATTTGAAAGAGAGTATTCCAGTCAACATTGTCAAAAGCTTTCTCTGAGTCTACAAATGCTAGAAACGTAGATTTGCCTTTCCTTAATCTAGCTTCTAAGATAAGTAGTAGGGTCAGTATGGCTTCACGTGTTCCAATATTTCTACGGAATCGAAACTGATCTTCCCCGAGGTCAGCTTCTACTAGTTTTTCCATTCGTCTGTAAAGAATTCGGTTTAGTATTTTGCAGCTGTGACTTATTAAACAGAAAGTTCGGTAATTTTCACATCTGTCAACACCTTCTTTGGGATTGGAATTATTATATTCTTCTTGAAGTCTTGCACACCAGATGGTAGAGTTTTGTCAGGACTGGCTCTCCCAAGGCTGTCAGTAGTTCTAAGGGAATGTTGTCTACTCCCGGGGCCTTGTTTCGACTCAGGTCTTTCAGTGCTCTGTCAAACTCTTCACGCAGTATCATATCTCCCATTTCATCTTCATCTACATCCTCTTCCATTTCCATAATATTGTCCTCAATTACATCACCCTTGTATAGAGCCTCTATATACTCCTTCCACATTTCTGCTTTCCCTTCTTTGCTTAGAACTGGGTTTCCGTCTGAGCTCTTGATATTCATACAAGTGGTTCTGTTTTCTCTAAAGGCCTCTTTAATGTTCCTGTAGCCAGTATCTATCTTACCCCTAAAGAGATAAGCCTCTACATCCTTACATTTGTCCTCTAGCCATCCCTGCTTAGCCATTTTGCTCTTCCTGTTGATATAATTTTTGAGACGTTTGTATTCCTTTTTGCCTTAATGATTAACGTGAAGTAATGTCCATCAGAAAAGAAAAGCTAAGATTATTCAAAGAACTTTACTCTGACAAATGTGAAGACTCTGGAAAGTTAACTACACTAATGACTCAGCTAGTTTCCCCATATTAATTTTAAGCAACCTCGGGCATGTATTCAGAATGTTGCACTAATAAATCGTGAACAAATGTGACAAAACAAAAATATCAGGAAATGAGTGAATTTTTAATCATACAGACATTGTGCTAGTTTATTTTGATAAAAAATTGTATATTAATAACGTTACAACCATTGCTTTGTACTTTTTTACAAACCACCAAAAGATTTCAGATTTGAGATGTGACATTACTGTTGTAAAATTGAGATTTGTCACTGTAAAACATATGGTTGGTCAGGAACCAACAGAGTAATTTGTTTACAGCCACATTGTGAAGAAACAGTGTCACCTGGAGCTTTTCATTGCACACTTTCCTTTTTATGATTTCCTTAAAGACCTAACTTAACAATATTTCAAATCAGATTGTTAAACTTATGGTGATCAGTCATCTCTGGTTAAGACCCTTTGGCTTTACTGGAGTTGTATCTCATCACTTTCTGGGTTTTCTTTTATGTTTTATATAGGATAAATCTTCTTTTAACATTAGAGAGACAACGAACTGGATCACATTCCTCAGTTTTTTTTATCACTATAGCATTCATAATTTCCTTGATGTTCCTTTTGAGTGTTTTTTTATGTGATCCAATTGAAATTATTCTAGATTTCGATTAGATTAGATTAGTACTTGTTCCATAGATCATGAATACGACACTTCGTAAGGATGTGGAACATGTCAGGTTAATAAAAGGTGTCTATACAAGATATTACATTATGCAAAATATTACAAAAAATTACGGCTGTAGTTTCCCCTTGCTTTCAACCATTCGCAGTACCAGCACAGCAAGGCTGTTTTGGTTAGTGTTACAAGGCCAGATCAGTCATTCATCCAGACTGTTGCCCCTGCCAACTACTGAAAAGGCTGCTGCCCCTCTTCAGGAACCACGCGTTTGTAGACTAACATGCTACACGGAAATGCCGCTCTAACAGCTATGTGTTATTCCAAATGCAACACCACCTAGATGTCAGCTGCCATGCGGCTCATATCGTTTTACAAACAAACGTATCATGCAAATAATGAACATTATAATTTTGGCTTTAGTTAACTTAATATTGAACCACAACTTACCTTAAAATAATGTAACAGAAAAGAAAAGCCATGTTTATAGTATTTGGAGATTTACAGAAAGTTTTTGACAATATTGACAGCAGTCTTTGAAATACTGAAAGTGGTAGGGACAAAATACATGGAGCAAAAGGTTATATCCAAGTTGTACAGAAACCAGACTGCAGTTATAAGAGTCGAAGGCCATGAAAGGGGCAAAGGAAAACAAGGACAATTTTGGAAAGGGAATTAAAGTTCAAGGAGAATAATTAAAAACATTGAGGTTTGTCGATGATATTGTAATTCTCATTAATTAAAACTTCCGAGCCGAATTGCCATGGTCCATATATAAAACTTCTTCTCCTTCCTGACGTTTCATTGCCGACTCACCTCAGAAGATGTTGCCCGCAGCCGGCAACGAAATGTCAGGAAGGAGAAGTAGTTTTATACAGGGTGTTTCAAAAATGACCGGTATATTTGAAACGGCAATAAAAACTAAACGAGCAGCGATAGAAATACACCGTTTGTTGCAATATGCTTGGGACAACAGTACATTTTCAGGCAGACAAACTTTCGAAATTACAGTAGTTACAATTGTCAACAACAGATGGCGCTGCGGTCTGGGAAACTCTATAGTACGATATTTTCCACATATCCACCATGCGTAGCAATAATATGGTGTAGTCTCTGAATGAAATTACCCGAAACCTTTGACAACGTGTCTGGCGGAATGGCTTCACATGCAGATGAGATGTACTGCTTCAGCTGTTCAATTGTTTCTGGATTCTGGCGGTACACCTGGTCTTTCAAGTGTCCCCACAGAAAGAAGTCACAGGGGTTCATGTCTGGCGAATAGGGAGGCCAATCCACGCCGCCTCCTGTATGTTTCGGATAGCCCAAAGCAATCACACGATCATCGAAATATTCATTCAGGAAATTAAAGACGTCGGCCGTGCGATGTGGCCGGGCACCATCTTGCATAAACCACGAGGTGTTCGCAGTGTCGTCTAAGGCAGTTTGTACCGCCACAAATTCACGAAGAATGTCCACATAGCGTGATGCAGTAATCGTTTCGGATCTGAAAAATGGGCCAATGATTCCTTTGGAAGAAATGGCGGCCCAGACCAGTACTTTTTGAGGATGCAGGGACGATGGGACTGCAACGTGGGGCTTTTCGGTTCCCCATATGCGCCAGTTCTGTTTATTGACGAAGCCGTCCAGGTAAAAATAAGCTTCGTCAGTAAACCAAATGCTGCCCACATGCATATCGCCGTCATCAATCCTGTGCACTATATCGTTAGCGAATGTCTCTCGTGCAGCAATGGTAGCGGCGCTGAGGGGTTGCCGCGTTTGAATTTTGTACGGATAGAGGTGTAAACTCTGGCGCACGAGACGATACGTGGACGTTGGCGTCATTTGGACCGCAGCTGCAACACGGCGAACGGAAACCCGAGGCCGCTGTCGGATCACCTGCTGCACTAGCTGCGCGTTGCCCTCTGTGGTTGCCGTACGCGGTCGCCCTACCTTTCCAGCACGTTCATCCGTCACATTCCCAGTCCATTGAAATTTTTCAAACAGATCCTTTATTGTATTGCTTTTCGGTCCTTTGGTTACATTAAAGCTCCGTTGAAAACTTCGTCTTGTTGCAACAACACTGTGTTCTAGGCGGTGGAATTCCAACACCAGAAAAATCCTCTGTTCTAAGGAATAAACCATGTTGTCTACAGCACACTTGCACGTTGTGAACAGCACACGCTTACAGCAGAAAGACGACGTACAGAATGGCGCACCCACAGACTGCGTTGTCTTCTATATCTTTCACATCACTTGCAGCGCCATCTGTTGTTGAAAATTGTAACTACTGTAATTTCGAAAGTTTGTCCGCCTGAAAATGTACTGTTGTCCCAAGCATATTGCAACAAACGGTGTATTTCTATCACTGCTCATTTAGTTTTTATCGCCGTTTCAAATATACCGGTCATTTTTGAAACACCCTGTATATGGACCACAGCAATTCAGCCCGGAAGTTTTAATTGATGAAGACACCGGCCGTGAAAGCTTACATGCTATGATATTGTAATTCTGTCAGACCGCTACCGGTAATGACTTGGAAAAGACGTTGGAAAGAATAGGCAGTGTCTCGGAAAGAGGTTTTCAGATGGACATCAAAAAGAGTAATACGGAGTGGCGCACATAAAACAGGCCCAAACCGTAATGCGAACGTGTGTGGGTAGCATTACTAGCTTGTCAGTTTCTTTGCCACCTTCCAACAGCAGTAGTGTGTGATTAGTTCATACGGAAAGTAGTCGTTATAAACCGTGTACTTCACTGTCATGCCTTACTCCACTGAAGAACATGTGTTCATTGTTGAAGAATATGTGCAGTCTGAATCCATTTAAGTTGTTCATGACAGCTTTCATGAAAAGTTTCCTGAAAGTAATATTCCTGCAAAATCAACAATTCAGGATCTAGCGAGAAAGTGACATTCGACAGGCAGTGTTGTTAATTCAAAGAGAAATAAGGCACCGACTGTACGTACACCTGAAGTTGTGGCAAACGTGACGGCACACACTGAAAGAATCCCTACAAGTTAACACGACAATTATCACAGCAATGTGGAATATCTCGCAGGTCATGTCAACGCATCCTTTGTGGCTTAAAAATGAAAGTGGACAAGGGTAAGCGTACACATTACTGTAATTGGTTGCTGCAGGACATTTAGATCTGTTCCTCCTTTTTTCGACGGATGAAGCTCGGTTTCATCTGTCGGGTTACGTTAATTCACAAAACACAAGACATTGGGCTACTGAGAATCGCCACGGCATACTGCAAAAGCTGTTATACGATTTAAAAATTGGTGTACGGTGTGCTGTATCTGGTAACAGAATTATCAGGCCATTGTTCTTCAATGAAACTGTCAACACATGTTTACTTGCAACTCTACAATGGATTTTCGGCTCTGTTAACTCCAAACGAAAAATGTTGTGCGTATTTCCAGCAAGATGTGGCAACTTCTCATATGTCAGATTCGTCCTTAGCTCATAAACATACTGATTTTACAGAAGAGAGGACCATTAATAATGGCTTGTGGTCACCCCGCCCTCCCGACTTGTCACCATGTGACTTTTACCTCTGGGGATTTACAAAGGCTAGAGTCTATCGCAACAATCCCAGAACACTTGACACATTAAAAAACAACATATATGAAGAAATTTAGAACATTCCTCAAAGAGTACTGAAAAGTGTTTTCCTTAACATGCTTCGAGGTGCACAACTTAGCAAGCACAATCCAGTTCAATGTAAATACATAAAAGTGCAACCAGTCACTTTTTTGAAATAGTTATGTATTCCATGAACTGCTTTTCGAACCTTTTCAGGTTCATCTTCAGATGGTGTACAAGGAGTTACATAGCTATTTCACAGTGTGATGCTGGGTGCTGGCTCTGTGACAAAAAGGTGCTTCAGTCTCACATGGCGCACCTCAATAACGTCACACAACACAGTTACATCATGGATGAAAACAGATGGGTAAAATCGGGCCCTTCATTTGACCTGTGTTGAGCTAAAGGCAAGAGTATTCACTTATTCCGTGTATTTTCACACCCTGACTGTTATGGGAAGAAAACCTAATAAAGTTCTGGTACAACAGAATGTACCCTCTGCCATGCACTTCAGGTTGGTTTGTCGAGTACAGATATAGATGTCATATTCTATTTTTCATATTTCATATTTATTTATTTATTTGCCTGTAGACAACTGTTGTGTTGTATATGCATCGTCAGATGGTTATACAAATGATTATACATAAGGTCAGCGTTACATAGTTATACAGATTGTGGTACAAATGATTACACAAAAGTTAACATACGTTGTATGATTATATAAAAGGTCAGTATGGTTGTATGACATAAATTACAGTTTCTTTGATCACAATCACATTTATAATAATAGAGAATCATACTTTTTCATTGTGTAGGAATTCACTTATGCTATAGAATGCTCTCTCTTTCAACCATGTCTCTACCACCATTTTAAATCTATTCTCATGCAACTCCCTCGTTCCATGTGATGTATTGTTGTAAAATGTGTTGCCAGCATGTAAAAAATTATTTTGGATTTTATCCAAACGTGTCCAAGGAATGTCTAATAAGTTCCTACTTCGGGTTTCATATAAGTGCACATCTGACCTGCTTTCATACATGTGGGCATTCTCTTTGGCATGCATAAGTGCTTTAAGTATGTTTAGTCTGGGAACTGTAAGAATTTTGTGCTCGATGAAGTACTGTCTGCAAGATGTTAAATTGCTCACACCAAAGTACATCTAATGGCTTTCTTCTGCCAGAGAAAAACATCTTTTGCCCCAGCAGAGTTTCCCCAAAGAAGTATTCCATAATGCAGATGAGTATGAAAAAAGGCATGGTATGCCGTAAGTATGCACTCCTTACTGACACAATCCTTCAGTTTCCTAAGGAGATATAGAACTCTTGCCAACTTACTGCACAGATTTTCTGTGTGGGTATTCCAGCTCAATTTGGTATCAAGATAAATGCCTAGCAATTTTACTGAATGTCTGAGTTCATTAAGTCCATCATTAATATCTCTAAGGGAAAAGAGGATGTGTTCAGTTTTATTTAATGACAACCTATTTTCATGGAACCAGTTAGCTGCCTTTTCCATCATGGATTTGTTCATTTGTTTGACAACTTTCACATCATTATGTGATGTGATAATGTCAATGTAGATGGACAAAATAATTTTAATGTGGACTTTGTCTCCTTATCCAGAGTTCAGAACAGAGTTGTGTACTCTGATCAGAATGCTTCAACAAGCTCCTTTCTAACATACAGCAAGAAATTGGGAATCCCTACCAAGCCAAAAGAAAATTTAAACACTTAAGTCAATAGCAATACTTTTGACAAAGTGTCTGGATATACAGAATCAGGGACTGAAAAGTCCTGTTAGCTACATGGCAGGTAGTAATGTTTATTACTGTATAAATCTGTCTGACCAGAAATAGTGTACCACAAATAGCGTTCAGTATTTATAGACATAAAATATTTTCCTTGAGACATACCATTGTAATCACGCAAATATTGAGCAACTAATACCATATGAACAGTAAAACTGAGAAGACAGCTACTTTACTAATTTACTCAATTAAATTTACATGCAAAGTTGTGAACAGCATTGAGCAATACAATGATGTATTAACAATAAACTAATATATAGAACAAGCTCTACAATAAGATAGTCGCACGCTAATGTAAACCTTGACTCATTTTTTCCTTGATGGGATCTGTGTACATCACGAATGAATGGATAATAAAAACTCACCTTAGAATTTTCAGTCAATATTCGGGCCACTCTCTGCGACTGAACTGCGTTAGCTACTGAACTGTGCGGTTCGGTACCACAGCTCTTAAATCCAGTGCCTGGACAGTCAAACTGCAGATAGCAGTTCATACTGAGCGTTATCTGTGAAGAATGATGTAAGCACCGGACGTACCAATTAACAGAAACGCCACGCCAATGCTAACAGTAACTACCACTTATCTTACAGACCACTTCAGTACTATCCTGCAATACTATTTACGTACTCCCTAGCCCACTCAATCAAAAGATGCGATAATATGGTGCAACATTGCATCTGGTTCGTAATGTTGGGAGGTCAAGGCGCCGCTGCTGTGACATTTGTTCTACTTTGCCGCTAGCAGAAAAGAAAGGAATGTGAATGAAAACTTGGAACGAGCGTCAATGACTTACTCACGAAAGTTTCTCAAGTGAATTAACATTGCCCGGAAAAAATGATCATCATCTCTTTTTTCGCGTTGAAGGTCCAACACCTACTACATTACTGAAAATGCTTGTCCCCATGATCACATAACAAAAATCGACAATGAGAGACGCATTTTCACCAAGTCAGTGCTTAACTATTGCGCTACGACTCCTTGCTATTGGCATTTGTTTCGAAAAGTTGAAATTTACTAGTGCAGTTGCACTTCAAATTAGGCCTATGTGAGACATAGTTACTGAAATGTGTCATTCAATTACACTTGTTCTAAAGGGTTATAATTGGTTAATATGAATATCTATACATACATCTTCCATCGTGGCTATAGAATATTGTTCCCTATATTTTGTGAGCATCAACATATACGTTTTCGTACTCATCTGCTCTAACATCCCAAATGCTGGTAATGGTGTATGCGTTTCGATGTACTCTCACAACTAACTCTTTAACTCATTCATAATAATAACAAACAACGACAACAACAGCGATCATAAATATAAGTAAAAATTCCCAGAGACAATAGCACGCGAATGCCTGGCAAGCACATTGTCAATAATCAATACTGCCCATTGACGTCACAATATAACCAAGAAGCGCAATATACAAGTATTTCAAATCTTTTTGATGTGCTCAATATTATTGTGCAACCTGGCATTTAACACCCTCACGTTCAGTATTATTCCACACCTGGTAATACTGCGCAACACATTGGTCTTTCATGTGCTGCTTATCATCGGCTCCTAGACTAATATTACTGGCCGTCGATGGATACGATTCAAGGTTGCACAAAATGTTTACGTGTCTTATGAAATTAGATTTTTTATTGTGCAAATCTGACTGGACTGTATAGTCAGGCTACAAAATCTTTGTGAGCTCTTTGTATTGGCCAATTCCAAACTGTTCATTTTGCGCGATTTATCGTGTTGTGTAAACCGAAGTGTGGAAATGGCTTCGAAGTCAGCCGAACGTATGTTCGTCTTAGAATTATGATAAAGGATGGTCCACAAGATGCCTTTTCTGTGTTAACTTTGCACATGCGCATAGATTTTCAACAGCGGAACGATGCATACGAATTTGTGCATGTTTAATTTCCTGGAAACGGAGTCCGTGCATAACGCAATCATTGGGCAGACGACAGGTAGCTGAGACATGTTTGGGTTTGATTGTGTACAGTGTTGAGCATGGAGGTAAGAATATTCTTACCTCCATGGTGTTGAGCTTGTGGGAGCAGGTTGCTCTTCCATATAGTGTTTTGGTGTGTTAGTGAGTGTTTTGACATCGAAAATGTTGGCTTCAGAGCTATATTTTCTGTGATATCACAAGAGACAGATTGTATTATTTTTGAGAGTTGTAAAATGTATCATTCCCTAAGCAATACGCCGATTTACGTCTTATAAAATGTTATAATAAAGAAGTTTTAAATTCTTATTTGTGTGTGTGTTTACCTGTGTTAGATACCACCAACAAGCTTATGCAATGAACTGTAAAGCGTAGGATACCACAAGTTTCGAAGTAGGAAATAGAGAAGAATAAGGCACAAATTTATGAAAAGTGTATATGAAAAAATGTAGGCGAATATTCATCCTATGGAGACTTAGCACAGCAACTGACGAACCTGACACATGAAGAAAAGAAATGATTGAATATGTGTAGCTCCTCTAAATAGAAATGAAGAGCAGTGTGGTGCAAAAAATACATGGCTGGAGAACGCAACCTACGTTCTAGTGGATTCTGGCACCTATGAAATTCACAAATTTGTTTTGTAAAATTTGTTTTGTTAAATAAAATGTATGAGACAGGCGAAATACCCTCAGACTTCAAGAAGAATATAATAATTCTAATCCCAAAGAAAGCAGGTGTTGACAGATGTGAAAATTACCGAACTATCAGTTTAATAACTCACAGCTGCAAAATACTAACGCGAATTCTTTACAGACGAAAGGAAAAACTGGTCGAAGCGGACCTCAGGGAAGATCAGTTTGGATTCCGTAGAAATGTTGGAACACGTGAGGCAATACTAACCTTACGACTTATCTTAGAAGAAAGATTAAGAAAAGGCAAACCTACGTTTCTAGCATTTGTAGACATAGAGAAAGCTTTTGACAATGTTAACTGGAATACTCTCTTTCAAATTCTGAAGGTGGCAGGGGTAAAATACAGGGAGCGAAAGGCTATTTACAATTCGTACAGAAACCAGATGGCAGTTATAAGAGTCGAGGGGCATGAAAGGGAAGCAGTGGTTGGGAAAGGAGTGAGACAGGGTTGTAGCCTCTCCCCGATGTTGTTCAATCTGTATATTGAGCAAGCAGTAAAGGAAACAAAGGAAAAATTCGGAGTAGGTATTAAAATTCGTGGAGAAGAAGTAAAAACTTTGAGGTTTGCCGATGACATTTTAATTCTGTCAGAGACAGCAAAGGACTTGGAAAAGCAGTTGAACGGAATGGACAGTGTCTTGAAAGAAGGATATAAAATGAACATCAACAAAAGCAAAACGAGGATAATGGAATGTAGTCAAATTAAATCGGGTGATGCTGAGGGAATTAGATTAGGAAATGAGACACTTAAAGTAGTAAAGGAGTTTTGCTATTTAGGGAGTAAAATAACTGATGATGGTCGAAGTAGAGAGGATATAAAATGTAGACTGGCAATGGCAAGGAAATCGTTTCTGAAGAAGAGAAATTTGTTAACATCGGGTATAGATTTAAGTGTCAGGAAGTCATTTCTGAAAGTATTTGTATGGAGTTTAGCCATGTATGGAAGTGAAACATGGACGATAACTAGTTTGGACAAGAAGAGAATAGAAGCTTTCGAAATGTGGTACTACAGAAGAATGCTGAAGATAAGGTGGGTAGATCACGTAACTAATGAGGAGGTGCTGAATAGGACTGGGGAGAAGAGAAGTTTGTGGCACAACGTGACTAGAAGAAGGGATCGGTTGGTAGGACATGTTTTGACGCATCAAGGGATCACAAATTTAGCATTGGAGGGCAGTGTGGAGGGTAAAAATCGTAGAGGTAGACCAAGAGATGAATACACTAAGCAGATTCAGAAGGATGTAGGCTGCAGTAAGTACTGGGAGATGAAGAAGACTGCACAGGATAGAGTAGCATGGAGAGCTGCATCAAACCAGTCTCAGGACTGAAGACCACAACAACAACAACAACAAAATAAAATACAACTGACAAATTGAAAGTTACTTGACCTTCACATAAGGACTCACGAGCTCTCTTAAGTATTTCTCACCTTAACGAATAATCACTGAAATGCTTTATTTTACGATTAGAAATAAATCTTTTGAGCTGGTATATATTCCCCTGGTTACTAGCCAACTAAATGTTATTGCCATCCTTATCACTGAAGTTTCTCAAGGAAAAAAAGAAAGAAAAAAAAGAAAAGAAAACACTTTGTCATCACGTTGTATTTCTCATACATCTGTTATTTAGATACTTCTTTACTTAGAGTCGCTTTTGCGTTTCTTTTTCTGTTGCCTTTTCATCACAATAAACCCATCATAAGCTCCCAAGCAAAAAAAAGGGGGGGATCCATAGCACACTGCTTATGCAATGAAGCAACATGTGGGCACAAGAACACCCATGCGTACATGCGTTCTTTTCTCTTGCGCATGGAGTTTTATTCCCTTACTTCTGCCATCGAGTACATGTAGACATATCTTATGGGTGTATCCACAGGATGCTTCTTTCTTCACACGAAATCGCAGATGCACGGGAATAAAAGTGAAGGTATAAAAATCAGTGGAAAGAACATACAAAAGCATGCGCGTTCCCATGTCCCCACGTTGCCTCATTGTGCAAGCGTTCTGCTATGCAGGTAAGTTGGTAATTCCCCATATTACTTAACACCTGTTTCAACAACTTTTTTATCTCAGTGTATTTCAGTATATTTGGGAAACATCCATGCTCAAAGGATTTGTTTATAATATTCGTTTATAATATTGTGCAATAACATCAAACACACATTTGATTACAGAGGTGATTATTCCATCCCACGCAGGTTCTGTTTTTTAAAACCACTATTTCATTTTCTACATCTCAAAGGGTTACTATTCCAAATTGTTCAAAAGATGTGTCCCATTTGTATTCCAAGCTTACGAAATTTGCCTTGTCCTGATAAGCTATGACATTCCCTTATCGCCTTATTACATAATAAGATGAATTAATTGAAATAATTTGACATCTGAACAGTGTTTACTGCACCATTGTCAAACAGAATTTTCAAGATCTCTTCAATTTCAATTTTGATGCGTAATTCCAGTTTCACAATAGATCACAAAGTTTTCTAGTGTTTAACACATATACATTTTCAGGATTTCTGTTAGATTTTAACTGATGGTGGACCTGCTTCTTCCAAGTTCAAGAGATTTTAATTCTAGGTTTAATCCACGTAAGTCTACTTTTTTGCGAAATTTCTGAGGCGAAATTTCAGCAGATACATTAAAGAAACAATTTAACAAAGTGTGATAATTTTTAGTGCTTGAACTGTAGTTGTCTACAGGCCAGCTTGCAGCATGGTTTATTCTAGAAAAAACAACATATTACTTTTGGTGAAATTTCTTTTTACTCGTTTTATCAAGGCTGTTGATTTCAGCATATCAATAAATGCAAATGAGTAATAGTAAATACTTAGCTGTCTGCAGTATTTATGTGCATTTTCGGACATATTTTTGTAATACTGTTAACCATGCAAGTCAGTGATCTACTGTTTAACATGAAATCCTATTTCTGAATTAAATCAAGAAATTTTGTGGATTCACTGCTTTCAGCACATACATGACTGTTGACAAGTGCTGTAGTGAAAGTACATCACAACTGCATTAATCTTCGCCATTTGTAAAATTTGTAAAATGGAGTAATCTGTTTGGAAACTACAAATCACCTTTCCCTATTAACTCAGTAGTGTCTACTCAAACACAAGTCTTATCGAAGCACAAAATAGTAAAGATATTTATTACTTTGATAACTGCAATGTCATAACTTTTAATTACCAGCAACTTCTAATGTAGAATGTTAATATTAGGAATATTAATGTAGAAATACACACAACATTGTCAGGGTTCTGAGCACATACCGTTTAGAATAAAAACACACATCACACTGTCAGAGTTGCTCGTTACCACACAGAATGAAATCATACTTCACATAATTTTGTTGTCATGATAGCTATTCACTTCCCACACAGCAAAAAAGTTATCAATTTTTTGCACTGATCATTAACCCTGGAGCAGCCACACCTATGTATAAAGTGCGCCGACCACAAATAAAATTGTTTTCCATCATTCCATTATTGTTTCACAATTGTGGGCTCATTATGATTCCTTCTTTATTACTTTAGCTAATGCAGTGGTAAATTGTGTTCTCATACAGCCGGCCACGGTGGTCTCACGGTTTTAGGCGCACAGTCCGGAACCGCGCGACTGCTACGGTCACAGGTTCGAATCCTGCCTCGGGCATGGATGTGTGTTCTGTCCTTAGGTTAGTTAGGTTTAAGTAGTTCTAAGTTCTAGGGAACTGATGACCACAGCTGTTAAGTCCCATAGTGCTCAGAGCCATTTGAACCATACATGTTCCCATAAGTGAGCAGCATTAATATAAAATAAACAGCGAACTGTATGAGAAAAATTTGCTTTCAGTGCAAGAAAATGACTCAGATTACGAGCTAGCAGCCCAATCCCACAATGAGGAAGTTGTCTATGAGATAATCAGTAATCGAATGAGTGATCGGCTGGGATCTGATTGAACTGCACTGCTTCCAGATACAATACATTCCTGGATATCATTTGTGTTTCCAAGTATTATTTCCCTTATAAATAAGTTTGTGGTTCATGATTTAATCCTCTGAGTTATCTATTTTTGGGCCAAAAAATGGTTCAAATGGCTCTGAGCACTATGGGACTTAACTACTGAGGTCATCAGTCCCCTAGAACTTAGAACTACTTAAACCTAACTAACCTAAGTACATCACACACAGCCATGCCCGAGGCAGGATTCGAACCTGCGACCGTAGCGGTCACGCGGTTCCAAACTGACGCGCTTAGAACCGCACGGCCACACCAGCCGGCTTTGGGCCAAACATTTTGTATATGGGCCAAACATTTTGTATATGTCTTCCTTGTATTTAACTCATGTCACAGCTCTAAGGCCATAACATGCACTATAACAATGATACCTTCCCATATGATTTCAATTGACACCATTCTGAAAGCTATGCAGCTACGCAGAATTTGTGGCGTTCTGTGTGAATGGTAGCATAGTGTGCCACTAGAGAAAGCCGCAAGCTGTGGCGTCACGTTAGTTGCCTGTGTGAACCTGGCTCAAGTGTAGGAAGTTCTCACACATAAATTTGCAGTTGCAGGGCGAACCCAGCGACTGGTGTAATTTTCGGATCGTTTAGGATACATATAACCATCTTTTGATGCTCATGACTTCTTGTATAGTACAGGAAATACCTGTATGAGGATAGCAATTTTTCCACATGTGCGTCTGACGGTGATGTTAACATTCCTGGCGACAGGAAAGAGCTGCTAGGATACAGCACTTTCTACTGTAACTTCGAAAAATGCTTTGAGTGAAATTATACCCAATACATGTTAAGCCTTATTCAGTTTCCTGGAGTAAAGTACTGTACTTCAATTCTGACAAGTTGCAGATTATATTTTTACAGTTTTAGAAGTGTTTGAAACATAGTTTACTCTCAGAAATTAAATACATGGCCATTCAGCTATCGATTAGTTTGCTTCTGAATCGGAATTTTCAATTCCTTGGCTGAAATCTAGTAGCAACCTGTTAAAGCCTTCGTAGCAGATTATAAAACCCTATTTTGAACTCTATAAAGATATCCATATTTTGTTTGGAAAGTTTTACTTCTAGAATTGTGATAGTGAATTCTACAGCTCACCTCTAAATCACTCTTGTTATGAACTATGTATTATGCTAGAAAGCAAGGCAAGTGTGATAATCCCTTTATCTCTAAATCCATTATTTCAATATCTTCCATTTTTAGCTTAACACAGTAATGTGATTGCACTCTTCTAAAGAAGAAATAGAGCTTACTTTTTTTGATACCCTGTCACATGAGACAGTACTGAATGGAAGTATACTAGCAATCCCCTGGCACTAGGTCGAGTAGATTTCGTTAATTTGCCTAGATCTTTGCGTTAAACAGCCACAAAGTTTTTTTATTATCGTTTCCCCATTGGCTGGAGTGTCATCTGCCTGTAATTTCTCTATTAAAGAAATACAAGCAACCTCCTTCTTATCTCTGTTACTGTATTCATGGCTCTTAATTTTCTACAAACATGTATGACTCCTATACATTTCGATAAATTCGGCAATGAACTCTTGACAGAACTTACATTTATCTGTCATTTTAAAATACACTGTGCACACACAGACAAGAAACACTATTGCATGTCCAAAATTACTTTAGGATTGACGGCAAGGACAGAAGTGGTAGGGTATAGGGGCGCTGAAGGTCACCAGCAGGTCCAGGCCACTTTCCACCAATATCATGATGATGACGATGTTTAGTTTTGTTGGGCTCTCAACTGCGTAGTCATCAGCGCCCGTACAAAGTCCCAGTTTTTCACACCATCCAATTTTTTTACTCAGTCCAATTTAGCCACTGTCACGAATGACGATGGTAGTGATGAAATGATGAAGACATCACAAACACCAAGTTCCCAGGCAGAGAAATTCCCCAACCTGGCTGAGAATTGAGCCTGGGACCCCGTGATCGGGAGATAGCAACAGTAGCCACTAGACCACAAGCTGAAGACCCACCAATCATGCTATCTGCAGCCACCCCTCCATCAAAACACTTCCTGCTTGCAGTGGGCTTCAGTTTGCAGTCCTACGCAGGATCATCGCGCCCTATGACTTTCTGTGTGTCCATTTATACAGTTGTAGAAGTTGTTCTTTTATTTGTTGTTACTGTTATTCTTTGTTACTGTTATTCAATATCACCATTGTTCGTTGTTAGTGTAATTCGTTGTGTAGAACTCAATGATGTCACCAGGATGTTCCTTGCAAGCCATAAGTGGAAAAGTGATTGTCTTATGACGGCATCGAAAGAAATAGTTTATATGTTATGTACCAAACTTGAGAATGAAAATCTTAATGATGGCCTGCAGCTCTCTGTCAACAAAGAAATCGACAGAACTGCTGCTGCTTTAAATCCAAACTAAAGCACTATTGTGAAGATTAGGTAGAAAATGTTCGACTAAGAAAAGACAGCTGACGAACCATCAAAACATAGCACCTCTGGCAAAAAATGTCGAATTGGTAAGTGGATTACCAGTATAGATTTGTTTGCAGAGGTTTATCATTATTCTCGCAGGACGGGTGATTTAATGCTCAGGAAGTTACCCGTCACACTTAAAGAACCAGCACTTTTTCAGGGTAGTTGCACATCTCTGTCCACAGTTTCCACTATGGACATTTCTGGGCCTTATGCAGTTGGTGGAGAGGTAAGATATAGCAGCATGGCGATGTCGATTTTTAAGGTACATCCGCCGTAGCATAAATATCGACGAAGTGATGTGGGTTGGTTCTGTTCATGTCATCAAGCAGGGCGGGACAGAAGACACAGCTTATGGAACAATGGCAATGCCTTCTGGCATGTGGGGCCAATGTAGTCTTCTCCATGCAGCACCCACTAGGACTTCTCCAAACAGTACCTTCCTTTTTTATTTCAGAGAAAACAGGAGATTATTACGAAGAAATGAATCATGTTACATTTACAAAGTAGTTCGAAGATTTTCTAATATAAAATTTTGAAAAACAGTTAACATTTATTCCAGGTAATACTGTTTAGCCTACCATTCAGTTGTTGTTGACAATGCACATACCATGGCAAACCGAAAGAAGGAAATTATTGATTGGCTTCAGCATCATAATATCAATGTAAGTGGTTATCTTAAAATGGTGGAGCTTATGGAAAAATTTCTATTCATAATCCACAGTTTCCTCTATAGGAAATAGATGAGGAAAACACGATTTCACAGTCATTAGACTACCACTTTACCATTGCCATTTAAACCTAATAGAGTTTTTATGGGCACAAATTAGACATTACCAGGAATAATAATAAATGTGTCATGTCTGCAATCGAAGCACTCCCGAGGTAAGCTGTCAGGAAAGTCACCTCTGAAGGAGGCTCAAAACTGTCCAACAAACATAAAGCATCATTGAAGGAGCATGACAGAATGAAGCTTGTCTGGAAAATTCAGAAGGCAAAGGAGAAAATGAAAATTTCATTAAATAAAGGAGTGACAGTGACAATGATAGTGACGAGAACGACATTGGTGGAGGTTTTCAACAGAGCATGGGTGGATTCAGCTATATGTTTGGAGTGTGCATTAACATCTGCAAAGTACCTGCATAACAAAATTATGTCCCATAATTTTTGAAAGTTTAATAAGGTCTTGATAGAACTAATTCCAAAAGAAGTTCATCTCAGGAATTCAGTCTGTATTACACAAAATAAATATTACTGGTTACAATATGACTGCTACTATACAGAGACCCTGTCATTTGTATCACCTTCGTTCTTCCTAAACAACAGAGGTTCATCTATTGAAGACACGTTTTTCAACCATGTAAGCCATTGAATCTATTTTTCGTGTTGAAATTCAGAAGGCAGATCAACAAAATTAATAACAGTTTCATTAAACACTATAGTGATCTGTTTCTCACGTCAAAGACGCATGAGAGGATCATTATGCATCATATTTAAGTCAGATTGTCTCGCATTATTGATCTCCGACAGAGTTCTGGTTTCGAACAGAACGAAAATATTATGTATTCTTAATATTTCATTCACAGAAAGTATTCATCTCACTTTTGTAACAAGAAAAGTTTCTGGTATCTCGAAAATTTGGTTATGTCGTGAGAAAACGCATTTTTGTAAACTGTAAATACATCGTTGTAACAATATCTTGACGCAGATAAAATTAAAATCAAAACGTAGTGTAACTTTTCCAGGACACATTGATGCAATTTCCATGTTCATAAAGTGAATAGTTTGCCTGTTTGAGCAAGTTGGATGAAATGTAAGATTATACTTGTGTTCTATGTAGGTTTAGGCAACTCTGTTCCATACCTCCATGTGCTCGTGCAGAAGTGTTAATCACAAAGTAACATTGGGCAGGCTATAGACTAAACGAACAGCTGAATCAAACAGGTTTCTTGGGTCATGTTTGCGGTATGTCCATAGGCTCCAACTTATTTGCACAAATGTTATTTGAACCAACAGATCTGAGTAATTTCGCAAAACATCCAACTCTAACTTCTAAGTTTGTGCAAAACTCATATCTTCTCAACCATCTGTCTGCACAGATATTATGTGCACAGGCATTTGTGCAGAGAGATCTTTGCATGTGGGCAGGCCTTAATGTAAACACATCCGTAAGCATTTGCAGAAGTTACTTGCTAGTGGACATAACCATTTTTCATTCCCATTCTCCTTGTCTGCTTGCAAACAAAGTGGAACAATTATAACAGTTGCAGCATCTTGATAGTCTAACATTTCAAACCAGAGTAAATATCGAACAATTTTACTGCACATTTCACTGAACTGTCTACGAAGAACTTCAATAACTTCCTACAAAAACTACACAATAAGATTGACTATATAGAGGCAGCTTATGCGGTCAATGATGTCAAAATTATTGCGCAATATTTCTAGACGTGCAGTAATATTGAACATGTAGGGATTATATTGGCAACTTGTGTAAAATTATTGATCATATGGAAACATCTGAAATATTTGCGTTTCCTGGAAACATTGTGCGTGTTAGGAGTGTCTTGCGCTAGTAAAACGGCTAGCTGCATTGACATTTCAAACTGGAAAGCGGCACCGCATGACTAACTACTGTCTCACCTGGGTGCTTCGGCATATGAACAGCTGACACGAAATTCTACGATCAAGTGGAAAATGATTTTATATTTGCGGCTATAAAATTCGTGTACTTTTCCTCATTTTGATCGCTCATTTATTCATGTGCACTAAAAATATTAGCGAGTGTGCTAAAATGGCTAACTGCTATTAAGAGAAAAATATGGTGCTAATTACATTTCAATTGTGCTTAAGAACTTTCACCTGATTGAAAGAAAGCGTGTAATTGCTATTTCTGGAACACATGTATCTGACCACATTGTAAAAGTAGACTCAAGATTAAACTGTAGTCAACATTTGTTGTAATGTATGTAGTCACATTAATTATGATTGTGCATTAAATACTGAGAAATATACTAAGGTATTTAAGCTTTTCTGACAAAATTAATACAGGATCATACCATACTGGGACATTGGTGATTACTTTAAATACATTTGTATTTTAAATGTAATTATTACTCTATGCCTGTAAATTGCTGTAACATTGTATAACTATTTGTCCAAACCAAGTAAACAACCTTCAAATTTCATAAACACTTCTCTTTTAGTGCTTGGTGTATGACACAGAACTCTCATATTTTTCTAGGCATCTGTAACACTGGTAAGGCTGACTCATTGACATCTTTATCCCAGAAAAGTTGAAACTACTAAGGTTTATTAAGTCTGAAACCGAAATCTAGATCACTACCATATGAAAGGTCACGTCCATGAACAGCACGTCTTTGTGACAATGACTCATCCAACTTTTCTTTGCTTTTGGAATATAGTACTTTTTTGGTGTATTACAGTAATACATTTAATGTTGTAAGTCACTGAGAAGGATGGCCTATAAGATGCAGTGATCTATTCAAGCCGGCGTTGGTGGCCGAGCGGTTCTAGGCGCTACAGTCTGGAACCGCGTGACCGCTACGGTCGCAGGTTCGAATTCTGCCTCGGACATGGGTGTGTGTTATGTCCTTAGGTTAGTTAGGTTTATGTAGTTCTGTTCTAAGGGACTGATGACCAGAGAATTTAAGTCCCATAGTGCTCAGAGCCATTTGAACCATTTTGATCTATTCAATATTCGTTTGATAACTCTGATTTTTTTTTTTTCCCCACAGGAATACTGTTAGCGTACAGTGCAGAGACTCGTATACAGAAGAAAGTGTAGTTTGCAAGCAGCTATTTTCCGCTTACAATAGGTCCTAATTCATGAATACTAAAACCACTTTTAATAGCTTACTAGTGCCTACCATCGCAATTTGAGATCTAGCACCTGATTGAGCTACTTATTAACTCTTTCACTGAGTTCGTGATGGTAAATATAAATAGCTTCAGCTTCAGTGCTATTTGAAATGAGGATGTTATGTAAAAACACAGTTACTGGTATCTATTATGCATTTCTTCCCCACCTTAAATAGGGGGTCATAATCTGGAATAATTTGCAGACAGCTAAGCGAGATTTCAGAATACAGAAAGAGGCCATTAGAATCATAAAGTATATAAACCTAGAAGCCCCTACAAGCCCTTGTTTAAGAGTATAGGTATTCTATCTTTACAGTGTATTTATGTTATGAAGACTACCGTTTTTAAAACAAAAGGAATGGGCAAAAGGTAGCAGATTATTTACACATTGCCGATCATCACGATAACAATGTTTTTGTTATGATCTTGTCTGAATACTGGTTTGATGCAGCTCTTCACACTACTCTATTCCATGCAAGCGTCTTCATCTGCGAATAAGTACTGCTACATACATACTTCTGAGCCTGATTACTGTATTCGCCGCTTTCATTGTATAAATTCTATAAAAAATAAGTAAATTCCAGCAGCAAATACATGACAACAGACGAAACATAACAAAGAAAGAAAGCGAAATGAGAACAAGCAACTTATACGGTAGTAGGCTAGCGTAGCTATTTTCAGAATGGTAAAACACTCGTAGCCAGGTTTTCTGAAGCAGAGTCGGTATGATCGCTTTACACCGATTTCCATTCCCGGAATTTCAGCGCAAACATTCGCTGCGCGTCTGTGCTGTATCGACAATATACTTGCCACTCTTGCTGTAGACTCTGAGCATATTTGTATTCGCGGTTTGTTTTGAAAATGATTTCAAAAATAATTGGAATTTGGTCTTTGCAGAGTGCACTGAAATATATAAATCACTGCCAGCGTTGTGAGATGTTAGAGCAGATTAGTACTTAAACAGAAATATTAGCAACGATTTGTTGCTGAACCATCATGGCGTGAAATGTTTTTTTTTTTTTTTTATGTTGTTCAACCTTCATTCTGTCAACAATTTTTCGTGAGCGAATCTTTGAAGGTCCTTTATGCCAATTTTCATCCATATTCGTTTTTTCTGCTTTTAAAAAAACTAACCAGAATCAGTATTGCAGAATATTATTGCACGTTTCTCTTGAGCTATCGAGGGAGAACTTACGATGTATTGCACAACATTATTGAAGTACTGTCTACACATAAACAAGTGTTTCCTGATAGCATACGTTTGATAATTTAGTTAACTTATACATCTGGTGCCCTTTTACGTAATCCGACACAGATACGACTTAAGGAGCTGTTATCTGCAAATGCACTGTCTAGGTTCTCTATTTAAGACGCTTCTGGTACCCACAGTTCATTAGCTAATGGTGTTCGTAGCGAGTGGCAGGAATTTTTGACAGAAAATAGTAAGGTTAGTTTTTTTTCGTTCATTCGTAAGGTTAATTTTTAATTTTATTCTTTCTTGTACCGCAGCCTCCACAGAGGCGGAGAACGTTCAGGGATGTGCAGTGAATCAATTTATATGTAAGACATGAAAATTGGGTAAAAGCTGCATATAGATCACCCTCGCATTTTTAGTACCTTGTTTGCCATATCCTCATACCAATGATTCCTTAAAGACTCGACCTCCTAAACATAAAACAGCTTCAAACTACTGAAGCAATAAATGAAAGAAAAAACTGAAACTTCCTGGCAAAAAGAAACAACTGGTTCGAAAAATTTCACTATATCAGTATAAAAACTAACCCATTTTGGGAGACATTGTCAAAATTAGGTATCGAAATGTACAGTGTTATTGTCAATGCAGAAAACTATAAGTGTCATTGCATGTTAAGTGGCCAAAATTTAGGTGAGCTCTTCACTTGACCATATTCTATTTTGATAATATTTTTGCAGGATGTACAAGGGAATTACATGAGCCCTTTTCAAATTACAGCTCCATAAGTACTATGGTTGGGCCACTAGACTCCCTTTTGTGAAGCATAAATTTTTGATATTGTAACTTAAATGAATAAATCATCAACTTTGTTTTATCATGGCTCGTGATTTAAGGAATGCCGATTTTTAAAGTCATTTGCAGCTTGTCAGCATTTCAAGAAACCCTGCAACAAATGACTCCTTGATTGCTCAAATAACAACTTAGTTACCTAAGTTCAAAGTCTACTCAGATGTTTGATTAGTCAATTTTAGTTCATTATCAAGAGGCCGTATCTTAAAGGGGATCACTCAGATTTTTGGCTTCATTAAAAAGAGTATATTTTGTTTGATCAGAAAAAGTTGTTTTTATTTTTGAGACTTTGCATTTAAGAACAAATAAACTTATGTTTTCATTAGGTTAAGGCCATATACATTTGCACAGTTTTGTTTTGGTCAGTAGTGGCTTTGTCACTTACAATTGTACTGTTTATGGTTGCCAGGCTATATGGTTTCAGTTCTCATTGATTCAGTTGCTGAAATGTGCTGATAACAGCAATTACAGTAGATTCTGGCAAGCTGTAATGTTGACCCATGCTTGTTGATGATGGAGCTGAAATGACAGAAATAATAAATTGGTCTGGAATCCAACAAACATACTGCTGGCTGGCAAGTAGAATGAATCTGCAGGTCCATTGGGATGCATGAAACTGATTAACACATCATGTTCTTCATCTGAAATGTCAGAGACATTACCAATTCACCATTTTCCAACATAAATTCAGACAGTGTATAGGCCTGGTTGTGATAAACTATTCACTGACTTTGGCCAATGTTTAACACAAAACAATTTATATAATTGAATACTCTTACAATGCATATTTGGTTTTCATTCAGTGGCACAAATTGATGATTCTCTCATGTTTCTGGCCACGCGGTCTAGGGTGCCATGTCACGGTCTGCCTGACTCCTCCTGTCGGAGCTTCGAGTCCTCCCTTGGGCATCGGTGTGTGTGTGTGTTGTCCATAGCATAAGTTAGCTTAAGTTAGATTAAGTAGTGTGTAAGCTTAGGGACCAATGACCTAAGCAGTTTGGTCCTGTAAGATATTACCACAAATCTCATGTTCCTGATAGTGAGCAGTCAGTTTTGAACCTTTCTTCTTTCTCAGTTTTTAATGCTTCAGTTTCTTCTTTTGAAACAAAATTAATTGTATAGCACTGATATTCTTTCTGCAGTGTTTAAACAAATCAGTTGGTGTCAAAATCTGGTCCTTGCTTGGTCTTTGAAGGCTTGTTCTTGATGTGGAGTGCTTTACGGTTCCTCCTACTCAATCATAAGGAGATTTTCCATCATGATTTATATCAATAAAGTTCCATTCAGCTGAGATTCCAAAGTCATTTTGATGGTTGATGATGTCAAAGATTCAGGATTTTTTTGAAGTTTTTATACTGTGTTGCCGATCCATCACTGAAGTAGATTTTTTTCAAGGTGACACTTTAGATCTTGTATGAACTTCACGAAAAAAGCATGTACAATGATTGTGTCATGCCACAGGCTGTCACTTATGACACAGTAGCTAATGCTATTGATGGCTAAGTTATTTCTGAAGTACACAACGCATGGCTGCTTGGCTGTTATCCCAGTGATAACATTGAGCTGAATCTTGGACCAGCCATGTCAGCTGGTTAAAATCCCACGAGCTTTTGACCGAGCTGTCCTTTGCCATTGTCAAGTGATACACTACTGTCGTGTCGCCGTGGCTTCGCTGTTATGTATACACACTGCTGGCTGTCACATCACCGGTTTGCTATTCCTTACTGACTGCTGTAATGTTCTTATCCCGCGTCCGTCATGCTTGCTTGAAACTCGCGATGGCCAGATCTCAGGCTTTTCAGATATTTTTATTTCTACAGCTTCTTTTACGACCCATCCCAAAATCCATTTGTCCTCACAATGACAGATGTTTTGTCGAATAGAATTAGGTGTCGATTTTGTGAAGTGTGTTCTGCCGTGGCTGATTTCTCAGGATAGCATAGGCATAAGCGCCTCTCGTGTTCCATCTGGCGTTGCTGCACAGTGTGTACTGTTTGGCTGACGCAGCTGACATGTTATTTTATACACTCCGGGTGTTCTAAGCCCTAGTCCCACCACACCTGCTTGTGGGTCACTGTAAGCATCACACAAGAACACCGACAATTTTATCAACCGAATTAAACATCTGCATCACGGGCGAGGTTATTTAGGTCAATTTTGATGTGGTCTCCTTATTTATGTGTGTTCCTGTCAAAAACTGCGTAGATCTCTCTCAGTTTTTTGACAATATGATGGCAGGATTGTTTAAGTACACATTGGCATCAGCATATTTCCTATGCTGTGGCCAGTATTTCGACCAGTTGGACAGTGTTGCAGTGGGAAGTCCATTAGCACCATCCACAGCCAACCATTTTATAGAAAAATTTGAGGACATCGCTTTGGGAATGGCTCCAGATAACCCAAGTTGCTTTTATCCGTACATCTATGATACGTGCATCATCTGGCCCCACGGATGTGAAAAGCTGGGAGAATTCCGGGAACACCTGAATGGCATTCATAACCTTATTAGGTGTACGATGGAAATAGAAATAGACGGTGCATCGTCCTTCCGTGACATCCTCGTTCACCGGATGACCCGATGGACACCTCGACCACAGTGTGTACAGGAAACTTATACACACAGGAATTCGTGCCAGCATGCTCTCGGCCACCACCATCCGGCACAAAAATGTGGTATTCTGTGAACACCTTCATCCACTGTGCTAAAGTTGTCTCAGATGCTGAATATCTGTCACTAGAACTAAGCCACCTACAAAAAATTTTCTGGGAAAAGGCTACAATCATTGCCAGATATCACAGGCTATTTCTGGTGGGACAGGAAAAACAGCACTGAAGAAGAAAACAAGAGACTTGTGTTTTTGCCTTTCTGTGGCACAGTGTTGGGGAAGATTGGCCAGCTCCCAATGAGAATCCTGCACGTATTGCTCACATAGGGACTGTGAGAATAAGATTAGAATAATTACAGCATACATGTAGGCATTCAGTCATTCATCCCACACTCCATATAAGAATAGCACGAGAATAAATCCTAATAACTGGTACAGTGGGATGTATCCTCTGCCATGTGCCATGTGGTAGTTTGCAGAGTATAGATGTAGATAAATAGACACAACATCTTATCAGTCTTCAGGCCACCAGCGAAAATACAGCAGCTAATGAGGCCTGTGAAAGATGATCTAGGGCTCGGAATACCTGGAGTGTACAAGATACCTTGTCATTGCGACCGCTGTTATGTCGGCAAAACAGTACCCACTGTGGAGCAATGCCGGACGGAAAAGGAACGGTGCTTATACCTACGCTATCCTGAATAATTAGCCTTGACAGAACATGCATAGAAAATTGATACCAAATTCTATTCGACAAAAGATCTGTGATTATGAGGATGAAGAGATTTTGGGATAGAATCATAAAAGAAGCTGTAGAACTAAAAATATGTGAAAACACCATCAACAAGGATGGCAATTTGCAGTTCAGCACAGCCCGGTACCTGGCCATTGCGAGGTTGAACCGGGGGCAATGAACACGGGACATAAACATTATTACAGTCGGCAAGGAAGAGCGCACCAATGATCTCACAGCTAGTAGCACTGCTATATAACAGTGAGGCCACGGTGACACGGCAGTCGTGTACCACTTGACAATGGCTGGGGAGAGCGCGGTTAAAAGCTTGTGGGATTTTAACCATCTGCTGCGGTTGGAATCCAGAGAAGATTTCACTAATTCGTATGACTATAAGACCGTGCATTCATATGAATGAATAACTTTCAGCAATATCCATCAGTATAATCAGTTCATTTGGGTTGAGGCTTTCCCTTACGCATTTTAGGTGCTTACTTTGGTGCTTCACAATATAATGAAGAGTGGAAAGCTTGTCACTTTTTGAAATCAGATTAGGCGCGCAGTCCGGAACTGTGCGACTGCTACGGTCGCAGGTTCGAATCCTGCCTCGGGCATGGCTGTGTGTGATGTCCTTAGGTTAGTTAGGTTTAAGTAGTTCTAAGTTCTAGGGGACTGATGACCACAGCAGTTGAGTCCCATAGTGCTCAGAGCCATTTGAACCATTTTGAAATCAGATCTTCAATAAAATCTTCGGTGGTCATCTACTGGTTTCTAATGTACCACTATCAGTGTGCACCCACTGTTTGAACTCTAGAGTATCATTTGGATCGCTGTCTTCAAAACTGATTTCTAAAAACTGTTGCAGAAGTTCTTTTCCTGGAAAAATTTCACACTGACAATGCATGCAGTCTTCAGATTCCAAACCGTTCACTGTTTAAGGGATCAGACTCTTGCAATCTTCTTTAATTAGACAGCTTGCAAGCATAGTTTTACATTTTAGTGCATAAACCAAACACAGACTGAAAGGGTGCACCTGCAGTGATGCGTGCAATTTCACCTCAATTTGGAAAATCCAGTTTGAGGTCCATGCTGATTCTTTTTTCTCTCCGGAAGAAGGTATTTTTCCATCAAAACTTTCTTACCGCCTTTTATAATACAGTATAATCATCGTGCAACACTTGTTCTTTGGTAGTGCCAATACATTATTTTCTGCCTTTAATGTTCTAGTTGCTTTTACCATCCTTTCTAGAAGACCAGATTCTTCCATTACCTCTTTTCTAATGCAATCCTGAAATACTAATGTCAGAATCTGCAAGTTTTCAGGCTGCCTTGACAGTTGCAACTTCTCTTTCACATGTTCAGGACATGTCTTGCTTGTACCAGGTGTTTGAAAATCTTTTGGGCAGCCTCCAGCACCAGCAACATTATTCACAGTTGCCTCTTGACTTTCACTTACTTTTCGTTTTGCACAACGTTTGGCACCCCTAGTTGACACTCTGTGATGTTTCAGAGGGGAGACCCCAAAAGCAGTTAGACTTGTATTGAGTGATCCCGATGGATATGCTAACTCTGATTCATCTTCTGACAGGCTGAAGTTGACTGAGACTTTCAGCTTTCGTTGCTGAGAATTGTTTCCTGCAAGTTGGACAGATCTTCTGACCAGCTTTCAATTGTTGTACTGTTTCCCCATAAACAATCCATAAACCCTTTTTTTAAAGAATATTTCTTAGCACCTAAAGGGCTACAACAAGGTTTCTGTAGGAATTCATGCTTGTCCAAAAGAACTGCTTTGTGATGAAAGAATATTTGAGTATTTTCAGTAAGACGTATTTGACTTCTTTTGATTTGTATGAAGCCTTATTGATGTGTTTATAGTTTGAGATGACGTGCAGAATTATCTGCAAGACCAATGCTGCATGGCACTGAAACATCTCTAATATCCATGAAACTACAACTGAATTTTTACTTCCAATTACCTTTGCTTTCAATATTTGATAATGTAAAGGTGGTGTATATTTCCACCTGAAAAATATTAAACAATCATAGATGATGAAAACTTTAGTAGGAAATTTTGGAATAGAATGAAAGAAATTTAAATGATCGGATAAACATTTCTAAAAAATCAGTCAGCTTGAAATAATTTTTATTTACATAAAAAACACATTTAACTTATAATGACAAGACTTTACATCATTTAAAAATGCACCCGTTAAATCTGAACAGTCTCCGTCACACAAAAGTGCCCTTTGCAATCGAGCTCAAAGCATGTTTGTAAACTACATGGTTCTCATTCAATTTGTCTGTCTCAAGAATGAAAGACTTTTGTGGTAAAACAAAGTGAGCTCTTTCGAATAGTGCAAAGAGAAATCGGATTTGAGTGACTGCTTTTGAGCTATGGCCTCTTGAAAATGAGCCAGACTGAGTACTTAAATTTTTGAGTAGACTTTAAACTTAAATAACTCAGCTATTATTTGTGCAATCAAATTGCCACTTGCATAACATTTTGACAGGCTGCAGAGGACTAAAGAATCAGCTTCAGAAAGCTATTCTTTCAGTACATACAGCCTAATAAAGTATAGTCCAAATTTGTTACAAGATTTGTGAGCCACTTTGATAGCATATTATGATAAATTCACCACAACCTGAGCTTTTGTTCTACAATTAAGGTATTGCACCCAAGAAGTTGAAAAGGATCATTAAGTTTCAGCACGACAAGTTTCTTACATTCTGAGCAATGGTAAAACAAACTTGATGATTTATTTATTCATGTCACAATGTCAAAAAATGTTGTGTTGACAAAAAGGCAGCTAGTGGCCCAACCATCTACTTATGGAGCTATAATTTTGCAGAACTTCCTAGAAGACTTATATGTACATCCTGCATAAAGTTTATCCAAATTTAAAGAGGGTCGAGTGGGGATCAGTAAGCCACTTGACATGGAGGATCCATAAGAAACACTATAAAGAAAATAGAAACTGTTCATAATATTATTGAGCCTATTCAGTATGGGAAGAGCTGTAAGACAAGGTTGTTTTTTATCACCAACACTGTTCTGTATTTGTCTGGAAGAAATTGTTAATGAAAGTTGTGATGGAGGGAGAGGAGTTTGTATAGGGATCAGAGAGTGGAGTGTATAAGATTTGCAGACAACATGGTTGTGATGGCAGAGAGTGCAAGAGGGATGGAACAAATGTTAGATGATCTAAACACAAAATTAGAAAAATATGAAATGAAGATTAACAAGAAGAAAATGAAAAGTATGATAACTGGAGGAAAGGAGAGAAAATGCCATATGAAAATAGGGGGAGAGGAAATAGAGCAAGTGAATAACTCCATTACTTAGGAAGTGTAATAATGGGTGATATGTATTGCTCAACAGAAATTAGGAAAATAATTGCAATGGCAAAAGAAGGATTCAAGAGGAAACAGAAATTACTTTGACGACCACTAAACAAAGATCTGAGGAAAAGACTTGCCGAATGTTACATCTGGAGTGTTGCACTGTATGGTGTAAAGACCAGGACATTGAGGAAGGAAGATGAAAGAAGATTGGAGGCGCTAGAGATGTGGATACCGAGAAGAATGGTAAAAGTGAAATGGGAAGGCCGAGTAAGGAATGAAGAAGAGTTGGAGAAGAAAGAAACATGCTGAAAGTCATCAGAATGAGAAAACATAACTGGATTGGACATTGTTTGAGGAGGGACTGTTTATTGAAGGAAGGAATGGTGGAGGGAAAAAGCGGAAGAGGAAAAAGAAATCAAATGCTGGACAATATCAAAGGAGACAAATATTTAGAAATGAAAAGAGTGGCTATGGACAGACAAAAGTGGAAGAGGCTTAACACATGACAAGAACTGCCGTAAGGTAGAATAACATACTACTACTACTACTACTACTACTACTACTACTATTCAGTATGAAATGAAACAAAACACTCACCGTGTACACCAACATTGCACCTATCATATTTTTTTCAGATCTTTACTGTGTTTTACTTGGCACAATAAACTGGTTTCCAGGATCTACTCATACATCTGTGCTCATCCTTTCTCTCCTCATATTGCTTTCTTATGGCCCTCTGTTTTTCCTCTGTGTTTTAGGGTTGATCTCGTTTTCTTCTAAAGGTACATCATCACTATTCTCCTTCAGATATCTGAGAGAGCGAGCTTCTCATTTGGGTTAACAATTTGATACGTATGCAATATGTTGACCCTGCAGATATCAGTCATCTGGGTGAATAATGGCTGCCACCACTTCTTTGATCATATCCTCAACCTAAAAAGTGATATCTGCTTGTTCAGTAAATCAAAGGCACCCAATTGAACATTGGCATTGTAATATATATATCATTTTTCTGAGCCTACGAGTATCTCTTTTAGTGCAGCTCCAAGAAATAATAGTATCATAATCTGCGGCTACACATACTGGTTTGCTGCCACCCCCCCCCCTCTCCCCTCCGTTTCACTACCACAACTTCATTCCCCTTGTCAAACATGCAGCCATACAATCCTTATTCATTTTATTTCACCCTTTTTTTTTTTTTTGTGTATCAACCAAGGGACATGCGATAGTAAGTGTAAATGTAACACTGGAAATAAACAACAGTCTAATGGCAGTACTGACTTTAAAGCGATAGTTCACATCTTGCATGTTGCTCCTGTAGCTTTAATTTTCTTCTTTGCTAATGTGATGAGTGTGACAACACTGGTGCAGAAGCTGTCAAAGAAAAACTTGTGATTTGGATACTCACACTCTGGAATCATGCAAATTAGCTCATTTATTACTCTTGCACTTAAAGCCCCTGTTTGTTGTCTGTCATGCTGCAGCCATTGGAGCTCTTAAGACATCAAATTTTATATCTGAATGTGATAGTCTTTTTCCCTCAGCAACATCTCGGCTGAAAGTTTGGCATGATAGTGTACCCTAATTTCATCAGTTCATCAGTTGAGCGTTCTGAATGAAATATGCCAAATTTACCACAAATTCCGTCTTGTGTATTTCAAAGTACAAAATCTATTTTCAAGTTGTCATTCAGGTGAATTAATTTCTTTATTTCCTAAAATCTATTTCTTGTCATGGAGTGGAAGGCTAAAGGAACACTAACATGTGGAGCCTGTTTGCAGTACGTCTTCTCATAGAGAGCCTTATGACCCCACTCAGCAGTAGTATACTAAAAAGGGATTTTAGTTATGCTTTGGTTAGAAGAAAATTTATGTTGTTCTGTTGGCAAGCATAGATTTTGCTTTGTTCTATAAGAGTATTCACCAGTCCCTCAGAAAAAATTCTTCATACTCCTGGGGCATTGTCTCGATTGCTAGACATTCTGCAACATTTTTTGCTTTCAAATGTTTCATTAGTGTTTGTGTATGTTGGTTCATCTTTTTAACAGTTATGTTTGTGTTTTTGTGGATGATACATCACTTTCCACTCCATTACCCTCTGCCACGAGCTTCACTGTGATTTGCAGAGTATGGATATATGTGTAGATGAAGACATTTTAAAGCCTTTCTTCGTTTAGTTTCTGGGCATAAATCGGTAACCTTAGCTTCATCTCTGCGGGTTATAAGTTCTAAAGAACCTGCTACACCTTGTACAAATTATAGTCATCGCTCAGTACATTTTCTTCAATATCCCCTTCATCTGTTATTTTATCTGCATTGGGTGAATAATCATCAGTTCTAAGTCACCAGCTTCACGTTCACTCACTCCATAACTTACCAGTTCTGTCTGTTACAACTTCTTCAACTGAACTCCATGCAGCATGTTCTTATCCTATAAGAATCATAAACTGTGAAAGAAAATATTTCACTGAACTTGATAACCCTGGAGAAAATTCCATACAGTGCAAGGGAAACAGATCTCAACAGTGCAAGTAGTAAGTTTTGTGTATAGGACTGGTATTGCAGTAATGAGGTATATTAACAAATGTGCGATAATATACCATTTTCCCTTTATTGAGACACACAAAATAAATTAATATTGCCCTGAATGTTACGTACTGGTAGACATCCACTTGCTTCTAACACACACGCCCCCAGACAAGAAAATCACAATTCATTGTTGTACAGAAATTTTCAGCAGGCATACAGTGCAGCCAAGTGCAAAGATAAATATGCATATTTTCTAATATAAACTAATTACAGAGAAATTATTTCTTTTCAATCAGCAGACATTACAGCAGTCAGTCAAACGTTTAAGTACAGCACTCAAAGCTAAAAGTTCCATTGCTTTTGTAGAAATGAATAAAATATTTGCATCCCAAAAAAGGGGTAAAATAGTAAATAATGATTTAAACATGTAAGTGAGAAAATGTTTGAAATTACAAGTAAAATCTGTTGGAAGTCGCTAAGTGCTCTTATTATGAAACACCAGATGAGTATTGTCTGAATCATTTGCACCCCTATTTTAAGCACAAGCTAGTTTTTACTTCATTGTTTACGATTTTTATTTCTTGAAATGTGTGTCGTACAGTGATATAATTTATAGGTACATTCAGTGGTATACGTGGATATTGTCTGCAAGATGTGTTGCGAATAGAATTTGTAAGAAAGAAGTAATGAATTAAAATGTCAGCAGTTTTACTGCACGAACAGCAAAAGTGTAGGAAGCGATAAATTTTTTTCTTTCATCATTTGGTGGGAAGTGTCAGTGAGAAAAAGTTTCGTAGAAGTTTGAAATTACATGTGAAACTCATTGGAAGTCACTAAATGTTCTCATTCTCACATGCTAAATGAATATAATCTTGGGTGTTTGGGGAAGGTGAGTTATGGTGCCTCAAGATATATACACAATTTTCTTGTGTTCTAATGCTAAACATTTAACATACAATTATACTTCTTAATAAATAGATTATGATAGCATTTTAAATTTTTGTTGCCCAAGATAGCTGTTAGGGCAGGTAAATCCCTCAAGCACTTGGTGAGGTCAAACACATGTGGAAGTTTGCAGTGTCGTACTTAAGAACCATGGCAGCTGCCATCATTGTTGCATTATTATTGAAGAAAAATCACAACAAGAAGTTAAGAAGAAATAAATGTTTCAGTGGATAAATGATGAGTTGGAAACAGGGTCATATCCAATTTTCTTTCAGATTACATTTACCAGAGATAACTGATCTTCATATCAGTTTGCATCATTTGGTATAACAGGAGATCATGTCCAATCAACGGAAGAGCTCATTTGAATGGTATTGGTTTAGAGAAGAGGCCAGATCTGTATAAACGGGCATATACAGGGTGTTACAAAAAGGTACGGCCAAACTTTCAGGAAACATTCCTCACACACAAATAAAGAAAAGATGTTATGTGGACATGTATCCGGAAACGCTTGATTTCCATGTTAGAGCTCATTTTAGTTTCGTCAGTATGTACTGTACGTCCTCGATTCACCGCCAGTTGGCCCAATTGAAGGAAGGTAATGTTGACTTCGGTGCTTGTGTTGACATGCGACTCATTGCTCTACAGTACTAGCATCAAGCACATCAGTGCGTTTGAAGAGAAGTAATAAATGAGCTCTAACATGGAAAGTAAGCGTTTCCAGACACATGTCCACATAACATATTTTCTTTCTTTGTGTGTCAGGAATGTTTCCTGAAAGTTTGGACATACCTTTTTGTAACACCCTGTATAGGACCTGTTCCAATTAAAAAGAAGACATTAGACAACATAAAGAAAATTCTGCAATTAATACCTGACAAGCAGAAACCATTTTATAACAGTATCTGCCAGTGGCCAGTGAAGGATGGACAAGATGAAGATGAAGCATACTCACAATTCTTTGCTGTACTTTTTGCGTGTGGTTGTATTTTGGTTACATTATGAATAAACATGTATGTTCATAACACACTCTTTCATTACTTCAGTGAATATGAATAATTTAAACTTGCATAACACAATCCTTTTTCTGCAAGTAGAATTCTAATTGCCTTATAGACATCATCAAGTTCGGAAAGGGGTCATCCCCAGTACATTCGTCCGCAGCTCGTGGTCATGCGGTAGCGTTCTCACTTCCCGCACCCGGGTTCCCGGGTTCGATTCCCGGCGGGGTCGGGGATTTTCTCTGCCTTGTGATGACTGGGTGTTTGTGATGTCCTTAGGTTAGTTAGGTTTAAGTAGTTCTAAGTTCTAGGGGACTGATGACCATAGCTGTTAAGTCCCATAGTGCTCAGAGCCATTTGAACCCAGTACATTCAAACTCGATTACTGACTACAGTCTGTGGCTGAAGTGTGTTGTAATGGTGTATATTGTTTCATCCAGGGGCCACTTGCTACGTGGGAACTTCTAAGACACTGTGCTTAAATCCATTTTGTAGTCACGTAGTTTTTTGTCTCTCCTGACAAATTTACTTTCTGGGACATGACCCCTTTTCCTACTCACCAATTCATTTGATACAGAGGTGTACAATTTAAATTCTCAAGAAACACTATTGAATGAACTAAAATCAGAGGACTTCACTCAGTTAAAAACTTTCTGAGAATGTCGTACGTGTCAGTTTCGAGCTACTCTTACCTATTGTACAATCAAATAATCAAAAACAGGATATAAAAATGTGGCAAGCTATATCACCAAGAGAGTGCCTTGTAATTATTCTTAGATTTTTGCAAACCGTATTTATTACCTTTGTTATAAATGTAATGCACATTATCAACACTCCGTCTTTTATAGCTGAAAGTTAGTGACCCATCACACAGTCCTCTTTAACAGTCTGTCTCCATTTTCCTCAATCTCAGAGTAGTTGACCCATGTTTCATGACTCTTCTCCTTTATCTGGTGTATGCATCATCTCAGTGGTCTTCCCTACAATCTTTATCATTTGACTTTGCCTCGGATGATCATCATCTCCAAGTTATCCTCCTGTTGTCAAATTCAGTGACCAAAGAACTGTAGGATTCACTGGAAGCAAATACTGGGCAACCTCTTCTCTGCCCGGAGTTCTTGAAAGATTGAGTTCTTGGAAGATTGAGTTCTTGAAAGACTGAGTTCTTGAAAGAGTGACTTCCTGAAAGAGTGAGTTCCTGAAAGAGTGAGTTCTTGAAAGAGTGAGTTCTTGAAAGAGTGACTTCTTGAAAGAGTGACTTCTTGAAAGAGTGACTTCTTGAAAGAGTGACTTCTTGAAAGAGTAACTTCCTGAAAGAGTGAGTTCCTGAAAGAGTGAGTTCCTGAAAGAGCGAGTTCCTGAAAGAGCGAGTTCCTGAAAGAGCGAGTTCCTGAAAGAGCGAGTTCCTGAAAGAGCGAGTTCCTGAAAGAGCGAGTTCCTGAAAGAGCGAGTTCCTGAAAGAGCGAGTTCCTGAAAGAGCGAGTTCTTGAAAGAGCGAGTTCTTGAAAGAGCGAGTTCTTGAAAGAGCGAGTTCTTGAAAGAGCGAGTTCCTGAAAGAGTGAGTTCCTGAAAGAGCGAGTTGTTGGTCCATTTGTCAATCCATGATGTTCTCAGCAATCTCTTATATATCCACATCTCAAACGTGTCCATTCTTTTGCAGTCCCCTTCAGTTATTGTTCATGTTTCAGTGCCAAGGAAGACTGGAAACACCAGAGATTTCAGCACTCTCAATTTAGTACGAATGGTTAGGGTGCAGACTTTCCAAATCATTGTCAGATTCAATGCAGCATCCCTACCCATGACAGTGCAACTGGTTGTGACTCACCTCTGTCAGTTATCATGATCTTGGTCTTTTTCTTGTTAATTGACAATCCTGGTTTCTCACTTTTGCTCTTAACCCTAACCAGTAGTTCCATCATTTCCACTTTTGGTTCTGTGCACAGTGTGGCATCATCAGCAAATCTTAAATTACTGATTTGTCGTCCTCCAATTTGGATCCCACCAATACAGCAATGGAGACTTTTTCTCATAACATTTTCTCTGTAGATTTTAAATAATGGCAATAACAGAATGTCTGGCCAGATACTGTGTAAGAGATAAAGCAGTATGATGTCTTGCATTATCATACAGTGAGAACCAGTCCTGAGAATGTCACAAATCAGGGCAGCGACGTCAAATTGCTTGTCGCAAACGTTTCAAGACTTTGATGTAAAGTGTTTGGTTCACTGTCTGACCTGGAGGAACATACTGATGGTGAAGTAATCTTTTACTGTCAAAGAATGTGATCAACATTGTCTATAGAATGGTAGAGCACTTGCCCACGAAAGGCAAAGGTCCTGAGTTCGAGTCTCGGTCTGGCACGCAGTTTTAATCTGCCAGGAAGTTTCATATCAGTGCTCACTCCGCTGCAGAGTGAAAATCTCATTCTGGAAACATCCCCCAAGCTGTGGCTAAGCCGTGTCTCCGCAATATCCTTTCTTTCAGGAGTGCTAGTTCTTCATGGTTCGCAGGAGAGCTTCTGTTAAGTTTGGAAGGTAGGAGACGAGGTACTGGCAGAAGAAAAAGCTGTGAGGATGGGGTGTGAGTCATGCTTGGGTAGCTCAGTTGGTAGAGCACTTGCCCGCGAAACGTAAAGGTCCCGAGTTTGAATCTCGGTCCGGCACACAGTTTTAATCTGCCAGAAAGTTTCAACACTGTCTATGTTCTTGAAAGTTTTTGTTTGACTTTTTTTGAGGCTGGTGATCTGGGTCTCCACAATTCAGCACTTTGACACTTTGTGTGAGGTCTCACTGTTAGCGTCAACCTTCGTCATTGACAGAAATGTGGGATCAGGTCTGGCTCTCTCCAGTAGTTCAGCAGAAATTCTTTGTCTTTCGTCTTTCTGTTTGTCTGTTAGTGTTTGAGGGACGAGTTTTGCATTAAGTTTTTGTTTTCGTAAATCTTCGTGTAAAATCTTATGACACATGTCACAATTCAAATTCAGTGCTTTTGGTATTGCACGCCCAGTTATATGATAGTCTTCTTGCAATAACTGCCTTACACTCTGCACGTTTGCATCGGTACGTGCTGTAGAAGGGTGACCAGCTCTGGGATTGTCTTACACTGAATCTCTGCCTTTTTGTGCCGATCGAAAACGTGACTTCTTGAAAGTGCCTCACGTCCATATGCTCGCTCAATAATTGTCCACGTTTCACTAGGATTTTTCCCGAGCTTAGCGCAGAACTTAATGTTCAATCTTCGCTCACAACTAGGATTCACTTTGTCAGCTATGCTAAGCACAGCCATGCCACATAGTGAGTTTGTACAGAAACAAGGCTGAGGTCATTTCAAGGATGCACACATACCAGGTAATATAAAATCATTTGTTCCTTTTTAGTACTCCATACTTAAAAATCATCAACAAAAGCAAAACAAGGATAATGCAATGTAGTCGAATTAAGACGGGTGATGCTGAGGGAATTAGATTAGGAAATGAGACGCTTAAAGTAGTAAATGAGTTTTGCTATTTGGGGAGCAAAATAACTGATGGTGGTCGAAGTAGAGAGGATATAAAATGTAGACTGGCAATGGCAAGGAAAGCGTTTCTGAAGAAGAGAAATTTGTTAACATCAAGTATAGATTTAAGTGTCAGGAAGTCGTTTCTGAAAGTATTTGTATGGAGTGTAGCCATGTATGGAAGTGAAACATGGATGATAAATAGTTTGGACAAGAAGAGAATAGAAGCTTTCGAAATGTGGTGCTACAGAAGAATGCCGAAGGTTAGATGGGTAGATCACATAACTAATGAGGAGGTATTGAATAGGATTGGGGAGAAGAGAAGTTTGTGGCACAACTTGACTAGAAGAAGGGATCGGTTGGCAGGACATGTTCTGAGGCATCAAGGGACCACCAATTTAGTACTGGAGGGCAGCGTGGTGGGTAAAAATCGTAGAGGGAGACCAAGAGATGAATATACTAAGCAGATTCAAAAGGATGTAGGTTGCAGTAGGTACTGGGAGATGAAGAAGCTTGCACAGGATAGAGTAGCATTGAGAGCTGCATCAAACCAGTCTCAGGACTGAAGACCACAACAACAACAACAACTTAAAAATAGAAAAAAAAGCCTGTCCTGGGACTTCTCTGGCAAAGGGAGTGTATCTTTAGTGGTTCTAGTGGTACGTTTGTTTCAGCCTGGCTGTTTTTGACACTGACAGTTTTGTACCGATACTGAACACAGAAAATTCTTCCAAGGTTGAGCAAAAACTTCCAGCAACTGGCAGTTTTGGCAAGTAGTTGCAGCAAGATGCATGAAACTGTTTCTACTAATTTGTGGAAGCTATTTCTGGATGTAGACGAGAGTTGTTAAAGCCGTCTTGCTCGGGGTGTCTCCACGTTGAAGAACTATAGTATGATAGAAATTACGTGATAGTTGACACTTCACAGGTTGTAGCTGGTTTTCTCCAGTAAGAGCGCTCATCGTCAAACCATTCGCCATTACCAAACCATCACAATAAACAGTCAGTTCACTTCCAGCTACTTCTCCAATATTCTTTCTCGATGTGTCTGGATCCCGAATCACGGGTCTGGCACTTTAATTTCGTATTTCATCATATATGATACTGGATACTTCTGCACAAGAAGCAGTTCAACATCACATATGTGGTTATCATAATCACAGAGATCAGCCTATATCAGATAAGCTTTGCACGACATTGCATGAAACCAAGTTTTTGAAGGCTGCAATTCATCATTGCAACTGGGTAATCATGTGTAAAACAACAACTTGAGTGGTTAGTGGATTAACCCATGTTGAAGGCTGCAGGTTCAAATCTTGTCAAATGATGTGAATTTTTTTTAATTTCTAAAGTTAATTAAAAGAGTTTGATTGACATTTTTACCCAAATAATTGGTTTCAATGTAATTTTTTTATTTCTAGTTCTTTCTCACGTCATTTTCATCATCATATTGACTTTTTTACTTTCTCTTGTTTTTCTACCTATCATTCTTTTTTCATCTGGAATCTGCCTGTGTTGTCTGTAATATGCAAACAAGTGTCAATGAGGACTGCTCACCGGTTGGTAATGTGGCAGCTCATGTAGCCAGTGAAAAGATAGTTTTAGGTAACCAATGGTAGCAAGAAATTACAGTTTCCTTTTAGCACTGAAACTGAACAATCTTTGATTTGAAGTCTTTTTTGTAGAGGTTAGCTTAAACCGCCATGAACAAAGTAATTGAGATTTTAGTTCTGCCAAAGGTTGTTGACTGCTGTTTCCTCAGATACATTGCACATCACGAGACTGTGGTTAAGTTAGAACCTGAGTTTAAATTCAGGGCTACAAAATGCACCATCTACCACAGTTCAGCCATTGGTCACTTAAAATTAGTTGTTGACAGAGCATCTCGAATTTCCGACATACCTCGAGGTGGCCACTTTCAACACTGCTCCACATTACATAGTAACAGCATTTGATAAGTGACTTTCCGTGTTTTGTGTTTTACCTATAACTAAGCAGTAGCTGGCGGCTGATGTGACAACATCGTAGAGGCAAGTGGCAGACATCAGCTATCAAGTACTTTTAAACGGATTATAGTAGTTTCTGCAAGGCAGTTGTGGAAGTTTACTTGCAATGAATACACATCTGCAACTATGATCATGCACCACGAACCACGAGCTGAGTTAAGTGGTTAAAAACAGTGTAAAGAAAAGACAGATTGCTATTTACCATAAATATGACATAAGTTGCAGACAGGCCCAGTTAAAAGACACTTAACTTTAGCTTTCGACCACAGCCTTCGTCAGAAAGAGGAAGACAACACACACTATTCACTAACACAAGCAAGCACACCTCACGTGCATGTGACTAACAATTCTGGTAGCTCAGACCAGAATGCAGCTGTGACATGGAATGGAACTAGTAATCTGAAGGGGAGGGAAAGGGGAAGGGATAGCAGTGTACAGAGGGAGGGGAGGGGGGGGGGGGTGGAGGAGCACTGTCGGCAAAGTATGCAGGTACTGGACTGCCAACAGGCGCAGTGTAGGGAGACTGTGGGGCAGAGTTGTGGGAAAAATGGAATGGTAAAAGAAGAGGACCGGGGAAAGACAGGCAGGTACCTTGGCAGAGGAAGGCACACAAAAATGGAGGGATAGTGAATTGGGAGGAGGTGACAGGACAGAGGGTGTGGGTGACAGTATGTTACTATATGTTGAAGCCAGGATAATTTTGGGAGCAGAGAATGTGTTATGAGGATAACTCCCATCTGCACAGTTCAGAAAGGCTGGTAGTGGAGGGGAGGATCCAGATGTCTGAGGTGTGAAACAGCCATTGAAATTGAGCCTGTTATTTCTTGCATGTTGTGCCATTGACGGTCAACCTCCCTTGTCCGCAGTTTGGTGAGGCTGTTCATCCTAGTGGACAACCGGTTGCTAGTCATACCAACAAAAAAAGCTGTGTAGTGATTGCAGCAGAGCTGGTATATGATGTGGCTGCTTTCACAGGTGGCATGGCCTCTGATGGCCCTTCACAGTGGCGAGACAGCACAGTATTTCCCATACTCGACAGCTACCAACAGATTAGCCTGGCCAACTTCCTTTGTAAACTGCTTGAGGGGATGGTTAGCTTCCAATTATGCTGCATGCTCAAATTGTGGGGCCTTTTGACCCCGTATCAGTGTCACCAGTGACAATCAACTGTCCAGGGTCTTATTGTTCGAGGTGCTCTGTGTACTGACCCTTCAGTCCTTGCAGAACACATTGCGACAGCATTGGCGTCCTGTTCCTATCCTGCTCCACTATGTGATCAAAAGTATCTGGACACCTGGCTGAAAATGACTTACAAGTTCGTGGTGCACTCCATCGGTAATGCTGGAATTCAATATGGTGTTGGCCCACCCTTAACCTTGATGACAGCTTCCACTCTCACAGGCATATGTTCAATTAGGTGCTGGAAGGTTTCTTGGGGAATGACAGCCCATTCTTCAAGGAGTGCTGCACTGGGAAGAGGTATCGATGTCGGTCGGTGAGACCTGGCACGAAGTTGGCGTTCCAAAACATCCCAAAGGTGTTCTATAGGATTCAAGTCAGGCCTCTGTGCAGGCCAGTCCATTGCAGGGATGTTACTGTCATGTAACCACTCTGCCACAGGCCGTGCATTATGAACTGGTGCTCGATCGTGTTGAAAGATGCAATCGCCATCACCAGATTGCTCTTCAACAGTGGGAAGCAAGAAGGTGATTAAAAGTCAATGTTGGCATGCGCTGTGACACTGCCATGCAAAATATCATTCACCCTCCTCCTTGAAAAACATGACCACATCATAACACCACTGCTTTTGAATTTTACTGTTGGCACTACACATGCTGATAGATGACGTTCACTGGTCATTTGCCACACCCACACCCTGCCCTCGGATCGTCACATTGTGTACCATGATTCGTCACTCTACACAACATTTTTCCACTGTTCAATCGTCCAATGTTTACACTCCTTACAACAAGTGAGGTGGTGTTTGGCATTTACCAGCATGACATGTGGCTGCTCAACCATGACATCCAAGTTTTCTCACCTCCCACCTAATTGTCATAGTACTTGTGGTGGATCCCGATGCAGTTTGGAATTCGCGTGTGATGGTCTAGATTGTAGATTGATGTCTACCTATTACACATTACGACCCTTTTCAACTGTTGGCGGTCATTGTCAATCGACAGACGAGGTCGGCCTGTAAACTTTTGTGCTGTACGTGTCCCTTCACGTTTCCACTTCACTATCACATCGGCAACAGTCGACCTAGGGATGTTTAGGAGTGTGGAAATCTCATGTACAGACGTATGACACAACTGACACCCCGTCACCTGACCACGTTCGTAGTCCGTGGGTTCCGCGGGGCGCCCCATTCTGCTCTCTCACAATGTGTAATGACTATTGAGGTCGCTGATATGGAGTACCTGGCACTAGGTGGCAGCACAATGCACCTAATATGAAAAGCATATGTTTTTGAGGGCGTCAGGATACTTTTGATCACATAATATATCTTTATCCAGCAGAAGCAATGACTTGAAGAAACCCCCTGTTTCAACCCCTGCCAAGTTGAAGCCTAACATGAACCTTCACTGAATGGGAATTCTTGCAGGCCCTCATCTCTTCACATGACTTGGCCCCAGGCCAAGATTCCATCCACAACCAGATGATCCGACACTCGGGCACTAGCCAGAGACAACATCTACGCAGGATCTTCAACAGCATTTGGCTCGTGGGTGTCTTCCCTTCGCAGTGGCGAGACAGCACAGTATTCCCCATACTAAACCCAGGAAGAACCCAACGTTTCTCGACAGCTACCAACAAATTAGCCTGGCCAACTTCCTTTGTAAACTGCTTGAGGGGATGGTTAGCTTCCAATTATGCTGCATGCTCAAATCGTGGGGCCTTTTGACCCCGTATCAGTGTGGTTTCTGGCAAGGTTGATCTACAACTGACCATTTACTCTGATTGGAAACAGCAATTCAACAGGATTTTGCTAACTGCTGACTGCTTGTTGTGGTGTTCTTTGACCTACACGAGACATACCACACATCTCGGTGCCGTCACATTTTAGTTACCGTCCACGACTGGGGCTTTTGCGACGCACTTCTGATTTTTTGCACGGGTTTTTATCGAACCAGCTCTTCTGGATTAGAATTGGCAATTTACACAGCACCCTTGATCTGGGAGAACAGTATCCCACAGGGTTCTGTGTGAAGTGTTGCACTCTTCCTCATTGCCATCAATGGGCTCGTAACCTCTGTTGGGCCTCTGGTTAACCCAGTGTTGTTTGTAGACAAGTTTTGCATCTGGTGCAGCTCCCCCTCATTGCTCTGCTGAACACCAACTGCAAGGCACCATACCGTAGGCCTCTGCATGGGCTCTTTCCCACGGCTTCCACTTTTCTCCCTTCAAAATGTTGGTTATGCATTTTTGCGTTTGACCCACAGTAAACCCCTATCCAGAACTTTATTTAGGCAATCAGGACCTAGATGTTGTAGCACAGTCCCTTTTCTTGGGCCTTCTTTTTGCTAAAAAGCTGATGTGGTTGCCCCATATTTGCCACCTGAAGACTACCTGCATGCAGAAGCTTAATGCTCTCGGCCTCCTGGCCCACTCATCTTGGGGTGCAGATTGTGCTACTCTTCACCATCTTTAGCATGCTCTGGTTTTGTGCTCACTAGATTATGGTTGTCAGGCTTATGGCTCAGTGGCTCCTTCCACTCTGAAAATACTTGATCCTGTTCACCACTGTGGGATGCATCTGGCTATCAGTGCATTTCGCACCAGTCCTTTCGATTGTCTCCTCGCAGAAGCAGGGGTTCCCCCTCTACAAATACGAAGGAGCCAACTCCTGGTTTCTTATGCGATCGCTGTTCAATGATTCCCTGGCCGGGATCTCCATCCCCTTTCTTTGGAATGTGCCCCAAGTATTTCCTCCCACATTCCCCTTGGATGGTGCCTAGACCACAGATTGGGACCAACCATTCCAGAGTCACAAGGCCTCTGTTGCCTCTATGATCTTCTAGTGTCTATCTTTCAGATAGGACGAGGGAAAAATGACTACATGACTCCATACGAGCCCTAGTTCCTCGTATCTTATTTTCATGGTCCTTAACACACAATGTATATTGGAGGCAACCGGATCGTTCTGCAGTCAGCTTCAAGTGCCAGTTCTCTAAATTTTCTCAATAGTGTCCCTCAAAAAGAACATTGCCTTCCCTCCAGAGAGTCCCATTTCAGTTCCAAAAGTGTCTTTGTAACACTTGCATGTTGTTTGAACCTATCAGTAACATATACACTACTGGCCATTAAAATTGCAAACACCATGAAGATGACGTGCTACAGATGCGAAATTAAACCGGCAGGAAGAGGATGCTGTGATATGTAAATGATTAGCTTTTCAGAGCATTCACACAAGGTTGGCGCCGTGACAACACCTACAATATGCTGACACGAGGAAAGTTTCCAACCAATTTCTCATACACAAACAGCAGCGTTGTTGTGGTGCCTCGTGTAAGGAGGAGAAATGCGTACCATCACATTTCCGACTTTGATAAAGGTCTGACTGTAGCCTATCGCGATTGGGGTTTATGGTATCACGACATGGCTGCTCGCGTTGGTCGAGATCCAATGACTGTTAGCAGAATATGGAATCGGTGGGTTCAGGAGGGTAAAACGGAACGCCGTGCTGGATCCCAACGGCCTCGTATCACTAGCAATCGAGATCACAGGCATCTTATCCGCATGGCTGTAACGGATTGTGCAGCCATGTCTCGATCCCTGAGTCAACAGATGGGGACGTTTGCAAGACGACAACCATCTGCACGAACAGTTCGATGACGTTTGCAGCAGCATGGACTATCAGCTCGGAGACCATGGCTGCAGTTACCCTTGACGCTACATCACAGACAGGAGCGCCTGCGATGGTGTACTCAATGACGAACCTGGGTACATGAATGGCAAAACGTCATTTTTTCGGATGACTCCAGGTTCTTTTTACAGCATCATGATGGTCGCATCCGCGTTTGGCGACTTCACGGTAAACGCACATGGGAATCGTGTGTATTCGTCATTGCCATACTGGCATATCACCCGGCGTGATGGTATGGAGTGCCATTGGTTACATGTCTCAGTCACCTCTTGTTCGCACTGACGGAACTATGAACAGTAGATGTTACATTTCAGATGTGTTACGACCCGTGGCTCTACCCTTCATTCGATCCTGCGAAACCCTACATTTCAGCAGGATAATGCACGACCGCATGTTGCAGGTCCTGTACGGGCCTTTCTGGAAACAGAAAATGTTCGACTGCTGCCCTGGCCAGCACATTCTCCAGATCTCTCACCAATTGAAAACGTCTGGTCAATGGTGGCCCAGCAACTGGCTCGTCTCAATACGCCAGTCAATACTCTTGATGAACTGTGGTATCGTGTTGAAGTTGCATGGGCAGCTGTACCTGTACACACCATCCAAGCTCTGTTTCACTCAATGCCCAGGCATATCAAGGCCATTATTATGGCCAGTGGTGGTTGTTCTGGGTACTGATTTCTCAGGATCTATGCACCCAAATTGCGTGAAAATGTAATCACATGTCAGTTCTAGTATAATATATTGGTCCAATGTATACCCGTTTATCATCTCCATTTCTTCTTGGTGTAGCAATCTTAATGGCCAGTAGTGCATAATAGCCCATCTCTGAATTGCTTCGATGTCTTCCTTCAATCTGACCTGTACAGATCACAAGACTTGAGCAGCGCTCAAGCCTTTGTCGCACTAATGTCCTAATGTGGTCTCCTTTGCAGATAAATCGCACTGTCCTAGAATTCTCCAAATAAACCAAAGTCGACCATTCATCGGCTTTCCACTCACAAACCTCATATGCTCGTTCCATTTCATACCGCTCACATTATACACACATATTTAAACGATGTCCCCTATACATTCGGATAATTTATAGAAAGAGTGGAAACTGGGATGTGTTATTTACTTTCCTCTTAAAGTGGTACATATTCCCAATTTCTTGCTTTATGTTAGATGGGAGCTTGTTGAAGTCTTCCCACTAGATTACACAATTCCATTTTGAACCATGGATAAAAAGACAAATTCTACATGAAAATTATTTTTGTATCTTGTATTCTAACAGTGGATATTTGCAGTGCAGTTGAAAGAGGGTTTTATTATCAGCAACAAAATGTGTTAAAGACCTCTGCAAGATGTACGGATATCTGCTTTTCACAATATTCTTAATGCTCGCTTGTGCTGAATAAACTTTTTATTTACTTTTGCGTACTGTCCCAGGAGATAATTCCGTAGAACAGCAAGTGAAAATATACAAAAGTAGTTTAGCACCCACCACTTTGCTCACATATATTGTATGATCTGCACATATACTTTTTCGTTTTTCTTTAATCGAATTTCTATGTTGTTCACAGATTGTAACATCTTCTAAACTTTGTACACTAATTAAGACCATAGAGGAATGGCCTTTTCTGAATGTACTGTTGACCAAAAAGCAATTCTGGTAGCTAGAGTCAGAGGTCTTTGCTGCTCCTGCCTTTTGAGTTCTTATGGCGACATTTTCATACGAACTTTTATCCCCTAACACATACTTCCATGGAAGCCAAATAAAAATTTTCATAGATGTAGCTTTAAAAATGTTTTATTGTAACGAAATAGTTTCATAAAAAATTTCATCCCCTACTTCACTCCCGTAGGGACTGAATTTCCAAAAACAACTGAAACATGTTTTTTTTCCTTTCTTCCTTTTTTTTTTTTTCTTTCTTCCTTTTTTTTCTAATTGAGAAGCTAAATACAAATTTTCATGGATTTAGATTCAAAAATACTTCTGTAATGAAATATTTGCATAAAAATTTTGTTCCCCCACTTTACCCCCATTAGGATGGAATTTGCAAAAAACACTGAAACATTTATTTTTTATTTTGAACCGAGAAGCCAAATACAGATTTTCTTAGATTTAGCTTTAAAAATGCTTTGATAATGAAATATTTTCACAAAAATTTTCATCTCCAGAAACACTGAGACCCATATGTTTTATTTCCAGTGAGAAGACAAATACAAATTTTCAATGATGTAGCTTTAAAAATGCTTTAGTAGTTCTTTGATAATGATTTATTGAAAAAAATTTTTGTTCATCCATTGTTTTTTACCGCCTTTGTGGTTGAATTTCCAAAAATGCTGAAGCACATATTTTTATTTTTGTTTGCAAAACCAAATACCAATTCCTGTAGTTCTAGTTTCAAAGTTGCCTTAGGAATGATAGATTTTCAAAAAGTATTTCATGCTCTATTTCACCCCCTTAGGGGTGGAATTTTGAACAACCCTGTACTAAATAATGCCTATAGTAAAATTTCAAGGTTTCCATCCATATTGGTTTATGCTGGGTGATGATGGGTCAGTGAATCGCCCACTTAGGGATGAATTTCCAGAAACACTGAAACACTTGCTTTTTTTATTTCAAACTGAGAAGTCAAATACCAGTATTCATAAATGTAGCTTTAAAAATGTTTTAGCAGTTCTTTAACAATGATTTTTTTTCAAAAATACTTTCACCTATTATTTCATCCCCAAGAGGGTTAAATTTCCAAAAATGCTGAAACATATTTCATTATTTCAGATGAGAAACCAAATACCAATTTTCGTATTTCTAGCTTCAAAATTGCATTAATAACAAGATATTTTTAAAAAACATTTTATCTGCATTTTACCCTATTAGGGGTGGAATTTAAAAAAAAAATCCCTTCTCAAATGAGGTGTACAGTATAAGATCAACATTGTCTCCAAATTTCAAGTTTCTACCCTTTGCGGTTTAGGCTGGATGGTGATGAGTCAAATGGTCAAGACATTGTCTTTTGTATAAAAGAGATAAGACTACTCTCTTGTCTTTAGGTAAACACATTGGGAAATGCTTATAATGGAGTAACATCCTGAATTGAGCTTCATGGTTAGTTTATCCATGTGTTGACTCCATTTTAATCTGTTATTCAGACTCTGCACGTCATTCAGTATATGACCATTAATATCTGCTTCTGGTACCTACAGGTCATTATTACTGGTCTGAAATAAAACAATATGAGTCTTTGTGAGACTTAGACTTGACCCTTGAACTCGAAAGGTGACTTTTCTGTAAAATATACTACAAAGCGTGGTCAATGGGACTCCTATGTTTAAACTGAAATTTAAGTTGTAAATCACTTGAAAATTTTAACTGAAGTTGTATAACATTTATTTTCACAATTATTTAAGTGTTTTTCAATACTCCTTGTTGATTTTATTGCGCTAAATAAAGCCCGCAGTATTTTGCTTTGTATCACACAAAATCACATACTTTTGTATAGATATTTAAATAGTACACAACAACAAACTATCGAGAACTGAGTTTTACATTCTGAAAAAAAAAAAATATATATAATACCTCTATAGCCAGTAAATTTTCACTCAGAACTAAATTCCAGGGTTTGTTGCTCAATGCTGGGATCTACATTTTTCTTTACCACCACTCATAACACATTTGATTTTAACTATCACTATAAATTCTTTTTCGAGAAACAGAAAGGCGTCTCTCACCACTAACCTGAAGTTCTTCTGAATGATCCTCTTGTTTGCTAGCAGAATTGGGTATTGCAAAATCATCGTCTTTTTTACCTTTTTCTTAATCTATACCACTGACATCTTCCTGTAACCACCACCTAACAATTTCATCAAACTTAATATCATTAAAGTATACACATTCCTGTGACCACTTTTCATACTATACTGCAGAAAACAGGTATTTTTTAGTTCACAAGGCACTGTCTAGGAGACACCGACACATGTCGACATGTGTCAACAACAAAAAAATAAGACTGTAATGTGATGTATAGTTCAGATTGTATATTTGGCAGTTTAAGGAGAGTGGAGTGTGTATTGAAACATTCTACGGGTTAAAATGTTAGCTGTGAACCAAATGTAGGCTTGTTTGGTTATCATGTGAGCTGTGTCTGCTGGGATTCAGCTTGGACCCTTGATTAGTATTCTTATGTCATCAGTAGAGGTTGCAGGTTTTGAATGGCACTTTAAAGTCAAGCAAAAGTATGGTACATCAGCTCAGCAATTGCATTTCACCAAGGCGAGCAGAATATCAGAATCTGCTGGTCGCTTTAATCATGTTGTGGTAATTGTACATTACTGAAGTGAATGAACCAGCCCATTTAAAAAGTGCACATACTTAGGTACCTTTCCCATCAGTCTTGATTTTGGTTTTACAAACCATTCCACTCAAATGACCTGAGTGTTCATACTTGTTCTCTTCTCTATGGTATTTGTTTTTCAATGTTATTTATCATTTTGAAGGAGATATTTATATCATTGTTTCAAAAAAATCTTCAATTTTGTCAGACATCCTACCTATGTATGTCCTGGCGGTAAACTTTATTTTCTCTGTGGATCTCGAGTGTATTAACTGTTGCACCTTTTTATAATTTTGTTGTATTTGGAGTCAACTATTTTTGGATCATATTTATTGTTAAGGCCAACAGCTGGTAGAGTGCAGAGTTTTTCATTATCTCTGACTTCTTGTTAGATACAATAGCTCTTTAAGCTCAGTGACCTATAGACAAGGAGTTATTTCTTCCACCTCCATGGCGACTTCAGATTGCATGAAGACATATTACAGCAGTGCTAAAAGAGTGAATTTCTGCTCGTGTATCTTCTCTTTGTGCTCCTACTGAAAAGCTTCCAAGCTCTCAAGAATCTGCATCAGTATCTATATTCTGTGGTAAAGTGGATAAAGGAGGGTACTTCTGACAGTACAGACTTGGGACTTTTTCCTGTTCCACTCATGTGTGGACTGTGGAAAAAACAAGTGCTTCAAAACCACAAGCATATGATGGGAGACCCAAAAATAACCAGAATTTCTTTCTAGAAAGCATATACTTTATTGTTTTCAAATATGACCTTAATCTCCTTCGAAGTACTCTCCATTAGCATTAATTCACTTGTCCAAATGTTCATTCCAGTGTTCAAAGCACCTTTTAAATTTGTCCTCTTTGATACCTGCTAGCACTTTCATGACATTGCGTTTTATGTCTTCCACATCTGCAAAACGCTTCCCTCTCAAGTCTCTTTTCATCCTCAGGAATAGTAAGAAGTCCGAGGGTGCTAAATCTGGCGAATAGGGCGTGTGGGACTGGGTAGTCATCTTCGTCAAGGCCAAAAACTGGCGAACGCTGAGAGCCGTGTGCGTGGGAGCATTGTCGTGATGCAGGAACTGCACGCCAGAATCCCACAAAGTCAGACGTTTTCGCGTCAAACTTGTGTGAAGCCATTTCATAACCTCCAAATAGAATTGTTGGTTAACTGTCTGGTTGTCAGGGACAAATTCAGAGTGTACGGTCCCTTTGATGTCAAAAAAAACAGATCAATATCGTTTTCACATTCGATTTCACTTGTCAAGCTTTTTTTGGTCGAGGTGAGGCAGGTGACTTCCATTGTGATGACTTTTGGTTTATTTCTGGATCGCACCCATAGCACCACGACTCATCACCTGTAATGATTTTGTTGAAAAAATGTGGATCATATTTGAACGTGTCCTTTATTTCAAGACAGGCTCGAACCCGACGATTCCTTTGATCTCCGGTAAGAGGCTTCGGCACGAATTTTGCTGCCACTCTTCACATCCCCAAATCGATGGTCAAGATGTGCTGAATTGAGCTCCAGGACAAGTTCTCGAGTTGGTCGATTGTCCTGTGTTGATCTTCACTGATGAGATCACGGATTTTGTCGATGTTGTCTTTGCTTCGAGCAGTTGAGGGTCGACCGGAATGGGGCTGATCTTCAACCACTATTTCTCCCTTTTTAAACTGAGAAAACCATTCGTACACTTGCGTTTTACTAAGAGCACGGTCTTTTTTAGGCTGTCTGAATCATCGCAACAGTTTCTGCTTCGTTCTTGCCGAGCAAGAAATGAAACTTCATTGCTGCACGTTGGTCATAAGAACTAGCCATTTCCTCGTGTCACGTCTGCACTGTACACACACTCAAAGAACTGCCAAAGAAACCACAATTCTCACTGTTGTGTGATGCTACGTGGCAGAATGACTCAGCAGAGCTCCTGCTACAACCCTCTGGTGGCGCAACCTGCTACTACAAGTATACGATGTGTGGCATTACGATTCCGGTTACTTTTGGGTCCCCCCCTCGTACTGTAATTAATCTAATCTTGTTCTCACAATCCCTATGGGACCAATATGTAGAGGGCTGAAGTTTATTCGTAGATTCACCATTTGTAGCTGGTTCATGGAAGTTACTAAGCACACTTCCACAGTATCTTTTGCATCTACATTCATGTGTCTGTCAGTTCACATTTTTCACCATTCCGGTGATGGTCTCTTGTGGGTCAAACAAACCTGTGACTATTTGTGCTGCCATTCTTTGTATTATTAATATTACTGTTTACTCATATTTGATAGGGGCCCCATGCTCTTGAGTAACATTCTAAGACAGGATACACAAGCAATTTGTAAACAATCTATTTCATAGAATGTCTGCATTTTCCCCGTAACCTTCCAATGAGCCAAAGTCTGGCAGCTGCCTTACCTACGACTGAGCTTATGTGAGTGTTCCACGTTAGATCCCTATAAACTGTTACACTCAGGTGCTTGTACGAGTTACTGATTTTCAGTTGTGACTCACTGATATTATAGTCAAAGGATACCATATTTTTCACATTATTTAGTGCAGAATTTGACATTTCTGGGGATTTAAAGCAAGTTGCCAATGTTTGCACCAGTTTGAAATCCTGTCAATATCTGGATGAATATTTGACGAGCTTTCATAAGACAGTAGTTCCTTATAGATAACTGTATCATGTGTGAAAAATCTGAGGTTACTATTAATATTGTCCGCAGGGGCAATAATTTACAACACAAACAGCAAGGGTCCCAACACACTTCCATGGGGCACATCTGAAGGTCATCAGTCTTCTGAATGGTTTAATGCGGCCAGCCACCACGAATTCCTCTCCTGTGCTAATCTCTTCATCTCAGAGTATCACTTGCAACCTTTGTCCACAATTATTTGCTGAATGTATTCCAATCTCTGTCTTCCTCTACAGCTTTTGCCCTCTACAGCTCCCTCTGGTACCATGGAAGTCATTCCCTCATGTCTTAACAGATGTCCTATCATCCTGTCCCTTCTCCTTATCAGTGTTTTCCACATATTCCTTTCCTCTCTGATTCTGCACAGAACCTCCTCATTCCTTACCTTATCAGTCCACCTACTTTTCAACATTCATCTGTAGCACCACACCTCAAATGCTTCGATTCTCTTCTGTTCCGGTTTTCCCACAGTCCATGTTTCACTACCATACAATGCTATACTCCAGATGTACCTTCTCACAAATTTCTTCCTCAAATTAAGGCCGATTATTTGATATTAGTAGACTTCTCATGGCCAGGAATGCTTTTTTTACCATTGCTAGTCTGCTTTTGATGTCCTCCTTTCTCCGTCCGTCACTCATTATTTTACTGCCTAAGTAGCAGAATTCCTTAACTTCATCTACTTTGTGACCACTGATCCTGATATTAAGTTTCTCGCTGTTTTCATTTCTACTACTTCTCATCGCCTTCATCTTTCTTCAATTTACTCTCAGTCCATACTCTGTACTTGTTAGGCTGTTCATTCCATTCAGCAGATCAAGTAATTCTTCTTCACTTTCACTCGGGATAGCAATATCATCAGCAAATCGTATCGTTGATATCCTTTTACCTTGAATTTTAATTCCACTCCTGAACCTTTCTTTTATTTCCATCATTGCTTCCTCGATGTACAGATTGGACAACAGGGGCAAAAGAATGCATCCTTGTAACACCCTTTTCAATATAAGCACTTCGTTCTTGATCGTCCACTCTTATTATTCCCTCTTGACTGTTGTACATATTGTATATGACCTGTCTCTCCCTATAGCTTACCCCTATTTTTCTCAGAATTTCAAACATCTGGCACCATTTTACGTTTTCAAACACTTTTTCCAGGTCAACAAATCCTATGAATGTTTCTTGATTTTTTTTTTGTTTTGCTTCCATTATTAACTGTAATGCCAGAATTGCCTTTCTTGTGCTTTTACCTTTCTTAAAGCCAAACCGACCATCATCTAGTGCATCCTCAATTTTCTTTTCCATTTTTCTGTATTATTCTTGTCAGAAACTTGGATGATGAGCTTTTAAGCTGATTGTGCGATAATTCTCACACTTGTCAGCTCTTGCTGTCTTCGGAATTGTGTGGATGAGGTTTATCTAAATGTCAGATGGTATGTCACCATACTCATACATTCTACACACCAACGTGAATAGTCATTTTGTTGCCACTTCCCCCAATTAGAAAGTCTGATGGAATGTTATCTATCCCTTCTGCCTTACTTGATCTTAAGTCCTCCAAAGCTCTTTTAAATTCTGATTCTAATACCGGGTCCCCTATCTCTTCTAAATCGACTCCTGTTTCTTCTTCTATCACATCAGATAAATCTTCCCCCTCATAGAGGCTTTCAATGTATACTTTCCACCTATCCGCTCTCTCGTCTGCATTTAACAGCGGAATTCCCTTTGCACTTTTAATGTTATCGCCCTTGCTTTTAATGTCACCGAAGTTTGTTTTGACTTTCCTGTGTGCTGAGTCAGTCCTTCGACAGTTGTAATTTTCTTAAGAAACGTTGATGTGGTACCGACTTAAATGCTCTTTGGAGATCAAGAAATACTGTATCCATCTGACTGCATCATTGCACACACACAGTGGTGACCGGATCCAGAAAGCTCCGTGTCAATTGAGAGAGTGGTACACGATACAGAGAAGGAAAGACATTTGTGTGAATATATTGAAATATTGCTAGTATAAATACATTAAAATAATTAATTGTCACTCAGCTGTATAAGACAGCAGTGTTATTGTCAATATTTGTAATCACAGTCTGGAAGCACCAACAAGTCTCTCTTGTCTTTTGTAGTAACACCAGAGCACGAGATCCTGCTAGAAATGCTGCCCCCAACTTACGTTCCGGGTTTCCACGATGAGGCAGCCGTGAGGGCGATGCGCTATAATGACCTCGGCACGACAGGTCTCAAGGTGTCCCATCTGGGATTTGGCGGCGCGGCACTGGGGTGTTTTGGGTGAGTGGCGCTGGTGAAATGTGATTTTTTGTGTAGGTGATATGACATAATTTGCAGTGAAACCTTTTTGTATTACTAACACAAAACTCTACAAAAGAATATAATTCTGTTCTTCAGTGTTTGAAATCGTCATTTATGAATTAACTCATTCACTCATTATGTTTTGTCAATCCCACCATGAAGGACAGCCTTTTGGGATATGGATCAAGTCAACAAATTCACTGCAGGCTTAAAGATGAGCTATTAACCTACAAGGCAGAAACTTCTAAAGGGCTCCATACGTAAGCAACGGATCGCAGCGATCTATCACGTGGACAACAGATCACTTTGTAGATCACACGTGTGGGCAAATTGCAGTGATCGGTTGCTCGTTTGGGGACCCTTAAGCTTGTGTGTTCTATGAGATGAAATATTACTCGAGCAAAATTTTGCTGTTTTTATCCTGTACCTGAAATACTGTCAGCTTGTTTAACACATATAAGCATCAGCTGACTTGGGTTCTTTGATAAATGTGTAAGCGTCATAAGCATTATTTCAGACTATCTACGTACTCCTCTGATTTATCGCCAGTGAAAAGAAACAATTCAAACAACAAGCAAATGTGCATATTTTGCGAAGCAGAAAAAAGTGGCAATGAGAACATTGAAACACTGGTAAAACATCAAAGCAAAATATAATCTGACATTATTCATATCAAAAAATAGCTCTCTTTGGAAATATTAACAATATCCATTGTAAAACAAAAACCTCAATAAACATGTGTTATCATACAGCAGTTCAAACAGTATCAACAACTGTTCAGACTCTCGTAGTATTGCCAGCCGGAGTGGTGGAGCGGTTCTAGGCGCTACAGTCTGGAACCGCGCGACTGCTACAGTCGCAGGTTCGAATCCTGCCTCAGGCATGGATGTGTGTGATGTCCTTAGGTTAGTTAGGTTTAAGTAGTTATAAGTTCTAGGGGACTGATGACCTCAGATGTTAAGTCCCATAGTGCTCAGAGCCATTTGAACCATCTTGTAGTATTACATGGTGTGTCGGAACACGTCCTGTCTGGCTTACTTTTTATACCTCTTCCACATGATTTACCTTCTCCTTTCAGTTGGTTCCTGCTTTTGCACAATGTGTGTTTTATTATGAGGTCTGCTTCGCACATCTCTTAGGAAGTAGTACATTTATTATTTTTATTTTATAATTCTACAGTATCATTTTACTCCCCAAATATTTGTTGTAAAAATAATATGAATTGAACAGTAGCATGTCAATTAAGTGTAAGAATAGTTTTTAGGCCAGCAGATGGTCTGCCATTCATGTAAATAATACGAGTGTCTGATCCTGCCAGTCAGTCCCAGACACATTTGCACTGTATTTGACAATTGGCAGTAGTTTTGAGATTGCTTGCTGGTATAAATTGGTTACTTGTACCACTGTGTTCTGAAATTCCATGAAATTTTCTGATTATCACATCTTGCAAATAGCAAGCATTTGTGTTTCCTTTACTCATTTCTACAGATACTACTTCCTTGAGAGTGTTCCTCCTATAATGTCCCAGTACTGCACGTTTCCAGATTCAGTAAGGTTTTAGCTAAAGCAAAGCTATTGTAGTAATTGTCCGTGTAAATACGATGGCCACCGTGCAGTTTCTCCAACAACAAATGCAAAATGATCTTTTCAGCATGAGACTTTCCCCTCATCTCATCAAGCACTCCTGTGTACATAGTGCAGTTATTTACAAAATGATCCAGATTGCTTAGCATTTACATTTTTATGTCATATTTATGCCTTTCGTTTTGTATATATTGTCTAAAAGACAATCTCTCCCTCCAAAGAATCATCGATTCATCTAAAGATCGGTCTTTCCCTGGGTAATATACTTGACACATTTTATTGTTAAAATAGTTTAGTGGGTAGGTCATATTTTTATATAATCAGTCATACAGTTTTGAGTGTCCTGTCTGTGGATTTGTAGTAAAAGGTAATAAGTATAAGATGATCATATCTCTGTCTCTGCTCATGATCATCGCTATTCCTTTATTTTGAAACCAAGGATCTTTCTTCCAGTAACTGTGTAATTGAGAGGTTTTCATGTAATCCATATGTAATGAAATACCTAAAAAGACAAGTAGTTTCGTACACTAACAGGTTTCCAACTATGAATCCTAGACCTGTCCTTTGTGTTGTCACTGAGAAATACACTCGCAGCATTGTCATTTGTTTCATCTACTATATGCTGAAGGATGGTTTCTGTAAGCAATAGCCTAAAAAATCCGTAGGTCCATTGCTAGTCGGATGACATGGTAAACATTGCCTGTTTTGTAAATGGATGATATTGCATGTTGTGTACTTCATCATATGCCAGTGTGGATTCTTCACCATCTATATTTTTGTCACCACCACCACCACCACCACCACCACCACCATCATCCATATGTTCTGAACCCACACTCTTACAAAATGCATTTGAATGCTCTGCCTCCACATCATCATCACTAAGGTAGGTTTCTGTATCCTTGAGATTCGAACTATCCTCCTCCAATTTCTTATCTTCAAATTCAAAATTGCTGTCTTGTAACATGTTCAGTACCTGAGCAAGATGTATGAAACAGGCGAAATACCCTCAGACTTCAAGAAGAATATAATAATTCCAATCCCAAAGAAAGCGGATGTTGACAGATGTGAAAATTACTGAACAATCAGTTTAATAAGCCACAGCTGCAAAATACTAACACAAATTCTTTACAGACGAATGGAAAAACTAGTAGAAGCCGATCTCGGAGAAGATCAGTTTGGATTCCGTAGAAATACTGGAACACGTGAGGCAATACTAACCTTACGACTTATCTTAGAAGAAAGATTAAGGAAAGGCAACCCTACGTTTCTAGCATTTGTAGACTTAGAGAAAGCTTTTGACAATGTTGACTGGAATACTCTCTTTCAAATTCTAAAGGTAGTAGGGGTAAAATACAGGGAGCGAAAGGCTATTTACAATTTGTACAGAAACCAGATGGCAGTTATAAGAGTTGAGGGACATGAAAGGGAAGCAGTTGTTGGGAAGGGAGTAAGACAGGGTTGTAGCCTCTCCCCGATGTTATTCAATCTGTATATTGAGCAAGCAGTAAAGGAAACAAAAGAAAAATTCGGAGTAGGTATTAAAATCCATGGAGAAGAAATAAAAACTTTGAAGTTCGCCGATGACATTGTAATTCTGTCAGAGACAGCAAAGGACTTGGAAGAGCAGTTGAATGGAATGGATAGCGTCTTGAAAGGAGGATATAAGATGAACATCAACAAAAGCAAAACGAAGATAATGGAATGTAGTCGAATTAAGTCGGGTGATGCTGAGGGAATTAGATAAGGAAATGAGACAGTAAAAAAAGTAGTAAAGGAGTTTTGCTATTTGGGGAGCAAAATAACTGATGATGGTCGAAGTAGAGAGGATATAAAATGTAGACTGGCAATGGCAAGGAAAGCGTTTCTGAAGAAGAGAAATTAACTGTTAACATCGAGTATAGATTTAAGTGTCAGGAAGTCATTTCTGAAAGTATTTGTATGGAGTGTAGCCATGTATGGAAGTGAAACATGGACGATAAATAGTTTGGACAAGAAGAGAATAGAAGCTTTCGAAATGTGGTGCTACAGAAGAATGCTGAAGATTAGATGGGTAGATCACATAACTAATGAGGAAGTATTGAATAGGATTGGGGAGAAGAGAAGTTTGTGGCACAACTTGACCAGAAGAAGGGATCGGTTGGTAGGACATGTTCTGAGGCATCAAGGGATCACCAATTTAGTATTGGAGGGCAGCGTGGAGGGTAAAAATCGTAGAGGGAGACCAAGAGATGAATACACTAAGCAGATTCAGACGGATGTAGGCTGCAGTAGGTACTGGGAGATGAAGAAGCTTGCACAGGATAGAGTAGCATGGAGAGCTGCATCAAACCAGTCTCAGGACTGAAGACCACAACAACAACAACACCTGATCGTCAGTGGATTTTTCATTCTTCCTACACTTCCCAGTGTCCATTGGTTACCTGCCATTTCAAACAAGCTATCTCACAGACAGTTAAGCACATTAAAAAATAAATAAAATAAAATTTTTAAAAAATGTAGGCAAAAAATTGTTCCCAGAAACTTCATTGCTTGTACAAAAACGTGGTCACAGCTGCAAAACTGAAGTGAATATTAACAACTGTTAACACACACACCTATAATCAACTGCTGCACTGACTAGTTGGTGGTGGAAATGCTCATAACCATTAGCAGCAATAGACTAGTGGCTTTTGTTGATGCTTGTAAGTGTGAGCCTCAGTGAACGTGTTAACAGGCAGGACCAACCACTGCTGGCTACTTCTGTAAAGCGACTAGCAACAAATTGTGACTAGTACTGATCTACTTAAACTTATAATTATAGTAATTCTCGATTACTTACATATTTATGTTAGGAGAAAAACAGCTACCTCGAATAAAACAGTTGCTTCTCGTCCTATACTACTCTGCTGGTCTCATTATCCAACACATCAAACAAAGCATTTTAACTTTATACAGATCACTATTAGCAGTCTATATACTGGAAAAATCAGGGTCTATCTGGTACAAACATTAGAGTTAGACATTCCTAAGCTCACGCGTTGAACAAGTAGTGGCTAATAAGGGATGTTTTTACTTTGTTTTTAAGTATTAAGGGATTTTCAATTTTCTGCCTAATGTCCACTGGCAACCTGTTAGACTTTTGCACATGAATATAAGTTTCCATTCCCAACCCTAGAGAGGGATCATATTCTGTATGGAAATTATTTCTATTTCTACATTTGTGATTAAGAACTGTAGAGTTCATTCTAAATTCACTCTTTTTTTGTTTGTGGTTGTGAGCCATTGAATTCATTCTAAATTCACTCTTTTTTTTCTAAACACAAATACCCGTAGGCAGTATATTTACCGGGCTGTAAGTGTAAGAATCCCTAGGTAACTATACAGGATTTCTGCTGATTTTCAGAGTATCAAATTCCTGTCTTTTTCGTGACTCTTCCATTATCTCTTTAGTCAGATTCACCACCCCAAAAATGTACATGATACTACAATGACAAAAACATTTTTGTAATGAACTTGGAAGCTGGCTGAAGTGAAAGCTAAATGTAAAATTCCTATGTCACTTAAACTGTAAGCCAACACGAATAATGGAACTATATATGACTCGTGACAATATTATGAAAAGGCTAATGGGAACTCCAGGTAGGAATATCAACAATGTAGGAAAAGACAGATTGCTTCTTGTCGTGAAGAAGACACATTAAGTTGCAGACATGCACAATTAAAAGATACTTACAAAAAGCATTCGGTCACAGTCTTTGTCAGTAAACAAGAGCCACAAACCATTCATACACACAGGCAAGCACACCTCATGCACACAAGACTGCCAACTGCAGCCTCTCAGCCAAATATATGAGTGAAGGTGTTGTGTGGCAATGGGTCCAATTTTTTAAAAAAGTGATAGAACATTCTAATGAAGAGAGGAGTTGTGAGCCTTCTGCTGTGAGTAATGATCTTGTCAAGAAAATTGATGAAACAATTTGTGAAAATTGAAGATTCACGATCTCTGAACTTTTTGAATAATTCCTGCAAATTTCTCTTACAGCTTTGTATGAGGTTGTCACCGATAACTTAGCCTACTGAAAGTACTGTGCTCAGTGGGTACTGAATACTAAATTGGTGATCCCTTGATGCCTCAGAACATGTCCTACCAACCGATCCCTTCTTCTAGTCAAGTTGTGCCACAAACTCCTCCCCAATTCTGTTCAGTACCTCCTCATTAGTTATGTGATCTACCCATCTAATCTTCAGCATTCTTCTGTAGCACCACATTTCGAAAGCTTCTCTTCTCTTCTTGTCTAAACTATTTATCGTCCACGTTTCACTTTCATACATGGCTACACTCCATACAAATACTTTCAGAAACGACTTCCTAACACTTAAGTCGATACTCGATGTCAACAAATTTCTCTTCTTCAGAAACGCTTTCCTTGCCATTGCCAGTCTACATTTTATATCCTCTCTACTTCGACCATCATCAGTTATTTTGCTCCCCAAAAAGCAAAACTCCTTTACTACTTTAAGTGTCTCATTTCCTAATCTAATTCCCTCAGCATCACCCGACTTAATTCCACTACATTCCATTATCCTTGTTTTGCTTTTGTTGATATTCATCTTATACCCTCCTTTCAAGACACTGTCCATTCCATCCAACTGCTGTTCCAAGTCCTTAGCTGTTTCTGACAGAATTACAATGTCATCAGCGAACCTCAAAGTTTTTATTTCTTCTCCATGGATTTTAATACCTACTCTAAATTTTTCTTTTGTTTCCTTTACTGCTTGCTCAATATACAGATTGAATAGCATCGGGGAGAGGCTACAACCCTGTCTTACTCCCTTCCCAACCACTGCTTCCCTTTCGTGCCCCTTGACTCTTATAACTGCCATCTGGTTTCTGTACAAATTGTAAATAGCCTTTCGCTCCCTGTATTTTACCCCGGCCAACTTCAGAATTTGAAACAGAATATTCCAGTCAACATTGTCAAAAGCTTTCTCTAAGTCTACAAATGCTAGAAACGTAGGTTTGCCTTTCCTTAATCTTTCTTCTAAGATAAGTCGTAGGGTCAGTATTGCCTCACGTGTTCCAACATTTCTACAGAATCCAAGCTGATCTTCCCCAAGGTCAGCTTCTACCAGTTTTTCCATTCATCTGTAAAGAATTGACGTTAGTATTTTGCAGCTGTGAATTATTAAACAGATAGTTCGGTAATTTTCACATCTGTCAACACCTGCTTTCTTTGGGATTGGAATTATTATATTCTTCTTGAAGTCTGAGGGTATTTCACCTGTCTCATATATCTTGCTCACCAGATGGTAGAGTTTTGTCAGGACTGGCTCTCCCAAGGCTGTCAGTAGTTCTAATGGAATGTTGTCTACTCCCGGGGCCTTGTTTCGACTTAGGTCTTGCAGTGCTCTGTCAAACTCTTCACTCAGTATCATATCTCCCATTTCATCTTCATCTACATCCTCTTCCATTTCCATGATATTGTCCTCAAGAACATCGCCCCTGTATAGATCCTCTATATACTCCTTCCACCTTTCTGCTTTCCCTTCTTTGCTTAGAACTGGGTTTCCGTCTGAGCTCTTGATATTCATGTAAGTGGTTCTCTTTTCTCCAAAGGTCTCTTTAATTTTCCTGTAGGCAGTATCTATCTTACCCCTCATGAGATAAGCCTCTACATCCTTACATTTGTCCTCTAGCCATCCCTGCTTAGCCATTTTGCACGTCCTGTCGATCTCAGTTTTGAGACGTTTGTATTCCTTTTTGCCTGCTTCACACAATTGGGTGGCAAATGTAAATGCCGAAACTTAACAACGGTCAGTCGCTTGGAGCCATACCAATTCCCCAGGCAGGTCGAACAGAGCCTGCCAAACTTTGTCATTGAGGAAGGTTATGGCTATGGCTTTGGGACACTGAGGGAATTTTGGTGGTTGAATTTATGGATTGTGAAATGATGATCACATCTGATGTGTACTGTGAAACTTTGAAGAAACTTAGGCTTGCATTTCAAAAGAAACATCACAGTACGCTGAAACCGGGTGTTTTGTTTTTGCATATCTAAGCACGTCCTCACAGTGCCCGAAACACTCTTGAGATTTTGAAACAATTCAAACGGGACATTTTTAGTCATTCCCCATACAGTCCAGACTTGGTACCAAGGGATTTTCATCTCTTCACTCACACGAGGAAGTGGTTTGCATCACAGCACAACAATGAACTCCAAAATGCTGTGAAAGACTGGTTGCACACCCACGCAGGAGATTTTGTGGAAAAAGAATTTGTAAATTGGTGAAATCCTATGACAAATACTGAATTAGCAAATGGCCATAGTTTCAGGTTGGACATAACAAAATTCATTTTTCCATGAAAGCTTTTTATTTACAGGCAAAAGGAGATTACTTTCTGAACTGTCCTTGTATCAACACACTGTTTAAAATACACATTGTTTTAAAGTAGTACTGCACTGAAAACTTTCAGTTTTCCTTAGGACAATATAAGAACTAAGAAAGTTCAAAATTTGTGCAAAATTGCACTGTAAAAGATTCAGTCTTTAAATTTCTTAGCTAAACTTGAAATTTCAACATCTAAAGCTTCAGATTCTTCCCTTACCTTTTCTGTAATCATTCTTTATTGATCTATGAGCACTTTCATTTCTTTTGTTGCAATTTAAACATTTCTTTCTGCTTCAAACGTATCTTCTAAGTTTCGGAGTAAAACTTCTTGTTAACAGAGGAGCCTCTTTCAACTGCAGCATTTCCATGAAACATGCATAACATCTATACAAAGTTGGTGAAGTCATGTTTCGCACTTAGCAATAAATTCATCAGAAAATGATCAAGTTCACCCTCCTTAGGATTGAATTGTTCTAGTTGTTTTTCTGAATACTCAGAAAATTTAAAATATTCGCTCTTCAATATGTCAGCTGTTAATGGAGTCATATGTTTTTTGACACAAATTCTTCCAATGCATTGTCAGTCAAGAATTTCTCAGAGTGGAGCCCTGTATAACTTAGGGTGATAAACATGAACTACCTACAATCTTTAATTTCAAAGGAGTCTTCTCAGTAATTTGTAGATATAGACTTTGCAAAGTACCTGTGCATACGTTTATGAAATAAGGACATCACTTTCTGTGTTTTCTTTCTAGCAGCAATGTCACCAATTACAATATCTGCATAATGACTTGTTTCTTAATCACATGTTTTGGAAACATCAATAGCAAATAAAATTTGGTAGATGTTGTCGCCATTTCCATAACAGTTTTCTTTATCAACTGCTATACATTAAACTGAACAAATCTCTCTACAAAAAGGGGTAGAAAAGAGTCAGTTGACAGGTTATTTGATACTGATACAGGAAACTCATGTTTTGCACAGTTGTGTTCTGAAAGACACTTAAATTTTTCAATGTTTCTAGTCTCTGGAAGTCTTTTATGTACTTCAGAAACATACTTCTTCACATGCAGAATAAGATGAAGTGCTCTTTTCATGACTTCAGTGTTTCCAACATATCTTAAAGAAAAAAATTTGATAGGAAACTTAGAAAACCCAGTGATGTCTGAGCAGGTTACACTGCTTGAAAGAGTATCCATCATAAAGCACCAGATTACCCTAGAAATTCATGAGCATTCCAGTTACTTTTAATATGAGCTATTTTCAAAGCTGTATTCACCACATGAAGTGAAGAAGTGTCACAGTAAAACGCTTGTGGTTGATTATCTTCTTACTTTTACAAATCAAACTATTTATAACATTCACCAAGTGGCGGCAGGAGAACACACATATAAACACATTTAAAATACCTTTATATGTGAGTTTTCCTGCTGCTGCTGCTAGGTGAAAGGATTTTTCATCTATTCAGTTACACTATATTCTCAAAAATGGATTATTTTTAAATATACTTATAGCATTCATTTCACTCGCAGTACATTAAGAGTGTTATGCTATTTTTATTGTGTAATACACTAAAATCTCACATGGCTTGAAGAAAACTAACTTAGACAGCAAATACAACTACAAGGTCCCTCAACACCCACCATGTTCTGAGTGGTACCTCCTGGGGAATGGACTCTCCTCCACTTCTATTGCACCTTGAAGTTGGACTATGGAAGCATAGTTAACTACTCTGCACAACCGTCTATTGTTCAGCATCTAGACTCTGTCCACCACTGTGGATTGCATTTAGTGTCTGGAGCTTTTTACACCAGCCCTGTGGGGAGCCTTTATGCTGAGACTGCTGAACCTCCGCTGTCCAATCAGCAAGCTGTTCTTCGGAGTCATTATGCCTGCTCATCTGACACATGTCCTTATTTTTGACGCCTCCATGGATTTAGGGTATGCGGGTCACCCTGCATTTCTACTAACACTGGGAGCCCACTTCTGTCACCTGCTACATTCCCTTTCCTTCCAATTTCCTTGACAAATGGGGGTACAATGCCACCTTGGCTTTGCCCCTGGACCTGCCTTCTCTGTGACCTTTGTCAGCTTCCCAAGGATAGTACCAACCCCCCCCTCCCCATCACCCCCCCGCCCTCATAGTTTATCATTGGGCATTTGCTGCTCTATGCGCACAAATGGAGGATGCCACATTTATTTACACTGACGGCTCCAAGACCACCTTTGATGTCGGGAGTGCCTATATTGTTGGTGCCATCCCTACTAGATTTTGGCTTCCCGACCAGTGCTCAGTTTTTACTGCGGAGCTCTGTGCTGTTCTCCAAGCTGTCCAAAATATCTGTCATCATCAGCAAAGAAGGGAAAGCAGAAAGGTGGAAGGAGTATATAGAGGGTCTATACAAGGGCGATGTACTTGAGGACAATATTATGGAAATGGAAGAGGATGTAGATGAAGATGAAATGGGAGATACGATACTGCGTGAAGAGTTTCACAGAGCACTGAAAGACCTGAGTCGAAACAAGGCCCCCGGAGTAGACAACATTCCATTGGAACTACTGACGGCCTTGGGAGAGCCAGTCCTGACAAAACTCTACCATCTAGTGAGCAAGATGTATGAGACAGGCGAAATACCCTCAGACTTCAAGAAGAATATAATAATTCCAATCCCAAAGAAAGCAGGTGTTGACAGATGTGAAAATTACCGAACAATCAGTTTAATAAGCCACAGCTGCAAAATACTAACGCGAATTCTTTACAGACGAATGGAAAAACTAGTAGAAGCCGACCTCGGGGAAGATCAGTTTGGATTCCGTAGAAATACTGGAACACGTGAGGCAATACTGACCTTACGACTTATCTTAGAAGAAAGATTAAGGAAAGGCAAACCTACATTTCTAGCATTTGTAGACTTAGAGAAAGCTTTTGAGAATGTTGACTGGAATACTCTCTTTCAAATTCTAAAGGTGGCAGGGGTAAAATACAGGGAGCGAAAGGCTATTTACAATTTGTACAGAAACCAGATGGCAGTTATAAGAGTCGAGGGACATGAAAGGGAAGCAGTTGTTGGGAAGGGAGTAAGACAGGGTTGTAGCCTCTCCCCGATGCTATTCAATCTGTATATTGAGCAAGCAGTAAAGGAAACAAAGAAAATTCGGAGTAGGTACTAAAATCCATGGAGAAGAAATAAAAACTTTGAGGTTCGCCGATGACATTGTAATTCTGCCAGAGACAGCAAAGGACTTGGAAGAGCAATTGAACGGAATGGATGGTGTCTTGAAGGGAGGATATAAGATGAACATCAACAAAAGCAAAACGAGGATAATGGAATGTAGTCGAATTAAGTCGGGTGATGTTGAGGGTATTAGATTAGGAAATGAGACACTTAAAGTAGTAAAGGAGTTTTGCTATTTGGGGAGCAAAATAACTGATCATGGTCGAAGTAGAGAGGATATAAAATGTAGACTGGCAATGGCAAGGAAAGCGTTTCTGAAGAAGACAAATTTGTTAACATCAAGTATAGATTTAAGTGTCAGGAAGTCATTTCTGAAGGTATTTGTATGGAGTGTAGCCATGTATGGAAGTGAAACAGGGACGGTTAATAGTTTGGACAAGAAGAGAATAGAAGCTTTCGAAATGTGGTGCTACAGAAGAATGCTGAAGATTAGATGGGTAGATCACATAACTAATGAGGAAGTATTGAATAGGATTGGGGAGAAGAGAAGTTTGTGGCACAACTTGACGAGAAGGGATCGGTTGGTAGGACATGTTCTGAGGCATCAAGGGATCACCAATTTAGTATTAGAGGGCAGCGTGGAGGGTAAAAATCATAGGGGGAGACCAAGAGATGAATACACTAAGCAGATTCAGAAGGATGTAGGTTGCAATAGGTACTGGAAGGTGAAGAAGCTTGCACAGGATAGAGTAGCATGGAGAGCTGCATCAAACCAGTCTCGGGACTGAAGACAACAACAACATCAGCGGATACAGTATATTATATACTGGGATTCACTCAGCACTCTTCTCAACTTCCAAGCTCTTTATCCCATCCACTCTCCGGTCCACCAGATTCAGGTCTGCCTCCACATGCTCCACTTGGGGGGGGGGGGGGGGGGATCTCTGTGGCATTCCTGTGGATCCCAGGGCACACTGGTATCCGCAAGTGAGCCTACTGATATAACGAATAACGGCAAAGGCTGCCATCTCTCTTCCTTGGCCCGCCGTTCGCATGGTTTCCTTTGCCGATCTACATAGTATTTTATGTTGTCGTGTTGCTCTTTTATGGCACACACATTGGTCTGCACTTCCCGATAATAAGTTACAGGACATATAACCTCTTCCCTGTGCTTGGGCCTCTTCCTCCCAGCCTCGTCATCGGGAGGAGGTAATTTTAACTAGACTCTGGATTGAGCACTGTCTTTTTAGCCATCGACATCGTTTAAGTGGCGATCCTCCCCAACTTTGTCCCTACTGCTTTCAATTGTGGACAGTGAGACACCTTTTACTTCAGTGCCGCTATTTTAATCCACTGTGTGCCCATTTACAGCCGTCGCCTGATATATCTTCCCTTTTAGCAGATGACGCGCGCTCAGCTGATCGCACCCTTGAGTTTTCATTTGATGCTCTTTTTGGGGAAAACAGTCCCCCTTCAATAGCAATTTTCTAAGATTCCCTTCCATTTTTAGTTTCCCTCCTTCTTGAGGTTTGCTCCCATTGCTGCTGATTTAAATTTCAGTTTTTTTACCCTTCACTAAGCCACAGAATGGGTGCTTATGAGCGTAGCAGTTTTGTGCCCCCCCCCCCCCCCCCCCCCAAACAAAATAAAAATGGGGAGGGTACTATATACTAATAATACGAGGAGCGTTCGAAAAGACCATGCAAATGTAAAAACTACTTACATTTATTTGGGGTAAACCTTTTTTATTTTTCCACATAATCTCCTTTTAGACTTACACACTTCATCCAATGCTGTTCTAATTTGTTGATCCCTTCCAAATAATAGGAATTGTTCAAGTCTGCAAAATAGCTATTAGTTGCTGCAATCACCTTCTTGTTTGAATAAAATCTTTGTCCTGCCAGTCATTTCTTCAAATTGGGGAACAAATAGTAGTTCGAGGGACCCGAGTCTGGAGAATAGGGGGGATGTGAAACGAGTTGGAATCCTATTTCCCTTAATTTTGTGACCACATCTGCTGAGGTGTGTGCTGGTGCATTGTCGTGATGCAAAAGGACTTTTTTGCAGCCCAATCGCCAGTGTTTTTCTTGCAGCTCGGTTTTCGAATGGTCCAATAATGAATAATATTTACCTGCAATAGTTTTACCCTTTTCCAGATAGTCGATGAGTATTATCCCTTGCAAATTCCAAAAGACAGTCACCATAACCTTTCCGGCCGAAGGAATGGTCTTTGCCTTTTTCGGTGCAGATTCTCCCTTGGTAACCCATTGTTTAGACTGTTGGTTGGTCTCAGGAGTATAGTTACGTATCCATGTCTCAGGAGTATAGTAATGTATCCATGTTGCATCCACAGTGATGAAACGATGCTTAAAGTCCTGTGGATTCTTCCTGAATAGCTGCAAACCATCCTTGCAACACTTCACGATTCCATTCTTGGTCCAGCATGAGCAATCATGGAACCCATCTTGCAGATAGCTTTCTCATGTCCAATTGTTTATGCAAAATATTATGTACCCATTCATTCGAGATGCCCACAGCACTAGCAATCTCATGCACCTTAACTCTTCTGCCATCCATCACCATATCATGGATTTCATCAATGATTTCTGGGGTCGTATATACCACAGGGTGCCCAGAACATTCAGCATCACTTGTGTCCATATGGCCTCTCTGAAAATTTTGAAACCACTTATAAACTGTTCTAATCAAAGGTGCAGAGTCACCATAATGTTTATCAAGCTTCTCTTTAGTCTCCTGAGGCATTTTGGCTTTCGTAAAGTAATGTTTAATCACCATACGAAATTCTTTTTCACCCATTTTGAATAATCACTTGACTTCCTTGTTCACATGAATGCCAAACACAAAGAAATAGACCAATATGGCTGAAACTTGGTGTGCATTCTTTCCAAAGATGCTACTAACTAAACATGACCTCGATACACGCTGGTGGTCCCATCTCTCGGACTTTGCACAGACTTTTCAAACACCCCTCGTAAAGCATGGGTAACTTTTTGGCTAGTGAGAAATTGATTTTACTCTGATCATCATTAACATCTTCCATAAGAGATTAGAATTACAGTAGTTTCATATTAATTATGAAAAACCTTTAAAAACACCTTTCCAAAAAAGATGCTGATTAATGAGATTTAAACAGAAGAAGGGGTGAACAGAATAACAGAAACAGTTATTCTGATACTTCTCTAGTGACACATTAGATAGCAGCATTATCTTGGACGGAACTACAGTTTACACCTCATTTTGACTTGGTGTATACATCTCATATAGCTCTGTGTTAACAAAGCAACACTTCCAAATTTCCCTCTCTGCACCTTGTGACATTACAGCCTTTATCACTGCGATTTTTAACATGTAAAGGTTGTTTTTTTCTGTATTCGCGTCAGTATGTGCGAACTTTTAACATATACCAATGAATGTTGTAACCAGATATCTTTGCCGCGCTCCTGAAAAGCGCAGAATATCACGATAGCTATAAACTGTTATACGCTGCTATCGATCAGTAAAAAAAAAAAAAAAAATGATGCACCTATGTTTCAAAATAACAATTGCCAATTTTTACTTCTGCAGGGAGCCGCGCCGCTCTCTAGCTGTTCTGTGAATGTGTTGCGAGTCGGACGTAAAAGTATTGTGCTCCATACTGATATAATCATTTTATTGTAACTTTAAGAGTTTAAGTGATTAAAAAATATATGTGGCCACAAACAAGTGAGAATGTATATCATGAAAATTCGCTCCACCGCCACAATGGGTGGCCATGTTAATGTAAGTTTCCGTTTCATAATATAATACTTGAAGCCTTGAAGTTTATTTAATTTCAAAGAAAATCTCTCAACCTTATTTTCATTAATTATACGTGTGATAATCTTTTCTGTTTAAAAGATTTATGCAGCTTATGATCCAGCGTGTGTTCTGTCGGAACAGGAGGCTGTCGTGACGACATCGTTATAGTATTTATTCCAAGTTCTTTCAGTTCCGTTTATATGTTCGTACAAATCCAATTAGTTGGTCCCTTAGGTTTCTTTCATGTAACTTCTGTCTGTTTTCTCTGCGCGATCTTCCTCCGAAAAAAAAAAATTTCTGTTCATTTTTTTTGTAATTTTCGATATCGCGAATGAGAAAAGACAGCCGCCTCCTGCTCTGAATGGAACACCACGACTTTTCTAACGTCGGAGAGTACCGCACGAATTTTCCGCTAAAAGGTAATAGAATTTCTTAAAGCTGGATCAATTACACATGTTGCTGCTGTTCTCCGACAAATCTGGTGTGATTAATAGTAATTTATTCTGTCACGACAAAAAGAACCAATTTTATTTTTACCAAAGCAATGAAGCTTTCAATTAAATTACTAAAAAAAGGAAAAAAAAATCATACCAGAACCTGGCCCTCAACATTCCAAATGTCAGTAGCAGAGGCTGTGCTAACCTGGCTTGCACAGATGGACATCCCAGTCCCCTACAGATAACAGAGACTTTGTAAGAGTTTGGGTAAATCTTTATAAAACGTATAGTTATGCATTACTGTTTATTAAGTGGACTGCTGGATATAACATTTTTTAGAGTAGCACTAAGTTGGCACTCCCTTCTATAACTGCACCATTACTTTTTCCTTACTTTCATGAGCATTAGTTCACTTTCATGACTTTCTCATGACTTCTCTGACCAATAGGCACCCTGCTATGGAGGCTTCTGCAAGATGTCCTGTTATTCAAGTTTACACAATATTCTTATTGCACACTTCTGGAGGATAAACACTTTCCCTACCTTTGCTACAATGAATCAGAAGACTATATAATAGGACAGAAATGAATCGATTCCTAAGTGCAAAGCAGGCATAACTGAGTTTTTTTGCATAAGTTGATCACATGCTGAGGCAGCCGTAGTTTATTATCCATCTGGATGTGCAGGAACTTCAAATGTGGCCCAATGTGTGATCATTAATCTCTACTTCTGCTACCTGTAGGACAGTTTTTGGAACTCCATAATATGAGTTTTTGCAAGTTTGGGGGTCAAGGTATGGGCTGTGAACCAGTTGTAATCCTGTTCCATTATTCTCCTGGATGTGTGCAGTGTGGATGTGTTTTCATCTTTTTATGAATATACTTTCGTCATCAGCAAATGTACTTTTGTCATCAGCAAATGTGACAGTTTTTGAAGAGTCTTCCAATGTCCTGGGTAAATAATTTATATAAACCTAGAACAGGAGCATATTTAATGTTTACTGACTCTGAATCTACTCTTATTCCTATTCTGTCACTTGATAATGTGCACCTTTGTTTTCTGTTACTAATATATGACTCCACTGGCCTTTAATGCCAGGCCATTTCTTTTCCTCTTTTCCCTTAAGACTTCCTTGTTGGTTTTTCTTTCTGTCCCGCTTGTTCTTATCATTTTCCACCATATCCACTTTTCAGCAGCTTCAAGTCTATTCCTTTTCAATTTATCTTTCCATAGAGAAGTGAACTCCGTACAAATGAACTACATATCTATACATAATTTAAAAGTCCCCCATATATTTTTCTGTTTGTGTGTGAAGCCTAATCTCAGGAATTAAGAGACTGACTTACAAGGAAAGATTGTGTATATAATTTGTTACCTCTATGCCAGACAAGTTGTCTGGTTCTAGATGTTTAGTGCTACTTCTACGAAGTGTGGTCAGGTCTGTTGTTTAAAAATGGAAAAATAAATATTTAATTGATAAAACATGTCATTTATTGAATGAATTTTGCAAGATAGACTACTTTTACACATATATTTAAATTGCAGTGATCCTTTTTGTATGCTTTTTCACTTTGTGTTTGTTTTTATTGTAGTTTCATGTTTTTGTTTTGTTTGCAATGGCTTATGTAAATTAAGTGTATTTTCCCTGACAGCACTTATCAATGTCCTATGCTGTTTATGTATTTTTCGATCCGTTTCAATGCAAACATCTGATACACATACAAGGTTTGATATAATATACATACAAAATAAACTGAATACGTGTGACATATACTGAGCTCTAGCTGCAGCACACTATATGATGTGTTTCTGGAGGAATAGTAAATATTTTAAAAGGTTGTAGTGTAGACTAATTTGAATAAAACGTTCCACATAACATGTGTCCACTTAGTATAGGTTAGAGAAATTCAGCTGCTAGAATGTAACCTATACAAATACACACACAATATATTTAGGAAAGGTTAATTAGTGAAGTCTAGAGGTGATTTTCATAAATTTCACCTCCTCCTTCAATGTACTTTTGAATTCTCTTGACAACATCACGTGCAGCTCTTCTGAACTTATCTTGCATTCTTTTATGAGGGGAACTCTATTTGTAATCCAAATGATCAGTGTGTATTTTGTGTTTACTTTATGACTGTGGTCTTCACCTTTCAACTGTCCCACAGGCAAAAACTGAAAGGGCTAAAGGTCTGGAAACCTTGGTGGCCAAGAAACGTGACCGTATCTGCCAATCCATCTTTCGGGGGAGTGTTAAGTTTAACTGTCACCTGAGTACTAGGATGTCCGAAGGCCCCGTCTAGTCGATAGAACACACTCGACCTTGGAGCCAAAGAAACCTTTTCCGACAAATATGAAGCCCATTTTCAAAAAAGTCTTAATAGTGCTAACACAACATGCCCAACCTACTGAGTGTCTACCACAAAACACCACGCATGTACAGAATAGAGTACTTGAAAACATGTGTGCATGAAGGTTTTTGTCAGACCCCTGATGTGAGTTAAGAGCAATAGGTGCAGTTCACACTGAACTCATAGTACGATTTGCGATACAATATGCGATATAATGCAGAAGTGAGTCACATCTGTGGACTGCATAGGCATGTAATGGAAGCGGCATAAAGGGTTTCACTGTAATGACTGTGATACAACAAGAATATGTATTTGTATTGTACTACCTGGCACAACACAGAGTGCTGGTTGCTCCACACATCACGGGGAGTGAAATTTCAAATTATCTGATTTGCCTAAAAAAAGCAAGGCTTTGTCTGTTTCTATAGTTACTTTCTCAGTAAATCTTATACTTTTTGTGCAAAAAATAAACACCACTGTTTTGAGATTCATGTGCATCTCTGCTATGCAGTCTTTCTCATTCAATTTTGAAGGAAATATTTGGTAAAGAGAAATTATTTATTATTATCTTATAGCCACACATCACAGCTTGACAATGAATTGGTTTTATTGTAGTTATTTCTGTAGTTATTGTGGTATTTCAAAGTAAAGTACGGCACTGCACATATTTTGAAAAGTTTGCAGTGAAAATTGTAGTCACTCGCCAGTTTACATTTGGTGCATTTTACGGTGTATACTGCCACAAGAAATGCAACTAACATATTGTTTTTAACACTGGAAGGAGAACTGTACTTCTTTCCAGCCCCAAGTAGGTACGTGATACATTTTGGCATTTGGCCTCTGCAACATATTTGATGCTATGACTGCACAGCACACTCTGCAGACTTGTCTGACATTGCTATCGATACAAGCCGAAGAATTCATTCACTCGTGTGCTTTCAAGTTGGAAAGATGTCTAAACTGGTGCATGTGTTTTTATGCTGCGTATAATCAATTTGTCATTCACACGCGAGGACTCTTAGTGGATGATATCTTTTCTCCAGCTTCTTGAGAAAAGTCCTTGTCCGTGAGATTACACTATGAAATCACATTCAAGAGTAGATGTGATCAGCTTGGCGTGTAGGAATGTAGCAACAGAAATGAAAGAAAGAGGTAAGAATTTGCTGCGAAATCTGCACCATCGTTTTTAACTCATTATCTTCATTGTTACAGTTTCTCTTTCAGATAACATATAGCTTCAGTCGGTGACTGTAGAATACGAGTATTAATTGTATTCTAAACATTACTTCATTCGAAACATGAATGTAGGACGCCCTATTTAAGGTTCTGGAAATGTTAATTGCAGGTATAGAAATGAAGCGAGCCCCAGTTTCAGTACATTTAAACATACAGCTCCAAATAAAAGATTTCCGTTGCTGTTTGGTGAACAAATGAGGTACTGTTCAGGTTTACACAGTAGGTGCACCCAGTACTTCTATTTCTGTTTGAGTTGTTTGAGCTTTAAATACTGATAAGCCGCAATAGCATCCTCTTCAGTAGAGTTCACGATTGCAACTAAGCCACAAATGTGCTTCATGCTGTCGTAATTTGTTGTAATGCTTGTCACATCACAAATCGTATTGCCCCAGGGGGAACACGAATGTTGCACAGATAAGCATCACATCACGTGACCTGTATTACAATGCATATTGTGGTGTATTATATCATCTCAATATGAATCACACACTATTGATACTGTCACAAGTGAAAGTGGCTTCACAATTAACCAGTATTAATGGGATTACTTGGCTATTTGCAATTAGCCAATTGTCAACTTTCATCTCCTTGTTGGAGGTGTTGAATGCATTGTAGATAATGCTGAAGGCCATGCATACATTATTTCTGCCATATTCTTGTACATGTAACTCCAGTATGTGTAGAAATTCTGCATGTGCTTGTTGAAGGTCAACATTCTGCTTCATCTGCACAAAGCTCATTTGTACGTTCATATGAGATATGACTGCTAGGAACTGCACCAGTCACACACAGCTTGGTGGACACATGAGAAACAGTCTCAAATCTGGTACCCTGCAGTTCGGAAGCTGTCTTCCAAATTCTTTGCAATCAGCAGCAGCAGTGTTCTCATTACAAAACCCATAGGCAAATACCATGTTGGCCTAATGAAACAATGGGAAATCCATGTTGGAATGTAACATGTGGTTTCAGTTGTCTGAGACTGCAATCGTTTATGTGAGTTGCTTTTTTGTGTGTGTGTGTGTGTGTGTGTGTGTGTGTGTGTGTGTGTGCGCGCGCGCGCGCTCGCTCTATTGCTGACGAAGGCCTTAATGTCTGAAAGCTTTAATTGTGAGAGTCTTTTAATGTGCCTATCTGTGACTCAGAATCTCTGATATATTGGCTTAATCAGCATTTATAAATACGTAGAGCATGTTTAAATGATACAATAGAATTCACCAACAAATCACAATCGCAATTAAAAGATTAAGTTACATAAATTCAAGCACAATTTCACAACTTGAATTTCAGATAAATATAACAGTAAATAAATGAAGCTATAGCAACTGGAGTACCAACAGGTAAAATGAACCACCAAATATACCCTCCTGGTGAAGTTAGCACATTGTGTGATTATCAGTTGCAGCATGAAGATTCCACAAAAGCAAACTGGTTGAATAACTGTATATTCACTTTCAAAACCTGCCATACAAACTAACTTCTCAACAAGCAAATCAACAGCTAAATGATCTTAGATTTCAGTGGTCCCTTATACAAACAAGTAACCATTACAAATAGGCAATTCTCTACTATAATTTTAACCTGTCTTGATTTAAAAATTCATAATCTCTTGCATATGACAATATATTTTCCATACACAAATAACGTATCTGAAGTAATGAGTTTTACTAAATAAAAACACCTTCTTAGACAAAATTCTGTAAAATTTAGACGTAAATAATTGTCATTGAAATATGTAATTTCCAGTTTTAGTAATTTACTATTTTAATTACCTACATTTGCAGATGTTTCAGTGTCAAAGTTTTAGTAATTCATACAAAGAAATATCTTCGAAATTGTGTTAAAGGTTGTTAATGTTCAAAATGTGTACATTTTGAATGACTGACTACAGCATTTTACTATGTTCTGCCAAGGCTTCTGTGTGTATTCTACAAAAATTACATTACATAAACAAATTTATGTCTCCCAGATTTGAAACTATAGAACTGGTTGAACAGAAATATGCATACACACCATTCTAGTTTGTGCAAAATTGTAACTCTTTGTAAGCAATGAGATGATGAACTTTGTTCTTTGCAGTTAATTAATTTAGTTCAAATGGTATTAAGAAATGATTAATATGTGCAACAGAAAGAAATGCAATAGTGTATACACACCAGCATAATAAAAAGTAGTGTATTGCATAATTTACTGGATGTGTGCATTACCAACGTTAACATACTGAAAGCTTTGTATCAAGGTAATCCGTGGTCTAGGGGTAGTGTCTTTGATTCATAATCAAAACGTCTTCGGTCCCAGGTTCGATCCCCGCCACTGCCTAAATTTTGATAAATGATCAGCATTGGCGGCCGAAGACTTCCGCCATAAGAAGTCAGCCTCATTCTGCCAACGGCCTTGTTAAAGAAGGCGGAGGAGCGGATAGAGGTTCAGGGCACTCTCTTGTCCTAGGGGTGGGAAATTGCCCCTAAAGGCGGAAGAATCAGCAATGATCAATGACATGAGGATGCAGAAGGCAATGGAAACCACTGCATTAAAGACATGTAACGTGTATCCACAGGACATGTGGCCTGTAATTGAAGAAGTGTCATGATGATCTCTCCATTGGCAAAAGATTCCGGAATAGTCCCCCATTCGGATCTCCGGGAGGGGACTGCCAAGGGGGAGGTTACCATGAGAAAAAGATTGAATAATCAACGAGAGGATAACGTTCTACGAAATGGGGTGTGGAATGTCAGAAGCTTGAACGTGGTAGGGAAACTATAAAATCTGAAAAGGGAAATGCAAAGGTTCAATCTAGATATAGTAGGGGTCAGTGAAGTGAAGTGGAAGGAAGACAAGGATTTCTGGTCAGATGAATATCGGGTAATATCAACAGCAGCAGAAAATGGTATAACAGGTGTAGGATTCATTATGAATAGGAAGGTAGGGCAGAGGGTGTGTTACTGTGAACAGTTCAGTGATCGGGTTGTTCTAATCAGAATCGACAGCAGACCAACACCGACAACGATAGTTCAGGTATACATGCCGACGTCGCAAGCTGAAGATGAACAGATAGAGAAAGTGTATGAGGATGTTGAAAGGGTAATGCAGTATGTAAAGGGGGACGAAAATCTAATAGTCATGGGCGACTGGAATGCAGTTGTAGGGGAAGAAGAAAAGGTTACAGGAGAATATGGGCTTGGGACAAGGAATGAAAGAGGAGAAAGACTAATTGAGTTCTGTAACAAGTTTCAGCTAGTAATAGCGAATACCCTGTTCAAGAATCACAAGAGGAGGAGGTATACTTGGAAAAGGCCGGGAGATACGGGAAGATTTCAATTAGATTACATCATGGTCAGACAGAGATTCCGAAATCAGATACTGGATTGTAAGGCGTACCCAGGAGCAGATATAGACTCAGATCACAATATAGTAGTGATGAAGAGTAGGCTGAAGTTCAAGACATTAGTCAGGGAGAATCAATATGCAAAGAAGTGGGATACGGAAGTACTAAGGAATGACGAGATACGTTTGAAGTTCTCTAACGCTATAGATACAGCAATAAGGAATAGCGCAGTAGACAGTACAGTTGAAGAGGAATGGACATCTCTAAAAAGGGCCATCACGGAAGTTGGGAAGGAAAACATAGGTACAAAGAAGGTAGCTGTGAAGAAACCATGGGTAACAGAAGAAATACCTCAGTTGATTGATGAAAGGAGGAAGTACAAACATGTTCCGGGAAAATCAGGAATACAGAAATACAAGTCGCTGAGGAATGAAATAAATAGGAAGTGCAGGGAAGCTAAGATGAAATGGCTGCAGGAAAAATGTGAAGACATCGAAAAAGATATGACTGTCGGAAGGACAGACTCAGCATACAGGAAAGTCAAAACAACCTTTGGTGACATTAAAAGCAACGGTGGTAACATTAAGAGTGCAACGGGAATTCCACTGTTAAATGCAGAGGAGAGAGCAGATAGGTGGAAAGAATACATTGAAAGCCTCTATGAGGGTGAAGATTTGTCTGATGTGATAGAAGAAGAAACAGGAGTCGATTTAGAAGAGATAGGGGATCCAGTATTAGAATCGGAATTTAAAAGAGCTTTGGAGGACTTACGGTCAAATAAGGCTGAAGGGATAGATAACATTCCATCAGAATTTCTAAAATCATTGGGGGAAGTGGCAACAAAACGACTATTCACGTTGGTGTGTAGAATATATGAGTCTGGCGATATACCATCTGACTTTCGGAAAAGCATCATCCACACAATTCCGAAGACGGCAAGAGCTGACAAGTGCGAGAATTATCGCACAATCAGCTTAACAGCTCATGCATTGAAGCTGCTTACAAGAATAATATACAGAAGAATGGAAAAGAAAATTGAGAATGCGCTAGGTGACGATCAGTTTGGCTTTAGGAAAAGTAAAGGGACGAGAGAGGCAATTCTGACGTTACGGCTAATAATGGAAGCGAGGCTAAAGAAAAATCAAGACACTTTCATAGTATTTGTCGACCTGGAAAAAGCGTTCGACAATATAAAATGGTGCAAGCAGTTCGAGATTCTGAAAAAAGTAGGGGTAAGCTATAGGGAGAGACGGGTCATATACAATATGTACAACAACCAAGAGGAAATAATAAGAGTGGACGATCAAGAACGAAGTGGTCGTGTTAAGAAGGGTGTAAGACAAGGCTGTAGCCTTTCGCCCCTACTCTTCAATCTGTACATCGAGGAAGCAATGATGGAAATAAAAGAAAGGTTCAGGAGTGGAATTAAAATACAAGGTGAAAGGATATCAATGATACGATTCGCTGATGACATTGCTATCCTGAGTGAAAGTGAAGAAGAATTAAATGATCTGCTGAACGGAATGAACAGTCTAATGAGTACACAGTACGGTTTGAGAGTAAATCGGAGAAAGACGAAGGTAACGAGAAGTAGTAGAAGTGAGAACAGTGAGAAACTTAACATCAGGATTGATGGTCACGAAGTCAATGAAGTTAAGGAATTCTGCTACCTAGGCAGTAAAATAACCAATGACGGATGGAGCAAGGAGGACATCAAAAGCAGACTCGCTATGGCAAAAAAGGCATTTCTGGCCAAGAGAAGTCTACTAATATCAAATACCGGTCTTAATTTGAGGAAGAAATTTCTGAGGATGTACATCTGGAGTACAGCATTGTATGGTAGTGAAACATGGACTGTGGGAAAACCGGAACAAGAGAATCGAAGCATTTGAGATGTGGTGCTATAGACGAATGTTGAAAATTAGTGGACTGATAAGGTAAGGAATGAGGAGGTTCTACGCAGAATCAGAGAGGAAAGGAATATGTGGAAAACACTGATAAGGAGAAGGGACAGGATGATAGGACATCTGCTAAGACATGAGGGAATGACTTGCATGGTACTAGAGGGAGCTGTAGAGGGCAAAAACTGTAGAGGAAGACAGAAATTGTAATATGTCAAGCAAATAATTGAGGACATAGGTTGCAAGTGCTACTCTGAGATGAAGAGGTTAGCACAGGAAAGGAATTCGTGGCGGGCCGCATCAAACCAGTCAATAGACTTCTTCTTCTTCGGTTATCAACCCACAGGTTGGTTGGCACCAGCACGCCATTCCGTTCTTTTGTCAACTTTCTTCTTCATATCTGCATAGACTGATGACCAAATAAAAAAAATCCGTTAGAATGCTGTATTTCTTGATTTCCGAAAAGCATCTGACTCAGTACCACACCAATGCTTATTGGCTAAAATACAATCATCTGGGATATCAAGTTAAATTTGTGACAGGACTGACAACTTTTTGGTAGGGAGGATGCGACATGTTATCTCGGATGTAGAGTCATCGTCAGAAGTAACTTTTGGGCATGCCTGAGGGAGGCGTGAAGGAACCCTTGCTGTTCGCATTGTATATTAATGGGCTTGCAGACAACATTAAGAGTAAAATGAGGCTTATTGCAGGTGATGCAGTTATCTATAATGAGGCACTATCTGAGATAAGCTGCATAAATATTCAGTCAGATTTTAGTAAGATCTCAATGAGGTGCAAACATTGGCAAGTTACTTTAAATGTTCAGAAATGTAAAATTTTGCGCCACACACACACACACACACACACACACACACACACAAAGTTATACTCTATGGCTATAATTTGGGAATATGAAATGGACTTACCACACAGGTTCAATTGTAAGTAAAGCAGGTGATAAACTTTGGTTTTTTGGTAGAATATGGGGGAAATGCAATCAATCTGCAAAGGAGATTGTTCACAGATCACTTGTGCAACCAGTTCTAGAATATTGCTCAAGTGTGTGGGAACTTTAATAGATAGGCCGAACACGAGATATTGAACATATACAGAGAAGGGCAGCACGAATGTTCACAGGTCTGTTTAATCCGTGGAAGAGTGTCACAGGGATACATAAGGAACTGAACTGGAAGTCTCTTGAAGATAGACGTAAACTATCCCAAAGAAGACTATTGACAGAGTTTCAAGAAATGGCTTTAAATGGTGCCTCTAGGAGTGTACTACAATCCCCTATGTATCACTCACATAGCGGTTATGAGGATAAGGTTGGAACAATTACTGCATGCACAGAGGCATTCAGCCAATCATTATTCCCGCACTCCATATGTGAATGGAACAGGAAGAAACACTAAAAACTGGTACAATGAGATGTACCCTCTGCCATGCACTTCACAGTGGTTTTCAGACTATAGTGTGGATGTAGATATATGAATTGGTACTGGGTATTCCAGTAAGCTGTTGTCCCACTAAGCCAATTACACCTAAACCAGCTGTACCTCTGCAGCCAATGAAAATTGAATATACAAGGTGTACAACTTTGCTTCCACCTTTTTTCCCCAACATTTGAGGCTTTAATGAAACAAATTGGTTACACATGTATCATTCAAAGTATTTTCCATCACTGGCCGCTATTTTCTCCCCTCTTTTGGGCAGTGTATGAATCCCACATCGAAAAATTGTTCATCTTTTGAAGCGATCCACGAATCAATCCAATTTGTGACTTCTTCATGAGATCTGAAGTGTGGGTCAGCCAGGCCATGCGCCATTGATCTAAACAGGTGATAGTCTGAGGGGGAAATGTCTGGAGAATACAGTGGGTGGGGTAGGACTTCCCATTTTAACATTTCCAAGTACATTTTGACTTCTTTTGCAGCGTGGGGTCGAGCGTTATCGTGCTGCAAAATCACTTTATCGTGCCTCTCACTGTATTGCGGCCATTTTTCTTTTAATGCTCTGTTCAAAATGCATTAATTGCATTCGATAACGAGCACCAGTGATTGGTTCACTAGGTTTTAATACCTCATAGTACACAACGCTGAGCTGGTCTCACCAAAAAAGCAAGATCTTGGAGCCGTGAATATTCGGTTTGCCCATTGATGTGGAAGCGTGGCCAGGGTATCCCTATGATTTTTTGTGTTTAGGATTATTGTAATGAACCCATTTTTTGTTCCCGATCACAATGCAATGCAGAAATCCCTTTCGTTTTTGCCTTTGAAGCAACTGTTCACAAACATCATTCAACATCTCTCGGTTTCAGCTCACACGGGACCCAAGTTCCTTCTTTCTGAATCATGCCCATAGCCTTGAGACATTTTGAAATGGTTTGCTGTGTCACTCCCACTAATCGTGCCAATTCTTCTTGAGTTTGACGCGAGTCTTCATTCGGCAATGTCTCCAACTCTGCATCTTTGAAAACATTCTCTCCTCCACCACTATGCCAGTCTACGACGTTAAAATCACCATTCTTGAAGCCTCGAAACCACTCACGACACATTCTTTCACTAATAGCGTCCTTACCATATGTACTTGAGAACATTTGACGAGACTCAGCCCCTGTTTTCTTCATATTGAAACAAAACAGTAACACCTCCCGCAAATGACGAGAATTAGGCTCGTAAACTGACATTTCCAATCAAGAACAGCTTTATGATGCAGACACAAATCGACTAATGTTTAAATGTTATGTTGACCAAGGTCCAAGCTAGCTGCCTGACATCAGCGATCTGTTTCTTTCAACCGTTACTTACCACTGTCGCCACCAATCGGCAAACGGCGGTAGCAAAGTTGTACACCTTGTACATATTTCACTCGAATTAATCTATACTACTGCCCCTAAAATATTTACTATTCTTCCTGTAATTATAGAACAGGTCAGGATATTCCCAGACATATTAATGCACAGAGATGGGACAACTCGCCTGTAACTGATGAAACCTACGCTGTTGCAGAGACTTCCCCGAGGAAGAGGGGATCGCGGCAGTGCGGGAGGCGATCCGGCAGGGCATCAACTACATTGACACGGCGCCCTTATATGGCCTCGGCAGGTCCGAAGAAGTTATTGGCAAGGTGAGGTTGAGCTGCACAGGCTTAATCGCTTAATCCTCTTGCCGAAGATGGAAGCTCTTATTGTCGCTTTTCTGTTTGTGAATTATATTTGCTTTTTAAAAATTGTGCTGTCTGGAAAAAGAGATTTTTTTCTTTTCTTATTCTTTACTTAAACATGATTTGACACTTGTATATCATCATTGACACGAGAACCGTCACCACCACCAGTTGCTTAGGCCGTGTTTGTGCTGAACCAAATGAACATTCGCAGAGTCAGAGTTCACTATTGATTGTGCCTGTAACAAGAGAGAAGACATAGAATGGGCTTATCATTATTCCAAAACTTCGCACTTCTGTCAGCTGGCACCTTTCACTGGCTTCTCATTACAGTTGACGAGGATATTTATATGCAAAACACTAATTACTGATACTTCCTGGCAGATTAAAACTGTGTGCCCGACCGAGACTCGAACTCGGGACCTTTGCCTTTCGCGGGCAAGTTTCATATCAGCGCACACTCCGCTGCAGAGTGAAAATCTCATTCTGGAAACATCCCCGAGGCTGTGGCTAAGCCATGTCTCCGCAGTATCCTTTCTTTCAGGAGTGCTAGTTCTGCACGGTTCGCAGGAGAACTTCTGTAAAGTTTGGAAGGTAGGAGACGAGGTACTGGCAGAGGTAAAGCTGTGCGTACCGGGCGTGAGTCGTGCTTCGGTAGCTCAGATGGTAGAGCACTTGCCCGCGAAAGGCAAAGGTCCTGAGTTCGAGTATCGGTCGGGCACACAGTTTTAATCTGCCAGGAAGTTTCATATCAGCGCACACTCCGCTGCAGAGTGAAAATCTCATTCTGGAAACATCCCCCAGGCTGTGTCTAAGCCATGTCTCCGCAATATCCTTTCTTTCAGGAGTGCTAGTTCTGCATGGTTCGCAGGAGAACTTCTGTAAAGTTTGGAAGGTAGGAGACGAGATACTGGCAGAAGTAAAGCTGTGAGTACCGGGTGTGAGTCGTGCTTCGGTAGCTCAGATGGTAGAGCACTTGCCCGCGAAAGGCAAAGGTCCCGAGTTCGAGTCTCGGTCGGGCACACAGTTTTAATCTGCCAGGAAGTTTCATATCAGCGCACACTCCGCTGCAGAGTGAAAATCTCATTCTACTAATTACTGAAGATGAACATAACCTGAGAATACGCTAGCATTTTCTCTGTGGTTATTAGCAACTGAAAATCTTTGCATTAGTAGTTGTTTCACAGTTCATTAGCTGACACTTCTCAGATAGGTTTGATGTCTGCAATTACAACATGTGAAACACTTCAAGGATTTTATTAAGTATATATAAGGAAGATAATGTCAACAAAATATGATTAATGAAATGTGAAATGTACGTACTATGTGTCACTTAGACTACCTGTAAAATCTGCCAAGTAATTTGTTAGAGGGCAAGTAGTGTAACTGCCTGAAACCAGTTTTTATTTATTGGGTTATTACATCGAAAACATCTAAAATACCAGTGAGATATCAGGCATGTAATTGTGGCTACTGTCAATGTCATCAATGAGAATTATCAAGTCTTTTGAGTATTTTTAATTTTAGGCAACATAATACATATGTATTCATACTTGCTTACTTTTAAGGAAATTTATCATACTGTTCCTTTTTAATGAAATGAAGTAATGATTTTATTGTCTCTCTCGCATCCCCAGTTGAACCTCTTGTGGCTTCGGTAGTTTTCTGCCAATCATATTTTTTCATCGATATTTGTGCTGTGGATCTCTTGGACTCCCACATTCTTCTATCACTAGCATTACACATTACATTTTCTGCAGACCACACCATCACTTACAGTGCACCTTTTGTGTGCAAAACAGCAGAGAAATGATTACTTTAGTGCTTGGTCAATGCTGAGGGGATGCGAACTTCTATTGTGTTTCACTGAAAGACCAACACCACTGCAACACGAGTGAACATCAGTGAATGCAAACCGTATTTGATCTGTAACACTACCGACCTGATTTGGTTACCTCTTAAGTCTTGTAGACCTCCTCCTACTGCTAAGCTCCTGATGCTTATTTTGTATTTTAAGCAGTTATTAAATAATGGTACACAAAGCCGTCAAAAATAAATTTCATTCTCTTCTCATATTTTTGATACTAAACATTAAAGATCAGTTTTCATGTAGTAACTCTGTCAGATACAGGGTGTTCAATAAGTCTCTCCGCACTGCCGTACGATTGTTCGCCTACCTGGGTTACTTCCCTGCAAGAGGACTCTCCCAGCATTCCATTGTTTTGTTTATCTCAGCCAGCATCAGTAGTATCGTTGGTGTGTGTCGTTACGTGTCGGCATGAACGTTTAAGTTTAGTTTGTTTGTTTCATTTTTGTCAGTGTTAAAATGCTAACCATTGAAGAATGTGTGTTTTTAGTTGAACAAGTGTTCAACGCTGGTGGTAAATACACAGTTTCAGTTCATCAAACATTTAATTCAGTTGTCCCAGAGATAACACTCACACATCATGATACTGTGCGAGATTTGATTAACAAATTTCGAAGTACGGGTTCAGTGACAGATGCACCGAGAAGTGGTCATTTAGCATTTTCTCTGATGATAAACTACTTGATATTTCTGATAAAATGTCCATGGGTCCGAACAAGTCAGTAAGAAAACTTGCCCAGGAAATCTATGTTAGTGTCGGAATGGCCCACACAGCTGTAAGGAAAAAATTAGAACTTTTCCCATACAAAATGACTGTTGTGCAAGAACTGAAAAATACTGATCATGGCAAGAAACTGCATTATTGTCAATGGTTCAAACATTTTGTTCAACAAAATGGAAGGGATATTCTTAATGAAACTTTTTTTACTGATGAGGCATGGTTTCATTTATCTGTGTACATGAACTCGCAAAATTCTCGTATGTGGAGTACTGCCAATCCATTGTGTATTCATGAGGGACCACTTCATTCTGTGAAAATAGGAGTTTGGATTGCAATTTCTAGGAGTTTGGATTGCAGTTTCTAGATGTCAGATTGTTGGTCCCATATTTTTCAATGAAACAATTAATATACAATGATACTGCAGTGAGTTTCATTTCGGTATATTCACTGCGGCATACGGCATGCGGGCTAACAATCATACGGCACTGCGGAGAGACTTTTTGAACACCCCATATAGTAGCGTGGGTCAGCAACTTGTAAAGCCTGTGGCTCTCTAACAAATATTCACAAGTGGTAATGCAGACAGCTAACTTAGCAACTCTGTTCCTTCAGTGCTGGATGACAAATGAATGGTACTGACTGAAGCGGAACTGATAATGAAGTTCACATACGGACCACTGGGCAAGGGCTGAGTGACTCATACTTCTATACACTTTAACTGCTCAACCGTGATTGGCTGTGCCTGTATAAAGATAAGCATTGTACAGTCATTACAAAATGGTAAAATACCCAGTAATTACTTCTTCAATAATAATATAAAAGGCAGGAAATGTAAGTAATATGTATGCACATTACTCAGTGAAGTACGAGGGCGGTTCACAAAGTAACCTCCGATTGGTCACAGTGCGGGTTGTGGGGGGAGTAGCGACGCCATCTGTGCGTTCACGCACTCAACAGGTCAGTCGGCATCAAGCCGTGGTCGAGTGAACGTCGTACCTGCGCTAGTTTAGTTTTTGTGGCAGTTTGAAATGTGTGCTGCAATAGAAAACCCCGCCAAATGTGAAGTGCGTGCTGTCATAAGGTTTTTTACAGCCAAAGCATATTCTGCAGCAGCTATTCATCGTGAGCTTTGTGCCGTGTACGGACCGAGAGTTATGAGTGAAGGAGTTGTCCGTGAATGGGTACGTTTATTTAAAAGTGGACGAGAAAACGTTCGTGATGAAGAGAGGAGTGGTAGACCATCATTGGTGACTGACGAACTCGTTCAGACAGTTGATGCAAAAGTTCGTGAAAATCGACGTTTCTCAATGTCGGAGTTGTCTACTGGTTTTCCACAGATTTCTAAGACTCTCTTGTACGAGATAGTGACAGCAAGATTGGGTTACCGTAAGTTCTGTGCACGATGGGTGCCCAAAATTCTTACCGACCACCACAAAACTCGAAGAATGGCCTCTGCATTAGACTTTCTGTCACGTTATGAGGACGAAGGAGAACCATTGTTAAACAGAATCGTGACCGGTGACGAAACCTGGATTAAGTACGTGAACCCTGAGACAAAAGAACAATCAAAGATGTGGGCACATTCAAATTCGCCTACCAAACCGAGAAAAGCCTCGCAAGATTTTTCTGCCAGAAAACTGATGGCAACGGTGTTTTGGGATGCAAGGGGGTGTTGTTGGTTGAATTCATGGAACGTGGTACGACCATTAATCAAGACGTGTACTGTGAAACAATAAAAAAGTTACGACGGGCTATACAGAACAAACGCCGTGGTATGCTGACTTCCGGTATCGTTTTTTTGCACGATAACGCCCGTCCTCACTCTGCTCGCAGAACAACGGCCCTTCTCGAGTCCTTCAAGTGGGACGTTATCAACCGTCCACCTTACAGCCCAGACCTGGCGCCAAGTGATTATCACCTCTTCATGCATTTGAAGAAATGGCTCGGGTCACAGCGGTTTGATGACGACGAAGAGCTCAAAGATGCGGTCACAGGCTGGCTCCAGGCACAAGCGGGTGATTTTTATGCAGAAGGAATTTCAAAGCTTGTGAAGAGATACGATAAGTGCCTCAATCGCTATGGAGACTATGTAGAAAAATAGTGCAAAGATGTAGTTGTAAGATGTATATATTAAAATATTTTTATTTAACTTGGTGTATTTTTTTAAATCAACCGGAGGTTACTTTCTGAACGGCCCTCGTATAAGAGGCATTCAAAAAGAAATGAGCCGGAGACATAATTACAGAAACCAGTACTTGTATGTTAGAATTATTGACCCTGGCTATTGAGACACTTGAGTGAGTGAGTGAGAGAGAACTGTGCAAGGAAATCTAGCAAAAACAAAAGTGCACAGTGTAATATCACTCTTCTACTGTAAAGTTTACGTAACTTCGCCTCGAAACTCTATTTTAACACTGTTTACCTCCACAGGGGGGAAATGTACCATTGCTGGCATAAGTCTGATAAACTCTGCAGATTAAAACTGAATGAGTCTGCAATGTGTATTATCAGTTTTGTTAAATTTCATCACACACTTGTGCCTCAAAAATGATAGGGCATTTACTTGTCAGTATATCAGCAGTTATCAAAAAAAGTCACACGGCTGCATTCCGATAAGTTCTTTGAACACCGCAGCAAATATTCGGCTTCGTGTAAAAGAATTGGTCAGCCAGTGTTCCTAATGTTTGCCCACTGTTACCTGTTCTGCAGGCCCTGAAGGGCATCCCTCGGAAGGCGTACTACATCGCCACCAAGGTCGCGCGCTATTCGATGGAAGACCCACGCACCATCTTCGACTTCTCTGCACAGAAGACGAGGGAGAGCTTTGCGAAGAGCCTCGAGCTGCTGCAGCTGGACTATGTAGACGTCATACAGGTGATCAGTCTCCTCCGAAGTTACAGTTAGAAACAGTGAAAGGGGTGGTTGGGTGTCTACCTGTTTTTTGGAACAGGGAGAAATCATTTTATTTTATGGGCGATGTTGGTGTTATTTTTTGTCACTTTTTGTGTATTTTCTAATGGCCTGGTTTTGAAGAACTACTGTATGTTCTTTATGTCATTGTTTTTTGTTGCTATGCTAAAGCGAAAAATATAGTTACCATTTACATTATGTTTATTGGCATCATACTTGTCACATTAGAGGATAAACAAGCATTTACATTATACCTATTATTATATTAAATTAATGGGATCGAACAAGATGGTGCAGTGGTTAGCACACAGAACTCGCATTTGAGAGGACAACAGTTCAAATTCCAATCCAACCATCAAAATTTACGTTTTCCAGGATTTCACTAAATTACTCAAGGCAAATGTTGGAATGGTTCCTTTCAAAAGAGCACCGCCAATTTCTTTCATCATCCTTCCATAATTCAAGCTTCTGCTCCATCTATAATGACCTCACTGTTGACAGAATGTAAGACTCACATCACTTAAAGTTTCCAAAAAGAAAGCATTGTCATAACCCAAAGCTCGGTGAGTCACTATTCGATTTATCCATCAGTTCTTGACTAGTGTTAAAGCAGCTTCTCAAAATCTGTACTATAATGAGAAAGACGAATTGGCTTAAGCACAACAGAAGGCATTTGATGATGTCGACCTTCATTGCTGGCACGACAAATTCCATTTCCATCAAATTCTGAAGGGATCTGTATCCTGGTTTCATCACCAAAAATCCATTGCCCCTATTAATGGAGCCATCTTAAAAGTTGAAATAGAGGTTACAGGTTTATCTGCTGACACCACATTTCCTGAAATTTTTGTGCAACAAATTGTACTAAAAAAGTGAATGTAAAGTTAAAGTGATGTTTTTGCTGATTTTTTGCATTTATACATGTTTTGTTCAGAGATACACATTTTAATTGATGCATTGCTTTATGATCTCTAGAAAACGTGACTTTTATGGCAAGATTTTTGGTGCAAAAGGATAAAAAAATGTGACATCACAGAATAAAAAGGTTACCAGTATAGAGTTCATTGGAAGTAGAGTATATTCATGTGATATCATATTCTTATGTGGACAATGAACTGTCACTTTAAAGTTGTGCACAAATCTCAGCCATAAACCAAAAATTCAGTATCCAATTTCAATACAAAATAACTAAGAAGTTGTTAATAATACCAGTAATCTGCCACACTTTCATTTCCAACATTTTTATATGGAATAGGGATAATGCCATATTTCGTAACTTTTGAAAATACAGTGAAACCCTTATTTTAGATTTTCATGCTGTCAACACTTAAAAAGTGCAAAATTGAGGAAAACGCAGAATCCAGGAAAATGTTAAAACCCCCAAAATACCAGCAAAAATATATGTAATTGACATAGAAGATTAAAAATTGTAATCCTCTCCAATACATTGTATAAAATCTACATATGTGAAGGAAATTAAATGATCACCACAGTGTTTATACAAAATAAGTGGTAATGAATTTCACCTGATGGGTAAGAGCAGGTAAAAACTCGTCAAAAAATTGAAATCGCTATCTGGGTACAAGGTAATTGAGCTATTTTCTGACGTGATATGATCACAAATTATATGTCAAAACACATGTTTTTGAGAAATCTTTCCTTTGTGATCACCCATAGAAAAGCAGGAATTGATGAACATCTACATCTACATCTACATCCATACTCCACAAGCCACCTGACTGTGTGTGGCAGAGGGTACCCTGAGTACCTCTATCGGTTCTCCCTTCTATTCCAGTCTCGTATTGTTCATGGAAAGAAGGATTGTCGGTATGCTTCTGTGTGGGCTCTAATCTCTCTGATCTTATCCTCGTGGTCTCTTCGTGAGATATGCGTAGGAGGGAGCAATATACTGCTTGACTCTTCGGTGAAGGCATGTTCTCGAAACTTTAACAAAAGCCCGTACCGAGCTACTGAGCGCTTCTCCTGCAGAGTCTTCCACTGGAGTTTATCTATCATCTCCGTAACACTTTCGCGATTACTTTGATGCAGTGCAGCAAATATGACAGATAATGAAAAGAAATTCAATTATTTATCAGGTGAGGATATCCAACTGTAAGGTGTGCAAAAATCAAATTTTCTCACATTACAGTTTTCAAAAAATTGGATGACAAGTATTTCATATTACTCAGAATGTCGTCTCTCAGCACAGGTACCAACATTTGGTGAGCAGTGCAGCCAGAACAAAAGTCGCCCTCAGCATATAATGCAGAGAGCATGTCTGTTGCAGTGAAAGGGTTTTAAATAGAAGTGTGTTCTGTAATATGGGATGTTATGTACAAATAAGATATCTCTCTTTCTCTCAGCAGGTGTTTGTTGCATTATGCAAATATGACAGGGAATAAGGACCAATGGACTACAAGATTGTTTCTGCGTCACTGCCTGATTTGATCACAATTCAGTATTCATACATTCATCCAAATATCACAATCACAGCACAAGAGCCACCATTTCACGGAAACATCACTGTTTAATCATGCAAACTTATAAATTCCACAGGTTGCACACACATAAAATATTAAACGTATGAAGTTTAGAACTGAAAACATGAGAACATTCAGCTCCATCAAAGCTAAGATACACAGCATTAAAGATCTCTCTAAACGCGTCTTTTAGTAATCATTTGTTGTGATAAAGTGTCAGGAAATGTGATACTGGCAGATAAATATGCTGTCTATAGCACTTATCTTCGAGTTAGCTTTTGATGATGTTCAGCAGTTGATTATAATATGGAAAGAAGATACACTATGTAAACTTTTGGCTATAGAGTGTTATTTCCCAGCCCCCTCCCATCACCTCAAATTTTGGCTATGATGACATACTGATCTGCAGCATAGCCCTAGGTCTAGGCTAGTTCCGATTGATAAATGTGGAATGTTCCCCGGTATGGAAATCATGAGCAGCATTTGAACTAAAGCCATGTTACATTTTGCTTACAGGTTCTAAAAGTACTGCTGAAATCAGTTGGGTGTATACATTAAACATTAATTTGAACTTCTGTATGACTAAAAAATGAAAGTTGCTTGACATCCAGTATTCTGAGCCAGTCTCGTTTATTTTACAGGATTCCTTCTTTTAATGACTTTGATATGCACAGATACATACAAGTGAAGTAGCAGTGGGTCAACAATTATATCGAACATTACAAATGTAATTCTGCACATTTTATGTAAAAGAATTTGCATTATGTCAAGTGAAGATGGATGAAAGCCCAAAATGCATGTTGATGTAAATAGAAATAGATAAAAAGTAGATGTTTGCTGTATTTCATAAAGTAATATAATTCACAGGCGCAGAACTGAAAAACCAATAAAATGGCTAAATTAAGTAAATGTTATCAGTCCTCTGTGTTCTTTCTCTTTGCTCACATAACATCATGTGCCACAACACCATTACATCCCATGACAGTATGTACAGTTGACCCTAGAATGCTAATACTACTGATTTTCCAGCAGGGAATTTTGGAATAGTACCACTTAGCTGTGGCTCTAAAAAAGGCTTGTACATGGATGTTTCTGGTGTGAAAGGATCAGCCGTCATTTCTCGATGCCCAGGATACGCCTGATTGCTTTTCTCAATCGTAATCTCCAGGGAGGCTCGTTTCGTGTACCTTAATAGTACCACTGATGGAGAGGAATTGGCAGTGGTCTGTGGCTTACCCAACCACATGTGATATGTACGAACTGAATTAAACATGCTGTTCAGAAAATTGCACAAGGAAGCAGCAGCAGTTCTGGAACTTTGTGTGAGGCACAAAAGCGTGCTGAGACTGACAAACACTTTCAACTGTCACAATATATTTGATGGGTGTTCACGCTGCCAGGATGAATTTTTACTTGACAGTAGACTGTGAGTGAGGTTTGGAAGGTGAGAGTAAAGCTGTGAAAAATGAAGCACACGTTTATATATGCCGTCAGCTGCTCTATAAATTTTGTTGGAATGTGCTGTTCTCAAGCTGTCAGTACTCACTGAGCTTGCTTTAAGAGAAGTTACACAGTAAAATTGCAATGCAGTAGCCTACAGGAAAGTGCAATGTGTATTTCACCACGGCAGTTCCAAAATTTTTACAGCAGTTGCAGTATGAACGTAATGAGAGTAACTTGCACAGGTCTTGCAAGAAGTATATGTGCTACCTTTTCAGTGGTAGTATAGATGTGTCCAATTATCAGAAATGTGTTACTGACATACAATACAAATAGAGATGTCTGCCTATTTCAGGGTATGTAAGGCAGCTATGTTTAATACACTCCTGGAAATGGAAAAAAGAACACATTGACACCGGTGTGTCAGACCCACCATACTTGCTCCGGACACTGCGAGAGGGCTGTACAAGCAATGATCACACGCACGGCACAGCGGACACACCAGGAACCGCGGTGTTGGCCGTCGAATGGCGCTAGCTGCGCAGCATTTGTGCACCGCCGCCGTCAGTGTCAGCCAGTTTGCCGTGGCATACGGAGCTCCATTGCAGTCTTTAACACTGGTAGCATGCCGCGACAGCGTGGACGTGAACCGTATGTGCAGTTGACGGACTTTGAGCGAGGGCGTATAGTGGGCATGCGGGAGGCCGGGTGGACGTACCGCCAAATTGCTCAACACATGGGGCGTGAGGTCTCCACAGTACATCGATGTTGTCGCCAGTGGTCGGCGAAGGTGCACGTGCCCGTCGACCTGGGACCAGACTGCAGCGACGCACGGATGCACGCAAAGACCGTAGGATCCTACACAGTGCCGTAGGGGACCGCACCGCCACTTCCCAGCAAATTAGGGACACTGTTGCTCCTGGGGTATCGGCGAGGACCATTCGCAACCGTCTCCATGAAGCTGGGCTACGGTCCCGCACACCGTTAGGCCGTCTTCCGCTCACGCCCCAACATCGTGCAGCCCGCCTCCAGTGGTGTCGCGACAGGCGTGAATGGAGGGACGAATGGAGACGTGTCGTCTTCAGCGATGAGAGTCGCTTCTGCCTCGGTGCCAATGATGGTCGTATGCGTGTTTGGCGCCGTGCAGGTGAGCGCCACAATCAGGACTGCATACGACCGAGGCACACAGGGCCAACACCCGGCATCATGGTGTGGGGAGCGATCTCCTACACTGGCCGTACACCACTGGTGATCGTCGAGGGGACACTGAATAGTGCACAGTACATCCAAACCGTCATCGAACCCATCGTTCTACCATTCCTAGACCGGCAAGGGAACTTGCTGTTCCAACAGGACAATGCACGTCCGCATGTATCCCGTGCCACCCAACGTGCTCTAGAAGGTGTAAGTCAACTACCCTGGCCAGCAAGATCTCCGGATCTGTCCCCCATTGAGCATGTTTGGGACTGGATGAAGCGTCGTCTCACGCGGTCTGCACGTCCAGCACGAACGCTGGTCCAACTGAGGCGCCAGGTGGAAATGGCATGGCAAGCCGTTCCACAGCACTACATCCAGCATCTCTACGATCGTCTCCATGGGAGAATAGCAGCCTGCATTGCTGCGAAAGGTGGATATACACTGTACTAGTGCCGACATTGTGCATGCTCTGTTGCCTGTGTCTATGTGCCTGTGGTTCTGTCAGTGTGATCATGTGATGTATCTGACCCCAGGAATGTGTCAATAAAGTTTCCCCTTCCTGGGACAATGAATTCACGGTGTTCTTATTTCAATTTCCAGGAGTGTACATTTGAATGCAAGATGCTAAAATAGATATTTGTCCAGTGTCAAAGGACGTCCACATATACCAGAACTATGAGGTGTGTCTGGAAAGGAAGTACCATTTTGGGAAAAAACCACATAAAAACATTTTGTGTATGTGGACTGAAATGGTGAGTGAAAATTTGTACCAAGGCCAGGAGTCAAACCCGGGTCTCCTGCTTACTAGGCAGGTGCACTAGCCACTAAGCCACCTTGGCACAGTGATTCACACAAACAGAATTGCCAAGACTGAGACTCTAACTCGGGACCTTTGCCTTTCGTGGGCAAGTGCTCTACCAACTGAGCTACCCAAGCACAACTCACGCCCCGTCCTCATAGCTCTAATTCCACCAGTACCTCATCTCCTACCTTCCAAACTTCACAGAAGCTTTCCTGCGAACCTCGGTAGCTCAGTTGGTAGAGCACTTGCCTGCGAAAGGCAAAGGTCCCGAGTTCGAGTCTCGGTCCGGCACACAGTTTTAATCTGCCAGGAACTTTCATATCAGTGCTCACTCCACTGTAGAGTGAAAATTTCATTCTAGAAACAACCCCCAGGCTGTGGGTAAGCCATGTCTCCGCAATATCCTTTCTTTCGGGAGTGCTGATTCTGCAAGGTTCACAGGAGAGCTTCTGTGAAGTTTGGAAGGTAGGAGACGAGGTACTTGCGGAATTAGAGCTGTGAGGATGGGGCATGAGGTGTACTTGGGTATCTCAGTTGGTAGAGCACTTGCTCACGAAAGACAAAGGTCCCGAGTTCGAGTCTCGGTCCGGCGCACACAGTTTTAATCTGCCAGGAAGTTTCATATCAGCGCACACTCTGCTGCAGAGTGAAAATTTCATTCTAGAATTGCCAAGGCTCTCCATGTTCTGGAATAGCACCTCAGCACTGGACGTAAATGGGGATCCAACCAGAAACCCATGTGCAGGTACCTGCAAATGAAATGACACAATTTCAGGGATTTTACTGGTCTCATAGAGATATGATTTAATGTATGAATTGGACCAAGGAGGGAGGCATGCCAAGATAATCCGTGCTGTTGTGTGAACCAGTGTGCCAAGGTGGCTTAGTGGCTAATGCGCCTGCCTAATGAGTACGAGGCCTGAATTCGATTTCTGGCCTCGGTACAAATTTTCACTCGCCATTTCAGTCTAGATGCGTAAAATCATATCTGTATGAGACCAGTAAAGTCTCTGAAATTGTGTCATTACATTAAAACATTTATTTTTTTTCAAACCAGAATTTATTTTTACAAGAATTATTTTTCTACATAATTACCATCATTGTTCAGACATTTGTCTTAGTGGGAAACCAACCTTTCTGTCTCCTCTTCATAGAAAGACACCAACAGTAAAGACAGCCACTGCTGACAATGTTTCTAGCATCATCATCGCTATCAGAGCGTCTTCCTCAAAAATCACACTTCAAGTTCAAGAACAAGGGGTAGTCAGGTGCAAGATTGGGTTGTATGACAGGTGATTGAATTGCTCCTAACCGAATTGCTGAATAAGATTTTGAATTGGGGGGGTGTCCATGCATTGTAATGAAGCAGCACAAACTGAGCATTCCACACCTTTTTATTTTGAATTGTACATCAAAGTTTTCTCAGTGTTTCACAGTATTGTACCACATTGATGGTTTCACATCACTGTCCCAGACACAGTGCACCTGATTTTTGTGCTGACAAAGTTGTTTTGAAGCTTTGTTTTTTGAGGGTTCATGAGTGCCTCCACTGCGTCGACTGTTGTTTTCATTCTGGAGCAACATGACAGATCTATGTTTCATTACTGGTCACAATTCTGTTTAAGAATTCATCTCCCTCATCACTGTATCGAGTAAGCACTGCCAAATCGCTTCATTTGGTGGACATCCGTAAGCATTTTCGGAGCACAATGGGAACACAATTTGCTAAAATTTATGCAATTTATGAGACTCTCGTGCAAAACAATTTTTGAAATTTTTGGGAACTCATTACAAAGCATTCGTATCGTGAACACCTCTTTTCGCACAAACCCTCATTGGCAACAGAAGGCTGCCCACTCCGTGCATCATTGAATTGTCTCACCCAATTTCTCAACATTCCATTAGTAATTAGGTTTCACCATAAATCTACACAAGTTGACAATAAATTTCAGCTGGCTTAACATTCTTTGCATTCAGAACCTGTATTACAGAACACACTTCACAGTCGGAGGGCTCAGAGATTGTCTTAAACCTTTTGAACTAACAAATGTAAATGCAGCACAACCCAGCTGCACTGCGGTCAGTGGAAAGACTGCGGATCAGAGAGACGAGTGTGAATGTGCAGAACTGCGAGCCTAGTGATGTGATGGCAGTAGAATGAAACAGTACTTACTTTCCAGACACAGCTCATAGTAACACACTCCAATAGAGTACAACAGCTGATGGTGTACATAAACATTTCCTTCATTGCACATATTACAAATGTGGAGCACCACCCTGCAAGGTGTAACACCTACAGCACCTCACAGTGTTGGAGGGGGGGGGGGGGGGGAAGGAAAGAGCTCCCAAATTAGCTCCCATGTCCTTAAAATATCAGTTCACAAAATTACCCAAGTCCCTACACAAGTAGTAATTACGAAAAATAAATAAAAAACAAATAGAGGGAAATATCTAGTATAGAAAGCAAAAGAAAAGAAAATGAAATTTTAATTATAAATTTTAGAAACATGGGAAGGGGGAAAGACAGTAGAAAATATTAGTTATTCCAATACATAAGAAAATCAATATTATAGTCATAGAATGTAGGTCTGGGACACCAAAGATAGTGTTTATTAAAGTACAAATAGCCATATGTTGTAATTATGATACTCCAGTCTCTAGTCTGTTCTAGTTCAGAAGTTATTGAGGACGTACAGCTTTAGAGAACAACAATTGGGACTTTATTAAACAGGGATCAAGAATAGATCATTACGAGATTGTTTTTGAGGATAGTCAATTCGAGACTTTAATTTGGACATTTATCAGATTAGATAAACGGGAAGGTGAACAGTAATCTCTTTGGCTTTAATGTCAATTCCTGTGAGTATTTAAACGCTTTACTGAATTGAGAATTTTAATCAGATTTTGACTTTGAATTGTGATAGTGGGAAACTTTAACTTCACACGACTAGTGATCATAGTTAATGACAGTTTGCGGATATAAATAGAAATAACTTATTTACCGAAAGTGACAGGATATTATCTAACATCTCTGATGCTAGCGGGAATCCTACTTAGACATCTAATTTAAGAACTTCTTTGAATGAGATCGTATGAGTGAACCTCTTTATTAATAATTCTTGTCAATAAACTGACGTTGTTAATTTGAAACATAATACAAGTCGTGAACATTAATTTAAATTAGATTAATAAACGTTAAGGTTATGTGACCTATGCCAAGAACAAACTAGCGATTCTTAACTAAAACAATTGAACGAAAGGTTAAAGTATCGTCATCTGTAAACATTGGTAGTAAAGCTACTAAAGATTTTTTCTCTCAGGGTTGGGAAGACTATACGTGTAGTGATCAACGTTTAACATTGGGTTTTAAAAGTAATCAAACTGATACTTAGCCGGGACAATATTAAATAAAAGTAAAACCCTTCAATAAAAATAAAATCAAACTTTCACCTATTAGACGAAAAAGAGAAAACAGAAAAAGAGCTGCTACAAAGGGTGGATCACGAGTCGCGTTCACATAGCTCAGTCAGTAGAGCACATGCAGGCGAAAGGCAAAGGTGCCAGGTTCGATCCTGGTCCACCGCACAGTTTGTCCGCCAGGAAGTGTCAGTACTGACATTGTCGTGTTCCTCTGCGAGTACGGAAACGTCGCAGTACCTCTGACTTCAGTGGGTAAGTGAATAATTTTTCCCCTCTCGACATTTCCAGGTGCACGACTTGGATCTCGCTAACAAGCCGGACTTAGTTATCCGGGAGACTCTTCCGGTGCTGCAGGAGTTTGTGGCAGCAGGCAAGGCGAGGTTCATCGGCATCACGGGGTACCATCCGGAGGCCCTCCGGGAGATTATCGAGAAGAGCACCAGTGTGAAGGTGGACACGGTGCTGTCGTTCGCCAGAGACACTCTCCTAGATGACACACTCCAGCGGCACATGCCATTCTTCAAGGTATGTCCACCAGTCAGTTTTGATTCACGGTGCTTAACTTCACCCTCTGACTGTTGACAAGTAAACTTACATATTCTGCCGATTGTCATCAAGTTTGAGTACGGCCCCCAGGTTACCTTTTGAGCTCTTGACAAGTTCACTCGGGCCTCCTTACCAACTCCCGAGTACTAATGGCAATTATAGATGTGTCACCACTCAGGTACCTCAGTCAGGGTGTATACGACCCGGGACAACCGGGAGATCCGGAAAAACAAGGGAAACTTTTCATCCCGGAGAAAACCGGGAAAAACCCGGGAATTGTTTAGAATTCCGGGAAGTTTTCATTGCTTTCGTTTTCCGTTAAATTTCTGTGATTTTTGACTGTTAAGAACCAATACTCAAACTAAGTATATTGTTGTATCCTGCTACTGCAGAATAATGCTGCAGCAACAAAACATGAACGAGAGAAAAAAAAAAGAAAATAAAACTTTAATTGCAAAGGAAATGCGCTGTATATCACAACAAAACACTGTGCTCATACAAGCGTCTCCCAACAGCACAGTGCGTTGAAGGCTTAGGAAGACTATGCAATGCTTCATAACAACAAATTGCCTCCGATGAGCCTGACGTGACAACTGTTTAAATTAGAGTCATTTGAGCAGTTACGGGTGGGCTGTTGTGCATGCGCAGTTTAGTCGTGTATGCGTAGTACCTTCTCCCGCTTCTGGTTACCGAAGTGTGGCTGGGCGCCACTACCTAATATTGCCCCGGTTCGGTAATATAGTAAATCTGGGGCTGATGCACAGATGAGTCAGAATTGTGGTGGGGAGGTGGGTCGTCTCCACGTGACCCGTCTTTACGTTCATTGATTTTGTTGTTTCGTCTTCGTTTATTGCTCTCACGTTAAATGATGATGAAACGGATTTTTGTCGCCAGGAGTTATCAAATTAATTAAAATACGTTCGCTTAGTGACGGAAGGCAAAAATTTTATTACCACTTTTCTGACAGTCAAGAATTAATCGCCTTGCAAAAAAATGAAGTTATTTTTGTAGGTTTGCTAAAGAGATTTGACTTTTATTAATCTTTTCTGCTGAGGCAGTCAATTTATTTGCAACGAAGAGTTTAATTTTACACTCTTGGCTGGTTTCAACTGTTCGCTGAATTTCAAGTCCGTGTATGGCATTATACCATAATAAAGAACCAAACATGAGATAATACAGCACTGGTACTCCAAGAAAATTTACATCCGAATATGGACATACGAATGTGCACTTTAAGCTGAATTATGCATTTTAGTGTGGTTCACGAAATTCCGGTGCTCTTGAAGTATCCTCTGATGTCTTGTTTCTTTTATGACATAATATGAGATCTTTTAATGTTTTACACGTACGAACATATGGGCTTCCTGCGTCATCGTAGCTGCACAAGCACGGTGACGCCTGTTATCTGGCGCTCTCTGGCAACTGCTGAAACGAACCTATTTCTAACAGGTTGCAGGTAAATATTGCGAATGGTGGTTTGAAAAGCATTACATTCAAAGCAAATTTCCTTTTGCACAAGATGAACTGTGTGCGAGAATGTACGATGAATTTCTTAAATCACAAAGCGTTTGACTCACATTTAAAAATCAACTCTTTGAGGATGACCATTTGGAAGAATTTTGAGCCCAGATCAGACATTTACGTTGTTATTAAACATTTTACTGTCACTTTTGTGTGATATATCTTAATTTAAACCATGACTTTTCTTATTTGTGTGTTCGCACTACTGAAGAGTGATCTTGCTATCGGTTGACTACGTCACGTGTCCTATGCTGTCATCAGCTGGCGAGATCAAGTGACATGAGCTACGACTGGCTTACAAAAGCGCATCGCACTCTCGATTTCAATGCTTCGGAAAGTGACATGCGGTGTTTGATGGAATTCAAATTCATTCCTTTGTAATACGAAAATAATAGCCCCCCTCCAGGGAATTTTGTTTTCTGAAGTGCCGGGAAATTGTACGTTGGTATATAAAACCGTAAACATTCAAAGGATTGATGAGTTTTACAGTGCCGAGGAAGAGTATATTGTCACTTAACACGGAAAGAGTGTATTTTCACCCGGGAGAACGTGTATTTTTTACTGGGAAATCGGGGAAAAATCGGGGATTTTTTTTTTCTTTGTCCACGTATACACCCTGCTCAGCGCTGTTGGTGAGTCTAAGCTTAGGCTGATAGTTCCTTCCCATATCTCAGTAGGTTGTCACAGTCCTGGCCTCTAAGTTGTATTGGGATGCCTTGTAGTGCTCTCGTTTTGTCGAATTTGACATCACTTTGCATCGTACCGTTCACAACAATTGACATCACAGCATTTTTTTCATCTACCTACAAAGAGAATGACAGGATGTCATAGTTGAAAGTTTATTTCTTAGAGATCAACAGTATCCAGATACCCCCAAGAACATACTTTTTTCACATTGGGTGCATTTTGCTGCCACCTACTGCCAGGTACTCCATATCAGTCACCTCAGTAGTCATTAGGCATCCTGAGAGAGCAAAATGGGGCGCTCTGTGGGACTCACGGATTTCGAACATCGTCAGGTGATTGGGTGTCAGTTGTGTCATACGTCTGTAAGCAAGATTTCCACACTCTGAAGCATCCCTAGGTCCACTGTTACTGATGTGATAGTGAAGTGGAAACGTGAAGGAATACGTAAAGCACAAAAGCGTACAGGTCGACCTCATCTGTTGACTGACAGAGACCGCCGACAGTTGAAGAGGGTCGTAACGTGTAATAGGCAGACATCTATCCAGACCTTCACACACGAATTGCAAACTGCATCAGGATACACTGCAAGTACTATGACAGTTAGGCGGGAGGTGAGAAAACTTGGATTTCGTGGTCGAGTGGCTGCTCGTAAGCCACACATCGTGTCGGTAAATGCCAAACGACACCTTGCTCAGTGGAGTTTGTGGAGTGATGAATCATGGTACACAATGTGGCGATCCGATGGCATGGTGTGGGTATGGTGAATGCCCGGTGAATGTCATCTGCCAGTGTGTGTAGTGCCAACAGTAGAATTTGGAGGCGATGGTGTTATGGTGTGGTTATGTTTTTCATGGAGGGGGCTTGAACCCCTTGTTGTTTTGCGTGGCACTATCACAGCACAGGCCTACATTGATGTTTTAAGCACCTTCTTGCTTCCCACTGTTGAAGAGCAATTCAGGGATGGCAATTGCATCTTTCAACACGATCGAGCACCTGTTCATAATGTACAGCCTGTGGCAGAGTGGTTACACGACAATGACATCCCTGCACAGAGTACTCGCCTAAATCCTATAGAACACCTTCAGGATGTTTTGGAACGCCGACTTCGAGCCAGGCCTCGCCGATCGACATCGATACCTGTCCTCAGTGCAGCACTCTGTGAAGAATGGGCTGCCATTCCCCAAGAAACCTTCCAGCACCTGATCAAAGGTATGCCTGTGAGAGTGGAAACTTTCATCAAGGCCAAGGATAGGCCAACACCATATCGAATTCCAGCTTTACCGAAGGAAGGGTGCCACGAACTTGTAAGTCATCACATAGTGTATTCAGGAAGAGCAACAGTGAGGACAAATTGTATGATGTCACCGTAAGTGTTAACCCCTCCACAGATTCTGAAAGCAACATTATAAGCCATCTGTGTTAGCAGGTGAAACACTACAGTTTTATGCTTCAACAAGAGAAGTAATTGATAGATCTTCCAAATCTGAAAATGATAGTAACTTTCAAATTGGTTTATCAAAATCGAACTAGGAAAAGTCATATTTACATTTATGTGAACTTGTTGGAACCATAAATTTGCACAAAAACTCAGTCAGAAATGTAATTTTTAACCTTCTTTCTTTCTTATTTTTCTAGTGCTCCATCATCTTCTCTCCAGGTTTTCTTTCCATTCTTCTATTCATATGGTCCACATTTCTTATTCCTTCTGTCTTGAAATTCTTCAAAATTTAGTATTTTATTCTGAAAAAGTTTTTTCTCTCATTTCTAATTCTTTGATGATGCTTCTTTCTAGTTCTTTTCACAACTCTGTAATCCATAGTACTATCAATTTCTTTTTCCTGAAATATGAGTATGTTCGTTTTGTTTGTTTTCATTCATTTGGTGGAGGTGTCTAAAGAAGATTGATTATTGACATTGGCAGAACTTCTGATATTTTCCCCATATTTTAGTTTATCTCCTCATTACTTCTCATTTTGCAGCCATCTGTAGTTTGTGTTGCGCCCATTTGCTTTCTAATAATCCATTTTTTGTGTTCCATTCTGTCCAGCATGTACTTCATTGTTAAAGCTACATGAAATTAGCAAATAAGCTTTGAAAATTCAGCATTTTGAAATTTGAATTTAGCATTTATGTTTTTCAGTGTGCTTACACATCTAAATGAGCAAGCTATTACATGAATTTACAAAATGTTACACCATAAAGGTTAATCAAAAGCATGCAATTCCAGTGCCACCATATCTTTCTGGTGAAAATATTTACAAAAAAAATTGTAGCTTTACTTGTATTTTAGAAAATTTTGCTCAATAATTACAAAAATAAAGAGGAACAACACGGCAGATGACAGAAGAAACAGCCATTCCAAAATTCATGTGACAAATGTATGTTTGCCGCTTTCCTAAAAACATTTCTATGTTTAATGCAAGGATGCTGTATTTGTATCTGGACAAGGAATGTAGCAAATAAAACTGAAGCAAAGAAATTGATAAGCATCAAAATCAACAACTCTACTACTTTCACATGCAACAAAGCATGAAAACTTAATGTTTGAAATCATCTGTAGATGATGATTTCCTGCTATGTTTCTTGACTTTGATGTTTATTTCTTGTCTCACTTTTATTTGTTCATTATTCTATCAAGGTAAAAGTAAAAGATCGGTGGTTTAGTGTTCACTTTTCAATGACAATGTATCTTGTTTTACCTACTCTGTTTTAACTTGGTAGTGCATAAATACATGTGCGTTGGACAGGTTAGTAGAGCATCATACAAGTGAATGTGAGTCTCACGGGAAGCGTGCAAGGGATAAGTCCCTGCAGTCGCGCTATTCATCTGTGTCCTCGGTGGCTCAGATGGATAGAGCGTCTGCCATGTAAGCAGGAGATCCCAGGTTCGAGTCCCGGTCGGGGCACACATTTTCAGCTGTCCACATCGAGGTATAACAACAACACCTGTCGGCAGCTGAGGTTGTCAGTCAGTCATCATTCATCATACAAGTATTTGCAATTTTTGCTCTTTTGTCATATTTATGTGATGATCTCGTATTTGATCATGGATATATTAAAAAATCACATGTCTAGCACCTGTGTATTGAGATATTTTAGCATTTAAGTAGTAAATTCATTGAAATATACTAATTTTAATAAATTTCACTGAAATATTCTGATTTTAATAAATTTTGCTGAAATATAGCAATTTCACCTTTTATCACACTTTGAAATCGACCAAAAACATGTTGCAATACACCCAGGTAGCACTGGAGCTACTATTTTTTACACTTTCAAAGCATTTTGCACTGATAGCATATGCAAATTTTACGTAGCTCTATTCATTGTTAAGCATTCACACAGGTTTAAAAATTGTGGTCTTACCACTGTACAGTGGCTTTAGTTTTAATTTTTTTAAGATATAAATTTTTTGTAGGTTTTTTTGTCAGGTTATATGCTTGTTCCATTTTATTATGTTTGACTTCTGTCTAGTCCATACTGCTATGTAGTTGCTCCCAGGTATTTAAATTTACTATCTATCTATTTTACCTATTTATGTTTGTATGTATTTTTGAGCTTTTTAAATATTTGTCATGAGTGTTATTCTTACAGCTGAAATTTTGAGACCAGTTTTATTCATTATTTTTTTCCAGAAGATTTATTTGAATAACTGCTTCTGTCAGATTTTCTGAAGATATTGCAAAACTGTCCGCAAAAGCCAGGCAGTTCACTGTAAATTCCATTTGTTTTCTATTCTGGAATTATTGGTTCAATTTTGGGATTTTTTTAGCTACAAATTCCAGATCAAAATATTTTTTCTAAAACACAGTTAAACAGTAGCAGTGATAAATTGTCTTCCTTGTCTAACACCAGTTTTTATTTCACTTGGTTAAGATACTTCTCCCACAGATTTAACTTTAGAGCGCACAATGAAGATTATAATATTTGTTAGAGTTTCGTAAAATGCCTTCACTAATTTTGCCAAATTCTATTATGATTTTACCATTGTTCTTGTGGCTACCAACTCAAATACTTTGTTGAAATCAGTAAATGTTATTATAGGTTAACTGGTTAACATTCTGTGGCAAATTAGTGATTTTAAGTTAAAAATCTCTCGTGTGCAGGATTTGACTTTTCAAAATGAACGTGATGTTCACCCAGTCGTTTATCTAATGTTTCTTCAACTCTGTTCAGGAGAGTTTTTGATAATATTTTGTATGCCAATGGCGGAAGTGACACTCCTTTGTAATTGTTGATATTTTGCTTGTGCTGCTTTTTCTGTGTGGGTGGACTTGTGCTATTTTCCACTTCTCTGGAATCTTTTTCATTTTCCAAAAGTTCTTAAAAAGCAAGTGTACATCACTACATCTTTAGTTCTGACCATTTCAGTTATTCTACTGTAATGAGTCTTTGCCACTGTCTTTGCTCATTTAGAATGTTTTGGTGGCTTCATGAATTTATAGCTCTATTGGTGGGAAATCTTCAATATTTTCTGGTATTGCTGGAAACTCTAATTTAACTGTTTGAACAGGGCAGTTTAACAGCCTGCAAAAAAAGTTTCTATTATTTCACATTTTTCATTGTTGTTTAATCCTATTTTACCATTTTCATTTTTGAAATAGAAGCTTGGTGCTTGATACCCTTTAAGCACATGTTTAAAAATTTGGTAAAAATTTCTAGTTATTATTTTGGTGGAATTTTCTAGAATTTCTAAGAGATAAAATTTTTTGAAGATTCTTTTGATTTTCTGGATTATTTTTTATGTGTATTTTCTTTGTTGTCTGAATTGTTCCGGGTGTTGTTCCTTTTTAAAGATCTTAATTTTTTCCATATTTGAGCTCTTTGTTCTAGTGCTTCTTTGCACTCCTTGTTGCACCATGCCTTCTTTTTATTTTTAACCAAACCTAATGTTTTCTCTGTGACATTAGTAATCTGTACCTGGAGTTCATGCCAAGCTCCTGTTTTAGCTGTCTTATTTTCTTTTCTAAATTTTCTGTTGTAATGTTGGCCCTACTGGAGTTGTATTTGATAGCTTTCTGGGTTTTCTTTTTTGTTTTGGTGGTAGAAATCTTATTTCAACCTTTAGAGAGGTAATGATCTGAATCAAACTGCCCATTTCTTGTTACTTTATCAGTCAAAATTTCCTTGATATTCCTTTTAGATCTGGGTATTTTGAAGAAATAGTTTCAATTCCTTCTGTTTTCCAGTCTGAGAGAAGAGAATTTCATTTAATGATCCAATGTAGTACTTCTATTTCAACTTACAACTTAAAAGGCATTTTAGGACATTCCATTTCTTCTTTACCACAAATGACAAATGTTTGGATTCCCCCAGAATTCAAGGTAGCATTGCATTATAAGATGTAACGCTGAATTCCTTCTCAGAGGTACCACATGAGGTAGTGTAATTATCCACTATGAAAACTTTCCAGTTTGCAATTTGAAGTTACAAATTGTAGAGAGCAGGAAGTCCAGGATGATCCCTGAATTCCCAGAATAAGACCAAGTTGTCAGTCTGGAATTCTACTGTTTCAGCCACCTGTAACATGTGAAACAGTCATGCCAGCTGTCCATTTTAGACTTGACAACATGCAGGATTTTATTTTATTTATTTATTCATTTAGGGCTGTCAGGAACCTAGTCAGTTAACTACAATGCATTTCTGGAAGCCTCTTTGCAGCCCAAAAATATTGCATTCTCTCTGTGGCCACTTGTCTTCTCCCCTCTGTGCTGCCACATTTTTGCTTCTGCTCATTGTGGACACCATTAAATTCAGCAACCGGTGATCTGTCATCATCAGTTTTCTACTATATTAGCAAGTCCTTTGCCTCTCCATTTTCTGCGATCCATTTCTTCCTTCTTAAGGCTGCTGTATGTTGTACCATCCATCACATCATCCAGTATCTGAAATCTCTCCCTTCCTCACTTCCATTTCCCTTCTACATAACCTTCTAAAACTGTTTTTATCAGTCTGTCATTCTTTCTTAATATATGCCCCATCTAATTTCTTTTTCGTCTTTTTATTACATTTAGTAACTGTCATTTCTCTCCCACTCTTCTCAGTACCTCTTCATTTTTTATTCCGTCCATCCAACTTATTCTTTCTATCCTCTGCCATGTCCACATCTCAAAAGCCTCCCGCCTTTCTGTGTCTTTCTTCCTCAAAGTCCATGTTTCAGCGCCATACAGAACACTCCGTACAAAACATTTTATGAGTCTCTTCCAGAGTTCTCTGTCCAGATCGCTGCAGAAAATTCTCCTTCTCCTATAAAATGCCTCTTTTGCCATTGCTGACCTTGTATTTTAATTTCTGTGGTGCACTTCCAGTCAGTGTCTATCCTGCTTCCAAGATACTTAAAATTTTTCACCTGTTCTAATATTTCTCCAGTCAGCATAATTTTTATTTCTTTATTTCCTCCTGGTGCCAATACTTTTGTTTCCTTTGTGTTAATTTTAATTCCATAATTTTTTCCGTTAGCTTCAATGGTGTCCACCAAATCCTGCAATTCTTTTTCCCCTGTGGCTAGAAGGACCATGTCATCAGCAAACCTCAAACACCCTACTCTTCTTCCTCCAATTTCTACTTGTTTGTCATCTAATAAGCATTGGCCAATAATATTTTCCATGTAGAGGTTGAAAAGAGTAGGTGATAGACAGCATCCTTGTCTACTCCTTTTCCTAGCTCAATCCAGTTTGTACTTTCTCCCCCTCACTTTAACTGAGGCTTTTTGATTAAGATATAATGAGTTTACAAATCATCTGGTTTTCCAGTCCACTCTCTTTTCCCTCATTACAGTCACCAGCTTGTCCCAAACCACACTGTCAAATGCCTTTTCTAGATCGATGAAGCGCATGTATATAGGTCTCTTCCTTTTTCAATAAACCTTTCTCCCAAGATTTGTAGCAGCCCTATTGCATCTCTGGTGCCCATATTCTGTCTAAAGCCAAACTGATCCTCACTAAGATTCTCTTCCATTACTTTTCCAAATCTCTTATTAATTATTCTTAACATCACTTTGGCTGCATGTGAAATGAGGTTGATGGAGCAATTAGAGGTGTCGTCCTGATTCAGTCCACTGGTCTTGAGGTTCTCCCTTACCTCCTCCAACCATTTATCAGGGACTGTCTCTCTGTTTCTTGATAGGATCAACAGGTCATTGGCAAATGCAAGGCAGATGACCCTTACACTGTTTTTTGAGCCTCCAATGTGAACTTTGTTCAGTAACTCCTTCCCAGCCAGTTCGTTTTCCCAGCAGATCTTATCTGATACACCCTTGAAGAGAACAGGGCAGTACATCACCCTGTCAGGTGCCAGTTTTAATTAAGAACTATTTGAAAGAGACTCCCACGCATTTTGATTGTTTAAGTTTCTTTGTAGTCCGTCGTCAGGTCACGAGTGGCCTACCGGGACCATCCGACCGCCGTGTCATCCTCAGATAGGAGGGGTGTGGGGTCAGCACACCGCTCTCCCGGTCGTTACGATGGTATTCTTGACCGAAGCTGCTACTATTCGGTCGAGTAGCTCCTCAATTGGCATCACGAGGCTGAGTGCACCCCGAAAAATGGCAACAGCGCATGGTGGCCTGGATGGTCACCCATCCAAGTGCCGACCATGCCTGACAGCGCTTAACTTTGGTGATCTCACGGGAACCGGTGTTTCCACTGTGGCAAGGCCGTTGCTTAAGTTTCTTTATAAATTTTTTTTATTGTAAGTTCTGAATTATATGGTCCTTCACTTAGTTATATTTGGTTATTAATCACATTTTTATTTTTCTTTATGGCACTCTGTATGAGCAGATAAGCACCAGTCTTAATTTGTTGTTAGTATAGTTTAGAGAAGTAGCCGGCAGTGGACGCTTCTGCCTATTAATGTCCGCCTCGCCCGCATCTCGTGGTCGTGCGGTAGCGTTCTCGCTTCCCACGCCCGGGTTCCCGGGTTCGATTCCCGGCGGGGTCAGGGATTTTCTCTGCCTCGTGATGGCTGGGTGTTGTGTGCTGTCCTTAGGTTAGTTAGGTTTAAGTA